>NC_080096.1:960000-2425000 GCF_950005125.1 Chionomys nivalis | reverse complement strand
TGGCAGGTGCCATTGTCTCTGAAATGCCCCTACAGAACTGAGCACAGGAGCCTGTGACAGGCTGAAAAGGGAACATCCTGGACCACGCACAGAGCAGTGAGTCCCCAGACAAAGTAGCAGAGTGGCTTCATACATGAGTCAGAATCCAAACTTCTGGAGTCCAAGGCCCAGACCAGAACCTTACTTGCTGTGTGATCTTAGATAAGCTTCCTCACTTCTGAGTGTCAGCTCCCAGCCTACAAAACAATGTCATCATCACAGTCACCGACCTTGAAGGGATTTGCAAAGGTGTCCGGGTCATCGCTGTATTGAACCATGATTGCAACTGCACCTGTTCTCTAGACTCAGAGAAAGGTAGGTTGGGGTCGGACTCTGTAGCTGATGACCAGGTTTTCTGATGGGTTTAGAATCCCTGGCCTAGTATTCTTCATCCTCAGGGGTCCTCCGCCTGGACTTTCAACTCAAATCCCCACAGACTAATGGCCGGCAGGAAGGAGAAGCAGAGGCCACCAGCTGGCTCCCTTTTGATCTTTATTTAAAGGAGGATTTGGAAATCCTGCAGAACTGAAAAGGCCTGAAGGGAGGCTACTGCGGAGACAGAATTTTTTAAACAGACAGATCAAAGGAGAAGGCCGCTCCTGGAGCTCCCCACGTCTGAAGCCACCCTTTCATCCCTAGCTGCTGCCTGGAGGTGCCAGGTGATATGTGTGTGTGTGTGTGTGTGTGTGTGTGTGTGTGTGTGTGTGTGTGGAGTGCAGCCTGTGTGCTTGTCAGGCAAGGAAGTCACAGTGCTGGAAGCGAGGGAGGAGGGAGACAGTCCCTGGAGCTCACTGGCTAGCCAGATTATCCGATTTTGAAGTTCCAGGCCAGCACACCTTTTCTCAAATAATAAATAATTAAGATGGCGGGGATTTAGAGAGATGAGTTAAGAGCATCGATTGCACTTCTAGAGACCTAGGTTCAATTCCCAGAACCCCACATGGCAGCTCACAACCATCTATAGCTCCAGTTCCAGAGATCTAATACCTCTTCTGGCCTTCACATGGAGCAGGTATACACATGGTACACAGGTATGCAAGCAGGCAAGATGCTCATGCACATAAAGTAAAATATAATACGATGGATAACATCGGAGGTCAACCTCTGGCCTCCACATGCTCGCAGGTCACCGACACACTACATAGAAATGCACACACATGTGCACACACAAGACCCTTCACACACACACACACACACACAAATTATCAATTTCAACCCTGGGCTGACCTGCACCCCCACACTCTCCACCCAGCCATGTCCCCTCACTGGTGTCAAAATTACCACCCTTGCACACGGTACAGAGTTAGGATCCCCAGCTCAAAATCCCCCTGCTCACCAGTACCCCTTCAGTCCACGTGTTCCACAACACCCAGACTTCTCTGCCCATTTGTGAGGAGGATCCGCCATCAGCAAGGTCACACCGATAGCTCATTTTTCAGAGAGCTCTCTGCAGCTCCTGGCAGGTGCTCCTCATCCCTCCATTCACGAAGGGCGAGATTCCATCTCTTCTCTGGCTGGGAGATGTTTAACTCAAGGACGATGCTTGCAAAGAGAAAACTAGGGCAGACTTCTCAGAAGTGGAGGGGAAAGCGATACCCTTCATAGGTGGACTGCTTACTGTCACCCAGGGGAGTGCTTTGTTTTTGATGAAACAGCTGACACTCGTCTCCGGGAGCCCAAACTGAGAAAACTGGGACAGTGGCTATTTATCCCAGCCGGAGATTACAGCATCCTGGCCTGACATCCCCTGGGGTTCCAGCTGACTACTCAACCAAAATGCAAAATCAGGGCTCAATGTGAGACTTTCTTCATGCACCGTACAATGGCTGGCCAGTGTCTTTCTGACACAAACAGGAACCAACAACAGGTTACCAACAGCTGTTCAGCTTGGGTGCTACCCTCTGCATCCTGGGTACAGATGCTAAGTGACCCTAAGAATGCAAACTCATGGGACATAGGGACTGGGTGGGGGATTAGCAATGAAAAGTAAAGTCTTGGAGCACAGTAGAGAAAGTTCCAGCCTTCTGAGAAGGCGGGGAGCATTCTGGTGGCTTTTGGGATCCAGACCCTCATCCTGCAGGACAACCCCTCCACCTGCCTGACTTCAGCTCCATGGTGGTGGACAGATCTCAACCACTCTTGTTCTGCCCAGCTCATGGAGGGCCTGCAGCTCTTTCTTGGAATAGATGGAGACTACTCTACCTTCTATAGGCACAGCCCAGAGGTGAGGGAGAGATTACCCTGGAGGTGACCTCAAAATACAAGGGTAGAAATGGATGGGTGAAAGGCTCAGCCTCACGCCCATCAGAGGCACTAGAGTGGGAGGGGGGCGTGTGGTGTTCACAAGCTCCTCCCTAGAGTGGAAACTCATCTAGACAGCTGCCGGCGCCTCAGTGAAGTTTCCTGCCCTGTCCCATGCCTGTCATCCCTGCCTCTGTTCCTCAGTATCAGCTAGCCATGACATCAGCTGGACTCAGACTCTAAACAGGGGCTTTGCTCCTGTAGAATCCCAGAGTGGGCTACAGGATAGAGTACAGTGGAGTCCTGAGGAAAGAACTTTTGCTATACTTGGCATGCACCACACACCTCAGAATATTTAGCACTAAATCCTTGGCCCAGAATCTTCAGTGTGGATCTAGTCAAGTGTTGACAACGACCTCATCATGATGTATTCACTGATGTTACTTACGTTACATCACTCAGGTTAACAAGTGAAGTGTTGGCGTGACTTAGGTGACGGGGATTCTTCTTCGGTAGTAGACAGTGCATTAGGAGACACAGGTGTGAAGAGAGCTGGGTTTTGGAGTAGCCACCAACAATGTGTGTAGAAGCAAGCAGATCGGTTAGAAGGACAGACTGTACTGTGTTTTCTAGCTGCTTGGATTCGAGGGTGGAAGATGACACACTCAAGTCAGACTGACAGCCACAGCCACATTCAAAGCCAGAATTCCTCCATGGAAGCATCTGAAGTAACCTCATCATCATGACCAAAGAGCAGGTGGGTGCTGCTCATCACGCCTGCAGTTAGATTTGGGTGGAGGACGGCAAGGGGAGCTGAATATCACATTAACGGGTCTCCTAGGCTCAGGTGGGAAGCCAGCAAAGAAAGACTGGAGCCCTGAGTCCAGAGAAGGAGACATTTATGTGAGTGTCCCTAAGGCTTTTAGACCTTATTTGCCAAACCCTCCAGCAGGAAGAAGAAAGTGTCCTTCCTCTCTAGAGGCAGAGACACCCCTAATTGGTGACCCTGATTAGCAGAACTTGATCTGATGATGCCTGGGAGGTTATGCTCCACCTTCTTGGTGTTCTCGGATTCATCTGACTACCTCAAATCAAGGCCAGGCCCTGGTGTCAGAAGTTCAACGAGCGCATGAAGGCTGTGAGAAACCCAAAGCAAGTGGAGGAGAAAAATGCCAGGTTTCAGTTCCCACCTCTCAGGACCAGAGAAAGCAGAAAAATTAGCAGATTCTCAAGTCTCCGTAGCTTATGCCTTTGGGTGCAGCCTTGATGATTCCATGAAGAGTGGGTAACATGGAACATGTGTTCTGTGCATCTGAGGTCAGTCAAGGAAAGAGTACCACAGGCAGACCACAGGCAGAGATTTCAGCACTGTGCTCGCGGACAGTTCCATCGGCAAGGCTGGTTCTTGCTTTCACTGGTATCTTCTGTTCCCTGTCTGCTGCAATGCTGTAGAACGTTCCCCACGTAGGGTTAACGCTCAGATGATAATCACACCCATATCTTCTTCAGAGGGCAGTTTCAAAGAGTCTTGATCAAGATTCTTCAGGAATCTGCAGCAAAACTGGGCCCAGTCACCCAGGTGGTAACTAACTCAGACTTCTGAGTTAGTTACTGGCTTCTTTCTCTCCTTCCCCACCCTGAGCCATTGATCTCTACTGCTTCTGGGGAACCAACTCCTAATCCATCTCCCTAAACTGAAACCAGGTCCTCAGGCAAAGTAACCATGGCGGCTGGTGATGTATCCATCCAGGGTGTGCATGTGTGCTTTTGTCTAAAACAGATGAACTGGGTCTTAAGGTAACCCAAGTGGTCAAGGCTGATGTGTCTGTCAACAATTCAGATTCTCTGTCTTCCCTAAGACCCCTGTCACAGAGCTAAGACATAAAAAGACACTACAACACCCCTCTGTTCTGGGGGCATTTTACCCTACCTCGGCTCACCTAGGTATATATACATATACACACATACATACATATACACACATACATATGCATACATACACATATGTATGTGTGTGTATATGTATGTATGTATATGTATGTATGTGTGTGTATATATGTATATACAACCAAAGTGGCCCTAGGACCTCCCATCTTCTTCCTAGTTGACTTCTAGAACTCTGTATCCAGCCACAGAGAGCAGCTCAGTGCGCACCTTGCCTCACTGTCTCACCTCCAGCCCAGGCCCCAGGCCCCAGGCTCAGCCTCCTGGAGGAACTGCCTCATCTTCTGTGCTACCTGGACCGCCCAGCCCGATCTCCTCCATGTACACAGACAGTCCCTCTGCCAGGATGTGCCACTGTTCCCAGGATTCCTCACCTGTGGAATGGCATCTCACCTGTGGTAACTATGGCAACACTTCTGTGTTACTTGTGGAGTTAGCATATATATGGACCTTGAGCCATCATCTTCACGAGAAGAGGACTGTGGTCACATCCGCTCTGTAATCCTGACAGCAGCACATTTCAGGACCCATAGTGGGTGCATGATTGGCATGCTTGCTTGAGAAGTAGGTGCATGTGAAACACGTCTGCAGGGAGCCCCGCTAGGTTACCACCAATGTTAGCTCCTGGGAGTTGCTGTAACAGTGAACCTCAAATGGAGTAGCACTGTAAATGGACTCAGAGCTTTTCTTTTGTCCAGTCCTCCCAGTCCCAAACACACAGAAGTTTATATTAATTACAGAAAGTTTGGCCTATGTCTATGGCTTGTTGCGCATTAGCTCTAACAACTGAAATTAACCCATTGCTGTTAATCTACCTTTCCCATGTGGCTTTGCGGCTCCACCTGCTCTCCGGCACATCTTGTTCCCCTGGCGACTTGCTCGCATCTCTTTCTGACTCTGCCACTCTTTCTATTTCCAGTTTGGCTTTCCCACCTAGCCTTATTCTGCCTTGTTATAGGCCAAATCAGCTTTATTACCAACCAATGAGAGCAACACATATTCACAGCATACAAAAGCATTATCCCATAGTTTACCGTGAAAGAGGAGTTGACTTTCTCATAGGTCTAGGAACTAGATGTCTAAAATATGGGTCTCAGTGGGACTTGAAGTCACAGGTACTTTGGAGATATTACCAGATGAGCCATCCCGGGGGGGTCCTGGGAGAACAGAGAGCTCAATGCACCAGCAGGGGCAGCGTCCTTCCAGGTCACTGAGTCAGGGACCTGCAGCAGCTTCCAGAAGTTTCTGGAAATCCTCAACATTCCTCAGTTGCATCTGTACCTTTTCAGTTCCAGGCTGTTGCTGCATGACCCCCTCACGTGCCTCTCTAAAGCCAGAATTTCCTCTTCTTACGAGGATACTGAGCACGCTGTATTAATTACCTCTCCAGCGACCTCATCACGACTTTATTCTACAAAAATCTCTGTATTGCTTGCTTTTTGTGTATCTGTGGCCAAACGCGTGGGAATAACTTAATGGAAAGATTATTTATCTTGTGATTTCAAAGTGTCCACTGTCCACTTGCTCCTGTGAGCTGGAGCAGAACACTGTGACAGCAGGAGCATATGACAAAAGACTGACATTCGTGTCACAGATGGCCAGGAATCAGAGGTCCGGGGATGCACACTGCCAGTGGCCATGTCAGAGACACTGCAGTCAGCGACAGAGCTTACTGAACACAGCCCAGAGGATAGCAAAGCTACTCTGGATGCGTGCTGCAGAGGCAAAGCCTGGGAGGATTGTTCGCAGAACACCTCTTGCTTCTCTACTGTGCTTTTTCCTGCTTGCTGCTGCCATGTTCCTTCTGTCTTTGGCACAGTGTGATTACTATATGAAGGAACCCCACTGTACTTAGTAGAGTGTGATTGTTTCTTGGGAAAGCCTACTCCCTGCTGGGAAGTTTACATACAGATCATAATGAAGATGACTTTCTTAGGAACAATGATACTTAGTTGAATCAATGATTTAACTGGGCTTTTTGAGTTAGCCTAAAAGATACAGATGGTTAAGACAGTAAAGATGATTAGGGACATGATTTAGGATATTCTGCCAGTTGTTCTAATAAGAGATACAAAAAAAAGGCAGATCTAGGCTAAGAGCTAACTTCCCCTTGGTTAGACATGAGATTTGCTGAGCATGGGAAATAAGAACAAGGAAGTTTCATGCATTATAGACCCATGAATTGTGCCTGTGAAAAACAGGCAGATGATCAAAAGATACAATTATTTCCTTACACCCAAGGTTAGGCCCGAGTCCCTTGGTCATGTATGCACTTTGAGAAAACAAAGTTGTGAAAGGAAAAGGACCCTATTGTGTGTAAAGAAGAATAGGTAGTTAGCTAGACCATTTAAATGATGTTTTGTAGGAATCTGCCACATTGAAACTGCAGACAGCTGCCTGCCAATACAAAGGAACTGCAGAAATGTACTTGGCTTGCCTAAAACTTTGCTAATTAACTATAAAAGAACCTTAGCTTTGAGGTAAAGATGTTTTGTTGGGAAAATTAATACAAAAGAAAATGTTGCACTACTGTGGGCTTCTAAGTAAAATATGTAACATGATCCTAATGCCATTTTCTTTTGTAAAGATTTTAATTTCCTTTTGGAAAATATGTAACTTGTGGTCATGAGATAATCTTTTCTTGCATATAAATCTTTGTATGAGGAGGTATAAAAGGAAAAAGAAAAATTAGAGAAGAAAAAGAGAAGAAGGAAATATGTAGACAGAAAAATATCAGGAAAGAAAGAGAAGGGAAGAAGCTGGGAAGAAGAAAAAGGAAAACCACAGGGAAAAAGAACAGATCAGAGAAAGAACAGAGAGGGAAGAGCAACCAACAGAGAAAAAATAAAATGAAGAGTTAAACTTTGGCCCTCAGCTAAAGTTCCCACATGTGCATATATGTTTATTCCAATAGTTCGCCTATCCACATACCATCTCCAGTTCACTTGACCCATAAGGGCTGAGCCCCTCCTCAGTAGCATGCCTTCCGGAACCCACACAGAGACCTCCTTCCTCCAATCAAGTTTCCCTTTCCTAAGTTTCCATAATACGTCACACCAGCAACTTCACCAGGGTCTTGATGGGGGCATCTCAGATTCAAACCGTAACAGCC
The DNA here is from genome assembly GCF_950005125.1 of Chionomys nivalis. Taxonomy (NCBI): domain Eukaryota; kingdom Metazoa; phylum Chordata; class Mammalia; order Rodentia; family Cricetidae; genus Chionomys; species Chionomys nivalis. The sequence goes on along the minus strand of NC_080096.1, from coordinate 2,417,664 downwards.
CCGCTTCCAAATGGGGATGCTCCCATGCATGCTAGGAGTAAAACATCAACATAGGTCTTGACACTGTACAATCCACACTGTCAGAGGAAAAAGGGACATTCATATGGATTGACACTTTGGGTGTCATCCCTACTCATGTGGGCATAGTGAAACAGAACCCCTGGTATTGTAACAAGTATTTCCTGTGGCCACACAGGAAAGGTGGGCACAGATCAGAGGTTGTGAATCCTTCTGTCCTGGCTTCAGGGAGGCCACTAGAGCAGTTTGAACTCGCATGTCCTCCCACGGTGCAGTCAGTCACTCATGCAGGACTCTCCTCCCAACCTTTTGCATGCAGGGTCATCATGTCTCTACATCTTGCCAATAGAGTATGGGTGACAATATGTATCCTCCCAGCAAGGATGTGGTGGTTTGAATGAGACTATGCCCCCATAGGCTCATATATTGAATACTTGATCTCCAGCTGGTTGAACTGCTTGGGAAGGATTAGGAGGTGTGGCCTCTTTGGAGAAGGTATGTCACTAAGGGAAAACTTTAAGGTTTCAAAGGTCAACACTATTTCCTAATGTCTCTCTCTGCCATATTATTGTCTCAAGATGTAAGGCCTCAGCACCATGCCCTCTTGCCTGCTGTCATGTTCCTCACCATGATGGTCATGGACTCATCCTCTGAAACCATGAGCCTCCAATAAACTCTTTCTTCTATAAGTTGCCTTTGTCCTGGTGTCTTATCACAGCAATAGAAAAGTAACTAAGAGCCGGACGGTGGTGGCGCACGCCTTTAATCCCAGCACTTGGGAGGCAGAGGTAGGCGGATCTCTGTGAGTTCGAGACCAGCCTGGTCTACAAGAGCTAGTTCCAGGACAGGCTCCAAAACCACAGAGAAACCCTGTCTCGAAAAACCAAAAAAAAAAAAAAAAAAAAAAAAAAAAAGTAACTAAGACACAGGTTTACCTCCCCACCCCACCTTCTGCTCACCATGGACAGACAATGGTGAGCTCTGGGAATTTGAATGGTAATAAATCACACATTATCCTTCACTTGTCTGTAGACAGTACATGGCACCTCCTTCCATCATGAAAACAGCTATCTCCTTCATGGGACAGCCTCACGGAACTCAGGGCTCTGAGACAGACAAGGCATCTTTGTGTCACACAAGAGACTGGGAATATGCAGTATATTTCACCACTGGCTCCTTCAGAATTCTTCATTAGAACTGCTGTTGGCCTTTCACACATTGATCAAAAAGCCTGTATGTTTGTATTCCTCAAACACGTTTGTAAATGGTCTGATGACTACATCTCAACCTGTCTCTTTGGTAACTGTGTGCCTTATTCGGGATGTGTGCAGGTGTGTATTCATGTTCATGGGGGAGCACATGGAGGCATTTACATAAAGGTGTACGGAGACCAGAGGTTGATGTTAGCTGTCTTCTTCAATTGCTCTCCACCTTGGCTATAGAGATAAAATCTCTCACTTGAATCCAGAGCTCACCCATTGAGCTGGTCAAGATAGCACTGCCTAGGGATGACTTTGTTAGCTGTTGAGTGTATGGCATCTTAGGATCATGGACCAAGCACAGTGGGGACAAGAAAGGTCCCACCATACTCAAAATTCCTACATCAGTGGGAGGATGGAGGATCCTAAGACTCAGAAAGGAAGTGAAACAACTAACCAAAACTTACAAGGCCCGGGAAGTTCCTGAAACTTAAAAGACTCACAAGGGCCTCCCCCAAGGGCATACAAGGAGTAACTGCTGAGAAGTAGTCTCCTACCCTCTTAACTGCAAGCCATGAAGGGAGCTTCAGGAGTGCAGCTTTCCTGAGTCATCACTCTTGTTGGGGTGGAATTTTCAATGACAAGGGTGATTTTGAATCACCTATGTTCCCATAAGTAACCTATCTCCCCCCACAAAAAAAAAATTCTCACTGATTCACTAAGCTAGATTTGAGTAGGATAATTTCTTTAGTCTGTCTCTAATGTCCTGTCTGGAATGAACAGACATTCACTTGTATCTGGTTGTTGCTAAAAGGACAAGGTGTTTCTAAGCAGATGTAGAATGGTACTGGGACCTCCAACACAGCCCAGGCTCCTTAGGCAAAAGGCAGTTCTCTTGGCTTTACTTGGGAAAGACAGTCCAATTGAAAGCCTCAGCAAGACCAAAGCAACAATAACTGGAATGAAGGGGTGAGGTCCAATTTCTACCCCTGGGCCTGTGACCCTAAGCACCCCTGAGATCCAGCATTTTCCAGGACTGTAATGGGAGCCAACCTGATTCTCCTTCACCACCCACCCCTTCTCGGATGGGGCTAATGATCTATTTGTATTCACCAAACTATTGTTAGGAAGATTAATTAAAGGGAGAGTATTTTTAGCCATCTGTACTAATTCGGGGAAAGAATTTAGAATATAATGGTATTATCTGTGGCTGAGGAATTCATACACCCCTCTTGGAATCAGAATATTAATGTCTCTCCAAAAGACTATGCAACACTGACAAATTATCACTCCTTTCCTCCTAAATTAGTCAAATTAAATGAGGATAATCTAAAACGTTTGGCTTATAGGGGAAATGACATTTCCGTGCCTCTAAGAAGATGGGCTTTCTCCTAAGTTTGGAGGAAATACATCTCCAGCCATTGAGTGAAGCCCACCCATGCCCTAGCTGATGCCACTAGAATTAAAACAGGGGAAGGTCTAGGGTGATAAAAACAGAATGGAAATCAGATCAGCCTCAGCTAGGGAGAGGTGACTCACTGGAAGTTCTTGCCCATCACCCGTGTCATCACCTGCTTTATCCTATGTCCTAGACCATTCTCCCTGAGTGGCCCCACCAGATCCTACGGGGAGGGACCAGTGCCCATGGAGAGAAAATGTAGTCAAAAGTTTATGTCTCGCTGGGTCCCACAGCTGTTCAGTCCCAAAGAAGCACATAGAAGCTTATATTAATTATAAACTGTTTGGGCTATTAGCTCAGGCTTATTAGTAACTAGTTCTTACAACTTAAATCAACCCATAATTCTTATCTATGTTTAGTCATGTGGCTTGGTACCTTACTCAGTAAGGCATTCTCATCTTGCTTCCTCTGAGTCTAGCTGGAGACTGCAGACTGAGCCTTTTCTCTTCTCAGAATTCTCTTAGTCTGGTCACCCCACCTATACTTCCTGCCTACCTACTGGCCAATCAGCATTTTATTAAACCAATACAAGTGACAAATCTTTACAAGGTACAAGAGTATTATCAAACAGCACTTCCCCTTTTTTTTCTTTTCAAAACAAGAACTCTGAATCTAATCTCCCCAAGTTGGGCACTAAATGAAGCATGATTAATAAAAACTCAGAGACAGATATTGGGGTTCAACCTGAAGACCAGAAAAGCAAAGCAGCCAGCCACTGATTCTTACCTCTATCTTAGTCAGAAATGATGATCCTGCCTCCAGGAATCTCACAATGAAACTGAGACTGAGAGCTGTCTCCTCCCGTATTATAATCCTCTCTAGTTCTGGGATTAAGGGCGAGCACCTCTACCACCTGGTTTCTATGACAAGCTAGTGTGACTACTGGATTAAAGGTGTATGACATTGTGACTCCAGGATTAAAGGTGTGTGTCATTGCTGCCTGGTCTGTAGGGCTGACCAGTGGGACTGTTTTACTCTCTGGTCTTCAGGCAAGCTTTATTTATTAAAATACAAATGAAATGCCACTACAAGGAAAGGTCACTGAGCTCAGCCTTCAGAGCAGTGTAGATGTGCACACCATGGCTGACCCAAGTGGAAGAAGCTTGTTCTTCCTCCTGGATGATACTGCCTCCTAGGGTGTATTCTAGGTCTTGGTCCAGGAAGGATTTCCCACGGAACTGATGAGGTTGAGGAAGGAAAGGTGCTGTTGGGTTTGACTTTGACTCGCCTTTCCTGGTTCCTCTGTGCGACTTCCTTGGCCGCTGGTGGTAGCATTCATTTGTTGACCCTCTCCAGGGCCTCGCTCAACCTGCTCTTGTACCCTGCTGCCCTATGTGCCCAGATGAGCCCCACCATCACTTCCCCTTCCAGAGCAGGCATCTTGGGTCCCCTTCTCAGCATCAACTGTGACTGCTTTTCTGAAGACCACTAATACTCCCCACAGCACATGGTCAACCACCAGCGTTATCTCTTGATGCCCAGGAAGCGTTCTCCTCTCTTCTCTGGTACTCCTTCCCAGGCCATTCCCTCCTACTCACATCCAAGATAAAGACAGAAATGGAGAGAGACAGAGATCTCATTGTGAGACTCTCCATCACAAAAAGTGAAACAAGAGAGCTTATGCCTCCCATGTGAGACTGCAATCAGACAGGTTTGGTCCTCACCACACAGTGAATCAATCCACAGGCATCCTGACCTTGAACTTCTAGCCTCTAGGCAATGAAAAAAAATCAGGTCTGCTCCCAGAAGCCATCTAGCTTATGGCATTTTGTAGCACCCAAACAATACTTAGCCAGTGGGTATTTGCCTCCTAACGTCATAACTTTTAGTTATGGGTCATAACTAAACAGATGGATACTTCCTGACCCTGCACCATTGCAGCTGTTTGTGACTACATCTAGAGACTCCGAAGAACACAATGTGACAAGAGTCACAGTTAGCCATGTCCTAAAAAGAATGTAAGTTCTCCCCTTCTTCTGGTACCTTGTCAGCAGTTGGAGCACAGCAATGATGGAGGGAAGTGGAGCAGCCATATCAGACTCGGTAAAAGAGTGAGACAGGAAGCTGAGGAAACGCAGCCCTTTGAGATTGCAGCAAGGCAGGGTGGCTTGTCCTTGAAATATTGCATGCTGGGAAACAGTCTTCTAAGCTGTTCCTGCCAGAGTGGTGTCTCTTTTTCTCCGAGTGTTCTGGGTTCGTTTCTATCGCTGACAAAAGTACAGTAAAGAAGAAAAGGAGAAAAGGGCTGTGTGGTTCACAGTTCCCATCGCTGCTGGGAAGTCAAGTGTGCAGAAACCTGAAGCACTGGCCACATCACATCCACAGTGACGAACCCAGCTTGCCCACTCCAGTGACGTAGCCAAGGCTTCCTCACCCAGGGAATGGTCCTACCCATAATTAAGATGTGTCTCCCCACATCAGCTAGCACAATGTCTGTGGCAGTCCCTCAGACACCATCAGAGGCTAACCTACTGGGTATGCCTGGCCACCTGCCTCCTCGGCATCACACAGAGGCCAAAGCTGCATTAACCTAGCAGAGAAGCTTCGTCCTCACGAGGGCTCAGCACCTAGAAGCTTTGGAGCAATGGAAACCAGCCATTCTGCTTGTGGTTTTGTTTTTGTTCGGTGTTTTTGGTTTTTTTTTTTTTTTGTTTTGTTTTGTTTTTAATTAGCGCTGTGGCAATTTTCTGAGTTGCGAGGAAAAACATCTCACATCATCTACACAAACGAAAGCACCTACTTGTGTTGACGGAGATGACGCCAACCGTTCCAATAAAGCCAGCGCATATGGCAGCTCAACAATATGACACAACAGTGCTTCAGCTTGAGTTTCAAAGCCTGAATGGGTGTTCCTGAGCAGGGATGGCTCTCCTCCCAGCTGCGATTCAGGGCAGTGCCACTCCTGATGTCCTTACTAGATCCCTCTCTCCGGTCACATGATGGGGAGAGAAGAGGACAGGGCACAGCTGTGCCTCCACTTACCCCGGGGAATGGCTCTGATAAGCCCACTGCAGTCTGAATGCACCATGGCTGGGAAGACCCATCGGGCAACCTGAAGTTGTGGCATCGTGTGTGGTCCAGCCATGCCTTGGTGCTTTCCGGTCTGTACTCACCTCCTGCCCGACCCACGGCCTCTCCCACAGTCAGGCTGGGATTGTCTCTGACCCCAACCCACCCACCCACAGAAATGTCCCCCACTCCTCCTTTGACATTAATCTCAGGTCTCTTCTTTGGTTGTTCTCTTGAGACAGGTTCTCTTCATCATCCTGGAGCTCACCCACTGGGCCACGTGCTAGGCAGCAAGCTCCAGGGATCCTCCTGCTTCCCCTTCCCCACCACTGAGACTGCAAGCCTGCCACAGTGCCCAGCTCTTCACCATATAAGGTCTGAGGGTCCAACTCAGGCGGTCTTGTCCAGCAGGCACTTACCCACCGAACTATCTATCGTCCTTGAATTTTATGTTTTTTTTCATTTTTCATAAAATATATTTCGATCATGTTCTTCCTCGGGTTCTTTTCTTAATTTACATTATTATTTAGCACAGCCTTGGGTTCACAGAAAAACTGACCGAAGGCAGCAGAAGCCTCTTCCCACATCCACAGCCCCCACTGTCGATGTCCCATCAGACAGGGCAACTGATCCCTCAGTGAGCCTGGCCTGCACAGCACCGCCATCACCCTCCAAAGCAATGCCTGTGCTTGCATCCCTTACTGCCTCCCCCACACACGCACCCGCCCCAGGACTCTCAAGAAGGGGGTGTTTCCTGTCGTGTGGAAAACAAGCCAGGCACACTGCAAACCTTGACGGCCCCTTCAAGCCACCAGAGCGGCTTCACGTGGCGTGAAAGAGGGGAAAAAAAAAAAAAAAACAATTTACAATTGCAAATTGTAACTCCTCTCTGCCAGCTCGGGAGACAGATGGTGAGGATGCATTCCAGGAATGAGCGTGTTGGAACACTCCACCGAGTGGCAGAGGCGTGCCTTCCCCACAAGGCCACTGCCATCCTTCCAAGCTTGATTGGCTTTCAGGAAGTACCTGTCCACACCCTCTCCTCTCTCCGCACCATCCTCCATCCTGCATGCTTCCTACTGTGCCAGGCGTCAGAACTGCGGACACTACCCCCTGTGCCAGAGTCCGGAACCACAGGTATCTATCACAGCCATTGCTTTTCAAATGAAGGGCAAGCATCCAGGGAGTTCCTGCAGCTGCCAGGGCTCACTTCACCCTAAATTGCAGCAAAGGATGCCCCAATGTGGGAGTGCAGGCTGGGTCGCAGGGAGGAGGAGTCAGCAGGTGTGCAGGAAGCTTGGCACCACACGGCCCCTCCTCCACCAAGGCCACAGGTGAGGCCTCTAGAATACCCACAGGCTGCTCTTTCCAGGAGAGAAAAAGGCTCCGCTCTGCAGATGTGAGCCTAGAACAAAGGGTCCTTTTACTCAATGCATCGTAGTCCCAAAGCTCACTCAGTCAGTGACCTCTGTGGCTATCTAAAGGACTGCCACAAAAAGCAGTGTGAAGCCAAAGGCAGACCCTTGAAGGGTGTTCACAGGTCAGTGCCCTGGCCACAAGAAACAGGAGAGAGCTGTGCCTGAGATCAGTCTACACACCACTGCCACACAGCACTCACGGTCTAGGCTAGTGCCAAAGCAACCAGATGAGCTAAGGCAAAGCACACTACTGGACAGACCCCAAGGCCCAAGTTGGATCGCAGAGTCATGGATAGGCTCCAAAGCCTGGCTATACTACAAGGCCTCGGGAGAGCCCCAAGGCCTGGGCAGACCAGACTCCGGGAGCAGGGATGTGGAAGAACAAAGGGAAGAGTCAAGGCAGGAGCTCAGAAGTGCATTCCTGTTCCAGTAGGCCAAGGGGCTGTGGAAAACCGTGGGCACACTTGATCATGACTGAAGCCAGAGCTAGTCTCCGTGAGAATGACCATGGAAAGAGAAAGTAAGCCCCAAGCCACGAAACGAGCTGCAATTCCAGCCAGTGTGTCCCCTGACCCTCTACCCCCAGCTGTAACTGCTCCCTGGCCCTGAGCTGTATAGATAGGCCAACCCCCATCTGTCTCCAAAGGCTGCAGCATGGAGGTTCTGGGTCACTAGGCAAAGTAGTCCATGCTGCCTCGCCCCTCAGAGCCAGTCCTCTGCCTCAGGGTCCTTGAGAGGTCACAGTAGGATGAACACGGTCCATCATGAATGCCAAGCACGAAAGACTAGTGCTGGGAATAGCATTGTCTGAGGTGTTGTCCTGAGCAAGTGGGACTCACTTCTCAACCCTGCAATCCATCTGTGAGTTGTAAAATTAATCCTGCAGATATCTACACGCAGCTCTACTCTTCCAATGGGGAAAGATGAAGATGCTGGCAGAGTTCCCGCCTAAGCCTCCCTCTCCCCGAGCTCTGGTTTCAAGAAAAATCCTGGGGCTGTTTAGGAAGCCAAGCTTCTTATTCCTCCAGCCAGACACCAGGCTCTAGACTCTGAGAATTCCTGCCATTTCCTCCTCTGAGTTACATTCCTGGATATAACAGGGCCACTGGCTAAATGATTTAAATCACATAGACACACTACCCCATGGCACAGGAAATGGAAGGACCCAGAGCAGGCAGCAGGGCCAGCTCCTCCTGAGACTCTCCTGGCTCACAGTAGGCATATTCTCCCCATGTCTGTGTGTTTGTGTTTTAATCTCCTAACCTTTTGTTTCACCCAATGTATTTGCTTTTTTAAAAAATTTTTAAGGTTTATATTCATTATTTATTCATGTGTGTGTGCAAACACATGAGTGTGCACCCATATGTGTGCTTGAGTCCACAGAGCCCAGAAAAGGAGGTCAGAACCCCCTTGATCTGGAGTTACAGGTAATTGTGAGCTACCTGATAAGGGTGCTAGAAACTGAACTCCAGTCCTCTGCAAGAATAGCAAAAACTTGCAACCACTGAGCCATCTCTCTAGCCTGTTTGGTGTTTGCTTGTCTGTAACAGAATTTCAGTGTATATCCTCAGCTGGTCTCCAGCTCAGTACCCTCCTACCTGCGTGAGAAAGCCAGGGGTGGCATTAGTGTCTTCCTTTATGGCTTTCCACCTTGTCTTTTGAGACAAGATCTTGCACTGAACCTGGTACTCACTAGCTGGTTAGATTGGCTGGCTGCTGAGCTCTGAGGACTCTGCCTGTCTCTGATTCCCCTTGTATTAAAGCTACAGAGGTGTATGGCTACCTGGGTGCCGGGGATTGGAATTCAGGTCCTTACGCTCAACAGCAAGCACTGAACAATCTGATCCATCTCCCCGACCACTTCTGATAGCAAGCTCTGTTTCTATTGCTATTATGCATCAGGTATAATATATAAACCAAGGTTCCCAAACACAAGAATCTGGAAATCAGTGGGTGCTCTCTGGACCCCAATCCGCACCTACAATAGGGTGGGGACACAATTCAACACTAACAGTCTCTGGGTCTCTGTGGGCAGCACCTGGAGACCGTCAGCTTGTAAAGGGCCTTGCACCACCCAGCTACCCTGTGACCACCGGGCTCCTGGGCAACGAAGGACATTAGCACATCCACCAGCAGAGAAAATCCTCTTGGAGAAACCAAGGTTCCTTGAAGGGGTCAGCATGGGGTCAGCACTGCCAAGTCAGACAATCCACCTCTCCGGCTAATTATGCCGCCCACTGGTGGACAGCATTACATGCTTACTAAGACTAGCGCTTCAGAGGTAATAAAAAAAGAAAGGCAAAAATGGCAGCCCCTGGGTGGGAGGGCTTTGGCGGTTCATTTGGATTCCATCATGAATAATTTATAGGAAAGCTTTTTCCCGGAGCCCAGCTTTCCACAGTAAATGTTCCACGAGAATGTACGCAAATATTTCAACACCGATATCTCTCCGGTGGATTCGGCTGACGGCCCAAACCAGATTTGAGTTGCTACATTGCTTATTTACGAAAAATATCATAATCTTGCTTTTATTTGCATTTTTCCAAGCATTGGCGGGTGATTTGAGAGGCATGACTGCAAACACAGCAGCTGCTGCTGGCTCCAGGGGCAAGGAGAGAGGGGTGGAAGGGATGGGAAGAGAAGGAGGGAGTGGGGGAGGAAGGAGCAGGATGGGGGAGAGATGGAGAAGGGAGGGGAAGAAAAGGGAGGTGGAGAGGAAGGAAACAAGGGAGGAGCTAGAAAGAGAAGGAAACAGAAGGCAGGATGGAGGGGAGCAGAGAGGGGATGGTAGAGGGAAAGGGAGAAGGGAAAGGGAGAGAGGAGGAAGGGTAGGAGAGAGATGGCTGGAAGGAGAGAGGAGGGAGCTGGAAGAGGGACAGCAGGGAGAGAGCACAGGGAGGGAAAACAGGAAGGAGTAGGGATGGAGGGGAAAGGGGAGGAGAGGGAAGAAGGGGGAGGAAGTGAGAAGGGGGTAAGAAGAATGAGAGGAGAGGGAGGAAGGGGGAGGAAGGAGGGGAGGGGGAAAGCAGGAAGCGGTAGGTATGGAGGGGAAAGGGGAAGACAGGAAGAAAGGAGAGGGGATGGAGTAGGGGAAAGAGAATGAGAGGGAAGAAGGGGGAGGAAGTGAGAAGGGGGTAAGAAGAATGAGAGAAGGAGAGGCAGGAAGGGGGAGGGAGGAGGAGAGGGGGAGAGCAGAGACCAAGGGAGGAAGGAGGGCCTGTGTCTGGGTCAGGGAAAGGGGACATGGGCGCTGGCCCCAGCTCTACTGCTGACCAGCAGTTGGACTTGGACATGTTTGTTAGCTTCTCTGCACTCTGTTTCCTGGCTTCTCAGTGGGTGACCACAATCCCTTCCCAAGAGGAGCCTGAGAGACTCCCAGGTAGCTGTGATCTATAACCTTGATACAGAGCTGAGGTAATTAACTCCATGGGGCTCTTAGAAAGGTTTGTTGTTGGACTTCATATAAGTCTTTCTTGAGGGGAAGGTTGGTGACCCAGGATGTAGCATTTCCCATGGGCCCTCGATGAGCTGCTAATGAAACCAGGCCTCTGTCTACTGCCCCTCCCCACCCCACTCCCAACCCCCCACCCCCTCGCTCATCTCACTAGAACCCAACATGCATCTCTCAATACCCAGCATGCATCTCTCAATAGCCAGCATGCATCTCTTCCCCATTCCCTACAGATTGTTATCTTACTCTAGAAGGATCTTCATTAGCCAATCACAGTCCACCCTCTTTCTTGCTGATGATACATTAGTCGATAGGCATGCAAATTCTCTGGTTGCCTATTATAGGTCTAGGAATGGGCACATAACCTGTATTAGCCGATCAGAAACAGAATGAGGACTGTCCATCTCCTTCCCACTGTGGGTGAATGAGTGAGCCTAGCTCAGGAGGGAGACTGTACGGGGGGCAGGAGGAGGCAGAGCCCTGGTCGCATGTGCCCGCAGCCCACCCTGTCTCAGAACGAGCGTTTCCAGAGGTCCAGCTTGTCCATCACAAGTCTCAGACTCCTTCATTCATCCTCATCTAATGGCGCCTTCCACTCTTAGCGCAAAGAACGAAAGCATAAGTAAAGCCTCTTGCCCTGCGTGCTGAGAGCCTCTGAAGGGGTGGCAGACAAGCTAGCCAACACCCAGGGAAGTCAGAGGATGAAAGAGAGGCAGGCAGGCTGCCCACAAGGCTGGCCTAGAGAGGGCAGAGCTCAGGGAAGCTTCCAGAAGTTCTCAGAGGAGGCAGACCTGGCTCTGTGACTGGATTACTTCCCCATCATCATGTGGGTGGCAGACCCTCATGTCCTGAGGGCACTGGACACTCAGAGAAGAGAAATGCAGGCAGTTTATTTTAGAATCTCGAAAAGTCGGGACATTGGCCTAGAAGGGCAGGTGCTGGTTGAAGCAGAGAACAAATTTCTAGAATTTATCTCTATCCTTGATTTTCTGTGGGTGGGACAGTTGCTCTCGGGAGCCAGAAAGAGGCATCAGATCCTCTACAGCTGGAGTTGCTGGGACCTGTACCTGGGTCCTCTGAGTCACCTCTTCAGCGCCCCCCCGCCCCCCGAGAACAATCTTTACAAACCATCACTTGTAGCCCTTCCACCATTTCCTCCTGGGCTGAGTATCAAGAGGGTTCAACCTTACACATCGTCCGGACTGATCTATTCCTCTGCCATGTAACGTCTGTCATTTCCTCAACAAAAGCCGGGCGTTTGCTCATCTTTACATTTTACATTCTGCTTATTTTAAGCCTTATCAGACTCATGACCTTTCAGAAGAACTTAGAACCTTAGCTTCTATTCTAGGCTTCTAGATGTGTGTGGGGCAGTGGTGACCTGAAGTTGGATCCAGGCACCTTTGGAAATGAGCCACCAGTGCCATTTCTAACAAGATGAACCATGCAACCTTCAATGTCCCCACGTGTAAAATGAGAAGGACCTCAACAGCAGCTGGACTTTCATGGGCTGCGTGTACCCAGACCCGGAAATATCCAAGCCAGAAGATGAGCACACAACAAAGTGAGGGAGGAAATGCTTGACCAGACAAAGGTGGGGAGGAAGGCTCCACCCAGCCCTGGCTGCTCTGGAGGGGCCTGACACAAAACCCGCAGATGCTCTGTGGTGTGGTCTGTGGCTGGCACTCCAGCTGGATGGTATAGCAGTGTGACCCAGGTAGTAGCCACTTAGGAACTGAGTGGCCTGGGCAAGAATCAGTTGTTCCGTGTGCAGGAGGGAGTGGCAGTGATGCCCACCTTACCAAATCACGGGGAAGATGCGACAGATAGGAAAAATGAAGTTCTCAGCAGTGTGTCTGGCAGAGTGAGTGCTCACTAAGTGTTCATGCCATTTCCTCAGCAATTAAGGCACGAGCGTGTCTCACCAAGTACAGTAACAGAGACTGGATGTTCCCTCCCGGTAGAAACAATGAACAGACACATGAAGTCGTGGTTGTCAAGCCGTGCCAGACAGACCGCCACGGCAGCGATTCTTCAGCAATGGCAAACAGAAGAAGCAAGTCCCAGTGTCACCACAGATGACAGCATCAGGGAACCAGAGTGCAACAGACCCCTAAGCGGAAGAGACAAAGCTCACTGTCCAGGGAGGCCATGAGAGCCGAGAGTCTACAAGGTGGCGAGCAGCGAGGAGGCAGTGCACAGGGTGTAACAGGTTCCTCCGACTGTGCAGAAAGGTGGCAATTAGTGAATCCAGGGAAGGACCAGGAGCTGGGAAGAGGAGCCCAAAGTGTCTGATGAATCAGTGCATGGTGCCTGCAATCACCACGGTGTGAAAGCGTTAATGTTCCCACAGAGCACCTAGAAGCCCTCCGCACTCCTGAGGGACTGATTGGGTAGAGCAGCTCACCTCACTGTTAGGAGTGATTATCTCTGCCCAGACACCGGTTTGATCCCACCTAGATCCCACCTAACAAAAGCTAAAGGCCAAATCTGAAAGGATAAAGTGTGTTCAAAAAACTTAACTACATCCCAGGACAGAACTTAGGAATTTAGTCGGGTGTTTTGCTTTGTTTTGCTTTAGTTTGCTTTGCCTTTATCAGCAACCAAAATAACCCTTTCCTAAATCAAAGTCTGACACCCAGTGAAAATTTCTAGACATGCACAGTAGTGTGAATATAATTGCCCCCATAAGCTCACAGGGAGTGGAACTATTAGGATGTGTGGCCTTGTTGGAGTAGGTGTGGTCTCACTGGAGGAAGTGTGTCACTGTGGGGGTGGGCTTTGAGGCCTCACATAAGCTCAAGCCACACCCAGTGTCTCAGATCACTTCCTGTTCCCTTTGGATCAAGATGCAAGTACTCTCATCTCCTTCTCCAGCACCATGTCTGCCTGCGGGCTGCCCTGCTTCCCACCATGGCTTTGATGGACTGAACCTCTGAACTGTAAGCGAGCCACCACAATGAAATGCTTTCCTTTATAAGAGCTGCTGTGAGCCAGGCGGTGGTGGTGCACACCTTTAATCCCAGCACTCGGGAGGCAGAGGCAGGCGGATCTCTGTAAGTTCGAGGCCAGCCTGGTCTACAAAGGGAGTTCCAGGACAGGCTCCAAAGCTACAGAGAAACCCTGTCTCGAAAACCCAAAAAAAAAAAAAAAAAAAAAAAAAAAAGAGCTGCTGTGCTCATGGGTCCTCTTTACAGCAATAGAAACTGTAACCAAGCCAACATGCAAAGACATATGAGGGGCTGGGGACATGGTTCGGTGGGTAAAGTGCTCACCACACAAGAACGAGGACCTGAGTTTAAATCCCCAGAACCCATGCAAAGGCCAAAGGCATAGCATGGGTGTCTGCAATTCCAGAGCTCCTACGGGAGACGAGAGGCAGAATCTTGGAAACTGAAGCCAGCTAACCTGTCTTATGCAGAGGAAAACAGTGACCAGAACCTGTCTCAGATGAGATGGGAGGCAGGCCCACCCACAACAAAGTTTTGATGGGCACCCTGAGTAGAGGTAGATTCGAGAATCCTGCAATTTAGCTGAGGGTTTGCTGGGTACGACAGCATTATCTAACCCGAACGCAGTACAGCTCAGATCCAAACACGGCGCTGAGGAGAAAGCTATGGGAAAGAAGTTCTTACCCACTGAACAGGATGGGATCTCCCAGCATCAGAGAAAGCACAGAAGGCCACGCCCTGCTCTTTTGTTTTCACACTTCAGCCTCTAAGCCAACGTTGGGGGTAGAAACTCTGTCAGAAGCCCATAAGAGCAGACCCTCTGAAGGAGGCTAACTTCCTGTTTGAGTCTCAGGTCTTCTACCAGCAGGCTGTAGAAGCTGGATATGCAGAGGAGGCCCCCAGGCCACTTCCAGAACCTGCTCCCCAGGTTGACATGGTTAGAGCAGAGAGGAGCCTGGGAAGAGAGGTCATCCGGGGGTGCCCGGCCTAGAACGTGGGTCATTGGTGTAGTGTGGGTTCTAATCAGTCTTAATAATAAAAACCTGGAGTCAGATATTGGGGGTGAAAGCTGAAGGATGAGAGAAGCAGAGCAGCCAGACACTAGTTCTTACCTCTACAAAATCCTCAGACCCAATGGGGTAGCCTGTGTCTACAAGTCCTCAGACTGAATCTACTTCTGTCCGTCAGGTGAAATGGAAGGAACCCAGAGGGGTAGCTTCTTCCTGCAGAAGCTGGGGACGGAAGACCATGTGACGACAGCTCCAGGAACAGAGCTACCTTGAGTCCATCAGCATGGAGTGACCACCAGGAGTGACTCTATACGTGTGCTCATGTCTCCATGTGTGTATCTATGCCACTATGTGTGTGTGTGTCTGTGGTTGTGTGTGTATGTATTGTGTGTGCTCATGTCTCCATGTGTGTATCTAAGCCACTGTGTGTGTGTCTGTGGTTGTGTGTGTTGTGTGTGCTCACATCTCCATGTGTGTATCTATGCCATTGTGTGTGTCTGTGGTTGTGTGTGTGTTGTGTGTGCTCATGTCTCCATGTGTGTATCTATGCCACTGTGTGTGTGTCTGTGGTTGTGTGTGTTGTGTGTGCTCATGTCTCCATGTTTGTATCTATGCCACTATGTGTGTGTGTGGTTGTGTGTGTGTTCATGTCTCCATGTGTGTATCTATGCCACTATGTGTGTGTGTGTGGTTGTGTGTGTGTGTGCTCATGTCTCCACGTATGTATCTATGCCACTATGTGTGTGTGTGTGTGTGCACGCACACAGACGATTTAGGGCTTACTCTAATAACCTCATTTTAACTGATGTCAATTGCAAGAATTTCCAGATCATATCTTATTCTCTGGACATGGAGGTCGCCATACCATCCATAGCCTTCTCCTTTATGTAGAGATGAAAACGCCTTTTCCAGTGACAACCATGTACATGACGCCTGTGTCACAAAGTGGAAGAGTGGAGGCAGATGTGAAGTGGTCTCACTGGCCACACCTCTGGCTGCTGGAGTCTCGCACCTCACCAAACATCCCTGTGTGCTTCCCTAAAGATGAGTCCCTTGTAGTTTCTAGGCTAGAGAAGGGGCACAGAGCGACGGTGGGTGTCCTGGATCCATGGCAAGTGTTCCAGACACACCACAAGGAGGCCCCGATGTCAAGGCACCACCTGGCAGACATGGCCCCACCCACTTCTTTACAAACGGCCAGAGGAGTGGGGCAAAAGTGAGCTCCCAACCTGGTACAGTTTTAACTTCCCTCCCTAAAGCAAAGCCTCTCACAGCTGTTCAATGGCTGGCATCTCACTCACGGTGATTCTCCGATAGCCTCCCACTTTACCAGTCACTGCATCAAAGGTGACTTGCAGTCAAGCCTGAGCACCCAGTGGGCACATCAGGGAAGCTGGGGTGGACTTCCTTTAAGCCCTAGCTGAGACAACAGCAGCTTTCCCTGAAGCCCCTGGCCAAACCCCAGACGCTGTCGTGGGAACTTGTAAACTGTCGTGTGAAATATTTATTCACATACACTGGCTTAAGCCACTTAAGTTTGGTGGAAATCAGCATCGTGTTTTCATTTTTAATGAACCTCTGCACAGCAGCCGCTTCTGTCACAGGCAGGTGCTGGGGGCAGGAGCGATCACAGCCAGATGCAATTTTAATCTCCCCTATCAACAGCACTGAATAACGTGCCCGCAGACGCAGGGTAGGTGGAGCCCCTTGGCCCAGGCAAGCCTTTCCTTTGCTAAGCCCCCACTCCTCTTATGTCTCCAAACACTGACAGATACCCCTTAACCAGGGCTCCTGATGCTGCACCAGATGAATTAAGCTCCCCCCAAACATATTCCTGTCCTAGTCACTGGAACCTGAGGCAAGGGGGACTTGGCAGACGTAGCTCCTTGAGACAATCAGTGTAATTGTTAGTTTTACGCTATTTTACTGGGACAAGAGATGCCCTGGAAGCTGGGAGAACCGTGGGCATGTCTGTGAAGATGCTACCAGGGGAGACAAGCATTTAAATGGGGAGACAGAAGATACCATCCAATGAGATTGGGTCTGAAGAACAAGGGCAGAGGGGAAGACAGTGGTGGTCTCTCTGGAGCATCCATCTCTTACCCTTATGCATCAGACCTGTTGGTTCGTGGGCCTTCAGACTCAGGCACTAACACCAATGACTTTACAGTTGCCAGGCCTTCACCCTGAACTACACATGGGATTTCCTGGCTCTTCAAGGTGCAGGCAACAGATCACAGGATTTCTTGTCTATATAATCATGAAAGTTAAGTCTCGGAATAAATCTTGGGTAGACAGGTGTGTAGGCAGATGGATACAGACAGATATATGATACAAACATACATACATACGTACATGATTCATAGACAGATACATAGATAATAGACATATGAGATCAGTGACATATAGTTAGATAATAGATGAACCAATATTAATAGATGAGTAAATAAATGAGTTAGATGATAAATACATACATACACACATGCATACATTATAGATAAGATAAATAAGATTTATTAATGATAGATAAGATATATGTTAGATGATTGATGAATACACATGTATACACATATAAGCACACACACGTATACATGCTGTGGTGGTTTGAATAAGAATGGCCCCCATAGGCTCATACATGTGAATGCTTGGTCCCAGTTAGCAGAACTGTTTGGGAAGGAGGAGGTGTGTTTCTGGAAGTGGGCTTTGAGGTTTCAAAGGCTCACAGCTCACACCAAGCCGAGTCTCTCTCTCTCTCTCTCTCTCTCTCTCTCTCTCTCTCTCTCTCTCTCTCTCTCTCCTGCCTATGGGCCTCCACACTCCCTGCCATGATGATAACTGACTCTCTGAAGCTGTAACATGATGTGGAATTTCCCTCTGTATGCTGTGATTACCAATGATTAAAAAGAGGAGTTGCTTTGCGCCTATAGCAGGGCTATAGGGGAACAGAGCTAGGTGGGGAAAACTAAGCTCAATGCTGGGAGAAAGGAGGTGGAGTCAGAGAGGAGCCATGGAGCCACTGCCAAAGACAGACAAGCTGAAACTTTGCTGGTAGGTCACGACCTTGTGGTGATGCACAGATTAATGGAGCTGGGTTAAATTAAGATGTAAGAGTTAGCCAATAAGAAGATAGAGCTAATGGGCCAAGCAGTGATTTAAATGATACAGTTTCTGTGTGATTGTTTTGGGGCTAAGTGACTGGGAACTAACCAGCAGCCTCCTACTACAGTAAGCAAGTCCTCAATTAAATATTTCCTACTATATGTTGGTCATAATGTCTCTGCACAACAATAAAACAGTAACATATGTAGAAGATGTTGGATAGATAAGAAGTAGAGATGATAGGTAGATAGGTAAGTAGATAGATAGATAGATGATAGATAGATGATAGATAGATAGATGATAGATAGATGATAGATAGATAGATAGATAGATAGATAGATAGATAGATAGATAGATAGATAGATAGATAGACAGATAGACAGACAGACAGACATGGTAGGTAGATGGATAGATGGAGAGAGAGAGAGCGAGAGAGAGAAGCTGAAATAAAGTGGATAAAAGCACTTCCCACATAAGACTGACAACCTGAGTTTTATCCTAGGTACCCATGATTGAAGAATGAAATTGACTCCAAAAATTTATCCTCCGACCTCTATAAGGTATCCATGCCCACACTTCAAACACATTTTAAACACACATAATGATAACAAATTCATTTTCAAACAAGAGATAGATGACAGAGGCAGACAGATCGATACTGATGTCAGTTTGCAGCTGACCCTCCAGACCCACAGATTTATATCCATGAATTCAAACAACTTCAGATTTCAAAACAAAAACAAAAAAGAACAAGGACTAGAGAAATGACTCAGGATTTAAGTTCAGTTCCTTGCACCCATTTGGCAGCTCACAACCATTTGTAACTCTAGTTCCGGGGGATCTGACACCCCCCATGGGCACCAGGTGTGCACACACATACAGGAAAACATCCATATCCATACAATAAATCTTAAAAGTTTATAAACTATAAAAAGAACTTGTATCCACTCACAAGTATAATCTAAAACAATTGTTCACATGGAAATTGACCAGAGACAAAGAGAGCTGGGGCAGGAGGGCAGAGGTGGGGAAGCTCACAGCATTGGTGTTGGATATGGGAATGAGTACAGGCATCTGACAGCAGGGCAAGCTGAATGTAATTAACAGGAATGGGTTGTGTATCTCAAAATAGTTAAAAGAGATGAATTTGAATCCACTCGCCATAAAAATGATAAATGTTTAGGCGATAGATATGCTAATTACCTGAGTGGATCACTACCCAGTGTAGCTGTGAATCAAAACATCACATCGTACTTCATGAATATGTACAAAACCCTGCATCAATCAAAGAAATTAAAAAGAAGAAAATTAACGTCTGTACGGGGACTTTTTCTCTTGTCATTATTCCCAAAACAATACAGGATAATGACTATTTACAGGGACTCTACATTGGATTACATAGCATTTACATTGGATTTACATAGTATTTACATTAGATTTACATGACATTTGCATTAGATTTACATAACATTCACATTGGATCACTTATTGAAGTTATGGAGAGATGAGTGAAGGCCTCCAGACACGCCCTGTCCTGATCACTGGAACCTGTGAGTGTGGAAGAGAGGACTTGGTAGACCTATGGGAGAGCTTTGAATGTGGCTGTAAGGAAGAGCCCTTGTGGAGCATGCCCGAGGCTCTGTGTTTGAACCCCAGTACTGCAAGATAAATTAATAAATACGACTAACGTCTATGGTAGAGTGCGTATAGGTTAAATGTGAACAGTGCACTGTTTCATGTAAGGGACACGGACATCTAGAGGTTTGTGTATTCACAGGAAGTCCTACAGTAAATTCCCATCAATGCCAGGTAGCTAGATGCATACATACATACATATAACCTGCTAGATATGTTTCTCTAAAAAATCCTCACAGAAAGATTATCCTAGATTACAGAATGGGGAAGCATTGCAATGACAAAGTAATCATACAAGAAGACAGGGAGTATGCGATACCTCCTGAGGGGTCAGTGTCTTAGTTAGGGTTTCTATTGCTGTGACAAGACACCATAACCACAGCCACTCTTTTTCTTTTTCTTTTTTTTTATAGTTTTTGTTTTTTGGGTTTTTTTTAAATATTTATTTATTTATTATGTATACAATATTCTGTCTATGTGTATGTCTGCAGGCTAGAAGAGGGCGCCAGACCTCATTACAGATGGTTGTGAACCACCATGTGGTTGCTGGGAATTGAACTCAGGACCTTTGGAAGAGCAGCCAGTGCTCTTAACTGTTGAACCATCTCTCCAGCCCCCCACAGCCACTCTTTTAAAGTAAAATATTTAATTGAAATGGCATCTTATCTTACAGTTTAGAAGTTCAGTCTATTATCATCATGGAGGGGAGTACGGTGGCTTGCAGGCAGATGTGGTGCTGGAGGAAGAGCTGAGAGACCCCCATTTTGCAGGCAACAGGAAGTTGACTGCCATCACACTGAGGGAAGCTTGAGCAAAAGACTTCAAAACCCACCCCCACAGTGACACACTTCCTACAAAGTAGTCATATTTTTCTTTGGGCTGCCAGTTTACAAAAAATGCAATGAAGAGTTATTATTAATTATGAAAGTCAGCCTATAGCTTAGGCTTGTTCCACTAGCTCTTATAACTTAAATTAACCCATTTATATTAATCTATGCCTTGTCTCATGTCTTTTTACCTCCTGTTTTCTCTCCTTGTCCTCTGGCATCTCTCTGAGTCCACCAGAAAACTCTACGTTCCACTCCTGCCAGCTGAATGTGACTCCGCCCTCCAAACCAAGGCTGATTCCATTGGCAGTCTCAAAGCAACAACGCATATAAATCTGCAGCACTCCAACCAGGCCACACCCACTTCAACGAAGCCACACCTCCTAACGGTGCCACTTCCTATGAGATTATGGGGGCCAATTACATTCAAACTACCACAGTTAGTGAGACCCCAGAGCCACATCACCCTAAAAATACAGGTTGTTCCCATTGCTTTTGTTGGCTCACCAGAACTAGATGGTGGGATCTTATAAGCTGAAGGCATCATGCACTCTGCTTGCAAGGCATAAAGAAATCAAACTGGAGCTGATCTAGAATCTTGCTTCCTTTTGACCAACTTTCATACTGAGAAATGTGCTACACAGGCCGCTAGGGAAGAAAAGTCACCATTGGTCTCATCCAGCAAGGAGCTCCATGTACCACAATACACCAACTGCCAGGCAAGCCTTGCACACCGCTGCAATAGTGGCATGACTTAACTTCCGGGAGAAAACAATCACTCTCTCATTAGACTTGAGGCCTGCTCCACATGAGGGAACTCCTGCCTGGCACTGAAAACTGATCAAAAGACATGACTGGGGAGATCTTGGGCCCTAAAATGAATCTTGCTACTGTGCTTTGCTAAACGGACATGATGTCAAGATTCCTTCTAAATAGTTATACCCGTGGGTTAACGCTGCTCTCAACCTTGGTTGGGAAGAAGCTTTCTTTAGTAACTGTGGTGAATGCAGGGACTTATCACTAGAAAAATAAGTGATAATAAAAATAATCCTACACAGCTCATCTGTAACACCCCCTCCAAGATCCAAGGAGCACCAACGGAAGAGGGACAGGAAGGACAAAAGATTCAAAGGATGGAGAAAAGTGCAGGGAAACACCATCTTCTGGGCATGACTATAGTGGTATATTATTTGTGTTTTAATAAATAAAGCTTGCCTGAAGATCAGAAGGCAAAGCAGTCATACAGGCCAGGGAGTGGTGGCACACACCTTTAATCCCAGGACTCAGGAGACAGAGGTAAGTAGACAGAGGTAAGTAAATGAGTTCAAGGACACCCTGGGCTGCACGAAATTGATCCAGATCTAAAAGAGAAACAGAACTCACACAAAGGTGATCCCAGCACTTGGGATCCCACACCTTTAATCCCAGTGCTAGGGAGGTAGAGACAGAGGTAAAATGTTGGGTGGAAAGAGGAACATAAGGCAGGAGGAGACAGGAGCTCAGTGGAGTGTGGAGTCTGAGGACTCGTGGAGACAGGATCTTGCCCTTTTGGTCTGAAGATCTGGTAAAGGTAAAAGGTCTCTCTAATGTTTGGCTGCTTTGCTTTTCTGATTGTCAGGCTGAACCCCAATATGTCCCTGGGTTTTATTATTCCTGCTACACATGACGTGAGCATTACACTCATGAACTTCCAGCAGCCGCGGTCACGTGCACAGGACCTGTACAAGATCAAATCAGTCAAAATGCCAGCATGGATGGGAGAGGGCTCATAAGGAGCCATTGGCAGCTAGAAGTTGCTGAAGGAGAGAAAGTTATTTTTCTGTGGCGGTGGAGCCCCTGGTAAGTTGACCGTGTTCCTGTAAGTGACGTCACACCCATGCCCATCAAGCAAACCTAACTAAATTTAGGAGGAAAAAGACACAAAGGCAAGAGGGACGCTTCTTGGGAAGAATGGATGCAGAGGGAATGGTATGGGAATAAGACATGGATGAATATGGCCAAAATGTATTTTACACATGTATGAAATTTTGTCAAAGGATAAACTTTTTTGGTTTTTTGAAACAGGGTTTCTCTATGTAGCTTTGGGGCCTCTCCTGGAACTCATTCTGTAGACCACACTAGCCTCAAACTCACAGAGATATGCCTGCCTCCGCCTCCCAAGTGCTGGGATTAAAGGCGTGCACCACCACTGCCTGGCAAGAATAAGTTTTAAAATATTTTAAGTTAATATAAATAAAATTTTAAAAATATTTATTTATTATGTATACAATAGTCTGTCTGCACGTATGCCTGCAGGCCAGAAGAGGGCACCAGACCTCATTACAGATGGTTGTGAGCCACCATGTGGTTGCTGGGAATTGAACTCAGGACCTTTGGAAGAGCAGGCAATGCTCTTAACCGCTGAGCCATCTCTCCAGCCCATAAATAAAAATTTTAAAGGTGCCTAGGCTGGGCATGTAGCTCAGTCGGTAGAGTGCTTGCCTTGAGTGCACAAAACCCAGGGTTTGGTTCCCAGCAGCTCATAAGCCAAGTGTGTGGCACATCTATGGAGGTGGGGGCAGGAAGATCAGGAGTCTAGGGCCATCCTCAACCATGTAGTGAGCTGAGGTACAGTCTGGAATACATGAAACCCTGTCTTAAAAAACAAACAACAACAACAACAACAAGCCTCCTTATAAGGAAGATTGTGGCAGACCCATGAGCCAAGGGGAGTGAGTGGCCTCTAGAGACTGAGACACGGGAAGCGGTGGGATCCCCGCAGCTAACAGCGGAACCAGTCTTGACCTCCGGGCTGTAAATGAAACACTTTGTGTTGGTTGGAGTCATAAGCCTGTTAGCCACGTGGTGCTGCCAAAAGAGAAACAGCATGGAGGGGTGGGTAGCCTCTCCCCGACTTTTCAAGTATTCCACATCCCTTCAGGAGTCCCTGCCAGGCCTAGCTTCAAGGCCCCTCCCTCACTTCCAGCTCTACGGCCTCAGGCTTCTGATTTGTCTACTGTGTGAGGAGTCTTCGGACTTCACGAGGACAACAGCTGGTCCTGGGAAGGTTGTAACACGAGGGCCTGCTTGTTGGGGTTTCTGTCCTGCCCAGTTCCCACGATCGGCAAGTCCCAAAGAATCACACAGACGTTCTACATAAGTTATAAAACTGATTGGCCCATTAGTTCAGGCTTCTTATTAGCTCTTGTAGCTTATATTAACTCATTATTCTTATCTATGTTAGCCACATGGCTAGTTACCTTTCTCAGCGGAGCAGTTCACATTTTGCTTCTTCCGTGGTCTGCACAGGACTCTGAGGAATGGGCTTCCACCTTCCTACAATTCTCCTGTTCTCATCGCCCGCTTCTACTTCCTGTCTGGTTGACCTGCCTATACTTCCTGCCTGGTCAATCAGCGTTTATTTAAAACATGATTGACAGAATACAGACAATTCTCCCGCACCAGAAGGAGCCACGGAAGTAGTGCCTCTGGCTACCACCATGGCTCTCTCTAGGCTGTTGGAGCAGGAGGCGTGTTTCGTACATTATCACAGAAGGTTCTGAGTGCCTGCCCTCAGAACACCACCAAGAGGAAGCATTCTCCAGCTCAGAGGCAAATACAGCCCACAGGCAGAGGAGACAGTTAAGGCTGAAGACAATGGGTATGAGCTGAGGGAAGAGACGGTCTGAGCCGGCTATGCCAATCAGGCTCGTGGATTTCAACAATGGCTTTGAAGAAATGGGACATGGAGATTCCCTCCCAATCCCCCTCAAGGAGAAAGAACTGAACCCCAGAACACTGTGCAACAGAATGGACCCTACCTGAGTGACAGAGAACACTGATCATGAGCTTCTGCCCTGCCCTGAGGAAACCCAAGATCTGGAAAAAGGGAAAGACCCCAGCAAGACATTGCAACTGCCCAAGGGATAGGTGCTTTGGAGACAGGCCTAGGCAGGAGGGAGGATTCTCCACACACATTAAGCACCTGCTGGGTACACAAACTGCTAGGGCTTAAGAGAGGACTCCAGATGGTCTTAGCCAAGCAAGACATCTGTCATTTGTCTGTGGAGAGGCGTGTGCGAGTCACTTTGCTCAGCAGATTTGCAGACACTGAGGGTCACCCAGGGCAGGGAAGCTGGCAGAGAGGAAGACTCAGAGGCTCTTAGGTAAGGGACCAACAGGGACGGGTTTGCAAGTGATCATCCTGGTATGTCCTGGGGAGGGGGCATATGAAAGGACAAAGGACCCTCAAACACAGGTGGGACATGCTTGCAGTGACTACTGGAGAAAGCCATCTACTTGGCTTAGGACTGTGAACCCTGAGGTCCAGAGGGAGCCTCAGTATGGAGGTTTGCTCTGTGGGGAAAACACAGAGGCGGAGGAATCACTAAAGTGACAACCAGCACAACCTGTGCAGTCCAAGAGCCTCCAAACACAGGAGCTGCACTCCAGAACCTGTGGAGACTAAGCACCTCCAAACACGCAGAGCACAGTCCTCCTCCTGCCCATCATCCTTCTCCTCCCCTGGGTGCCAACAGCTAAGAAGGAGCATGTGGTCTTCACCTGCACTGTCAAACTATGTTAGACACAGAAGCACTGATAAAGAAAGCACCCAAAGAATGGGGGGTTCCCTGGCGCGTGTGGGTGCAGGCAAGCTAAGACCACTACAGGATGGTGGAAGCAGAGTTCCCGGAGAAGAATGGAGGTTGCCATGGGGTGGGTCCCTCGATGGAATTCCTCCTGGGCTATCCTTGAAGTTGCCCTGAGGTCATTCTCTGTAGCATTCTCTGTAGCCCTCTGGAAGACCCCAAGGAAAGCCCGCCCAGGCTGAGCACAGCTGTCAGGGTATCTGTTAGAACTTCAAGCTTGCCCTTAATCTCTCTGATTCTACAATCATGTTACACTAGCAATGTGACCATCACCAGGGAAGTTTGGCACTCAGGGAGCCAGGATGGCCCCAGATGATCCAGGCCATGTGCTCACTGGGATGGGGACTCCTTCACCTCCCAATGAGCAGGCTTCTCCCTTCCCTGTCCCTCCAAGACTCTCCCTCAGCCAGCAGCTACAAGCCCCCAGTCCCAGAGTCTCACACTGTGTAACTGGGTTTCTAGACACTAATGGGGCTAAAACATGCAAAGATGCCTGTTCTCCAGTGATCAACATTGTAGGTCCCTCCCCAGGACATACCCTTCCCTCAGTCTTGACCACAGGCCCAAGGCTGCTCCTCATCCAGTGGTCTGCCCACTGACCCACAACATGCAGTGTCCAGGAATGGAGTGGGTCTCTGTGTGTACAGAGGGGGCACCTGGCATGAGGCTGGGATCCTTACCTGTCCCCAGGGTGTGGTCTTGATTAAAGGCAGGAGGAAGACGTCAATGAGAGACCTGGAGTCACGGCTTAGGTAGGACCGGGCCTTTGGTGGCCAGTTCACATCATGGCTCCATGGGTGTTCCCCAATTTTCCTTTGAAAAGGGCTGATGGAGGGGAGCAGGACCATCTCCTTATTTTATTGACCACAGAATGAAACCATGTACAGAGAGGAGATGTGATAGAAAAGTGACTTTGGGTTCTCTCAGTGCTCAGGGCACGGCCAGGGCTGGAGGTTAAGGGTGTGAGGCCTAGCACTGAAGCCATGGGGTACATTCCTATCAAACTTAGCAACATGGATGAGATGGGAAGAGTCATGCCCCAACGCCATGTCCACAGCCCAGTGGAGCGATGGATGTCATATGTAGATGAAAACGAAGTGGCCAACACTGGTCCCCAGCAATGAGCTATGTTCTCCCAAATCATCAAAAACATGCCTTACCCACTTGCTCATAGGCCAACCTGATGGAGGAATTTCATCAACTGAAATTCTCTCTTCCATGTCACCCTGGCTTATGTCAAGTTGACAAAAACAGAACAAAATTAAACTAACCAGAACACTTAGTAAGGGGCACATGCCTGTCATCCCAGCACTTGGGAGGGAGGCCGGGTCAGGATTCTAAGGTCGAGGTCACCTGGGGCTACATATCCCACCTCAAACCTCGGACTTAGTGGCCTCCAGAATTGTCAGTAACACTTTATTTCATTACCAGTCCATGACAACATTGTAACAACCCAAGATTAAAAAGAGAAGCCTCACTGTCCTCTGAATACCATTCCACACACGTTTACAGACACCCACACCTCTGTGATGCGGAACACAGACTTGCTCCTAGCCACTGGGAACCTTCCACCTGTGATCTGCAAACAGTGGACAGGAGACGGTCTGTACCCATGGTGACTACCCAAGCAACAGCATTTCTCTGCATGGGACATGAAGGTAAGAAGGGGATTCGGGAGCTAGGAGAAGACTTAGTAGATAAGACTCTTGTTCAAATCCCCAGAACCCATATAAAGGATAAACCATCTCATTTAAATCTCATGGCAATTCCCACTTCACTCATAAAAAAAGACCCACTCGTTGGAGCTGTGAAACTCCATTTTATATTTTACAGGCAAGTGAATGAACCCATGTGGTCATGACCCGGAAGAAGAGATTCAACAGGACGTATTGCCCCACTCCAGACCAGCCCTCTCACCCAGGGGCCATGGCTTATCTATTGATGAACTCAGTGCAGGTTTTTGTTGATTTTGTTTTAGTTTTGGTTTTTTTTTTTTGCCATAAAAGCATTTATTAAAAGGGGAAAAAGGGGAGGAGGGGGAGAGAGAAAGAGAGAGGGAGAGAGAGAGAGAGAGAGAGAGAAAGAGCCAGAGAGAGCGCGTGGCCACGCTGAAGAAACAAAAGAAGGTAGTTTTAGTTTTTGTATGTGTGCATTTTCTGTGTGTGTCTCTCTGTTTCTCTGTGTGTCTTTCTTTATCTCTGTCTCTCTCTGTCTCTGTGTGTGCACACACACACGTGTGTGTGTGTGTGTATGTGTGTGTATACATGTAAAGACAGAAGGTCAATGTCAGGTAGTGCTTCTCAGGTACTGTCCACCTTGTTTTCTAAGACAGGTCTCACATTGTTCTGGTACTTGTCAAGTAGAGTAGACTGACTGGCCAGTGAGCTTCGGGCATCCTCCTGTCCCCCACTCCCCAGGGCTAGGATTAAAGATACACATCCCTAAAGCTGACTTTTTTCTACAGGTCCTGGAGCTCAAACCCAGGTCCTTATATTTTCAAAACAAGCACTTCATGGCTAAACCATCTCCCCAGACCCTCAAGACAGTTTGAAGAAACTCCCTGCAATGAGCTGCCACCTTCCCTAAAGAAGAGGCGGGTCTGACTGCCCTCTCTAAGGTCACTGGAGCATCACATCACGCCCAAACTTTCACTGCTGGGCCAGTCAGTGACAACCAGTGAGCACCTGGCAGGCAGGGCACTGGTGATAACAACAGGGAGATCTCACAGTCTTGGTTATGCAGAGTTCACCTAGTTAAGCAGTGTGCAGTGGTGTGGCGGTCCTGACTTGAAGCACAGATTACTGGAGATGGGTTAAATGAATATGTAAGAGCTAGCTGACAAGAAGCTAGAGCTAGCCGGGCGGTGGTGGCGCACGCCTTTAATCCCAGCACTCGGGAGGCAGAGGCAGGCGGATCTCTGTGAGTTCGAGACCAGCCTGGTCTACAAGAGCTAGTTCCAGGACAGGCTCCAAAACCACAGAGAAACCTTGTCTCGAAAAACCAAAAAAAAAAAAAAAAAAAAAAAGAAGCTAGAGCTAATGGGCCAGGCAGTGATTTAAATAATACAATTTCTGTGTGATTTTGGGACTGAGCAGCCAGAAAAGAACAAGCAGCCTCCTTACAACAGTGCAGGGGTGAGGGCCCAGAAACAAGGAAGGGTCAAAGGCTAAGGACATATGGGGGGCAATGTGTAGAAAGGGAGGGGTGAGGGAGCCAATTACAAGGGGTACGGGGTGATCCCTACTCGTCATCTTCCTCCAGGGCAGCCTGCTGCAGTCCATGAAGGTGACTTGGGTGAAAAACATCCTCCAGTAGTTACATCTGCCCATCCAAACCTAAGCACCTCTATAATGCGAGCAGCTCCCAGTCCCCCACTGCTCGCCCTTGGCCTCCTGGGGTCCCTTGGGGTCAGCCACTGTGCCAACTTGCCTCTGTCACCAGGTAAAGAAACCAAAAAGAGTGTGTGTCTCAAGGTAAACCCAACCCTCATGGTGCCTACTCCCAGAGAATGGTTTCCTAGGACAGGAACGAGCATCAGCTGCCCTGCACCACAGCTCCTAAGGGGTGATAGCAGCCAGAGACATGGATGACTTTGAGTCGCTATTTGGAAAAGGAAAGAAATTGTCCCTGCAAAGGCAGCTGACGCCGTGGGCTGGGATTAAATGGCAGGAGGAACCAGCCTCCTCTGCTGGCCTTCCTGGTACACAAAGGCTTCCTCTGTACCAAGTAGGAGACCCACGAGTCGTGAAAGCCACAAATAGCACTGTAGAGGTTGAGCCCTTTGTAGCTGGTGAATGTCTGTATAGGGGTCCAGAGGTGGGAGGGAAATGAGGGGGGACCTTGCTGGGCGAATAAGGAGGGCTCTGCACTGAGTCCTTCATATCCACTCAGAACAGCCCTCTGCCTCCTTGGACAGCCAAGTGTGAGGAGCCACCAGCAGCCCTTGATTCAAGGCTCGTCCTCTCAGCTGTCTGGCCACCCCCTGTCATCACTCCACATGCTGAGATGTTTGTAGCAAGCATTTTAGGAGAGAATTCCAATGGAAGCAGCTCAGGGACTTCTCAGGAAATGTGCTATGTGGGTCTCAGAAAGCAACTTCAAGAGTTGGCTTCCTTTCCCCACGTGTAGAAACACGTGCACTTATCCCAGCGAAAGAGAATGAGTGCCAGCTCCCCGCCCCCTAAGTCTGCAGTGACAGCATCCAGATGTTTTCTCTAGGCCCTTCACCCCACAGATGCACACAGTCTGCATAGGAGGAGAGTCCTCTGAGCCCCTCTTACTGAGAACACAGGCTCTGTTACCAGCAAAAGCCTCCTTCTGCATGTTGTGGCCCCTCCTCACCTCATCTCCACACCCCTGCCATCTCTGTGGCTGCTTAGTCCTTCCTGGTTAATCCCAAAGAGCAGATATCTCTCAACGTTTGGAAAAGAAGGCCCACCCAGTGAAGCCTCACCACCCTCACTTCCGGCAAGCACTGTTACGGGCACTCACGCATCTTCTCTAGATGCGAGCAGGTGTGGTGGTCTGTGAGATTGGGTTTGGGCACCCCAGGGAAGCACCCACCTTCCAGGAGCAGTGGAGATTTCTTTAGGATGAAACTGACTCTGCCCTCAGCTCCCTGGCAGGTCTGACCAATTAGGCTCTAGCAATTCCCTGACAATGAAGATTGACTTGTGACAGGGCCTGGTACCCCATCAGAGCACAAGGATGGCAGACCACCTAGAGTGCCTGAAATCTGGGATACAAGGCCTGAGCTCCTAAAGCTGAAGGCTAGCAGAGATGGAGGCTGGACCTAGGGCTTGCGGGTGTGCGTCAATTCTTTCTTTGGCTTGAACCAATTTGGGTTGTTTCACATTTTCACCTAGAATTCAAAGAGCCCTATTGCACATCAGCCTCACAGTCGATACAGAAGCTGACACTCAAAGGGATTAAGTAATGTGGTCAAGTACACACCGCTGCTGAGTTGCAGCACTGAACTTAAATTTTTCAGTCAGATCTGTGTCTGGAGCAAGTACCACATTGTATCCAATCTCCCCAGTCTGCTACCATGTGATCAGCCGCCAAGAGCCAACAGTAACAGTGTATTAATTCCTCACACGCTGCTTTTAGAATCCTTGTCGTGGACTCTTAACTCAAACTTACTGGGAGAGCTGTACATACACGAAAAGGGGAAATATACGGAAATGATTGAACCATCGTCTCTAAACGTCCTCACCATGAGAGGACCTCTGACTCAATAGGGACGCGTATGGTTTCCCACACATTGTGGTCCCTGGGGAGCCGCTGAGAGTGGCAGGATAGACGTTAAGGCTGCTGCTGCACGTGGGACATCCTCCAAGCTGCTGCACCTGGGACATCCTCCAAGCTGCTACCCACTTTGAGCCTGGGTGCCCGCCCCTCTCTAGACGTCAAAGAAGGCTTATAGACGACCAAGGACCTCAGTTCTTCCCTGATCCTTTGTTAGTGATTGGACAAGGGTTTCAAGGATGAGGGTGAGCACGTGGCACCTGCTGCCAGGGCACAGCCCATGCAAAGGTGCTGGGATGGGAAAGGGGGTCCTTTGGTTGGATGTTGGCAGAGCACCTGCACATCCGGTGAGCATCCCCTCTGATTCAGTATGTAGAGCACGATTCACTGTTTCACTGTAGGGACCTAGGGCTGGGGAAGGCACTTGTGCCCAGGCCATATACAGGTGTAAGACAACTCTCAGAGTCCAACTCAGGCTTGCTACTGCCAGAGCCAGGGTTTCATTGACAATTACAGAGTCACCAAGGCGGGGAGGGAACAATGACCCTTTAAAATGCTGTCTTTAACCTGACTTTGTCAAGGGCTTTGAGGAGATCCAAATAATACCATCTTTCTTCCAACTCAAGTTATGAACGAGATGAGGAATAAGACCCATGAGTCAATGGAATTGGCGATGAATGAGGTGAGGTCTGGATACACAGATTTGGGAGAGATTCAAGCAGGCTTTTAATCCCGAGCAGAACTAATGAAGCCCTCCTAATGAGAGACTCCGGGATGGCTCAGCACTTCATCTAGCTGTGGCTCAGGGGGAGCAGAGAGAGAGATACAATCCTCCCGGCTCACGGATTCTTAGATTCTGTTATAACTGATCAGTCAAGTATACCATGGGCATAAGTCCACCCAGGACAAGAAGCCATGATCCATGAAGAGACCACTTCCACCTGGATGGAAACATCAGGAGTGGGCAGAAGATGTTGCCACACCCAGCCAGGTCCTCTTTCCTTTCAGGAGAACTGGACCTCATGACTGCACACAGAACATCCTGCCGTGGTGGCAGTGAGATGTAGGGTGTGGGAAGGGGCACACTCCTCTGCAGCTGGCACATCTCCTTTATGCGCAGCGGGAACCCCATAGAGAGCTCTGCCCCTGTGCCAGTGGGCAGCAGTCCCAACAGAGGTCCAAGGAACACAGTCTGTGCACAGGTTTAAGGGAAGTGGCTCCATCAAGAAATCAGGGACTTACAAGTGTTGGGGTTGGGGGGCTTAGAAAGGGAATAGGCCAGAAGGCTGGTGTATCTGTAATCTAAAGGCTCTGAGTGTATTCTGGGAGCTGAGAATGGGTGTCTAGTCCCCAAGTGGTCCCCTTGGTGTGGACACAAAGGAGACTTTGATGGAGGATGATGAATTTGATGCTAACACAGCCCACCATTGACCTCCAGGGAATCACTTCCACCCTGAAGCTCCAAATCTCACCAGAACTCCCAGACGCCCCAGGGGCAGTTTCCAGGATATGCATCTCCCAGCCTGGCTGAGAGTGCTGGCCAGGTGAAAAGTGATACCCCCATCCTCTGGCTTGTGAGAGACCAAGATGTGTGGATGTTCTGGAGGGTCTATTTGCATCAGCTGGGGCAGAGGCATGTTCTCTAACCAGGGTCAGGCCCCAGCCCAGCATGTTGGATAAGGGGTAGAAGAAACAGGACTTTAAGAACATGGTGGGCAAGATGCTTATCTCCATATTATTTCCCTTCTTGGGGGTACTGATGGCTCAAGGGAGGCCTGCTACCACCTCAGAGCAAAGTAGGGCCTCAGGAAAGCCGTGGAGAGCAGGCTGGCATGAGGTAATCAGGTGTCCAGCAGAAGAGCTAAGGGTCAGAGCTAGGATTAAAGTGGGGTGGGAAACCAGTAATCCTTGCAGGATCTTTTCTTTCTGCAGGGGGCATTATGACTCTGGGGGGGGTCCATTAGTCTCTAGAGGGGAATCAAGCATAGCCTTGAAGTCCCCAAGGACAATACCTCCCTGCGCATGATGGGTATCAAGGAAGTTTTCCCAGGGATGATAAGGTTAAGGTGACTTCATCACCACTGACATGCTTTGATGACCACAGCTAACCTGCCTAGGAGTCTATAGACCAGAGATCCATAGACAATCCCCAAAGAGTGTAGCTGGGAGGCAGACAAAAGACAGTACAGATTTCAGACATGGGGGTGGCCCTTCATGGTCTCCCTAATCCCCCAGCTCCCCGATGCATTCCTCAGAATAGATTCCATTCAATGTCAGTGACGGAGGAGATGAGAGCGACGAGCTTTGGGCCTAGCGACCGAGTCCTGCTGAGGCTCCAGAGAGGTGCAGAGATGATCTGAGGTGAGCATGAAAACTCAACCTAAAGCTGCTGAGAACAGTCGTAGTTACGGCCAGAGAGGAAGAACTGGAGAGGCCAGCATGGAAATCTCACACTCACAGGAGAATCCCACATCTGCACAGACAGCGGACATCACCTCCTACAGCAAAGCGGCCTCATTCCTTTCAACCTGGGACCCACAGACAGCTCTGAGAGGACTGCAGATGACACCAGAGAGCAACCAGCCTGGTGACAAGGGTATCATGAGTCCTCTGTGGGTGGCGGTGTTCATGTAGCTCACCCGCGGTCCAAGGAGAGTGTGGGAGTCACGTTAACACAATGTTCCTCTGGGGCCACTCATTGGATACTCGAGTTCTGCGTGGGGCTGTGGAGCTGAGGCTGCAGACATGGGGCCTGGCCTAAGTGACTTCAAGTGACATCTCACAGTATGGTTTAGGCATGCGTCACACTGCACCTCTATTCTATGGACTGGGCTCTCCCAGAAGTCCCTGGTAGCATATGCTCACTAGGCATGGGACAGTCATGCCACCTCTGTATTTGTGTTGGCAGTTGAGCCCAGCAGGCTGCCCTGATCCATGGCAGTAGCCAACCTAGGCAAGGACAGGGTCAGAGACATCCTCCCATTCTACTCTCTGTGTTGGTTTTGCTCACGAGGTTCATGGCTGGCTGTCCTGCAACATTCAGGGGCAATGCCTGTTCTCTTTGGTCCCCATAACATGAGGGACAGCTCAGAATCACACACACTCCCTTCCCTGACCAACGCAGGCTCCAGTCATAAGGGAAGCCAGCCTTGCCGGCTTACCCTTCTCCTATAAACTGGTCCCCATTGTGCCCATACTTCTGGTTGTATCCTAGGTCAACCTCTGTTTCTATGCCTGGTTAAATGAAGGGCTGGGATAACATTACCAAGCTGGGTACCGAAGCATGGCTGGATCCCCTGCGCCAGAGCGTGTGTGGTAACAGCCCACGTTATGTAAAAGTGGGTCTCTCAGGACAACTCTCCAGAGGCTCTGAAAACTCAAAAGCTCATTCCAGACTCCTCAGGCAGGTATCAAGGTCCAGGCTGGTGGAAGGGAGTCCTCCCGCAGACTTGGGGAACATGGATTACTGCTCTGATGGGGGCTGGGGCTGAGAGGCTGAGGGGGGGAAAGGTTGAAGGTAGGAGACAGAGAAAAAGTGTGCTGGGGAAGAAGATAGGGAGTTTGGTAGGAAGGACTATCCCAGGAGAGGGTACATACAAGCACCACAACCCGCCCAAGACTCAGCCAACCCTCATGCAAGTTTTTTTTTTGTTTTTGTTTTTGTTTTTTTGTTTTGTTTTTTTTTTTGGTTTTTCGAGACAGGGTTTCTCTGTGGCGTTTTGGAGCCTGTCCTGCAACTAGCTCTGTAGACCAGGCTGGTCTCGAACTCACAGAGATCCGCCTGCCTCTGCCTCCCAAGTGCTGGGATTAAAGGCGTGCGCCACCATCGCCCGGCCTCTAAGCCTGTTTCTTTAAGTAGACCTGCACACTCTTGAGTGCCTCCCCATGATTTAAGGGATCTCAAGGGATAAAAGGTGTATCCTGGATAGCATCCATGGGAATGGGGGTTCAGGAGGAGGGGATATCAGAGGAGCTGGGTCTCCTGGGGACCTGGAGCCCAGTGTAATAGGTGGGTGGCTTTCTAGAGAGTTCAGTAGAGGGGTTGGGCTTCTCCCACGTGGCTGGTGAAGGGGAAGGAGCAGTCCCTACTGCTAGTGAAGGGGAAGGTTGAGAGAGCCAAGAGACCTGAGACTATTTCTCCCAGGGATGAGTGATACCAGAAGGCAGGTCCCCAGCAACACCATGGCATGGGGCACCCAGGACCCATGGCATCCCAAGCTGACCTGTACCTTGAGAACACAGGTGAAGGCGATTTCTGAACTATGTCACAGCAGACAGGCTCTGGGCCGGCGGGTAGGGTGCCCATCCTGCAGGCGACCACTCTGCCTTTTCTTGCTGATGCGAGTTTGATGCTTTCTCTCTGGAGAACTCCAAAGCCCAAGACACATTTTCTATGGGTTTTTCTGCTGCCACCATTTCCATTCTTCACAGAAGATTCTGGAAGCCACTGGGAAGGAACTGTTCTCTCTCCTTGACCTGATGCCTGTGCCATTTCCTCAACGGCATCCTGAGAGTTTGGATCTCAGCCACTTCCTGGGAATAGTGGGCAAATACGTAGCATGGCTGCTTGCCTGTTCTCCTGTCTCATCCTGCCCCCTGGTGTCAGTGACCAGAGACACCTCCAGTGGGTTCAAAGCCACTTCTGGCCTTAGGAACTGTTTGCTTGTGATCTTGGGTAAGTTATGCCCCTTCCATGTGCCCCATGGTGTCACATAAGACCGTCTCTGTGCATACCATAGGTTTGTGACAACGACCTGGTGACACACAGAGAAACTATGAACTAGCCATATACAGTCCCAGGTACTCTCCACACACATGAACACGGCCATCCCTGTCACCATCAAGAAAGAGCCAAGCCACAGGATGTCCACAGCTTCACTGGGGACGTGCTTCTTCAAGCTGCAGTTGCTGCAGTCCCATACTCCCCAGGCCCTGTGGTCAGAAGTGGAGTGGCTGAGTCCATGAGGCGGGGGCGTCATGCAGCTTCTGAAGCAGACTGCCCTGCTTCCCTGCTCTCTTGGGAGACCCTGGGATCTGGTAGTTTATCCTCTCCTCTGCATCTCCAGCCACAGCCTGCATCTGATACTGCACCCATACCTCACCGTCTGTGTGCACACACCACACACACACACCACATTCGAAGTATCTTAAGAATAAAATCCCAGGTGGGACAGCTGGAAATTCTGGACCAAGGGAGCTTGGTAGGGACCCTGCGGTCTCTGTGTCAGGTGTCCCTCCTGCTGAGACTTTAGCTGCAAAGCCATTGCTAGGACATTCTTTCCAAGCAACCCCAGATTCTCAAGCCAGAAAACATCTTCCTCTGTGGTTCCCAGCCTGTGGGTACCCACAAAAGCCACAAGTACAAGGGCTGCTGTGTACACAGCAGCAACACTATCCACCTGGAAAGGGTTCCCCTGACCCGCCTCAGGCTAAAAGAAGCGAGGCTGGCAGTAGCAGCAGCTGGACATGGTCACCTCTTAACAGGAAAGATTGCTCATCTGCCCACCCCACACTGGTGATGTTCCTGAGGTCATGGTAGAACTGAGGGAGAAGGGAGACACTCACCCCAATTGGTGATGTTCCTGAAGTCATGGTAGGGCTGAGGGAGAGCGGGGAGACACCCGCCCCCATTGGTGATGTTCCTGAGGTCATGCTAGGGCTGAGGGAGAGCGGGGAGACACCTGCCCCCATTGGTGATGTTCCTGAGGTCATGCTAGGGCTGACTGAGAAGGGAGCCTGACCGAGGCTCCATTTGACCACAGGGAGGGAGAGACTGGCTTTCCTCTCAAAAGAGAGGGCGGAGTCCATTAGCAAGTGTGATGTCTCCTGGGCATCTGATTTAGGCTCTGCACCAATATTAAAAGGACATTATCTGTGTGTCTCTCTGTTGGAAGGTTGCTTCTCCTTAGCAAAAGAGTCAAAAGGATTTTCAGTAAATTTTAAAAAAGTATCCAGAAGAACATGTCTCTCTCACTGAGAGAGAGGCGGGGTGCCTATTTCCCTGGGAGGAAAATGTTCTACAGAACCTTTCTTTGTCATCAGGGGCGTGCAAGAGACGTTAGTTCCGGGGGGAATTTCAACAGAAGTCACAAAAAGAGAAAGAGAAGAAAGCAGCAGGCAGCCGCTGAGAGGGGAATTGGAGACCCACCAGAGCTATGTTCTTTCATCTCCTCGCTCCCCCAGCTGGTGTGTGCTGTGCTCTCCAGGACAATGTGGGGAGAACACCATCATTATCCCAATGATTCTAGACTTTGTCCTCGGCTCCCGCAGGAGTGTGACCTCCACGATGCCCTAATAGGATGCACTCTTTGTCTGGAATGCTGGGTCACCCTGGGTAGGCTAATGGTATTATTTAGGGTGGTAAGAGACGCACTGATTGTAAGACTGGCCAACCCAGAAGGGCACTTTGGGCCATGAATACCAATTAAAACAGAGAGGCTATGACAGCCACATGACCTTTCCTCATAAGAAACTCTCTCCAAGACGGTAACAGCTGTGAGGTTTCTACAAGTCCCTCTGGGACTGTGGAGCCTGGAGTTGATCTTGGAGACTTGGTATGTCGATCGGTTTCAGAAGTCATTTTGTGTGCCATTTTCTGTGTCTTACTTTTGCGGGAAGCCTGGACTTTGGCACCTGTATGTGTGAGAGAGATAGAGATTAGAGAAAAAAATCCATTTCCCCAACATCTGGTCCCATGCTGTCCCCTGGGGATACTTAATTGTAGACTCCTAGAAATAGCAAATCAGTGGTTCGATTATCCCCACCTTTTTGCTTCTAAATTCAGGTCAGCTGAGTTAGTCCAAGAATGTCCGAGAATTCCAGATAGTTGCCATAAAACCCCAGGCAAGACACAAACCTTCTTAGCTGCAACCTACACACAGGAGCCGACGCCCCAAGCCGAGGGACACTGTGAAGACCGGATAAGGAGGTGGACACTACCTCCTACTCCTTCTTCACACCCAAACTCTGCAAAGAAGGAGCCTGTGAGGCCTGGGGCACTTACACTCCAAGAGAATAGGTGAAATTGTTTCACAAGACCACTGGGAGACAGTAACCTTGGCAGAGCCCATCCTGAGAGGCAAGTTTATGTCTACGACATTAGTTCACAGTTAGCCGCTGGGGACCGGCAGCAGGCTGTCCTGGCACTACTGTCCATAGGAACACACAGTGTCATTTATCCAGCACTTAGCTGCCCAGATGCACTGACCTGGAACTGTGCTTGCTTTTAGGAAGCAGCCGGCTGGATTGCTGCCATGGGGACTTCAGCAGAAACACGGTTCACAGTACCTGGGTCTTCTCTGTGCAGAGGAGCCACAGTGAACAGATCCACAAGGAGAAGCAGAGACCCCTCTGGCCTCATCGAGAACCCTGGAGCGCCTCCTGCTGACCTGTGGGATCATTGTACGTGCTCTTGCAGGAGAACCTCTGAACGCATCAGAGGACAGACTCCCGGTATGGAAATGGACAGATTCCTCCCCTGAGCCTTCTTGTTCTTGAAGATGATGGTGCTGTCCCCAATTCATCCAGTCCCCCAGAGCAAAATGATTTGTGGGAAGATGGCCTCCTAGCTCTACCCACTCTTTGGAGCTGGCGCTCAGACCTTCTGTGCTCATCCTTCATTGCACCTCCTGATGCCTTCCCTGCCACCTCAGAAGCCACCATCCCCTGGTCTCTGTGGCCAGAAGAAACCATGTGACTTAAAAGCCAGTGAGATTTAGCTCAGGGTGTGTGCTCGGACCTCAACACGAACTTGAAGTCAGTCATCACCATCAAAAGACAAACAGAACCCCCACTGCGAGCCTCTCCTGGGTGTCCTTCCTGATGACAAGATGGATGTCTGAGTTGTTTGTTTTGAGACAGGGTTTCACTCTTTCTTTTAAGGATTTGTGTGTGTGTGTGTGTGTGTGTGTGTGCATCTGTGAGTGCCCCAAGGCCAGAAGAGGGCATCAGACCTAGGACTGGAAAAAACAAAAAACAAAAAAAAAAAAAACAGGTAGTGGGCTGGTTGATGTGGGTGCTGGGAACTGACCTCCTACTCTCCACAAGAGCAGGGAGTGCTCTTAACTGTGAACCCATCTCACCAGCAGCCCCCACCCCAACCCCACACCCCAACGCCACCGCCACTGAGGCTTTAGTCTAGTGTAGCCAGGAACTCCTTTTATAACCCAGGTTGGTTTCGGCAATCCTCCCACCTCAGCCTCCCAGGCACTGGGATCACCATCGAGAGCCACCACACGTGGTTTGTGCCCTGGGTTTGATAAAGGAGATCCCCTGGAACTTGCTTTTTTCCCTGTGTTCAGCAATGTCATTACCCAGACACAGAGGGAAAGGAAACACCAGTTAATGATCTTCACATCCACGGGCAAAGCCCTCTTCTCCGGCTGCTGTCCCTACTGTGACACTGATGTTTAGCCAAGTGAGCCAAAAGGGCAAGGAGAGGCTGGAGCATCCGAGTGGGGGGCGGGAATAGCTGCTTCAAGGCTGATTCACCCTCTCTGCTTTGCAGTCTGAGCCCCAGTTCCCATTTAATGAGATCACAGGAGCTCCCCACGGTCGCTAGTGCCCCTAAAAGGTGAGGGGCCCTCAAAATAGAGCTTTGCATCTGTGTTTCTTCCTATTTGGCCAAAGGTTCTCAAAAATAGGGTTTACTTTTACTTAACTGAAGACAATCGTTTCAAAGTTCTGCAAACGCCACGCCTCTTATTCAAAGGATGTTGTAACTGTGCCATGGCCACAGACCTGGCAGATGGCTGGGAGAGGCTCAGCCTTTGTGTCCAGGGATGTCGGGGTTCATGACGTGAACACTCTTTAGGGTTTGCAGTTTCACTAACACTTGAATGAAGGATGCCCCTGGCATTGCTGGGGCAAGCTGACACAGGCCGTTCCCAAAGCCCACAGCACCATAGTGTTTCTCTGACACCCAGATGTGAATGCTAGGACTCTCCAAGTAGACACCCTTTCCAAGCCAAACCCAGGGGCTCCACGCCTGTGCATTCTGTGCAGTCTATGGCATTCCTTGCCAGAAACTCACTCCAGGGCTAAATGAAGTTTGTCAGATGAACCAATCAAATAGCATCAACAGTTTGGGAGTGTGAGGAGCCATTGGGGAGTATTTCTGGTTGACCATGAGGAGGTTCCCAGTTCCCTTTTGTATCCGATGAGTGACCAAAATGATCTAGAGCTGTCATCAACTGCAAGAAAAAAACAATTCGATTTCTCAAACACACGTGACTGATGGATAGAGACAGAAAGAACGCCCAAGAAGGAAGAGACAGGAGACTGAGAATGAGTGGGATTGTCAGTGTGTGGGATGTAGACATGGAACCTCTGGATCCCTGCAAGCAGCAGAGGGGAGATGGGAAGTCTGGGTGGGGCTGTGAGCTTTGGGAGAGGTCATAAGCAGGCTGAGAAGCCATCGACTCTGGCAACTGGTACCAACCTGCCCTCAGCATGAATTATGAAGTTATGGACCAAGAACCAATGTGACTGGCACAGGAGACCATTTCCTAAATATAACCCTAGTAGCACAGACTCTGAGAGAAACAATTAATAAATGGGACCTCCTGAAACTGAAAAGCTTCTGTAAAGCAAAATGGTCAACAAGACAAAAACGACAGCCTACAGAATGGGAAAAGATCTTCACCAATCCCACATCAAACAGAGGTCTGATTTCCAAAATATACAAAGAACTCAAGAAATTGGTCATCAAAAGAACAAATAATCCAATTTTAAAAATGGGGTACAGACCTAAACAGAGAACTCTCAACAGAGGAATCTAAAATGGCTGAAAGACACTTAAGGAAATGTTCAACATCCTTAGTCATCAGAGAAATGCAAATCAAAACAACTGAGATTCCATCTTACACCTGTAAGAAAGGCCAAGATAAAAAACACTGATGGCAACTTATGCTGGAGAGGTGTGGGGTAAAGGGAACACTCCTGCATTGTTGATGGGAATGCGAACTAGTACAGCTGCTTTGGATATCAGTATGGCAATTTCTCAGAAAATTAGGAAGCAGCCTTCCTCAAGACCCAGTAATACCACTTTTGGGTATATATCTGAAGGAAGCTCAATTGTACCATAAGAACATGGACTCAACTATGTTCATAGCAGTATTGTTTGTCATAGCCGGAACCTGGAAACAACCTAAATGCTTCTCTACCAAAGAATGGATAAGGAAAATGTGTTACATTTACACAATGGAGTACTACACAGCAAAAAAAAAAAATAATGACATCTTGAAATTTGCGGGCAAATGAATGAATCTAGAAAATATCATATTGAGTGAGATAACCCAGACCCAGAAAGACAAATATCATATGTACTTACTCATAAGTGGCTTTTAGACATAAAGCAAAGAAAACCCAGCCTATCATTCACAATCCCAGAGAACCTAGACAACAAAGAGGACCCAAAGAGACATACATGAATCTAATCTACATGGGAAGTAGAAAAAGACAAGATCTCCTGAGTAAATTGGGAGCATGGGGATCATGGGAGAGGTTAGAAGGGGAGGGGAGAGAGAGGGAGGAGAGCAGAGAAAAATATATAGTTCAATAAAAACAATTTTAAAAATTTTAAAAAAGAACCAATGTGACACTCCACAGCTGGATCCCGATCCCAGCGGGTTGTGGGCTATCTGAGGCAGAAGATGGCTTACTGTTCTCAAATATTTTAATGTCACGGCTATTGATTCATCTACAAAGCAAAGCTGCCTAAATGCCACAAGCGCTTACCCCAGTGATCTCTGAAAGGAGCAGGCACGGAGCTTCCATGCAGACCCAAGCTCAGCCCCCCTCCCTTCAGCCCCCTCCACCTTCAGTGACATTTCCTGCAGCCCAGAGCCCAAGGCCGTGCCGCCCACCACAGGATGTCTGTCCTAACCAAGTTGGTTCTACATCTGCTCCTATTCCTTGCCGATGAGGTCCTTGATCCTGCTCACCCTCCTTCCGCCTCCTTGCCTCTTAGCTAGTGTGTGTGATCAGTGCATGCTGGATCCAGTGCAGGTGGCAATCGTGCTGTAGTTCACTGCTGCCAGCAAAGCAGGAGACAAGCAGGGTCATGGGGAAATAGTCATCGGGACAAGTAAGAGAATGTGTTTCAAATGGGCTATAAATCTTTCTGGGGATTTGTTTATATTATGTCTTTCACACAATTCTTTGCACTTATTTTGTGTTCATTCATGCGTATGTGCATGCATGTGCACATATATCTGAACATGTAGAGGTCACAGGATAGCTTGGAAGAGTTGGTTCTTTCCTTCCATCATGTTGGTTCTGGGGATGGAACTCAGGTCCTCAGGCTCAGTGGCAACTGCCTCTCCCCTCTGAGCCATCTCACCAGCCACTGCGACATTCTTTTAAACACAGTCAGAAAGCAGGAGACACACCTTCGTCACAGGGGCCTCCATTTTTCAGCAGAAATTAAATGTGCTCTGGCTTGGGTGCCCTGGTGAGTGAGGCTACTGACCGATTACTAATCAGTTCAAAATTCTCCTCGGGTCTACAGAGTTTGTCAAAGGCAAATACTGAGCAACGGACACGCAGTATTTAACCAGTGAATGTGGGTCGTGTACCAGCATACCAAGTTTCCCCAGAGCCTGCCATCCTCCCGCCCTCTGCGTGCCACCTCCACCCATCCCACAAATGTTTTTCTGCGAACACTCAGGAGGCTGAAGCATGAGGACAAGCCTGAGGCCAGACTCCATGGAGCAGGCAGAGAAGAAAAGGAAAGGAACTGGGGGCATCGTTCCATCTACATGGGGCTGTGAGTGTTACCGGGGCTCAACCAGCACATCCCAGCCACTGTGCTGAACCCATGTCCTCAACAGACCCTGGTCCATGTGGGAGACAAACCACATACAAGTGCTGCATAATATCATATCCTGCCACAGGATGGTGCCCTCCAGCCCCCTACTCCCTCATCCTGGAGGTCAGTAGATAGAACTGATCCCCAAATGAAGATAAGAAGTGGACAAGAGGGCTGGAGAGATGGCTCAGCAGTTAAGAGCATTGCCTGCTCTTCCAAAGGTCCTGAGTTCAATTCCCAGCAACCACATGGTGGCTCACAACCATCTGTAATGAGGTCTGGTGCCCTCTTCTGGCCTGCAGACATACACACAGACAGAATATTGTATGCATAACAAATAAATAAATATTTTAAAAAAAAAAAAAAAAAAAAAAAGAAGTGGACAAGAAAAAAAAAAAAGAAGTGGACAAGAGTATTCCAGTACTTGGGGAATAGTCGGTCCTTGCTCTTGTATCCCAGGAGTTTCTGTATCCCAACACACCAACAAGGGAATCAGAAAGTAGGGGAGATGTCCGGAAGAACATCTCCATCCATTTCAACGTGTGTCACCTCACAGGGAGAGTCACCTTGCGGCGAACTCCCTGACCAGCAGGAAAAGACGACCACCAGACGAGGATTCTTCCCAAATCACGCTTTATTGGAGCCTCTTGGTTGAAGGGAGAGCAGAAGCGAGGGGCCCCAAGCGCCAAATGGTGGCTGCTTATATAGGGGGTAAGGGAAAAGTCGTGCCTGGATTGGCCGATGCGCGCCTGCCGATGCTCCTGACCACGGGATTGGCCCTAAGCACATCATCGTCACTGCACATACGAGAGGCACGGTTCCACTGCTTTGCTTAATATGGAGCTGTCCAGCAAGCAAGGCCGGGGCCAAGTGCCATCTTGTAATGGTGGCCACTCAAATCGGCTCCCAGCATCACCTGACCAGTCTGGGCCACTACCAGATCTCAATTGTTTCTGAGAATCCTTACTGTTCTCTCCTGTTGGCCTGGAAAGGATGAATAAAGAAAGAGGTGACCAAGGGTCGCCACAGTCTGACACCCACCATGCCATGAAGCTTCCCCCATACACACCCCCCGCATGGCTCTTGTTATCTTGAAAATGTTCAGAACGCTCTGTGTGGTGTTTCAGTAGCATCTGCATCCCCCGCTGGTCCAAAGGCCGTAAAAGGCATGAGAGGGACTCACTTGCCAATACTGTAACATCTCCCCTGTCCAGACCCACAGCGAGAGCTTGGTAATGCAGGGAAATGAAGAATTCTGCCACCACAGCCTGTGGATGAACACATAGCTCCAAACAGAAACCCACAACACCCTCAGTCTTTGGGGGATGTCTGTTACCTGAGGTCACTGTCTGGACCAGGGGTGTTCAGGTCCTAGCTCTATAATCAAAGAATTACAGAAGAGAATACAGAATGGAAAGTTGTAAGAAACATTATCCAAGAGCAAAGTCGGGGTCATTCACTTTTCTGGCTACTTGGAAAAGCCTAGAAGGAGAGCCCTAACCACCACTCCCTGCTCACTAGAAGGGCTACCATCTCTAGAAAGAGAGAAAATCATAGCAGGACACACACGGAAGAAAGAGTCTTCTACAGTCTTGATGGAGGTTAAAAGGCGTGTAGCTGAAACTAACCAACCAGGTAGCACTATGCTTCTAGAAAAATCCCCAAGAAATGTCGTCCGGGAAACAGTAGCAGCTGTGGGGTGAGATGCTAAGGAATGGGTAGAGACATTCTGCCAAATAGTGTGAAAGTCAGAGCCAATCCCACCAGAGCACAGAGGCACCAGTGTGGGTCTAGATGACAAGAGTTATTTCTCATTTAGAGCTGGCGATATTTTTGGACATGAAGCTGCCCTTTTCGCTAAAGTTCTGACATATTTCATCACGTAAATCATCGCCATGCCTCCCTTTCATAATAAATGGATGATATGCAAACTAATGAATGAAAAAGAAACCGTGTGGGTCAGATACACTACAAAGAGAGCCACAAGCTCCTCGGGTTAAGCAATTCAAGAGACCCAGGTGACTGTCTGGGGCCTCCCTTTATGAGCTGTGAAAGGAGGAGTTTTGTTGATAAGGGGTGTCCTAGGGACGGTGTTGCAGAATATCCCTTTACACTGTGTGAAGATGTGGCACTATAATTGCTTTAATAAAGAGCTGAATGGCCAATAGCTAGGCAGGAAGCTGTTAGGTGGGACTTCTGGAGACAGAGAGGACTAGGAGAGGAAGAAAGGCGGGGTCACCAGCCAGACATGGAGAAAGCAGCATGAAATTGTGGAGAAATGAGGTAACAAACCATGCAGCTGATCATAGATTAAAATAAATGAGTTCTTTCAAGTTATAAGAGCTAGTGGGACAAGCCTAAGCAAAGGCTGAGCTTTCATAATTAATAATAAGTCTCCATGGCATTATTTGGGAACTGGTGGTACAGAGAAAGACTTGCTACATATGGTGTCTGATGTCCAAACATAGGATCTGAGAAAGCTAAGAAAAGTTCTTGACAAGGAGCTGGATGTAGCTTCCTAGTCCTGCAGTCTCTCAGGAGGCCTGGTGTTTGGTGACAGGCAGAGGTACAGCTACTGGCTGCTGCCTGCGGGCTAGAGCCAGCCACCAGCGCCACACACTTAAGCTGAGCCGCACGGCTGCTGACAAGAAGTTTAAGATTTGTCTCACATGACCAGAGAACACTGCAGATGCTTAGTAAAGCCAGGTCCAGACACAGAAAAGCTCTTTAAAAATTGACAGTATATCTAAAAATGTGCTCAGATGCTGAAGAAAGAAAAGGGTATAGACCATCATAGAAAAAAAATGGTTTAAAATTAATAAAGTCTTGAAGAGAGAGTAAAATAATATCTTTTTAAATCCACATAAGGATGGGAAATACACAGGGCATCTGGATCCTGTGTGGTGTTTTGTTGACTGTAATTAGTTAGTTTTTTTTTTTTTTTTTTTGCTCTTTGAGGGCCCACCACCCAGCTCCTAAATAAATACATGGAGTCTTGTTCTTACTTAAGAATGCCCAGCCTTAGCCAGGCTTGTTTCTAGCCAGCTTTTCTAGCTCAACATATCCCATTTCTCTTTAACTATGCTTTGCCT
The DNA here is from genome assembly GCF_950005125.1 of Chionomys nivalis. NCBI lineage: Eukaryota > Metazoa > Chordata > Mammalia > Rodentia > Cricetidae > Chionomys > Chionomys nivalis. The sequence goes on along the minus strand of NC_080096.1, from coordinate 2,372,812 downwards.
CTGGGCTTTTTACCTTTCTTATTCTATATTTCTTTCTTTCCTTCTTACTCTGTGGCTGGCTGGGTGGCTGGATGGCTGTGTGGCTGGGTGACCGTGTGGCTATGTGGCTGTGTGGCTGAGTGGCTGGGAGGCTATGTGGCTGGGTGGCTGGGTGGCTGGGTGACTGGGTGGCTGGGAGGCTGGGAGGCTGTGTGGCTGGGAGGCTGGGAGGCTGGGTAGCTGGGAGGCTGGGTGGCTGTGTGGCTGGCTGGCTGTGTGACTAGGTGGCTGGGCAGCTGGATGGTTGGTCCCTGGCGTCCTCCTCTCCTCCTTTTCTTGCTCCTCACCCTTCTCCGGATCTCTCCTCCTATCTATTCTCTCTGCCTGCCAGCCTCACCTATCCCTCGCCTGCCAGCCTCACCTATCCCTCACCTGCCAGCCTCACCTATCCCTCGCCTGCCTTGCTATTGGCCAATCAGCTCTTTATTAGAACAATCAGGTGTTTTAGGCAGGCAAAGTAACACAGCTTCACAGAGTTAAACAAGTGAACATAAAAGAATGCAGCCTGTCTTTGTATCGTTAAACACACTTCCCACAGCATAAACAAATGTGGCACATCCTAAGCTAAGATTCACTATGGTTGACTTTGAATTTTTGAATGCTAATGAAGAGAGACCTGCAGATGCTGAGAAACACTGGATTGTGGAAAGGACCGTTGAATTAAACCAGCCTGGATACTCTAGAGATAACTTAGCTCACCCTTAACCACCCTAGATACTCTAGAGATGACTGGGCTTCAGAATGGAAGCTGGGCAATGTGTTGCATTAGCGAGAAAGACATTATTTCATATGGCATGGAGAAAGATTTTTATTATAGTTTGGTTATACAATCCAAACAAACTATAAAGTTAACAGATGCCTTTTACCTGCTCAAACATAGAACAAAAAACAATCTTTAACTTATGTGGGCACACTGCACATTCCATACTTAGGTTAATGCGGAAATATATGTTACCTTTAAAAGTTTGTATGTTTTCAGAAAAAAAGAACCAGATACCAATAAAGACAAGAAGTTCAAGTGATCCAGCCTCTCAGAATGTCTGACACTTTTTTCAAAATTCTACATCCAGAACAACTTCAAAGCTGCTAGCTGAGATGGTCCAGTCTCACAGACTACTCTCGCCAGGACTTTGGATAAGCCCTGCACTTTTCCGTTATACAGAGACTGAACAACAAATGATACGGCTGGCTCTCCAGGACTTGACCAGTATCCCAATCTCCTGAGGGTCCCCTAAAGATTCCATCATCCCCAGAAACGGAGAAGTCTACAAAGCATGATGCCCACATTCCCAAGAGGTGGAGGGGGTGGATTTTAGTCATACAATGGGTTATGGATGCTTGTCATCATTTAGGGGAATTAATTACAATTTGTTATTGGTCATGGTCAGAAAAAAAGGCTGAACATGAAGATTAGATTTAGGGACCTCTTTCTGAAGGGAAAAAGAGGGATGCAGTATAGAAATGGTGGCATAAATGGTGTATTGTAACTTTGAACAACTCTGCCACCTTCACCCCAGGCTCCTGAAGAACTTCCTCTGGGCCCCTCAGCCCCAATTCTGTTGGACTGTTTCTGTTGACTTACATGTTTGGACTCTACCATGGACTCTTGGGGAGCAGACAGTCATGTCCTTTCTGCCTCCCCAGTGACATGTCTAGAACTTGGTCTACCACAAGTTATAAAGAGATGGCTCCCTCCCCAGCCCTCTAGAAAATCCATCCCCTGACTGGCTAGGAGTACTTTTCTCCCCATTTTTCAGATGTGAAAATTCACAATGACAGAAGCATGCTGTTACATGTTTATTGTGCCCCGGGCACTGTCTGAAGCACTTTACTTGCAGAATACAGCTGAATGCTTAGGAGAACGAGGCGGTTGTCTTCATTCTGTAAGCAGGAACTACCTGTGACAGGTTAAACGGCCTGTGTAAGGCTACAAAGTGGTGCTCGCCCAGGCCTTTTCCCCCCAAGCTTTGTGGTCTGCGGCACCTCTCCCTCCATCTGCACAATTGCCCACCCAATATTTTCTGTGTTTCTCAAATTGAGATATATTTGAAGAAAATAATTTTCAAAATGTAGTCTAGGGCCCAAGACAAACAAGGCTTCTCTCCTCAGGGTGCTCTGGAGGCCAGGCCATAGGTGGAAATACTTTCCTATTAAAATCTGCATCAGAACAAAATTCAAATAATTCTTTTTGATTTATTGCATTGAGACAGTTAGCCTGGATAACCCTGGATAGCCCTGCAGTCTCTATGTATCTGAGAATGGAGGAAGTCCTGATCCTCCTACCATCACCTCCCAAGTGCTGAGATAACAGGCATGTGCTGTCATGCTTGGCTCACAGAAAAATGTTAAGTTTTCCAATTTTGTGGAGCACAGGTTTTCAAAGTACGACCTAATGATTCTCTTTATTTTCTCAGTGTCTGTTGTTATGTCCCCCTTTTCATTTTGTTACTTTGGATATTTTCTCTCTGCCTTTTGGTTGGTTTGGATAAGGGTTTGTCTATCTTGTTGATTTTCCCAAAGAACCAACTCTTTGTTTCATTGATTCTATTCTTCTCTTTATGTCAGTTTTATTGATTCCAGCCCTGAGTTTGATAATTTCCTGCATCTACTCCTCCTGGGTGAGTCTGCTTCTTTTTGTTCTAGAGCTTTCAGGTGTGCTGTTAAGTCGGTCATGTGAGATTTCTCCAAATCCTTTATGTAGGCACTTAGTGATATGAACTTTCCTCTCAGCACTGCTTTCACTGCGTCCCACGGGTTTGGGTATGTTGTGGATTCATTTTCATTGAATTGTAGGAAGTCTTTAATTTATTTCTTTCCTGACCCAGTGGTGATTCAGTTGAGAGTTGTTTAGCTTCCTTGAGTTTGTAGACTTTCTGTAGTTTGTGTTGTTGTTGAACTCTAACCCCTCATGGTCCCATAAGACACAAGGGGTTATTCCAATCTTTTGCTTCTGTTGAGAGTTGCTTTATGACCAAGTATGTGGTCAATTTTAGAGAAGGTTCATGATGTGCTAAGAAGGTGTATTCATATATGTTTGGGTAAAATGTCCTGTAGATGTCTGTTAGTTCATTTGAAACATAACATCTGTTGGTTCCCTTGTTTCTCTGTTAAGATTATGTCTGGCAGACCTGTCCACTGGTGAGAATGGGTGTTGACATCTCCCACTGCAGTTGGAAGCTTTTTTGCATCCTACTCAGTCCCACAGCCACTTATAAAATAATCACTTAGAGACTTAATATTAATTTTGTCCAATGGTTCAGGCTTATTACTAACAAGCTCTTACATTTAAATTAACCTATATCTATTAATCTATGTATCACCACATGGTCCATGGTTACAGTAATGAGGAGTAAGTAATGGCATTTTACTCCTCAGCAATTGCTGGCATTTCTCTCGACCCCATGGCTTACAGGTATTGCTCAGGCATCTTACTCCTCTGGTGGCTACTGGTGTCTCCCTTGACCCCACCTTCTTTCTCCCTGTATTTAGTTTGACTTTCCTATATAGCTATATTTTGCCCTGTCATTGACCAAAGCAGCTTTATTCATCAATCAATAAAAGCAATACATATCTGCAGCATACAGAAGGACATCCCACATCATCCCACCATTAATGTGTGTGGTTTGATGTGTAATTTAAGCTTTAGTAATGTTTCTTTTATAAATGTGGGTGCCCTTGTATTGGGGGCATAGATGTTCAGAACTGAGACTTCATTCTGATGGATTTTTTCCTTTGATGAATATTAAATGTCCTTCTCTATCTCTTTTGATAAATTTTAGTTTGAAGTCTATTTTGTTAGATATTGGACTAGCTATACCAGCTTGCTTCTTAAGTTCATTTGATGGGAAAATCTTTTCCCAAACCTCTACTCCAAGGTAATGTCTGTCTTTGAAGTTGAGGTATGTTTCTTGTATGCAGCAGAAGGATGGATCCTGTTTTCATATCCATTCTGTTAGCCTGTGTTTTTTATTGGTGAATTGATTTCCTTGATATTAAGTTGTTATTGACCAGTGATTGTGGATTCCTGCTAATTTTTGGGTTTGGTGGTGGTGGTGGTAGTGTTTGGATTTCCCTTCTTTGAGTTTTGCTGCTGTGAAATTATCATTTGTCTGTGTTTTTGTAGATGTAACTGCCTTTCTTGGGTTGGAATTTTTCTTCTAGTAATTTCTGTAGCACTAGATTTATGGATAGATGTTGTTTAAATCTGGTTTTGTCATGAAATATCTTGTTTTCTCTATCTACAGCGATTGAAAATTTTGTTGGGTATAGTAGTCTGGGATGGCGTCCATGGCCCCTTAGTGTCTGTAAAATGTCTGTCCAGAATCTTCTGGCTTTTAGAGTCTCCATTGAGAAGTCAGGTGTAATTCTGATAGGTCTGCCTTTATACATTACTTGGCCTTTTTCCTTTGCAGCTCTTAAAATTCTTTCTTTATTCTGTGTTTAGTGTTTTTATTATTATGTGACAAGGGGATTTTTTGTCCAGCCTATTTGATGTTCTGCAAGCTTCTTGTACCCTTATGAACATGTCCTTCTTCAGTTTGGAAATGTTTTCTTCTATAATTTTAATGAATATGTGTTCTATGCCTTTGAACTGGAATCCTTCTACTATCCCTATTATTCTTAGCATTGGTCCTTTCATGGTGTCCCAGATTTTCTGGGTGTTTTGTGTTAGGAATTTATTGAATTTAACATTTTCTTTGCCTGATTAAGCTATTTCTTCTATCGTATCTTCAATGCCTGAGATTCTCTCTTCCATCTCTTGTATTTTGTTGGTAGTGTTGGCATCACTTCCCCAGATTTTCCACTACCAGAATTCCCTCAATTTGTGTTTTCTTGTTTCTATTTCAGTTTTGAAATCTTGAACTGTTTCCTTCACCTCTTTTTATTTTTTTTCTTTGCTTCCTTTAAGGGAGTTATATTTTCCAAATTTTTGCTTGTCTTTTCCTTGATTTCTTTAAGGAAAATTTTCATCCCCTCTTTAAGAGCCTCTATCATCTTCATTAATTAAATTCGTTTCCTTGTGTTTCAGTTGCATTGGTATGTTCAGGTCTTACTGTTGTAGGATCACTGGGATCTGGTGGTGCCACATTGCTTTTGGTTGTTGAATATATTCTTACAGTGGCGTTTACTCATCTTTTCTTCCAACTGGTGTGGCTTGGGCCTGTGCCTGTTCTTCCAACTACTGTGGTCAGCACCTGTGCCTATGTAGTCTGCTGGGGTTGAGAGGGAGGGTTGGCCAGGGGGAGGATTTCAGGTGCATGGAGTTGAGAGAGAGGGTTGGCCAGGGGGAGGATGTTCAGGTGCATGGGGTTGGAAAGCAGAGTGGGTCTTGGAGAGACAGAGTTTAGTGTGTGGTAGGGGTGGGCACAGCCTGCAGGCAGGCTGGCATAATCCATATTTTTTGTCTACCCTCTGCCAGGTGGCAGTACCTTCTTTCAGCATGGCAAATTCATTTTGCTTCTCTCCTCATGACCCTTTGACTGCCACCTGCTTCCTAATGTCCTCTTAGTTTGGTTCTTCCGCCCACCTCATCCTGTCAGATATAGGCAGTCAGCTTCTGTATTAAACCAATCATGGTGGTATATATTCACACAGAAAAAAACTCTAAACAGGATACAATGTCTTTAACAATGTGTACAGGCTTAAGAAAAAAAGAAAAAGGATCTAGACAATCATAAAAAAAGTTTAAAAATAGCAAAGTCTTTAAATATAGAAGTAATTTAAAAAAGAATAAGCCATGTAAAGATGGAAAATATTATAACACAAGGAGTTTGGACCTTAAACGGTGCTTTGTTAATTTTGAAGTTTTTGAATGCTAATGGACAAACAACAGCTGCTGAGAGACACAGGATTATGGAAGGGACTGCTGAATTAAACCAATCTATATACATTAGGAATACCTTAACTTTAAAATGGAAGTCCAAAATGTTTTATTTTTGGGAGGAGTTATGCTTTTGTTTCCACGGGAATCAAGTCTGATGATTCCTTCCAGGTTAATAGAGAAAAGATTTGATCATGGGAGACCTGCTGAGTGTCTTAGCTATAGACATGGGAGAGGAAACTAAGTTAGAGTCAGGAAGGTGATGTGTACACTGATCCTTCTACATGGGAACAACTGCCACCATACACGGAGACATTTCTAGGCCACGCAGCATGCTGCATAGCAGATTTAGCTTTAACTAAGACAGAAAAGATTTATGTGCCACATGGTGCTTCCAAGAGTTGAGGTGGTAAGCATGGCTCCCACCCAGCAGTCCCAGAACTGGCAGTAAATGTCCCTCTGTCATATGGAAAGGCCAAGAGAGGTGGAGCTGGCATCCAAGGCTGCGACAACCACATTGCTTACTATTTTTAAATGCTTCTTGTCAGAAAAGGATTGCAGATGCACAATAAGACAGATTCAAACATTTAAAACCCCTAAACAAGACACAATGTGTTTAAAAATGTACAAAGGCTTGGGAGAGAAAAAAAGAGTATAGACAGTTATAAAGAGAAGTAAAGTCTTTAAAGAGACAGTTAAAGTAATATAAAAGAGTACAGACAATCATAGATTAAAGAAGTAAAGAAAAATAAGCCACACAAAGATGAAAAATACATAGAGAATCTGGACTATGTATATTATTGTGTTTTCTTTGAATTTTTTGACTGCAGAGAGACATTTGTTTCTGGGGGCTGCTAACCTAAACTAACATATATTTTAAAGTTATCTTGACTTCAAAATTTGAGTCTAAGGATATGTTACTTTGGAAAAGAGGTTCTGCTTTTGTTTCCATAGAAGAACCTGTGGATTCCTTCCAGGCTAAGTGATTTGATGGAACAAGTCCCCAAAAGGTCTTCATGAACCCTAAAAACACTTCGGCCAATAAACAGTAGGAAGCAGTTTGGAGAAAACTACGCCCAACCCCCCCCCCCCCATTTCTCTCTGCTCTTCTCCCTTCTCCCCTTCCCCCTTTCCCCTCCATAACTCCAGCCTCACTCTGCATGGCTGCCTATCCGTCTCAGTCTCTCACCCAGCATGCAGCTCCCTACCTGGAACTGGCTGCCTTCGTGGTCCACCGTGGTCTCTGGTCCTGCTGCCTGCCGCTGCTCAGGGACCTGCAGCATGGTCTCGTGGCCCGTTGCCCACTGTCACCACTCGGGAACCTGCAGCGTTTTACTTAAACCATTACACTCAGTCCCAGCCACCCAGCAAGACCAGAGGCTGAGACCAAAGATTTCATTTGTATTTCAAGATCTTTATTATTTTTTACATTATTTATTTTGAGAGAGAATGAGTCAGTCTCGTGAGGGAGCATCAATCTGGTCACAGGATACCTAGTGGGTCTTGGGGTCAAACTCAAAAACTGTTTACTGCAAATGCATCTAACCGCTAGGCTCTTGCTGAGGCCCACAATGAAGCCAGGACCCGCAGCTGGCAGAGCTAGGCTGGGCCACCTGTCTGGGGCCTCACTGTAGGACTCAGCCAACCATGATAAGCTTAATAGGAGCAGACCACCAGAGAAAGTTCTTAACTTCCAACCACTATCACCTGCCACTGTGGGACCCAGCTATAAGTTCAACCTGGTTGCAGGAAGGACCACTGCACGTGATCCGGATACGGCAGTGACGTCAGACGCGGCGGCGGGCACGCGATTGAGACGGCGGCGGAGCGTTGGGTCCGGGGCGCTCACTCATGAGGAGCAGGAAGGTGAGCGGCCGGGCGGGAAGGACGCGCGCCGCCGTTTGGAGAGCCGAGGAGGAGCGGGTGCCTCGCTTGGCTCGGCCGGCGGGAGCTGCTCGGCCCGGCCGCCTCGGATCCCCCTCCAGCCCCGCCCCGGGAGTGCGGCTCCTGCACGGCCTCCTCTGGGCTCGGGGCTGCAGGACTTAGCGCTGGCGCTGGGACCGAGTGGGGCCCCTGACAGTGCGGCTTCCTGCCCTGGCGTCCTGGCCCCGCCACGCTGCCCAGACCCGGGCCCGCACGGGGCAGCCGGCCTCAGCCAGACCCCCGCGACATGTTGTCGGGGCAGAGGACCAGCAGTGTGACAGAGGGGAGGGTGGCTGGGCCTCATCCCCCCTGCAGAGAGACTCTGACCTGGCACGGCTTGCACGGCGGGGACCGTGTCCTTTAGCCTGAGTGTGCCCTCCGTCTCCAGGTGGCCAGAATCCCGCTGACATAGGCTGAACTGTGTAGGCGGCTGCCTGTAGTGTTGCTGATAGGCAACTGTGTGCCATGTCAGCTGCTGCCCCCCCTTTGCAAGCGCAGGCAGTGAGGTTTGAATTTAGTTTTTTGCTGTGCTTCTTCCTTCCTCGTGTGGGGGTTTGCAGAGCTGAGCTGCCTCACTCGCCTGGGTCGCTCCCCACGTTTTGTGATATTTTGTTTGCCATCTATTGACAGTCCAGTCCTGCAATCGTGACTTTCCCATCTTCCACAGGAGCCACTCGTCTGGGCCAGCAAGGCTCCCTCATACCCGCCCCTTTGTTTATTGCTTGCATGTCATGACCGGGTTGCCTCATTTGCCCGAGAGAAGTGTGTCTAAAGTATCCTGTACACGGACTTCCCTTGAAGCGGGGGTGCCCCTTTGTGTGTTTGGGCCCCTGTCGTGGTCATTAGCTTCAGCCAGCGCTCCCAGCCGTTCTAAAGCAGCCGTCCTCAGTTGGCATCGGGGAATTTCTTTATCCGTGCCTTCATTTTACAGGACAGGTTTCCTGGTGCAGATTTTCTTAGCTGGCATTTTGTTTTTAGTGTATCAAGTGCACTCAGTGTGGCTCCCACTGTTTCTGCTGAGTAAGGGACTGGCTTCTTACCAGTCCTTCCGAGATTAGAACTCTTACGGGGTGGTCCTGTCGGTGTTTATCCTCCTCTTGTGTCACAGAGGTGGCCTGTGAACTTGGAGTTGAGTTTGTTAAGATTCCTCGATGTATAGATTTCTGTTTTCAGTAAACAGAGGATGTTTTCAGCCATTATTTCTTCGAGGACTTTTTCTGCTTGCTTTCTTCCTGGTTGTCCCTCACATGCTTGCTGGCGTGTGGATTTAAGGCCAGCCTAGGAATTTCTAGGCCAGCTGCGGCAATAGGCTGATGTGAGAGACAGTTGTGTGTGGTGGCGGAGGCTGTGACCCCAGCACTCAAACAGCTAGGGCAGATGGGTGAAGCTTGCATTCAAGACCTGTCAGAGTAATTGGATGAACCTTTCTCAAAAAATGTTTTCAGGGGGTGGAGTTGGGAATGTGGCACAGCTGAGAAAACGCTTACCTAGCGTGCATGAAGCCGACTTGATCCCCGTCCCACATAAACCAAACGTAGCAGCTCACATCTGTAACCCCAGCACTTGGGAAACAGCGGCAGGTTCAGGGGTGCAAGGTCCTGGCTGGAGCTATAGCACAAGGTACAGATTCCGCCAAGCACACAGTAGGCCCTGGATGCCACCCCAGAATAAAAAATAATAATAAAAACATAAGCCAGGAGCTATGTGCTCTGCTCCATAGGATGGACAGAGATGAGTGCAGGAGCTGGTGTTTCTGTCTCATCTTACTTTTGCCAGGGGGACTGATGGTCCTGAGCGTCCACAGTGGACAAGTGGGCAGCCAGCCTTGCATCTTTTGTTTTAAATTGTGCGTGTGTGTGTGGCATGTGCCACAGCACAGGTGGAAGCCAGAAGACAACTTCCAGAAGTCGGTTCTTTCCTTCCACTACTTGGGTCCTTAGGATTGAACTTGGGTTCGCTGTCCTGTGGCAAGCCCCCTTTCCCACTGAGCCATCTCTCTGGCCCTGGACCCTATGTCTAAACCTAGACACTTGGGCTGGACCACCTTAGGCCGAAGCAGTCTTTGCCTGTAGGTGAGGGAATGTGGGCAGAAACGCTCAGGCTCCGAGCTGAGAAGCCACAGCTCTGCTGGCATGCCATAGCCCGCTCTCTGAGCTTCACTCTTGTCCAGCTCACAGGTGGAGTGCGATCCTCGGCGCGCCTTCAGGCCCGAAGCTACTCTCCAGCCAGCTCAGCCTCTGCTGAGGGCACTGCCAGCTCCACATCTGCCAAGACAGCATGTCTGGTGAGCTTCGTTACCAAGAACACCAAGGCCTTGGCTCCGCCCCTTCAACAGTTGTCGCCCCGAGATGTGTTGTGTGAAATATGAGCCATTGCTGCTGTGTGTAGACTGGGAGACATTTCAGAGATCCTGTACGTGCTGTCACTGCAGTCAGAGGGGTGCACGCTGCATCGCAGCTGAGTTTGCTTTCGTGCACTATGCTCGTGCATGGATGGAAGTGTGCTAGCAATCCCGACAATAAGACAGCTTCCCCCATAGTGCCACTTTGAAGGTGGCCTGTGCAGCCATGTGAGTCTGTCACTGCTTCACCCCTAGAGCAGAGCAAGGAGGGACACACCACAGTGCAGCTGCCCCAGTGCAGCTGGGGCCGGCCTCTGCGTCTGGCATAGCACCACTCAGGACAGCATGCTCACACTGCTGCAGCCAGCCTGAGTGTCTGCTGGTGTGCAGTGTCCAGGCAGAAGAGCCAGGAGCTTGCTCTGAGTGGGGAGATGGAAACTGATTTCTTTTACATATTTTAGAATTATATTATTTATTTGGGGGTGAGGCACACATGCCATGGTGCATATGTGGAGGCCAGAGGACAACTTGCAGTGGGAGATTCTCCTGTCATGTGGGTTCTAGGATGTGATCTTGGCAGCAGGCACCTTTATTCTCTAAGCCATCTTGCATGTCCCTACTAGGACTTTAAAGCAGGCAAGCATGTACTTTAGAAAACAGCCCTGGGGGCTGGGCGATGGTGGCGCACGCCTTTAATCCCAGCACTCGGGAGGCAGAGGCATGCGGATCTCTGTGAGTTCGAGACCAGCCTGGTCTACAGAGCTAGTTGCAGGACAGGCTCCAAAACGCCACAGAGAAACCCTATCTCGAAAAACCAAAAAAAAAAAAAAAAAGAAAGAAAAGAAAACAGCCCTTGTTGGAGCGGTGCTGTGGAGTCTCCCTCGGCATGCAGTCTGTTCTGCCCCTTAGCAGCAGGACAGAGGGGGCTCTGGCACTGAACCCAGTGCCTTTGCCAGATAGGTCTGGTTTTCTCTTACATTTTTCTTTCCTGGCAGACTTCCTCGTCACACAAGACTACAGACAGACGCACTTCCAAAAAGTTCAAGTATGACAAAGGTCACCTTGTAAAGGCAGAACTACAGAAAGCTGACCGTAAAAGTGACATTTCTTCTTTGCCAAAAGTGGCCCCCGAGGCCTCTTGTGACAATGAGTTTGCAGAGGCCAGCGCTAAGACAGCTATCCCTGCGCCGGAGAGTAGAGAGCCTCCCCAGGGCTGCTGCCAGCCTGTGAGTGAGGAACCCTTAGCAAAGACTGAAGGTGGCCTGCCCACACCAGAACCCAGCAGAGCGGCTGCAGCCCAGGAACCTGATGGCAGTTCTGCCAGACAGGCCGAGCCAGTGCCCAGGACAGAGGAGGTGCAGGCACCTGTCCTCCAGATGGACAGCAGCGTCTTTCTAGATGATGACAGCAACCAGCCCATGCCTGTGAGTCGCTTCTTCGGGAATGTTGAGCTTATGCAGGTAAGTGTTGCCTCCTGTCTCTCCTGCAGTGCGGGCAGCAAACTGCAGCTGCCATCATGGGCTCCCAGGTTTCTGTGTATCCATAAGGCCACAACTCAGAGGTAAACATAACTGAGAAAAAGAAAATGAGCTCTGTGTAAGTGGGAGGCTCCTCCCCTGCAGCGCCCCACTCTCGGGCTTACAGGCTGGAAGGCAGGGCTCCTGGCTCCAGCCCCCTGGGTGTATCTTGGACAGTGAACAGGTTAGGAAGTCAGAGCTGTGGTTTTGTGAGCATGCAGCCATGTTTCTGTTGCTGCCCCTAGTCTGTAGGATAGCGTCCTTCTTACCAAGGGCCCAGAGCAGACTGTGGTCAGGTTTGGATCTGGTACCCAGGCAGTGCCACTCAAGACTGAAGTCATGTTTTCTTCCCTCTAAGGATCTGCCACCAGCCTCTTCATCTTGTCCTTCCATGAGCAGACGAGAGTTCAGAAAAATGCATTTCAGAGCCAAAGAGGACGAGGATGAGGACGACGCCGAGATGTAGTGTGGGTCTTCCCCTCTTGTGTTCAGCAGACGGCGCAGCGAGTCTGAAGATCTCTGGATGGCGCCTCCAAGAGAACACACTCTGAGTTGAACACAGAATTGACACGAGGTCACCAGCGCCAACACCCGGCCCCTACGGGAGGGTTCCTCTTGCGGGTATCCAATCCTGCATGCACGTGGTACACTAACGTGCACTCAGGCACACACACACATGCGAGTGCCAAACTTCAGAGAGCCCAGTCCTGGCAGCCGGCGGTGACTTTACATGTCCCGGGTACTTTGAAAGGACTGCCCTCAGAAACATGGAAGACCACACATTGTGAACAGTGTGCGTCCGTGACTGTAAGACAGGCAGCGGGTCCTCAGAAAGCTCCACCGCACTGTCCTGAGGCACTGCTGCGCATGGCTGTGAAGACACTCAGCCGGGGCAATGGTTCCGTCACAGGCTGCTGTTATTGTGCCCTTGGCCCCACCTTTCTCGATACGTGCACACTTTTTAGACACGTCTATTTGGGAAAATATTTTATGTATGACAAATGTAAAAAATTTTAAACATTATAAAACATAAAAATATACTTGCTTTTAAAAACCAAACTCAGGCTGGGCCTTCTAGAGTGACAAAATGTAAGGGTAATAGCCCCATCACCACTGCATCACCTCAGAGGGCCTGGCGTGTGTCACCGGCGGGCGCTTACGAGCAGGCCGCTTCTTCTTGGATCCTGCCTGGGGCCGGTAGATCTTACTATGGTCACACTGCAGCTTGTGCGTGGTCTTCTTGTGGCAGGCGATGTGCACCAGCTTCAGGTTCTCGGCCGTGAAGAGCAGGCTGTAGAAGTACTCCCAGTTCACCTCCCTCCCATCCTGGACTGCTTCCGCTAGCGTGGGCACCACGGTGCGCTTCTTCTCTATTCTGCCAAGTCAGGGAAGACAGCCCATCTGCTGTCAGTGCCACGCTCCGCAGGGTGCTGTGCCCTTCCCACCAGCCACAGACACTCATAGCACAGTCTACCATAGCAAATACCCCTGCTGTGCTGCTTAGATTTTGGTCAACTTGACATAAGCTGGAGTCATTTAGGAAGAGGGACCCCCAAGTGAGAAAACGCCTGCATCAGACTGGTGTGTATAAAGGCTGTGAAGCGGGGGCTGTAGAGATGGCTCTCTGGTTAAGAGTGCTGACTGCTCTTCCAAAGGACCCAGGTTCAATTCCTACCACCCACATGGCAGTTAACAGCTGTCTGTAACTCCAAGATCTGACACCCTCAGACATACATGCAGGCAAAACACCAATGCAAATAAAATTTTAAAAAATTATAAAAAAAAAAAAATAAAGGCTGTGAAGCATTTTCTTGGTTAATGATTGGTGTGGGAGGGCCCAGCTCACAGTGGGCAGTGCCACCCCTAGGCCAGTGGTCCTGGACTGTATAAGAAAGCAGGCTGAAGAAGTCAGTAAACAACAGCCCTCCGTGGGCTCCGCGTCAGTTCCTGCCTCGAGTGACTGTCCTGACCCCTTCATGATGAACTGTATATTTTCAGATGAAATAATTCCTTTCCTCCCCATGCTGCTTTTGGCTGGTACTTTATTGCAGCAGCAGAAACCCTAATACACCTGCTAGCAGGTGTAACAGGCGGGAGGATCTTGAAGATTCTTAAGGAACCTAAGCTGGGAATATCCCAGAAGGGCAGGGGCAGTGGAATGGATGGGGCTTGTGGATAAATCACCAGAGAAGCCCAGCACTGTGCTTCACAGACCGGTGGCACTGGCCCAACACTGACATGGCCGTGGGCAGGCATGGTCAGTGTAGCAGAGTTTGGTGCTAGCAATGCCATTGTCTTACTTTGCAAACTTGAATTGTGGGTACTGCTTAACATACTAGAAAGAATGCAAGGCCAGGCGACTCACATGGTCATTCAACAAAGCCGAGCCCCACGTGGGAGTGCTTCTTGGCACAGAGTGATGGGGGAAAGTCTTCTGTTTCATGTTAATTTCATTGGTTAAAGAAAGAAACTGCCTTGGCCCTTTTGATAGGACAGCAGCTCAGATAGGCGGAGTAAACAGAACAGAATGCTGGGAGAAAGAAGCCGAGTCAGGCAGTAGCCATGATTCTCCCACAGGACACATACGCAGGTTAAGATCTTTCCTGGTAAGACACCTCGTGGTGTTACAGAGATATTAGAAATGGGTTAGATCAATATGTAAGAGCTAGCCAATAAGAGGTTAAAACTAATGGGCCAGGCAGTGTTTAAAAGAATATAGTTCCCGTGTAATTATTTCAGGTATAAAGCTAGCCGTGCGGGCGGCTGGGTGCCAGGAACGTAGCCCGCCGCTGCTCCTCACTACACCAGAGTGACTCCCGTTTACACAGGTGCCCACAGAACCACCCTCCCCAATCCTGTGTCTCCCACAGGCATGTGACCCAAGTGTGTATGACCAATGTGACACAGAAGTGGCAAGTAAAATGAATGTCGTGTTGCTTCAGAGCTACTGAAACTGAGACGCCTCCAGGGAAGAAGTGCAGACCACTCTGCAGAGACACTTTGACAAGCCAGCGACAGAAAAATGGTCACCAAAGAAACTCAGATCCAAACACAGTCCCAAGAACAGCAGAGTGGAAAGCAAGCCACCTCCCCCTCATCTATCGTTCCACAGCTCCGAGCTGGAAGTCTAAGCCGTTGCACAGTCTGGTCTGATCAGGGCCAACTTGCTGGCTTGTCCTCACACAGCAGTGATACCATGAACACGCTCTCCCACATACAAGACTATCTGTTCTTGTTGATCACTCTCCTCCCTAGGACACCAATTCACCTGAACTGTTTCCCAAAGGCCCAGTCTCTGGATGCGGTCTCATTGTGTGACAGTTTCAATGTATGGACGTGTGTGTGTGTGTGTGTGTGTGTGTTTGCAACTGATTCCACAGCAGGAAGTTACCCCAAAACAACAGCACTGAGCCAGAGCAGGCAAGCAGAGTCAGCATAAAGTGGGTGGGTAGATGGCAAGGAGTTCCCAGAATGCCCATGGGAATCCAAGGGACTGCAGAGGAGAATCGGAACGGAGGACAAGTCACAGCAGAAGCAAAGAGAAAGAGCTGGCTCTAGATGTGTATCCTTTTCAGGTAAGGGGGACGAACCAGTCTTGACTGAAAAGGCAGAATGCTGATCAATGTGATCAGCCTCCACCAGGGAGAGCAGAAGGGACCTAGATGCTTGTGATCCCAGACCCAGTGTGAGACAGTCACCCTGCACTCGCTCAGTGGTTGACGTTCTAGGAGGGAGTTCACCCCTAGGCCCTCCTTAAGAAGCACGAGGGTCACTCATTAGCCAGCCCTTAGCAGGAACAGGGAGATGCAGGAGGCAGTGAGCAGAGAAGTGGACGGCCTAAGTAGGTACTGAGATGAAAACAAGCATCCGTGCAGTCTTACAGCCAGGCAGGACAGCACTCAAAACACAACCCTGCAAGAGCAACAGGCGGGTCCAGGCTACACAGTGAGACCAAGACAACAGGTACAGCAAACAGACAATGAGACGAACCCAGTCACACTTATTCATGCTGAGCAGCCACTAGGAGGAGGGACCCGTGCAGGACAAAAGGCAGTTAATGTGCCAACTAGAGACCTCCTCTTTGATGGCAACAGAAACCGAGTCGGGGGAGCGTGAGGCAAAGAGCAGAGTGGGCGTAGGAGTCGCAACCTTCAGGTACCAGAGCAGAATGAGGGAACAGCCTTGGGACTCCGAGACCTGCCAAAGGCTCACACGTCAGAACAATCACACTGACCCCAAAACACTAAGGTCAGGTGCAGCCGGAGACACGTAGACTTCAGCATTTGTTAAAAGACAAAAGAGAGAAACTAGAAAACAAGGAGAAACCCTAAGAGGAGTGCAAAGTAGAAATAAAAATAAAAGCAAAACATCCTGCAGTTAAACATAGGGCAAACGCAGCTGCAGGCAATGGGGAGCAGAGGCCCCTACACCTGCAGGAGGAATGGCAGGATCTGTGCAGGCTCTGGGCCTGCCGTCAGGATCCTGACAACAGTGCCTCAGACCCTAAGAAAGGGGCCCAGTCTCCAAGGGCTCGCCAAGGCCACCCCATCCAGTTGTTATAAAAGACATCAGAAATGTGGCAAAACTATAGCAACAATGTCTCTCACAGACAGCCAGGAGAGAAGCAGTGCCGGGGACAAAAAGTAAACACTGAGCAAAAGGAAGCAACATGAAAGAAAGCCATGAATGGCAAAGAGGCCTCAGCCCTCCCAGGAGCCAGGAAACACAGAAGCCCCAGAGTGGGTGCTCTCCTCAGTCAGGGAAATGCAAAGAGGCTCAGTGACACCAAGTGGTGGCGAGGGCATGGAGCAACTCGCAAGCATGTGAGCTGGAACATTCAGAGAAGGCTGGAGATACTCGGAAGGGGAACACCGGTATCGATTTCCCAAGGAGCCTGGTGGTCAGAGCCAGGGCACTCTTTCTCATGGAGAGTCCACACCAGACCCCCGGACGCCCTCTTGATGCTGGGTGGGGTCCAAATCTGCATTGCTCGCCAGCTGTGGATGCAGCCGGTCCACAGATCAGACCGACGGGGATGGAACTGGGAGACAGTTTCATCCCAGGGTTAGGTAATGGCCTAAATGCCAAGGAGGGAACAAATGTGGGCTAGTCTGCAAACAGTGAAGGAGTCTGCTGTGCACTGAGTTGTGTGGACAGAGCACCGTGGAGCCAGAGGGCAGCACAGGCATGGAAGTCCACACTTGCTGGCAAAGGTGTACAGCAGGCATTAACAGGGCACATTTCAGGAGAGTGGTTTTCTGTGGCAACAGGGCAGGGGCACTGAGTACTGAGGGATAAAGGGGCCCTCAAATAAAACTCACTCTTTATATATGTTTCATAGTTTTGACTCCAAGAGTCAGGTAGCCATTTGTGGACACTTGGAGCACTTTGCCTTCACAAAGCAAGGTCAAGGGTAGTTACAGTCAAGAGTTGTAAGAATACATCCTGCCCTGCCCTGGTTAGGAGTGGCTGCAGCTTGCCCAGCTGCAATACCATCCTACTGGCCCTGACCTCCCACAACACAGCCCAAAAGCAGACTCCTGGTTCAAACACAGAGCACCCACTCTATTAGAATCCACCACTGGGCCATGAGGAGCCAGGCCACCAGATCCACCCACAGATGGGGGTGGGAGGGTGTTGCGGGAGGTCCTTCCGCACCTCCAGCCAATAGCCGCCGAGATACCAGCCCATTGGGGCATGGTATCTTTCCCTTTAAAAAAAGCGGCTACTTCCCTCCTCTCTCTCTTTACTTCCTGCTCCGGTTCCAGCGACTAGACTTCTTCCTAATTGCGTGCGCAGAGGGCTGTTGTCTGGGACGGTGATCTGTAAGTTTATTCCCCTTTAAATAAATACCACCCTATTAATCACAATTCCAAACTGGTGTGGGATTGTTTATGACTTGCGCCTTCATCTGGCGCCCAACGTGGGATGCCAGACCTCTTTACAGATGGTTGTGAGCCACCATGTGGCCTTCAGGAGGGGGCGGGACAGTTTAGCACTGGGCACTGACAACTGGAAGGTCAGGAGCATTGCTCCAGACGCTCCTTCCATAAGCGCTTGGGGTCTGTCCCTGGGCCTGAAGCACACAGGTGTAATGGACCAGACCTGAGCTGCCTGAGCAGATGCTGGGTTAATTCTGGTTAGTGAACTGGAATCTCAGTGACAGACACTCACATATGATCCAGGTTCCAGGTGCTGAAGAGGATCCGGCTCTCCCTGTTGCCATAGGGGTTGATGGAGTGTTTGGAAGGACAGCTCTCCAGGTCAAAGGGGCCCTGCAGGGACCGAGGCAGGGGTTGGAAAGGCAGAGGGAGGTACGTTACTGTCCTCCTCCAAGCCAACAAGCTTGCGAAGGAGCAGGCCCCACAAGGCGTTCAATCCACGAACCAACATTTGAACCAGGCAGTGATCCCCAGCACTGAGAGGCAGAGGTTAAGGCCAGGGGTGGCTCAGCAGGAAGAGCACTTTCCACGCAAGCCTGAGAACCACGTTTGGATCCTGAAGTCATGTAAAGGCCAGGTGTGGTCTGTCCTCTGACCACACCCATGCCGTGGCCTGTGCACACTCCCACACAAACACTACACACATATACATAAAAGGAAATAATATTAAGTCAGCCTCAGATACATAGTGATCTTAAGTCTAGCCTCAACTACATATTAAGACCTCATTTTAAAAAACAAAAGTGTTTGCTGTTCATTGGAGATTGAAAATTCTCTCTTTGTGGGGTGGAGAGACGGTTCAGAGGTTTGTGCCTGTTCTTCTAGAGGACCAAGGTTTGATTCCCAGCACCCATATGTGGCTCACACCCATCTGCAACCTCAGTTCCAGGGGATTTGACAACCTCTTCTGGTCTCTACAGGCACCAAGCACACATGGGCACAGACATATACACAGGCAAAACACTCATATTCAAAAACCTAAGCCTAATTTTTAAAAATGTTATCTTTGGAATTCTACCTGCCCCGATCTTAATATTCTGAATTTTCAAAAGATGAAGGCATTTCTGTCCCTGATACTAGAGAATCATCCTTCGCTAGGTGCCTCTACAGATCCACACAGGAGCAGACCTGTTATTCCCAACATGTTCCTGCACGACTACGGTGCCATATACTAACAACTGTACACCCCAACAATTGCACGCCACCATCCCTGCCTCCTCCCGCACTTTGAACTTGAGGGCTACCAGCACCTACTCTTAGGCCAGCTGCTGAATGTCCTACCCACCTCTCACCCCCAGGAGGCAGTAACCCCAGAATGAAGGGCACAGAGCTCACCTGGCAGGAGAACCAGCCTTCCGGAGTACAGAGCCGCTCACTGGCCTCTGCACCTCGGTCAAAGTAGCTGCCATTGTACTTCTGGGATTTGAGCTTCTGGCACATGGAGCTGAGGACCCGCTGGAATTCTTCTCGAGCCGATGCATCCACTGCAGAGGTGTGAGCACTCACCTGTGAGAGTGAGCCAGAGGCATCTCTGAGCCCGTGGCCTGCCTGTGGCCTGCCCGTGCCCGAAAGCCTGCCTTCAATCACCAACCTACATCATGCAGGAGCCAGCCTACACCTAGTTCTACAGTCAGAGTGTCTGACCACTGCTCAGCTATCACATCATGGCCATTCGGGGGGCTGTGAAGTGGAATCAACAATGCTCCCATCAGGCTGGGAGAACGAAACAAGAACAGGACAGGCAGAGAGGTTCACATCTGTAATCCTAGCACTTGGGAGGCTGAGGTGGGAAGATCCAAAGGCCAGCCTGCTCTACAGAGCAAGATCCCATGGTGAGGGCGGGGGGAGTGAATTAAGATCCCATAGTCAGCAGGAGGAGCATTCCCTCTGTGATAAGGGGAGCAGCACCGACAAGAGGGCCCCGTCCATGCAGCCAGAGGGTCAGTACTAGGATCAGTCAGGGCACCGGCGATGTTAGGTCATGTGGGGACAATCACCAAAGAAGGCCACATGAAGTACAAAACACTGGACACCATACATCGGCAGCTGTGACACGCTGAGCGGGTTGAGGTAGATATGGGGGGGTACAGGGACAGCACACAGCCATGTAAGGGCTCCTGCAGCACTTTCTACCTGCCAATCAATGTGGAGCCTGACATGCAAATGAGCAGCAAAGGCCAAGCTGACCCCACTGTGTGAGAGAGAGGGGAAAGGGAAAGGTTTAAAAACAAAGAAAGTGCAGGGTGAAGGGGGACCCACACCTGCTGCTCCAGCTGCCTGACCTCACAGGGTGAAGGGGAACCCACGCCTGCTGTTTCAGCTGCCTGGCCATGCAGGGTGAAGGGGACCCACGCCTGGCTTTGTTCCTGCAAACTTGAGCTGTGAATTCTATCTGCCCTGCCGTCTGCCTGGGGTTGTTACTGCCACCTAGAAGAAACCTGGGCAGAGCAGTCAGGCATGGAGCACCACTGTGCCCACTGCCCGCCACACTGCCCTTGCGGACCTCACTCCGGTGTGGAGGGCGGCTAACAGGTAGGTGAGTACAGGCAGTGCCGCAGCAGCCTGAGAAGGAAGTCCTAGAGCATGCCCAGTGGAGATTCTGAGCCCAGCGGGCCGGGGCAGGCAGGCAGTGTTCATGGCGACAAGAGAACAGTCAGGGCAGTCAGGTTCCAGGCCTGGTCAGGAAGGGAGGGTGGCTTCAACCAGCAGGGGGCTCTGTCAGGTTTTCCCCATAGACACCCAGCTCGAGCTTCAACCAGCAGGGGGCTCTGTCAGGTTTTCCCCATAGACACCCAGCTCGAGCTACACCAAGAGATAAGAAGATTTGGGAGGAGGGTGTGCAGGGAGGAAGAAAGCAGCCTTAGGATCTACTTTAACCAAGAACCTCAGGGGTAGGAACCCAAGCAGATGCTGGGTTAGTTCTGGTTAGTGAACTGGAATCTTGGTGACAGACACTGACATATGATCCATGTTCTGGGTGCTGAAGAGGATGCTGTAAAGACAGACAGATGGAGAAGCCCCAGGTCTGTGCCACTAGCCAACTGCTGGGCGGTTACCCAAGTTACCCCAAGGAGAGCAGGGAGAAGAAGGTCCCCAAAACAAGTTGCTGTCCCCAAACCACCCATCCACTGCTCATCCTATCTGAATGAAGGCAGTCACGTGGAGCCCAGTGCAGAGAGGCACAGAAGGCTCACCTGGCAAAATGAGGGGCACCTCATGCTCTCGGTATGGGCAGGTCCCATCCACCATAGAGGGTCTTCCTTCCACTCTGCACCTCACTGGCATTCGTGTCTTTATGAAAGGAAGCCAGGGTATCAGGACACCAAGGACAGCCTCCTCCTGGAGTTCAGGCTGGGTGCAGTGGAGCCGCTGGCCGCCCCTCCCAGAGAAGACCAGAGCTGAGACCCAATAGTCGCTCACAGCCTGTCTACAAAGCACCCCAAGCAGAGGTGTCTTCGGTCCTGTGTTCCATTTTTCCAAGGTCAGAGGACTGCCAAGCGCCCAGAGAATAAATAAATACAAGTGTTGGGGGGAAACAACCACCCGATCGTGAAGGTATCATCAGAGCAATGGAGGAGATGCAGAAAACCTCTCCATAATGGAATGAAGCTCATCAGAACAGACCTGCCCGCTGCATAAGACGCCAGCTGGTGCTGTTCTACGTAACAGCATCCTTGGCAAAGAGCTGAGGCTGAGACCTCTGACCCTATCCAAAGGACACGGCCCAGAAAGGTTCTAATACCTGCTAGATGACGGGGTCAGAGGCTAAAGTACAGAAGAGCTCAGATGCAGGAGACAGGAAGCTCTTGCTCCTCTGAGGTACGCAAGCCTCACAGGCAACCTTGCAGACGTGCATCAGCAGTGGAGTGGCAACCCCACCAACTGCACCATCCTCCCTTAGCGTGATCTGAGCATGGCCTTACCTCTCTCAGGTAGCCCCGGATCCTGCTCTCACAGCTATATCTCAGGTAGCCAGACTTATTCCTGAATCGAGACTCCAAACCTACGAGAAAGATGACTCTGGGATCTACAGGCAGACCACAACCTCTTGGTTTGTGTCCTGAATGGCTCAGGAGCCAAGCAGACAAGAAAGGAGCAGAGGGAGGTGTATCAGGGACTGCATCAGCCGCAGAGATGCCTGACGGCAGGGTGTGTGTTCTCTAGTTGGGGGATCTGGTTTTGAGGCACCTCAAACACTGCTAAGAGGTTTCTTTTTGGCTGGTCCTCAAACCCTCAAGAAATTTCAACTACTCAAGGACACCTCAATCTGGACTTAACAACCCAAGTAGTCAGCAGCAGAGGAGAGGGCCAAAAGTGTGCTCCATCCGCATGATTGGACACTATTAAAAGGAAAGGACGCTGGTCACCCAGGAGAACATAAAGGGCAGCATGCTGATGAGAGGAGCTGTGGGACAAACCCTGTATGATTCCACCCACACAAGGTACCACGTGAAGGAGGAGCTGGGGAGGGGTTCTGTTCATAGAGCTGGAAATGGGCATGAGAGGGCTTGGGCTGCAGACCCACAGAGCATGGGCTCTGACAGCAAACGCCAGTGCCGACGGCAGGACAGGGTAAAGGGGCTTGGATATGTGGAGTGCCACTAACTCTGCAGCCCAGCCTGCTCTACAGTAGACTCACCCAACCACAGACCTTAACCGTTTAAAAATCTCACATCCAGGCAGGTGCACAGCTTTAATCCCAGCACTCGGGAGGCAGAGGCAGATGGAACTCTGCGTTCGAGGACAGCCTGCTCTACAAGTGAGTTCCAGGACAGTCAGGGCTACACAGAGAAACCCTGTCTCAACAAACCAACACCAAAACAAATAAACAAATCATTTTTAAAACTTATATCTGAATAAGCATGTAGATTGTTTCCTGTTTTCTAGAATTTTAAGTCTGTGCATGTGTGCATGTGGTGTACATGAATGTGCACGTGTGCGCACATCTGTGCAGGTGCACTCACCCATGCACACACATGTTAAGGGCAGAGGTCACCACTGAGTGTCTTCCTCTGTCACTCTCCACCCTCACTAAACATGGAGCTCACTGTTTGGGATATATTGGCTGACCAGTGAACCCCAAGGATCTGCCTGACTCTGCCTGACATATGCCACCACACCTGGATTTTACATGGGTGCTGGGGATCTGAACTCAAGTCCCCAAGCTCAAGCAGCAAGCACTGGCCACTGATTCATCTCCCAGAACCCTATAGACTGGTTTTTCTTGTCATTATTCCTTAAAGGGACCAGCTGACAACTACTTTCCCAGCATTTGCATGGAACCAGGTACCTTAAGTGACCTATGGAGGAATATGAATCATATAGGAGAGATTTCTGAAGTGTGCTGGCCAGTCAGCCCAGCCTAGCTCTAGCCAATGAGACCCTATCTCAAGGGAGGTGAATAGTATTCCTGAGGATGACACCCAGGGTGGTCTTCTGACACACAGACACGCACACATGCTCTCTCTCTCTCTCTCTCTCTCTCTCTCTCTCTCTCTCTCCTCTCTCTAATGGTAAGATGATAAACTTACCATGGCTTTTGGAAGAATGATTTAAAAGGAAGGAAGGAAGGAAGGAAGGAAGGAAGGAAGGAAGGAAGGAAGGGAGAAAAAGAAAAAGAAAAAAAGAAAGAAAGCTATTTCAAGGCTGCCTAGGACACTTCCCCCACCCAGGAGTCCTGGCCAGATGCCTTGTCATGGACACCTTTTGCTATCACTCAGTCCAGAGGCCAGTCACCCTTGGTTGGGAAGCATCAGGATCTGAAGTGGACAAAGATCCTCCCGAGCCTCTGCTCCAAAGAGGCCCTTCCCTGCCTGTCCCAGACATCCTGGTCACATGGTCACCCCAGTCCACGTACCTTCAAACCAGGACGGGTCCTGCTCCCGGGTCTCAGCAGTGATGTTCTGGTTGACATGATGCAGAAGGTCAGCCAGCAGCTTCTGCCTCAGTGGGTCCCGCTCATCTGACAGCAGTTGCTGCGCAGCCCGGATGACCCCAGCATGTGGCTCATTAAACACACTGAGGAAGCGGGTGACGTCACTCACATCTGCCACCACCACAAGACAAACAGAAACACATTCATGTTGCTCTGGTCCCAAGAGAAGGCTCCTGTCCACTAAGCCCAGAGACAGCTAGAAGTGAAGACTCAAGACTCTGGTGTCACCAACCCTTGCCTTGGCACTTGACACTCGAATCCTCCACAGGGTGACGCTGCCAATTCCATTCCTCTGGCCACATCCTGCCAGGTGATAGGATTGCAGTGCCCTAGAACAGTGCACTTGCTCTTCTTCTGCTTTCTCTTCCTCCACACTAGGTCACCTCCTTTGCTCATTCCCTTAGGACCCAACTTCCAGGCCTCACAGTCCCTCTCCCGACTTTCCCGGGAACCCTTTCCACAAGTAGCAAGCTACAATGGGCTTTCCTAGCAGGTGCTGAATGCCAAGTGTATTCTCCTGAGGATCTTAGCTAAACAGGAGCGAACAGAATCCAGCGACAACTAAAAAGCACAGACCACAGCCAAGTGAGGCTCCAACTCTGCTTCATACTCAAAACTCAGTGAGATCCACTGTATCAACAAACTGAAGAAATGAGGTCTTGTGGGCACAGCAGCAGATGTAGAAAATGCAGGGGGAAACCTCAGGAAGACAGGACTCACCAAGAGATTCCTGGACAGTGAAAATGCACAGTGAACATGAAG
Source organism: Chionomys nivalis (assembly GCF_950005125.1). NCBI lineage: Eukaryota > Metazoa > Chordata > Mammalia > Rodentia > Cricetidae > Chionomys > Chionomys nivalis. The sequence goes on along the minus strand of NC_080096.1, from coordinate 2,348,532 downwards.
AAACATCAAAAATAAGTAAATTAGTAATATTAATAAAGGAAAGAAAAAGAAAATGCACAGCGAAGAAAATGACAATCTGGATGTCATCAAAGTCAAAAATTTTGAAGCTGGGTGTGGGACACATGCCTGGAATGCCAGCAGTTGGAGATGGAGGCAGGAGAAACAAAAGTTTTAGGTCAGCCTTAGCTACAGAGTGAATTTAAGGCCATCCTCAGCTACATGTAACCTTGGTCTCCATTTCCCTCGCAAATCTGAACCGTTTGCTCTATTACAGAGCATGAAAAGAGCAAGGTCGGTTAGCTCAGCTGGTTGGAGCTCGGTTCCAAAACAGAGAATGAAAGGGAACCCAACAGAGGATATTAGAAAACCACATTATCTGACATGGAAGTCATAACCAGGATTTGCTGAGGGTGGGGTAAATATTTCAACAGCTTAAAAAATCCGATTAAGAAACACAAAAGACATGAAGACTGCTTCACCAAGGAGTGCCTGCAGGTGGCAAATAAAAACACAGAATGATATCCAATCCCATTAGCCACCGGGGAAATTCGGATTAAGGCCACACTGAGATGTCATCACACACCTACCTAGAAGAGCTTTAATAAAAACTACGATCCCTGAGAGCATTTCAACACTCACACGTCGGAGAACGGCCCTGAGCAAGGGTGAGTGAGCCATGCCTGCCCTGCCCAGCACAGCACGCAAAACCTTCCCCAGGCTCCTCCAATCCTCCCCCCTTGCTTTTCCAGTTACGAAATAAAAAATAAATAAATAATACACTGGAAATAGAGTTCTTCAGCAAAAGCTCTTGGCATTCAGTGGCCCTGACCTGATCTACTAGGCTCGTGCCTGGGCTCCTGGACCTGGGCTTAAACAGCATGGGTCCCGCCCATCTCCAAAGTTTTACTACTTACAGCCCTGCCAGGTCTGGCCAGCAGTGAGCAGCAGGAGTTCGGCGTCGTTGGGGAGCCCCGGGAAATAGTCATCAGTCACCTCCGTGCCATCTTCGTACAAGCACAGCCGGGAGCCGGACACCGGGAGCTGGAGAACAGGAAGAGTAGGCTCGTCCTGCCCACAGGCAGTCCGCTCAGGGTGCCACCTGTCTGCAGGAGCCCAGCGCCCGTCCAAGTCCATCCAAGGGGACGGAAACCGTGCGCACGTAGTAGCCGGGGTCCCCGCCCCGCCACCCCGACCCACCAGGAAGCGGACGCAACCCTTGTGCAGCAGCTCCTGGCAGCTCCGGGCCGCCACGCCGAACTTGCTCTCGCTGTGTAAGGCTCGCAACTTGACGCTCTTGGGTTGGCGGAGCACCGCGCACATGGCAAGACTCCAGCAGCGGACACTGAACGCACCGGACGACGACGACTGACCCTCGCTCCTCGCCACTCTCGGAACTGTGGCGCGTAGGCGCCGCCCGGAACGCTTTTCTCTACTCCTTGGCAGGCGCGACCCGAAACGTCCGTCTGCAGGACCTTTCCCCAGCCGGAACCGGCGAGGCGTGGCTGCGCGCGCAGGCGCCTGCGGACGGCCGCGCAGGCGTACAGCGCGGGCCGGCCTGGTTGCCATGGGAGCGTGGCTGCGGCCCGGGCGCTGGGCAGAGGAGGCCCGGGCTGCTCCTCCGCTGCCCTCGCCTCAGTGGCCCGGGGTGGGGGCGGCCGGACCGAGGCGAGGCCCCTCCGAAGCGAGCGGGGGCCGGCATCGCGGCAGCGTCCCTCCTGCTCGTCTCCGCGGCGCCCTGTGACCCCGCGCGGCCTTGTTCCTCAGCGGCACCGATGCGGAAGACATCTGGCCGTGGAGGGACGTGGCCGCTGCCTGCTCAAGGCCTCTAGGTAGCGCATCTCGGCCTTCGTGTCGGGAATTCGGCTCCAGCCCCGCCTTGTCCTCTTTTGGATGCGTTACTGAGCAGAACCAGTTACCAAGAGGCTGAAGACTGTAGCTCTGGCCCCTGGTAAGCCAGACACTTTGATGAGTGTTGTTTGCGGGGTTTGTTTCGTAGTTGGGTTTGGTTTGAGATGTTTTTTAAGCTTAAAGATTCCCTAAAAACACTTTCAATCCTTAAGATTAATCGGTCCCAAATCAACACTTAATATTGTAACATTTGCGTTTCTTGAAAAGAAAACTAGAAACATTTTTTTTTTATTTCTTTGTAACAAAATGTTTGAAGTTGCTACATTGTTTTTGTACTTAGGGCTAGAGAGATGGCTTTAAAGGGAAGGGTCGCAACCAAAAATATAAGAGTTTGTGCCTAGTTACAGTTTATAAGCAATATTAGGGCAAATGTCACCTGACACTGTTGGCTATGGCTGCCCTGGGGACAGCTGGGACACCACCTATTCTGGTGACCAGATGTTTCCGTGGTGTGTTTTGTGGAGCCACGAGCACGTTCAGAGGCTCCTGATGATTGGGGCAAAGGGGAGGAGTAGGGAGTGGAAGTCTCCTGCAGGTGGATTGTTTTGTATTGAGTTCCGGGTGTTTCGCCCACACTGCCCCACAGCCCTTTTGCCAGGGTCTTCAGTACCAGTTATTTGTTCTGGTTTTATTGGGGACACACTTGTATCTGCCTTTAACATTCTGTTTGTAAGTCTCGGTGCACCCCAGAAGGTGCTAGTTAAGACCAGAGATGCAGACCCAACTGAGTAAAACTGTTGTCAAGGTAGAAATCTGGCCTGTCTGCGCTCGCTCTCTCTCTCTCTCTGTCTAAAACTGTCTCACTATATAGCCCTGTTACTCCTACATAGACCATGCTGACCTCAAACTCAGAGATCCTCCTTCCAAGTGCCGGGATTAAAAGTGTGTGCAACCACAACCGGCCATAGGCCAGGCCCTTGAAGATGGTCAAATAATTGAAGGAGTCAGAGCCAGGGGTATACCTCTAAGTGTTTGGATCCTTCTAAAATTCACAACACGCTGAGACATAATGGCACATGCCTTTAATCTCAGTACTTTGCGTGCCAAGGCAAGAGGATCTCTGTGAGTTTGAGGCCAGTGCAGTCTACATACTGAGTTCTAGGCTAGTCGAAGCTAAATATTGAGACTCTGTCTCAAAAATAACAAATTTCAAGATAAGAGGTAAGAATGGGGGAAACGAGGTATCAGAACAGAAGCAGCATTTTAATTCCTAGATGGAGGCCACAGAGGGCTTTGGAATTAAGACCTGAATAGAGGTAACTGAAGTTGGGTGTAAGGAATGTTGTCTGGTAGGAACATGCGTGGAACAGAAGAGCCAAGGCAGTGGAAATGACTGAATGCAGTAAGACTTTACATGCTTCCGTGGGTGTTGAAGGGGAGTGTAGTGCCTGAGAGGAGCTCCAGGCTTGGGGACCTGAGTGACCTAGGAGTGTGGTCTCCCAGTCAGAGGAGACGCATGTTCTGGGAGTGTAGTCTCACAGTCAGAGGAGACGCATGTTCTGGGAGTGTGGTCTCACAGTCAGAGGAGACGCATGTTCTGGGAGTGTGGTCTCACAGTCAGAGGAGACGCATGTTCTGGGAGTGTGGTCTCCCAGTCAGAGGAGACGCATGTTCTGGGAATGTGGTCTCACAGTCAGAGGAGACGCATGTTAAGTCACCCAGCTATGCGTATGAACCACTCTTGATTGTGTTCTGGGTCAGTTTCCTCCGCTCTGCTGCATCAGACACAGGGAACTCAGTGGAGCACCTTTAATGGTGACTTGCTGTGCTGGCTTTAGTAGTTTAGTGCATACATTCCAAAAACAAAACAAAACACACCAGCAAGCATCAGACTGGCACTGATCCTTGAAATGGTCCTTTTCAAATCCCATGAAAGTAAGCAAAAGCTCTGAATTTTACATCAGGCATATTCACGTGAGCCAGGCCTTCTGCGGGGTACTTTGGATAGCACTGCCTACAGAGTATTTCAGTGATGCATCTTATTCCAAGAAACCTCCAATGCTTTTCTTTTTCCTGTATTAGGAGGATTGTTGTTTTTTCTGATGATGATTTATTTCACCAACAGTTGTCTACTTAGCAAGTATTTGATTGGTTTGATAACTGAGAAGTAGCCATGCCCGTGTGTTGCTCTCTGACGTTGCTGCTCCAGCCCAAGGTTAGCTTCACTTGGGCAGGGCCTCCTCTCCTGGTGGCCTCAGTAGCCCTGGACTCTTGTGTTAGGAGTCTCTCTGGGGAGAGAGCTCCTCTGCTGTGGCCTCAGTATAATCCTGGGATTGAGTGTCACCTGTTCCCTCTGGGCAACACATATGTGTGTTCCCATCCATGAACCGTCACTGTGCATGGATGTGGAATTCTCGGACTGTCTGAGCCTAGGAAAGTGTAACAGGTCCCAACCAGGGCCAGAGGGGAGTGCAGAGTCACCAGCCCATCGCTGACTCTGTGCTGTGTTCCAGCATGAAGAGCATGCGTGCCAAGCAGCAAAGCAGACATGACAGCACACGTCCTCCAAGTGACAGTGGTGAGCTAGGACACAGGTCAGCACGCGCCCTCCAGGTGACGGTGGTGGGCACAGGTCAGTTCACCAAAAAATCATACTGAAAGAATCATTCAGCCAGTTTTTCCTCTTCAAGCTCCTTCAAGTTTGACCATGTCTCCCCTTGACTTGGCTTCCAGCAGACTTTCTGTTAGTATAAGCAGTGACACTCCTTCTTCACTAGGACTGGGAGAGCTGCCCCTGCTTCTGGCCTAGCTTGATTGTCTAGGTTCAGGGGGAAAATGACAACTGCTTGTGTCCATCTGGAGGGCAAGGGCAGGTGGCCCAGCAATGTGTCCTACGAGACATCGCTGGGTGGTTTTCCACATCTTCTGAGGATCTGGGAGCCAATAGATGGTCCTGGTCCATCTTGTTCACAGATAACACTTTTAAATGTCCTGAGTCAGGCTCCCAACTCAATTGTGCTCACATCTGTACCAGTGCATCTGTGCGTCCTGCATTCCTTAGGGCTGCACGTTTACACTAAACTGTGCTCATGATTGCACCAGTGCATCTGTGCGTCCTGCATTCCGTAGGGCTGCACGTTTACACTAAACTGTGCTCACGATTTCACCAGTGCATCTGTGCATCCTGCATTCCGTAGGGCTGCATGTTTACACTAACGATTAGGTGCCCTTCCTAATCATTGCTAGTTGTTTGTTTCCTTAATAATACCGAAAGACTTCTTATCCTACCAAAAGCTTTGGTTTTACCATGAGAGTGTGACAAGCAGGATGGCTTAGGAATTTCAGAGCTGGCATTGAGGTGGCAGCAGGGACAAGCATCTCTGAAGTCTGGGTTCTTCTGCCTTTTCTCACTCCTGGTGGTTTCCAGTACCAGCCTTAGCATTAACTGAGTGGCTCCAGTCTCTCAGTATGTGGCACCACCCCCACCCCCCCGAGTATGTCTGAGCCTCCACTTCTTGCGTGTGTTTCTTGTGTGTGTTTTTTAGGGATTGTTTTGTGGGGGATGGGTTCTGGAGATGAAGTCCACACCTAGCCTTCTGTATGCTAGGTGGGCATTGTCTCTTAGTGGTACTCACCCCAGATCCTTTTCCTCTTCTCCAAGTGCACCAGCCACATGGATTCCCCAGTAGGGTATCATTTTAATTTGATCACATCTGCAGAAACCCCAGTGAGGTAACTTTCACACACAACAAAGGCAGACTCTGATCATTAGTGAGGATGTAACTCAGCCGCAGCACAGGTCAGACTCTCAGGAAAATCAAGATAGCTTAAATGGTGTGTTAAGTAGAATTAGAACATCCATTTTAAAATGTTTTGTAGACAAACTAACCTTTTTGGAGTGATGGGCCAGTCTGAGTACTCTGTGGCTTACCTTGTATGACGTGAGCTAACACATCATCTAACCTAGTTGAATCCCTTCTCAGAACTCTTCCCTGATCTTCTGAACAGCCCATGTGTGCAGAATGCCCCACAAGATTGGATTTGTAGTGGTCAGCTCTTCTGGACATGAAGATGGCTTCAGTGCTCGGGAACTAATGATCCATGCACCGACTGTCAGTGGCTGGAGGTCACCAAAGTAAGGCTGGCCTGAAGGGCGGGGCTTAGAGCACATCTCTGGGTCTGAATACCTGGTAGGGTTGGTGCCTCTCGATCTAAAAACACGAAATGCATTTCTAGTTGGGTACATGGTGTATTTCAGTGAAAACTAAATTAAAATCACTAAAATTAAAGTGCATTTTCCTCTTGGAATGTCTGAGGGGACCCAGTAAGCATGACTCCCTCCCCCCATGCCTGAGCTCCCGGGAACTGGAAAAGTCAAACAGGTAGGGTAGAGAGGCGCTTGCTGGAGCTGTAGGTGTCAGGTAAGCAGGACCCCTCCTCCGTGCCTGAGCTCTGGGAGACTGGAAGAGTCAAGCAGAGGGGACAGAGCAGAACCTGCTGGAGCTGACAGTGTTGAACTTCCTGGTCCACTCCCTCCCAGGCATGTTGTCCCCACTGAGGGGTGCAGGTTCATGCTCCTAGCCACACCCTCTTTTCTCCCGAGCTCCCCATTTCTGTGGTCCTGCTTCCCCTCCAGTTGCTAAGGGCAAAGCTTCCACTCTCTGCCTTCTGCATTTCCCTCTGCAGAGATCTTAGCATTAGCTGTGTCTGCCATGCTAGTGGAGTCCATGAAGCTCATAGGTTCTTAAGTAGACACACAGAGCTACTTTGTAACAGTGATTATGCGAGTCACCCCAGCATGGTACTTTTGTCCTTGGCGTGGTTTTCCTTTAAATTCTTAATTGTATCCATGTTAGTACCATGCTTCCAGAGGATACCAAAGGAAAGGGTTGTGTACCGCAACCACCGGACACACAAGGTTTGGCCCAGGAGTCTCCTGATTTACCTGAGGTCAAATGTGTTGCAGGAGTCAAGAGAAAGTATCCCCAAGTGTCACCAAGATGGACAAAGGGTCCTGTCAGGAGTGGTTCAGAAAGCTTGCTCAGGGTTCTGGTGGAACTGGGTATAGGGTGCTACTTATGGGATGGGGGAAGTTCCTGCCATGTCTTTCTCAGAGCCTTGGGATCCAGGCTTCAAATCTCCAGAGCTGATGACTGCAGCCTGCATAGTCTCAGTTTTCAGGTTTTTTTCCACATTTATTAATGTGCATGTCCTTGCATGTCTCTCAATGTGTGTGGAGATCGGAGGTCAGGTCTGAAGCACGATTAATAAGAACTCAGAGAGAAATTGGGCTTCAACCTGAAGATCCAAAAAGCAAAGTAGTCAGCCACTGGCTTTTACCTTAACCTCAGTCAGAAATGGCGATCCTGCCTCCAGAATCTCAGAATGAGACTGTGTCTGAGAGCTGTCTCCTCCCGTTTTATAATCCTCTCTAGGGCTGGGATTAAAGGCGTGCACCACTGAGATTAAAAGCATGCACTGCCTGGTTTCTATGACAACTATTGTGACTACTAGGATTAAAGATGTGTGTCACCACTGCCTGGTCTGTGAGGCTGACCAGTGTGGCTGTTCTACTCTCTGATCTTCAGGCAGGCTTTATTTATCAGAATACAAATGAAATGCCACTGCAGAGGTCAACTTGAAGGACTCAGTTCTTTATCATTGTATGGATCCCAGGGATTGGCAGCAGGCACCTTCACCCACTGAGCTGTTGTTATTCGAGGCAAAGCAGTCTGTCCCTGTCTGTGTATTTTATAAGTGGGTGGTTCAGTGGGAGAGCACTTACCCTGAGTTGAAGAAGTCAGAACTGGGAGGTGAACACAGGGCTGATGTGTTAGTGGCACCCAGGCTAACTGTGCTCCACCTGGTGGGGGGAAGTGGCTCTACTCTTGAAGAACCCCAAAGGAGCCCCACCGTGTTGATGGGTTTTCTTAATGGGTTGTGGAAGAAGGACCTGGCCAGCAATGATAACACATGAGCGCGCGTGCACACACAGGTCACCAGGCAATAATGTTGAGACCTGTGAAGGGAGGGGCCTTCCCTGACTGCCCTGTTCTTCAGAGCTCCCTTTGTTCCATGTGCCCACAGTGCCTGCTGGCTAGCGTGTGTCAGTGCTGTCCTTTCAGCGTACTGTACTGCTGAGTCACGGCTGTGCCTGGCTGTGTAGGTTCCTTGCTGACAGAAGCTGTGCTCTAGCCAAGTCTTGCTTGGTGCTCATGCAGTGTGTAGTTAAACACTCAGCTCAGCCTGCGCCTGGAAGTCCCCTGCTGTTTGTTGACAGCCTGTGTGTTGTAAGCAGACACTTCACTTAAGGACTCAGGTTCCTGTGGGGAAACCTTTGGCTCTGCCTGGCCTACTGGTACAGCCCCAGAAGAATGGCTGATTTATCTCCTGATTAACCCGAAGGCCACTGTAGCCTTTAGTCTTAGCAGCCTGAAGTTAGGTTTGCAGGTGGCCAGCAGAGCCAGTCAGCCTTAGGTCCAGGCTTTGGAAGGGAGGGGCAGCACAGTCTTCTAGTCAGGTGGATGCTACCCCACATCCAGAATGCGCGCCTCACACTCCCCTGCCTGGAAGTGGACCAACAGGAAACTACAGATGTTTCTCAGAAACCCAAGGCTATGTTTGCTTTCAGATTCTGCCAGTTTCCACAAGAGATTGTTCTCCAGATGGTGGAGAGGTGTCGGATAAGGAAACTGCAGCTCCTCGCTCACCAGTACATGATCTCCAGTAAGGTTGAGTTCTACATCAGTGAAAGCTTGCCTGAGTACCTGGTGCCGTACCAAGCAGAGCGCTTCCGCAGACTGGGGTGAGAATGAGACTCGGTGCACGGGGGTGCCCTCAACCTGACAGCTTTGTGGGTTGTCCCTCTCAGCCCTTTGTGATCTTCCCAACACATGCCTGGGATTCATATGCTTAACAGGCAGGGTTACCGTATCTGTGGGGTTCAATGGGAGTGGAACATCTTTGTGGACAGTTCATCAGGTGTGACTTCCTTCTAGCTATGTCTCTCTGTGTGACAACGAAAAGACAGGCTGCAAAGCCCGGGAACTCAAGTCTGTTTACGTGGATGCTGTGGGGCAGTTTCTTAAGCTGATCTTTCACCAAAACCACGCCAACAAGTACAACATATATAATCAGGTAAGGTGTGTGTGTATGTGTGTGTGTGTGAGGCTTTGTCCTGACACCACAGCACACCCCACACCCTCTACCCCCTTACCACACACCTCCATGAACAGACTGCTCAGGTGTCCTCGTACCTACACCCTCCTGGGAGCAGTTGTGTGAGCAGCTGTTGCTCTCTGAAGCCAGACTCTCCCATATGTTAACTCTGGCATGTAGTCATGGGGCACACAAGAGCCTCTGATTGGACCAGACTCAGATGAAAGAGAGTACAAGAATGGTTCCTGGGGTTTGCGCTTCAGTTGTATGCAGTAGCTTGACACCGCTGTGGTAAAATCGCTTCCACGGTTCCTACCTCGTATTTTCCTTAGCTGACAGCGTGTGTGACTTTGACTGGCAGCTGTTCTGGCAGAATGAAGCAGATAACCCGTCTGGACTGTCCAAGGCCAGGGAAGCTGCTTGCCCGCCCGCCACTACTCCAGCTGCTCCAGAGGCTCTGCCTGCCTGCCTGCCTTCCTTCCTTCCTTACTTAAAATTTAATCAATTATTTATTTACTTTACATCCCAACCTCAGTTTCTCCTCCCTCCTCTCCTTCATTCCCTCCCTCCATCTCCCCTCCACCCCCGCCCCCCAGTCCACTCCTCTATTTCTGCTCCGGAAGGGGAAGGCCTCCCATGGGTATCAGCAAAGCGTGGCATATGGAGTTGCGGTAGGACTAAGCACCTGCCTTTGTACTAAGGCTGGGCAAGGCAACCAATATGAGGAATATGTTCCCAAAAGCCAGCCAAAGCGCTAGGGACAGCCTGTGTAGCCCAGCGCTAGGGACAGCCTGTGTAGCCCAGCGCTAGGGACAGCCTGTGTAGCTCAGTGGTAGAGTGTTTGGTAGAACTCAATCCCACCCTGACAAAGGAGATCATGTGTGCCCAGAACAATCTTGTTTGCACGCACATTTGTACCCCTTGCTGCCTCTCCAAGAGGAGTAGGAGAAAGCCAACAGGTCACATTGTTGTGGCAGGTGAATAAGTTGTGAAATGCTCAACTGCTAGGAACTGGTTAGGAACCTGGACCACAGTGATGGGTGGGAAGGAGAGCGACTTCCCTGCCAAGGCGAGAGGTGAAGCACCTGGGTTAGCTGGGCTGTGTCAATTTAGTTTCTTTTCCTCGTCTGGGGTAATGTGGGTAGAGACCTCTTATTGGGAGACTGCTAAAAGTCTAGGTTAGTGGTTACTGTTTTAGAAACCTATAAGCCATAGCAACTTGGTTGAGCATGAGAAGAGCAGTTGTTGTTATCTGTTGAGCACGTCACAGTTCTCTACATCAGCATGTCCCTTACTGTCATCACACACCCTCCTACCTGATAACAACATGGGCAAGATATGGTTCAAGGGCTTAAGGCATCTCAAACACTTCATACTTTGTTGTAATAGGAGTGGCAGGCTACGTTCCTGGCACCCGGCTGCCCGCATGGCTAGCTTATGCCCCGAAATAATTACACGGAAACTGTATTCTTTTAAACACTGCCTGGCCCATTAGTTCCAGCCTCTTATTGGCTAGCTCTTACATATTGATCTAACCCATTTTTAATATTTTGTGTAGCACCACGAGCTAGCTTACCAGGAAAGATCTTAACCTGCGTCTGTCTGGAGTGGGAGAATCATGGTGACTCACTGACTCGGCTTCTTTCTCCCAGCATTCTGTTCTGTCTACTCTACCTACCTAATTTTTTGTCCTATCAAAGGCCAAGCAGTTTCTTTATTAATTAACCAGTAAAAGCAACAGATAGACACAAGACCCACCTCCATCAATGCTTGATTTCTGCTGATTTAACTATTTCTTAGGTGGCTTTGGTTGCAATAAATATCATTGGAGACCCTGCAGATTTTGGTGATGAAAGCAATATTGTAAGTATGAGAAGTTTAGTTCCTAAAGTAAAGGGAATTTCTGTGGGAGGGGGAATCATTAATTCTCATCACACACACACACACACACACACACACACACACACACAAAATGTATCAATTAAGAAGGCCTCAAAACTTTCCTCAAGGATTTTAGCTGCCTGTCCAGAAAACTAGGGCCACTGAGTCTTACTGGCACCTCTCTGTTAAACAGTTGTAAAATTAAGGTTTGTTTTGTCCTTTGTTTGCTGAGAGTCTAAGAAGATGTTTTGTCCCCAAAGACCTCTAGAGAGAAGCTGATTGACCATTACCTTGGCCACAGTCCCCACAATGAGGACCCAGCCCTAGAAGGAACTTTTGCCGGGTAAGACCTTTCCCCATTCCTTCACAAGACAGCTCATAACACCTTGGTCATTCCAGAGGGTTTGGGGTCTCCATGAGGCCTAGGTCAGGTGAGAGCAGGAAGCCGAGATTAAGGTGACTGCATGTCCTGCACGCCTGTACTGCTGCCATTCAGAGTGTTCGGGTGTTAGCGCGGATGCCTGAGAACAGTGATGCAGCTGCCCACCGTGCCTCAGCTCTCAGTGTCATCGCTAGTCAGCTCCTTCCTGGTAGCCACCCCTTGGTTTCTGCCTCCCCAAAGCCTGAGCCCACCAGCAGCCACAGCAGCAATGGCATGCTCCAGCAGCGCTTCCAGCTTCGGTGGTAGAGCAGGCTGTGCCTGGCCTGACCTGTCTGGCCCCCAGGACTCTGTGGAGTTGAGTGTCGGTGCTGAGATTCATGGTGTGAGAACCTGACCCTCCCTGGGGTGCTGCATAAAAGTGAGTGTGCTCCTGCCCTGCAAATTCTGACTATGGCAACATGGAACTTTTTTTCCCTTTTTTCTGGTAAGGTTTTTAAAAATAAAACCTTTATATTATTTCTGGGACATCGTGGCCAAGTGATGTAGAGTTGCAAGCTTAGTGTTGAGAGTTAATAATGTGCCGTGTGGGGCAGCATTTCTGTTATATCAACCCTAACACTACTTGATGGAAGGAATGACCAGAGCCGCTGCAGCTGTCCCTCACAGTCACTGGGCTGCCAGGCAAAGGGCATGGAGTGGCAGAAAGGAACCTGGGGATTTTTAAATGTGGTGTGTGCCCAAGTCCCACTTGAACTTATTATTAAAGTTTTCCAACTAAAGTCTTTGTGACAAATAATATCTAATTAGACTTTACCTCTATGTAAAATACCCAGGTCACAGCTTGTGTTTGGTTTACTTGATGCAGCCAGTGCAGCTGCTGTGAGACCTTGAGCTGGTCCTGAGTCTGCAGTGGTCCCAGCAATGCTATTGCTGTACTTTGTGACCGCAAAGTGAAGTTCATCACTACCATGCTGTAAATTTTAAGAATAGTGGCATAATCACGTGGTCATGGATGCTAAGTTTATCTGTGGTTTGGCCTGACATACAGCTCGGTCAAGCACCAGGAGCAAGAACCCCAAATAGTTCATGGCTGCAGCCTGACCAGCTGAGGCTGTACTCCCTCACATAGGAGACCTTTTCACCTTTGTGTGCAGCATGACTCCTGACTCTCCTGACTGAGGTCGTCTTCTCTCCTTAGGAGATCTGACTATATCTCTCCACTCGATGACTTGGCGTTTGACATGTACCAAGACCCCGAAGTTGCACAGATCATTCGCAGGCTGGATGAAAAGAAACGGGATGCTGTCAAGAAGGAGCGCTATGATCACGCAAAGAAACTGAAGCAAGCTATCGCTGACTTACAGAAGGTCGGTGAGCGCCTGGGGCGCTTCGAGGTGGAGAAGCGCTGTGCAGTGGAGAAGGAAGACTATGATCTGGCTAAAGAGAAGAAGCAGCAGATGGCACGCTACCGTGCCCAGGTGTACGAACAGCTGGAGCTGCACGGCCTCCTGCAGGGCGAGCCAGAGGTCAGAATGGGCCACAGGGTAGGGGCAAGTGGGAGAGAGTGAAGGGCTAACCAGAGTTGTGCTCGGGCTCTGTGAATGTGTGGGCTAAAGCAGCTGTTCCGTGCCACATGCAGTCAGCAGGTTTCTGCTGGGATGGGATCTTCTAGAGTTCACGTAGAAGATGAGGAGAGGGAGCCCAGGGCTGGAAGATCAAGGCACTGTCACTTTTCAGGGACCCCTCCAGCCCAGTCACCATATTGTATAGAGTATGGTACCTGCGCCACATGCCCTCAGGTGTAAACCCCCTGAGTAGTCTAAGTGAGTGGAGACAGACTTCTAGCAAGATCCATAACCTTACGGTTCATCAGGCAGATGCTGAATGCAGATGGGGGCAGGCTTGGTGTGCATACAGACTGCCAGTTCTCACCAGTCCCACCCTCCAGGCTGCTGGTCTCAGGCTGGTACTGCCGGCTCTATATCTACCTCTGCCTTCCTGGCAAGTAAAACATAGATCAGTGAGAATCACAGTGTGCCATCCGTCAGCCCTGCCTGTTTGGATTGTGAAGAGTCACTTGACCAGCTGTGAATAGCATAGACCAGTTCTGAACCCAGAGTCCTGCCCAAGTGCCACCTGCCTACTGTTGTGCTTCTAGCACAAGTATGTTTGTAATCATGCCCAAGCACGCATGCTCAGGCTGTCAGGTATTTGGGGCTGCTGTGATCTGCGCTGTAACTGTGGCAGAGACAGCTGAGGTGATGCCATGGTCCTGTGACTAACCAATAGGCCATTGTGTGCTCAGCACAGCTTCCTTCAGATGACCTGCAGTGGTCATGGCCCCTTGTCCTTCAGATGACCTACAGTGGTCGTGGCCCCTTGTCCTTCAGATGACCTGCAGTGGTCGTGGCCCCTTGTCCTTCAGATGACCTGCAGTGGTCGTGGCCCCTTGTCCTTCAGATGACCTGCAGTGGTCGTGGCCCCTTGTCCTTCAGATGACCTGCAGTGGTCGTGGCCCCTTGTCCTTCAGATGACCTGCAGTGGTCGTGGCCCCTTGTCCTTCAGATGACCTGCAGTGGTCATGGCCCCTTGTCCTTCAGATGATCTGCAGTGGTCATGGCCCCTTGTCCTTCAGATGACCTGCAGTGGTTATGACCTCTTGTCCTTCAGATGACCTGCAGTGGTCATGGCCCCTTGTCCATCTTTCCTCCAGATGCAGAGGCCCTTCGTTTTGCCCCTCCAGCCCCTTGCATCTCCCAGCAGTCCCCAGCACTGGAAGGCAGCGTCCTCACTGCCGCGCATGGAAGAGCTGGAAACAGAAGGCACATTTGCAGGCCCTGCGCTCCAGGAAAAGCCCTTGGCATATCCCTCGGCATCATCTCCTCGACATTCAGCAGTGGACCAGTCCCCACCTGCCGCAGGCCCTGTACCTAGGAGCCATGTAAGTTATCCCACGCCAGCTTGACTGCTATCAGCTGCATCGCTGAGGACCTGGGTTGGACTGGGTACTAATCCCAAGGCATAGGTACGTGCCTGCCTCCAAGGCCAGCCCTCCTCCCCGAGTCCAGAAGGGACCTGAGATGCTGGCTAGAGCAGAGCACAAGCAAGCATAGTCCATTGGCCACGTCCCTTGAGAGGCACATCTGTCACCTGGCCTGTCGGGCCCTCTGGGTCTACCATGTCATCTGTGGGCTCACAAGGTCTTTACATCTACTTCAAGCATTGCTTCAAGGAATAAGAGAGCATGTGTAAAATGCCGATTCCTGGAGTGCTCAAGAAGCTGAGGCAGCATTGCTGCCAGGTCAGCTTGGACTACATAGCAAGGACCAGGACATCCAAGGCAATAAGAGTGAGATCCTGTCTCAAAATAAACGGGTAAATTCCCTATCCATACTTTTCCAGATGACACCTCAGTCATGTACCTGTGGTCACCATGCCTCTTAGAACAGCTTGGTAACAGGAAACCTGAGTCAAGCTGGGCTTTTTATTGACTGTTCTAGCTGGGAACACAGTAGGTCCTGCAGGTTTCAGGACTAGTTTGACTTGGGAGCACAGTATTGTCATTAGCAACCTGATTTCTGTTGCTGATTATAATAAAGCCCCACACTAGCCCAGAATGGAGTACGATAAAGGTCTCTTTGTCTGGGGGTAGACTCACAAGCCATCAGTCTTCTACGTGAGTGGGGCACAGGAGCCGAATCCAGCAGCCAAGGGGCCGCACATATTTTATATCTGTATATATAGTGTATTTGACCATGCCCCAAGTGGTCCAGTATCTTAAAGGCTGTTGGCTGAAGGAGTTCCCACAGCAGATTTCCTCCCATCACGTGACTCCCCGGCTCCTTGTCTCTGGGCTGCCTGCTGTCACGGCAGCACCTTTTGCCCATGGATCCTCACTTCAGTCAGCTGGACCAACTTAGTCATACACTCCAGCCTCTGCAGCAGCCGCAAAAGCAGATCAGATCCCTGTGCTGACTGCCCCACCAGGCCTCTACAAAAGGGGCCTTGACCCACGTGTCCATCTTAGGGTCCCGATGTCCTTGTGCCTAGCCTTCCATGTGTCTCAGGGATTCACACAGTGATTTCACTCACGTGTGCACTCACCCGCTCTCTCAGCACCGTGTGCTCCCTCTCCGCTCTCACCCTGCTGTGTCCTTGCCTCTTCAATTCTGTGCCTTTGTCTCTGACAGAATGGGGCTGTGAGGGCAGAAGGTCCATCTTCCCTGCTGTGTGGGCACCAAGAGCAGCACCTGGTGATTTAGGTGCTGAGGACTGAAGGCTGGGTTGGCAGCTGCCTCACCAAGGAGCACCACAGAGAAGGCTTGTTACAACTTCCCTCACTGGGCCCCTAAGGAGAAGCATGTTTATTGCTCTATGCAATGCAGTAAGAGTATGTCAACAGACACTAGTCTGAAAAATAATGGGTTGACCCTTCCTCCTGTCCTCTGTGTCAGCCGAACTGGAGTGGCTGCAGGTGACTAGTGTGTGTCTGAGCTGACTTCTGAGGTGGCAGTGCTGCTGCTCCATGTCTGGATGAGTCTGACAGGAATGGAAGGCTTCATCAATTTTTTCCAGTTACAGCCCACTTGTAGGAATTATTCTAACCTGGTGCTTAGCAGACTGACTCCTTTAGAGCTCTCGCCCGGCAGTCTGTGAGGAGACACCCCAGCAGAGCACCCACCCCCAGCACTCTGCTCACCTCTGCATACCTCCAGGTGGACGCCGTGCCCTACGATGAACGGCCTCTTCCCATTACTCGGAAGCAACTGGGGGAAGCATCCACCGAGCCCGAAATGAAAGACGCAGACAGCAGTGACGTCCGGAGACGGGGTGTCTCAGGGGAACCAGAGCCCTTGACAGAGAAGGCCTTGAGAGAAGCTAGTTCTGCCATTGACATCTTAGGCGAACCCTTGGTAAAAATCAAAACCAAGTTATGCATGTGTATGGCATGCAAGTGTGCAGATACATGCAGACACAGAGCACACCAGCACAGGGAAAGAAGGGGAAACAGACTCAGAGCACACCAGCATAGGGAGAGAAGGGGAAACAGATACAGAGCACACCAGCACAGGGAAAGAAGGGGAAACAGATACAGAGCACACCAGCATAGGGAAAGAAGGGGAAACAGATACAGAGCACACCAGCATAGGGAAAGAAGGGGAAACAGATACAGAGAACACCAGCACAGGGAAAGAAGGGGAAACAGATACAGAGCACACCAGCACAGGGAGAGAAGGGGAAACAGATACAGAGCACACCAGCACAGGGAAAGAAGGGGAAACAGATACAGAGCACACCAGCACAGGGAAAGAAGGGGAAACAGATACAGAGCACACCAGCACAGGGAGAAAAGGGGAAACAAATACAGAGCACACCAGCACAGGGAAAGAAGGGGAAAATTGCTGCAGGGGTTTTGCTTTGTTTAATGTGTGTGTGTCCTAACCCTAACCGTGTGTGTGTGTGTGTGTGTGTATACATCCTGCCGTTCACATGTGGAGGTCTCAGGTCTTAATTTCCCCCCAGTGTAGCTGAGCTCTCCCCCTCAATTCTGCAGAGGGCTTCCTCCTACAGAAGAGTTTTGAAGTGCAGGATGGCAGTTGGGATGGCTGTGTGGGGCTGGACAGTCTGCTTCCTGAGCTGAGACAGGACTGCTGTTGGCTGGTAGGTGGCTGGGGCCTATTCTAAGACGTGGTCCTGCCGGGAAGATGCCCTGCTGGCGCTGTACCAGAAGCTGATGGAGATGCCTGTTGGAACCCAGAAGGAGGATTTGAAAAACATGCTTAGAGCATCTGTCTTTCTCATCAGAAGAGCCATAAAGGACATCGTGACCTCAGTAAGTCCCTCTGCCTGCTGTCCCCAGGTCATTGACATAACTGTGACTTAGCTTTCAGTGAGACCAGGAATGAGGGTTCTCCAGTAAGAGGCACATCCTAGCTCCAGGACAATGGCAGATGGGAGATGCCATGCTTCCTGGGCACGTCTCTGCTCTGCACAGCCCGTTTCCACACAGAGCTCAGCAGGTGTGCTGAGTGCTCTCCTTCTCGTGAGACTGTGGGGCCAACGAGCTGAGTTCCTTTTTGTAGCTCCAGACAGGCTTTAGATTCAGTATTCAGAAATGAAAAGTGGAGAGGCTGGGTGTCTCTCAGGAGTGCTGAACTGGCATCACGTGGTCAGGAGGGTCAAGTGGGGGGTCCACAGTGAGCAGGGCTCCGGGTGTGGGGTGCTGTACTTGGAAGCAATTTGTAGTATGAGGTTCACATTTGTTGATCTCCCACCACAGTGGCTGATGTGTCTGACCTCGTTCCTTCAGGTCTTTCAGGCCTCATTGAAGTTGGTGAAAATGATAATTACCCAGTACATTCCCAAGCACAAGCTGAGCAAACTGGAGACGACACACTGTGTAGAGAGGACCGTTCCCCTTTTACTCACCAGAACCGGAGATTCCTCTGCTCGCCTCCGTGTCATGGCTCTGAATTTCATTCAGGTCTGAACCTCCCCATCACCTTCCTGTGACTGTCTGACTCTGCCTCACAGGGTTCTCTACTGCTGATCCTCAGACAGCTGCCGTGATGCTCCCCAGTGCTGGGAGGAATGAGCTCTGTCTACACCAGCTTGTGTTGTTGTTTTGAGACAGCCTCATTCTGTAATGCAGGCTGGACTTGAACTCACCATGTAGTCCAGGCTGGCTCCTTGAGACTCAGTGATCTTCCTGCCCTAACTTTCCAAGTGCTCAGATTGCAAGCATGACTCCACGCCCAACTTATTGGAGATAAAAGTAAGGATTGTATAAAGCTAGGGAGATGATTCAGCAGTTAGAGCAGTTGCTGATTCACAGATACAATCCTTTGAACCCACATAAACACAGGGTGAGCATGGAGCAAGCTGCCTAGCAAGACTAGCCATGTCGGCAGTCTCTGGGTTCAATTAAGAGACCCTTCCTCAAATAAGATGGACTAGGTATGGACGAAGATTCCTGAAATCAACTCGGGCCTCCACATGCACCTACACACATGCTGGTATACATAGATATTCACACACATGCCATTCACATGAACAAAGAAAGGGCCGGAGCAATGGCTCAGTAGGTAAAAGGCGCCTGTCACCAAGCCTGACAACCTGAGTTTACTCCCTGAGATGGACTCACAGGGTTGAAGGAAAGAACTCCAGCAAACTGTCTTTTGCCCTCCACTCTCCCTCTGTGGTGTGCTCACACCCACACACATGCCGAGATCAGAGGAACGGGGTGCAGTCACCTAGAGGGCTGCTAACAAAAATGGAAAGGAAACCCAGTCCTGTCTGAGTCCATGCTCACCCTTTCACCAAGCACACTTACTCTATCCTCGGTGTGAAAGTCACACGCCGTACCTGGGCAAGAGTTTAGGAAGTGCTGTGAAAGTATTGGCTTTATTTAAGTTAGCTGATGACGCATCTAGTTCAGGAAGCTGTTTTGTTTTGCTTTGCTTTGCTTATTATGAGACATGGTCTCATGTAGCCCTGGCTCAGCTGGTACTGTGCATAGCCAAGAGTAACCCGGAACTAGATATGGTGCTCCTGGCTCGACCTCCTAAGCCCTGGGGTTGTACAGGTATGCACTGCCCAGCAGATTTTGGGATCCTAAAGCTCCGTATCTGAACTGGAGAAAACCTAAGAACTCCTTAAAATTTGATGCAAGTTTTGTGACTTAGAACATCTGTCTTAGGGCTCTTGTCATTCATCAAGATGTGAGGAATCCCAGACTTGGTTTATTAAGAAACTTATTTTCAGGGAAAACAATTATGGAAAAAAATAAGCAGAACAGGCTGGCGGTGGTGGCGCACACCTTTGATCCCAGCACTTGGGAGGCAGAGGTCCGTGGATCTCTGAGTTCAAGGCCAGCTGGTCTACATAGTGAGTTCCAGAACAGCCAGGACTGACACACAGAGAAACCCTGTCTCATGAAAAGAAAGAACAAAAAGCAGAAGTGCTGCCATGTGCTTGTAGCACAGAGCTTGGCAGGGTGTCACCGTAAAAAGATACGTCAACCCTTGAAAGACAGAGGCAGGAGGATTTCATGAGTCTCAGCACAAATGAAAATGTGTATTGCTTCATTTCTTTTCTATGTGTGAAGTCGGTTTGGTTTTTGTTTTCCTGAAGAGACAGGGTCTGCCATGTCACCCAGGCTGCCTCCTTCTGGGCACAGGTGTTCCTCCTACCTCAGCCTTCCCACAGCCAGAACTGCAGGAGTGTGCCACCACACTCAGCTCACGTTCAATATTTTTTAAAGACAGTTCTACCATATAGCCATGCTACCCTCAACTCACAGGTCCCCTGCCCCAGCATCCCTTTTGCTAGTGCTCCAGGGTGGTCTAAAGCTCCCTCACTAGGGCTAAAGAGACAGCTCTGTGAAGAGTGCTTACTGCTCTTTCTGAGGACTGCAGTTAGGTTCCCAAAACCCATGTGTGGTTTCTCACACCGTCCTATGACTCCAGCTCACAGAATCTAGCGCCCTCTTGTGGCCTCCACCTACACTCCTGTGGCATATACACACAGACACATAGCACAAGTGCACATGTAGACACACTCACATGAATAAAAATAAACTTTCAAAGTTGCCAGGTTACCTGTCCCTGAGCCTTCCTGCTCAGGCCCACTTGTCATTTCAGGAACCTGTTGTCCTGACCTCTGGAGGCCACATTTACTGTGCCTTTGTCCTTTGTATCTGAGCCATCACTCATGGCCCAAATACAAAGAGAGATTGTGACTACATACTGAGCACAGTATAGCAAGTTCAAGGAGACTAAGCATCATAGTGAGACCCTGTCACCCAACAATGGAAGCAATAGATAGGACTTTCTTCTGGCCCACCGGTGATCACATTACTAGAGAATCATTGACACTTGATGCTGAAATTCTATCTCTAAGCCTAATCTTTTCCCACATTTTACATTCAGAAAATGGTTTTATTGAGGTTGAGAAATTCCAAGAACAGAAGCCTTCAGGTTTTCAGTTTGTTTGTTTTCAACGTTCTCCTGACTCTCATGTTGACCTCTTCTGTTTCAGATCTGTGGTTCTACCCTCCCTAACTGTTTCCAAGAAACCCCAGCTCCCATTCATAATTCTCGTGTGGCTTGTCACCGTCCCTTCACTTCCCTGTTTGTTCCCTTGGGTGTTCAATGTGACAGTCATGCTAAGTTGTACTGAATTACCTCTAGCTTTTTACCTGTAATAATTAACAAATCATGCTATGTTTTGTAGGAAATGGCCTTGTTTAAGGAGGTGAAATCTCTCCAACTCATTCCATCCTACTTAGTACAGCCACTGAAGCCCAATGCTTCCATTCATCTGGCAATGAGCCAGGTGGACCTTCTGGCCCGGCTGCTGAGAGACCTGGGCACTGGGAACTCAGGCTTCACCGTGGACAGTGTGATGAAGGTGAGCCAGCTTCATGCGGCAGGATATTGGTCACAGCTTAGGGCAGGGCTATCCAATCAGTGACTGAGCCAGGGAGCATGCAGGAGCGGTCACTATCCAAAGTGGGGAGCAAATCATGAGAGTCATTCTTTGGGGAGTTGACTGAATGCTCACCTGGCAAGCATAGACCCCCAGGTTCAATCTGCAACATTGCATACACTCCTGCAATCCCAGCACGGAGGAGGTAGAGGCAGGAGAATCAGGAGGTCAGGATTATCATTGGCTGCACAGTGAGTTTGAGACCAGCCTGGGCTACATAATATTCTATCTCAAAAAACCTGAAAAACAAAAAAACTTATTTGCTTAAGAATACATCAGAGAACATAAACAAACCATCCCTACCTTGGTCTCCGGCCTGGATCATTGCCAGACACTTGTTTCATGCCTGAACCTCGCTGTCCATGGTACAAGACACCCCTAGTGTGTGTGACCCAAGACTGAGGTGAAACAAAATAAACCAGTGGGGCATTGATGGCTGCCATCACATTCAGCACCCCCTGATGTTATGAAGGAAAGGAAGAAGGGTACGGGGTGACTGCAAGACTGGGTGAGCAGGACCGGAGTGGCTGTGCAGTGCAGACCCAGTGCAGAGGCCGGGAGACTCGACAACAGGGTGGACCAGAATCTCTGATGTAAGAGTAGAGGAAACAGCCAAACGGTGGTGGCACGCGCCTTTAATCCCAGCACTCGGGAGGCAGAGGCAGGCGGATCTCTGTGAGTTCGAGGCCAGCCTGGTCTTCAAGAACTAGTTCCAGGACAGCCTCCAAAACCACAGAGAAACCCTGTCTCAAAAAAATAAAAAAAAAAGAGTAGAGGAAACACAGACGCAGTGTGAGAGCCAGATGGTGACAGAACACAGCCAGGTCTAAGTAGAGCCTAAGAGTGGGACTCAGGCTCTTCAGAAATGTGGGAGGTGGGAGGCCCAGGGCCCAGAGCCACTGGGGAGGCATTGGCCTGGATATGACCACACCACAGTGCAGTGAAAACGAAAGTCATAGGCAGAGGTTCTCAGCCTTCCTAATGCTGGGACCCTTTAATACAGCTTTCATGTTGTGACCCAACCATAACATTATTTTTGTTGCTACTTCATAACTAATTTTGTGCTGTTAGGAATCATAATGTAGATATCAGTGTTTTCCGATGGTCATTTGGGGGTTGGGAACCACTGACACGAGGTGAGTGAGCTCAGGGTGTGGAAAGCATGGTGTTGAGCGCTGCTGGAGCAGAAGACACAGTGTGCATGTGGAGATAACCAGGTTGAGGCCAGCCTGGGCTGCATAGATGAGACTGTCATAGATAGATAGACAGACAGACAGACAGACAGACAGACAGACAGACAGACAGAGTGAGCAGAAAGCACAACGTGCGTGTGGAGGTCAGAGGATAATTTGTAAGAGTCATGTTCTCTTTTCACTCTGGTTCCCAAGGCCAGGACTCAGGCAGTCAGGCTGGGTGGCAAGTACCTTTACTGGCTGAGCCATTTCCCCAGTATTTTTGGTGGTCTGATTGATTACGGTTCTAGGGAAAGATATGTTAGACCAGTGCTCTTAACACTAGCTGCATCCCAGCACCCTGCTCATGATGCCAAAACAACAAACTGCCCAGACAGTGCTGTGCGCAGACACTGTGCAAAGTGACAGCCTGCAGGCAGCAGCACATGTCAGCTGCCGATAAATGGGAACCTGCAGGCAGGGCAAGAAAACAGCCCGGGCAGACAGACAGACAAAAGTCCCAGAGGCGCCACCCACTTCATCCCTGTTTGGAGTGTTTCCCAGTAGGAAGTGTGTGGATGTAAATTAAGGAGGGCTTCCCAGTGCACCAGTGGTGCTAGACTCCAGTGGGCTGTGTCACATGTGGAAGAGAACTCTGGGTGTGTGGCCCCCTCTGCTCTTGTCTTTATTTTCCAAGTCTCTGCGGTATACCTGGGTCTCTCTTGTGCTGGGAGAAGTTAACTGTGTTAATAGAAAATCAGTAGCAGAGCTGAGACTGCTTTCTTTGCAGTTTGCACTGAGTGCCCTGGAGCACAAGGTATATGAGGTGCGAGAGACAGCAGTCAGAATCATCCTGGACTTGTACAGACAGCACCCAGCCCTCACCCTGGAGCACCTTCCCCCGGAAGACAGCAGCACACGCAGGAACCTGCTCTACAAAGCCATTTTTGAGGGAATTGCTAAGATAGACGGCAGGCCGACGGAGGCTGAAGTCAGGGTGAGTGCCTCACGGATCGATGAAACTGCAGTCTGGGTTGAAGAAGTAACCTGGACCACACACCAGCCATGCTGACTCATACCTATGGTCTCAGTGTTGGGAGGCTGAGCTGAGAGGATTGAGAGGATTGCTATGAATACAGGACAGGCTGGGCTAGGAGGAGAGAGAGAGAGAGAGAGAGAGAGAGAGAGAGAGAGAGAGAGAGAGAGAGAGAGAGAGAGAGGGAGAGAGAGAGAGAGAACAGTGCTACCTGAGATGTGAATAAACGGCCAGTTTCTTTCTAGGAGCCCATATGGAGAAGCACAGTCTGGTAAGAAGCATACCCCTGAGCGAGGCCCTGGCCAGTCTGTGCCCTGCCTGTAAGACCAGTGTTTCCTGTCTAGGGAGAGCGGTATCAGTGCTATACAAACCTTTAGTAAATTACCGAAGAATTTCCTTTTAATACGAGTTACAGTCATGTCCAAATTAGATGCTTCAGTTTGTCTCCCAATGTCCTACCCTAAGAAAGTTCCTCTAATGGGGAAAATGTTTTTTTAACCAGGCCCAGAAAAGAGCAGCCACTAAAGAAGCAGAAAAGCAGAAGAAGGAAGAGGTGAAGGTTCTGCAGGGCCAGTTGGCAGCGCTGAGAGAGACCCAGGCCGGAGCCCAGGTCAGAACGCCAGCACCTTCCACCTGAGTGTGTGGAGTGCCACGGTGATGCAGATGGTGCCTTGCTTTCTTTCTGGTTGGCATGGGCACAGATAAAAGAGGGCCTGCCTCAGGCCTTTGGTGCCCATGTCAGTAGTTAGCCAGCTCCACTGCTGCTCTGAGGCTTGGGGGGAGCATCCTCCTGCCTGTTCTCAAGACAACCTGAGTTCAGTCTCCCTGAGAGCCACGTGGTAGGACTGACTCCATAAAGTGGTCCTCTGACCTCTTCACTTTGCACCGTGGTATGCATGCAGCCGCCCCCATACACGCGTACACACAAAGTAAAGTAATTTTGAAACTTGTAGGAGGGCAGAGGAGTTAAGGAGGATCACAGTCCCAGATGAAGGCTCAGTCTTACCAGGTGTACTTGGAGCCTGCCTCCGAGCTGCTTGTGCCTGTGGCCACAGCTACTACACAAACCCAAGGATGCTGTGGAGAGGACGGAGGTCTACACGCTACTGTCCACACAAATGGAAAAGAACAAAGAGAGAAGCAGAAAACACATCTACAAATACATTTGCCCAAGAAGGGCTGGAGGTCCCTAGACCTTCCCACCAAAGGCCAAAGTGAGAGGAACAATAAGGAAAGGAGAAGCGGTGGGGGCAGGAGCTGGCCGCTTCCTTCCCCTGCCTCCTCTACCACTGTAGTGCTATGGCAGCCACCACTGGGGGGTGGGGAGGACAGGCAGTCATGCTGTGTTTTTCCCACTGGTTCACAAGTGTGATGAACGAGAGGCTCACTCCAGGTCACACGCTAGCTAGGACATGACCAGGGCCCTGCTGCCCATCATACCTGTGCTGGGGATGATGATCACTTGGCTCCTAGGAAAGACAGTCACCTGTGGAGGAGATTGGTAGCCTTGGTATTTGTGTGTCTAAGGAATAGTGGAGCTAAGGGGCTTAAAGAGAGCAGGAGAAAATGTTGGAGTTGTTTTGTTCTTGTTTTTAGCATTGAGTCTCACAGTTGTAGCTAAGGCTGCCCTAGAACTCATTCAGTAGCACAGACTGGCCTCAAATTTGTGATCCTCTTGCTTCTGCTTAAGAAGTGCCAACATCACAAGTGTTCACCACCAGGTTTGGCTTGAAAAGATTGCTGATAACCCTTTCATAGTTTTGTGGAGCCCAGTGCCTATAATTACAGCACTAAAGAGGCTGAGGCAGGAGGATTGCAATGTTGCGGCCAGATGAGACTGTTACAGATAGATAGATGGATGGATGGATGGACGGACGGACGGACAGACAGACAGGAAGGACTGTCCTGAATGAATGAATAGAAAAACATGAATTCTGTTATTCTTTGATAGAAATATCAAACAAAACCTAAACATGCACTTTGAGGACAGTGCATCCTGGGTAGACTAACTCACAGCTGCAGTTCACTCTGACCGTTGCTGTCTGTGTCCTAGGAGAAGGAGAATGATGGCGTGAAGCTCAGAAATCAAGGTGAGCGAATTCCAACCAAGACACCGCAACACTGACCTCACTTCCTTTGCTGAGCACAAGACACCGCAACACTGACCTCACTTCCTTTGCCGAGCATGGTTATACATTCCTTTAATCCCAGCCTTTGGAGACTGGAGGATTTCTTGTGGGTTTGATGCCAGCCTGGGCTACAAAACAAGTTTCAAGCCAGGGCTGCATAGTGAGACTGTGTCAAAACAAAATAAAATCACTTCCTCTAGCAGACCTGGTGTCAGACATCTGAGCCCAGCGAATGGCAGATGAGGCAGGAGGATGGCAAATGCCTTAGTTACTTTTCTGTTGTGATAAGATGTCAATAACTAAGGCACCTTATAAAAGAAAAACTTTATTTGGGGCTTACAGTTTCAGAAGGTGAGCCCATGACTACCCTGGCAGGAGCATGACTGCAGGCAGGCAGACAGGCATGGTGCTGGAGCAGTAGCTGAGAGCTCACATCTGATCCACGGGCACCAGAGAGAGGGACAGATGCTGGGAATGGCATGGGCTTTTGAAACATCAAAGCTTGCCACCAGCGACACACCTCCTCCAACAGACCACACCTCCTAATCCTTCCCAAACAGTTCCGCCACCTGGGGACACGTGTTCAGACATGAGCCTGTGGGGGCCCTGCTCACTCGGAGCACTGCAGCAAGTTTGCAGCTACTCCAAGCTGCGTCGCAAGGCCTTGGCCACAAACCTGAGGCTGCAGCTGTAGCTCATGGTGCCAGTGCTTGCCCGGGATGTGCAAGGCCTCGATTTGGCTCCTAGCACTGAAGAAAAGGAAAGAAAGCTGCTTCTCTTGATTCTGCAGCCCCAACTGGAGCTTGCTTTGTGCTTGGACACCTGACCACTGGTTTTAGAAACCAAACCAACAGTTTCATAAATTACTATTTTTTGCTGAAACTTTAAACATTTCAACCAAACATTACTTAGATTGTGTTTTTTTAATCTCCTCAGACCCTCAAGGAAGGAAAGCTGCCCCACCAGATGCTCCGGAAATCCCAGATAACCATTATTTGGATAAGTGAGTGATGCTGCCTGTGTCTGTACATGGGGGCTCTCAAGGGGAATAGCCTGCCTGTGGAGCACCAGGCCTTTCAGGACAGGAGGGACCTAGCGAGTTCTGAGTCTAATGCATTGGGGGTTGAATGGTCATGGTAGCCAGAGCAAAGCCTTCACTTCTGCCTTTTCTTATTCATTGTAGTCTGTGCATCTTTTGTGGGGAGAGGAATGAGTCTTTCACAGAAGAGGGCCTGGACCTCCACTACTGGAAACACTGCCTCATGCTGACAAGATGCGACCACTGCAGGCAGGTCAGGTGCTGGGCATGGGCCATGGCCACTCACAGGTGACCACTGCAGGTCAGGTGCTGGGCACTAAGACACCAAGGTTTTGAGAAAAAGACCAAAGCATGGGTAGCCCCGATCTTTGAAGCTTGAGAGGGAAGTCATGAAGAGAGCAGAGAAGTCTGTGCTATGACCCAGAGTGACTGACTGTGTCAGCCACCCTCTACCACCTGCAACTCAGTCTGTTCCTGTCCCCCTTTGACAACATTTTTACAGCATTTGTTGCTTGGCCTTCCTGTAAGTGGAATCCTGTTGTGTGGGCCCACGCTCTCCTGTGTCCATTGCCTGTTGCTATGTATGTGTTTTGCATAGACCATGATTGATTCATGCCCTGACTGTGTCAGTTTGGTACTGCTGGGAATAGCTTTGCTGTTGGCATTCTCGTGTTTCATTACTCCTGAAACACACAAAGAAACATCCATTGTCCCCAGCTAGGACACTAATTAGGATCCTCTAAGTCCAACTTAACAGGAAGTTTATTGGCTACTTATGGCTCGTGGGCATTGTGTGGCCCTCCATCTCCAGCAAGTAGCCAGGTGATGTGCACTACTGTGGCCTGCTTCCAGTCCTGTCCCCAGTGTGCTGCCTGAAGGCATGTTATTATATGCTCCAGTTGAGTGTGTTTTCAGGACCTCCAGCTATACAAGACAAGAACAGGCACACTGAGATTCTCCTGCACATGCTCCCACCTTAGATGGTTCAGCCGCAGTTGTAGATGCCTCTTGTTTCCCATAACAGGCAATGCAGCAGCTTGTCCAACACTCTTCCTTGGCTCTATTGTGTCTATAGTCAGGCTCTTGATTTGCTGTGTGGGTTTTCCTAGGGAGATATACAAAACATTTGTTCACCTCCACAAGACACCAGCTCAGGGTACAGCTGACAAAAGCCATGTCAGTGGAGTGCCATCCTCAGTGAACCTTCCACTTCCTGTGTGCTGCAGCTGAGGGGCAGGATCAGGAATGGTGGGTGGAATCTCGGGAGGGCTCCAGTTCTATCCCTTACCATGTATCAGGCTATCGGTGTATTGTTTTGCCTAATTTTATTGCCATAACTATGGGTTCAAGATCAGCACAGCAATCTCTGCTCTACAATGGCCATGGTCGAGTTAATTATGGAGTCTCGATGTGACCACAGCACTGGGCCACATGCCTCGCCTGGTCCTGTTGATGGGCCATAGTTTAGCACTAGGCCATATGTCCAATCATGGTCCTGTGGATGTGACCACAGGGCAACTCTGGGCCTCATGTCTAGCCGGGTCCTGTTGGACAGGCTTTTTCTACTGAACTAGTGCCCAGAGGTACAGAGTCCCGGCCACCTTACAGCTCACAGCAATGAGAAAGAGGGCACCTCTGTTCTCACATGCTACATGCTGCCTGTGACTGAGGCGGGCACCATTTGTCTACTGGTCATTGGCCTCCATTGCTAGGTGTCTTTTTATTGTCATCTTCTGCATCTGGGTATAGCCCTCGGTCTCATTCTTGGCAGCGTCTCTTGGATGTGCCACCAGCCGACAAATGATGGCAAAGACTCTGTTAATTATGAGAGCTCGGTCCTTGGCTCGGGCTTGTTGCACCAGCTCTTATAACTTACATTAGCCCATATTTTTATAAATCTACATTCTACCACATGGCTTCTGCTGCTCTCGTGTTCGGTGTGTTCAACTTGTTCTGCATTTCAATGGTGTCTCCTGCGTTCCTTGATTGCCTCCTCTTCCTCTCTCTGTCCAGAAGTCCCGCCTCTACCTCCGGCCTAGCTATTGGCTGGGCAGTTTCTTATCACAGCAATACATCTTCACACAGTGTGCAAATATCTTCAACATTTCTCCCTTGTCTAAATAAAAAGGAAAGATTTTTAATTCTAATACAGTAAAACTATTTAGCAAATTTGGAAAGATTATTTTATTATGTATTCTATCTTGATGAATCCAAGATTTTATACCTATGATTTTTTTTTTTTTTTTTTTTTTTTTTTTGGTTTTTCAAGGCAGGGTTTCTCTGGAACTTTGGAGCTTTGGAGCCTGTCCTGGAACTCACTCTGTAGACCAGGCTGGCCTCAGACTCACAGAGATCCATCTGCCTCTGCCTCCTGAGTGCTGGGATTAAAGGTGTGTGCCACTATCACCCAGCCCTAAATCATTTTTTAGCATAATTTATATTGCCATCCTAAAAATATCCTTTTACCTTTTAGACTTTAAAACGTTTTCTTAGATAAACAACTTAGGTTTATATGTCTCTCAACCTTTATAAGCTTAACATCTCTTATATGAGTGTCTTTTCTGAATTTGGTAACAAAACCATAACTTTAACTGTCTCATCTTCAACCCCATCAGAGACCCGAGATGGATATAATATTACCTGAGTAAACAGGAAGTGCAGAGCAAGCAACTTCTAAAATTGTAGAAATGACAGAACAGCTGACTTTCTGGACAGTCAACAAAGTTTCCTCTACAGTGTTGGGGCATTACGTCTTCAGCCTACAGGCTTAGAATATTCGACAGACTTTTCTGTGAAGCAGGAATTTTGAAGGACTGTCCTACTGTGTCTTGACAAAGTTCAGCAGTCACTCTTTTGTGTCCTGCTTGTCCAATTTGGACAGTATACTGTCAGCAATCGAGGCAAGGGGAGTTTCTTGCCCAAATGGCTAGCTTTACCCCAATGAAAGCAAACTCCATATGGAGGTTCTTCAATGTCTGTCATCATTTTTTGGAGTAAAATGGTGCTGCTAGGAGCAGATGTGTCTCACTATCACGAAAAGTTTTATGCTATGAAAAACATCTTAAATGCCATATTCTGTAGGTCTCTGAAGTATTTGAAGACCATCTATCTAAAATATCTGTTTGACCTTGAAAACATACCTAACATGGCTACAAGTTTGACTGTTATAGATGACTAACCACTAACCTACATTTTCTTAATTGTCCTAAACAATTTGTAATAATAGCCTTTAAGGACTAGAGCTTTACATTGCATTTTAAAATGAGCTGCATAGGTACAATACCTTAAACAAGAGTAGGAACATATATACAGTATATTAAAATAAAAATAACTTTAAATTTGTATCAGTATATAAAAATCCTTACCAATGTAAACTACTTAAGACTAGTAGTTGCTTTTTTTTACTTTATAAGTAGATTCAAAAATTTACCATTTTATCCTATCATTCCTATATCCCCCTTTTTCTTTTCAAAATGAGATCCATGAATATAATCTCTTTTGCTCAATTTTTTTCTTGACCATGATCAACAACAATTTGTAACCAATTCCCCTAAATGATGATAAATATCCTTAACCTTCCAAAAGACCAAAAACCATTCACCCCACCTCTTGATGATACAGGTGTTAGATTTTCTAGACTGCTTCCTGTTGTCTGGGGTGATGGTACCTATAGGGGATCCTGATAAAATTGGGATAATGGTCAAGTCCTGAGAGAGCTAGCTATATTATTTTTTGTTTAGTTTCTGTGTGATGGGAAAGTGCAAGGAAAGTCCTGGCTGGAGTAGTCTGTGAGACTGGACCATCTTAGTTTAGCAGCTTTGAAGTTGTTCTGGATGCAGAATTTTGAGGAAATTCTGAGAGACTGGATCATCTGGGCGACTTGACTTCATTGGTGTCTGATCATTTTTTTCTGAAAATATAGACTTTTAAAGGTAGCATACATATCAGCATTGACACAAGAACAGAATGTGCAGTAAGCACAGTCAGCTAAAGATGATTCTCTGCTCTGTGTTCGAGCAGTAAAAGGCATCTGCCAACCTTATAAACGGTCTGTCTGAACTGTATAACCAACCTCTATCCACACCATGGAAGGACTTACCATGTCTCATACAATCTCAGAGCTATTCCCATGTCAAGGAATCAGCGTACATGTCATCTGTCCTGTGGTCTTTCCTGTCTTCCTCCCTCACGTCTGCAGCCAAGATCCTCGGAGGTCTCCCCTGGTCAGATCTGATCTTTGTTCATTTTGAAGGAATCCATAGCTTTTCATTTCCTGTGCAAAAAAAAAACACAACCTCTCCCCCATTCTGTGTGTCTGAGTTGTTTGGTATCTCGTTGGTGTCTCCTGCATGCCTCCATTATCGCCCCTTCCACTCTTAACCCAGAAGTCCCGCCTATACCTCCTGCCTAGCTATTGGCCATTCAGCTTTGTATTGCACCAACCACAACCCATCTTCACACAGTGTACAAATATCCCACAACAGAAGTCCTTCCTAGGGGTCATGCCCTGCTCTGCTTCCCTCCTGCTCTGGGCCTCTGTCTTCAAACAATGACGACAAATGGGAAGTGTTTCGTTTCATCTGGTGCACAGGGAAGGATGTAAGAGGGCAGGTCTCACCCTTTGGACACTCATTCCTCCATCCGGCAGTACAGATTCTGACAGCCCCAGGTGTGCAACTGACCTCTTCAGCAGTGTGTGGTTCCATGGCTATGTGGAAGGTATTCTGAGCAAGTGTTGGATGGGTGGGAGAACCTTCTTCATATGCACATTCTTAGAAATACTGGGGAGCCAGAATTTGAACCCAGAGCCACAGCAGACACTCAGATCAACTGTAGCCCCAGCCCATACCATGGCCTTTCCATGGCACTCAGGTGACATGAGGAGGACCCAGGGTCTCTACGAAGTGTGTGACTGCTGACACTGTTGGTTAAACAAATGCCAGAGGATCCAGAACAGCTGCCCTGGCCTCCCCACAGCAGTCACACGGCTCTGTCTCCGGTGCAGGTGGTTGAGATCTCCAGCCTGACGGAGCACCTGCTGACAGAGTGTGACAAGAGGCATGGGTTTGGGAAGTGCCACCGCTGCAGCGAGGCTGTCCCCATGGAGGAGCTTCCCAGACACATCCAAGCCAAGGAGTGCAACCGTGAGTGCCATCTAGAATTGTAGGGTTGGATGGACCCTTCCTCTCACTGAGGGATCATCCAAGTAACCAAGTCTTCTTATTGAAATCATTGCAGCTGCCAAATCGGAGAAGGTGGCAAACCGATGTCCTCTGTGTCATGAAAACTTTGCCCCTGGAGAAGAGGTAAGGGGGCCTGAACCAAGATGGGCTCAGCAGGGGAGCACCGAACGCACTCTCAGGATGACAGTTAGGAGGCACAATGCCCTCCTGACTTCCTAACAGCAGAGTCTTGGTCACTGGGCACCCATGGTTTTACACTTCTTGGTGTGGCTTTCATGTATGAATCTAGGTCTCCCTGGCATCATGGTCAGGTCTGTAGCTCATAACCATTTGGAGTAAAAGAATGTGCCCCATGGTGGTTGATGGTTCTCTTCCTACTAAGTGCCATGCTCTCCCCCTGTCCTGAGCAGGTACCATGGTGACACAGGCTGCTTTTTGTCATGTGCTTTGCCTCTGGTATTTGGGGATGCATGCAAGGGCCAAGGTATCCACGGGCCTACCCCCTTTCTGCCTGCACAGCACAGTGGTGGTGCCCTACATGCCAGGCAGCTCTAGAGACCTTCTCTTGGCTGTGCTTCTGCCCCAGGAGATGCTATGGAGTCAAATATTCTTTCCTGTCACCTTTCTTCATCCCCAGTGTTGTGTGACAAGACTTTCACTGGGGAGACACAACACACATCTATCCACCCCAGAGAAGGAGCCCACACAGTACAGAAACTACCAAATTCCAACTTGGTGAAGCCTGCGTAGTACTGGATAACTTAGGAGGAGAATAAGTGAGGGGTTGCTTATAGGAGAATATAGTATCACCAAAGCTCGCCCCAGCGTGAGCGACAATTTATTGAAGCTGGGAACCTGGAGCACACTGCACATTCTGCAGACAGAGCTGGATGGGGTGTCCTTTCCTGGTGACTCTGGTCTAAACCTCTCCCAGGCAGCTGGTCTGGTCTTGGGGTCTTTACAGCTTGACTTCATTCACTGACAGGGAGGGGCGTAGTGAACCTGGTCAGTTTTGGGGACTTCCTGAAGCTGTTTACCTTCCTGCTTAAGGAGTTTTCCCACAGCATGAGGTTTTTTTCCGATCTTGGAGGAACCTGTTACACAACTTTTAGTGGCTGTCAGAATGTCAGGCCAGCTCACTAGTCTCTAGGTGGCAGCTTGTCTGCTTTTAGTGTCGTGCTAAACTCATGGATGGGAGTAGATACAGAGCCATGGCCACCCTGCCCTATGGATGGTCACCTCTGGACAGCAAGGGTCCTTTTGCCTGGTCTTCTGAGGCTTTGTAGCTGACGTGTATCCTCCTGTGTGGAACATTCTACCCAGACAGGAATCAGCTGTCCTGCCAAAATGTGTGGCCCTCTCTCTCTCAGCAGGCCTCAGCACAGGGAGGACCACTATTGCCAAGCCACAGTGGACAGAGCTGGGACACTTATGTGTCACAACCCTGTCAGTACACACTGCTGTCTGTTGTCTCCCATCCACACCCAGCCACTGCACCTTTCTCACCTTGTCTTCCTGGAGTCCCGGCATGCTCCCTCCTCTCTTGTCCCCAAGTTCTGTAGCCTCACCAACCAAAAAAGGTCCAAGGACACAGAATTAGTGTGTCTGCCCTAGGACAACCCTGGAGTCGGTGGGTCCAGCCCCTGCTATTGTCAGGTTCTGTTCTGGAGCCCAGGGCGTGGCTGCAGCCGCCACCCCCCTGCTGAAGACCCGCTTGGGTACATTGTTTCCATTTCACAGGCCCAGGCTTTGAGCTCTAGCATTGGTTTCCCCAGTCTGTAAGTAGGGCTTATTCTAAGACCCGCATCCAGGCTGAGACTGCTGTGCTTACCCTGCTGCCCTGTGTAAGAGGACTTGTTCATACCTGCACGTCCTGCACGTCCAGACTCATCTGTAATTTAGGAGCCTTCAGTTTTCATCATAATCGCTGCCTTTACTGACCCACTTCCAGCTGCCCACAGTCCTCTCTCTTGCCCTCGCTCTGTTGGTCTCTGCCCTGAACAGTACTGAACCAGCCAGCAGCTTCCTCCTTTCTGCCCTCTGTGCCCACCATCTGCCATGTACTAATACCCTGTCCGTATCGGTGGCTGTTCGCTGTCACGTGACTTTCCTATTCCGGGTGTCTATGCTACCTTAGCTCTGTCTGACAACATCCATTTACCACCTCATGGTTCCCCTGACTCCAGGCTGGGCTGCCATGGAATTGCTAGCTAACCTACATGTTCACCTGCAGCTCAACAAGGGAAGAGCCCACTGCCTAGTGCCTTCTAGCAGCTGACAAAAATAAGTCCTCGTAGCCACAGGACTCAGGTTCCAGTCATTCAGGGTGGAATGTGAAATACAAAACCAGCCTGTAAGACTTTGGTGCTCAGGCCAAAGAAGGGCAGGGAGCCAGGCCTCTCACTGGTTGGCACCTCATTCCCATTATGAGCAATGAGTTGTGTATTCTGGCAGCGCCCCAGGTCCCTTGGAGCCACCAGGCTAACATGCTGAGCCTCCTCTTTGTTGCAGGCGTGGAAGGCTCATCTGATGGGCCCTACTGGCTGCACAATGAACCTACGCAAGACACACGTTCTCAGCAGGGCCACAGCCCCACAGCAAGGTGAGTCAGAAGTCACACGTGGGGCCCTGCGTTCTGCTGCAACTTAAGGGAAATGCATCCTGAGTTTCCTGTCCATGTGCATCTGACCTGCTAACCCCATTCTACAAGGGGCAGCTGCTCCCCACAGATGCCTCCTGGCAGCTCACTGGGGGCTGTAAGGCTCCCACAGCTGCTGCACCCACAGAGGAAGCCACTGCCTTCTTTCAGCCCACCATCTAAGGCATTCATTTCAGATTAAGACACCCTCCCAGAGAACAGAAGACCTTTGGATGTGGTGATACCGTGAAACAGTGGCTCGTTCTGGGGGTGTAGCTCTGCATCTCCGTACTTATGCACAAGGAAGGCTCTCCACTCCCTTCCTGGTTCAGCGGGAAATAGTGGCTCAGGCAGGGCTCACATGGCAAGACCTCCTCTTTAGCCAACCTCTTAGACGTAAGTGGACAGAAGCCCATGGCTCCTTGTCAGGTCACATTCATTGTGGCTGCTGCCACATTTCTGGAGTTGGGTCTTTGAACTGATGGCCTTCTGTGCCATGCATCCTGTGTCTTCCTCTCCCGCTGCCATGTGCATTTCTAACCTAGTGTGGGTTCTCGGCCATTCTCACAGTCACTGTGGGGTCTGTAGTCCACCTGCAGGTAAGAGTTCCTCTTTTCATGTGGTTCTGTGTCCTGTGCATCTGTCTCCGCTACAGGGAAGGGTCCAGCAGCATCGAAGTCAGGCACCTCAGGACCCAAGGTTGGAAGCAAGATCCCCACCCCAAAGGGGGGCCCGAGTAAGAGCTCCAGCAGGACATACATGAGACGGTGACAGTTTCCTTCTGTCTCTGCCAGGGGCTGTGCAAGTTTCCCCGTTCTAAGCCATGTGTGTTGACATAATGATGCAGGACTCTGTGCCTGCTGACCTTGGCCTCTTGTGTCGCAGGAACAGAGTGTATGGATATGACCAAAGAACCCGTCCCACGCTAGGCCCTTTGTCAGTGCCCGGGCACAGAAGTACCTCTTGCTCAGGAAGCCAGCAAGTACAGCACCCACTTTCCTTACTACTGAGATGTACCCCAAACTTTGAGCTCACTGGTGTCTGTTGCACATGTTAGACTTTGCACAGGGCTAAGCTCAGCGTTGGTGGCCCTAGCAGACAGCAGCAAGCCAGACTGAACCTCCTGTGTTGTCTCTCTCACGGCCTGTCTGCTAGGTTGTCACTGCATATACAGTGACAAGCAATAAAGGGAAGCAAGCAAAAGGCAGCCGTCCTAAGAACAAGTCCCTCCAGGACACACTGCCCAGTGCTCCTGTGCACACCTGTCCCCATTCCCCACTGACAGCCCTACCTTGATGCCTTCCCTCAGCGGGCTCAGCTCCTCTGCTGCAGAGTCCTCAGTGGGCTTTGGGTGATGTTCCCTGGTTACCCTCTTCTCACCTGACCATAGCCCACCTGCAAGCCTCAGTTTCTTTACGGCACAAGAGAGCACCTTCCACATTTGCTAACCCAAAAAGTTGTGTTATGTCCTGTGATGTAAGTGAACCCACTTTCCCAGATCATTCACAGGATGTCACTCACAAGACCTCAGGGGCAGCTGCAGCATCCTCCGCCCGCCTTCCTCCCAGGAGCTCCAGCAGACAAGCATCTGTGGAGAACTGAGTCCATCTGAAACTCATGCCCCTGTCTCCGCCCCAGGCTGAAGGGGGCCACTGAGGCCCTGCCCTGTGCCTGCTTCCTGAGGTTTTTCCTCATTTCCCCTTGAAATGTCTGGGATTGAGAAAATGAGTGTTTATAAAATTAGGGCATATTTCTTTAAAATTCCCAACCATGTAAAACAAAATCCATATGTATAGGTGCCTGAGCAGCGAGCATGCTGGGTAGTCAATCCCATGAGCTCACCCCTGATGTTGGCAGACAGCTGCTGTGCGTGGCTGAGAGTGTCGCGTGGAGCAGGATCTGTTGAGAGGAAGATCCTTTTGGAGGCCTTTACTAAGACATTTGTAAAAATCCTTCCTTCTTAGCCCGCGTGGTGGCTCACACCTGTGCTCCTGGCACTCGAGAGGCCGGAGTCAGAAGCTCACCACAAGTTCAAGGGAAGCCTGGGCTCCAGAGTGAGGTGCTGGCTCAAAATTAAACAGAACAAAAAAGAATCCCTCATTTTAGCTCCCGTGTTTGCCTGTTACAGAATCATGAGTTTCTGCAGAGGTGACTGGCGGTCTCGGCAGCCTCAAAGCTCCACACCACTGTGCTTGATTCAGGGAGGGAGCTAAGAGCCCACCATTCATAATATCAAAGTGTGGAACACTCCTCAAGCTTCACGTACGACACGTTGTGGATATTTAATATTTATTTATATTATTTTTCATAAAAGATATTCTATTAAACCTAATTTAAAAGAATTGTGTCATATCTGATCCTGAAATACATTGTAAATACCTTTAATGAAAATCTGCAACTTTTTAATGTTTTAACATAGTTTTTCTATTTGTCTTTATTTCAGGTGCCAGAAGTATAAAATAATATATTTTTATTGTTTTAGGATTTATGTGCTAATTTGACTTGAGTACATTAATACAGTAAAAAGATCATTCAGTGTTTGTCACTCTTATTTCAAGATTTTATATACAGATTTCATTTTTTTTACTAGATTTACTCCTTTTACATGTGTGTGTTTTGCCAACATGTATGTTTGTGCACCACATGTGTGCCTGGTGCTCATGGAAGTCAGAAAAGGGCACCAGATTCTTTGGAACGGGAGTAATCGTTACAAGCCACCCACCGCGTGAGTACTGGGAACTGAACCAAGGCCCACTACAGAGCAATAAGAGCTCTTAACCACCGAGCCATCGCTCCAGTCCTGTTTCTGTGTTTGAATCAAGGTCTCACTATGCAGCCCTGGCTGGTTGAGAGCTTGTGGTGTAGGCCAGGCTGACCTTGAACTCAGAGATCCACACGAGTCTGGCTCCCAGGTGCTGGGACTAAAGGCAAGCACCACTGTGCCCAGCTCACTGGATTTGTAAGTCACGTTCTTGGTGTCTGTGGGGCAAGTTTCCAGAGAGAATTAACCAGACTGGCCTTAAGAGTTGCATCCTTTGGACTGGGGCATGATCTCTCTACCCTGACCTCTCCTTCTCCTCTCTGATTTGCTCTCCCATGAGATGTACCACCTCTTCTGTCTGCTTCCAACACCACATTTCTGCTCCTCCGCAGGCCCAGTGATAAAGCCAGCCAACCATGAATGGTTCTAGAATTAAAGCTTGATAAGTCACCTATGTAGACAAAGATGAGCAGCTGGGTGTTGTCCTGGTTGGTTTTATGTCAACTTCACATACACTAGAGTCACCAGAAAGAAAGAAGCCTCAGTTGAGGAAATGGCTCCAGCAGGAAGGCATTTCTTCAATTAGTGATTATCACTGTCTTGGGGACCAGCCCCAGCAGTGCAGGGTACAAAGGGAATCCACAGAGTCAGCACTTACTGTGACTTCGTTATCTGAAGTGTGTAGACGAAGTTTCTGTCCCACCCAGTCCCATAGCCGTTCAGTCCCAAAGAAACACACAGTCCCAAAGAAAAACACATAATTATAGACTGTTTGACCTATTAGCTCTGGCTCATTATTAACAAGCTCTTACAACTTAAATTAACCCATAATTTTTATCTATGTTTAGTCACGTGGCTTGGAACCATTTCCCAGTAAGGCATTCTCATCTTGCTTCCTCTGCATCTGGCTGGTGTGACTCTCTGTTTTTCCTCTTCCTAGAATTCTAGTCCGATTGCCCCACCTATACTTCCTGCCTGGCTATTGGCCAATCAGCGTTTTATTAAACCAATACAAGTGACAAATCTTTACAGTGTACAAGAGCATTATCCCACAGCAGAGGGGGTTAAGGGAAAAGACACATTGTCTCTTGAAGGTTTCCTTCTTTATTCTGTGTTCTATGTTCTCTTTTCTATCTCTATCCAGAAATGTCCCTTCTATCTCTCTTGATGTTTTCCTTCTAATCTATTTTAACTCTCTCTTCATTCTTTCACTTACATCTTATATACCTCAGGAAAATCATTCGGGCAGTATAAAAATTACAGTGTGGTTACATTCTGTTTTTCAAGTGAATTATTACAATGAGTACGAATAAAACACAGCCTGTTTTCCACATCCCTTCCATGATTTTCTGTATGACAGGTGAGAAATCGATTATCCAAGAACCCAGGCATATTCACACTCACGCAACTTGTTAGAGATCAGCAGTGTGTAAGCAAGCAAGGTATTCTACAGGCAGGCTACATTTTGTAGAGCCAAAGAAAGGACCAATCACTTTACTACTTATCTTTAAAGGTAATCTTACAAGGAATCTTAAAGAAATCATGAATCTAAAATTTTGTATATGGAAAAGAGTCGGTCAGTTCTATTTTAAATATTTAGAGTCCATACCCACTCATAAATATTGTTTATATCAGGAGATTGAGGGCAAAAATGGGTACAAGGAATTAATCATCACCGTTGGTCGTCAACCAATCCCAGTAATAATTAGGCTGCTTCGTTCTGTTCTCTGAACTTAGAGAGTTCCTCATTCAGCTGTGTGGCTTTCTAAAACTTCAGATTGTCTTCTTGGGTTTGTGACCTCAGAGCTATCATCAAAGCATCTGCTCTAAGGGCCGGGCGGTGGTGGCGCACGCCTTTAATCCCAGCACTTGGGAGGCAGAGGCAGGTGGATCTCTGTGAGTTCGAGACCAGCCTGGTCTACAAGAGCTAGTTCCAGGACAGGCTCCAAAACCGCAGAGAAACCCTGTCTCGAAAAACTTTAAAAAAAAAAAAAAAAGCATCTGCTCTAACCTGAGGTTATTGTGAGGCTTTGTTTGAGCTAATGATGTCCACTGGAGCCTATGAGTGCTTCTTTCTACATTAAGATGAAAGGAATTGGAGCCAGCCAGGCTCCAGGGACTCAATCGTTTTTCTTTTTTTCTTTAATATTTAATTATTTATTTATTATGTATACAATATTCTGTCTGTGTGTATATCTGCAGGCCAGAAGAGGGCACCAGACCTCATTACAGATGGTTGTGAGCCACCATGTGGTTGCTGGGAATTGAACTCAGGACCTTTGGAAGAGCAGGCAATGCTCTTAAGCACTGAGCCATCTCTCCAGCCCTCAATCATTTTTCTTAATCATTAACTTGAGCTGCAATCTGTGCAGCTCCTTAGGTGAAACTCATAGGCCCTGGCTATGTAACATGTCCTTGTATGTATTTTTATTCATCAAAACCCTGTATAAACATTATTATTATCAATCAGCACAGCTTAGAAAGGAATCATCTTCATAAATTTCACAGGTAAAAATGACCAGCAGAATGAGATAAACATACTATATTACAGGCAGTGGGGATCTCCCACACCCATTCACACCATGCCAGATACCAGAAAAAGACAGCAGCCGCAAACATGTAAAGGCACAGCAGAAGCAAAAGACATTCCAGAGTCTGAGGTCTCAGGGCCTCTTCTATCAGAGATTCATCCACCAGGGAATTGCCTCCTGGTGGGCTAACACCTTGAACTTCAATTGCCTCCTGCTGCTCCTCTAAAAGTGATCACTGGGGGAGGGCCCAACTCATTGTGGGTGGTGCTTTCCCCAGGCTAGTGGTCCTGGGTTCTGTAAGAAAGCAGGCTGAGCAAGCCTTGAGAAGCAAGCAGTAAGCAACACCCCTTCATGGCCTCTGTGTCAGCTCCTGCCTCCAGGTTCCTACCATGCTTGAGTCCCTGTCCTGATTTCTTTAAGGATGAGCAGTGATGTAGAAATGTAAGCTGAATAAACCTTTTCCTTCCCAGTTTGTTTTGGTCATGGTGTTCCATCACAGTAACAGTGGTCTAAGACAAGTGGGATGTGCTGTGATGGACCTGGTCATGTTTGGGGGAGGATAAAGGAAGGACTTTGGAACTTTGGGCAAAAAAGCCACTGAGTATTAAGAGCTCTGTGGCATGTTCTGTAGGGGCTTGGAAGCTGAGAATGTTGAGGGCAGTGCAGATGATGGAGGCCTGGCTTGGGATGTTTCAGGGTGGGGGAAAGTTTGACGATTTTGTCAGGGTTGTTTGCTACTTTGAACTGAGAGTCTATCATTCTTGTCAGCTGGGGCTGAATAATCAGCCTCGATTATCAAGAGACCAGCACCATTGAAGTGAAACCTTTGCATTACTGCATTACTGGGACAATTGATACTGGTTGGCTGGAGGTGAGAAATTAGCAGTGATTAAAAAGAGACCAGCATCATGGAAGTGAAATCTTCTGGGAAGTGTTTCCTGAGAGCACAGAGAAGCCATGTTCTGGAACTGGTCTAGGTTGTGTCTCATGCTGGAAGCTGAACTGGACTTTAAGAGTGACCCAGGTGGTATTGGTTTTGAAGGCATGAAGGGATCATGTATGTAGAGCAACTTGAGGCTTAGCACTGTGAGAGACCAGGAGAAACCATTAGTGAAGGTGCAGCCTCAGTAACAGTTCAAGATCCAGGAATGAAAGGGTCACGAGAAGCGGAGGCTTGGTTCCATGTAGAGCCTAGAAGAGGCTATTGGTGAAAGTTCAGTCCAGTTGCAGTAGAGGACCCCAGCAGTGTTGGAGATGCCAGTACCCTGGGCCAACAAGGACAGAAGTAGCAGTGGAGTGGAGCCAGCCAAAGCCTAGAAGATCAGCTGTGTGTGCTGCTGGGGGCAGAACATAGGGTGTGACCCAGATCGTGTGTCAATCCAGACATTGGACATTGCTGTTGACGCAGTGGGAATTTGGTTTGATTGTGACTGTCCCATCTTAAAGCACAAAAGTATTTAAATTTGATTTTTTCCCCCCAGGAGACCACAGATAAAAGACACTGAGCTTTTAAAAAAGAGATTTGAACTTTTTAGAGAGATTGGATATTTTTAAAAGACCGAAATTTTTAATGTGTTTGAACTTGTAAAGACTATGGGACTTTTAAGTTATTTATGTTTTTAGTGTGAGATCCTGGAGATGAATAAGAAAGGAAGGGCTAGCCGGGCAGTGGTGGCGCACGCCTTTAATCCCAGCACTCGGGAGGCAGAGGCAGGCGGATCTCTGTGAGTTCGAGACCAGCCTGGTCTACAGAGCTAGTTCCGGGACAGGCTCCAAAACCACAGAGAAACCCTGTCTTGAAAAACCAAAAAAAAAAAAAAAAAAAAGAAATGGCTGAATAGTGATGTATTTGTGTGTCAGCTAGAGTCGTCAGAGAGAAAAGAGCCTCAGTTGAGGAAATGCCTCCATGAGATCCAGCAGTAAGACATTTTCTTAGTGATCAATGGGGGCACCACTGTAAGTGCCAGACCTGGGCAGGTGGTCCTGGGCTCTATAAGAAAGCAGGCTGAACAAGCCATGTGGAGCAAGTCAGTAAGCAGAAGTCCTCCATGCCTCTCCATCAGCTCCTGCCTCCAGTTTCCAGCTCTGCTTGAATTCCTGTCCTGACTTCCCTCAATGATGAACAGTGCTGTGGAAATGTAAGCTGAATAAACCCTTTCCTCCCCACCTTGCTTTGGGGTCTTGGTGTTTCATCACAGCAATAGTAACCCTGACTAGGACAGATGTGTAGGTCAAGGAGCACAGCATTTGCCTCTCATGTACAGGACTCTGACCCAGAGAGGAGGGTGGAGGGCTTTCAAAGTGCAACCAACCACGACTGTGTGTCTCCGAGGGAGGAGGCTCTTATGCGCTAGTAAAGGAACAAGCACCACACCTCCCTCCAGCCATTCCACCTACAGGTGAAAATAATTACTACTGAAATACAACAATACTTCCCAATGCTTCGTTAGCAGGATAGCACAGAGGCTTCCACCTTACAGTTCTGTTGTGCTGAGGTCAGCTACAAATCTCACCAGACTCAAACCAATGAATCATACATGAAGTCCATTCCTTTGTAGGGGAGAACCCGCTGAGGTGTCTCCATGTCTCCACTCACTATACCACTGTCCATCTGTCTGCTTCCTCCTTTTCCTACTTCTCTTCTAAAGACCCTTGGCAGTGTGTTGGGCCTTCCTCTTCCTCCTTCCTTCTCTTCTTCCTTCTTCCTTTTCTTCTTCCTCTTTTCCTTCTTCTTCTTCCTTCTTCTTCTTCCTTCTTCTTCTTCTTCTTCTTCTTCTTCTTCTTCTTCTTCTTCTTCTTCTTCTTCTTCTCCTTCTTCTTCTTCCTCTTTTCTTTTTTGGTCTTTTTGAGGCAGGGTTTCTCTGTGTAACAGTCCTGGCTGTCCTGGAACTCTTTTTGTAGACCAGGCTGGCTTCAAACTTACAGAGATCCACCTGCCACTGCCTCTTGAGTGCTGGCGTTAAAGGTGTGTGCCACCACTGCCTGGCTACACCACCACCGCCTGGCAGGCCCTTTCTTCTTGCATTGGTTCCACTCAACATAACCAAAGCCATCCTGAGTCATAATCACCAAGATTACTACTATCCCCATTTCACCCTGGTTATGTATTCCTGCACAGTTCCCTAGAAACCACGGATAAGATTAGTAATCACAATCCAGTCTCTGAAAATGTGCCTGACTCTTCCTATTATTTTATGACAAACTGTAGATGAAATTTTTTTGTCCCAACCACCCATTTCTAAATAAACACACAGAGGCTTATATTAATTACAAATGCTTGGCCAATAGCTCAAGCTTGTTACTAAGTCTTACATTTAAATTAACCCATTTTTATTAATCCACGTATTGCCACGTGGCTCGTGGCTTTACCTGTCCTCTAGCATCTTGCTTTCCCAGCAGCTGGCTGCCTCTATCTCAAGTCCTCCCTCCTTCATCCCGGTCCTCAATTGGATTGTCCCACCTAACTTTATCCTGCGCTGCTATAGACCAATCAGCTTTATTTTTTTATTTATTTATTTATTTTTTTTTTTTTTTTGGTTTTTCGAGACAGGGTTTCTCTGTGGTTTTGGAGCCTGTCCTGGAACTAGCTCTTGTAGACCAGGCTAGTCTCGAACTCACAGAGATCCGCCTGCCTCTGCCTCCCAAGTGCTGGGATTAAAGGCGTGCGCCACCACCGCCCGGCAATCAGCTTTATTATTAACCAATGAAAGTAAAACATCTTCACAACATCAGAAGGATCATCCCACCACAATAAACCTGCTGCACTCCAGGCCCAGTGCAGCGAGTTTTGTCCTAACCCCTTATTTCTGACCACTAGGCCTCACCCATGGGAACTTAGTAGCTCCCCCTTGAAGGAAGGCAGCAGATACAACTTCAACGTCTTGGACCACCTTCCAAGACCAGAAAGAACATACAGATGGCTAGGTCATACCTTGGCCCAAGACTGTTCCCTCCCACCAGGGCTGGGGATTGAAACTTGGGCTGGCATATGTTTCTACCAACTGGGCTACATTTTGTTGCTTGTCCCAATTCTTCCTCTACTTAAATCTAAGGCTCTTGTCAGTACCCTGCAGACAGTACCCTGGTGGGAGGGGATCACTGGAGCCCTTTATCTTTTCCTCATCCCTGTATGCCATACTGACTAAATTTTCTCATTGCCTGTCTCTTTTATT
Source organism: Chionomys nivalis (assembly GCF_950005125.1). Classification (NCBI taxonomy): domain Eukaryota; kingdom Metazoa; phylum Chordata; class Mammalia; order Rodentia; family Cricetidae; genus Chionomys; species Chionomys nivalis. The sequence continues at coordinate 2,305,113 of NC_080096.1, read as the reverse complement.
ACTTTCTATATACAGTCTCATGTTGCTCAGGCTGACCTCAAACTTGTTATAGAGCCATTGAACTCCTAATCCTCCTGCCTTGTTGCAGCCCAACAGGCCAGCTCCCAGGACTGCACCCAGGGTTGCAGAAAGAATGCCTTCAGAGTAACAGGACTTAGAAAAAATTCTTATCTGAGGGTCTTTAGGAAAAGAACTTATGTGTTATGATAATAACTTTATCACTGCCTCTTGAAAATCTCTTTAGACAGTCTCTCTACACAGTTACATCTCTCTCCTCCACAGATTTCTCTTCTATACACATTTCCTCGCTCCACTCTGTCACATTTCTTCACACACTCACTGCTACATTTCTCTTCCACATCTCATGCACGCACACACACACACGGGGGGGGGCTCTGGACAATATATAAATTATATTTTCAGGCTCACATAGCATTTGGATGCATGGCAATGCTTGGCCATACAGGAGGAAGGCACAGCCTCTCTGCACGTAGCCTGAGAGACATGGAGAGTGACATCAAAATTCAGAACCTAAGCAAAAACAGTTTGTTCACTGGACCTTGTGTCCTGAATCACAAACTGGGGCCAGGAGTGCATGCAAGAAGTCAATTGCGGCACAGAGTTATGTCTTTAATGTTGTCAGCCTGACTTGGTTCAACAAACAGACACCTGGGAACTTGACCTTGTGCACGTTTTGCCAGGGCAACTAGTCCATTTTGAATCTGCACTGAAGTCTAAAATCAATTAAATGAGTTAAAAGCTGTTTTGTAACTGAGAATATTGTAATTTTCCTATGACAGTCTGAGCTATGAAAAATATCCTACTATTTCTATTCATCGATATTTTACACTTTCAATAGAAATCATCTTCCTGACCACTCACAGCTATGTGTGCCCAGTAGATGGAATACAAGATAAACACACAGGCGGTGGGGAAAATATACATAGCTCTTTTTAGGGAAGGAAGGTAGAAAAATCACAGACAGAAACAAACGGATTCACTGTCAGTGATCCCACGATCTTTGCCAAGTGGGGCTCCCCATCAGAGAGTTACATCAGGTCGACCTGTTGAATGCTAGCTGCCATCAGCTGTATACTCCCCCAGTGTCCCGCACGGCCTCCACCTGCTGAGGGCTCGGGTGACCGGTGTGCACCACCACGCACCGAGTATGCAGAGCTGGGAATCAAACCGAGGGCTTCATGCACACCAGACAAGAGCTTTACTAATTAAACGACATCCCCAGCACAACTGTGTGCTTAGCTGGTGTTTGGGTGTTAGGAAAGGAGGCCACCCTAGCCTATTAGAATCCCCAGGACCATCAGCACTGGACAGCCCCAGGGAGGCTAAGTGACCGTCCCCGGCCACCCACCCCGCAAACTGTCTGCCGTCACTTCCGGCTCCCGCCGGAACTAAGGCGCCGCACTCCGGAAGCGGCGCTCGGGCGGGTGTGATGGCGGCGGCGGCGGCGGCGGCGGTATCCGAGGCCTGGCCGGAGCTGGAGCTCGCGGAGCGCGAGCGGCGTCGCGAGCTGCTGCTGACGGGGCCGGGGCTGGAGGAGCGGGTGAAGGCGGCGGGAGGGCGGCTGCCCCCGCGGCTCTTCACGCTGCCGCTGCTGCACTACCTGGAGGTGAGCGGCTGCGGCAGCCTGCGTGCGCCGGGGCCCGGCCTGGCCCAGGGCCTCCCGCAGCTGCACAGCCTGGTGCTGCGGCGCAACGCGCTGGGGCCCGGCCTGAGCCCCGAGCTGGGGCCGCTGCCCGCGCTGCGCGTGCTCGACCTGTCCGGCAACGCGCTGGAGGCGCTGCCGCCGGGCGAGGGCCTGGGCCCAGCCGAGCCGCCCGGGCTGCCCCAGCTGCAGAGCCTCAACCTCAGCGGCAACCGCCTGCGCCAGCTGCCCGCCGACCTGGCGCGCTGCGCCCCTCGCCTGCAGAGCCTCAACCTCACCGGCAACCGCCTGGACGCCTTCCCCGCCGAGCTCTTCCTCCCGGGAGCTCTACCCCTGCTCAGTGAGCTGGCCGCCGCCGACAACTGCCTGCGGGAGCTCAGCCCTGACGTCGCGCACCTGGCTTCGCTCAAGGTCAGCTGGGGCCCCTCGGAGGCTGCCTTGGCCCCCGCCGCCGGTCCATGAGCCAGGTCTCGTTCTTTTGTGTGTAAGTGGTCCGGTTTCCAAGTGGCAGTGCATCCAGAGGAGGCACAAAAACATGAGAGAACTGGAATTGGCGGTGTTCACCCTAACAGCAGCCTTCAGAGGTCTCTCGGGTTGGGGCTTCCGTTTCATAGAATGCTCATGCGTTCTGTGGACCCAGACTCCCGCCATGTTTGACGCCCACCAGGTGCTCTTTGAGTCTGTCGAATGAGGGATGGGAGGGTAGAAGATGCAGAGCCACAGCCGGACCTGACTCCAGATTGATCTCTCCACAGTCTTGCCGGCACCCCTACCCCATGTGCAACCTTGGCTGGGCAGGCTTTTGTGTCTTCTCCGGCTTCTCAACCTTATGCAGACTTTTCCTAATGAGGGTGAATCGGCATAGCGGCTGGTTCGCAAGGGTTCACTTTGACAATATGCCTCTGTCTGTCTGTCTGTCTGTCTGTCTGTCTGTCTCTCTCTCTCTCTCTCTATATATATATATATATACACACACACACACACACACACACACACACATACATATATATGAATGAATGAATGAATGAAAAGACTTGACTGGTAATATGTTTGTTCTCTCCTCTCTCTCTCTCTCTCTCTCTCTCTCTCTCTCTCTCTCTCTCTCTCTGCGCGTGTGTGTGTGTGTGTGTGTGTGAGAGAGAGAGAGAGACAGAGAGAGAGAGAGAGAGATGGGCCAGCCACTCTGCAGAATGATACCTGTTTTTTGGAATCTCCATGAGGACTGGAGGAGGCTGTGGGATGTGACTCCCTGTGGTACCTTGGACCACTAGGTCATTGACATTCCAATGGCTTAGGTGGGACACAGGCTGGACACTATGCCTTCCTATGTAGTAGATGTTTTGACTCTCCAGGAGGCCGATGGTTGCGATAACATGGTGCCTCTCTTTGTACCAGCCACTGACCTGATCTGGCTCCACAAATGGATGCAACTGCCTTTGCTGTTGGGTGTGTGTGTGTGTGTCAGCTGACTGTTGTCTGCATATCATCCATCATCTTGGAACTCCTCTCTCTCTTCACCTGGCAGCTCAGAAGCAGGTTGTCAGGCCTCTAGGCCTAGCCTCTTGCCACTAAACCACATTCCACTGGTTAAAAAAGCAAAGCCAGTACAGGCAAGGATGTGGACACACAAAGCCTGCTTGATTAGGCCCAGGGCATTGACACCAAGGCCTCTGCTTATCTCTTTACTTCCAGAAAAGAGAATCGAACACAGGTGCCTTGGCTCTTGCCCAGTAGCTGCCACCACCTCTGGCCCCACACCAGCCTGAGGGACTACCAACACAAAGCTAGATCAATTCCTCAACCCTAATCTGAGGAGAATAGGAAAACTTGAATCTGGTATTTCGGCCTTTGGGGCAAGGAATTCAAGCAGCAGCTGGCCTCCCTCTTCTGTCCTGTCCCTCTCTGTTGACTATGCTTGCTGGGGCATGAGTTCATTGCTCTGCCTTAGACCTGTGTGGCTTGGTTTCTCCTTGCAGGAGACCTGCATGTTGCAGGCAGAGGGCCCGCTTGTTCATCTCAGCTGCTCGGCTAGCTTAACCCCGAAATAACCACACAGAAACTGTATTAATTAAATTACTGCTTGGCCCATTAGCTCTAGCTTCTTATTGGCTAACTCTTACATCTTGTTTTAACCTATTTCTATTAATCTGTGTATCGCTACATGGCAGTGGCTTACTGGCTAAGTTTCAGCAGCATGTCTTACTCTAGCAGGGATCCATGGCATCTCCCTTACTCTGCTTTCTTCCTCCCAGAATTCAGTTCCGTCTTCTCTGCCTACCCAAGTTCTGCCCTATCAACAGGCCAAGGCAGTTTCTTTATTCATTAACCAATACAAGCAGCACACAGAGGGGACTTCCACATCTCCTGTGAACCCAGAGTAATATCCATTCTCTTCTCCTGAGGTTCTGTGGTCTCTTAGGAATCATGCCAGGGCTGTGGTAAGCCAGGGAGGGTTTTGTGACATCACTCTGGTCTACCTCTGCAGTGTCTGTCACTTGAGACTTCTGAAGTAGACAGTCAGTACCTTAGTCATCAAAGACACACCATAGAGATTCTTCCTGGCCAAGGATTGGTCCCTCCCTGTCACTCACACAGGGACCAAAACCTCTGTCTCTGACCAGAATCTGGGGTAAATAAGTCCTTCCCAATCTTTGAATCGCAGTTGTAGCCAAAGTGCCCGGATTCACCCAGCAGCCGTTGCCATATTGTGGTCCCTATGTGTCTCACAGACACCGCCTCACACTGCCGCCACCGCTGTGTTGTGCACTCGTTCCTAGCAGGTGTCTGATGCAGAGGTGGCCTCAGTTGTCCTTATGCCCCACTGGATGTCCTGGTGTCAGGTGTTCAGCACATCCTGCAAGGCATCCAGGTGTCCCAAGCACAGCCACTTACAACTTCCCCTGGCACCTAGCATTCTGCCCTGCTTCAGCGTCTGCTGTTGTTACCTTCCACACAGGAGGGCCCATCGCAGCTGGAGCCCGGGCTCTGCTCTCATGACAAGGTTGCCACTCTAGGTGCTGAGACCCTGCTCAACCCAAGCAGGTGTCACCTTTCTCACAAGAACACGTCACCCTGTGGTTCTGTGCGCCAGGACCCATCTGCCTCTCTCTGGCTCGTCTTCATCTTTGTCGCTGTCCTGCCCTGGTCAGGTGGTGTCCCTGGAAGATGCCCCTCCTCTAGCGGCTGTTTCTGAGGCTGTGCTGTACAAGCAGCCCTACCCCCGTCCCCCTTCCCTGCTTATTGCTTTCCTGGCTCTTCAGTAAATTGTATTTCAACAGCGGAAGCGGAAACATCTCGTTCAACCCAGTGTCTGAGAAGTGTGTTTTCATCCCACTGTAGTCTGAACATTTACACACAACTCTTTTTTTTTTTTAAATTCATCTAATCATTATATTCTTTTGTGTGTGCTACAGCAAAAAATGTAAAATTATACATGTGGCTCACATTACAGTTCAAATAACAATGTCTCGGACAGTGCTGGCTTCATGTTGGTTTCTCAAGCCTTTATGTCAGTCCCTTACTTTTCTGGAAGCTTCTTGACCACTCCAGCTGAAGATCGTTTCCAGACATTTCATTTTTACAAATTAGCTTATGTCACTTGAGACAGCTTTGTTGTGTAGCTGTCTGGGTTTGCATCTGTCCACATCTCCTGTTAGTCCCACGGAGCAGGCACCTTGACAGAGTGACAATGTGAATTCTGGAGGCCCCAGAAGACACCCAGGGGACTTGGGAAGGTTGCTAAACAGGGGCTGGAGTGGATAGTGGTGCTTCTCAGGTTACTAGAGTTAGGAGTCTCACACACTGAGAAAACCCTGTTCCTCAACTGGAAAAAGGAAGGTTAAATCCAGTAGCCTCAGAGGGAGGGACCGCCACAGGCATCCACCTCACGTGTTTTACCTTCAGGGCGTGGTTCGTCATGGGGACATTGTACACAACTCTTCTAAGGAGCACAGAAGCCCCTTTTGTCAGGGTTGGGAGGAAGGTACGGACCCAGCAGGTTTCCTGATAGTGTCGTAGTGGTCCTAAGAGGTCAGTGGAGTCACTGGGGAGCAGCTAGGTCCTGCCGGTGCTCTCCGCCTCCAGTGGACAGAGGCACAGCACAGATCTGATGCTCCAGACTCGTGGGGCGCTGGGGTGGCTGCACTGCGGGAAAGGCCAGCCGTCGGCAGTCCAAGTCAGCACGTTAAAGCACTTCATGAGCTCCCTTCAGGCTGTGTGGGTGTGTGAAGCAGCTGAGCCCCTTCCCGAGATAGCTCATCACATTCACACAAATATCCACATCTCAGAGATCTTAAAGCTGAAAGCTCCTGGCTCTGAGTGTTGGTGGAGGAGCACTGTGCTCAGGTTCCCCAGCGGGGCTGCTCTCGAGGACCCCCTTGCAGGGCACCTGCACATGCAGGTCAGCTCTGCATTTTACCCAGCAGGCCTTGCTGTTGTCTGGCCTCTCCCTTCTCAAGGACCTGTGTCACTTTTCTTTCATGCTTTTCTCCTTTGGCTTTTATGGCTGTCTTCTGCCTCGTGCATCTCTGCTGTCCCTGGGTGGTGTGTCTGGATCCCCTCTGTGCTGTGTCCTCCCACCCAACCAGCCTTGTGGCTCCAGCCAGTTTCCCTCTCCCTTGCTTGAGAAGCGCCACCGTCCAGAGCAGGTGTTTCCGTAAAAGTCCCCTCCCTGTGCTGTCCTCTTCCCGTTTCCACACCCCGAGGTCCAGGCACAGCTGCCACAGACTGCATCCGAGTGCTTGCTGCAGCCCTTGCATGGCTCTGGTGTTTGAGGGCAGAGCTGAGGTATCGCACCTGTGGTGCCTGTGGCCTCTCCCAGGCTCTTCAGAAGGGTGCTTGATGTAAGAGCAGAGAGCCAGGCAGACAGAGTCCCACCAGCCCTGAGAGGGATGTGTGTGTGTGTGTGTGTGTGTGTGTGTGTGTGTGTGTGTGTCACAGAGCAGCTGTGACTGAGACCAGATCAGGCTTGTTGACTGTTGATGTCACTCCTAGAAGGAGGGTCGCTGGAGTTGTCTCAGTCCTTCCCAGCTACATTCTCAGAATGTATATAATTCTGCCCCGCGTGCATGTGGCCTTGTGATCTGGGGTGTGTGTATGTGTAGACTCTCCATCTATTACCCATGCTGTGATGAGGTTTTCCAGTGGTGTGGCCGCTTTGAGGTTCCTGTAAGTAACCCTGACCCACGTTCTCTGAGAAAGCTCACTAAAAACCACCAGCTCCTCAAACTGGACAGTGTTGCTCTATGAGGCAGGGCAGGCATTAGTTTGTCTCCCTGGAAAGGAATTTTTACACCTAGCCTGCTGCTGAGCTCCCCCCAGCCACAATGACTGTGGAGGCCGAGTGGCTGCACTCTTCCCCATGTTGGCAACAGCAGCATTGTCCGGCAGTAGGGATAGCAACAGGATGATGTCCTTTTCCACAGACCACTGGTCTTTGTACATGTGTGGCATGGACACAGGGGCCCTACTGCCTTCCCCAGCTGAGGCGGTGTTCCACTCATGATGTCATACTTGGTCTGGGGAGGGGGCTACTGGTGCTTGATTTTGTCATTATATTCAAAAAATAGAAGGGTGCCATTTGAGGACCCTGTTTTCAGATTGGAAGGAGTTCTGGTCGGTCCCCTGCCTGCTGACAGGCCTGATGCATTGAGTTAGCAGCCTCTGTGGAGGGTTAGCCTGGCTGTGGCTCCTGGTCCTGGACCACAGTAGGACTTTTTGTCCTCTTTCATTCCAGACACTGGACCTCTCCAACAACCAGCTGACCGAGATCCCTGCTGAACTGGCAGACTGCCCTAAGCTCAAAGAGATCAACTTCCGAGGGAACAAGCTTCGAGACAAACGCCTGGAGAAGATGGTGGGTGGCTGCCAGACCAAATCCATCCTAGAGTACCTACGTGCTGGTGGCCGCGGTGGCCGGAGCAAGGGCCGTCAAGAGGGTACTGAAAAGGAGGACAGAAAGAAGAGGCGGGAGCGGAAGCAGCGTCGGGAAAGTGGGGAGGGCGAAGAGGAGGTAGCAGACTCAGCCAGGCTGATGCTCAAGGTCTTGCACGTCTCTGAGAACCCCACACCCCTGACAGTCAGGGTGAGCCCAGAGGTCAGGGATGTGCGCCCGTACATCGTGGGGGCCATCGTGAGAGGCATGGACCTGCAGCCGGGAAATGCACTCCGTCGCTTTCTCAACTCCCAGGTGGGCACTCAGTAGGCGGACTTGGGGGACTGCATGCTGGGGTGGGTATGCATGCAGTGAGCTGGCTTGATGGGTGCTGCATGCTGGGGTGGGTATGCATGCAGCGAGCTGGCTTGATGGGTGCTGCATGCTGGGGTGGGTATGCATGCAGCAGATAGATTTGGGGAGCCTGTATACTGGGTGTAGTGGCTGCATCCTGGGTATACCACTGGAGCCAGCAGTCAGGTCAGGGTCACGAGGTGCGAGGTAGTCTCCATGCCTCAGTTTCCCTACATCAGTGGTAGTATGGCAGGCCCTGGTTCAGGGTGCAGAAAGTCCATTGCCTGCCCCCTTGGGATCCAGAGCACACCCTTGTCAAGTGTCTGCCAGGCCTGGGCTATCGGTTCCTCCACACAGTGGTCACATGTCGCCCCACTCTAGACATGAATTTATTGATGTTTGATGCTAGTGAGAAATTTCTGGTTTCTGCAGTAAAATACAGTCTGTTTTTATAGGAGACCATGTTAGAATTGTCTTTTCTTGCCAAGCTTGGTATCACACACTTTTAGTCCCAGCAGAGGCAGACAGATCTCTGTGAGTTTGAGGCCATTTTAGTTTACATAGCAAGTTCCAGATCAATCAGGACTATGCAGTGTGGTCTTATCTCAACAACAAACAAATAATAAATAACAGTACATTTGTCCCTTCTCAGCAGCACATCCTCATGGGAGTCCCTGGGTCTGGCTGACTGGACCACTCCTGGCAGCTGTCTCCCTGTGCACTGAAAAGCACATCTGTGCCTTTTGTGCCCAGCAGAGACAGGTGCAGCCCTGTGCAGGCAAGGCCAGAGTTGTTATCTGAGACGTCCCTCAGCAGCTCAGGGAGGAAGCCAGTAGTGCCCCCTCCCTGCCCCAGCCATGCCCAGCCTAGCAGCAGACCTGCGATCTGCCCTGTAGATGGAGATGAGAGTTCTAGAATTAAAGAGAAGAGAAAGGGTGTTGGTGACCAGATAGCCACAGAGTTGGGAGGCAGGGAGGTGCCGCTTTGTGGTGGTGAGCTTCAGGCCTCCCTGGACAGCAGGGACTCTGAAGCCCATTCCTCTGCTCTCATCTGCAGACCAAGCTCCATGACGACCTCTGTGAGAAGAGGACAGCAGCAACCATTGCGACCCACGACCTCCAGGCAGTACGCGGGCCCCTGCTGTATGCAGCCCGGCCACCCGATGACCTGAAGGTACCAACTGCTCTGCCCCTTCTGTCTACACCTGCACTTTCCCTATACTCACAGGCTGGGGGTTGGACCTGGGAAGCTTAACCTGGTACTTTCTGGGCAAGTACATAAGGGACGTGATTTCTGCCTTTGCTCTGGGACCCAGGGCACAGCTGTGCAGATGCCCGTCCTAAGGGAGGCCTTGGAAAGGGCTTCCAGTACTTACCCACTTTTATTGAGACAGGGTCTCACTCTGTAGCCCTGTCTGACTTGAAACTTTCTGTGTAGAGCAGACTGGCCTTGAACTTACAGAGATCTACCTGCCTCTGCACCAAGTGCTGGGATTAAAGGTGTGTGCTACCATGCCTAGGTAGATCGCCAACTTTAACAAAAGATTTTGGTCCCACTTAACACCTGTAGTGTGAGCTGAATCACCAGGTTGCTCTCTGGGCTGTGATTTCCAGGCTTGGATTTACATAGAGACCCAGGGGTAGGGACTCAGCCAGCTCAGGTGACTGATTCCTGTCTCTCTGTTGGCCTTCTGAGCAGTCGCATATTATAGAAATACAGGTGTCTGAGCACCCCCTCTGCAGAGGGGTCTCTGGAAATCTAGTCTCTTGCTTCCAGACTTGGAGACTTGGCAGCCCACTCCCTGAGAGTAGAGTGAACAGCATCCCTCATGCTTATGGGCTGCCTCAGTAACACAATGAGCTATGAGCTTTTGTTCCTACAGATTGTGCCCTTGGGGCGGAAAGAAGCCAAGGCCAAGGAGCTGGTGAGGCAGCTGCAGCTGGAGGCTGAGGAGCAGAGAAAGCAGAAGAAACGGCAAAGCGTCTCGGGGCTGCACAGGTCAGTCAGCTGGCAGACAGGTCGGCACACTGCCCACCACAAATCCCTCTATCTCGGCCCGCCCTCCAGCTGCCAGAAGACAGCATAAGCAGATGGGGAGGGACTCTCCCAGATTCCCTTCTAAGAGAGAGTCAGTACCTCCTGAAAGGGCCAGGCTCCATTGTGAGGGGTTGGGGGGGGGGGGGGTCCTGCTCCACGCAGCCATCAGGTTCTCAGTGGTGGTCAGGGTTGTCAGACCTAAGGCCTCTGTCACTTCACCTCCCAGGTCTCTGGGCAGATGAGGATGCGGGACTCACACTGCCTGTCACCTGGATTCTCTCCCACACAGGTACCTTCACTTACTGGACGGGAAGGAAAACTACCCCTGTCTCGTGGATGCCGAAGGAGATGTGATTTCTTTTCCACCTATAACAAACAGTGAGAAGACAAAGGTAGGCAGTGTGTGGCGTGTGGACTCGTCCTTTAGGCTGCACCACCTGCTCGTGCCCGCTCGTGAGAGATGCAAAGTGGAGGACTGGGCTCTGCTCCTTGGCATTGCTCACACCTGGTGCCGCCCACCTCTACAAAGTCACCATCGTGCCGTCCCCCAGTCTCTGGCCCTTGCTACAAGTTCTTAGTTTAAGACAGGTTTTCGTGTAGCCCAGGCTGGCCTTTTACTTGATATCTAGTCTAAGAGTTACCATGAACTTCCAATCTTCCTGTCTCCGCGTCCCTAACGCTATAGGATTATAGGTGTGTACCGCGTGTACCGCCATTCCTGCCTGGTTTATACAGTGCTGGGGACTTAACCCAAGGCTTCCTGCATACAAGGCAGGCGCTCTGCACCTCCAGCCCTACATAACTCTGCTCATAGATTTTTCTCCTGAATACACTGAGCAGCTGGTGTTCCCGCACCAATAACTTTCTCCTGAACTCTAACTCTTCAGATTAAGAAAACCACATGCGACTTGTTTTTGGAAGTCACAAGTGCCACTAGCCTGCAGCTCTGTAAGGACATCATGGACAGCCTCATTCTGGTGAGTGGCCATGACGGCAGCTTTGTGTCCCCACCCTCCATGGCTGCTGCTTGCTGCTCTGTGGGTCACGGCAGCCTGACTTCCTAGATCACTTCTCCTCTCTGTTAAAAAGTTATTTTTCTTTGCAGAAAATGGCAGAACTGAGCAAAAGCACTTCAGAAAATAAAGAGGAAGACGCACTCTCGGGTACCGAAGCTGATGCCAGCTGTGGGGTTTCTGATCCCAGCTTGAATCAGAGAGCTGGGAAGGATGGACAGTGCCCCCTGGTGGTGGAGCAGGTCCGAGTGGTGGACCTGGAGGGCAGCTTGAAGGTGGTCTACCCGTCCAAGGCCGACCTGGTCACCACCCCTCCCTATGTGACTGTGGTTCGCTGACACCCAGGCCGCATAGCTGGTTCCACTTGTGGCTCCTGTGGGGGCACTGGCTGTAGATGTCTCTGTGTGGTTGGTTGTTCTTCGTCCCTTTTCCCTGGGTGTTTTAAGGTGTCTGCGTTTTGTCTGGGTGACAGTTGTAAAGTGAGCTGTGTCATCATTACAGCACTAATAGATTCTGCTGTTCTGGTGGGTGTTCACATAACTGCTGGAAATGTCCTGAATCGTGTGGGTAACGGGGGGAGGCTGAGCAGGGTTTGATGAGCAGGTGTGAATTCAGGGTAAATGACGGCAGGCGTCCCGTGGGACAGCGCTTCCTTCTCAACAGCATGTTAATAGCAGAGACAAGGGAGAACATGATGTGATTGTAACCTCTGTAGAGCTTGCGTCCCAGCACGGTGCTGCTGCCGTGTGCCCAGGGCTGAAGTCCATCCACTCCTCAGCCCCAGAGGTCATGCCCATGTAGTCCTGGGTAGTCGACAGATTTCTGTGCGTGATGGGAAGGCTGGTTTGTGAGCTGTTGGCCAGTGGCCGGAAGGTGTGCCACACACACGGCCCTACAGGCTTCCGTGTCAGTCTGTCCTTGTCCACCACCTGTCTCACTCTGCGTGTGTTGGCGTACGTACCGGGCACACCTGCCATCCTTGGAGCCAAAGCGCTTGATCCTGAGGACCCAGCCAGCTGCACAAGGGACTTAATGGCCCTATCCTATGCCTTACCATCTGGCTGCAGAAGGGACCCGGCCCTTCGGCCTTTCTTTGGTGGTCTTTGACCTCAAAGGACAGTTCCTGTCTTCTGTAAAACAACAACGTTTTGGGTTTGTGGTTTTAGTTTTGAGGCTGTGCAAGATCCTGTGGTTGTCAGAGCCAGTGGGGCTGCAGGTCCCTCGAGGAGCAGTGTCCTGGACAAAGCTTGTGACTGCACAGTTGATCTCGGGTCCCTTTGAGTGACCATGGCAAGAGCTCACCTATTCTGTGTGGATTCACCAAAGTGTGGAAGGGTGGAGCTGCCCCATGCCCACCCCTCCACCCCTGCCAGTTCCTGCTGTTTCTTCCAGAACAACCCATGTATGAGATTAAAATTTTTGGAACTTTTTACAGACACAAGCAGAACGCCTCTTTGTTCTAATAAAACTAATAAAACCCCTTGGAAACAGCATGTTCTCTGCATCCAGCCGTCTGCCCACTCTCATCAACAGGACAGCGCCAGGGTCTGTTCCCAGCATTGACGTGGGAAAACAGCCCAAATCCCCACCTGGTTCTGGACGCCCACCAGCGCCCATGGCCTGTGGCCACTTGAGACTACCCACTCCCTGTATAGTACTGGCCAGAGAGCGCTAGGCTGAAGACACTGGTCAGTTGCCAGGGCTGAGAGCACCTGTCTCAATTGGAGTACAGGATATGGCTAGATGCCCATCCACTACCATCATCCCAGGGGTGCAGGACTACCAAGAGAAGCTGGGCACTTCCTTTCTCTCACCTGGAGCCCCTTAGGTGGAACACACTTGGTCCTCCCTGCCCCACTCCCCCCCTCCCACCGCACCCCATATACCTGGCTCAGCCATGTCCTACTTGTCCAGGCACATACCTGCTCCTACTCCAAGGGCTACCAGGCTAGGGTGCCCTGCTCTTGACAATGGCCACACTAGGCCTTGAGGTTCCTTCCCTGGGACCTCCCAATGCCTGTTTTGCTATTATGGGGATAGGAGGGCATTCCACTGTCTTACCTCAGTTGGGGCCTGTGAGTAGGGACAGGTGGTGTCTGTTAGAACCCAGGCCAGTTGGAGCAATTCCACTGCAGATTCCCACATGAGGGCCACTGAAGCTCAGGACAATACAAACCAGGAGTTCTGAGAATGAGGCCAGCCATACCAGCCCTCCCCGGCCAGTGTGGCCAAGCCCCTCAACTTGTCAGTGCGGTAAAGGCAAATGGGAGGGGGGAGTCTTTCCAACCTGAGAGCAGTGGGTTTAATCTTCTGGCACCTGCCACCTACTGTCTGGCTCCCCTTCTCCCATACCCTCCACCCTCTCGGCCCAGGGTGGAGACTTCACCTCAATATTTTCTAGCAAATGTCCTGTAAGCCTGGAATCTTTTCACAGCATGGCAGGGATGAGAGGTGGCCCAGAGAGGAGGCCACAGTACCCTCAAGTGTTGAAGGCCCTGTCCTCCATGGTCCAGTAAGGAGGGACAGGTCCAACCACATCCCAACCCTTAGGATTCCTGTGTTCTCGGGAGATGGCCCAGCCAGGAGGGGCACATTCCAGTATGGAGTCAAACAGGAAGAGCTGTGGAGGAGGCTCAGGCCTGCAGCAAGTCATGCCTGGCTGGGCAGCACTGCTGGCAGTCACCCACTGTTCCTTCAGTAAGCAGTGATTTGTCCACAGGCTCTATAAGGAGGGGGAGCCTGTGGAGAGGCAGCGAGCAGAGCACCAGTCTCCATTTTCTCTCAGGGCCATCCCTAAAGACATCCCTAGTTTGCTAAAGAATACAATGTTGTGCTGGGTGGTGGCGCACGCCTTTAATCCCAGCACTCGGGGAGGCAGAGACAGGCGGATCTCTGTGAGTTCGAGGCCACCCTGATCTACAAGAGCTAGTTCCAGGACAGGCTCCAAAAGCTACAGAGAAACCCTGTCTCGAAAAACAAAAAATCAAAAACCAAACAAAAGTATACAATGTTGTATGCCATGTGGCCCATGCCTTTAATCCCAGCACTCAAGAGAGAGGCAAGTGGATCTGAGTTCAAGACCAGCCTGGTTTACAAAGTGAGTTCCAGGACAGCCAAGACTACACAAAGAAACCCTGTCTCAAATAAAAAGCATACAATGTTGTGTTTGAAAAGGCCTCTGTGCCAAGCACAGAAACAGGTCTTCTATATGGGGCCCTATCTGTGTCCCCTAAAAAGAATAGGTAGGGGACACATCATTATTCAGGGCCCTCCCTGCACAACCAGGAATCTGGAAGGCCTAGAGGGCCAGGAGCCTAGCCCAAGGCCACAGGGAGGACACTACGGTGGCCTGCCTCAGTTACAGGCCAAGCCCTGGACTGAGGAAGATCTCGCCTAGCATTGGTCAAAGGGATGTGGACACCACAGGCAGCGCTCAGCCTGGGGAGGTCCCTCCAGCTCTACTGAGACTGAGCCTCATCCCCAGCATGTATGCAGCTGGCATTGCCTGTGCCCGGCTGTTGGAGCTGCACAGTGCGCGCTGGCATCTTCATATGCCCTGGGGTCTGTGTACATGGGAGGGAGTCCCAGGGGTGGGAGTGGGTCCCAGGGGTGGGAACAGGTCCCGGGTGGGGGGAGCGGGTCCGGGGGGGGGGCAAGTCCCAGAGGTGGGAGCAGGTGGTGGGGGGCGAGTCCTGGGGGAGGCGAGTCTCAGGGGGGGAGTGGGTCGGGGGGGGGGAGCGAGTCCCAGGGATGGGAGCTGGCAGCATTTATTTGCACTTGTGCACGTAGTAGCCAGTGACATAGCCCAAGATGAAGATGATCCAGAAGAGGGCCACTCCACCCAGCACCTTCATAGCGATCCCCAGCTTGCCTGAGCACAACTTCTGGGAGAGCCTAGAGCGAGAACCACCAGTGAGCCTAAGCCAGGGCTCCAGGGAGACCTGGATAAGTTTGGATGGGGAAGGAAGATCAGGGCCTCCTGAGTGCCCTGCTGGAGTTGGGAGTTACCTGTCCATCCAGAGGGACGGCCCAATGGTTGGACAAGGCTGGTCAGTGCAATGGGGGTCACGGCCTGTTGGGATTTTACCTCCTATAGCATGAGGGCTCCTCTGTGCTGGACATGGCAGTCATGCTGACTTCATCCCGGTTGCTGTTGTCCCACCTGCTGTAGCGGACACCACTCTCCTGGGGCTGCATGCTGTAGGCCTGCGGGGAGGGGGTACGGGGAGGCTACAGCAGTCAGAGTGGAGACAAGACAGATATCAGACCAGACTCCCAGAAGGGCCTGCTGCTGTCACGGAAGGGTCAGCCCAGAAGGAGGGGGCGGTGCTTACCTAGGTAACTAGAAACTAGCTCAGGGTCAGAGGACTAAGCAAAGCAAGAATTCCAACCCAGAGGGCAGGGCGGTCCCTGGCTAAGCCCTGACCCTCAGGAATTTGAGCCTCTGCTTTGCCAGCTGGGGCCTCTTCTGAGGGGTCAGGGGCTCTCCTCCCTTGCAGGACATTTATCAGGAGAGGCAGCCAGTGCCGCCCTCAGAGACCAGGAAAGTGTAGCTGCCAAGGACCCGATAACTGTCTTCCTCCCAGGCCCAGGCGATAAGGCCTGGAGCTGCCCTCCAGAGAGGCTGGCAGGGAAAGGGATGAGCAGTGGATGGTGGCTGGTACCGCCAGTCCAGCCAGCCAGGGAGCTGCTGGGCAGCAGCTGTCCTCTCCCCTCCTCCACCTGCTGCCCCTGAGAGGCGTCAAGCAGGGCTTCTGGGGCCCCTGTAGATTATAGATTAGCAGGAAGTAGGGGCCACATGAGTGCCTAGAGCAGGAAGGTTCCTACCACCAAACCATCCCTGACTCCTTCAGGGCCAGCCACCCCAGGGCCACAGACAGTGGGTTGGGAGGAGGAAAAGTCATAGTGACAATGTTGCCATGCATGGTTGCTCCTGCCTCCCTGCAGGTTTGCCTGCACTGGATACTTGACTAACCCTCTCATTTACCCTCTGACCTCTCCCGTGGCCTCTTGTTTACCTGAGGGGAACAGGGCACACATTAGAAGTACAGGCTGAGATAGGGAGAAGGTTAGGGTTCCTGTGTACTGGGCATCCAAGTGTCCCCTCGCAACACCCAGCTCCAAGACCCTGCCTCACAGCCGCTGAGTCCATGGGAAGGCAGCATGCATCCTAGATAACCCTGTGCACAGTGACCCAAAGGCACAGCAGGTCAGTGGGCTGCAGAAGACGACTACAGAAACCCAGGATGCCAGTCTGGCTGGGTGGAAGAAGGAAGGCCATCTTAACCACAAGTGTCTCCAGGTGGGGCCTCTGGCTGACTGCCAGGAGTGGCAAGCGTGACTGGAGTATCCTGTTTGTTACCTGCCTCAGACAGAGCACACCAGCTACCTGCACAAGGCTCAATCCCTTCCTCCAGGTGGACAGCAGGAGTGTTGGCTCCGGGTAGCAGCCACGCCAAGATGAGTTTGATACCCGAACCCCTCTTTTGCCATGCCACTGGTTGTGGGCAAAGTGCGGGGTGAAGCGGGATGCGGGGAGAGGAAGCTTTTGCTCTCTCACAGTTAAGAGTGGCCACCTCTTTCCTGCTTCTGCGGTGGCCGGAGCTGCTACACCACACATGCAGTCTAGACATCAATGCAACACTGGCTCTAACAGGACCGACTCTACAGCAAAACCTGCCCACATGTGGAATTTGGGGTATGGGAGTCTCCCCAATTGGTTCAAACCGGAGGTAGTGGGATCTTGTTATCTGCCAACCATCCGTGGCTGGACAGGCCACCAGAGAGCAATGGGCTCCTCGGGCCGGGGTCTCCTGGGTTTCGTGCACCCTGATCTGTACAATCGTCATAGACACAGTAGGAAGGGCCTACAAGGCCCCTCCAAACCCAGAGCCTCCCTGAAGAGGTGTGCACACAGGAGTCCAACATGCCATGCGGCTGCTCGTTAGACCCGTTTGCCTACAGAGTACCTCTGAGACCCCAACTTACAAAGGCGAATCGTGGTGGGGGCTGAAGCCTCCGGTGCCCAGGAAGGCTGTCAGGGTCTGGTCAGTGGATCCCACCTTCCCCCAGCAGGGTAAGCCAGGATGTAAGGTAGGGTTGGTGCCTGAGAGCCTTAAATAAAGAAAACAAAGGTGGGAAGAGGAGCAAATAGCTAAAGGAAAGGAAGAAACGGGCCCCAAGGGAATTCCTGGGTCCCGAACGAAGCTGGGCCGCCAGTTCCGGGCCTGATAGCCCTTGGTAGTTAGGCCTTATCTAGCCCTTCCCACTCCGGAATTCTAGGGCCAGGGAAGCTCTAGCCCCGGAGGGAGGACATAGGAGTGGTGGGGGCGAGCTGTCAGGTCCACCTCCGTGGGTTGCCACGGGAAGCTGCTAATCCCTGCTGAGTGCGTCTCACCTGCGCCCCTCGCCAGGGCCGCTGCGCAAGCCCGGGAAGCGTCTCCACAGCCCTGGGGGTGACGGGGGCGGGGCCCGAGGCTGGGGGCGGGTCTGAAGGGCGGGGCCGAGTTGAGGGAGGCACGGCTGAGAAGGGGGCAGTGGACTGGGAAGTCTGATCCAGATCGGGAGGGGCAGACCCCTCTGGCTGCTGGAGTTGCGGAACCGAGCCGGCCACCGGAGAGACCTGCAGAGGGCGCCAGGTCCTTGCCCAGCCTCTCAGAGTCAGGCTCAGAGAAGGCACGGTGTCCGGGCCTTCTGTTCCCCAGAAGGAAGACAGAGATGGTGCTCCTGCACTAATGCCGCCCAGTGCACGGGCGGCCGCAGGATCAGGAGAGTGTATGGCATAATATGTGTGTAAAGAGCCGCTTTATATTCATCAGGGTACCGGGGCACAGTCGTATGTGAAAACATCCTGACCACAGACGCCAGGAGGCCGTGGATTGGGAAGAGCTGTCCTCAGCCCCTTCACTACCTACCCCATCCCACGCTTTTCCCACCTTCCAAAGGGGCCCCAGTAGCAAGAGCATGCCCCAGGCAGAAGTGTTGGATCTAAGGGGGGGGGGGAGCGGTCTTTGGCCCTCTGCAAAGTGAAGCCTGGAAGAGGGGTCCTGGAGGTGTGGCTCTCCCCTACAGATGGGGCTGTGACGTGGGACCTGGCCCGTGAAGTTGTGGTGCAAAGGATGAGGCCCTGTAGGTTGCAAAGAAGATGAGACTGTGGCCAACTCTAAGGTTTAATTCTTTAACACAGAGCAAGACGCACAGGTCCTGGCCTCTGCCTGGCAGGCCACATCCTGGGGTCCCTGCCAGGTCTACTTGGGAAAGAGCTTCTTGAGCTTGCTGGGGAGGGAGATGTCTGACTGCTGCAGCGGGGGCACCTTGACGCCTTTTTGTTTCAGCTGGCTGTAGAACTCGCTTCTTTCTGTGATGATTCTCTGCACAAGAAACAGTCCATGGGTGGCCCCCGCCCCGCACCTTGGCCCCGCCCCCCCAGGACTTGCTGCTGCAGCAGGCAAGTTGGAGTGTGGTATCCCTGCCAGTGGTGCGGCTTCAGAGATGCTGTCCCAGGAGGCGAGGTGGGGGGATACACACTTGTCCCAGGAGTCAGCCCGCGCACCGAGCCCACCCCTTTAGTCAGTGTGGCACTGAAGGGAACCTTAGACTCCTAGAGACCAGAAGCTGTTTCGTCTCGTCGAGCAGGGCTTGACCAGTCTCTTTCCAGCCCTAGCCCTGTTCTCACTCCTAGCAGAGACTCAGGGCCTTGAGTATCTTCTCTGTCCTTCTGTCCCTCTTCTTCCCCACCAGCAGACACATGACCACAGGCCTGTCCCCACAGGTGACAGTGGAGTGACCCAGGCTCCTTCCCCAAAGCCGCAGGGAAATGCGAACGTGTTGGGTTCGCTGGGCAATGCAGCGGAACCTTGGGAACAGAGTGTCTGCTAAGGAGATGTGACCCTGTGTGGCTTATGACCCCAACCAGAGCAGCCTGGTGCCTCAGCCATCCCCAGGGCTATACCTTCAGGGTAGGTGGGTTCCTCCCCTTTATAAAGGGAAGGCCCTGTTATTCAGGGAAACACAAAGTAGCTAGGATTAGCACCGAGGGCTGGCAGGTGGTGACTACTCCAGTTCACAGGCACCAAAGCCTGCACCCCCAGGACAGCTTCTGCTTTGGGGGACTCTAGGTCCATAGGAGTTGGCAAGGCTGAGGCCAAGAGAAAGGAATCTGTGCCAGAACTCTGGCCCAGAAGCTTCTCTGGAGGGAGCTCCACCAAGGAAGCTGAGCTGGGCAGAGAACTTCCAAAATGCAGATAACTTGTCCCTCTCCCTGTGCAGGGATGAGCACCAGGATAACTGAGTGCCATCCTCCATAAGGCTGAGAGCAGCTCCATGCTAGAGCTATCTCCAAGGATGGGCTGGCCCTCTCTGGTTGAGCAGGGAAAAGGGACAGTCCTGGAGTTACAATGCATGGTGATACAGCTGGGATGAGAACCTGGTTTACAAACTGAGTTCAGACCTCCTCAGCGATGGGCAGGGGGAACACAGCTTGGGTCCCCTCCTCCCTCAGCCTCAGCAATGAGCAGTGGAAACACAGCTTGGGTCCCCTTTTCCCTTGAGTCTTGGGTGGTGGGCAATGGGGACATAGCTTGGGTCCTCTCACCTGCAGGGACTCCAGGATGTAGTTGTCAGAGAGCTCCGTGGACAAGTTCTTGGTCCCACTGACACTGTAGACGGCCTGGATGATCTTATTCCTTAGTCGCTCCAGCTGTGAAGAAAGGTGAAACCATCTCCCACTGTTACTAAGAATAACGCCCAGCACTGCCACCGTAAGCCCTGCAGGCCGGAAGTTATTTCTTGCTCTTGCATGTCATGGCTGGAAATGGGACTTGCCTAAGAGCTAGAATGTTCTGGATCAGATCCCAGTTTCTGAGTGGCCCCGCATTGAAGTACAGAAACTTTAGCATGGCAACACACTTATTTTTATGTTCTTAAACTAGAAAAGTGCACGTCTCCACCAGGAGTCCTTGGGAATTGAAACAGGGACTCCCACATGCTAGGAAGCTCTCTACCGCTGAGATATATCCCCAGCTCTGCATATGACTTTAAAATATTAGCACAGGGCTGGAGAGATGGTGCTGTGGTTAAGAGCACTTGCTGTTCTTGCAGAGGGACCTGAGTTTGGTCCTAGCACCCAACAGGACCCAGGACTCTCAGCTGCCTGTACCTCCAGCTCCAGGGGATTGAATGCATACAGACTGTATACACACAGACTCACACATGCACATACATAAAAATACATGCTTTAAAAATAAAAGAATGAGCTGGACGGTGGTGGCACACACCTTTAATCCCAGCACTTGGGAGGCAGAGGCAGGTGGATCTCTGTGAGTTCGAGGCCAGCTTGGTCTACAGAGTGAGTTCAAGGACAGGCTCCAAATCCACAGAGAAACCCTGTCTCGAAAAACAAACAAACAAACAATAAATAAATAAATAAAAGAATGACACAACCAATTATTTTAAATTTTAGTTTCCAGCTGCCACTGAAGACCTCAGCCTCTCTTTTGTTTGTTTTGCTTTAATTTTATTTTATGTGTATGGGAGTTTTGCCTGCTTGTACATCTGTGCACCAAATGCATGCAATGCCCACAGAGGCCAGAAGAGGGCATCAGACCCTGTGGGACCCGAGTTGCATGTGGTTGTGAACTGCCATGTGGGTGCTGGGAATTCAACCCATGTACTCTGAAAGAGCAGCAGCCAGAGCTCTTAATGACTGGGCTATCTCTCCAGCCCCACCTCAGCCTCTTAACAATTCACAACATCCCTTCTCTGTAGACTATCGGTTTTTAGACAGCTCTCTCTTATCTATGATATATACCCCTTCAACCTCCGCAACCAAAAAACTGCCATGGAGACCAATACTAAGCCAGTTAAAAACTCTAGTATAGATTGTGACAGACAAGATGGTTCTGTGGTTAAGAGCCTTGCCTGTTCTGCTCCTGCCTGAATTTGATTCTGTCTAGTTACTTTTCTATTGCTATGATAAGACACCATAACCAAGGCCACTTATAAAAGTGTTTGATTTGAGCTGCACATTTGGAGGGTTGAAGTCTGTGACAGTGCAGCAAGGGCATTATGGCACACACACCCAAGACCCACAAGTAGGAGGTAGAAGCAGGCACTCGGAAGGGTAGAGTCTTTTGAAACCCCAAAGCCCATCCTCCAACAAGGCTGCACTCCGGACTCCTTCCCAGGAAGGTCTACCAACTGGGGACCTTGTACGTAAACAATGGAACCTGAGCCTCTGGGAATCCTTCTCATTCAAACCACCACAGGTTATAGGCTCTTAGCACCCATATGGGGTGTTTTCAACCCCCTATCACTCCGCTCTGCAGGAATCTGAAGCTTCTAGCCTCGCAGGCACCTGTGCTCACATGTGCTGGCACCCACACACCACATACACATGTTTGTTTATTCCAGAGTGGAGCACAGAGTGGGCTCCTAAGGTCCCACCCCAGCTGAGGAACTATTGGCAGTTAATGACTGGTATGGGAAGGAGTCTTTGTGACCACTGACTGGGTGTTCGTGCCCCCCACTGTGTGACCCCACTGCCATTCACATATGGGCAGCACAAAGTGGACTCGACAGGTTATAAAAAAATCAGCTTAGAAAAGATAAAGAGGACTTGAAGCAGGAAGGCAGACACACTGGGGAGGGGCAGACACGGACATCATCACCCTCCTTCCTGCCTCTTTTTCTAGGTGAACCCAAGGTCCACTTTCTCCATGAACAATACTAGCTCCTGTCTTCTGCTTCCAGAATGTTCCATGAGCCTTGACTCCCTCCTCTACTACTTCACAAGCATCAGTTCTGTACTGCACGTTGCAATCTGAGGCAGAATGAGCCAGAGCCCTTGTCTGCTGGGCATATGGTCCATGTGGGCGGGTAGTGGGTAAGGATATAGGTGGTCATCAACATGAATCTGAATCCTCGGTGGGGGGCAACGGTGGGCGTTACCCTGGCCTGAAAGGACTCTAGGACCACGCGAGTCTGTTGCTCTGCTTGCTGGATTGTCTCATTCCGGCTCTGGAGATCGTTGTGAAGCTCTTTCCACCTCCTCAGGTGGTCCTCGTACAGGTCGACCTGAGCCTGCAGCTCGCTGACTTTGCTGTGCAGCTCCACGATGGCCTGATCGCGCTTGAGGAGCTCTGTCTCCAAGTCAGACACTTGCTGGGGGAACCAGGAAGGGCTGTGTTAACTGTGTGGCCAGAGCTGCTCCTGTGCAATCCTTACTGTGTCTTTCCAAAAGATGAGGCAAAGAGCCTCGGGTTCCTGCCACCCAGGGGACCCCCATGGATTAAGAGGGCCAGCTCCACTGTGAAGATGCTCCAACCTTATCTTGTCCATCATGGTACCCCAACCCACAGGACGATAGCCCAGCCCAGGCCTCAGCGGTGCCCGTGCCATCACCTGTCGGAGGATAAGGTTCTCCTTCTCAATGAGTCCCATTATCCCCTGTTGCTTCTTTTCCTCCCGGAGGCTGGAGAACTGCAGGGCAGACAATGGGGTCAGCGTGGGTCCCAGGCCCAGGACAGGTGGCATACAGACACCTGACCTGCCTCCCCGCCCTCCCAAGAAGAAAAAGCCATGGGTTTCTGCAGACGTGCAAGAAGAGAAACAGAGCCAAGGACACAGTGGAAAAAGGGAAACAGAGCAGTGGATAGCATCCAACATGGCAGAGCCAAGAAAGCCAGACGCTAAGCCCTTCACAGGGAAACCAAAGACAGGCCCTGGCCTGGCAGCTACCTGCCCTTTTATCCACTCTAGTAAAGACTAGTCATTTTCAGGCCTGGAGATGCCACCCTCCCATGTGTTGAGTGTGGGGACATCCTCAGCTTTCTGTCCTCCAGGCCCAGAACTGGAGCAAGAAACCTTTGCTTGTTAGCCAAGATGCTCTTTCAGCCCCCTCACTTTCAAGGAAACTGCCCCGGACACCAGAGGAGACCTCTACGGAAACTCTCCAGGGGCCACTCTGGAGCACAGTGTGGTCACCACAAAGTCCTGAGGCAGCCAGTTTAACAAACATAAGTAGTAGAGACCAAGGGGAGATTCGTCAGAAATGAAAGAGCCAGACGTTGAAACGTCAGTGACACTGTGATCCCAGGACAGGAAGGCAGAGGCAGGAGGATTGACATGAACATGCCTGGGGCTCAGTTCTAGACCTTGTCACAGATGGCGACAGCAAGCTCCCATCAATGCTGCCTTTGCAGGAAGAGAGGACAGGGCTCTTGTGAAATAGAAAGGGGATAGCGTTTGGAAAAAGAAGAAAAAGAACCTTCAAAGCATAGATGGACATTTCAAACATAGCAGAGCTGTGGATGGAGTTGAGGAAACCTAGGGGACAAGGAGACAGAAAGCTAAAAGAAAGGGCAGCTCACAAAGAGAGGGCCAATCCAAGTTCCTGGAGCTCCCTAGGGGAAATCAGAAAGGGAGATCGTGATTGTTTGGCTGGAGAGATGACCAGGTAGCTAAGAGAGCTCACTGCCTTTGCAGACAGCTGGAGATTAGCTCCCAGCACCATGTCAAGCAGCTCACTCCAGCCGTCAGGCTGACTTCTACTGGCCTCTGTGAACACGGGCACTCATGCACACACATTCCTCCACACATATATGTATGTACATACACATACATAATTTTTTTGCTTGTTTTTCGAGAGTTTTTCTGTGTAGTTCTGGCTGTCCTGCAACTCACCATGTAGAGAAAGCTGGCCTTGAACTCACAGAGATCCACCTGCCTCTGCCTCCCAAGTACAAGAATTAAAGGAGTGTGCCACCATCATCTTTACTTTAAAAAGTAAAATCATCTTTTTTCCCCTTCCTAGGCAGACCCATGTATGTCTCTCTTAGGGTCCTCTTTGTTCCCTAGGTTCTCTGGGGTTGTGACCTGGAGGCTAGATGTCCTTTGTTTTATGTCTATTATCTACTTATGAGTGAGTACATATTATATTTGTCTTTTTAGGTCTGGGTTACCTTGGTCAGGACATTTTTTCTAGGTCTTTCCATTTGCCTGCAAGAGCGTAGAGGGCAGAGGGGAGGAGAGAGGGAGAGAGGAGGAGTGGGGCAAAAAAAAAAAAGTAAAATAATCTAGAAAAGAATGTGGTTAGTTTAACTGCCAACCTGATACAACCCACACCTGGGAAGAGTCTCAATGAAGGATTGTTTGGATCATGCTAATCTGTGGGGGATTGGCTTGATTGTTAATTGATTTGGAAAGGCTAAGCCTGCAAATGGGCAGCCGTTCCCTGACTGGGGTCCAAGACTGTGCAGGAGCAGACAAAGCTGTGTGAGCATCCAAGCATCCACTCCCTCTCCTCGTGATTGGATGTTAGCTGTTTCTGGCTCTGCCTTGACGGACTATGGACTGGAACCGTGAGCTAAAGTGAACCTTGTACCCCTAAGTTGCTTTCTTTTCCTTTTTTGTTTTTTCGAGACAGGGTTTCTCTGTGCAATAGTCCTAGCTGTCCTGGAACTTGCTCTGTAGATCTCGAACTCACAGAGATCCACCTGCCTCTGCCTCCCAAGTGCAGGGATTAATGATGTGCGCCACCACTGCCGGGCTTCTCTAAGTTACTTTCTATCAGGGCATTTGTCACATGTGGCAACAGAACTAAACAGAACGAGGAAGTGAACAGCAGGGCACACAAAGATTCTAGAACACACGACACACTTCCAGAGGGCCACCCAGTGCCTGCCGCACAGTGCAAGGTGACTCACTTCCAGGCACTAAGGCACGGCTCTGCCAGGTCTCAGGATGCCCGGGACAGAGACAGGATCTGACAGCTTCCCAACAGATAACCTTAAGAACACACAGGTGACCTCAGACTTCCCACCAGCAGGCCTGGAAGTGACAGGAACAATGTCTTTGCCTTCTCAGCAGGGCAATGCTTCCGCAGCTGGGTGGGATAATGATTTCCAAACTGTGGTCAACCTGATGGTTATTAACGTGTAGAATTGAGGTGTTTGCAGGTGGTTTGTGTTCCCAAAGCTTACAGGCATACATCCTTTCTAGGGGAGAAAAAAAAACTAAAAATGCGTTGCACAGAAACAAGAAAGAGAAGGCCGTGGGTGCAGAAGCTTAAAACCATGACAGGAATCTCAGTGTTGTTTAGTGAACTCTTAATGCTTCAAGTGATTGCGGAAATGTTAGCACAGAATGGAAGCTGGGATACGATGACATTAGGCGAGCCGAGGACAGGGAGAGTGCCTGTCCCATTGGAAGGTAGATGAGGACGCTGGGGAAGAGGAAGTCATTTGATGATGTCACAGTGAAGATGACTCTATGAGGCGCATTACCTGATGCTATAGTGAAGTTTCCTGAAGAATTTGCTAGAAGACTTAGACGCCATTGCTATGGGATGGGGGCCATGAGAAGAGGCACTTGTGGAGTAGCCTGGGTAAAAATAAACTTCTCTACTTTATAACATGTTCTGTCTCAGGCATTTGTTAATAGAAGCGTGAGCAGGCCCAGAAGCTAAGCATATTCTAAATGTGGATAAACTCAGCCTAGGGATCAGGGGCCGGCAAATGTTTGGGAAGTAACCAGGGTTACCATGGCAGAAGACATAGGGACACAGACCAAAGGACAGTAGGACTGAGGCTGTCCACAGTCTGATAGGAATCTCGGCTCTACTGCCACTAGCTGGTGCCCTAGACTTGGTTAGCGGGGCTGCTGAGTGCACAGCCACCTTGTTGGTCATGGCTTGTATCTGCCGCTTTCGTTCACGGAGTTCCTTTTCCAGAAGCTCGTTTTCCATGGTGACCTTTCGCAGCTGAGACTCCTGGTAGTCGGTTTGCCGTTGTAAGGATGTGATGGCTCCTAAGAGCGAGGCGTGACACAGGCGGAGCAAGGCAGGACGCAGGCGGAGCGAGGCGGGACGCAGGCGGAGCGAGGCGGGACGCAGGCGGAGCGAGGCGGGACGCAGGCGGAGCGAGGCGGGACGCAGGCGGAGCGAGAGAATGAGGACCAGCTGTGAGCCCCAGGTCCCGAGTTGCTTGTCTGAATGCCCCGTTACCCTTTCTTGGTGCAACTCCAGGTGGAGAGGGACCTGTATCTCCTGCCTCTCCTGGGCAGGAGAGGCAGTGGAACTGGGCGCCCGAACCCATGGCAGCCGCCCCTTGGCCCTTCCTACCTGTGGCCAGGGAGTATCTGGTTCTGGTGAGTTCCAGCTCACTCTGGAAGTCCAACAACAAGCGCTCATACTCCTCCAGCTGGGCCATCAGCTCCTCCTCAAAGGATTCGGTCAGGGAGTACGACCTCTTGGGACCCTGGTCCTCCTCCTCCTCCCTCAGCTCCCACAGTTCTTCCTCCTCTACCACCGCCTCCTCCTCCTCTTCTAGTCCATTTGCTTCCTCCTCCTCCTCCTCTTCCTCCTCAGGGCCCTCTTCACGCAAAGTCCCCATCTTGCCCATGCTGCTCCCAGGTTTGGCAGTAGTTCCAGCCTCCTCCGGGGCCCCCTTGGGGCCCTTTTCCTCCACGACACTTCCTGGTTCCATCGGCAGTTCCTTGCTGCTCTCGGTCATGTTAAAGTCATCCTGCATCTGGGGAACAGAGAGAAAAGGGACTGGGCATTGACACAAATGTCCTTAGGTACAAGGGAGAGGTACCTCCGCCTCTCAGTACCTGTGCTCTTGGTGGGGGAGGGGCATTGATTGAGCTTGCCCTTTGGCCTCATCTGCATTTATGGAGGGCCAGCAACATTCAGGGCTGCAGGAAGGGGCACTGTGGCTGGGGCCTCCCTCCTAGCGGTCCTCTTCCCCTAGGAACATCTAAGGAGTGAAGCCTGGGGCTTCAGCCTGCTCCACACCTGCATCCAGGGCTGAAGCTCCTCCTTTTCTTTGTGTGGCGTCTTCAGCATGCTCACCTTTCCCAGCTTCAGCAAAGCCTCAAATGACCGATCCTGTCAGATGCTGCTATGAACCCCAAGCTCTCCAAACTCCCACAGGAGCTCCAGGTGATGCTGCCCCTGTCCCTCACCCTCCCGGAAGGGAACATCAGTATCTCCAAGCGGTAACCATGGCAGAGGGCAAGGGAGCAGTGCCATCCAGTAGAACAGGGCCATGGTCTGTGCGTGAGCAACTCTGGGGAGCAACGGGGCTCTGGGCCCTACCAGAACAGCTTCCCGCAAACACTTGGCACAGTGAGCATGCTTGTTTGTAGTTCATCTGCCTGCCCTGTCCTCTCATGCCTGCGTTAGAGCCCTTGGAGGGGATGGGGGAGCAGAAGTCCCATCTGTTCCGCCTCAGGCATCTATCTGTGTGGGCAGTTTTTCCCAAGGTACCCAGGCACTGCCCATGACCTCCAGCCTCCTCCCTGCTCCCACTTCACGTCTGCCCGGACAAGCACAAGCTGTTATCAGGTGTGAAAGACATCAAGTCTTGGACCAATTCGAGGACCATTCCTGGCCATAGGGTCCCGCCTCCCCCACCCTCTGCTAATGTCTGAGAGGGCAGAGCCTGCAGCTCATGGGCTATCTCAGTCCATGAGCTATCCCTTTGGACTATCTCAGTGTTCCCATAGGCCCCTGGCAGAAGGCTCACCGTCTTGATGGAAGAGGAAGATGGTTCTGTGCCTTTGCTTCTGAGGAGGGCCTTCAGTTGCTTCTTCAGGGCCTCCTTCTCCTTCTGGAGCAGCAAGATCTCCTGATCTTTCTTCTGCATCTGGGTCTCTAGCACCGAGAGGCGCCGGAGTTCTTCTCCCAGCCGGACCAGGGAATGATCCTATGTGGAAACCAGAAACGACTCCTGGGCCACCAGGCAAGGCCAATTGTCCCCATATCCCCTCCCAGCCACCCAGAGAACAGTAGTTCCAGACACTTAAACCCTAGGGCAAGTTTTGCAGCTCTTTATTGCAGCCATTCCTGGGGAGCCACGACCCGGGAGCCACGCCCGGGGAGCCACATCCTGGGAGCCACACCCTGGGATTCTACAGCTTTAGCATCTGTCCTGGGCATGGACCCTAAATCCTTGTGCAAAGGCATTTAGGTCAGGACCAGAGCCTGGTCAGCATTCCCGCTGTAATTCAGGATACCTGTAATCTTGGTGGCCCACATATTTATGCGGAAATGTCACCCAAGAGTGACCCCTCCAAACGAGCTTGTTAGGGAGCCCCTCAGTCTGCCTTCTCAAAATCTCAACTGTGTCAGTTCTTCAACAGAAGGCAAGTTAAAGGCATCTTCAGCTAACAGTTCCTCACCAGCAGATATGAACTCAGAGAAAGACTAAGGTAAGGCTTCCAGGCAGGAGGAACAATTTGGAAGGGAAGGCAACTAGAAACCTCTCAAGTTAATTGAAATAATGTCATAGGCTTCTGTGTATCCTATGGACTGAAGAAGAAACCACTTGAGAAGTTAGGAAACATTATGAATGAATGAAATTGAATGTGGGGCCATTGTCACACCTCAGGATAAATCTAAAACTGTGATGGAAGTAAAGATGTCTCAAGAATGAGTACTGGTTTTTTTTTTTCCTGAGACAAGTGTCTGTTGCTCTAGATGACTGTAACCAGTTCAGCCTCAAACACACAGAGATCTTCCCACCTCTACTGAGATTAAAGGGCTGTCCCACATGCCCAGCTCTTTTCTGCTCTTGCAGAGGACCAGAGTTTAGTTCCTAGAATCCATGCAGGGTAGCTCATAACTACCTGTAATTCCAGCTCCAGGGGAGCCAGCACCCTCATCTGGTCCTGAGGGTATTTTTTTATTTTATTTTTATTTATTAAAGATTTCTGCCTCTTCCCCGCCACTGCCTCCCATTTCCCTCCCCCTTCCCCAATCAAGTCCCCCTCCCTCATCAGCCCAGAAGAGCAGTCAGGGTTCCCTGCCCTTTGGGAAGTCCAAGGACCTCCCACCTCCTTCCAGGTCCTGAGGGTATTTGCACATGGAAGAAAGTCACACGGGGACACACACACTAAACAAACAAACAAACAAATAAATAAATGCCAGGTTGTGGTTTTGAGATTTTCTTATTGGGAGAAATATAAACAAATATAAACAGCCATCTTAGAGGCTGGAGAGATAGCTCCGTATTTGAGAGTATTTGTTGACCTTGCAGAGGACCTGGGTTTGGTTGCTCACATCCATATGGCAGCCCACAACTGTCTGCAACTCCAGTTCTAGGAGTCCTGGCCTTTTATGGTCTCCACAAGCACCTTACACCCATGGTGTACAGACTGTCAGGGACCTGTCCTGGCTGGGACTTGCAGAAATTCATTTGCTTCTATCCAATAGTGTTCTTCCTTGTGCATTCAACAAGTGTGCAGGGTTTCCCTTTTAGCCCCACTGGCTTTAAAAAAATGGATGGGAGCTGGGGAGGTGATCAGCCAGTAAAGTACTTGCTGCGCAAACAGGAAGACTTGAGTTTGATCTCTGGAATCCACGTAAAATAGGTGTTGGACCTGAGGAGATGTCTTAGTGGTTAAGAGCACTGGTTGCTTTTCCAGAGGACCAGGGTTTTATTTCCAGCACCCACACGATGGCCCACAACTATCTCTAACTCCAATTCCAGGGGTCTGGTACCCTTTCCAGACTACACACAGAGAACACAGATATGCATGCTGACAAAACATTTATACACATGAAATAATTTATTAAAAAGACAATACAAATAAAATCAAAATGGGAAGCTGTCTCACTCTATTAAAGCCAATAATTTAAAGTTAACCTAACATTAAAAAAGCCAGAAGTGGGGGCACACTTATATTCTAGCCCTGGGATAATGGACACAGGCAGATCCTTGGAGCCAGCTTAGTCTAATCAGTGAGATCCAGGCAAGCGAGAGACTCTGTCTCAAAAACAAGGCAGATAGCACTCGCAGGACAGCACCCAAGGTTGACCTTTGTCCTTTACACACACGTTCACATGCACACACATGCACCTGCACATGCGTGCATGAACACATGAATTCAAGACCTAGAAATAGTAAGCATCCATTTGAAAAAATCAGCACATCCTAAAGCCAACACTGAGAGAAAGCCTAGCACAGAGAAAGCAGCTGATCAGAAGGAGACACGACAGGAGCCAGAGGCTGAAGAAATGAAGAGGCCGCCACTGCAGGAGCCACAGGCCATGATGGCACCGCTCCCTGCTGCTGCACTGCATTAGGTTAGTGACACAGACTTTCAGGAGTCAGTTCCTACATGCCTGCTAACTGCAGGAAGCAGAAAAGGGGAAATGCCTACCTTGTAAAGACAGAAAACCTGTGATTTACTAAAACTTGTCTGTTTTGTAAGCATGGAATTCCAACTCACTTGAGAGGCCAAGGCAGGAGGATTGCAAATTCAAGGCCTGCCTGGTCTGTAGAGTGAGTCCAAAGCCATCCTGAGCAAATCAGTGAGACCCTGTCTCAAAATAAAAGATAGTAGAAGGTTTGGTGCTATAAGCACAGGCAAGACCCAGGCTTTGAGTCCCAGAGGGCAAAATGGTAGGAGAGAAAAACAAATGCTTCAGAGTTTGGGGAACAGTGATAACCTAGAATCTCCCAAAGCCTAGATGAAGTGTGTAGAACGAATTCTAATTAGTATTAATAATAAACACCCAGAGACAGATACTAGGGGATGTAAGCTGAAAGATCAGAGAAGCAGAGCAGCCAACCGCTAGAGAGTTCTTACCTCTACTAAAGCTCAGACCGAAGGGGTGACACCATTTCTCAGAATCTTCAGACTGCATCTCAGACTGAATCCTCAGACCACAACCGAGCTCCTTTCTCCTCCCACCTTATATTCCTCTCTCCGTCCAGTCATATCCCTTCCCGTCTCCACCTCCCTCATTCTGAGATTAAAGGTGTGAGCCATCACCTTTTGGCTCCGTTTCTCTTTTAGACTGATTCAATTTCATGTAATCCAGGGTGGCCTTGAAATCACAAAGATTCATCTGCCTCTGTCTCCCCAGGGCTGAGATTAGAGTCTGCCACCACTGCCTGGCCTCCATGGCTAACTAGTGGCTTAGCTCTACCCCCTGATCTTCAAGCAAGCTTTATTTGTTAGATCACAAACAAAATATCACGACAGAAGTGCTTCTGAATTTTTAAAAACAAGGTCAGAATAGCCTGGATGCCAAATTTCAACATAATTCTAAGACAAGTGAGTTGTGTTCTCAACTCTCACAAGCATCAACTTTTGCTTGTTTGTTATTTAAAGAAAGGATCTCACCAGGATGTGCTGGCTTATGCACAGATCTCTGGGCATTTGCTAGCCTCTAACTCATACTCACAGGGATTTCTGGGCTGAAGGTGTACAGACTGGTTGATGGCCACACACACTAACTAGTTCTGTGCGGATTAAAGTGCCACACGCCAGGAAGGAAGGAGGCAGAAGGTGTGTGTGGGAATCATTGGATTAATAGCAGCCAATGTAGGGTGTGTGGGTGTCGTTTTAGGCTACAGCTAGCCAGTCAGTAGAACAACAGTCCCCTAGGGCGTGGGCAGGATGCCGGACCAGGTGCGGGACCCTACCTTCTCATGGATGACAGAGATGTACCAGGGCATCCTGGTTCTCTGGGACCTCTTGACCATGGTTGGGCTGCTGGTGGGGCTCGTGGCCGGGGGCTCACTCCTCTTTCGTGAGTAGTTGAGCTCGCAAGCACTCTTGCTGAATGAAAAGAGGCGCCCTGTGGAGGAACACGGGCCAGAGGGCAGTTGGATTCTTCCCTGTGGATATGCAGTGGAATCTTTCATGATAATATCCACCCTTCCAGACCTTCCCTCAGAGGCCGGTATCTGTCCAGTCAGCTGTCATCCACTGCCAAACTAAAAGCTTAAAGTTTGTGTCTCCTCGACCAAAAGCCTCTGTATAGCCCTTGGAACCACCACATCTGTCCACACTCACCAAGAACACACTCAGGAGGGTGGCCGGGTATCAAAGTCCATATTCAGACCCCAGGGTGGAGGGACGAGAGCCTGGGGTTCAGGACAGGAAGCCATCTGCTACTGCTCTTATTAATCCCATGACCCAGTCCTCTTGCGCCCCAGAGTCTTGTTTTAGAATTTGGGGTTCTTCACCTTCTAAAGCCTGGAGGGAGTTGTTCACTACGGGTTATTATCTGAAACTATCACGTTTATCTCACCTTCTGGCAAAGGAAAGCCTATTTCGTTATTCAAGGATGTGGTACCCAAGGGGCTGGAAGGAAAGGGCACAAAGAAAGTAGAGGACACAGATTTCAGCTGCAGTTCAGCCAAAGACAAGGAACAATGGTAGTGTCTTCCACCAAGGAGAGAAGAGTCCCACTACAGCTCTGGACCTGGGTAGCCTGTGTCTCAGCGTTTCTGAGAAGCAGGCAATGCTAGGAAGAGTTCCATGAGGACACATCAGGCATCCCTGGGGCGCAGCTTCGTTGCCCAGGATGAAGGTGGAGACCTCCAGGATCCCCTTACCGTCCATACTGGTGGCAGAGCCCTGCCTGTCCAGGGGCTGGTCCTCGGACATCTTCCAGGTTCCGGAGCTGGTACATGTGTCCCTGGGCAGATCAACCGTGGTGGCAGAACCTGGAATGTACGAGGTGCCAGAGGTGACGAGTTCTCACTGTTCCAAGATCTCTAGGGTCAAGACTGACATGTTATCTTTAAACAGGAGGCCTTGAACAAGTGAGTCTTCCTGATGGAGGCACGGCACTGAACCCTGGGCTCCATCAAAACAGAGGCTTAAACAGGGTGGTGGTGGTTGGTGGTGTACGCCTTTAATCCCAGCACTCGGGAGGTAGAGGCAGGCGGATCTCTGTGAGTTTGAGGCCAGCCTGGTCTACAAGAGCTAGTTCCAGGACAGGCTCCAAAGCTACAGAGAAACCTTGTCTTGAAAAACAAAACAAACAAACAAACAAACAAACAACAACAACAAAAGATCCCATATGCTCTGTCTTACCCATCTGATCACAGTGTATCACCTGAGCAAACTGATGGAGGTGTCTATGAGAGAATGCAGGTACAGACCCTGCAGCCTAGACTCTGTGGCCCCTCAGTCCACCCCACAACAATCCCACAGCTTCCCTTGGGGAATAGAGCCTATGCTGGGCTATTGCTGAACTTCACAGACAAGTCCCCAAGTCATTGTTGGGGACATGGGACAAGAGCAGGTCACAGATCCAAGAGGTTGGGATGTAGCCTTGACTCTGAGCGATGTGCCCTGGGTAGGCACCGAGTGCTCTCCTGGGCTTCAGCAAAACAAGATGTAAGGCTTCTAGGAGTCCTTG
This sequence comes from Chionomys nivalis, assembly GCF_950005125.1. Classification (NCBI taxonomy): domain Eukaryota; kingdom Metazoa; phylum Chordata; class Mammalia; order Rodentia; family Cricetidae; genus Chionomys; species Chionomys nivalis. The sequence continues at coordinate 2,272,009 of NC_080096.1, read as the reverse complement.
GGGTGTTTGCTCCCACTGAAGTGTCTGTGGACTTAAGAGCCTCTTCACAGAAGTTTCTAGAAATTCCAACCCTCTCCTCTCCCACCCCAGCACTGCAACAGCAAAGCAAGAAGGAGCAATCATGAGTGTGAGGTCTGTCCTCACATCTCGCCATCCCCCAGCCTCTGTGCTCGCACAGACGATTTCAGAAGCGTCCCCAGAGGCTCCTTACAGGCTGAAGGGTTCCAGGAGGCAGCAGGTTGTTCCCGTCACCCTTGGTGGTCTGGGGGAGGGTGGTCTTACCCACGTGAGATACAGATGTAGCTCTGGTACTGAACTGAGGGCATCCAGGCCGCATGAGAAAGGCCTTTCTCATTTCTTCCATTTCAGACACAAAGCCATTAGGGCTATTGAGCTTCTTGAACTGGCTCTGGCAGGAGAAAAAGTGAGACCAGGGGCTTGGGCTGTGCCTATGGGATGGCTGCAGGGGCCCTGTCTGTGCTGTTACTTGTGGCAATGGGCTGCCCCTTTCCTGGCCAGCTGGAAAGCTTTCCCAGAAGGCTCTGCATTAGAGGCAACCCTTGGATGGGCTTTCAGCACCCAACTAGGAAGTCACCGAGACAGCCATCACCATCCCTGGCTCCCCTGGTGCATGGTGGGTGCAGGTAGCCTTTCCATCTTCCTCAGTAACACTCAGGACAGACGGGGTCTCTTTGCTCAGGGTTCAGAGTTGACTTCCTCCTTTGGGCTTGGCTGTCCAGACCAAGTAAGAGCCAAGGTCTGCAGAGGGGGAAGTCAGTGACTCCATATAGCTACCCCCAAGAAAGCCTGGGGGCTCTGGATAGGAGGTCATAAGTCCTTCGGGAAGTCAGGCAAGGCCAGCCAGGGCTCTGCCACACCAGAAGCAGCAGTCCGCAGGCCTCCTGGACTCTGTGTGGCAGATTGCCAATAAGCATGTGCCAAGCTCTGCTGGCTGCTAGCTCCCATGGGTCCTTGGCATGGAAGAACGACTAGCTCCATGGTGGCTGTGCCCGGAAGTTAGAGCTACTCCACCCAACTCCGTACCACTTTGCGGTAATAGCGACTGACGGCCTGGGCTGACTTGCTGGGTCTGTGATGGTCTTCTTGCAGCTTCCTCTCTAGACCATGGAAGTCTCGGTTGGCCATGCTCTGAAGCAGCACCAGGCCCTTGCTGATCTGAGGAGAAGCCAAGCTGAGCTCCTCAGGGAAGTTCTCCTTCTTCATTGAGAAGACGGAACCAAAGGCAGACGGTCACCCTGAATGACCGCACAGGGCCTATTGCTTCTGTGTACAGCGCCGGTTATGGAGGGGAAGTCAACCTTAGCTTGAACCCTCAGAGGGGTCCAAGCTAGAAAAGACAAGCTTCTAATGCTCCTGTCCTACAGGCTCCTGGGAGCAGTGTGTGTCATCACAGATGTCTCCATAGAAACAGGGCATGGTCATAGTCTCCTCAATTTTCTGCAATTAGGTAAAGGACTTGGCAAGCAGACCCAAACACCTTTCCCACAACTTCTCAGGAGGTCACAAGAGAAAAGGAAGTTGTCTGACCTCAGGGGCCCAGAATCCTCCTCTCTCGTTTTTGTTGGGTGCAGGAGTAGGAATTTTCTTTTATTGGCACGTATTCACTGTGCATATCGACAGAACACTTCATTCCAGAGTATCACCCCCTTCATTTGCAACACGAGAAACAGTGATTCCCCCCCTTCATAATAAGAGCCCTGGAGATCAGCCGGGCGGTGGTGGGCACGTCTTTAATCCCAGCACTAGGGAGGCAGAGGCAGACTTTTTTTTTTTTTTTTTTTTGGCAGATTCCACCAGTTGATAGTTGATGTAGTTACCAATGAAGTTGGTTTGGCTTGACTATTTTAGTACCTGTTTGATCAAAAGTGAGACCCCAGCCCTCTGACACCCCTATATCCAAGAAGAAGCCTGGGATGTTTGGGTGAAAGCGTCACCCCAGCCCCTGGCACCCATTCTTGGAGCACCAATGTAGCAGGAATGGAGCAGGAAGCTCCATTTTAAGCCCCTTCCCCTGGGAGTCACCTTGGTCCCAACTCCATCTCCAGGAAAGCCCGCTAAGCGCTGACCCCTCCCCAGGGAGGGCCAGGACCACTCCCACAGGCTATTTAGGCTGCCGCCCAGAAAAGGGAACATGTGGTCTCCATGTTTAGCGTGGTCTCCCAAGCTCTCTTTCTATTTGGTCTAATTTGGTCTGATTGGAATTATTTGCGTCGGCAGAGAGGCTCATCTTAAGAATATTCCTAACAGTACCTGTTTTCTCCTCTGCCCCCTTTTCCTTTTCTGGGTTTTGCTGAGCGTCTCACTAGGCCACTGAGCCCCCATTTTGCATTCCACAGGACTGGGCACCATAGCAAGACCAGGCTTACACAAAGAAGGATCAGACCTGAGATAGTAAAGCAAGGACAAAAACCCTGGGCCATCAGCCGTTTTGGGAGAGGGACTTACTTCTCGCTGGCTGAAGGAAAATCATGGTTTTCTCCCTTCTATTCTAGTTGGCTCTGGTTGACCATTCAGGTGCAGCCTGGAGCCATCGGAAAGGAAAGGCTCAGTTAAGACTGGCCTGTGGATGGTTGTTGTCTTGATGTAGGAGGGCCAGCCGACTGTGGGCAGCATCTCCTTCTTCAGGAGTTCCTATGTGTATACAGAAGCTGCAGTGTGAGCCCGTGTGAGCCTGTGTGTGTGAGCCCCTGTGAGCCTGTGTGAGCCCGTGTGAACCCGGGTGAACTCGTGTGAGTCCGTGTGGGCTCCTGTGAGCCTGTGTGTGTGAGCCTGTGTGAGCCTGTAAGCCCATGTGAGCCCGTGTGAGCCTGGGCCTGTGTGAGCCCATGTGAGCCTGTGAGCCCATAAACAATGTTCTTCCGTGGTTTCTGCTTCAGGCTCCTGCTTGAGGTCCTTCTGTAACTGCCCTCAGTGACAGAGATGACAAGCAAACTGACATAAACCCTTTCCTTCCCAGCTTGCTTTTGGTTGCGGTGTTTGCCACAGTAACAGAAATAAGATTAGAATACCTTCCAAGACAATTCTAAGGAACAAAAGATGCTTTTAAAATGTTATGGCCAAATATAAAATTACAAAATAAATCTCTTTTGTGTTTGATCTTTGGACAGGTTTTAATAAGAAACGGGGCTAATTGCTGTTTACAGTGGCCAAGCTATGGAACCAGCAACAAAGGGGTGGAGAATTAGGTGTGATTGACATTCACGATGAAAGGTTTTCTTCAGCACAAAGAATAATTAAGTGTTTTCCAGGACAACGATAAAGGTGGAGACAGTCATATTCAGTGACTGAAGCCAGTCGCAGAAAGACACTGTGTTCTCTTCATTGGCATAGACACATCCAAACGCGTATGTCTTTATGACGTGGAAGTCGATATGAAACTATCTCTCTGGGGGACAAAGGGGACAGATAGGAGGGGTGGAGGGTGAGAAAGAGAAGAGCAGGGAGGTGTTCGAGGCCTGCGCTCAACATTCCATGTCTACTTGTGAGAAACTGTTCCAAAGAGAAGGAAAAGGAAATAGGGTGTTTTTATCGCTTCAAACCTAGAAAAGTCAGTTTCGCCTTACTGGCTTCTCTTCAGGTCGTTATTCTGTGAATTTCCAGTATGGCTTCTAAGCTCTTCTGAGGCCAGCTGTGTGCTACTGTAGCAATCTCAGGATTGCTACAACCCGTGCCCATTTGAAAGGCATAAGGCATATAATGGGACTGGAGAGGTGGCTCAACCATTAAGAGCATGGACTACTCTTACGGAGGACTCACTTCCTCTTCTGACCTCATGAGCGCACACACACTCACACATACACAAACACTAAACAAACATATAAATAAATAAAATTATATATGTATTTTTGAGACGGGTCTCATTATGTAGTTCTGGCTGTCCTGGAACTTACTTATGTAGACCAGATGATTGGCTTCCAACTCACTTACCTCTGTCTCCCAGGTGCTAGGATTCCAGCATGTGCCACCATGCTTGGCTTTAACATAAATACTTTTGAAGTCACGTATCGGGGCTGAAGAAATGGCCCAGTGGTTAAGAGCAGAGGACTGGGTTTGGTTCCCAGCACCCACCAGCACCCACATGCTGGTTGTTAACCATCCATATGAGAGCTGATGCCCTGTTCTGACCTCTACAGGCACCAGGTGTGCATATATGGTAAGGACATACACGTGTAGGCAAAGTACTCATTTGCACAAAATAAAGTAAGTAAAATTTTAAGAGAGCCTATTTTTCTGTTTTCCACTCTGGTCTTTTCAGCTTAGCCTAGCTACAAACGTGTGGTCACTAAGGCACCCAAGTGGACTTCCCCTTCTGCTACAGAAATGCAGAGGGACAGGTGACAGCCACAAAATAGAAAGTTTTACCTTGGGACGGACATCCAAGTTTAATAAATGAATCAGAACTCTAGTCTTGCTATTTCAAGGAGCGATTAACAGATTTTCTCCAAATTTGGAGGCTATGTGTGGAGTAGACTTCAGTGCAGACAGGTGGCACTGGCAGCCCTGTCTAATGAAGCAGGAATCCCTGGGGGCTGGCACTGCTTGCTGTCTTGGGTCTCTACTGTGGCTTGCCGAGTTCTCCCCTAGGCACTCGTGAAGAGAGGACAGCCACCAGAGGTGTGTGAGCCTTACGGGCACACCAGCTCGCAGACCCAGGGACCCAGGTGAGCTCAACGCCATGCCTTGCACAGGTGATGTATGCCTCACAGAACAGCAGCCTGGGTGTTTCAGGAATTCCAATAATGAAATTCAGTTGGGACGTCAGATCCCTAAAATGTCTGTTTTTGTTGTTTTTGTCGAGAGGCTAATTTTTCAAAGGTATAAGCTGGCAAGAAAAGCTGTCTATGAGCCAAGGTGATCCCCTGAGAGGAGACACTTCACCAGCAGAGAGATTGTGGGTCCAGAGAAGGGACTCCGAGGTAGAGATGGCAAGCCCCTGGGGACAGGTACACCTGCACAGGCCAGAACTTGCTTCTGTTGGGCCAGCTCTGACATCAAGCCCCCAGACAAGAGCCCCAACCCTCAACAAGGAGACACCCACAAGATCTTGGCTCTGGCTAGAGAGCTGTTCCCTAATATAGTCCTTCCCGCTCCCCAACTGTACCTGTTTCTGGATCTGGTTCACCTGAGTTGAGCCACGGAGCCCTTGTGAGCTGGAATAGATTGGGGACAGCTGGAGGCCACACTGACTTTAACATGCCTCATACTACTGTCTTCCCAGGAGGCTTGCGGGCCTTTGCCACCTGGTGCCAGATCCTTGGTGATCCTCCCCACCCCCAGCCCATAGGATGGGGCGCTCCTGGCAGGCACAATTCTCCTGGCACTTGGGCCTGGACCTGCCTCAAGGGCCCCATCATCACCTATGTATTTGCTCAATGGAAGACAAGCTTCGAAACCAGCCAGGAGCCCAGATTTTCTCCCCTTTTATTAGGCACAGTTTTCAAAGTCTTTAATTAATGAGGAAGGGTCTGGAGAGTCAGAAAGGCCAAGCTAGAGAAAAGAGATACATGGAAAGTTCAGCCTACAGCTGTAGCTAATGGCTCATCCTTACATCTCAGGAAATCCTGCGGCTCCATCTAGTGGCCGCCTGGTCCAGTCTCAGCACTAACCCAGCCTGGGGGTGAGTCTTTTCCAGCTAACGGGGCCAGCTAGAATATACTTCAACTGTCATTGCCCAAAGCCACCAGGGTATAAGCCTCTCCTAGACCCACATCCAGACTGCAACGTAGGGACAAATTGGAAGTGAAAATGCCTCTGCTCTTCCCTGGGGGAAAGCCAATGTGGCTGAAATTTCTTCCCGGGGGAAGACATGAACATCTCCTGCTCCTCCTAAGGTCTCAACCATAAACTAGGGAGTGGGTCCAGTAAACTTCATGGGGGGAGGGGCCCAAAGAGCGCGTTAGGCTTACTTACACAGCAATGGTTGAGGGAGTGTGGGTGGGCGCATGGGTGAAGGTCTGCACTGAGCGGGGATGATGGCTTCCCCGTGGCTGTGTAGATGGCGCTCTAGTTCTTCCGTGACACTATGAGGTCACACGCAATTTTGATCAGAATTGCAAACACATGGTTGGGAGGGTCGCTGAATACGGAGGTGAGGGTTCCATGATACTCTCCTCCTCCAAGAAGGATGGCCAACAGCCAACAAGCCCAGATGGAATGAGGTTCAGTAAGCAGGCTCAGTTGGACTCCTAAAGATGGTGTTGGTTTGCCTCAGAGGACAGTCGTGCACAGCCAGCTTTCTCCCAAGGTCATCGGACTCAAGACAACAATGGAACTAGATAGCACTTCCCACGTTGTGCCTGGAGTGTGAGCAGCCCACTGAGGAAGGAGGTCACCCTCTCTGTGAGCCTGAGGCTACATGGTTTATAAACCTTCACTAACCCCAGACGTGTGGAGAGTGTGTGGAGGGGAGTGTCATATCTAAATGTCAAGTCCAGTTAAGGTGTCTTGTGAGTCTAGAGGCTCTTATGAAATTCTTCAGCCTCCTGTCCTGAAGTGGCCTGGAGTCATCTAGTACTCAAGGACCCTCCCTAAATGCTTCTGTGTCACCAGACAAGCTCCCTCTGCCATCTGATATACCGCCATTCTTGGGTGTTCACTAAGAGAGGCAACAGCTCTTAAGGTCTTTAACAAATTTCCTGGAAGTCCCCAATATCCTATATCTTGAAGCACAGAAAGGCTGACAGCCTCTTTTGGTGAATTCCTGGCTAGTGGGCATCTGTACTCCTGCCACACCTCATAAAACACCTCCACTTCAACAATAAGGAAGTCAGATGGATCCCACACAAGGGTCCAGGACCATGCATGAGGCTATGCTCTCAATTTGACCTGTATGTCCCGGTCCTTCTACCATCTTGGGGAAGATGCTTGTCAGCACCTCCTGGATCACACTGTAAGATCTAAAGAGAGTCTCTCTCTCTCATATTCCTGCCCACCCAGACTCTCAGCTCCTATTTTTGTTGTAATGGCAAGACCCTTCTCCCAGGTTGCTCAGCAGCTCCTGGGGACTCTCTTACCTCAGGGTTTTTAGGCTAGCCCCTTTTATGGACAGACCCTAGAAAGAGACCTGCCATCCCCTATATTTTACCCTGGAATTAGCCGTGTTCTGATGGAGGTGGGTCTTGTATTAATCTGTTGCTTTCATTGGTTAGTTAATAAAGAAACTGCCTAGACCCATTTGATAGGCCAACCCTTAGGTGGGTGGAGTAAACAGAACAGAATGCTGGGAGAAAGAAGCTGAGCCAGTGAGTCGCCATAATTCTCCCACTCCAGACAGATGCAGGTTAAGATCTTTTCTGGTAAGCCAGCTTGTGGTATTACACAAAATATTAAAAATGGGTTAGAACAATACGTAAGAGCTAGCCAATAAGAGGCTGAAACTAATGGGCCAGGCAGTGATTGAAAGAATACGGTTTCTGTGTAATTATTTTGGGGCATAAGCCATGCGGGCGGCCGGGTGCCGGAGACGCAGCCCCGCTGCTCACACTTCAACAGCGTTCCATACATACATCATTAGACACCATCATAACTCTCCAGAAAACAAGGGTTCTCTTTCAAAGGCTCAAATGTTTTCACCAAAGGCTCAGGTCTTGGGACCAGCTAGACTGTATAATGATTCATGCATTAAGAATCTCATTTTAACTACAGAGATTCCAGTCACAAGAATAATAACCACAGACCCTCTCGGGGACAGCAGGATTTTGCTGAATTTGGATTCTCTATCTAGTTCAGCCAAATAGCTAAACCTTTCTATGCAGCCTTCAGGGAACCAGAGAAAGCTGTTAGTTTGAACCCCTGAGATGACATGGGCCTCAGACCTCCTAAAATTCACCCAAGCATCAGACCCCCCAGTCATAGTAAACCCTCTTCCTTAGGCGTTTGAGTGAGAGAGCACGGAGCATTTGGAGTTCTAACCCAAATTTTAGGGCCCTCACGGTGCGTAATAGGTTATCACACGAAGTCATGAGATCTGGTGGTATGGGTGCTGGCTCCCTTGCCTCAGGTCCCCAAAAGCTTTTAGATCAAGGCTTCACACTCACCCAAAAAGGGCGCTTACAGTTCATCTCCTTCAACTCTCCACAGTGGACCCTGGGGACCAATGAAGGATCGGAGAGGGAATAACCAGGTCATTGAATGAAGAGCGTCGAGTGAACAAGTGTCAAACACACAGTGGTGTTTGGGTCACAGCCAGAGCGAGGTGCCTCACTTGGTCTCACCTGAGCGCTGTGCCTCACCTGGGCTCACCTGAGCGTTGTGCCTCACTTGGTCTCATCTGAGCGCTATGCCTCACTTGGCCTCACATGGCTTCACCCTGTACCATCTCATCCTTATCTTACGCACCCCCCCCCCCTTGTCAAGGCAGCCAGCACGGAGACTCTAGAACTGTGCTGTTCCTGCATCAGCAGTTGCGGGAGGTGAAGAGGAACTTGGGCCCCTCTCCATCTCACTTCAGCCTCTCTTATTCTAAATTCCATTCAACTCTTAGAAGTCTCAAACTTCCCTCAAAGCAGAGTAGGTTTTTAGAGCCTTATTTTTGCTAAGACACGTCCACAGGCTGAGAAACAAGTCTGAGGACCACAAAGAGGCCTGAGAGCCGACAGGAGAGGTGTACTCCTCCCTGTAAGTCCTGCTGAGGCGAGCATGCAGGCTACACATCACCTAGGTGTCTGCGATGCCCCCAAATCTCCCCTTTCCAGCCCGTGGGGCAGATGCACAATTGCAGGAAAGATGCAGATATTCAGCGGGTGCTGCTGGGCCCGTGCGGGTGCACACTTCCTGCCTGTGCTTGCTCTCACTCCTATGATGCTCCTCACAAGCCTAAGGGAGAGGTTAGTCATAAGAGCCAGTCACAGGAACATGTGATTTTTTTTATTATATTACAAAAACAAAAATTCCCACCAAAACACAGCTAAAAAAATAACACACTTTTCTAAGATGCCATTACCCAAAACAGTGACTAGCGTTGTTGGACTACATCCATCAATACTGCCTGGAGAAGCATGTTGTTACACTGGAAATGAACAGTTTGGTTTTGGTTTTGTCTGAAATGCTGTTCTAAGTAGCAGCTTTTGACCCTTGCAGGATTCTCATGCGGGCTCCAGGGCTGGTACTGCAAACTCAATGCCGTGACCTCATAGCAGCCCAAGCCAGAGTGGTTAGCTGGGGCAAGCAGTGCAGGAGGACCATGAGAGAGAGCCGTTAGCTGGAGGCACGAAGCTTCCTGGGACCACACAGGCTGATGTGTGGTATGGCTACTTGTCCAGCCTCGAGGTACTCGCAATTGCTCAACAGCTGTCTCTAGGTCACCCCCAAACTCACTCCCAATCTACCATATCAGCGCTCCCGGGAATCCTGGTGACTGAAAGATTGGCTTTCTCTTGCTCTCTGTGTTTTGCAGAACAGAGTTTATTTTGGACCCAAAGGCCGGTTCCTCGAGTGCTACACGTGTTCTCAGAATGGCAAGGCTTGCTCCTGTGACATTTATTCTCTGGAGATAGTCCGTGGCGGTTCCCTTCAAGTGTGGCAGATCCTGAAGGCTCTTGAGGCAGCTTTGGCACTTGAGGCACTCTGAGGAGACACATAGCTCTGAGTCCTCAGATGGGTTCTTTCCTACTGACAGCCACCATTAAATAAGTCCTCCTAACCCTTCCCAGGAGCATGAAGTGGGGCGCTTAGGATGGCTCCTCCTGGACAATGCCTGAGATATACTCATGTGAGACCCCAGAACTCAAGCACATCTCAGTGGGGCTCACAGAGCCAGGAGTGAGGATACAGTGTGCTATGCTAGCCCTATGCTACCTCAGTGTAGTTCCTGAGGTAGCATAGGGCTGTGTGTGCCTCGGGGGTGTCACCCACCTCTACTGTGACTTGGCCGTAGGCAGACAACGCAGTCTGTCTAGCCTCGGTTTGCTCATCTGTGCAACAAGAAGGATATACTTGCCCTCACTTTGTGAGGTGTGTTAGTGTATGCCAGGATGGCTACACCCTGCACCCAGGAAGTTTTAAGCCAGCGGCTGCAGCTGCTGCAGATCATCTGGGTGCAGGCCTGCTTAGGACCCCCTCCCCGAGGCTAAGCTGTCAACATCTGTCCAGTTGGAAGAGCCTACATGATCAGCTGATCTCTGGCAATCTGGTGCCTACACCTACCCTGAGTGCACCCAAGCCCCGCCCCTCAGAGGCCCACAAAGCATGGTGTGGGTGATAACCACCTGAGTTTGCAGAGCCCACTAAGATTGGCAGTGTCTGCTCCTGTGCTCCCAGGAGGCAGCCCAATAGGAAGCCAGTCCTGGTGGTGCTGACTGTGTTACCATCCCATGGTCTTCACCGCCTCTGTTAGGCCTGGCCAAAGCCAGGCCGAAGGGGAATGGCCGGCCGCGCAGAGTCTGGGCAGCGCATCAGGCTTTATGACATTGGGCTCCCTGTGGTCCTCCACTCCTGCAGGAACTGCCAGGGCTCTCGCTGCAGGAGTTCACAGTTTCTGGCATGCAGAGAGAGCTCCATTGGCTGAGTATAAGCAGGAGCTGCCTCTCCAAGCCCACTCTGTCTTCATGGGGTACACCATGAAGGCTGAAGCCCCCAGCAGCTGCCCCGGTTCTCCCATGGGGATGAGCTAGCATTTAGGCTAGGCAGGACAGATGTTCTTCTCACAGCTGGATTTTGACCTGCCCTCCCACAGCTGTGCTCTCTCTGACTGTCCCATCCAACCATCCTGGCAACAGACACTCAGTTTTCCTAGGCTTGCTGACAACAGTGTATGGAAAAGCCAGGAATGCACTAGGTTGATCACAGAAAGGAATGCTGGGAAAGTTAGAGTACTGGGGTTGGGGGGAAGAAAGCAAGCTTGACCCATCAAATAGAAAGAGTAACATTTTATCAAATATTGAAAATTCAATTTTCAATAGTCCGAGACTCCCACTGTCCCTCTGTCTGCTGAGAGAGGTCCGTGGAGAGGCTGTGGCCAACGTGTTTTGGGTGCTGGCTGGGCACTGATGCCAGAAGCTTCCCCTGGTCCTCCAGCCTCCCCTGGACTCTGACTTTGTTCTGGGCAAGAGACTCAGGGGACCAGCAGAATGGCATACATGAGGGACAGATCCATCCCCACATCCTACAGAGGCTGTCTCCAGACTTCACCTTCAAGACACAGTTTGGAATAAACCTGCAGAAGACATGGTGGCCGGGCCGCTCACAGCTAGCAGGAACGATTAGACGCCAGAATACTTTGTGGCAGAGGGTGAGTGAGAAAAGGCTCTCGCTCTGTTCTGGAGATGGCAGAGTCTTCAAGAAAGAACGGGCGTAGAGAGTGGGTATGGGCATACCTACCCACAAAGGGACAGCCCTTGTCTCAGCCTTTGGCCCACCACCTGCCTCGTGTCCATGTAGGTAGGGCAGTTCCAGAAGCTTCCTAGGGGCAGTTCATGAGTGCCATTCCTTAAGAAACGGTGCCTGGCAAAGGGCCCTTGCTGTTTCCGTGGGTAGAGTTGAGAGGTCCTGCTTCCAAGGGCGGTTTCTCACAGAGGAAGGAGAAGGCACGGCCCTCAGTGGCTCTCTGTCTCTGTGAACTCCTCTTTGATGGGTTGTTTCCGAGACTTGCAGTCAGGCAGGTCAAAACCAAAGTCTGCCCACTCATCAGGGCCCGTCACCCCACCTGGGCCTCCGCGGTTAGGGATGGTGATGGTGTGGCGTACGCGGAAATGGACAGCTTCCATGACGCGCTGCCGCTGAAGCTCGCCAGAGCCACCGATGGAGATGGTGGCTGCATTGCTGCTGGTGCGAAGCAATTGCTGCCCACAGTCATGGCTCTGCTTCAGGTCCTGCAGGCCCCTCCAGATGGTCATGCGGTACTGATCGGGGATTTTCAGGGCCCCGAGGTCCTGCGGGAGTGACGGACACCTTGTGGTTATAAAAGAGAAACTACAGGGTTGTGTGTCCACCACACCAGGGACATCCTACCTGCAAGGAAGCTTCTGACTTATTAGGACACAGCAATGTGGGTGACAGAGCAGCCCAGAGAGGGACAGCATCAGGGTCACCTGCGCACGCATAGCGTCTAGCCACATGGTTTTGTAGGACAGCTAAAGGACGTGTGGGAGTGTCAGAGGGGACCGTGATGAGGGCCTCTGTGGGGGCTGCATGCAGCCTGGAACCTGGATTCGGTGAGAACAGAGATGGGGGCCTAAGAGACCACCTGTCTCCTGGCCCCAAGCTGCCCCTTGGCACCCCTTAGTTGGCAGCGGCTCCAGGCTCATCCCTTAGCTTCAAGCGCGTGAGTCTCACTAGTGAGGCAAGGGTTAATATGTGACTCTAGATAGAAGGAAAGCAGTTAGTGGTCACACAGATGTGGGGTCGTTAGGCCGGCCTCACCGCCTCTGATAAGTGTCTGTATCCAGCCTGGGTCCCTGGGCAGGCGGCAGATATAGACTGTCCTCTAACTTAGGCGGGAGTCTAGGAAATTGTTACAGGAGGGTCAGGAGGATCTGAGATGATGCCCCCCGGGGCCTGAGGCTGTGTCCCATGGACAAATCAAGGCTGGCTGTGTTACTGGGCTGTACTCAGATGCTGGGGCTCCAGTCTTGATGTCCAGCACCCTTCTAGTCCACACCCAATCCAGAATGTTCTGTGTTGTATGTGTAGGCTGGTCTTTGGGCCCCATTTATTCTTTCTGGGCCTATTCTTTCCTGGCTCCTGCACTTGTTAACAACTGGGTCCTGGAAAAATCCCAGCCCCCCAAATTAAAAGTAGTCTGGCTACGGCACCAGGGGGCTTTAACAAAAGAGGAAGCCCTCCAGGTCACCCCCAGGGACCAGAGCACATGTCCACCCAGCCTCCTTCAAGTCACCTGAGCCTGTTTTGGCTTCTAAGAACCAGAATCTGAGTGTCTGTGGGAAAGGCTCTGGGAGTTCCCCCAGCTTGTCACCCTAAATGGCGCACTCTACTCTGCCTTGGGTCAGGCCCTCCATCCCTTCGGGGAGGTCTGCCGGTGTTTACCTCTATGGTGAGGTTCTGCAGGTGGTAGATGCTCTGTAACCCTTGGGAGGTGAAACATTCGATGCAGTTTGGACACCCCAATCCTGTTAAAAAACTGCAGAGAGAATTTGAGAAGGTGGCATTAACTCCCATTGCTAGGCTGTGTGCTCAGGTCTCCCAGGAGTAAGCGGTCTTTCTGGGGAGGGAACTGTCCATTGTGGTGGCAAAACCGCTGGTGCCTTGGAGCGGGTGTGGCCAGCCATCGGTGTCTCAGCCTAGGAGTCCTGGCTCAAGTGCCCTTCTTACTAAGGTTCTGTGCCAACACTTGCTGATGAGCCCTGACATGACCCAACCGTCTTAGCCTGTCTTCCTTAGGGGGCAGCCAAGCAATTCAAACACAGAATAAAACAGAGCCACATGCAAGGCTGCTCCTCCAGAGCAGGAATCCACAGTTAGTAGCAGGTGAGGAAGAGGGGGTGCAGCACAAACACAGGTCCAGACATGGCCCACACACCTGACGAGGCTTGGGTCTGCGTGATAGGGGGGTGGTGGGGTGCAGTGTGACCCCGAAACCATGGTCTGGGAGCTGTGGCCGCCGTTCATCTCACCGTTGGCCGTCATGGTGTGGCTATGACTGTTGAGCATCCCGGAGCCTGGGCAAAAGAATGGTGGAATCTGAGAGCAGCTCCACACGCGGTGGGAGGTGTCCCAAGTTAGGATCCAGTCTGGTAAGGGCTGTCTGAGGCTGAGCAAGGGCTGAACCCGTAGGCCCAACTCTTTTCCTCAAGTGGTGGAAGTGGGACGTGGCTGTGTACAGGGCACTTAGTTTAAATGAGCCAGAGATTAGCAGCTGGTGTATGGGTGTTACCAGGTTCCGGGGCCTTTATGGGGGACACCCCTGGGCATATTGCCAGGAGCGTGTCCATTAATGTCCATGTAAAGACCTTACAGAGGAGACCCACATTCCAGTCTGCCCGGCTGTGATGCCTCATGCCCTATAATCCTTCAAATGAGGGGACTTGGTGTTGCCATTTTGCTGATGGAAAAACTTGAGGCAGAGTGAAACTAGGGATCGTCCGCAAGAGGGAGGATAGGCCAGGCATGTGTTATTAACTAACCACTTCTGCAAAGACAGACACAGGACTCCTAGGACTAGAATGAAGACAGCCAACCTCCCTATGGCCATTGCCCTTCTCCAGGCTGGAGCGGCAGGGAAAGCAGCCGTCAAGAGTCCCCCACCAATCCTGTTTATGATCCTGGTAAATCCAACCAGCCCCCCTTGGGTCTCTGCAGCCCACACAAGGTGTTCACTGCTCTAGGGACTCACCCATGGGTCCCAGGTTGGGCCCAGCTGCCGAGCTGTGTGGTGGAGGCTGGCCCACCAGCTGGTTGACGGAGGGCAGTTTGTTGACGCCACCGTGTACCTTGTTTATCGGGGAGAGGACGGGCCCATAGGATGACGACTGCAGGTGACTCCTGCTTAGAGAACAACAGCATACATTCCTAAGAGGTAAAAGCAACTCCTTCCTCACCTGGCACTTCTGTGGACATCCCTGGATGCAGGTAGATGAACTACCAGGAAGATGAACACCTCACCAGCAACACCAGCCCCGCCTGTCCACTCCTGATCAACATTTACAAGACCCATAGGAGGCAGAGGTGTGGTTAAGGTGGGAGCTAAGTCCCAGTAGGCTAAGTTCCTGGAGAAGATGCCTCTGAGCATTGAGCTGCCTTGGTCCTACTGTGCGCCATACCTCCCGGGCTCCTGGCCTTCTCACTGCTGGGTCAGAATATCCACACTTCCCCATCCAGATGGTTGGGTTCACTCACGGCCTCTGTAGGAGCTGCTGCTGCTGCTGCTGTCGATAGGAGTCGACCAGAGGCTGTGGTACAAGTTCCATCAGTTCGAGGCTCTCCTTGACTTTCATCAAGATCTCAAAGTTCTCCCGGCCTCGCACCTGAGCACAGAGAGGCAGACCCTCTGCCCAGGTGCCCGGGAGCCTCCCCTGGCTCCATGCCTCTGGTAGGAGGGGGCAGCCGGAGCCTTAGGAGGGACTCTGGGTTTGAGGCAGAGTGTAGCTCTTCTCTCAGGGTCCCCTTGCACTCCAGGGCTCAGGACAACTTGGCTTTCTTTCCTCTGCCCAGAGGCAGATGCAGGAAGGGGGTTTGCAGGGGTTCAGAGTTCCATGCCCAATCTTCCCACTAAGAGGCTCTCCTCTTCCTCCTCCCACCTGACAGCTATAGGCAACAGGACCCATGCTCAAGGAAGTAGAAAACGTTCCCTCAGAACCCTCCATGACCTTGCCACCATCCAGTGTTCTCTGAGTCATGTAAACACAGGCTGTGCCCTGTAGGATCATGGATTCCTACTGAATCTCCACCATGGGGGTCTCTTGGATGCAGAGCTAACCTGGCTGGCATCTTCACACTCACTGAGTTCGGGCACTGCAGAGTCTGACTCTGAGCAGAGCCTCCTTCGAACTCCATCTCCTCCGGGGTCATAGTCTCCACCCCAGGTGCCTAGATGTCACCTTTGCCCATCTCTGTGGATCTGGAATTTGCCCAACTGGGCTTTCCGGTAAGAGGCACCCTCAGGCCTTGTCCTCCCCAGCTCACTCTGACAGTCACTCACATGCATGTAGAACATGTCCTCATCCCCATGCCTCCTCTTCTTCACGTTAGCACCCAGGGCCGGGATGGCGGGAGGGCTCTGCTTGAATGCTGGGAAGCAAGTCAGGAAAGATATGTGAGTCAGAGGGCCAAGGTGCCCAGGTGAACACCTGTCACAGGTGGAGTATGGGTACAGTGCAAGCCTAGGCCAGATGGAGCTGGGCCCAGGCCTTTGAGCATAGAGACAAGGGAACTGTCTTGGGTTGGCTTGGGTTGCACTTGCCCTGTTCAGCCAGAGAGGCTTCTAGGCCCAGGCCACTGAGACCCAGATCCATCCCACGGATGTGAGCATGCTTGGTGTCTTTCTGCGGTGGCACGCCAGCTCACACCCAGCACGTCCAACTCCATCCTGAGGGATGACCCGCCCTCCACCCTGGCCCAGAGCCCCACGCACCACGTTTACTGCCAGCCCCATTCTTTGTGGTGCTCTCATTCAGGGCCTGCTGCTCGCGGTAGTGGTCTTCATCAGCTTTGCGGTCACGGCCAGGGCAGGCGCAGATGCGACCCTCAAAAGACCGGCGGCCCAGAACCTGTCCACTGTAGGGTGGGCGCAGCACAATGGTGAACTCCTGGTCATGTTCACCCCCTGCAGACCCCACAGGACTGGCCTTGGACTTGAGTGCCCTCTGAGGAGAGCAAGCCCTCTCTGTGTCCATGACATGCCCCCCACAGTGCTGGCCCAAGTCCCTGCCCCACCCCTACCATCCTGGCACCGCAGACTCACTCCCGGGTCTCCAAGGTGATGATAACGAGGATAGGCCTCCGGTTCATTCCCCCTACGCAGCTGCTGTTACACATGAAGTTGTACAGGATGGTGGTGAATTCTGTCCCCACCTGTGCACAGGGGAGGCAGGGAAAGGGCTTGGCGTCAGTATGCAGAGCCAACCAACTGGAAAAGGGACTTCTAGCTGCCATGTCTGGCCCTGGTTCTAGATAGGTATAGGAGTGATGCACTATGGTTCTCTGTCATCTACCCATCTACCTGCCCAACCACTCACTATCTATTAATCCTGTCTGTGCACTATCCATCCATCTCTCTGCATCGTCTATCATCCATCCATCCATCCATCCACCCACCCATCCATCCACTCATCCATCCATCATCCATCCATCCATCCATCCATCCATCCATCCACTCATCCATCCATCCATCCATCCATCCATCCATCCATCCATCCATCCATCCACTCATCCATCCATCCACTCATCCATCCATCCATCCATCCACTTACATGCCTGCCCATCATCCACACATCCAGCCATCCACCTACCCACCCACCCACTCACCCATACACCTACCCCATTCCCTTGCCCGCCAACTTCTCACCCATTTGTCTGCCCACCCACCTGCCTGCCCATCCATTTGCTTGCCCATCTATCCATCTATTGATCAATTTACATTCCTGCCCACTCACCCTCCCGTTCATCACCCACTCACCCTCCTGCCACCTACTCACCCACCCCTCCATCTACACATCTATCCACTCACTTGAGATTGCCTACCCAGCCACGGGTCCATTCGTGCCCTCATAACACTCTGCTGGCTCTGGGATCAGAGCGCTTGGGAAGTGCAGAGTCTATGGTGCGATTGCCTCAGCCATCTCCCATAATACAGATGGAGGTCAAATCTTAAGGCCGTATGTGGGTGTGTGTGTGCAAGGGCCTTTGTGTTATGTGTTTGCTGCATGCTCTGGGCTCATCTGAGCAGAAGAATGAGAGGGACTCCATCCTCAGAATGGAGGAAGTTCCATGGTCTTGCTAGATCAGGACACCAAAGCCACAAATGCCAGCCCTTCCCAGAACTTGCACCTGGCAACCACTAGAGGGCATGAGAATCCCACTTTGCAAGCCTGCTCAGGCACAACGTCCTGTGAGGATAGGGGAGGACGCTGGCCTATCCCTGGCCCTGCCCTTTGATACAACAGCTTCCTCAGAGGACCACGGGGCCTGGCAGAGGCCAGGGAAGGCCTCATACCAGCACAGCATGAGACCTGACTGTCTATAGTCCTCCTCTGAGTCTCCACCCTGGGGCCACAGGCCACCGTTCCTGTAGAGCAACTTCTCTCCGCCTTGGCCTTTGGCCCCAGCTGGGCCTCATTTCAGATCTAGAATGGGGATCACACACCCTCTGTTGCCAAAAGTCAACCCCTGCCTCCTCCAGTCTTTCTTCCTTTGACTGCTTCCACCACTTCCAGCCTGGATCCCTCACTTATGTCCAACCTGAGCCTCCACATCCACCCTGTACCCCATATCTAGCCTGTGCCATTCACCTCTGCTATACGCCACTTCCAGCTTGCACCCCACTTTCGAGGCTCTGCATACATCCCTCATAGTCTTACCCTTCACCTCATCTTTCCTGCTCTCCTGAGCCCACGTTCCACAGCTCCAGTCCTCTTTATCATCTTCTATGATCCCCAGCCTAGTCTAGGGGCCCCAGCTCCCAGCATGGTATTCCCTACCCTCCATCCAAAACCCTATGCTTGCTGGCTTGGTTTTGTCCCTGCCAACAGAGTCTGAGATGTCCAGGAACTCTTTCTCACTCCTCATTCCCATGTCTAGAAAACTATGCTGATGTTGGGAGAAACAGACAAGACTAGACTCTCTTAATAGGGAAGGGCTGAAAGCTTAGGGGTCATGTGACCATTCCTTGCTATACAGCTAGGGATAGAGTGTGTGTGTGTGTGTGTGTGTGTGTGTGTGAGAGAGAGAGAGAGAGAGAGAGAGAGAGAGAGAGAGAGAGAGAGAGAGAGAGAGAGGTCTGAGGGTCATGTCACACAGTGTGTGGTCACAAATGAACAGCCAAGAAAAGGCTCTGGAGAGGCAGACAGAACTCACAGCAGTGGTCCCAGGAACCCCATCCTGTCTGGCCCCCGGCCTACCTGTGGGGGTTCGTAGGGTACAACCACGCTTTGCCTGCCAGTGACAGGGTCATCCACATACTGGGAGAGGTTGTTGCCTTCTACTCGGATGAGGTGGCTAGCCGGGGCAGACTGTCCTGCCAGGAGGGGACATAGCTTTAGAGAGCAGCACATCCTCCAGCCTGTCACCCCGTACCAGGTGCATGGCAGAGCTGAGACCATAGGGCTTGTCCCTGTGAGAGTCCCAGATGAGGCTCAGAGCTGTATAACCCTCATTCAGGTAGCCTTGAGCCTGGCAGATGCTGTTCCCAGATCTTCTGACCCTGGGGGTGTTGCGGGCTTCTCCAGGAACGCTGCAGAAATGCTTGTTCTACAAGGCTCCCCAGGGTCAGCTGGTCCCTCAGGCTTCTCCCAAGCTACATCCCTGCTGGAACATCAGCCTCTGAGGCTGCAGCCAGCGCTGAGGAAATGGACTGGGAGGGATGGGACGGGGTTCCTGCTCAAAGTTCCCACAAGCGCCACCAGCCCACTCATTGGCCAGCATCTCTCAGTTGCACTGCTGGCCGGGTTTCCCCTTCAGTTGGGCCCTCAGGCCACTGGCCATGGTGCTGTAGAGGTTGGGGACCCACAGTGGAGAGGGGGTGCTCACCTTCATTGAAGTCCCTGCCAAGCTCGTGGTTGGGGCAGCGCTTAACGATGTCAGTCACATGCTCTGCCTTCTTGTAGACAGGCATGGCTCTGATGGCCGTGCCCGGGGGTGGCGGCGTGGACACCTTGATCTGGATAGGGCACGTCTTGGCAATCTGACAATACAACTTCTTCAAAAGTGGGGAGTACTGGGGGAAGAGAAGAGCCAGGTTGAGCTCACAGCCCAGCTCCGCATGCTTGTCTGGGCTGGGCACCCTGATAAGGCCTGCTCCCATGTGTGCCCTCCTTCAGACATCCTTCCTCCAGAACACAGAGATGGCTATGCCTGCTGCCCACTTAGCAACCTGAATCCCAGAGGCTGCACGTGGTGGGCAAGGGTCAAGGACAAGAAAGTATGGGAGGACAGTGTGGATCGGTCTCCGTCTTGTTTCCCCAGCCGAGCTCTTATGCCCAGCTGCAGAGGTGGATCTGGACAAGCCCACAATTGCTTGCCTTGTACAGAAGAAACACTCTGTAGGTAGATGGCTTTTGCCTTCCACTCTCTGGGCCAGCATGGCCTTGCAGGGTGACCTGTCACACTGGGACTGTTTCACCAACAAAAGCCACTGAGTCCAGGTAGCCAAGCTCGACAGTTGTGTGCGGCAAGACCGGGTTTTCCCACCCTAGAACCTGACTGGACCTGAGACCATGCCAGGGCAGCAAGGTCATACTGCCATCCCTCCAACCATCCTGGGGCCCAGGTCACCCATCTAAGGACCAAACTGGCCCTGAGGAGGCCATTTCAGTTATGTCCATTTATGTATACGTTAGCTGACCCTCCTTCGCACTCCTGAAACCCCTGGAGACTCCTCACACCTTCCTCCCCAGGGGCAGCGGTGGTTCCCAGGCCCTTGGGTTTAGAGGGGATTTTTATGGTGCGCCGCTTCCTCTAAAGTCCCTGTTGACTTAGAATTATGAGTTGCGTCAACCTGGAAAATGTTCACCACGCTCCATTGTGACAGTTGGGGAAACAGAGGCTGGAGACGGGGAGTTGTCACAAAACCGGGAAGAGCCGGCGATGCTCGCATGCTAAGAGTCTTTCCTTTGCAAGGGACAGTGGAGGATCCTGACCACCCCAATCCTATAGGCTCAAGGTTTCCCATAAGAGGCTTACCGAAATACCATACACAATGGGCAAATGCAAGGAAGGGGAGATGGGAAGAGGTACCATGAAGTAGGTCCCTCCCATTCTATTTAAAGAGCAAGAGAGGCTCACTATCAGGACCCTGCAGAAGCCCTGAGGGGTTGTTTTGAAAAGCAGTCGAGAAAAAGAGTTCTAGTCAAAGGAGCCTTCTCAAAGCAGCAGCTCGGGGCCACACCAGGGAGGCCAGTTTGACTTCCCGGGGTGACATGAAGTTCACACTGTGGGGATCCCCAAGCGTTAAGTAAATTCATACACAGTGCCAGGCAGACCAGCGGAGTGCCCAGGCCTCTTATTCACAAATGAAGGCTTCCCAGCAAGGCCCAGGCTCAGACAGTTGTGTTTGATCTCCTGTCAGGGAGGGAGGACCGAGCCAGTCCTGAACTCATAGGGGCTTCACCTGAGGCTAACCAAGTGACTGTTGTTTGCCCATTGTGGAGTATAAGAAAATGGGCTGAGGGGGTGGGGGTGGAGCTGGGGTCAAAGTCACTAGGAGCAGCAAAAAGGGGTTGTTAGCTAGCCTTTGAAGTCCCCCATTCTGGTTCAGGAATGTAGGCTGGATTGCCCTAACCACAGGATCACCTGTCAGGTTTGCCTGCCACTGACTTGCCACAAGACCCCCAGATGCCAGCCATGTGGCAGAGTGCCAGCAAGGTCAGACACCTCGTGTTCCAGCACGGCCGCTCTCGCTTCCAGGTGAGGTGATAGGTGAGTTGGTACAGCTGACGGGTACACGGACCTGGGGGCTCCTACAATCACCTGACTACCCGGAGGTTCCTTCCTCTCCCATGCTCATGACCTCAGAAGGGTTCATAGGCCCACCGGGGCCTAAGCCAGGATGGGCTGAGAGCAGGGCAGGTATGGTAGTGCCTTAGGCCACATTCCTGGGAAGCCCAAACATGCCTGGCGGGAGGGACCATGTATTAGACTCATCTTTGTGCTCCTATCAGGATGGAGCCAGGCTCAAGGCACAGCCCAGCCACGGAGGGAGGCATCAGGACTCCCTTTAACCACCTACTCCTGAGCAGTGCCTTACCACAGTGCCCAACCATCCCCGGGGCCCTGCCCCAGCCCTGCAGGCCACTGTTGCCCTCCCCCACCACTGCCCTCTGAGGATCTACACCCCGAAGCCGTGCACCGCTACTGCCGAGGTGTGGCCAGAGGTAGCTGAGGCCTGACCCTCCTCCTCAGAAGGTGGCTTTTGTACCTATGGGTGCCCTGGGATGGGTGTGAGGTGGCACTGCCCTCCATAGCTTACAATGGGACCCTGGCGGGGGTGGGGGAGGGTGATCTGGAGAAAGCTAGGGAAATGCTTCAGAGTAGCAGGGCTGGTAAGGGACTAGCCATGGATGCCCCTCCCTGGGGAGGAGCTCAAAGTGCCAGGAGCTGTCCCTGGTACCAAGACAGCGGCTGCCGCATGATAATCTCTCAGAGAAAGAATCACCTGATGTCAAGTCACCTCTGGTGGGGCAAGTCTCCCACCGAGCCAGTGTGGATGGGAAGCCCACATTCAGGGATGAAGCTACAGGAGGTCCCTCTCCCTAGGGTAAGGCAAACACCTCACCTCACTTTTGCACCCTCAGGTGGCATCGCTATTAGTTCAAAAACAATGGTTTTTGAGGCGTTGGGGCTCACAAACACTCGCTAGCCCTACATTGGCCACAGGTTAAATCTGTGGGTATCTATTTTAGCCAGGAGTAGGGAGTTTCAGGGTGGGGTGCTGAGGCTTCCCCACATCCCAGAGGGCCAGACGGTAAAACCAGTGGCCACAGGGAAAGACTCCAGGATACTCAAGTCCTGAGACCAGGAGGTCACCAGTGCTCCCCTTCCTGGGCAGAGTTTGTGGGGTCAGTCCTCAGGGTCAGACTCTGAAGAAGGGGCAGGAGGGTGGGTATCTCTTTTCCAGAGTGTCACGTGAGAAGGCTTCCTCCCGCTGCCCTCCTCCTGCCTCTCCATCCCTAGAACCGCTAGATGGATGTGTTTCAACAGATTCCGAGCTGATAAAATCTTATTTATCTTCGGCTGTTGACACAGAGCCGTCCAGACTTGCCTGCGCGGATGCGTGTGTTCCGCGGGGCTTGCAGGAAATACTTTGCCCAACATGGGGCAGAGCAGACGTCCCTCCTGCCGCACTCCTCTCCCGAACCCTCCTCCTTCGCTCCCTCCCTGCCCCCACCCCAGTCCACTATGGTCCCCGCCTGGCTGGAAGCCCCTAGCCTGGCAGGGCTGGTGCAGGGCAGTGGGTGAGAGGGCGGGCGGGGGCGGGCGCGGCACAGGGCTGTTCATTTCCTCGCACCCGCTCCCAGGCAGCTGGGTGCCCGGCACAGGCAGGTTTGGGCAGGAGGACAGTAGGGAGGTGATAATAACTTGTCTGTCATTTTCTCGGGACATGTAGCGTCTTGAAAACCGCAAATACCGTTAACCAGCTTGGGTGAATCTGTTAGGACAGATTCTGAACGAAAGGCGGTGGTGGGGGCTTTATTTTTTTAGTTTTTTTTCATAGCCCACTTTTATATAGTTTGTGTGTGTTTGCACTTGTCTGGACTCCGGACCCCCCCCCCCCGAGAATCAGCCCCATGGTCACAGGCTTTTACTCTTGCTAGGACAGATCCACAGAGCAGGGCGCAGAATCTGGTAAGCTCAGATTGATCTCCTAAATCTGGAGGGACCCAGGTCCACAGCCCCTAAGTTGTTCCTCCCCTCCCTGTTCCCTTTCCCCTCAAGAAAGGCCACTGGGAGAGATGCAGACCCATGGATCCCATCAGCCAAGAACAGATTCTGGGCAGCCACTCCATGGGCGCATCTTAGCCTGGGCTGAGTTTGCTCTTATGAACGCTCATGACCATGATCAATCAGGGGACATCTGAGAGCAAGGGTGGGTGCTCACACAGGCTAGACCTGATAGGACAAGGGTCTAAACCTAAGCCCTAGGGAGGGGATGATGCTCAGATGACGTCACTCAGCCTGTGCCAGAACACCTCCATGCCAGGATATAGGTTGAGGGCAGGGAGAGTCCGTGTTCTATGAACCCATCTTCAGACGACCCAGGCTTCAATGCCTAACCCTGCAAATGCGCAATAAAAAGACAGTAGTCATTCCTAAAGAGCTGCAATCTGAGGGAGGGTAAAGGACACCCAGGAGCCATGTGAAGCCTGAGTAGGCCATAGTCTAGGGACAAAGACCCATTCCTCTGGGGAGAAGCAGGCCAGGAGCTAGCTGGGGCACCCCTCAGGAGCTGGGCAGCTTGTCCCACCAAACAAACAAGCTGGAGCCATTCAGATACGCTGGTGGCCTGTGCCCTCTTTCACACCAAGACTGTGGAGTCAGAGGACCCAGGTCATGGGGTTTGAGCCTGCTTAGCCTCTGCATGGCAGAGAGCCTTCCAGCAGTTTCTGCCCTAGGCTAAGGAGCTGGGAAGCAGATGGATAGCTACGTGTGAGGACCCGATAGAGCCGTCTCAGAGGAGAAGGGGAGGGCAAGGGCTGAGAATCTGGAAGGAAAGCACGGTTGAAGGGTCCATACAGAAACCTGAGGAAGGAAAGGAGCCCCGTTCATGCCATTTCCTGCAAGGCTTCTGGGTCTACTTTGACTTCCCGGGAACTAGAACTTGGCTTCCAAATGCTGCCGACGGAGCTGGGGTAGATCAGTAACCAGACCTTGTCATGTTGCATTTTTTGTACATCTCTGGTTCCTGGTAAACAGCTCTCAAAATCCAGAGACTCTTCAAAGCATCACTGCCTCTTTATGCTAACGACTAGCTGCTTCCCTGAGTAGCTCCCGGAAAGATCCAGGCAGTATGTGCTGCACCTCAGCCCCAGCCTTTGGGAAGGAGCAGAGAGCATGAAGGTCAGTTGGGTCCCCAATGTCAGGTGATTAATCATGGCTCCATTATGAAGCCTCTGCATTAACCCCAAAGGACAGGACTTGGTCAGCTTCTAGACAGCTGGACGTGTGGGGGTGCCTGGATATGGTAGCCAGAGAAGACCAGGAAACTATATCCTTTCTCTACCTTGGCCCACACATTCCTTCCTTACCTCCACCTTACCCCATGTGTCTCTTTGTCTCCCTGGGTAACTAGACAAGCATTTTGCAGAGTCCCGTGAGCTTCTGGAACAGATGACAGTCCCAAATGGTAGCAGACAGAAACACTACGTAAGGCAGTGGTACTACAGGGGCAGCCTTGGTTTAGAATCCCTGCCCTGGGGAAGGCATCAGACTAGACCTTCAGGAAACCCAGCATCAGAACTGTCTAGAGATGGTGCTGGCTGGTATCTGCTGCTGTGGAGTTGCTGGCTTACTGGAGGGAGGAGTCTCCACACCTTTGGCCCTTTGTTTCCATCAGACTTGGCAAGTCAGGGGCCTGAAATCAGGGTCTAGACAGACTGGGTTAGTGTAAGAGGGCAATCAGGTGGCCAAGCAGCACACCAGAGCCAGGAGAGACAGGCAACTCTGGGCCGGGGTTATGTTTCTGGGGGAGAGGAAGCTGCCAGGTAGGGGAGTCTCCCCCAACATCAAGTCATGGGGTGGAGGGAGGCTCCGGAAGCTGATTGGATGGGTGCAGCTGAACTACGAGCAAATACTGTGTGGTGCCCCAGCTCCAGAGCGCCACTGTCAGGATTTCTGAGACTTCCCTAGGAGGTACTGCCACCTACCCCTAGCTTGGACACCTAATCTTATCCTAGGACCCAGGGCCATCTGAGGACCTCAGGAGCAGCGTAGCAGGAAAGTACTCGGAACACATCATGATGGGGTCCTAAGCACCCTAGCTTTATCCTCCCCATGAGTCCAAACAGGGACCCCCCGTCACCCTTCTTCCTGATCCAGCCAGCAGGAGAGCTGTGCCTTGTGTCTTGGCTACGCACGGGGGCAGCCGGCTGTTGCAAGCAGACATGCTTGGCCCGTCCTCTGGCCTCCAGTCATCGGCTCAGTGATAAGGGACTCACAGGCCTGTCCCGCACAGGATACCACAGGGAGGGTGGCAACCAGCCTGCTCTGTGCACAGACACGCTGGCTGTCAGTGGTGATGTCCACAGGCAGGATCAACCTCGTCAGCATGAGGATTGCAGGGCATCATAGGACAGTCTGACACACCCATCTCTACTCCAGCTGTGACCCTTCTAAACACAGACCTGGGCCAGTTCCTCTCAGGACCCGTGGCTTTCCGTATAGTCTCAGGGGCTAGTGACAGCCAGGAGCCAGGGAAGCAAGCTGAGTGTGTGTGTGTGTGTGTGTGTGTGGTGTGTGTGTTATGTGTGGTGTGTGTGTATGTGTGGTGTGTGTGTGTGTGTGGTGTGATGGGGGAGTCGCTCCTCAGTGCTGTAGGCAATAGCTGACTAGAATATAAGTTTCCACTGAACTTTGGGCACCTTAAGTAGTTTTGAAACAGGAACGTTCAGGTGTCTAAATGTCCAATCCCTGCATTAAGCATGGCACAGTGGACTGGGAGCTTCTGTGGGACCAGAACCACATGCAGAGTGTGACACAGCCCTGTTTTACCACCCGCCCCCTCTAAGGCTCAGCAAGCTCCCTTAGGTTGTCAAGCACAAGGGGACACGAAGTGAGCAGATACAGCTCGCACTGCTGGTGGAGAGGCAGGCATACAGGTCACGCACTGAGCGGTGAACCTGGAATTCGGGTCACTGAATGGTTTCTGACTTATTTGCCACACCAGCAACTTGTCCAGAAGATTCTAATCAGCCCTCAAGTGTACTGCATAGCCCGGCTTCACAACCTGCTACACAGTCTCAGAGCACCAAGGTTGGTCCACCATGTCTTCTTGGACTGATCAGTGCTGGGTGATGGCAGAAGACCCCTCCTCCCTGCTCCTGGAGCCTAGAATATTCCAACTTGTACAAGCAACAGAGTTCCTGGATGGGCTCTGGGCTTTTACCAGGAGGAGGTAATAGAGTCTGGGCTTCCAGGGCACAGACAACTATTTCGGAGTGGCCTCCATGCACCTTAGCTTCCAAAGTGGGAGTCTGATAAATCTCATGTTTCTCCTATAACCTACCACCAGCCTGGAGGGGCAGGTGTGCAAAACCCAACTCACCATTCGGCCCTGGAGCTCACCTTACTCCGTTCCCCAAACCCTGCCCAGCTTTAGCCTAGGATGGATGCCTCCCCCACCCCGGTCTCTCATGCAGCTGTAAAGTGTGTTGGTAGACCTGAGGGGCAGTGGGCAGGGCTAGGTCCTACAGGGCAAGCATACCATGGATCAACAATGGGGAAAGGTGGTTCACAGACCTGGCTGGCTTACTCACCTTTGAGACTGGTCAGCCCTAGAAGATTCTAATCAGGAAGCATTTAAGAATCTACCCAGGATGGATGGTGGGCAGATATTGTGTCTCTCTGCCAGTACAAGTGGCAATAGAAATTCTCAAGTTGCTAAGGAACAAGCCAAGCTCCCTTCTTTGTGGTAAGTGGTGTCCCCAAGTGTCAAAGATTCATTACTATTGTTCACAGAGCTCCTAAGGTCCCAGAACCACCCCTGGAGAACTTGGAGCAGTGGGTAGGCTGAGAGAGTTCCACAGACTCCTGGGATATGCCATTGGGTTATCATCTCATTTCTGCACTTTGCTGATGGCCTGACCTGGCCCCTCCTCTGAGTTCTCCTCTGCAAAGTGGGAAAGGAGGTACACACATCTCCTGCAGGCTGAGGGGTGGCACCGGGGGTCCTGAGATGCCATGCCCGCATCAGCTGCACAGAATGCAGGAAGTAGGGAGTCTTCCACAACCCTGGCCAGACCAGGTTTCTATCTACCAGCATGGTGTGAGGTGATGTGAGAGTCTATGTAAGTATCAGCTCTAGGCCTCCCGGAGTCACACCAGGCAGGCTGAGTGGAGAGAACAGGAGTGAACCAGGAACCACACTCCCAGTCCATATAGCCGAGTCTCTGAAAAATGGATGGTTCTTTGCGATGTATGAATCAGAACTCAATCCTCCATAGCCCCACGGGATAGAGTCCTATCACATAAGGTGCCTTGTCTCCTGTTCCACACTAGAGCCCTGGAGGTATGTGGTGTAACCCCTCAGGTGGGGAGCATCCTTCGACACGGGGACCATGTTGCCAGTGTCTAGCTGTACTTGGATCCAGGGTTCCAGAATTTCCAGGCTAGATTTTGTGCCCATTGGGGACCAAGGTCCCCTGGGCCATCAGTGGAGGAGAGAACAGAGACCCATCTCTGAAGCCAGGACTCAGCACAGACCAGGGCCAGCCTACCGGGAGCCCGCCTTCTACTGTGAAGTTACACACACAATATGAGCAATTGCTGTAATTCCTCTCTAAGTGCTCTTGTTTCCCCCCAATAATTCACGTTTCATCTCCACAATAAACATTGTTAGAACTCTCCTCTCGGCTTTAAATATACATAATTGCTCCCGGTGCCAGTAAAAGGTATTAATTCCATTTATGCATTCCATAAACTTTTAGGATAACGCAATTGATACCACAATCATGTTGGGACACCTCCTCTATTCTTCTGCTTTGCAAACCTCCGAGGGGCTGGAAAGTTTGTTCCAAATCCATTAGTGTTGACTCAGTCCCATCCTCCCCAGGAATCCCTCACAGAGGCTTTGTGCTTCTCGCCAGGGGCTGGTGGGTGGGTAGCTGCTCTTTCTCAGGATAGACAGGCAGGGAGGCAGGCAGGCAGACAGACAGACAGGCAGGCAGACAGACAGACAGACATACACACACACACTGAGGCTGAGCACCACTGAAGATTACTTGGGGCTGTGTCCAAGCCATTTCATCAATGATGCTCCCAGGCCAATCAAGTCAACCCGTGAACACGCCCCACCCCCACCCCCCAGCAAGCTAGCGGTGTCACAGCCCAGACACCATACCAGGCCAGCGTTACCATCCACACGGGCCCTCTTGCCCACCTGCAGAGCTCTCTCTCTCTGAATGCCTCCGATATCGAAGACAGCCACCTCTGTAAGCAAGACGAAGGCAGCGTGAAGGGGCAGCGCTGGAGCTGGACAGCGGCTAGATGTCTATCACGTCATGCTTGTTGGTTCCACTTCCTCCTCTGTCGAGGGACTCCTGAGACCAGGTGTCTACAATCTCACAACCCAAATTAAAGCCCTCTTCTGGCCAATCCATTCTCTGCTCAGCCTTGCCTGAAGAAAGGGGCTGTCAGAACCCAAGACAGCAACCAGGAAGACTAGCATGTGCGCTTGCATGTTCGTTCCTATTTGTTGGCATGCCTGTGTTTACTGGTGTATGTGCGTACATCTCTGGATACACATATATAGGTCCCTGAGCCCAAGTATGTTTACATCCTTGTGTGCTTATAGATATATGTGTGTGCACTACACACATCTGTGTACCGAGGTGTCCACCCATATGGGACCCTGGGCACATGTACACATATGTGTGTATATATATATTCATGTAGGACCATGAACTGAGGGCCCAGACCTCTTACTACACAAGCAGATTTTTAGGTTGAGGGAAGCTGATTTGGGCAAGCAGATCCTCTGGGGCTGGAAAGGTGACTTTGGCAATGCCGAGGCCAAAGGCCCCATTAACAGCTGTGGTCACTTGGAGGCCAGTGAGGGTGTTTTGCCAATCTGAGAGGAACGAAGGCAACAGTCAATATGGAACTGTACTTGAGAAAAATATGAGTTATCTATCAGTTACCAGCCAGTGGTGTGGCAGGGGCCTAGGCGCAGAAGCCTAGATGGCAAGTCTGGGCAGCGCACACACAGTTGGACCCCCAGAGCTGAGAGCAGCCGCTACCAGCCCTTCCCTAGGCATTGAGAAAAGCCCTTGGGTGTCTGCTCCCAGATCGCCAAGGTGCCAAAAATCTCATTATCAATGTTGGTCCCACCTCCGCCCCCTGTGTGGCAGGGCTGGGAGGGTGCGGGAAATAGCATCCTCTTGCCCAACTCAGCTCTGCTGCCCTGGCATTGGGTGAAGGTTAGGTGGGGAGGCCAAGCCTTCTGTGATCCATGGCAAGTCTGGCCAGCCAGGACTGTCTGTAGTCTGAGCAAACTACCCCATGAGGACAGGGCAGGGCAGCAGGAAACAAACCATTACGGGAGACTTAGTGCCAGACACCTCCGAAGGGGCTGCAGAGGCCCCAAGTGGAAGGAGGAAGCCAGCAGAGAGGGCATTGCCTGCCCCTTCCAAAGACCAATGCTGACCATCTGAGGTACCCTGAACCCTCAGACCTGCCAGAGACTGACCCCATCGACATCCTCAGCAAATAAGATGGAGGGGGGTGACTCTACAAGCTGCATCATCCCCAGGGTTTAGGGGACTTCCTCCAGACACCACCAGACCTCTATGACGGACCAGGTCCCCACCTCACCTCAGGTCAGGAGCTGGGCTGGACAAAGAATCTATGGTTTACCCTACCCAAGCCCAGCTACAGACACAGGAGAGACCTTCAGCAAGGGTAACAGTCCTATAGAAAAGCCAACTCAGGAGGCCACGCTGGATGGCTCCCTCATCTCCACTGTCCTAGGACAAGAGTAAGATCTGTGTGCTATACCGGTCCTGTCTCATTCGGACCCTTACCACCACCCCTCAGTCAGTGGTTGGGGAGAATGGCACACGAGAGAATCAGGATGAGGCACTGTTACAGTCACCCAGTCCCTCTTGACTCACTGGAGCCCATCAGAGCCCCAGCAGTTGGGCTGAGCCATCAGTTAACCATGGACCAGACGCTGGGGAGCCCACCAAGAGCAGTAGCCAAAAGAAACTGCAGGAGGTCAAGGCCTGAGACCAGACCCAGGCCAACTAGACTGATCTTCTGTGGCCACATACAGGGCTGGCTCTGTCCAGCTCTTCAGTCTCCAGAGAGAACGTGAAAGCTGCACCGGTGGGACTTAGGTTTTGGAGAGGAGCCTTGGGAGGGGCCTTGCTCCCGTTGAGAAGGGGAGGTGAGACAAAGCTTGCACCGCAGAGATGGCCCCAGTCCCAACTCCAGCTACAGAGGATGGATGCTGCTGCTCGGTAGACAACTGGACGACCCAGTATCCCTCCGTGCACCTCCTACTGGCCCAGCCGGTGCAGGGCTCCCTCTTCCCAGCTGGACGGCCCTGGGACTTCCCTTTCTACCCAATGCCTCGTATGCCTCGCACGTCCAGACAGTGTCCCCTAGGTCTCACTCTGCTCCTCCTGCAGCCCTTGCTCCCAGAGACAGCCTGGCTCATGACAGTGACCCCTGAACCCCAAGTCCAGCACCTACTTACTAGTTGCACAACTCTGAGCAGGCTGCTTCCCTTCTCACACCTCAGCTTCCTTGGCTGTGCAATGGGGACAAGATCAGACTCCACCGTGAGCAAGTCAAAGCACTTAGCTGGCTACCCAACTCGCAGCCAGTGTGCAGGGGGTGGATTTTGACAACATCAGCTAATTCCCAGCCACAAACCAGACTGTTCCTAGAGGCG
This sequence comes from Chionomys nivalis, assembly GCF_950005125.1. Classification (NCBI taxonomy): domain Eukaryota; kingdom Metazoa; phylum Chordata; class Mammalia; order Rodentia; family Cricetidae; genus Chionomys; species Chionomys nivalis. The sequence continues at coordinate 2,241,273 of NC_080096.1, read as the reverse complement.
TCAGAGAAAGGACCAGAGCTCCCGGCACTGTGCTTACACCCCTGGAGAGCCGGTCCACAACCAGCAAGCCACCACACCACCTGGAGGAGGTAGTCCCCAAAGGATCATGTGGGCCCCCAAGACTCAGAGAGGCGCGGAACTCAGCTCAGGATAGATTCCAAGGCACTGAGCACAAAAAAGCCGACCAGTCTCCCTGCCCCATGGATCTCACTGATTGCAACACTCCTGACCTTTCGGGACCCATGGGAGGCTGGCTGACTCTGGCCACAAGTCCGAGGGGTGGGCACACCTACACTGCCCAGCCCCAGAACCCGCCTCCTGCTTGATGCTCCTCCTGGCTCTGGCCAGGTGGGAACCCCGTGTGGACAGCATGTGTGCTCAGACAGACCTCAGTGCCAGGGCTGTGGGATTCCACCCTGCTACTCTCCCTCCAGATGCCCACTGACCATGGCTACTTACCGTCCAGGTGGCTGACTTGGCTGTGCTGGACTGCTGGAAGGTGACCTCGAAGTGGTGGGGGCCAGGGTAGTCAGTGTTGGAAGGGATGACAGGCGCTGGAGACATGGTGTCGAAAGTGGAGCTGGGCTGCGCGTAGGGCGAGTGGGTGGGTGCGCTGGCAGCGTGCTCCGGGGTGTAGGGGCTGGCCGGGGCCGCGCGGCTGCCCATCTGGTCCATGGCGCTGCTGAGCAAATTGAACTGGGCCTGGCAAGGAAGGGGGAGGAGGGAGGGGAGAAACAAGGGCTAAGGTGGAAGCCCCAGCTCCAGCTCCTGTCCCGTTGGGGAGGTGTCTTGTTACAGGAGCCTTAAAGGGCCAGCCGGCTCCAAGTCATCCCAAATATTTCCTGGGGCCCCCACCCCACCCCAACAGGTCACTACTTGTGTTGGGATAAACGCATATTCACCTCTCCCGCCTGCCCCCTCCGTCTGCCTCCCGGTGCCAGGGCTTCTGGGGATCCACCCAGCTGCCAGCAAGGTGGATTGGGGCTTTGTACACCTACCTGGAGGGGAGCTATTTGGTTGGGAAGGTTCCCAACCCAAGACCCTGGTGGGCTCCACTGTGTTCCTGGGGCAGCTCAGGGGCTAGAGGGCCACAAAGATCAAAGTTCTGAGAGCCTGTAGCCTGGCTGCAAGGGTGGGGATGCAGTGGGTTCTAGAGCATGGGTACCCTGAAGTCCTGCAAGGCCAGATGTGACTAGGTCCAGCCCTCTGAGTGATGGACAGAGGTGAGACTGCCATTAGTCCCCAGAGGTCCCAACAGCCATTTTCAAAGGAATTTCTTTAAGCCTTGGCTTTATCTCCATTACAATGAGTTCCCCACTCCTCCAGGGTGTGGGCAGCTCCTCCAAGAACCCCTGCTGGTTCTCTAAGAGAGCCCAGGCTGTCCAGCTCTTCCCCTGAATCAACTACCCCACTGGTCCAGGAACTTTAGGGAGGCCCCACCTCCCTGCCATGGGTGTCTCAACAGCTATCAACGACTGGAAGACTGGAAGACGACCTGGTCCACATCAAAAGGCATCACAACAAGAAGGATTTGGGAGGATAGTACCAATGGCAGATGCTGGTCAGAGTGGGTCCCTAATTGAGTTGCTTAATTGAACCTCTCTGCGCGGGTGAGCTTTTCTGCAAACTTAGATGGACCCCCACAGGCCCGAGGTGGGTACTGCCATCTGTTCCCACTTCACAGAAGAGGACCCCAAGACTCCGAGGGGGAAATGACTGGCTCCAGTTAGCCAGCAACATAACAGAGACTGGATAGACGGTGAAGAAAGGGGATCACAGCACAAAGTGCCCCCCTTTACCCTGTTGCCCCTTCAGGGAGGCCTCTGAACCTGGCTGGAGTCTTGTCTTCTATGTCCCCTCCCACTAGCCTGCTGCCATAGTGTTCCCAGACAACAGGGCTCCAGACCTCAAGTTTCCCTTCTCGTGGGGACCTTGTGTTCAGCCCCTCCTGTCCCTCGGTCCTCACACGGAGGGCAGTTGTATAAAGAGACCGGTGATGCCAAGGCTCCAGTGGTCCACTGTGAGTCCTTGATTGACAATTCAAGTGTCCTTGAGAACACCAGACTGAAGATAACACAGGAGGGAGGGTCCTACGAAAAGGCTGCCCAGCAGGAGGAAGATCAGCTCAGAGGACAGATCAGATGAGGGAACTCAGGAGACAGGGGCCAGAGACAGGTTCTAGTTTGTTTGTTTTTAAGATTTATTTACTTCTTGACTGACTGTTTGGGTTTTCAAGACAGGGCTTCTCTATGTGGCCCTGGCTGTCCCAGAACTAGCTCTATAGACCAGTATGGCCTTAAACTCACCGAGATCCTCCTGCCTCTGCCTCCTGAGTGCTGGGATTAAAAACATGAGCTGCTACCTCCCAGCTCTAGATATATTTTTTTAATGTTATGCGTATGAGTGTTTTCCTGGATGTGTGTTGCACGCCACATGTGGAAGCAGGCCAGCATGATGTCACCCTACCCCTGAGTGATCCTGAAATGATGATATTCTAAAGACTCGTGCCTCTCAGTCAGTCAGAGTAGTAAAACAATGGACCCCAAAGAAATGGGAATTTCTCCTTGCACCTCCCACCTCCCCAACACAAGAATCTCGTGGTGGGAGAAGGAAAAGGCCTCAAGAGTGATTGTCGCTCAGAAAAAGATTTCACATAAACTTGCCCCCACTGAGGCTGAAGATCAGTGAGAGCTGGGTCGCACCCTGACCAGGATGCACAGATATGCACATTCCTGGCCCTCTAGTCAAATTTTGATTTCATTTATGACCCTGAAGCCAAACTTTAGTGGCCCTCTTTGTCCTGCTTGCCAGTGTGGCCACATTGAATAAACTTTTCCTGTCTTCATTTGACTTCTACAGTTGGCTTCTTGTGTACTGGTGGCCAAACCTGGCTCAGGATACAAGGTGTAACCCTAAGTTCAACAACAAAGAGGGCATCAAATCCCTTGGAATTGGAGTTACGGGTGGTCGTGAGTTGATGTGTGGGTACTGGGAACCAAACCCGTGTCCTCTACAAGGGAAGCAAGTGCTCCCAACCACTGAGCCATCTCTCCAGAACCAAGTTCTGTCTCTGGCCAGAACTGTGGCCTCCAAGGGAAGCAAGTGCTCCCAACCACTGAGCCATCTCTCCAGAACCAAGTTCCGTCTCTTGCCGGAACTGTGGCCTCTGAACCCTGAGATGAGGGCCAGGCAGAGACTATCAGCTCTGGGACACTGGGGCAGCCAGCTGCTGCCATGCAGAGCAGATCTGAGCAAACCTGAGCTGAGCCAATGTCTAAGCCTCACCTTCTCCCCAGTATGCAAGGCCCTATTGGACTTGGATGGATAGACCTTGGCAGGGGGACCCGTTTCCATAGTAAAAAACCATCTATCCACAGAAGGGCTGAGTCCAGACCCAGACCACTACATCCTCCCTAGTCCTGGGCAGGCTCCCGAACCTTCTCAACTTCCTGCACCATAGAACACTAGCCCCTCCACCCTTACCCCGGACAAGTGGACAAAGGAGTTAGAAGAGCACTGGCAATGAGGACTGTGATGACATCATAGGACTGTGATGACATAGCACTGTGATGACACCATAGGACTGTGATGACGTCATATGGCAGCGATAACATAGACCTGTGATGACGTCACATGACTGTGATGACATCATATGACTGTGATGACATCGTAGTACTGTGATGACATAGGACTGTGACGATGTAGCCAGCCTGTGGATGAAACTCTGAACCTTGTTCCCAGCAGACACCCAGTGTGACTTCATGTTGGTAAACAACGCAGAACAGGTGAAGCCAGAGAGGCAAAGCCAGAGAGGAAGACAGCAATATGCGTTTATCCCAACACAATAGACCACGGAACTGCACAGAGAGAGGTAGGAAGCTCAGGCACTATTTCTCTCCTCTCTGGCGAGGAGGAAATGTTCTGGAGGTGATGGATGCGTACATCCCATCAGACTAAACGCTGCTGGGTGGTACATTTTGTTATTTACTTGTTTGTTTTGTTCTTTTTAGTTTTGGGGATGTGGTCTCTTGTAGCCCAAGCTAGCCTGGAGCTCATTATATAGGAGGCTGACCTCGAACTCCTGATCCTCCTCCATCTCCCTCTTGAGTGCTGTGCTGGGATTACAGGCAGGCACCAGGGTGCCTACTTCATACCATGCTGAGAATTGAACCCACAGCCTCAGACACTCTAGGCAGGAAGTACTCTACCATCTGAGTTACACCCCCCCACACCATATATTTTAAATGAGTAGATTGTGTGATGTGTGAATTACACTTTAATAACACTGTCTAAAAACAGGAGGGAACTGATCCTTACCTCCCCCAGCACCAAGACCATGTGAGAGGAGCATGGGATATGACAGTTGTCCCCCTCAGAAAGAGGGGTGAAGCCTCCCATGTTGGAGTATCTAGGCTGAGGAGGCCCCATCCCATCCCAAGATCTGACAACAGATTCCTGGTAGGAAGGTCATGGTCCTGCTCCTCCTGCTGGCACAGGAGTGTGGTGGCATAGAGGCAGAACTCTGGTTGGCCCAGCACAGACCCCCACCCAAGCATCCCCATTCTCAGACTCCTCCTATAGGCCTCTGACCACAGCCCTACCTCCCAGCAGAAGCCTCTACCTTAGTCTTGCCATAGACTCTGCTGAGCTCAGAGGGGCTAGCCCTGGCTACAGCAGCTGGAGCATCTGGGCACTCTGACCTTTGTCCAGTCCTAATGCCTTCCACAGGAAGGTGTCACTCCTATGCCCCCCACTGAACTGTGAGAGTGTGAGGACCCACATCATCCTGTGAGTTGGACCAATGGCTACAAAGTGTTTAAGCACATGAAGGAAAGTATCCCAACTGCAAGGACTCTATGCCAGAGAAAGAAGGCCTAACACCTTACTCTTAGCTCCATGGTAACACACTGAGATGACCCTAAGTTGGCAGGAGTAGCTGTCGGTTGCATTTACCAATTCCTTTCATCTGTTTTATGTTACAGTCCCGGGGACTGAGCCCAGACTTCACGCAGGCAAACACTCCACCCCCGAGCCACAGCTCTGGCCTCTGGCCCTCTTCACCGTGTGAATGCAGTTATTGAAGTTCAGAATTCCATACGTGGTTCACATTGTACATGTATCCCGCAGCACTCATGAGCCATCAGGCCCAGGAACCCCATGGATGGCCTTACCATAAAGCCCTTTATAGACAACGGCATAGCACTTACATGGAGCCTACACACATCCCCTGGCTGGCTCACAAAACCTAACCCGTGGTATCTGCCATGTAGTCATTAGACTGCCCCGCTTAAGGGATGAAGAGAGTCATGTCTGTACATGTTCAGTATAAATGCGATTTTTCCAAATTTTTTTTGATTCCTACTCATTAGAATTTGAGGATGCAGAACCTACAGATATGGGTCCCCAACAGACATGGGTCCACACAGACACGGGTTCCCACAGACACGGGCTTTAACCGACGCAGACAGCCACACAGACACAGAACACACAGACAAATGACTCAGCAGACACAGGATCCCACAGACACAAAAGAGCCCACAGACAGGATAGGTGTCATAAACACTGAGAGTTACACAGATGCAGATGGAGGATGCCATTGCCACAGAGGAGCCCACAGACGCAGGATCCCACCCACCGTGTTCCCTGAGAGGTGTGCATTTCAGAGCAGTTGCTTGAGACATTTTTCTGCGCACACAAAGTAGCAGAGGAAGGAATGGTTGAGTGAATGAATGAATGAATGAATGTGATGGCGAGGCTGTGAGTCCGGTGATGGCTTCCCACATCTGAGTGATGGTCAGGAAGGCAGCTCTTTCTGGTGTGGCTGTCTAGGAATGAGGATAGAGCCATGGTTCTACCTCACGCTTCCTGTCTTCCAGGGGATCCCTGGACCTCGGGGAAGGCATTTCCTTGTTATGTTTCAGATCCAGGATGGGATGGTAGGTCCACCTCCTTCCTGCAGCCCTCAATGTCTCCCCAGCGAAGGGCTTTGGGAAGGGAGGTCACATCAGCGGCAGTGGGCAGTAGCAGCCCCTCCGTGCCCAATTTCTGTCCCATCCCTAATGGGCAGAGAGCCCTGCCTCTCTTGCTCAGAAGCAGAGTACAGGCCCATGGCAGTAAGGTTCATATTTTAACTTGTCTGCATTCTTCCGTGATTGGAGGTGGGTGCCAAGGACTTAGTAATTGAACCAAAAGGAACAGCGATAGCATCTGTGGGGGAGCGTTCTGCAGGAGGAACCGGGCTCTTCCAGCAGTCAGGCCCTCAGCACTGGAGTGCAGAACCTGGCTGGCATGGCGAATCTGAGGCCCTCTCACAGAGGAAGGCCCCTGAAGACCTGCTTTGGGGACACTGGACTGGCCTGCCAGTAGACCAACCTGTCCCCTTGTCTAGTGAATGCTGGCCCTCCCTGCCTGCTCTTTCCTTGCATTTCTAGGGACTCCACCCACTTGCTCACAGTCTTGGTGTCTATCATGCCTCCCAAAGATGGCAAGGACCCCACTGATTACAAAGTGTAGGAGATCTCCATAGCGCTCCCTCCTTCCTCTGAAGCTCTGGGGAAGGACCCACTCCTGTTTCCTCATTGCCAGGCTGTGAGGCTCAGTCAGGCCCCCTACTTCTGCCTCCAGATAGGCTGCTGAAATGAGAAGCTTGTCAGAGAGGTCTAAGCAGGTCCATACAGAAGCCCAGGGGTCCCCCAGCCCAGAGGCCCCCCAGAAGCCCAGACAAGGCCCACTTGGCCTCAAGGAAGACTTGGGCAAAACCTGAACGTTTTTGGTTTGTTTTCCTTTCAATGAGAACTCCAAGATAGTGGGCTAATTAGGACATGCCCGGCCTGCGGCGGCCCACATGTGCCTACATGTGCATGTGGAGTGCCTGGGCGTGACCTGAGAAGGCCTTGAGGAATGAAGGAGTCATGGAGCCAGCGGGTGGCCTTTCCTCCAGTGTCCAGGCCACTAGTGGGCCAGTCTCCACGGGAAAGCCCGACATCAGGGGACAACAGCTCTGATGGGGGATGGGTTTGAGGAGAACTCAGCCATCCCCCAGGTCTCTGCGTCACACACTAGACTTTGTCCAGTGGCACTGGAATCATCCAGCAAACCCCCAGGACACTTGAGAGTAAGACCTGTCCTGGACTCAGGCAGATGGGGGCCCCTGTGAGCCCCACCCTCTACACTGACCTGGGCTCAGGCAAATGGGGCCCCTGTGAGCCCCACCCTCTATACTATCCTGGGCACAGACAGTGTCTCTGTGAGCCCCACCCTCTACACTGTCCTGGGCTCAGGCAGATGGGGGCCTGTGAGCCCCACTCTCTACACTGTCCTGGGCTCAGGCAGATGGGGCCCCTGTGAGCCCCACTCTCTACACTGTCCTGGGCTCAGGCAGATGGGGGCCTGTGAGCCCCACTCTCTACACTGTCCTGGGCTCAGGCAGATGGGGCCCCTGTGAGCCCCACTCTCTACACTGTCCTGGGCTCAGGCAGATGGGGGCCTGTGAGCCCCACTCTCTACACTGTCATGGGCTCAGGCAGATGGGGGCCTGTGAGCCCCACTCTCTACAGAGAAAGTCAGGCTTTCTCCAAAGAGTCTCCCATTCCCTCACTCTCCCGGGTCTCTTCTTGGCTCCTGCATAGAGATCTGCAGGAGGCCTCCCAGGCACCCCTGCTGGAAACAGCGCCATCAGTGCCTCTGCCCTCTTTCCCTGGGTTCAGACTTCAACTCAGTTCTAACACCTTGTCTCCTGGTAGTCTCTTCATGCCCTGGGGTGACAGCACGCTGGTGACCTTGCCTTATAGCAGAGGGTCATGGAGCACAGGACACCCAAAACTGGGCCTCTAGCTCCCCAAGCTCCTGCTAAAGGCAGCTGAGTTTCTTGTCTGCTCTGAGCAGAGAGAGAAGGAGATAACTCCAGTCTAACCCTCCAGCACTCTCTCCTGGTTGACGGTGGGTCCAGGGTGAGAACTGTGCCCCAGGGCGTAGGGGACAGCAGGAGCTGGAGAGAGGTAGGATAAGGTTCTACATCCCTGGACCTCCGTTTTCTCTTTTGCACAGTGGGAATTAAGTCCATTCATAACCCGTAGCACAGTTGTGAGGGTGGGGCCTGGAAGCCGAAACCTTATGGCTATTGGAGAGGAATAACCCTGGCTCAACCATCAGGACACCGGAATCCAGGAGCTCCATCGCCTTGGGCTGGCACATTCCCACCCTAACATACTGGCACAGGGCCCAGTGAGGAAGGGACAGAGTCTGTCTGCCCACAAGAAGCAAGGCTGGTACCAAAGGTTGAGCAGAGCCATGAAGCTCCATGTGGGATAGACTTGCCGTCCCTAGCAGGGGTCTCATTCTTGGATGTGTACCGGTCGTGCTAACACCTGGCATGGAAAGAGATGCTTGGAATCTCTGGCTGAGTGAAACAGACCCTGAAATACCCACGGAGACCTAAACACAGTCAGAGTTCTACTCCTTGGACTTCAGGAGCCTCTGAAGGAAATGTCCACACGAGTGCTGATTGCTGTCCTGTTGGCCTCCACAGACAGCGCCTGGGGCAGAAGATGGGGGGGGGCAGGCTCTTCCTGCTCAGTGCTGGAGTGAGGGCAGGGCCTCCCCCATGCATCCCCTTTTTCCCCCACCAGTCACCGGTCCTGACCAGACAAGGAAGCTCTCGGCTTCCTGCCCTCACATGTTAAACTTGGATACTGTGCTTTTACCTTAACGACTCCCACCTCCCATCTTAACTGTTTCAAACCCACAAACAATCTCGAGCGATTGGTTCTTATACGTGGATGGAAACATCAACAGCCTTTGTCATAGCTCAGACCACCACGATGGACCACCGAGGTGGACAGGCTGCGCCCAGTTCTTCGCAACAAAAGCACATGCTTTACACGACATGCAACGTTCTCCAGAAATGCATTCTCCAGACATGCAACATTTCTCTAATGAAAATAATAACAGAAAACCTGCCTGCTGCATGCACGGGATGTCAAACATAAATGCAAAGGCCCGGGGTTGCAGGCTAACTTCATTCTCCATCTCCTCACCAGAAGACCAGCCTGCCAAGGTGCCCTGCCTCCAGGAAGCTCCTGTGTGCTCTTCAGCTGCCCCAGCGTTCTGGGCTTCCCCTCCAGTAACACATCTAAGGCTGTGCTGTCTCTTGTCTCCCCATCTGCTTCACACAGAATCCAAGATCTTCACGCAATGGCTCTGTCTCAGTTTACACTGGGGTGATGTGGGTTGGTGATACTGGGGGGTTCGGAAGTCAGTACGCACAGAGAAGTGGGAACACGTGATGGCACATGGGACCGCGAGAGTGTTGTCTACTGATGAGGCTCCCTCCAAACTCTGCCTTCTCGAGGGGCAAAGGTGCTAGGCTCTGCTGCCGGTGTGCTTCCAAGGACCCCACACTGAAGCGTCCAGATCTCCACAGACAAAAAGAACCAAAGTCCACACACCAAAGTGACCAATCGGTTCCTGATCCACAGTCACCAGCCAAGGGCTTGCTTGCCTGCTGGGGCACCCAAGTATCTCTGTACCCTGGATATGGCATGCCTTGCACTCAAGCATTTCTGTACCCTGGATTCAGTATGCCTTTTGATAAAGGAAACTTCTTTTGTCCTTCCTTCCTTCCTTCCTTCCTTCCTTCCTTCCTTCCTTCCTTCCTTCCTTCCTGCCTGCCTGCCTGCCTGCCTGCCTGCCTCATGCTGAGTCCACAGCTGCTCTAATAGGTTCACCTGGTCTGGTCACTTCCTCTCCTCAGCCAGGCTCACAAGGATAATGCCAGGGACCCAAGTACCCAGCAGGAGACGGAAACAGCAGCCTTAAGTTCAGCGTTCCCTGAGGTTTTGATATGCATGGAGGGGAACATGGCTTCATAGAGCACACAGGATACCTGTGAGGCTGGGGCACAACTCCACCCAAGTCCACTGCAGTCTCAGAAGAAGAGGACCTTTGTCTAGGTCTCGCTTTCTCCCTTCTCCTCTCCACTCTTCCTCCCTCTCTCCACCACTTCCTCTTTCCTCCCCTTCCTCCCTCTCTCCACCACTTCCACCTTCTTTCCTTCCTTCTCTCCTTCCCTTCCTCCTTCCCTCTCTCCACTCTTCCTCCCTCTCTCCACCACTTCCTCCTTCCTCCCTCCCCTTCCTCCCTCTCTCTACCACTTCCTCCCTTCTTCCTTTCTTTCTTCCTCCCCTTCCTCCCTCTCTCCACCACTTCCTCCTTCTTTCCTTCCTTCTCTCCTTCCCTTCCTCCTTCCCTCTCTCCATCATTTCCTCCCTCCTTCCTTTCTTCCCTCCTTCCCTTCCTCTCTCTTTTCTCCCTTCTTTTCTTCCTTGGCTTGCTCCCTTCCTCCCCTTTTCAGTCTGTCTTTTTTTTTCTTTCCCCCCATCCTTCCTTCCTCCCTGCCTCCTCCCTTTCTGAAAACCACCCTGGCCTCTGTGTGCCCCCTCCTGTGATGACAAGGCAGTTGTGGCCCACCCTGGATTTCTCACAGAAGTAGCTGGGATGGGAACTGGCGAAAGGAGCTAGCTGCCAGGTCCCCATATGCTGTGGTCCCTCAGGCTCCCCTGTGCAGCCGCTAGTACTTCATATTCCAATGCCACTTCCTCAGCACAAGGCCTAGCCCCTGGGCACTTGCTCTGTTGTCCCGTGGCCCTTTCTGCTCCCTTACTAAGGCAGTAACTCTGGGTAGGAGCCAAGTAGCGTTTACCCATCCAGCACAGGTATGGGTGCCATGGCCCCCATGACCACATCTGCTTCTGTGGGGTCTCAGAGTTCTGCAGAAACCTGCTCATTCCTGGGCCTCTTTCCTTCTCCCTGGGGCAAGCGTCGTGCTCATTCTGTTGTGAGAGATGGGGAGACAGGGTCCTCTCATTTCTAGAACACCAGCCGAAGCTGTGTGGACTCTTCTAAGGGTAAGCAGGCTTCTGGAGCCCCAGTCTTCTCCCGTAGGCATGTCTGAGCCTGGGTTCAGCTTGCCCGGGGTTAGTGACTGACAGAAGCCTGGCCCTGTGGAGACAGCCATCCCTCCCGCCCGTGTGCTCGCTGGAGACCTCCATCCTGATGGTGTTTCCCACAGTCTCCCTGAGCCTGTGATTAAACGGATGGAAATGTCAACAAGACACGACTTGTGCATGGGGGGAACGGCTGTCTCCCTGGAGGTATGCACACAGCACCCTCCTTTTGCCCGCTGAGGCAGAGCCTTGCCCGGTTCCATGCCAGGGCCATGTGGAACTTTCCACACCTCACACCCGGGAAACGTGCCCCCAGAAGCTCCACTCAGCTGCCAGGCGTGCGTCTGCAAGACCCACTGTGAAGCCTGGGCCACCCCTCCACCCAGTGTAGCCTGAACCCTGGGTATCGTGGAGCAAAACATTCCTGGGGGTCTCTGGGCAGCTCCCCCATCTCTTTGGCACTATAAGCAGCAGTGATTCACAGAAAATTTCAAACCATCTGAGTGTACCCCAATAGCATAGGGGAGGTGGTGCTCAGAGAAAGATGTAGGAGGGGGCATGCCTCTGCCAGCTCCTCTCCCTGGGCACATTCTTGTACTCTGGAACTCAGCATCCACATCCATGCATTCCTCTTGCTGTCCTTCTGTCTGTCTTCTTCATGGAGCCAGCTGAGGACGCCTGGAGCCAGTCAGTAAGGATCCCCCAGTCTTTTCCTAGATTTTAGCTTCGCGTGGAACAAAGAACGAGCAGCTGGCCCGAGAAATTAGGATCACGACAAAGGAGATGTGGGCCCAAGCGATGTGGGCCATCTGCAGTGACCCATAGTGAGCCGGTGACACTGTCTTGGGACCCAAAGATGGAGAAGACAGCCCAGTGTAAGCTGGGAGATGGGCCATGAAAGCTAAGGACAGATGCTGCCCGCACACTCAGGGCATCCCCTAACCCTGGCCATCTCTTGGCAGAGGGTCCTGAGCTCTCCCCTGGGAGTACAGTGATGAACCTTCTGGCCAATCAGCAAACAAGCTCAGGGCTTCCAGGAAACAAGGGTGAACACTGCCCAGTAAAGAGGCAGAAACAGGCGCCCAGGTAGGATGGGACTCTGGGAAAGGCACGGGCTGCTGTGGTTTCTAGTCTGTAGGAAGCAGTCCCTTGGACCCCCCAAATCTTGTGGGATCTGGTGTAGTCCTAGGCAGGGGCCAGGGAAAAGACCCTGGCCAGAGGAAGGACCAAGAGCAAGTGCTTGGGTGATGGATGCAGCAGGAGAAGTTGGGGCTCATAACTGGGTGGTAGTTCTGTGCACGTCTAAGTGGTTCTGTGCATGTCTAAGTGGTTCTGTGCACGTCTATGTGGTTCTGTGCACGTCTATGTGGTTCTGTGCACGTCTAAGTGGTTCTGTGCACGTCTACATGGTTCTGTGCATGTCTACGTGGTTCTGTGCATGTCTACGTGGTTCTGTGCATACCTAAGTGGTTCTGTGCACATCTACATGGTTCTGTGCATGTCTAAGTGGTTCTGTGAATACCTAAGTGGTTCTGTGCATGTCTAAGTGGTTCTGTGCACGTCTAAGTGGTTCTGTGCATGTCTACATGGTTCTGTGCACATCTATGTGGTTCTGTGCATGTCTAAGTGGTTCTGTGCACGTCTACGTGGTTCTGTGCACATCTAAGTGGTTCTGTGTATACCTAAGTGGTTCTGTGCATGTCTAAGTGGTTCTGTGCACGTCTACATGATTCTGTGCATGTCTAAGTGGTTCTGTGCACATCTAAGTTGTTCTGTGCATGTCTACGTGGTTCTGTGCACGTCTAAGCATGGGATAGGCAACATTGCAGCCTTTGGACACAGTAGCAGTAAAGAAAAAGTGTTTGAAGGGGGGGTCAGAGATAGTGCTAGGGTTTGCGTCTGGGTCAAGGGAGTAGAAGGTGTCTCACGGCTGAAATGATGTTGCCCAGGTGGGATGCCGGAGCTCAGTTTGGCTTCATGAGTGGATATCCCATCCCATGAGTGGGAACCAGGAGGGAATACAGAAAGCGGAAATGTCTCCGGACAGCGAGGAGACAGAGAGAGCATAGGTTCAGGATGACCTCCCTGGATCAGGCTCCAGTGGATGTGCCTCTCTCTCATCTAATCTTACTTTAGTTCTATCCTCCCTGGGGTCTCCAGCCCCCTCTCTGTGGTTGACTCTGGTCCCTTTCATAACCTCATAGTGAAACCCCTTGTCCCAGGGCACCATGGTGCCCCCTTCCTGGCTTCCAGGCTTCTTAAAGTGGCTGTCTTTCCCAGAACTGTTTCCCCCTCCCCCCATAGCTCCCCCTTAATAACTTAAATAATAAATAAACTTATTGACTTAAATAACACTCATGTTCATCTCCACAGCATCCTGCCCACCTGACTCCCGCACCTGAGTTGCACATGGCCTCCCCCATCCATGTGCGTGTCCGTGTCCACAGCATCCTGCCCGCATGGCCTCCCCATCCATGCACGTACGCTCTTGAGCCTCCCACACAGAGCCCTACAGCCTTTCTGACCACTGCTACAGGGCTCCTAAGGCAGCTGCGGCTGTGTCCTCTAGCCCTGTCTCGGTCCTTCGCAGGTCTCACACCTGGCCATCTCCACAGATGCCCTGTCTCAGCCACCAGATGGGCAGATCCCGCTTCCTCCTTCCTTTTGTTGCTTCAGGAACTCCACGCTTGGTCTCCAGTTCCTACCAGCTAGCCACTCTCTCTGTCTCAACCATTCAACTGCGGAAGCACCCCAAACTCTGCACCGTCACAGAACAATGCTTGATTCTCCCTTCTGAGGCTCCTGCAGCAATTCTCCATCACGGTGGAAAGCCCTTGAGGTCACCCTCACACACCCCACCCCACCTGGACCACATCCCTTCTCCCAGTCTCAGCTCTGCCCTCCTCTGGTCACTTCCCAGCACTGCACTGTGCCTTTCTAGACCCTAAGGCCAGCTCCACCCCTCTGCTCTCCAGTCCTTTCTTGTTGCATAGTTATCTTTTCCCTCATGAGATCATCCCTTGGGCTTCCTGTAGGAGCACAGGGAAGCCTGCTCCAGGCACAGGGTGGACTCCAGACCTGGGCCACACATGCGCTTCTCTGCAACCTCACACACACATCTGTGTGTGTGTGCACATGCAGGAGAACTGGAAACTGAGGAAGAGGCTAAGAGTTTGGGGTGTCAGAAGATAGTCCTAGCTATCATATGCTCCTGTTCATCTCATCCCATCTAGCAGGCCCAGTTCCAATGGCCCTCAACTTCTTCCTACACTGTGAATGGGCTCCCTGCATGCAGCCCATCCTGCATTGCATTCAGGGCTGGACTCTAGCTGAGGGGCATCACTTGGCTAAAGACTCTACTCCTTGGAGAGAGAAAGGAAGGTGGGGGAGAGGCAGAGTCAACGGCATAGGAAGCAGCAGCAGGAAGATGAGCTCACGCCCAGTTCTTGCAGTCAGCTTCTCTGTAAGTCCACCAACGTGTAAAGGGCTGGCACAGCCATGGCCAGATGCTGTCATTGGGATCTCACAGTTCATCTCTGTGACCTAAGCAGGCAACAGAATTAGTACTACCCTGCTTACAGAGAACAAAACTGTGCCTCGGCATGTGGCCTCATACTCCTCATGAAGTCATAGCTGGTGGGGGGCACCAGAGATAAAGTCTGAACCCATACACCGAACCCCAAATCAAGATGGGGTACACTTATCCGAAAAACCATCCCTGGATCAGACAGCATTCTGGAAACCAGGCACTTCTCCAAAGGCAAGGCTTGCCTGTGGACTCCCAAGTGGCTGCTTCCACCAGGCAGGGACAGATGAGTGGGAAAGACGCATCAGCGAGTCCATAGTTCACATTATCTTTGATACACTCCAAGCCAAAGGCTACTCTCTGCTACACATCCTCTAATTCACTGGGACAAGGTCACGAACAAATAATGAAGCCGAGTCACCCGCCCACCCAGTTAGACTGATGGCTCTGCCCGGCTCCCAGCCGGAGAAGCTTGGAGCCCCAGCAAATCCTGAGCTGCACTGCTGCACTGGGCCGAAAGCAGAAGGGGCATCTGTGGTCCACAAAGAGAGGACACGTGGCTGGGGAGATGGCTCAGTCAGTGATGTGCATGCCACAAAAGAATGAGGACCTGGGTTCCATCCCCAGCACCACGACAAGGGCCAGGCGTGGTGGTGTATGCTTGTAATTCTAGTACCGGGAAGCAGAGACAGACAGACAACCCAATCTAGCCTACTCAGTATGCCCAAGCTGCAAGAGAGAGATTGTCTCAAAATACAAGAACACATATAAACACACATACACACCCCACCACAACAACATAACACACACAGAATAACAGCGTGACATGGTAGCCATTACTGGTTCTGGGACCTAGGGCAGCAGTAGCTGGGTGGGAGTCACTGATTGTCTTGGAAGCAGGTTTCTGTGTGGCCCCGACAGTGGCTCTCTGCCTCCTATGCCTTAGGAAGGGCAGCCATGAAGAACCATGATTCGACCTGCGCTCAGTCTTTCCCATGGGTGGCGTCTGTTCCATTAGAGGAAAAAACAGCACAGTCCTCTGCCCTCTGACTTCCAGATTAGCAGTTAGGAGTCCCTTAGATTCCAGACATGGCAGCCAGATACCCCAGAGGTCAGTAAACTATACGGCCCAGAACTGGGTATGGGAGTTAAAGGCTACCTGGGTAGCTGATATCTGACAATGACACGCTGGTGGACAAAAGAATCGATGAGAATGTGGGTGAGGACAGACAGAGGAAGGAGGAAGGGTGGAGTTGCTGTCCCTTGAGCTATGCTAGCATGCCCCCAACATACGTGCATACATGCACGCACACACACACACATGCACGCATGCGCACACACACCACATTCACATGCACACACCACACATACAAATGCACTCACACATGCACACACACACGTATGCATGCACAAGCACACACACCACACACACATGCACACACCACACATGCACATACCACACACACATACACACACATGCACACACCTCACACGCAAACACCACACAATTCACAAACCACACATACACATGCATGCACACACACCACATATGCACACAACACACACACGCACACAACACACATACACATGCGCACACATGCACACACACACACACACACTGCTCATTCTGCTAGAAGCTGCAGTTCTCCAAAGATCTCTGGTCTTTCACAAAGACTTCTGTGGCTCTGTACTCATGGCTCTTATCTTGGGCACACCTGGACTCTGTCATCTCCCACAATCCTTTATCCATTGTAGGGTCCCTGCACAGTGTATGCATTCATGGCCCTTACTCTGCCTGCTCCCTTAATGGAGAAATAGCCCCATGTGGGGCAGCTGTACCAAGACCTCCATCTGCTCAATTAGCAGCCTGGTGTCTGCTTGACCCCAGGGACCTGGCAAGTCTGGAAATGAGCCCAAGTCCCTTGGGCTCAGGCCAAGCACAGGCTGTGGCCCCTTCTGCCTTCTGCTCCTCTGCTGGGGCTAGCTGTACCTGAATGAGAAGAGCAAAAGGAAGCCTTGGGTCCAGCCCGCTACCCATCTGTGCCTTGGAGTTCACACCCACATTGGGAAGAGCCCACAGCTATGAGAAACACCCCATCTGCGCTGTAAAGTGAACAAAGTCCCAGGTGAGGATGCTCTTGGCAGGGCGGGGCAGCCTCACACTAAATCCCAAAGCAAAGATGACCTCTTTGTACAAGTTCCTCAGCAGCTGAGTAGGCAGCACAGGATAGCCCGGGGACCCTGAGCAGGGCCAGAGCCACCAGCCTCAAAAGCTGTTTCAGGATCACCCAATTCACAGGGCAGTAACTCAGCCACCCCATCAGACACCAGCAGAGCCTCCCTCCAGCTCCCCACTTGCTGCCCTGGCAGAAGCTGCTGGTCCTCAAGAGCCACCTCAGGATGAAGAGAACTAGAGCCGTCCACCCTCCAGCCCAGGATCTGCCTCTAGCCTCCCCAACGCCACTGGTCGCCCCACCTGGTAGCAGGCACTTGGCCATGGAGACAGGTGAGAGACTGTCTCTCTGAACCCCAACCGTGGCAGACCCTGTCAAGCCCCAGAGATGCATGTCACCAGGTCTCCAAGTAGACCGGGCACAGCACACCTACCGTGGCAAGGTGTCTCATGGGGTCACCGACGTAAAGCATGGTATGCTTGTGGGGGGCTGCACACGCTGAGGAGCTGGTGTGCCGCGGGACGAGGCATGGGTCTGGGTGGCTCGGTGGGGTAGGGGCAGATTGGTGGCTTCCCGGTGGGGTGGACTGAGGAGGGGCTGAGGCTGTCTGGCTAGGAAAGTAGGAGCCAGGGATGCTCAGGAGCGCGTGGGCTGTGGGCTGGCATTCTCACCCTGCCTATCTCCCTTATTTCTGTCAACTGACTGCATCCAACAACAAACTGGGGCCCACCCCTTTCTTCCTCATGACTATTCATCAACGCAGGGCAGGCCTCAGCTTGCCCGGAGATGTGTTGGACCGCACCAAGGAGGCTGCACAGGGGGAGCCGGTGGGGATGCGGGGTCACTGGCTGGCTCGGAGATCATCCATTCCCACCGTGCTCCTTCTGAGCTGCCCCCCAGTGAAGGCTCTTGGGGCTGCGGCTGTCACCTATAAGCAGCCGCCACACGAAAGCATGAGCGGTCAGCCCTTGTCTTGCAGACCTTGGTAGCCAGGGCTTGGCCACCCTGAAGGAACAGGTGGTGCTGCCAGCCTTGGTGACCCAGGTGAGAGGGCCTGCCTCCTCTCAGACAACTGTGGGCCCATAGGGACCACTCCAGGGCCTGAATAGAGGAAAGACACACCATTATGCTTGTGCCAGGGTACCCGTGGAGAGCCGGGCACAGGATCAGGTGGTCAAAAGCCCACACTGGTGGGTGGAGCCAAAGAACCCATAGCATTGCATTATAGATAGTATTTTTTCCTGGCTCTAACTAAGCCCAGGAAGCAGGGACATGGCCACCCCACCGAAGAGAATTCCTGAGGGACCCCTTCAGAATGCATCTCAACCACTACAGACCTTACAGAGCCAGGGGCTCTACAGCGGCATCTGCCCGGTGGTGGCCCTACGGCAGTTACCGCTGCATTTTGTCTCGGGGCATCTAAGTCTCAGGTTTATTTCAAACCACGAAGTCACCTTTGGTGTAGGTACCTGAACTCACCTTGTCTACAACAGATGTGTGTCCCGCGGAAGTGGACATTGGCCCTGGATTTCCAGGCCCCCTAAAACACAACAGTGTGAGCCCCACATTGAAAGTTTAAAGATGTTCAAGAAGATGCAGAGATGGCACGGAGACTGAGCCCTTCTAACCCTTTCTTGCCAAGTTCCAAACCACCTTCTGCCTCTCCAGAGAGCTGGGAGTAGCTGGGTGTGGGCAGAGGGTGGGGACTGTAGCTATAGCACTAATTCAGAGTTCGGAGACCCACAGAAGCAGCGGAGGTACCCTACTCTGGCCGAAAGCCACAGCTCCACCTGGTTTGGTTGTGGCTGGACCCACAAACTGCTCCTAAGTCAGATATGAACAGTAAGGTCAGTTTGTTAAGTCAAATTTTGTGGGAGGCAATCTTTTGAGAAACACTGCTTAAACTAGGGTTCATGGTAAGAAGTTCTGGGAGGCAACTGTAGTTTCTCTCCTGGGGGCTAAGGGATAGGTTTGCAGATTTCCACCCCAGTAGGTGTGGTCTGGCTGCTCCAGAGAACCGTGAAGAGATGGCCCTCAGTTTTCAGAACGGAGTTTAGGGAACTGTGCCCCTCGGCAGCTCTGAGTCCTCATCAATCAACTGTCATGTTGGTTTTGCAAAGGAGAAAACGCAGGTAAGAATTAGTGCTCATGTTCACACTTCCTGACGAGGGACCTGGTCTGAGAGAGCCTATTGAGTCCCATGAGGGAAGGTGTGTCCATCTGTGAGCTCTCTTCTCCACTGCAGCCTCTGCCCCAGCCTGGCTCCTGCCTCCTCCTGGGTGGTCTGTCTGTCTGCCTCAGGTGCCCTCAGGCAGCAGCGGGGGTCTGTAGGTAACTCCAGGGTGTCCTCTGATGTCCCTAGGTAGTGGTAGGAGTCCTTAAATACCCCCCAGGTACTCCTAGGTACACCTAGGTAGTGGTAGGGGATCCTCAGATACCCCCAGGTACTCCTAGGTACCCCTAGGTAGTGGTAGGAGTCCTTAAATACCCTCAGGTACTCCTAGGTACCCCTAGGTAGTGGTAGGGGTCCTCAGATACCCTCAGGTACTCCTAGGTATCCCTAGGTAGTGGTAGGGGTCCTCAGATACCCCCAGGTACTCCTAGGTACCCCTAGGTAGTGGCAGGGGTTCTCAGCCCTGCTGGAGGCTTTGTCCCTCTTCCCCGGGACCCTGGCGTGGGGGAGAAGAGTTGCGGGTTGGTTGAGTTCAGCGCTGTACACATAAGACTCTTACCGTCAGTCTATCAAGGTAAGAGTGGCCAGGAACCACTAGGGGTGGTGGGTAGGCTTGGGGTGCCCAAGTGGATTATACTAAACCCAGTCCCTGTCCCCAGCTTAGTTCCACCCTTTCTCTCACTGTAACTTCTTGCAAAGATATCTACATCCTTCCCGCCCTACCTGCCCCAAAGATGCACAGACTGGCCCACGTGTGTCCTTTTCTCAGTCAGGAGAGACATCCCCTCCTCAAAGCCAGGAAAGCTTCTTTGGATGCCCCTTGGGGTCTTAAAGCATTTACTCCCCGGCTCAATCCCCTACAGGCTGCTGGGAGATCAGCACAGAACCTTCTGCCCTATCCAGCAGCAGTATCACCCCAACTCTCTGGGACCCACCTGCTCACAACAGCTGTTGTGGAGAAAGGCGCCAGAAACAGCGGGAAGGGGGTGCCTCTACTGGAGGTGCAGGCCTGGAGGAGGAAGTGGAGAGGGGAGGAAAGGGCAGTGATCCTGCAGTCACATCTGGGGCACCTGCCTCTCTACCCCTTCCTTTGTGGAACCACGGCCCCCTCGATACGCTTTCTGCACCCTAAGAGTTGGAGGGGCTCTGACTCTTGGTGCCCATCTTCATGTGGCTCACAGAGACTAAGGAATCAGAGTGAAGGGGCTGATCTCACAACATGTTTATCATGTTTATGGGGTGAGAATTGGGGTTCCTGTCCTCAAAGCCAAACTTCTATGGTCCCTTGGCATGCAGTTGGTATTCATGATGGGGACTTTGCCCTTCCTTCAATCTTCCAATCACTCCCCGACACATGCACGCACGCACGCACGCACGCACACACACACACACACACACACATGCACGGCCGCATACGAAGCATCTCAACCTTGCTGGGCACCCTAGGATAGGCTGGAGCAGTCAATCCCATCCCCAGCCTTTGGCATGGGCCCCCCTCCCCCAGCTCACCCTACTCAGTACCTGGGAGAGGCTGCTCTGAGTCCTCTTCTTGTTGGACAGGGGTCACTTCATTTTTGAGACAGGGTCACCCTAGGTAGATTAGGCTGGCCTCGAACTTGAGATCCCCCTCCATGGGTAACCCAGGAGCTGGGATCTTAGGCATGTGCCACCATACACAGCGACTAGGGCCTGTTTTAAAGCCTGGTCCTGGAATCTTCGAGGGCAGCTAGAACTGAAGACCACTGCCAAGGCAAGGAGCTGCACACGCAAAGGGCGACTTGAACAAGGGAAAACCAGTTCGAGGACCCAGTGCCTCTGCGTGGCAAACTGTTCAGGGCCTTCAAGGAAACAGTCTGGGAAACATGGGACCCCCATCCTTGCTCTCCCCATCACTTCCGTGGGAGAAAGAGCACCTGTTGCCCCCAAACCCTAGAGAATTCTAACTGTCCATCTCCCCATTTTACAAATGGGGCCACTGAGACCCGGAAGACTAAAAGACCTTGTGGTCTTCCCAGCTTAGAAGGCCAGGGTGGGCTAGAAACCCAGGATATTTAGTCTTAGGGACCTCGATTTCCCCCTACCCATCAGAACCTTCTAGATTCTGCTACATTGTCTACATGGCCACAGGAAACTAAGACCATAGGGGCTCACGGCTTCCCTCACCAAGCCTGGGGCTCTTCCACAACCTACCAGGGGTCCAGCTGTTCCTGTTTACCCCATTTTCTTTAACCCCACAACACAGTCTTCTCGAGTAAGACAAGGACGTGGTCAGATGTCAAGCCCCTCCCTCTACACAAGGCCAGGCAGGCGAGCTGATTCCCAGCATCCTCTGGTATTTCTCAGGATCCTGCACATCCCCCAGCATCCTCTCTGTTCTAGCCCCTTCCATCACACCAACTTCACAAGCAAGGACACGGAGACTCAGAGGCATGTGAGAACTTGAACTCACTGATGGTACTGGTTTCTGCCAGTCATGAAGGTGGGGTGAAGGGTATCGTGTGGTTTTGAGGGTTCACTGTAGCTGGTAGACCTGTTCAAGACCTCCCATGCGACAGAAAGCAATCTCCCACATGAGGTCCCTTGGTCACAGCATAAACCATTGAAGAGATGTCCCACCTGTTCAAGAACTGTGCTGGCTTAAGCCGGACCACCATTGCCAGACTATCCTGGCATTTGGGTGGGGATATCCAGCACATAGGAACAACTAGGTGCCAGTCAGCACTGGGCGAGCTTCTGTGGGGATGGGTGAGGGTCCCTGAGGACACAGGAGGTGGGGTTGCTGAGAGCCCTCGGTACCTCAGAGTCCAGAACTGCTCGCTGACCTGAGAGTGAGCTGGGTAGTATTCCTTGTGCTGGACCCAGAGGGTGGGCTAGAGTTCCCAGGGGTGGGGCTAACATCTGGGAGCTACCATCCAGTCACAGTGTTGAATGGGCCCAGGTACCCCGGCTGTCTCAGCACTGTTTCCTCTCTGTACTGCCCAGTCCCCCTGGGCTCTAAGATCTTAAAAGCCACCCAGCACTTTAGAAGCTGCTGCAGACTGTGGGGTGTGAGGCTGGGGCTTTATTTTGTGTTGGTGTCCTGTTTGAAACAACACACGGAACTCACATGTGAGTCCACGGCACGTGCACCCTCTTCTCTGTGTGAGTGTGGCCAACTCCTCCCTCTGATGTCCGTCATACTTCCGAACCCCCGAATGAGAGCCATTAACCCCCACTCCTGGGCTACACACTCCACATGTAAGAGCACCCATGCAGCTGACACGTGGGAGTGTGCCTCTGCAGGGTACCCTCCTCCGTCCATGGCTTCCCCAGACCGGGAGTATGTGCTCTGTAGTCTGAGCCCTGACCACTGCTTCCTTAGAGCCCCAACCTGCAACAGTGAGGGACCTTGTAGGTCCCCAAGCCACCCCAACACAGCTGCACCCCAAGCTGTTATTTCCATAGCCACTTCCATCCCACGGACTCAGTTGGTAGCTGCAAATCCCAACACTGTTCACCTCGCCTTGCTCTGGGAGCATGCGTCCTGCAGTGTCAAGCTGTCCCTTTCTTCCCCAAGCATTGTGATCCCGACAAGCTGCAATCAGCCATGTCATGTGTGAGCTCAAACTTCAACCACCTCATTTCAGGTATGAAACATCTATCGTCCCCTGCAGTTCCCCACAGCCCCCTGCAGCCCTCTGCCAAGGGTGGCAAGGCTGTCTTCCTGCCAATGAGTCTGGAGCACAGCCGCCAGATGGCCATAGATGTGGCTTCTATCTGAGTCTTGATCTTTTGCTATCAGAGCGGCTGGGAGTTTTGAAACATACAGGAAACTGTTGGGTCCGTAGCTGTATCTTGAGGGGACTGGGTATAAGGGTCAGGTGAAGCCTGAAGAAGGCCAGGAAGTCCTGGCTCCAGGGAATTCCCACTTCCAGGAGCTGAGCTGTGCACCCAGGAATTTCATCCATGGCTCTACTGCAAGGCATGTTGCTACCTGACGAAGCGGGCCCCTTGTTTGTGGAGGCGGTGTGCCCCACCCGAGTTACCCCCGCTGGGAGCAGCATGCCCCAGCAGGTGAGGTCTCATGAGCACCCTGCCAACATGTTTACATTGGGTATCCTTAGGGCCAGGGGTGGGTACCATATCCCTAGCCGTAGGGGCTTGGGACTGTTCCCTGTTTACACCTTCAGTCCAAGACCCCCACCCAGGTAGGTCAGTGGGGTCTCTGAGAATTCTGTCCTCTCGGGCATGGGCTGGGCAGCTTGGGCCGGGTGAGGCAGCTTCCAGCATTGCCAAAGCAGGCATCTTTAGAGTCTTTGTATAAGGTCCCCCCCCCCCGCAGCCTGGTAGCCATTTCCTGTCTCTCTAGACTGGAAGACACCAATATTGTAGACAAGGAGGGTCAGGATCTTGTCACTAAGGGGTAACAGGCAGGGTGGGGGACTATCCTTCTTGCCATACTGCACGGCTGTCTTCTGTTCCTAAGCCCCAGGATACCCCTGCTGCAGTATCTGCCTCAGTTGCCATGCCTGTCACACGGACACGCAAAGGTGTTGAATGATGAACTCTGAGACAGTCTCCTGAGTAGGCAGAGACCAGGGCTGTACAGGCAGAGCTCAGAGACGTGGACATCACCAGGCCGACACCTGAAAGACCCCGGCCCACCGGGGCTGCCGCTGTAGGAGACAGTCTTCTAGTTCTACGGGGACCAGTGGGCCATGACCCATGCTCCACCCTCTACAGAGGGGGTGAGACCACAAGGAGATGTCTCCTGCCTCTTCAGCCTTGCTGTACACTCATTCTGACAGCTCCACGGGCCTCTTGTTCACTGATGCCCAAGGTGAGCAGACTTCCCCTTCCAGTGTGAGTTAGCCTCATACTTTCCCAGCCTCTCCAGTCCCCGGCCCTCTGGCACGTGGGTCCTCAGGGGCTAGTGGGAGAAAGGCCGTCCTGGAGACCTGCTCAGCTCTCTGGTGCCTCTGCAGCTGGCATGTGCCAATTTGGCCTGGGTTTTGCTCTTCCTTCATATGCTTGCAGGGTTCCTCTAACGAGTCCCCGCCTGACACCTTCCCAGCCTCCATGTCTGATGGGATCCCAGCACCCTGGTGGTCCAGTGGGGAGGTTGTTGAGGACAGAAGACCTCAGGGCACCAGCCACCTCCCTCCAGCTCCTGGCATCAGCAGGACACCACAGCGGCAGCGGAGAGTGGGTCAGGGACAGAACCGCACTAACTACTGTGGCTTGCCTTCTGCCTTCTAGACAAGAGTTTCCAGTAGGAGCTGGCGGGCTGGCACCCCTCCTGGTCCAGGAAAGAGACTGTTCCCATTGGTTACATCTCCCCCTTCTCATATAGAGCGCTTAGCCCACTGCCCTCCATCCTGACCTGGTCCACAGCGGATAAGGGAACACGAAAGACAGGGATAGCTCAGAGACAGACAGCAACGCGCCTACTCAGACCAACATGGAGCGGGCTTTCTGGGCAATGGAAAAAGAGATGTGCCCTCTCCACAGGGCCTTGAGATGTTAGAGAATCCCAACTCCCTTCTCTCTGAGGGGTGAAGCCGCCTGAAAACAAAGGCATCTCAGGAAAAACTAAAGAAAGAAACAGGTGAAAGAGGCAGCTGCAAAACCCCTGGGTCCAGCCATGCTGGCAGCTCCTCCCACCACTGGAGCCAATCATGCCTGAATTCATTCCTACCTAGGAGTTGACATAAGACAAGCTGGTTCTACTTCTTATAACTTAAATATATTTACTTCTTTATAATTTGAAGTGTCCTGACTAACACAAGGTGGGCCACCCAAAGCCCTGGCTTCCTTGTTCTGCCTGGCTTCTGAGAAAAGCCAACCCCCATTTATTACCAATGTCCAGTCTTCAGCAAGGACCACCCCACTCACCATGCCTGGCAGGTGGAAGACATCCATGCTGGTCTCCTCGCTGCCCACTGCCTCGCTATTCCCCCTGCTGGGCTGGGGAAGGTCGAAGTAGGTGCTGTCTGGCTCCCTGCATTGTGGGGGGAGAAAATCGGCTGTTAGCATCTGGTCCAGCATCCCCTGAGTTCCCCTGGTTCAGGATGCCAGCTACCCCATGGCTCCTGGCAGTATTTGTGTGCCCCAAGAGATTGATCATACGTCCTCCACCTTCTGGAGCTTTCCTGCTCCCGTCCCCACCATCCCCACCAACCCTTGGCTTGTCCCTCAGACCTGGCAGTACTGGGATGAAATCATTTTGCATACATGATCTCTGTGCCCTGGACCCTCTGCCCATAGCCATCTAGAGCACTGGCCAGAGGACAGACCACCCAGGCCACGGCCTAGGGCAGCTGCTACCCCGGCAGACCCCTCTTCCAACCTGCTGCAAGCCAGCCAAGGTCAAGCAAGCCCAATGGTTGAAGGGGTCTCCATACTCACAGAGAACTCCACAGATGCTCAAAGGTAGCTCCCTCGCCAGGGGAGGAAGAGGTGGACTGAGTCATCTCTCCCACGCTGCGGCTCATTCTGGAGGGAGAAGGAGGACAATGTGAGCATCCGGGGAGCCCCACCCTCTGCCTTCTCAGTACCAGGTGAGTGAAGTGAGCAGGGCTGTGACCATGCAGGGGAGACCCCAGAGCAGCTACCAAGCTCTCTGCCCATGCTGCTGACACCACCGCTGTGCCCTCCTCTTCCTCCTCACTCTCTTCTCCTGCCCCCCTCTCCTTCTCTTTCCCCTCAAGCAGTCCATCCACTGGCCCAGAAAGTGAGACAGAGGCAAATTTGGTTTTTGATATGTCATTCCTAGATTCTGCCGGGGTAGGAAGGGTTCTGGACAGGCAGTAAACAACCTCTGCAATAACGGGTAGCAAGGGCACCCCTTGTGTAGACGCTGTGGGGTGAGTGAATTTAGTCTCCAGGGTCTTGGGTCAGTTTGCACAAGAATAAGCCAGGGCTGCCATCACCGTGTTCTGAGCCAACAGGTATGGCCAGGGTTAGGTCAAGCCAGGTCTTGGTTGTGTGTTTGGTGGGGGAAGGTTGTCCCAGGTGCCCGGGAGTTGGAGACAGCGCAGACATCATCAGTTCCTCTTAGTAAGAGCATGGGCAGAGTGCCCCCTGCTGGAACCAGGTCTGGGATGCATAGCTATGCAGGCTGCTGCGGAGCTCAAGAGGGGAGGGGGTCCTCTCTGGACCCACAGATAAGGAGACTTGACACAGTCTAAAGCCCTGAGACTGTCCTGGAGTTGTCACCTGTGGGTGGTCTCCTCCTCAAGGAGATAAGGGGGAGCAGGGTTACTGTGCCCCCAGCTAGAACCCACTAGCTCTCTCCCCACTATTTCCTTAGCACAGCCTCCCACACAGGAAGACCCAGGAAGAGGGTGGAGCAGGGGAACCCCAGTCCACCTGCCCGCTGCTGCTGCCCCTATCCCAGCTGAGGAACAGCTCCCTGGGGCAGCCTTCTGAGCCCTGGGAATCAGTCTGACCCAGCCCTGCACTGCCAAGCCGACAGGTCCAGACTTGCCCAGGGCTGGCAGGGCAGATCTGTCGCTTTTGTCTGACCCCAGGCAGGCGGCGGCTCATAGAGGTTTGTGGCACGCTCTAGAGATGGCACAGGCCAGGCCATCGGTCCCCAGAGAAGTAGTACAAGCTGGGAGAGCCAGTACAGCGGCCCAGCAGAGCATAGGCAAAGAGAAACCTGAGGGTGGAGGCTCACCCAGGAAGGGAGGACGGTACCGGATAAGCACCCTAAACTGTCACAGCCCCATCCTCTTCAGAAGACGGACTCTGAGACATTAAGCGCCTTGCTCCACAACTATAATCAGCTCAGCTCACACAACTATAATAAGCTCAGGAATGAACAATTAATCTATACTCTTCTTTAATAATAGGAATTAATTTTCCCCACTTCCCATTTACCACAGTTATGAAGGCTTGACATAGCATTGGCCAACCAACACAGAGGGTCAGAAGAAACCTGCCTTCACCAGTTGGAGGGGGGGCTTGTCCTTTCTGGTGAGGAGCCATTGGTCATGGTGGGCTTGCCAGCGGGGCCAGGCTGGTGGATGGAGAATGAATGGTGTAAAGGGGTCAGCTGGGCTAAGCCAATACCCCTCAGAACCTTGTTATGAGGTTCTGACCTAAGGGCCATGAGGTCCTTTTCTCCCCTTTACACTGACTATGCCAAGCTCAGAAAGGGAAAGGACAGAAAAGCCTATGTCCCTTCGCAGAAGCACTGTTCACTTTAGCCAGGTGGGGTGGAGGGTCAGGAACACATCGGTGGAAGAGCTGACAGACACTATGTGACCCGAGCACATGGTAGGTGGCATTTGGCCACGACCAGGGACAAGCTGCCGATTCAAAACCCCCAATGTGGATGAACCGCGAGAACAGCACTGAGCCACCCAGTGTCTGAGTCTGTTGCTTCAACAGGTACAGGACATGAAGTTCACAGAGGGAGCCAAAGGCAGATCGGGGGTGCCAGCTGAGGTGGTGCAATGGTAAGCAAACGCTTATGGTCCCAGGATTCTTCTGGGGGTTAAATTCGCTGGGAGCAGGCAAAAGCTTGGCCATACCACAAGATGAATGGAGGCCGTTGAGCTTCAAGATGCTGTTTGGAAGCCAGCAGAGATGCACACAGGCAATCCCTGTCATTAAGAGGCTGAGGCAGGGGCATCAGTTCAAGGCCACCCTCAACTACCTGAGACCTAGTCTACAAAAGCAATATTTTAAGATAAGATGCTAATTATGTGTTAGGAAAATTTTAGGACATTCTTTGAATTTTTATGTAATTCCATTTATTTATACATTACCTATTTATACACGTGTGGTGTGGTATATGAGTACACGTGTACTGTGGTGTGAGGGCAGAGGGCAGAGGACCGCTTTCAGGGGTGGGTTCTCTCCTTGCAGGTCATCAGACTTGGCAACAAGCACCCTTGCCCCCTGAGTCACTTCACTGGCTCACGCTGGGTTTTGTTTGGAAAAAAAAAAGAGAGAGAGAGAGAGACCCACGGCGGCAGCATCTGGATAGGAACAAGCACTTTGAAACTTCCTGTCAGGTGGAGGACCCCAAACGCATGCTCCTCCAGGGCTCCGTCTTGGCTGTAGCCTGAGAAGACAGTAACAAGAGCCTTGGCTGGAACTGGGGTCTGGGTATCCCAGCCTAGGATATGCCAGGAGTACTCTGTGGGTACCTCTGCCTTCCACACCTCACCCTACCTCTCGCCATCCATGCCGGCTGGCTTCTCCAGTTCCAGCAACGATGTATCTGAAGATGGTCAGCCCTCTGGGGAAGCCAGGGAGGACATGGGTTCCACTTCATCCCTTGTGCCCACATGGCCAGGACAAGCAGAGGGAGACTGAGGAGTGGCAGATGCCCAGTGCCCGGGGGCGGGGGGAAGCAGAGGGGAGGGTCTATCTGCAGGCTCCAGACTCCCAGGAGGTAGGCGGATTTTACAACTCTGCCCCCACCACAAACCCAAGACTCCTAGCTGAGTGCCCTTCTCCGTGCCCTTCCTGTCTGCCAGGTCCTCCTGCTTCCACACAGAAGGCACATCTGGCCAGAGGCCTAAGATCAAACCCTGGCCTGCTCACCATTCACACAACACCCCCCCACACACACACACTCTCGTCTTGCCCCCCACTGGTCCCTCCAGTCTTAATGGGGTGCGCTTGAGCCAGTTGCTGATAGTCGGCTCTGCACCACTGTCCTTTCAGCTGGGACATTACTTACTTGCCCGTGTCCTTGAAGGCTCCATCCTAGCATCCAGGTCTGGACTCAGAGACCACCACAGCCTCCAGGAGGCCACACACCATCCAGCCTGTCTCCCTTCCCTTATTTTCTACAAAATTCCCACATCTGGTAACCCAGCCTTTACTACATTATTGTCTTATAAGCTCTCTCTTCAGAGAGGGGAAGAGGGCAGGGATGAGGGAAAGAGAGGAAGAGAGAGGGGTGGGAGAGAAACCTCTGTGATATCTGCACCCTGGGACCAGGGTTTGGTGAGGGATATCAAGGGCTTCTGTGCCCAGCTCCCTGTTCATCCAGGATGCCAGGTTTGCTTTCTCTTCCCATCCCACCAGACTGCAGTCCCAGCCTCTGCTGCCACCACTAGGAGTGTGTGATGCTGGCCACTACAGGAGCCAATCAAAGGGGCTACCTGGAGTCCTGGCTGCAGGTATGTGTGACCTCAGGGTGAGAGGGCAGGTAAGGACCTGCACTCCAGTAAATCAACCCTAATACTCTTAAGTTAAATCCTCTCAATGAAATCTACATTCCCCAATAGCCTGTCTTGTGTGTGTGTGTGTGTCCATGTGTGTATGAGTGTGTGCATGCGTATGTGTGTGCACATGTGTGTGTGCGTGTATTGTGCATGTGTGTATATGTGTGTGTGCATGTGTGTGCATGTGTATGCATGTGTGTGCATGCGTGTGTATGTGTGTGCGCATGTGTGTGCGTGTGTGTATGTCCGTGTGTGTGTGTATGTGTGTGTATACAGATGCACACCTCAGAGGTCAGCTTTCAAGAGTCGGTTTTCTCCTCCCCTGTGCTAGAGCTCCAGTTGTCAGGATGGGCAGCACGCGCCTTTACCCTTGAGCCATCTCACTGGCCTAGGAATTGTAGATTTTGTTGGAGACTTGAGTTTTTCTAGAGAGAACTTGCATCCTGTGATGTGATGGGAGCCACAGAAAATCCAGGATCTTCAGAGGAAGACTTCAGGCTGAATTACACTTGGCCATGGTACCCGCTGACGGCAGAAGCTCCAAGGGCCCCCAGAGGAGCCCTGGCCTGCCTGGTCAATCGGCAGAAGCTCCGAATTGAGAGACAGTTGTATAGTGCACATCTGTCCAGAAAGCAGGCGGGTCACAGCCTGTAAGCACAGCTGGCGTATGGGCTGCCTCTGTCCCCATCCTAGCCCTGCCTCAACCTCCTCAAAGCCTCAGATGGGTTCCTCTCTTTGCTGAGCTGGACCTCTTCTAGGCCTGGCAGCGCCTACACCAGTGAGCCAGTGTGGCACAAATCTAATTCGTCTTAATAATAAAAACCCGGAGTCAGGTATTAGGGGGGTGAAAGCTGAAAGATCAGGGAAACAGAACAGCCAGTCACTAGTTCTTACCTCTACAATCCTCAGACCGAACTGGATATCCTGTCTCTTCAAGTCTCAGACTGAACCCTAAACTCCTGTCTCCCCCCACCTTATATTCCTCTCTCCGCCCATCTATATCACTTCCTGTCTCCACCTCCTTAGTGCTGGGATTAAAGGCATGAGCCACCACCTCTTGGCTCTGTTTCTCTTTTCGGATGATTCAATCTCTCGTGTAGGCCAGGGTGAACTCACAGAGATCCATCTGCCTTTATCTCCAGAGTGCTGGGATTAAAGGTGTGTGCCACCATTGCCTGGCATCTATGGCTAACTAGTGGTTTAACGCCACACTCTGATCTTCACGCAAGCTTCGTTTGTTAGATCACAAACAAAATAGCACCACACACCAGACCACAGCAAGCTTCCGAAGACGCTCTGTGACCAACTCAGACCTCAGCATCTGCTGCACCCCACAGAGTCCCAGCAAGCATGGGAGAGTCAGGGGGTACCTCAGCCAGGCCTGCAATGCCCGGGGCACCAGTAGAGAGTAGGGTTATAGAAGGAAGTTAATCCATCTAAACAGCAAAATCTCTTTGAACCAAGGACAGCACAGCTTATCACAGAGGTCTGGCAACTTTGAGCGGAGTCATGCCATTAACTCTAGCTTCTTATTGGCTAACTCTTACAGATTAATTTAACCCATCTCTCCATTAATCTGTGCATCACCACGAGGTCGTGGCCTACCAGCAAAATTTCAGTGTGTCTGTCTCCAGAGGCAGCTCCATGGCTTCTCCCTCATTCCGCCTTTCTTTCTCCCAACATTCAGCTTAGTTGTCGTCCCCACCACCACCACCTAGCTCCGTTCCCCTATAGCTCTGCTATAGGCCCAAAGCAGTTCCTTTATTAACCAATGGTATTCACGGCATACAGAGGGGGAATCCTACGTCATCAGGGTGACCTTGAACTCACAGAGATCCATCTGTCTCTGTCTCCT
Source organism: Chionomys nivalis (assembly GCF_950005125.1). Lineage (NCBI taxonomy): Eukaryota > Metazoa > Chordata > Mammalia > Rodentia > Cricetidae > Chionomys > Chionomys nivalis. Next base: position 2,210,433 of record NC_080096.1, on the reverse strand, counting down.
GAGTGCTAGGATTAAAAGTTCCATTGTCACCACTGGGTGATCCTGCACGGAGAGACCCCAGCAATGCTGACTGAAGGTTCCTGGCAGGGCCACTAGGCCCACACAGACACTGGGCTTCTTGGGTATGGTAGAGTCTTCTCTCTTCCAGTCAGCAGGAAAAAAACCCAGAGGAATCCACCGTGATCGGACCACCCCTACCACGGTTTATTGACATGATGTCACAGTTAATGTGGTCTGTCAGCGGTTCACTTCACACCGGGTACTGGACTCTGTCAACCAACTCAGAGATGAACCAACCAATGTCCCAAGCCCACAATGTTTGAGACCCCCCAAGGACTCGCCCCAGTCATTGGCAATCCTAGTTGGGGCTTGAGCTAAAATGGGTTTGCTGGTGACCTAACGGAAGTCACTGACTGTCCTCTGTCCCCTAACGGAAGCCACTGACTGTCCTCTGTCCCCTAACGGAAGTCGCTGGCTGTCCTCTGTCCCCTAATGGAAGTCGCTGACTGTCCTCTGTCCCCTAACGGAAGCCACTGACTGTCCTCTGTCCCCTAACGGAAGTCGCTGACTGTCCTCTGTCCCTAACAGAAGCTGCTGACTCTTCTGTTACCTCACCCTGCCCGTTATGGCTGGTCTTAGCTTCCAAGCAAAAGCTACCGCCCTCTGAACCTTCCGTCTGACCCCCACATGTTCTGCTATTAGCCCTGTCCTTCTCCCAAACACCCCTTCCTTGTCCCCCGTCACCATGGCCCTGGACACATGCTACTTCTACGTTTGGCTTTCCAACTCTTCTTCCCCGTCACTGTCAGCAGCCTTCATCTTGAACAACTCTCAACTCTCCTCCCCCACCCTCGTCCATATCACCCAACTGGAGGTGAGGACACAGATGTCACTTCTCATAGAACATATCAGTTAAACAGAATGGGGGGCATCCTGCCCTTGCTACCCCTACTTTCTCCCACCACACCCCCTGTTCCTGCTATGCCCACGCTTCACAACCACTTATGATATACCAGGCACTCACAGTCATCCTGAGCCATTTGTGGCCTCACACCCCGATGCCCATCCTCCTCCCCTGTGGAAGCTGTGAAGTCAGACAGTCCACATTTAGCCCGGAGGCAGGCCCTTCAGCAATATGGGGATTTCTGGGTATGCTAATGATCCTTTCTCTCTAGGTCAGCAGGGGAAAGCCCCAGAGGGACCCACCTTGGCTACCCCTTTCTCGGTAACTCTACTACGTGATGTCACGGTTAATGTGGTTTGTTAGCCGCTCACTTCGTATTAGCAGTGAATGTTAATAAACAGAAAAGTGGAAATCAGAAATGTCTAGTAGTAAGTCGGTGGCGACCACAGAAGGGGCTCTCCATTGCCCATTTCAGCCATTCTGTGGCCTTTCTTCCAGAGAACTCAAAATGCCCTAGCTAGCACCCATGAGATCCTCTCATGGAGGGAAGGCAGGTGTCAGGCTCAGGGACATGGCCAGGGAGTGTCCCTCTGGAAACCGCAGTGTTTCTAGGCAGTGGCCCAGTCCAAAGATAGGAAGCCAAGAACCTGGCCACAGGGGGCCCTGGTGCCGGGAGCCTGTCTCTCTCAAGCAGTGGGTGCAGCTAGGAGAGGTGCTGCTCTCACCTAGAACGCTGGGCAGAGGCTTGGGTCCCCCCGATGTGAGGCAGAAGTACCTCCCTCCTCAGGGCCAGCGTGGCAATGACAACCGCCTTCGCCTGTTGGTCCTGTCCCAGCGGGAAAGTGGCTGAAGCACTGCTTTTGCTCACCTCACAGGCTGCTGACCTTCAGGCAGTCATTCTGCTCCTCAGCCAGGTGAGGTCCTTGACATCCAGGTGGCAGCTGCTGCCCTCTCCCTGAGCTGGGGGAGTGAAGTGCTGGCAAGGGGAGACAAATTTAGCCACTCCGTGCAGGGTGGGGTATGTTATGTGAACTATGAAGCAGCTGCCTTCTCTTGCCTGGGCTGAGGTCATCAGCCGCAGCACCGGAATGGGACTCATCCTTCAGGTCACCGGGGATTCCCTGGACTTCTCAGAGATAATAGTTGGTCAAACTTCCCACCCATACCAAGTCACCTGGCACCCTGTGGGAACTCAGACAAGACCAAATGAAATGAGTACCTCAGCATGCTGACCCGTGCCCCTCAAGACGGCACGTACAGAGAATAGTGTGTCCCGCATCTTATTATCAGGGACATGGCCAGGGAGTGTTCAACTAGCAAATAGTCACAGAGGCTGGGTCGTCCGCTCAGGGCACATAGTAAGCACCCACCTCTTGATTCCTGCACTTTAATCTCTTCTTTCTATGATGGGGAAGCTCAACCAATCACATCTGGCTAGGGTGTGGCTGCCTGGAGCCCGGGTAGAGAAACAGGGGTAGATAGGTGCACTCTCTCTCTAAGGCATCCCCCACCCTCCCCACCCCCGCCATCTAGAGCCTCCTTCCCAGCTCTCCTTCAGCAAATCCTACCGATGTGCAGTCCCTCTCTAATTCCAAGCCTGTTGTTAAGAGAAAACCCGGAGTTTCTGTCTCATGTCAAGAGCCATGATATGGGACAGAAGAAAAAAATAATTTATAAACTTTCTTTGCCTTTCCTCATATCTGTTTTTGTCTTTATCATACCTTTCATTGAATATATATGTCTGTATATGTCTATATAGGTCATGCTTAAGTCTTCCACAATGAACAATAAATTTCCCTGCAGTAATCTTTGAAGTTTCCAGGAAGAAGATGGGGCCCCACAACAACAACTCCACCTGGTTAATATGACATCATGATGCTGATAGCGCTACTACAAGGCCTGTTTTGGGTACCAGCTGCACAAGATGGCTCCAACTTGGCTAGCTGAAATGGTGCACATCTTTTACAACATTCTGGCCAGACCTCCACAAGATACTCAGAGACTATTTGCAATTTTACCAGACATTAATCTTGGAATTTAACCATCATTTACTTTCACAGGATCCCCTAGGAAGAACGTCGCCCCCATGACAGCTGGAAGCAATTTTAGAGGATGACGTCCCCTCTCTTAGCAAAGTTTGCCCTCAGGTTTAGGGACATCATTTAGGGGTTGGTTATAATTGGTATACGATTGAGGGATGGGGGAGGAATTGTATAGGCCCAGGGATGTTCTTGAAAAAAAAAGGGATAATTGGTGATGGGATAATAGATTGGTATTTGTGAGTTATTGTTTTTAGACAATTATATTGGTATCAATTCTTATATATTGATACAAAGTTATATTGAATAGTGTATGCATGTATGCTTCTACCTCTGTTTAAAACTTTATGTATTGACATATATATTTACCATATTTACCATATTGCAGTGTACATTACCACCTCGGATCAAGATACTTATACATTGTTTACATTTGAAGGTCATTGTTCTTATTTACTGCACAGTTGTTTATTGTCTTAGTCTTTAAGTTAGATAAGTATTGAGAATTATAGATCAATAGTCATCTATATTTGTCATATTTATAATTAGGCTAATCAGGTTCTTTAGATACATAGAGATTATATTCAGTATAGATAGTATAATCTTCAACCTCTTCAAAGAACTGTAGAAAATGGCCTTTAATCTAACCTAGAGTTCCGTGGTAATGAGACACAATCACTCCTGGCAACACCGATCTACTCCCGAGAGAATGTTGAGCACCAAAGACACTCCACCTGGAGCCTTTCTTCTTGGCAGAACTGGCCTTTGGGCAAAGAAATGCCCATACCTCAACCACTGACAGAGATATCCGTAAATGGATAAAACAGGACTGTCATATCCTGCCAAGACAGGGTAAGATAGTTTTGAAAAGTTTCTTGCCTTTGAAAATGGTATGTCAGTTACTTCAGGCCTTAGCCAAAGTTGGTTGCCTCAACATTGCAGATGAGACTTTGGGTGATTGCCCGGGTAGTCAGTTGTCTCTGTCATTTGTTGCACATTTCGGAAGTTTCTTGATTGCACTTCCTGTTTATTCAAGTAATATTACTTCCTTTCTCAGATCTTTGATGGAGTTGAAGATTAGATAATTGTAGTTACTCTCCTCATGATTTAGCTAAACTTAATTTCAATACATTATTTAGACTCCTTGAAATAGAATGCTTAGTAAAACTTTTGTTATGCGTTTCTTGCTTAATATTGTTTATTGCTTGTAATTTTATACTTGGTATCTGTTCCTATTGCATATAGTTGTATTGGGTTTGGTTCGACCTTGTTTAGACAAAAGGGGGAGATGATGGGGAAGCTCAGCCAATCACATCTGACTAGGGTGTGGCCACCTGGAGCCAGGGCAGAAAAACAGAGGTAGACAGGTATCTAGAAGTGACAGCACTTCCGGTATGCACTCCCACCTTCCCGGGGAAGCCCCCACTCATTTTCAAGGCCCTGCCCACATGCAGACCTTCAGGGATTCCCCATCTGCCGCTGACCCGCTCAGACCTTGCTTCTGCCCCTAATTTCTCACCTACATGTTGGGGTGATATGGGACACATGGTATCTACCCTGACACTCAGCCCTGCTAGGCACCTAAGCCAAGTCCCTTCTGCTCTGTCCACACAGCCCACCTCCGCCACTCTCCAGTTGTGTGAACCTGGGCAGATGACAACCCCGTCCCGAGCCTCCGTGTTCTCATCTGTAAAGGGATGATCGTGGATCCTCATGCCCACCACCCGTGAAGTGAAGTTAAGAGGGTGACCAAGAAGCAACAGTGCTGGGCAGGATGATGTTGGATGCACAGCAGAGTCATGGCTCCTTTAGGATGGGGTCACAGTGGGAGAGAGAAAATCAGGCCCTGCTGTAATGGAAAGGCAGAGTGAGAAGCAGCATCTGTGGACAGAGACAGGTCACTCACCTGGTCTCTGCCATCACGGCAACTCCGGTCTCACTCCTCTTTGAAAGTGGTCTCACCTCCGTGTAGCACAAATTCTAATTGGTCTTAATTAATAAAACCCAGAGTCAGCTATCAGGGGTGAAAGCTGAAAGATTAGAGAAGCAGAGTGGCCAGCCACTAGAGAGCTCTTACTTCTACCAATGTCTGTCAATGCTCAGACCACAGGGGCAATCCTGTCTCTATGAATCCTCAGACTGAATTCGCTGAGCTTCCGTCTCCTCCCACCTTATATTCCTCTCTCCACCCTGCCATATCCCTTCTTGTCTCCACCTCCCTAGTGTTGGAGTTAAAGGTGTGTGACTCTCAAGTACTGGGATTAAGGTGTGGGCCACCACTGCCTGGCTCTGTTTCTCTCTGAGACTGGATCAACCTCGTGTAGCTCAGGGTAGCTTTGAACTGACAGAGATCCATCTTCCGCTGCCTCCCGAGTGCTGGGATTAAAGGTGTGTGCCACAACTGCACCGCCTGGCCTCTATGGCTAACTAGTGACTTACCCTGCACTCTGATCTTCAGGCAAGCTTTATTTGTTCGATCACAAACAAAATATCACCATACCACCTCACTCACAGGACTTCTCAAGAAGAGAGTTGATATCTATCACACGGAAGAGGTGAGTCGGGGATAACCTGATTATCTGGGGGGCAGAACAGGTGATGCCTGTGATGATGCCAAAGGCTGCGTGCCATGGAGGACCAGGAATCCAGGTCTGGACTCCTACCCTATGCCCTCAAGTTATGGTGGCTAGAAATCAGGCGACAGGTGAATTTGGACTGTGGGGGGGTCACAGGCCTGAAGGAGTGAGTTCCTCTGAAGGGCCAGGGGGATGGGTGGGACAATTCAAGGGAGCTTGCTGGTGTGACCCCCGCCCCCATGCACCGTTAGTGCAGCTGGGCAGACGTTCTCTGTCAGTGTGCAGCAGCAACCTAGAGAAGGTCCTCCAAGGGAGCATGGCTGGAGAGAAGTGGGTGGCAAGACCAGTTCAGGCCGGCAAGGATAGAGTGGAAAGGGAACTGGGTCCAGCAGCCGCCGAGCACCAAGCAGGGCTAATGCTGAGGGAGAGGAGAGATGGGAGCCTGCAGCCAGGGAGGGTGTCTGTCTAGACACTGTGTGTACAGGTGTCCAGAGCAAGTCTCAGTGGGGCGGGTGCCCACCTCATGGGAGTTGTCACGGCCTCGCCCTATGACTCAGCTCTTCCACGTGCCAGGCTGCCAGTCGCCCTGGCTCTTTCAATCTGCCCATTGAATCCCTCTATTCCAAACCCATTTCTCACAGGGGGCAGATGGTCTCTTTGCCTACTGGTCACCATCGTTAGAGGGCCTGGGGTTTAATCAGAGAGAGTCAGCTGCTAGGCAAACACACTGCTGCTGAGCAGAGGCTGCAGGTCATGGAGACAGGCCTCAGGATGGCAGATGCAGCTACTGAGGACAGTGATGGAGAAGCTCCAGTGTACGCCCTGATCCTCAGACCTCTGCACTCACCAGCACCAAGACCTTCAACAAGCCACCAACTTAGGGGCCCCCATCTCCTCCTGTGTGTGGAGCCTAGATTCTCTAGTCCCTAAAGAAAGCCGTCACACCTTTCTTGCACAACCTAAAGTTGGTGTCTAACGAACAGACATTGGTGGCAGAATTAATCATTTAGCGTGATCAGATGGCCTTGCAGGTCAGGGAAGGATGGGTGAACCCCAGAGTGAGCTATTTGGGGGTCAAACCTCACCATTTGCTCCCCAGATCTAAAAGGCTCCTATAGGGGCTGAGTGAGATGATTAGCAGTTAAAGGCATCTGCTGCCAGGCTTGATGGAGTTCAGTCTCTGGAATGTCCCACATGCCTTTGAACACATGTACACACGAAATAAATAAAAGATTAAAATAACAAAAAAAAGGAGCTGTATTCTCATTTGGTCTTCGATGTGTTGGAAGTTCAGATTTTAGAACCCAAGGAAATATTACTGACCATGTGTGGCACCACAGGGACCTGTGTCCTCTTGCTGACCCTGTTAGCTTTCACTACAGGCATGAGACCCTCACAGCATGAGACCTACTATGAGGGTCTCTTGCCTACAGTGAATGCAAATGGACCAGCAGTTGAAGTAACCAATCAGATCAGAGATACCCCAAGACAACCGGCCATGGAGATATATATCCGCAATCTCAGCACTGGAGAGACTGAGGTAGGATGATCAAGACTCAAGGCTAACCTGGACTACAGTGAAATCTAGGTTAGCCTGGGCTACAGAACAAGACCCTGTTTTAAAAACCGGAGGCAGATATCTCTCTTCCAAACAACATTCCAGCCATCTGGGCTCCAGGGCCAAGGCTAGGAAAGGATGATTAGACACAGGGGTATGGCCCATACACCCCAATTCTCTGCCTCCCCACCTACCCTCTCACACACATATACACACCGCCTCACAACGCACCGCACAACTGAGGTGTTCATATGTGTGCACCACGTGTACGCTCACATGTTCTCTGGCCCCACTGTAACCATTTAGGATTTTCTCCAGCTCATCCTGGTAGGACCCTATATAATCTGCCTGTCCCCTTGTTCATAGGACAGCAGCCGTAGAGGACAGCAGCAGGAGCAGGGCCTGCTGAGCTCAATCTACTGTCCACACTCGGGCCGCCTACAGACATACATGTGAGGACCATGAAGGCTGAAAGGGGCTGAGGCTAGGCAGTGGAGGAGAAGCTAAGGAGAGCCAGTCAGTTCAGGGCAGTGGCAACACCCTGCAGGACAAGCATGGCCTCAGAGGGTCCAGGTAGCTGCTTGGTGTCTACCCAGGTGGTTCAGAGGAATGAAGGCTGCAGAGATGCCAGAACTGCTTCTGTTCCCATCCTGACCAGCCACAGCACAGGGTCACAGGAAGGCCCTGAAGTCCACTCAGGGCAGATGGCTTCCCAAAGGGCCATACCACAATGCCTTGTTCCATCAGAACCACAGAAGTACCCCCTCAGATTGCCTATGGGGCATGCCCATTCACACAGTGCCTTACTTCTGGGCTACCAGGTGAGAGTTAGTGGGGAAGGGCTTTTGTATCCTGCTGGCACTCTGAGGCTGTTGTCCCGTGAGGGAGGGGGACAACAAGAGAACCCTGCCTTCAGAGCTGAGAGTCAAGCAGAGCCCATGCCTACCTTGGCTGAGCCTGGGCCCTGGGTAGGTCCGTAGACTCGGATTGAGGTGCTGGAGGCCCCGTGGTTTGCAGGAGGGCAGTGGCAGGGCAGTGGCAGCAGCGTCCCAGTTGCCTAGGTGATGACATTGGAGTTACGGAAGCTGGGAGGCCTATGTGGCCAGCTCCAAGCCAGTGGGTGGAGCCTGGCTGGGAGCCCTGGGTCTGGGGACCAGCTAGGAGGCTTACAGGTATTGTGCTGGCTTGTGTTCATGACCCCCTGCTCCTGGTGACCAACCTGAGGACACGCTCCCATTACCTGGGAAACTTGAGTTCAAGAGGTTAAAATCACAGAGGGTAGTTCCTGTTGATGGTCCCAAGCACATAAACAAAGCCAGAAGATGGTACAGTGAATCCATTTACACCTCGGTACCACCTCTCTCTCCCCTGAACAGTTCAGAATAAGCCCTGGGAACTCTGACGTCTCAACAACACACCGCCACGTGTTGGTGGCAGCAAAGTACCTGTCCTTTTGCATGATAGGAACCATGTCTTTGTCCTGTTCACATCCACACCTAACTCCAGTTGGTGTTGACCCGGGAGGATGAGCAGCCAGAATGCTAAACTCAGAATTTCTTTTATTTATTTATTTATTTATTTATTTATTTATTATGTATACAATATTCTTCCTGTGTGTATGCCTGAAGGCCAGAAGAGGGCACCAGGCCTCATTACAGATGGTTGTGAGCCACCATGTGGTTGCTGGGAATTGAACTCAAGACCTTTGGAAGAGCAGGCAATGCTCTTAACCACTGAGCCATCTCTCCAGCCCCTAAACTCAGAATTTCTATCTCGTGTTCCTAACCGCTAGTCAGAGGACTTCGGAGGTCCTACTACACTCCTGCTGCAAAGTAGTTTATGCTGATAAATTATCGTGTGCCATTGAAGCTTTGTCAAAGCAGACTATGGGAATGGGGAGGGTCCCTTGTCTTCCCCAAATGTCTGTCCTGATATAGGCTGGCCCCCTGACAGCACAAGGCCAAAAACATAAAAAATATTGCTTTTGCTGGGAGTGTGATGGCACACACCTTTTAACTCCAGTGCTGGAAGGCAGAGGCAGGTGGATCTCTGTGAGTGTGCGGCCAGCCTGGTCTACAGAGCGAGTTCCACACCATCCAGGTATAGTAAGACCCAGTCTCTAGAAGGCAAACCATTTCCAACAGAAATTACTACTGCTCTTCTCATGAAATAAACATGAAACATCAAACCAGAACCTCACAACATCCGGCAGAGATATCTGGAGTAGCTTGATTGGTAGAACAAAGGTAACATCATCAAGTCGGGGGCTTAGAGACATCCAGCAGAACTGACAGGGGAAGTTGAGGCAGTCAGTCATAATCCTTGAGCATTCAAAGAAAGGGCTTCCAAGCTTCCCGTTGCATTGCAGGCATTTTTAAGATTGTAGAAAACATTAATTACGCCTATGTGTGGGTATTGGTATGTGCACGTGGGTGTAGTCCCCCTCGAGGCTGGAAGTGTCAGGACCCCGGAACTGGAGTTGCAGGTGGTTTTGAGCTCTCTAATGTGGGTAGTGGGGACCCAACTCGAGGCCAGCCTGGTCTATATATCAAGTTCTAGGATAGTCAGCAATATATAGTTAAACTGTGTCTGAAAAATGACGCGGCAGGGGAGTGGCAGAGAAAGAGAGATGGATGGACTCAAACTCACAGAGATCCACCCGCCTCTCCCTCCCGAGTGCTGGGATTAAAGACATTCACAACCACACCTGGGGAGAGCGTACTTCTTTAACTAAGCTGGCACACTAAACTGCCTCCCAAACTCCCGTGCTTAAACCACAGACACAAGCACCCCCCCCAGCCTCAAGCAGAGATGCTTCTCCTTACAACACACAGCAGTGAATAGAGAGATCCACTTGCCCAAGATGCCGAAAAGAGACAGATGTGGACCCAATCCTAAACAAGTAACCTAGATCCCCTCCAAGGCTCAGGGAACACTGAGAAAAAACCCAGAAGAGACTCAAGCATCTACTGCAATCATTAGCTTAACTCAACTTCACTTACCTCCACAGGTCACACAAACCCAGCCCAATCAGCAATCAGACAAGGAGGGGAGAAAAGGAACTCGGCCCTTAACCTCGGAACTATTGGCTATTAGTGGGTTCTGGGAGATGGGGAGCCACGGTCTTCAGTTATGTACCCTGTGCTGAGCCCAGTGGGCTCCAATGGACAGCTCTGAACTCACAGCCATAAGTCGGTCTGGCTATTCTTGATGGGTCACTAAGCCAACATAAGGGTGGATAGGTGAAAACAGTACCCAAGAATAATATGTGAAAGTTCAAATTTAAAAATTATAAAAAGAAGAAATGTCCACCTTGTCATAAGCTACAAAGAAACGTGGGTGGTGATCATGGTGGATGCAGGAAGCAAGAGTTCCAGAAAATGCCAGTTCGGAAAACATTATCTAAGATGGCGGCGCTTCTCTCCTGGATAAACTCAAGCCATACCCAGTGGCCAAGTCTGAGCATGGTGTAACAGGTGACAGAAGCTTTGGAGGACAACACACCCTGGACGGACAGACCCAGAAAGGGAGAGAGGTGACCAAAGATGACCCATCACTGATCCTATCTCCTGATACCTTTCACCTTCCAGGGACCCAAGGCCCAAGAGGTAGGGCATGTGTGTGTGTGCGCGCGCGCGCACACACACACACACACACACACACACAGAGCTCAGGGATACTTGTGGGTATGGCTGGTGCTTTTCTGGGTTCTCTAGGGATAAACAGGGAACCCAGCATCTGTGCTACATGAATCCATCTATTGAAGGACAAAAATGAGTGGGAAGATAAATGGGTGAGCGGGAGGACGGACGGGTGAGCGGGAGGACGGACGGGTGGGCGGGAGGACGGAAGGGTGAGCGGGAGGACGGAAGGGTGGGCGGGAGGACGGACGGGTGGGCGGGAGGACGGAAGGGTGGGCGGGAGGACGGACGGGTGGGCGGGAGGACGGAAGGGTGGGCGGGAGGACGGACGGGTGGGCGGGAGGACGGAAGGGTGGGCGGGAGGACGGAAGGGTGGGCGGGAGGACGGAAGGGTGGGCGGGAGGACGGACGGGTGGGCGGGAGGACGGACGGGTGAGCGGGAGGACGGATGGGTGAGTAGGTGGCCAATCACATCTCCATTTTTTTGTTTTGTTTTGTTTTCCAAGACAGGGTTTCTCTGTGTAACAGTCCTGGCTATCCTGGAGCTTGCTTTGTAGCCCAGGCTGGGCCCAAACTCATTGAGATCCACCTGTCTCTGCCTTCCGAGTGCTGGGATTAAAGGTGTGCGCCACTACTGCCCGGCTTCCATTTACAGCTCAAGCCATGTCTCAAGCTATTTCCTGAACAGGTGACAGAAAGGCAGCCGACCCCAGTGCTAGGCACGAAATTCAGCAAGGAATTCAAGAGGCCAGGGTTAAAGATCTGTTCTCCCCATGCTCCAGGCCCACGGATGGTGTCCAGATGTGGGGAGTGCTGATGAGTACAATGTTGAGGTGAACCTGGTCTCACCTGCTGTGAAGTTAGTAGCATCAAACAATGAGTGTTTCTTCCCACGTGGGATTGGAGAACTGAGCCAAACTGGCTAAAATCGAGGTGTGGCCACATGGGCTGCCTCCATTGCACAGAGGCTGCTGGAGGGACCACCTTCCACACCTCTCAACTCTTCCAGGCACCCAGTATCTAACCACTGCTTCTAGAATGGCACCCTCCTCCTAGCTCTGGCCCATCTCTCTCTCTCTGATGGCACTGGGTTGCCTGGTTGATAATCCAGGATGACCACGGTTGTCACTGTCCCTGAAGCAGGAGGAAAAGCACCTGGGGACAGGATGTGGTTGCCTTCGAGAGCGAGTACTCCTCCTTTGTCTCAGCTGAGTCTTTGGTCCTGGCCCCGCCAGCTCCTCAACCCCTGCAGAAGTCCCGAGAGCAAGTAGGAGTTCAAGAAAGGATGTGACAGACACCTTGTGTTGACGCTGTTCATTCGACATGAATGTTACCAATACCACGAGAAGAGCTACTACCCCTGTCTACTGAGGATGTGAAGGGATTGATGTATCTAACATATAGTTCACAGTGGAGACAATGTTCACCTCATCTGCGCTGGCAGAACATTGACTCTTTTCTGCTTTTTCACTTCTGTTTTCACTGCCGCATTCATTTTCACAGACAGCGGACCTGGGTCTCCTAAACACAATCTTGGCCAAACTCTTGTGCCTCTCACCGCATGTGACTGAGTCCCCTGTGTCTTACCCAAGATACAGGGAACAGGCGCTCAGAGAACAGGCATTAGGACATCACTAGACGTTGCCTGGCTTACTGAAGTTTCTGATGCTCCCTCGAGTGGCAGATCCTAAATGCCCCTCCTGCCCTACTACAAGACTTATCCCCACGCCCCTCCGAATGATACAATGCATATCCCCGGAGCACTGGCTTCTGTGTTCTGCCTGGGATGTCTTTTGCTGTGGTAGGCTCAGTGACCTCCATATTACTCAAGAGGCCTGCACTCTGCAGGACAGAAACCTCAGCTTCAGACTGATGTCACTGAATGACAAAGGCTGAGCTTACAATGTTTTGGTACTCAATCCCCACAACAGGACCTAGTATACAGCAGGTACTCAACAATGAGCAAGAGATGAGTGATTTCATAGTGGCTTTGTGGGTCGATAGATGGATGGGTGGATGGATGGATGGATGGGTGGATGGATGGGTGGACGGATGGATGATGGATGGGTGGATGGACGGATGGATGGAAAGATGGATGATGGATGGATAAATGAATGGACAAATGATGGATGAATGGATGGATGATGGATGGATGGATGGATGGATGGATGATGGATGGATGGATGGATGGATGGATGGATGGATGGATGGATGATGGATGGATGGACGGATGGACAGATGGATGGGCCGGACGGGTCTTTTGATTCACGTAAGAACCATGATAATCAAGACAGTGCAAAGCAATGACGTGAGAAAGTTCATCCTAAGAATCAGGACTTGATAATTTAAATATATACACAGCTCAAGTGCTATGCTATTTGTTTACATGAATATTTTCTGGAGACTATGAACTCTTGCACAGTCTAGGTGCCAGCCAGGGTTTGAGGCGAGCGGTCCAGGGTTAACCCCCACTATAAAGTATCACTGTGACCAGGGCGGGAATGCAGGGCACATCTGGTCTGCAGGGTCCTTCAGGTGCCCTCCAAGTCCTGTGAAGCCTGGCACCTCGCTGGCATTCCAGGAGAACCCATGGCTAGCGCTCACCCTGTCCCTGTGAGGAGATTTCGTCAGTAACTTCTTGCGGGGGAGGCATTTCCCGTTACCTGATAATAGCATTCAGAAGTGGGATGGGTACTCTGCTCCCACCCTAACTTTCACCATCTTCAGACTGAGGGTTGTTTTTTTTTCAGGGCCAACAGGAAACAGAAGGACAGAAGGAGGGGCTGGAGAGATGACTAGAGTTTGAGTCCCAGCACCCACACCAGGTGGCTCACAACTACCGGTAACTGCGGTTACAGAGAGAGCCAAGGCTTCTGGCTTCGTGGGCACCTACACTCAGTGTACATACCTATACATACACACGTACACAGAATTTAAAATAAAACTTAGAAAAATGAAACGGAGTGGAGGATGGCAGTTGTCATGTAGAATCTCAAAATGACTCAGGGGTCCGATAATCTCCCAGGTGGTTTGCACTGATTCAGAAGCTGTGTGACTCAAATGTGTTCAGTGAGCTCACATTTGAGTATCAAGAGCAGACCCTGTGTGGTCACATCTATCACACAAAGCTTGAGCGATGCTCGTGAAATTGCTCTGACCCCAATCTCGCTGTTGTCCGCCTCACTATTTTTATCCCCGTCTGCCGTTTTCACATTAATCCAATTAGCGCTCTGTTTACCGATGCCTCATTTTTTAATTTGCAGCTTCATTCTGTAAGCTCGGGGACACTTTCACAACCTTGCCTCTTCTCCCTCATTACTGCCAAATAATTAGTCAAGGAGGTGTCCCTGATCAAAAATTAAGGGCCCCGAAGCAAGCTGGAGCATGCCTTATTCCAAAAGAAAGAAGAGACAGGAGGCTGCTGCAGTTTGCAAAGGCTTGTTGATGGGGGTTGACCACGGGGGGGACTGAGTATGGTAGGTGGTGGCAGGAAGAGGGGGTGCCCACATTGTCTGATACAAGCCTTGCAGATCAAGAAAGTGCTGCCTCTAACTCCCATGGGAATCTCTGGCAGACCCTTCTTCTCTAGTATGGGGACCGAGTCTAGTCTGTTTTGAGTGGTAAAGAGTCCCAGGGACCCCAAAAGAAGGGGACTGGGTAACAGAGTGATAGGATGGGCTGCTTATCGCTCGTGGTCTGGGCAGCACAGATAACAGGAAGTACCCACTGCCACTGGCGAGCTCACCGTCCCTGTGAGGCCCTACATCATCTGGCCAGGGTTTCTGGGGTTTCTCTCTAGTATAAGCCCCTGCCTCTGATGCTGGTAAGACCCCAGTGAAGATCCTGCACGTCCTCTCCATAACCCTGGTCCCCTGGATGCTCTTTTTGATTCCCACAAGGGCCAGGGGACTGAGAGTTGGCAGGGGTGTTCTCGAGCAGGGCATGTCCTAGAAAGTGGACATGCCTGGCTGAGCCTGGAGGTCTTGAAATCCAAGTCCCCTGGTTTAGCTAAACCCAGAGGAGAGGACAACGCGGAAGTCCTTTCCAAAGTCCAGGATATGTACAGGATGGAGGGGGAGTGCTTCCTTGCTCTCTGTGAAAGACCCACTGAGAGGTGTACAGCACGCATATTGCCCTCACAAGGAGGGGCCATGTCCCTAACTAGCACAGCTTTCCCAAACAATCCCTCCTAGGGATGGCAACTTCTCTGAGCAGCAGGTGAGCAATTAAGAGTCCCTGTTATCCCCAAGGGAGGAATCTGGCAGCTGTCACTGGGCAGGGACATTGGGACAGCCCTTCTTAGATACAGCAGCCTGAGCAGGCTGACAAAGCCTGTTCTTGCAGGTCACCTGCCCAGGCCGTGCCTACTCCAGGCCCTGTCCCTGGTTGGCAAGGAGATGGGGTAATGGGGAGGGTGGTGATGCCCAAGGAACCTATGTGGGGCGGGGGAGCTGAAACCAGAGAGGCTGCGCAAACTTTCCCGGGTGCCTGGCATCCCTGCGCTGTCCCTCCAGAGGTTCTCGGGTGTGGTCCATGGTGGCTCAGGGAAGATCACAGGAGGAACAAAGCCTCGGCTTCTCCTGAGAACCTGGTGTGGAGGCAGGCGGCTGACTCAGGACACTAGCTCAACACAAGACACAGCGGCATTTGAGAAAACGGCAGAAGTGGGGCGGCTGCACTCTGTCCCCCACCCCTTCCCCTGCAGAAGCCCATTGATAAATGAGACTTTATGAAGTGCAAAAGTGCAGCCTGCACTGCCCCCCGTCTGCGCTCTATGCTACAATACAGTTCGCTAGCTTTGGGCAAGGGGCTGGAGGTTGAGAAAACACACACAGAGACAGACCAACACAGAGAAAGACAGACACACGGATGTCTAATTACTGGTAAGAAGCCCTTTATTTCATAGCATCATGGAGGCTTAAATACCCAGCAGTCAAGTGGGCCAAGAGGTGAAAACTCCATCCTCTGATCCTCTAGGCACAACTTTCAGTAACTCCAATCAGAAGGCTCTAGCAGGGAAGAGCAGCGGAAGGCCAGGACTCCAATTGGTCCCAACACAAAAGACTTTGTATAGAAAAAGAAAGAGCTACTTGAGCATAGAGACAGCCCAGAATGGAAAGAAGTCTTCGCTGGCTATATATCTGGCATGGAATTGATGTCTAGAAAACACAAAGAGGAGAGGTTCAGCTGTTAACACTGGCTGTTCTTCCCGGGGAGCTAAGTTCAACTCATAGCACTCACAGGAGCCCTAAGACTCTCTTCCGGCTTCCATGAGCTCCAAGCACACATGTGGTGCACAGAAATGTATGCAGGAAAAATATCCCTACCCATAAAACAATGGAATAGATACAGAACTCAAAACTCCAAACACAGGGCCTGCAGAGATGGTTCAGCAGTCAAAAGGGCTTACTGCTGTAGAACAGGATCTGGGTTCCATTCCCAGAACCTGTACCAGGTGGCTTACACAACTGCCCATATCTCCAGCTCCAGGGAATTCGACACTTTCTGGTCTGCTGGGGTTCTTGCACACATGTTGCACATATGTACACTCAGGCACACATGCATACACATACATAAAAATAAAGCAAATAACCAGGGTGGTGGTGACACACACCTTTAATCCCAGCACTTGAGAGGCAGAGACAGGTGGATCTCTGTAAGTTCAAGGCCAGTCTGGTCTCCAGAACGAGTTCTAGGACAGCCAGGGCAACCAGGGAAACCCTGCCTCAAAAAACCATATACATAAATAAACAAGTACATAAATAAATGAAGCAAATATTTAAAAAACTAAACACACACACAATTATACAACTCAATTTAAAAAAAGAGACCAATGAAATGAGCAGATAGACCTCAGAAGGGGAAATACAGATGGTTAAAAATTAGAGAAATGCAAATCAAAACTATGCCGAGATTCCATCTTATTACTCATTTGAAAACAAAACCCAACAAATGCTGGTGAGGATCTGGACAGAAAGAGCCAGAGGAGAGCAAACCAGCATGGCCGCTATTGTAGTCAGCAAGGAGGGTCTTTAGAAATAGTCTCGTAGTGATATTTCATTTGTATTTTAATAAATAAAGCTTGCCTGAAGATCAGAGAGTAAAACAGCCACACTGGTCAGCCTCACAGACCAGGTAGTGGTGACACACACCCTTAATCCCAGTAGCCACACTAGTTTGCCATAGTAACCAGGAAGTAGTGGTGCACCCCTTTAAACCCAGAACTAGAGAGGAATATAAGACAGGAGGAGACAGCTCTCAGACACAGTCTCATTCTGAGATTCCAGGAGACAGGATCACCATTTCAGACTGAGGTAGAGGTAAGAGCCAGTGGTTTGGCTGCTTTGCTTTTCTGACCTTCAGGTTGAACCCCAAGTCTGTCTCTGGGTTTTTATTAATTGTGCTACAGATCTACCATATGGCCCATGTGTACCACTGCTGGGCTTCATACTAAAGACTCCGAATTGACACACTGGAGATACACCCGCATAACCAATGCTCACGGTAGTACTGCTAACTACCCAATAGCAGAGGACTGGATAAAGAAAAGGAGACGAATATATACAATGGATTTTTTCAGTCATAAAGAATGGCAAAGTTGGGGGCTGGAGAGATGGCTCAGAGGTTAAGAGCACTGGCTGTTCTTCCAGAGGTCCTGAGTTCAATTCCCAGCAACCACATGGTGGCTCACAACCATCTGTACTGAGATCTGGTGCCCTCCTCTGGCGTGCGGGCATACATCGAGGCAGAATGTTGTATATATAATAAATAAATAAATCTTTAAAAAAGAAAGAATGACAAAGTTATGTCATTTTCATGAACATGGAAGCAGCTGGAAATGATAGGTTAGGTGAATTGATCTAGTCTCAGCAAGATAAACATTGTGTGTTTTCTCTCACATGTGCTTCCTAGATTTTTACATATATGCATAAAGTCACATAGGTATGTGTGACAAGAAGATAGAAATAAACTGTTTAAAGGAGGGGACTGGTAAGGGGGGGAGAAGCATGGGGAACAGTCTTTGTACCATATATGCCTGTCCAAAGAAGTCCTTATGTAACACAGAACCACATACAGTGAATATGCACAATGAAACCTCTAATTGAGAATTCTCAGCCTGACCCTGAATAGCATGAGGCCTTCTGTGCCCTGTTCTGGAGGACAGGAACCCACAGAGCCCCTGTACTCTCATAGTATCAGAGTTCAGCTGGGCAGGCTCCCTCTAACACACGCACACACACACACACACACACACACACACACACACACACACGGGAGAAAGACACTCAGGTCTCTGTCTTCTTCATCTCTGAAGTCCCCAGTGTCTAATAAAACCAATGCTGAGTGGCTGGAGAGACAGCTCAGCAGTAAAAATTGCTCATTGCTCTAGCTAAAGACCAGGGTTCAGTGCTTAGCATTCATACGGTGGCTTCTAACTTTTTGTAACTCATGTTCCAGGAGATCTAACGACTTCTTCTGGCTTCCATGGGCATTCTCTCTCTCTCTCTCTCTCTCTCTCTCTCTCTCTCTCTCTCTCTCTCTCTCTCTCTCTCTCTCTCTCACACACACATACACACATATACACTACATATACATACATGTAAGCAAACGCTCATATACATAAGATTTAAAAAATCTTACTTAAAAATTAAAATCTAGCCAGGGGGTGGTTGCACATGCCTTTAATCCCAACATTCAGGAGAGAGAGGCAGGCAGATCTCTGTGAGTTCGAGGCCAGCCTGGTCTACAGAGTGAGTTCCAGGTCAACCAGAGTTACACAGAGAAACCCTGTCTTCGAAAACCAAAATAGATTTTTTTTTTTATTTTTATTTTTTTTTTCGAGACAGGGTTTCTCTGTAGCTTTGGACCAAAATAGATTTTTAAGAAACAAATCAGTCAAAATCTAGTGTCAGCTCAGTTGTGGGCTTCCCTGTTGAGACTCTGTCCTTTCTCGCTGTCCTTACCAAGAACCTGCCAGGCAAGTGCTCTGCCCCTGAAGTGTATTAGAGCCCTTTGGACTTTTTGTTTTGAAACCGAGTCTCCCTATATCAATCAGAATGGGTTTTAACCCACTTTGTTGCCCAGGGTGGCTTTAATCTTTCCATCCTCCCGCCTCAGCCTCCCCAGTGGTTGGGATGACAACCCAAGCCTGAATTCATCTTTTAAGACCATGGCCTCACCACACTTAGGATGATGCTGCCCCTCCTTTTAGTTGCTGCAGGGATCTCCCAGCCCTCTGCCTCCCCATCTGTAAGCTGAGGAAACAAAGTCTACTGCTACTGCTGCCAAGAGAACAGCACAGTGGCCCGCAGTGGCATCATGCAAATTTTCTAACCGTGGCTGCTGTTCATCCTTGTACCCAAAGCACACTGGGAAAACAGAAGGGGTTTTACTGAGAACCCACAGAAGGTTCTAAAATACCAGGTGTCATCATCCCAGGGCCTCTCTCACCTTTCAGTCTGTTGAATTCTGCCCTGGGCCAGCCCCGACCACCTCCATCCCACACTGACTCTTTGAGTAAACGGGGTTCAGCACCACAACCCCATCGCTTCAGCCACAGATCTAAGGTCCATACTGAGACTCAGGACATATAATCCCTGATCATGGCCACAGAACACTAGGACATGTGACTCCGTCGGCCACTCTTAGTGTCTTCAGACTGCAGATCCACAGTGGCACCGAGGAGGAGCCGATGGCATAGTTCTGAAGGGCACATACAACAGGAAAGGGGTCCCAGCTGTGGGGAGAGGTTCTGGACCTCATCAAACCAAAGTTATGTCTGGGACTGGGTCAGTGTAGTGCTTGCCATAAGCATGAGAACCTAATTATGATCCCCAGAACTCAGGTTTAAAAAGTGGGGTGTGCAGGGTCATTAAGATGGTTCATCAGGCTATAAGGCATTGGCAGCCAAGCCTGAAATTTGAGTTTGAAACTCAGACTCCACAATGGTAGAAGGACCCAACTCCCCCAACACTCCTCTGACCACCACGGGCATGCTGTGACATGTGTGTACTCACAGATGTAAAATGATGATGTTGATGGTGGTGGTGGTGGTAGTGATAATGATAATAATAAATGCATGAAAATTTTATATGAAATCCCAAGAAGTCTGACCTCGTCTCTATCAGTTCTAGTTCTTCTTCTTCTTCTTCTTCTTCTTCTTCTTCTTCTTCTTCTTCTTCTTCTTCTTCTTCTTCTTCTTCTCTCTCTCTCTTTCCTTCTTTCTTCTTTTTCATTTGTTTGTTTGTTTTCAAGACAGGATTTTTCTGTGTAGCCCTGACTGTCCTAGAACTTGCTCTGTAGACCAGGCTGGCATCGAACTCACAGAGATTCACCTGCCTCTGCCACCTAATGCTGGGATTAAAGGTATGTGCCATCAACACTCAGCTCTTTTCTTTAGGAACAAAGATTTATTTATTTATTTATTTTATGTGTATAAATGCTTTGTAGTATAGAAATGCTTATTTCCATAGAGGTAGAGTTATTTGTATAAGTAAAAAACAATAACACCCCCCCACACACACACACAGAAAGAGAGAGAGATCTAAAAAAGTACCTGACTTACAAGGTTTCATAGACAAGGACAGTTACCCCCTGGAGGGGTAAGGATAAGGCTATTTGGGGGATCTCTAGGAGGAGAAGTTCTGCAAATGAATTCTGACGGTAGGACCCTGACTTGACTTGGCTGCCAGCACTGGTTTCTGAGGTCGGCTATGGGACTCTGTTTGACTTGCACAGTCACTCAGTACATTCACTGCACCTATGCAGATAAGCAGGGCATGAACAATAAGACTAGGAATGTTTCTGAAAATTAGTTTATTGTAATTACCTTTGGTAGAGATTGGGGAGATAGCTCAGTTGGTAAAGTATGAGAACCTGAGTTCAGATACACAGAACCCACATAAAACACATTGAGAGAGAGAGAGAGAGAGAGAGAGAGAGAGAGAGAGAGAGAGAGAGAGAGAGAAGAGAGAGAGAGGAAGAGAGAGAGAGAGAGAGAGAGAGAGAGCAAAACAACATCATCATCAACAACAAAAAAAACCCCACATTAAACAGCAACAACAGCAAAACCAAACCTGGCATGGCAGCAAATGTCTGCAATCCTAGCACCGAGGAACAGACAGTAAAAATATCAGTCACTGAAATGGGTGAGAAAATTCCATGAACTGTAAAGATTTTGGTTTGTTTGTACTTTCATAACTGGAGAAGATGAGAAATTTTTTCTTACGTATTGAGTTCACAACACTCCTAATTCTAGTCATCTAGTCTCAAAGAATCCTTTCTAAAACAGTGCTCCGGGCAGGGTACTGGAGTGTGTGACTCTGTCTTACCTTTACTAGGCTGCTTAGCCAACACCAGCTAAAGAGGAGAGAACCACCCTGAAGCCCCTGATCCAGACTATTTGTCAGATGGGGGAGGGGGACTCTCAGCTCCTGTGGTGTGAAGACTGTAACTCCAGGCCCCTTGAATCACACACTAAACCCTCCTTTGCCTAACTGTAAATGGGCATAATTGCAGTACCTACTACATTAAGGGAATGTTGGAGAATTACAGGCAAATCAAAATCCTGACTTATTTAGCCTAATACCAGAACACAGCCATAACCCAAACAGGCACTAGGCGCTAATTCCTGCAGCTACTTCATAAGCAGTAGTTTTGCTGAGCAATTCTTTCTTCTTTGGTCCTCCCCTGTGGAGCAACAAGTCCAGGAAAAGCAAACTCTCTTAAAGAGAAAGTGTCTGCAAAAGCCCTCAAGGTTGCTCTGCAGGTTAAGAGGCAGCAATAGGGCATTGCCTGGTCTAAGCTGTCTATAGCTGGACTAAATGACACAATGTATCTGCTAAATTCCTTGCCGCATATTTAGGCAGAAACAAGGTTGAGTGACCCGAGCTTTTTTGTTTTTTTTTTGTTTGTTTGTTTTAAAGGAATCTCTGTCACAGAATATTACTCTGTAGTTTCTTCTCTGAGGTTGAAGTAGAATTTGGTACCAATAAAGTTTCAACGTAGTCTTTGATGAACCGGAAACTAAATCTGGCTTGTTAGAAGGAACAAATAAGAGTGTTTTGAAGATTTCTCTGATTCCTTTTTTCTTTTTCTTTTTCTTTTTTTTTAATGAACATCATTCACCATGTACACAGTCATTTGTGTTGCTTCTGGGCAGTAAATTGCCCTTGAATTTGGTGACAGAAACAGTCTCCCACTGAGGTGTACAAGCAGCTGTAATTAAAGGCAATGACAAAAACCGGCTTTGCTTTGGAGTTCTAGGAGTCTCAGGGTTAGTACATCCCTGGATACACCCGGCCTCCGTGAACCTCCCTCAGTCCTCAGTCTCCTCTCCCTCTTCATCCCTACTTTAGCTGTGTTCCTTTGCATGTTTCACCACTGGAAGTCCATTCCAGAACCTGGGTTGGGCATGCTCTATAAATAAACATGAAATAGAAGCATCTTTACCACAGGACCTACTCCTGACAGATGCCACCAGCCTGCACCCAGGTCAGAGGCAGATTCCTGCCTTGCTGCCACCATCTCTCCAAAACCTGTGGACTGGTCCTCTTCCCGGGGTGCAGTCAAAATCTAGGACCAAAAGCCAGCACATTTGGGAGCCACTTGGTGGGTACCAGCACTCTCCTAACCACTTTGGATATAGCGCCATGGCTACTTTTCTCCCAATCTTTTGAGAAAGACACTGTTATGATTGTTTTTGCAGATGGATAAACTGAGTTTCCAAAGGGTTAAGTAACTTGTCCCAGACTGTTTGCAAACGGGGTGCCCACCGGTATGGGGTGACCACCTGGAATGAGCAGGTGTGCTCAGCATCCTGCAAGGACCCGCAAGGACCCGAGCTGGATAGGCAGCCTCCCACTTAGGCCAACCAGTAGCCCAGTCCCGCCAGACTAGTGGGAATGCGACTTCTTTGAAGCCGCTTATTTTTAAAATTACATACACAATTATACAATCATGAATGGCAAAATTTCAAATATTTTCCTTTTGTTCACAAGGTAATGTCTTAAATTTTTTTATTGAATAATTCAAAGAATGAAGATGGGGGTATTGGCATTTGCAACACGCGGAGAATTTGTGATGCATTTTGTCTCCGTTGATTTTCTTCCCAAGTTAATGATAACAAAGAGCAACAGAAACAAAAACCAAGCAGGTGCTTGCTGCCTAGCCTGGACGCTTTAGAGTTAAATTCCCAAGACCGATAAGATGGAAAAAGAGAATTGACTTCAGAAGTCATCCTCTGACTATGCGGGGCACCGAGGCAGGAACACACACCACTGAATTTTAAATGAAGAAAAACAAGCACAACAGCAACCTTCCTCAAACATTGCTGCAAATCAGGTCCCAAGTGCACACTTAATTAATAGAGAGATCACAGCACATATAGGGAACCAAGGGTCTTAGGGATCCCCCCACCTCTGTGTGTACGGATAGGCACCTACACATGTGCTCATCTCTTAAGCGCGCTGCCCAGTTCAGAAGGATCTGACCTGATCTGAAACAGGAGACAGCGCGGGCAGCCTGGATTCTCTCCCTAGAAGACTAGGGAGGGAGGCAGGTGAGGCAACAACCCTCCAGGTAACTCGCGTCTTGGGGCCAGCGGGGCCAGCGGGGCCGAGTGCCTCTAGCTGGCTTTGGACTCTCTTAGTCTGCTTACAGGGCATGCACGGAAAGGCCTTCGGGTTTTGCATTCCTTGCACCTCCCAACTTCCACTCGCTGGAGACCTAAGCTCTAGTATCTCCAGGGATCACCTGCTACCTGTGGTGGACAGGGTGGGCAGGAGGCAGGCCCCAGGGTTACCGAGGCACCAACTGGATCTTCTGGTAGCCCACTCCGGCCCCTCCTGCCACTGACGCGAGGTCCCTGGGGCGGTTCCCACGGCTAGCATCGCGGCTGCCGGTTGCCGCTCACCCTAATCCCAGCCTCAGAGCCGCGGGAGGGATCCCTGGCTCTCACCGGTCCCAGGGCTGCCTACCTGGCTGCTGGCCGGGGCGTCAGCGTCGCAGAGAACCGGGCTGAACCGTTGCCTTCTCGTTGGGCTGCGGGGCGGGCTGCAGGGACGGCGGGTTATATGGGCGCAGGGCGGGGAGGCGGCGGCAAAGGGACTGCCGCGGGCTTAGCGCCTTTCGCCGCGGACCGGCGGGAACGCAGCGCGGGCACTCAGCCGTGGCGGGAGGAGGGCCGGCCACCCCGGCCCAGGGCTCCCACGCGCGCTCCGCCTCCCCAGCTGGCTCTGCCCGAGTCGGGGTCTGGGCCCCACTCCTCCCGCCTCCTTCCCGCCACCGCTTGGCGCGCGTCGCCCAGAGGAACCCCAGCGGGGTCTCCCTGCCGAACTGCACGCTAGTAGCCGGAGCCCTTCGCGGAGCTGTAGGGGACCGCGATCTTTGGCGGTGCTGGGGCGCCAGGAAGGGTGCGCAGGCGCCGAGGGGTTGGACCCAGGTGCACACTCGGCACCCGACGCCCTGGACTCTCTCCCATTCTCTCCTCCGCCTTCTCCCCAGATGCCCATCTCCTCCGAACCCCAGGCTGCTTCTACTGCCAAGCGCCTGTAACTCAGGGGGTCAGGAGTGCCCTCAGCCGGGTAGCTGCGCCTTCTCCGGGGCGAGCCCTGGCCGAAGTAAACCTGGAGGAGGGACCGAAAATGATGACTGGAAACCCTGGAGGAGAACCGTTGACCGACGAGCACCAGCGGGTCTCCTCCTCTGAGAACAGTTCGTAGCCCCTCTCGATTTGCCTGATAGAGACCACCGCCCGCCTGGAAAGAGTATTCAGTGCAGACCCTCTGGGTTCGACTCTTCAAACTTCAACCAGAGGTTGTGCCTCCTGAACCCATACACCCCTGGGGCCACGGGTGGCACCCTGCTCCCTCCCGGATCCGTCCGGGTTTCCTAGCCCTGGGTATCAGTCGTTTCTTGGTCGAAAGTGCACGTGGGTGTTGGTGTGGTAGGCGATGCTCAACGGATGCCCAGAAATTGCTCACACAGAGCGACTTGTGGTTAGGCACAGGCTCATCTCTGGCTTGAGATGCCTACTGCACTACCAGCGATCTCGCCGCTGGGCAAGTGAACGGTCTAGCGGTCCCTCATCTCAATTGGGAGTCGGTTTCGGCCACTGGGTGTGCCCTGCCTTGCGTGGTTATGGAACCCCTTAGTGGCTCCGCAGGGTGGTCCTAGCCCTAGATGTTCGTTCCCACGCGCTCTCGAAGTTATGTTAGTGTCACCAGTGGCATTGCAAGAGAAGAGGTTGGGCACAGACCCGATTTCCCCCTCTCACTGAAAGTCTGACCATGAACCAGGCCGATTGCTAGGTGCAGGGTGGGGACAAGCAAGTTTGGGACTGGTTGGGAACAGAAAAGGCCAGCATTCCGGGCACTCTCCAGGTTCTCTTCTAACGGTACAAGTAACCTCATTCAATCTTACTCGGAAATTAGATGTATCGGCGAGGAAGAGGTTCGGAGCTAGGAGCTTAACCAAACAATACCAGGTCTGCTTTGCTCTCAGAATTCGGGACCCAGCACCCGTGGCAGCGGCTGCGCGATAAATTGATCCTCAGAAGCTCTGGGTGCAAACAGGAGCAATCAGCTTCCAGAATGTGACGGAAATGGGGAGCCCTGTGGGACCGAGGACTTGGGACGCCGCGTGAGTCAGGAGGAGCAGGGCTCTTTGGGGAGCGAGCGGGGCTTGAAGCCCGGTTGGCGCTCTGCCCCACAGACGCCTAGCAGGGCTGCCATCAAGAGCCTCTAAATTCACACTCTAACATCCAGGAAGGTGAGCTGATCCACGCGCCTACGATTTCGTTTCGCTCTAGACTTGCGAAGCACCTGAGCATCACGAGGTCGTGCTGCTCGTGGTCGCTCTCAACAAAACCTCAAAGCAAACCTATATTTATACTTAGACAATACATAGAAAATAAATTGTAATAGATACTATATTTTGCTTTGTTTTGTTTGAGAAAGGATCTCCTGTAGGCTAAGACGTCCCCAAACTTCGTAATTAACGGAGGATGACCTTGAACTGCCGCCGCCTCTGCCTTCAGGTCTGGGATTAAAGGTGTGCACAGTCGTGCCGGGTTTAGGCGGTGCTGGGGACCGAAACCAGAGTTTCATTTATGCTAAACAAGCACTCTGCCATCTGAGCCGCGCCCCTAACCCCTGTAAACAGAAACTTTGTTACATACTAAAATAGGTTTATCTGCATACGACTACATACTTAAATATGTATTTACATGTAAACAAATGTTTGTTTACAAGTACAGACGCCTAGTTAAATATTGAATTTTAGATAAGGGAGTTTTTTAGTCTAAGTATGTCCCATGTAACATCTGGGAACATATTTATATTGTGACTTATCTGAAGTCAAAATTCAGCCACGAGTTCCGCGGCTTGCACACAGATCCTTTATGGCGCAAAGGCGCTAGGCGCCTTTAAGGCACGAGCTCGGACTCCCCGCCCCACAATGCCGCGCGGCCGCTCGAGGCTCCCATTGGCTCCACTTGCTTCCGCCTTCATACTTCCGGCCGCGGCCCGCGGCGGTTGCGGGCGGTACCTTAGGGCGCTGCTGGCCCTGGCTGGCCGCGGCCATGAACTTTTCGGAATCATTCAAGCTTTCGGGCCTGCTTTGCAGGTTCTCCCCGGACGGCAAGTACCTGGTGAGCCGCGGTGCGCGGGGCATTACCTGTGCGTGGGCGCGCGACCTGTGCAGGGGGCCAGAGCGGGTCGAAGGGGGACGGAAAGGGGGCCCGAGCGGGAAGAGGGGGGCGGCCAGGGGGACTCGAGCCAGACGAAGCGGGGCACCAGGCGGAGGAGTTTTGGGCCGGACGGGGGAGATCTAGGTAGATGATCAGGGTGTGGAAAGAGGGCCTGAGCCAGGCCGGGCTAGAGGGGTCTTGGCAGGGGGCCGGGGTAGGGAAGGGGCGTGTGGAGCGGGTGGCCTGGGCAGGGCAAGGATGGAGCTGGGGGTAGGTCGATATTCTGGCAGGTGGTCATGGTAGGGAGGGGGACCTGGAACAGGTGGCGCGGGTTGGGAGGATGCCAGCCTCCCGGCTCCAGTTTCCCTTTGTCAAAGTTGGGTTAGGCGATGCCAGCTCATTGTTACTTTGTCACAAACGGCGTAGTTTATGTTTACTCGCGTGTAAGCTGGTTAAATGGCGCCCTCCTTTTGGTCCGCGCTACTTCTCCTCCATGACATGCAGATGATTTAAGTAACTAGCTTTCAGTCCCAGTGTTGGATGTCAGCTGTCCATTCTATGGGTGACAGACACCCATATGACCATTGGCATTAGGAAGCCATCAGGGAAAACAAAAACAAAACTCGGCTTATAAAAACTATGGTTCTGGACCAGTAACGGTAGCTGCGCTAAGCCTATTGATCTGAGTCCCATCGCTAGGGCCCACATAATGGAAGGGCAGAATGACATGTGCAAGCTGCCTTTTAACCTCCACATAAGCCACAGCCAGTGCATGACCCTCCCCGCATACAAATGTAACCATGCTTTTTAATGCGCTTCTTTTATGCATTGATCATCTTTAGACAAGGTTTCTCTGTGCAGTCTTGGCTGCCCAGGAACTCACTCTAGTGAGGTAGGCCTCTAGAGAGCTACCTCTTCTCCCGAGTGCTAGGATTAAAGGCGTGCACCACCACTGCCTGGCTATTTTGGTTCTTAATCCACACTTGTGCTGTGTTTATCCAGGCCTTTGAGACACTGTTTAACCGCCTTATGTGTCATTCTACGAAAGTAGGGAGTGAGTGTCAGAATAGAGGTAATTTTAGAAGATTACGGTACTGCTGTGCAAGCCCGACACCTTGAGTTCTGGGACCCATGCAAGGGTGGAAGGAGAGAACTCACACAGACACGCGTGTGCGCGCACACAACACACACACACACACACAAGCATATTCTACCTTGATACATTTTACCTTTTACTGCATGCAAGCCTGACCTTGAGTTCTAGAACCCATGGAAAGGTGGAAGGAGAGAACTCACACAGCATTTCTACCTCGATACATTTTACCTTTTTCCAAGTATCTCGGCAGATTAGGGTTGTTTTCCTGAAAGTTCTTGTGAACAGCAAGGAGGTTTCATTTAGTTATCTGATGTTTGTGTTTGGCACTGCCCACTCATCAGAATGTTGTGAAACTCCTGGTAATTGTCTCTCGGGAGTCTTGCCATACTGGGCAGAGCTGGCCCATGCTTCCTGCTTCAGTGTCTTCAATGGTTCCTAAAGAATTCATTGGACCTGGTAACTCTGGAATTCACAGCTCACAAGGCTGTCCTGTGAAAGCCTAAGTCCTGTGCTAGGCCCTAGTTCTAACCTGCACTTGGCCCTTGCGCTTTTCCCACAGAAGACGAATTAGACTTCCTTTTTTTTCAGTCTGCCTGTGCACCACATGCACGTGTGTCTGTTAGTGTGCAGCTGTACATGGGGCCACGCACACAGAGGGCAGAGGACAACTGGAATATGACTGCTTGACTTCCACCTTGTTCCGTTCAAGGTCTCTTGTTCTCTGCTGCACACACCAGGCTGGCTGACCCACCCTGTCTCTGCCTCCCCTCTGACCACAGGAACACTGGCATTATAAACAAGTACACCCAGTTTTATGTGACTTCTGGGAATCCAAACTTGCATCTGAGGCGAGTGTAAGTTCTTTTAGACTATAGTGTAATATGCAAAGCTGACCTCAGACTTAGCAAGTAGCTGGCATCTCCCTAGAGCGGTAGTTACAGGTGTGTCCCATCACACCCAAGCAAAAACCCCCTTTCCTTTTCTTTCTTTTTTCTTTTTTTTCTTTTGTTTTTGGTGGTGGGGGTGGTTCAGGATAGAGTTTCCCTATG
This sequence comes from Chionomys nivalis, assembly GCF_950005125.1. Lineage (NCBI taxonomy): Eukaryota > Metazoa > Chordata > Mammalia > Rodentia > Cricetidae > Chionomys > Chionomys nivalis. Next base: position 2,181,882 of record NC_080096.1, on the reverse strand, counting down.
TAGCTCTGGTTGTCTTGGAACTCATTCTACAGACCAGGGTTGCTTCAAACTGAGGAGTTTGCGTGTCTCTGCCTCCCCAGTGCTGGGATTACAGGTGTGCACACCAATCTAATTTTTGAAAACAATAAATTTACTTGCACAAATCTGGGGATTCCAGTTGAATGTTTGACAGAAGTGCAGTGTGCACAATGATGAAACTGCGTGGTAGAATGTTTAAATCTCCGTATGCGCCAGCTTTCTCTTCTTTTAATTTTGGAACGAGCTATGTAATTACTGGTAGCTCTGAAACATGCCAGACCAGGAGGAAAGGAGGTGACCACTGAGGCACGGCCTCACTGTTGTAACTGGAGGATTCTCTCCCACCTGCCGTTCCTGAATAACCACTCTGAGGCTTAATATTAATTATAATTGCTTGGCCGATGGCTCAGACTTCTTAGTAGCTGGCTCTACATATAAATTAAGCCGTTTCTAATAATCTGTGTATTGCCACGTGCCCTGTGGCTTACCGGTAATGCCCTGGCATCTTACTCCTTTGGCTGCTGTTGGTGTCTTCCTGACTCCGCCGTCTTCCTCCCTCTATTCAGTTTGGCTTTTCTGCCTAACTATATTCTGCCCTGCCATAGACCAGAGCAGCTTCTTTATTAACCAATGGTAATAAAACATATTCACAGCACACAGAGGGGCACCCATATCATATTCACAGCACACAGAGGGGCACCCACCTCCTGTAGAGCAGACACTACCGAGTGCTTTCTGCCTCATTTTTCAGGCTTCCTGTGTCCAGTACCGGCTAGTGATCCGGGATGGGAAGACCCTTCAGATCCTTCAGTTGTATACATGCCTGGACCAGATCCAGCACATAGAGTGGTCAGCAGACTCCCTCTTCATCCTGTGTGCCATGTACAGACGTGGGCTTGTGCAGGTGTGTACCGGGGCAGGTGTGTGTAGGCAGGTACATGCGACATATAGGTAAGGCTCATGTATGTCCCCTGTGTGGATGGGCGCCTGCACTCACAGGGCATTGTGTAATTGGTCCGGTGCTGTTACTATAGCAGAGTTAGAATTAGGAAACTTTCCCAGGGGTGTCACTAGGAAGGAGTGGGGTTTTTTGTAATCTCTAGTTAGGTTTGAAAACAAAAATGCAAAGAAACTCTAAAGTTTTTTTCTTTAAATACCTAATGTTCTCTAATAGTTTAATTCAAATACTTTTGATGTTTAAAAAATAGAAAAGAAAAGCACTAAAATGTTGTTAGTCTCGGAGCTATGTTCTCTGGAGTGGGAGGCATTTGTGTTTAGGAAGTGCTGGAAGGCAGTGAACTGTTATCCACAAAGCCTAACTAAGTGAGGTTCTAGAATGGAGACATGAGCGGACCCTTTTAAAGGGACGCCTGAGGTGACAAGGTAGCATCCTCTCCCTTACAGAGGCTGCGGGTGGTGCAACCGTGCTCTGCAACTCTGTGTTTCTTTTATGACTCAAGGTCTGGTCACTGGAGCAGCCAGAATGGCACTGCAAAATCGACGAGGGCTCCGCAGGGCTGGTTGCTTCCTGCTGGAGTCCGGACGGCCGCCACATTCTGAATACAACTGAATTCCATGTAAGCTGGCCAAACGCGGCCCATCCTGTCCCTTGTGCCTAAAACACTCTGGGAATGTGAAAGTCTGGGTTCTGGAGTAAAATACTCTGGGATGTGGAAGTCTGGGTTCTGGAGTAATATGCAGGTCAGAGTTCTCAAACAGTATAATTTTTAAATCCTATTTTTTAAAATGTCTTTAAAAAAAGATTGATTTATTCATGCATTTTATGTATATGAGGGCTCTGTCTTCATGCACACCAGAAAGAATCTGATCCATTACAGACGGCTGTGAGCCACCATGTGGGTGCTGGGAATTGAACTCAGGATCTCTAGAAGAGCAGGCAAGTGCTCTTAACTACTAAGGCATCTCTCAAGGCCCTTTAAATCCTATTTTAGAGAAGAAAATTAGAACATTATAAAGGGTTGGCAAGATGGCTCAGGAGCTAAAGGCTTTTGCCACCAAGCCTGACCACCTGAGTTGGCTTCTACGAATGCACTTGCAGGAAGGAGAACCAATTTGTGGGAGTTGTTCTCATGACCACATGCATGCCTCCTATCCTGAAACCAACGTAAACAAAGACAAGTCTATGTCTTCTGTTACAGGCCAACTCTGTACTGGTTATGCTAACATCTTCACTGGGCATCTTAAGTGGCCTGGGCTTGTTAGGGGATCATTTGAGAGTTTTCCAGACAACTTTGATTGGCAGTCCTCATGCTTAGGGTTCTGCAGACCAGAGTCCAGCCTCCAGATCTCAGACCCTCAGTTAATGCCCCCCCCAAAAAAAGAGTACCTTTATTCATTCAGTCACACACATACTGAAATGGAGAGGAACGTTTGGACAGAGTAAAGTGTGCAGGTCGCCTTCAATGGCTTTGTTGGCTGACCACTAACTAGATCACAGGCCTTTGCCCGTGGCTCTGAAGTGACTGTTCAGCTCGGGTATGAAGGAATACCATGGCTTAGCAAGGGGCACCCTGAGGAAGCCACCTTTTTGTTATATTTTGGGACAGGGTCTCACTGGGTAGCCCTGGCTGTCCTCAGACTCTCAGAGATATGCCTGTCTTTGCCTCTTGACGACTGGGATTAAAGCTTTGTGTCACCATGCCCTACCTTATTCCTAGCTTTTAAGTTTTAGCTTTTAAAAAAATCCCTCAGACTTCATTTACCATGGCTATGTTTGGTGGTCAGGAGGTGACCCTACAGGCATCTGTTAGTAGAGTCATGCAATTCCCACGCAGGACAGTTAGATCATGGGTACCCTTCTGGAGGCAGGATATCCATGAAGGTGCTGTACAGTGCAAGGAAGCCCTGTCTCCTGTGAGACAACAAGAAGACAGCCGACTTGGGCCGTTGCCTCAGCAGTGGAAGACACACCTACACACTTCTCGGAACACCGACAGGCCTCGAGAGCCTGCTGGAGCTGCACTGCACAGTAGCCATCTTCTCGCTGTTCTGGGGGTTCCTGGGGTCTGCAGTGCCCATGTATTTATTTAAATATGCCTGTCCATTGCCCCTCCTGGCAGTCATAGCTGCTGCTGAGATCTGAGCTGTGGGGAGCCCTGGGGCTCAGTGACAGGATCCTGCTGGGCCAGTGCAGATGGAGGGGTTCACTTCCAAGGGCTCTTATCAGGATTTGAGATGGCTACCAGGCTAGGGCACTGAAGTGACATTGCGTCGTGGGGTGTGCGCGATTTCCTACGTCGTCGATGTTGCGTGTCTTCCTCAGTTATTCACCACCTCGTTTTGAGGCAGTGTCTCTCACTTGAACTTAGCTGTCCAGTTCTAGTTAAGCTAGCCCACTTGCCTGTCTCTGTCTTGCACATGCTGGGATCTTAGACACTTGGCATTTGGAGGAATGCTAAGTTTCCAAACTCCCACTGCCTCCTTGAGCTGTGAGACCTTCGCCCTGAGCGTCGCCCCAGCCCTGCGCTGTGGAGTCAGTGTCCCCTCTGACGACTGGAGACGATCAGGGCTCTCACAGCCACTCATGCAAGCATGCTAAACTAACCTTGCTGTGTGTGTACAACGTGAGTCCACCTTTATCTTCTCAGCTTCGAAAGTCTTTCTAGCGACGGGAAACATCCTAACTCCTTTCTCTCTCCCCTTCTCCCTGGCAGCTGCGAATAACCGTCTGGTCCCTGTGCACAAAATCTGTGTCTTACATCAAGTATCCCAAAGCCTGTCAGCAGGGTGAGTCTGCCAGCGCCCCTCACACACAGTCTGTCACGGAGAGCAGAAAGCAGTGGCTGCAGCAGCAGACCCCTCCCAGCCATCCTCCATGGCCATACCTTCCTCTGTGTCCTTAGATATCGCCTGGCTCTCCTCACTCTGTGCTGTTTCCTATGTCTTTGTAAGCAAGAGCTTGCATGTTATTTCCTTGACAGCAGGATGCTGTGAAGAGTTGCAGAGATTTAAGATTTATTTTTATAATCAGGTGTGTGTGTGTGTGTGGGTAATGTGAATGCAAGCATTCGTGGAGTCCAGAGAGGACATCCCAGTCCCTGGAGTTGGAGTTACAGGTGGTTGGTTGTGAGGTACCTGTCTTGGGTGCTGGGGTCCAGTTTTCTGGAAAAGCAGCGTATGTTTTTAACCCCTGAGCATCTCCAGCTCATTTCACTAGCTCTTCTGTCAGGGCATCACATACGGTCACATCTGAGCATCCCAGAGCAGGAGAAAGGGACAGGAGCCCCTCACCATTGGAGCCCTGGGCAGAGTGCATGGGATGATGGGATATGTATGCATCACTGCCCTTGATCCCAGAAACAACATACAGTAGAGGGAGCAAGACACATCGGGCATCTTACTGTCTTCTTTGTTGCCATAAGCAGTTTGCAGGTCACACTGGACTGAAGTGTACTGTAGGTTCATTCTGACTTTTGTAGTCTGAAGTGTTACCGTAGCTGAACAACAGTCTGGGTCTGGGTGGAGGTGTCCTCTAGTCCTCTGTTCTTTGAAATGTTCTTATCATTCATGAAGCAGCAACCTTGGCCTTGGGTTTTTTACACTAATACTGAATATTCATTTATTTGAAATGATAAGTTCTGGACTAGAGCACACACTGCTCTTCAAGAAGCACCCATGTCAGGGGCTCACAGCTGCCTATAGCTTCAGTTCCAGGGGATGGGACTTGTGGCCTCTGCAGGCGCTCCTGCTCTCTGTGTACAACCTATACGCTAACAGAGAATAATAAAGATAAATCAAGAAAAATCTAAAAACAATAAGAAATGCAGTACCAGACGAGAGAGCTACCTCAGGGTATAAAGTGCTTGTGCAAGCCTGCAGACATGAGTTCAGACCCCAGAGCCCACTGTGGAGCAGACACAGCCGTACAAGTCTGCAGTCCCAGCGCTCCTACATCAAGATGGGAGCTGGAGACGGAGAATTCCAGAAGCTTGCAGGCCACTTAGCCTGGCATATGCAGTTGCAAACAATCTCAACAAGGTCATTGGGGAGTACAGACGTCTAAGACTGTCTTTTAACCTTTATACACACACACACATATGCCACGACACAAGTGTGTCTGGATTCACGCATGTGCCAGACACACAAAATAGCAAGCTGGATTTTGACCACAAGTGTCTCCTGTAGTTTCTTTGTGAAACATATTAACCAGCTAGGCCCTGCATTCAGTCAGTGACATTTGTGACATATTAAAAATCAGGTACTTGGGCTCCCCCTGACTTGGAGGAGTGAGATCTCTCTGCTTGTCAGGTTCCCATGTGACAATGTCCTGCCCACCACATTTCTGGGGCTTCCCCTTTTCTTGCTTGGTTCTTTCTCTTGTCCCCTGTAAAGTCCCTGCTGTTTTGGGCATTTGTCCACGCTCTGGCTCCAGTACATTCTCTCTCCACAGGAATAACTTTCACCAGGGATGGCCGCTACCTGGCCTTGGCAGAGAGGCGAGACTGCAGGGACTATGTGAGCATCTTTGTGTGCAGTGACTGGCAGCTCCTCCGGGTAAGACAGTCCTCTCCTACTGGCGGGGGGAGGGGGAGGCGGAGAGGGGCAGAGCCAGTGTTCTGATGATCCCAGGGGCCTTTGCAGTCCCTGGTGTAGGTAGAACGAGGTTTCTGTGGCCAAAGGGCAGGAGTACTGTGTGTGTGATCCAGACCTTATGTGCACACTTGGTGCACGCCAGGCATTGGCATGAACTTTGAACCCTCATTTGTGTAAGGGAATGTCTTGCTGGGAGGAATGCTGTTGAGTTGGCCCTGGGCAAGATGTCTCAGGAGCTGTGACGTGAGCACATCGCCCTCCATGCACGCATGCCTCAAACCCATGAACAGATATCTGAGGGGGCACACTGGGAAGCTGGTTGCGGGAGGATGAGGGCATATGGGCCTTGCCCGGAATGACTGGCACTCACCAGGACGCCACGCAGCTGTCTAGTCTGTTGCTGCATGTGAAATGATGCATGTACCAAAAGCACTGGTTATCAAATAAATGCACTTATCTAAGGAAATTTTTTCAAATTGTCGTGTTTTCCTGTCGTCCGGAAGCACTTTGACACAGACACGCAGGATCTCACAGGGATCGAGTGGGCCCCGAATGGCTGTGTGCTGGCAGCGTGGGACACTTGCTTGGAGGTATAGCACATGGCCAGCAGCACATTCTTTCTCGAGAGCACGCACCTGCAGGTACCTGTGTGTGCTTTTAGTGCAGCGAGCTGCTGGGCACTGAAGCCTGCACTCGGTACCTGTGACCTGTCTACATGTCTGTCTGCAGTACAAGATTCTGCTCTACTCCTTGGATGGCCGCCTGCTCTCCGCATATTGTGCCTATGAGTGGTCCCTGGGCATCAAGTCTGTGGCCTGGAGCCCCAGCAGTCAGTTCCTGGCCATTGGGAGCTATGATGGAAAGGTGGGAAATGGCTCAGGGGATAGGCCACCTCCCTGAGCTGTCTGCAGCCTGCATGTCATCCTCATGGTTCCTTCCCCAGGTGCGCCTCCTTAATCATGTGACCTGGAAGATGATCACCGAGTTTGGGCATCCTGCAACCATTAATAATCCCAAGACAGTAAGTCCGCATGAATCTTGACTTGAGCATGGTGGTGTCTCTGGTGCTGTGAGCTGCTCTTGACTTCCTCGGTTACTGTGATGTCGTCTTTCCTGTCCCTGCGCCCTCACACCCTCTTTTGTCAAGGGCATGTCTAGTCCAGGCTCTGTGGACTGTGCCTCTGTCCTAAGCCAGATGCTGCATTCATCCGTGCTCTGTCCTTTGCTGGTCCCTGGTGTTAGCAGAGGGGACTGGGGAGTCTTGAACACCTGCCGTCCTGCCAGGCACTGTGCAGACAAGCAGGGAAGGGCCAAGAGAGTTGTTCTGTGCAGACCTTGGGGAGCAAGGGGCAGCTCAGGTCCGGGAACCAGGAAGGCATGTTCTATAGCTCCATAATGTTGAGTCGCGCTGTCTTCTCTCAGTCCGCAGCAAGGACAGACTTCTCCTTGTAGAGGTCACCCATCCACTGAGGTGCTAGACCTGAGGAGGACAAGGAAGGGGCAGGGCTGCAGGCCAGAACCTGGAGGAAGGAAGAGCTGGGCAGAGGTGAGGCTTTGGCTTAGCATGTGCTCTTCCAGTAGCAGTGGTTGGCCTTGGCTGAGGTCAGGTGAGGGACGGCAGGGTGCAAGGCTGGCCCTGCAGGCCGCCAAAGCTTGCCTGTGGTTCATGCGTCTAGGTCTCTGTGTGTGCTGTGGTTTCTCTACCGGGACTGGTGTATAAATCAGCTCTGTCACTGGGACAGGATCAATTTAAAGGAAAAGGGGCTTCAGTCCGTGGACCTTTTGCCTTCTTACTCTGGGCTTGTGTCAAGGCAGCACACTGTGGTAAGGAGCAGATGGCAGGGCAAAGCTAATCTTACAGTGGTCAGGAGAGAGGAAGGACAGGCGAGGTCCCAATACCGGCTTTGAAGACACACCTCCAGTGACCTGCCTTATCCCCCATACACTGTTTAACGTTGCTGGCAGCCGAGCCCCAGCTCATGGGCTTTAAGACCCACACTAGCAGCGAGTCTGTTGTGCCTGGCTGTTTGCTGCTCCCACAGGCTTGCTGCTCACTGTCCTCTGGCCTGGCACCCACACAAGCCACTTCTGCATGGCTGTGACATTGTTTACCATGACACAGCCATGTAGTCAGGGCCCATCTCTACAGAACAGCCTGGTCAGCAGGACTGAGGTGGCAGCTGAGCTGTCCTTCACTGCAAGGGGTCTGACTGGTGCTCTTCTTCCCAGTAACCGTGATGTCTGGCACTTAAGTTGGCCACCTTCCCGAGTCCCTGGTTCTTGTCACAAACTGGTTAGTGGTCAAATCATGTTTTTCAGGTTGTGTATAAAGAAGCTGAGAAGATCCCACAGCTGGGGCTGGGCCACCTGTCCTTCCCACCACCCCGAGCAATGGCTGGTGGCCTCTCTACCTCAGAGAGCAAATGTAAGCAGCAGAGGGAGAAAGCCTGTGCTTTGTCTCAGATGAGAATCCTCTTCCATGTGAATCTCAGGTGGGGTGGGGGAAATCTCAGCTGGGGTCTCAAGCTCCCTGCAGCATAGACCAGTGCTCTCCTGTGAAGCTCACCTTTCCCACACTGCCCTGCAGTCCGTGTGCCCTCATCCCACCTGTCACAGTAGCTTAACAGTCCTGGCCGTCGACAGTTCTCTGATGGACCTCAGAGGGATTTGGGAGGAGAGAGAACAGGAGCAGACATGTACTTGGTAGCTTAGCCTTTTCACTTCTTGCCCTGCAGGGAAATGGGCAGGGACCTGCATGCAGGCTTGGAGGGTTGAGGGCAGCCAGGCTTGAGAGGTGCTGCTCGTCTTGGTTGGTGCTTAGATAACATCTTCTGCCAGGTGATAATCTTCCTTCACCTCCCAGCTGGAAAAGGGCGGCCGCCTGTGCAGATGCTGGTGATGGGTAGACCGGCCAGATGTTCAAGCAGCTGGGACTAGCTCAGAAAGCAGACCTGATCATGTTTATACCCTTCCTGTGGGCTCCAGACTGCATAGGCCTGTCCCCACTTGGGGCCCTTTCAGCAGCGGAATAGAACGGTTGTCCCCTGGGGAACTTGTGAGCAGGCCTCTTCCCACAGCAGATCTCTTGCATACTCGCTGGCCTGCTTTCCTTTCCCCCCTTTAACCAGCACCTCGCATGTCCTCCCTGCTGTGTTCCAGATGAGATCACCTCTGGGCCAGTTGCCTTGCAGACTCTGAAGCCGGTAGCTGACAGAGCGAACCCTAGGATGGGAGTAGGGATGCTGGCTTTCAGTTCTGACAGCTACTTCCTGGCAACAAGAAACGGTCAGTGTCATACTCCTGGACAGGGTCAGCTGCTCCCTGCACCCCTTGACGCCCAGAGCAGAAATGAATGAGAAGCAGCTCAGGAGGGCAGCTGTGCGCTCTTCTCCCTGTGGAAGGTCTGCACAGCAGCTCCTAGCTAGTCAGCCCACGCCCTGGCTGACCGCCTACTCCCTCCAGCATTGGCCTCTGTGGCTCTGGGTTTGTTTGCATAGTTTCACAATTACAAATGTAAAAACCACAGGGAAAAAGGAGGGATTTATAGCCTTTGGGGGTCTTTTTTGTTTTGTTTCGGGTGTTAGTCCCTGAGAAAGAAACCTAGTACATCCTTTGAGCCAGGTTTGCTCGAAAGAGGGCCGGCACTGACATGGTGCCCTATCTGTTTCCTTGCAGACAATGTCCCCAATGCTGTCTGGGTCTGGGACATTCAGAAGCTGAAGCTGTTTGTGGTACTGGAGCATTTGTCTCCAGTGCGCTCATTTCAGTGGGACCCACAGCAGCCAAGGCTGGCCATCTGTACAGGCGGGAGCAAGGTGTACCTGTGGTCCCCCGCAGGCTGTGTGTCCGTGCAGGTACCTGGGGAAGGTGAGCATATCCCAGCCAACGGACACGGTGGCTCGTGGACACGGTGGCTCGTGCGTAGCAGTGGCATGCCCCCCACCCCCACAGCTTTTAGCAAACTTGCAGGACCTTGCCCAGTGTGTAACCTGACACGGGACCTGCTGCCCAAGCTTTATAGGCTTTGGCTGCATCAGTCTGGGCTCGCCAGGATCCTCACTTAATCCGTAGGATGCCCTCTCTGGTCCTGGTCTCTGCTCTGACCCTGACCACCTGTCTCTCTAGGTGACTTCCCAGTGCTTGGACTGTGCTGGCACTTGAATGGGGATTCCTTGGCCCTCCTTAGCAAGGACCACTTCTGTCTCTGTTTTCTGGAGACCAAGGAGGGGTTTGGCGCAGCCTGTGGACAACGGGATGGCCATGCCTAGGACCTGAGTGGAAACCGAGGCGATGGGCCCTGCTGCTTTCAACACAAGCAACAGCTGTGCAGGCTCCTGATGGGACGGTATACCCAGTTTTCTGTAGTGACGTGTTCTGTAAATATGTATAAACTGTAATATAAAATAGGTATTTGCTAATCCATGGGACAAGGGTGGTCATTGCCCTCAAGGCCTTAGGTCATAGGTTCAAGGTCTATCTTAGGAGGATGAAGAATCCTGAGGTAACAACACTTAGCTGCCTTATGTCTCTTTATATTCCAAGCTGTTTCCAGAGTGCTCTTGACCAAGGGTGACTACTGTCGATCTGTGCAGCCCCTCTGCAGCAGGGTGTCCTAAGGGGTGCTATGAGGCCAGCACCCGTGCCTCCCCCAGCAGTTCTGCCTGGCTGAGTGGAAGCACTTAGCCCACCCAGCATAGCTCCACATCTCTAGCAAATGACCTGAAAGCAGCCAGACCAAAATGTTGGGATATCTGAACCAGGACTCTAACCTGGACTGTGAACTTGCCCATCTGAACTTTTTTTGTAAAGAGGACTATGGGGAGGGTCCACAGCCAGCCAGCAGGTTCAGTCCCTCAGTCCTCAAGACAATCTTTAGTTGGTGCACCTGTTTTCTGACAGTAACTTCAAAAAGGAGCGACTTCATTTGGTTTTCAGCATCTTTACTACAAGACCAAAAGCAGAGGACAAAGACCAGATGCATCTGAGGTCATTCTGGTCACATCCATGGTTAACTTAAAGCTGCAGCAGAGGTATCGAATGACAGGCCAGCATCTACAGTGTACTGACAGGTGCTAGAGCCACAGGGGAAACCGTGTGTGGCTGGCGTGGTGAAGCTCAGCAAAGCTCGGTGGGGCTGATGGCATCTGGGGCCAGGGGGATGCAGGCTGGTCTGCTTATTATAAACATGCACTTTTTAAACCAAACCACTCAGTCCCTTTTAAACAGAGACAGGATGATAAAAACCCACCACCATGACTTCCAGAAGGGCCTGGATTATGTCATGAGACTGACTGTCCCTGGGCCTAGGAAAACTGCTGTATTAACACAAGTTGGATTAGTTTGCAAAGTGTGACTTCAGGTCAAACATATTCACGGAAGAGCAGTTTCGCTAGGAGTGGCCAGGCAGGCTGTCTTTCTTGTAACTGGTCTGCTGACTGCTATTGTATTTAGCTTTTAAAAAACGGGCTGAATTTCAAAATACAAAACTTGAAGGGCAGTGGGGGGGGGGCAAGGGGGTAATGCAAGTGCATCAGCAGTGCAGGCACGGGTCACTCTGCTCCGCCCAGTGTCCAACAGTTTGTGTTCAGCAGAAGTGGGCGGGCACATTCTGCTCAGCATGCTGGAGAGGCAGAGCAGGAAGAACAAGCCCAGCAGGGACACTGGAGAAAACATTTATGTGGAGTTATGGAAGGAACACGGTGGCATAGGGACAGCCAGTATTTCTGCCTTCATATATCATGTTGCCAAGGTGTCCAATATCCAACTAAATATATATATATAATTCGCTTGACTATTCTAATCAGGCACCTAAAGGGACCATGCCTGTGTTCTCTCCAACCGCAGTGGGTAGCTTGAGGTGGCACACTGCGTCCCTCCACGAAGACTAGAAGCCTATCTTGCCCCTGGTCATGGAGTAACCCAGCTTGGCTTCATTGTTAATGAAGGACATGAGCCCCACGTAGGTCTCGATGAGGAGTGGACGCTCCAGCACCAGCACGCTATTCGCCTGTCCTGGCAGTGGGCTTTCCTTCTGGGCTTTCTTGACAGCTTGGATCAGGAGAGCCTTGAAGCTTTCCAACTGTAAAGAGAGAAGAAACATGGAGCCTTAACCTCAAGGCAGACAACAGTACTCCACTACATGGGAAACGAGGATTCTGAGAAGTCATCAGGTCAAGTGCTAAGGGCTGGGTCACCAGGTGACTCATCTGTCCAAACGTCACTCAGCTCTAGATAGTACCGCTCCGTGAGGAGACTCAGCACACACCCTGAGGTGATACGAAGGACACTGAGTATGTGACCTCCGACAGCACCATCACCACACACGTTGCACACTGGCGTGCTGTGCACTCGAGACCATCACCACACACACTGCACACTGGCGTGCTGTGCACTCGAGACCATCACCACACACGCTGCACATTGGCGTGCTGTGCACTCAGCACCATACCACACACGCTGCACACTGGTGTGCTGTGCACTCAGCACCATCACCACACATGCTGCACACTGGGGCGTGCTGTGCACTCAGCACCATCACCACACACGCTGCACACTGGCGTGCTGTGCACTCAGCACCATCACCACACACACTGCAACTGGTGTGCTGTGCACTCCATCACGGATGGAGAAATTCATGAGGACTATGACATCATCCAGTGACAGGACTTTCTCAGCCCTATCATAACCTGTCTGGAATGCATGTACACAATGCATGATATGCTACACGTGTGTCCTTTTGAAGGAGCTAAGGGCTCCCTCAGCACCTCCCGAGTACCCGCCTGCACCAGCGGCAGCACCTGCAGAACCTCACCAGGACTGCAACTCGCCCCCTCTAGACTGAGCATCCTGCAGCGGGATGGGTGTCTCCCTGTGTTCCAAGGCCCCACTATCAGGACCTGCACTTCATGTGCTCACACTCACTGCTGGCCCCGGGCCTTGGATCTGCTTACATGGCACAGAGACGCAGTCTTCTCGTCCATGCCAGCCATCGGGTGTTCTATGAAGGTAGCATAGGGCATATTTGTGGACCAGGGGTTCCATCTGTTGATGAAAGAAGGGCGGCTCTGCTTGTCCCACTGAATGCGAACCCCAAAGCCTTCTCGCCTGATGGAAGAGGGGAAGAGAGCCTTGCTTACCACTGGAGTCCAATGCTGCAGCCAGCTGCTATCAGGGAAGGCAGGGACAGCTGGGGCACAGTGTAGCAATGGTCTCCGCTAGCCACTGCAAGCACTTTCTGTTCATGTCTTGGTGATGCTAAGACTCATCTTTACAGCCAGTGAAACCGGCATACAGTTCAGCCTGGCCAAATTATGGATGTTTTCGTTCCTTAATGTGTTACTGAATAATGCTCGCAGCCATTAGCTTCCTGGATTCCCTATTCAAATTGCCATAGACTGGGCTCAGATGTATGGGCCTCTTTTTCAGTTTTTCAAGACAGGGTGTCTCGGTGTAGCCCTGGCTGTACTGGAACTTACTTTGTAGACCAGGCTGGTCTCAGATTTATAGAGATCTGCCTGCCTCTGCCTCCTGGGTCCTGGAATTAAAGGTGTGTGCCACCACCACCCAGCAGGTATGGGCCTCTTAAGCTTCACAATACTTCTTTTATAGCAAGCTCACCAGCTCTTGAAAACTAGCTGTTAGGTGTTTTCTAAGGTATCCGATTTTTTTTTTTTTTTTTTTTTTTTGGTTTTTCGAGACAGGGTTTCTCTGTAGCTTTGGTTCCTGTCCTGGAACTAGCTCTTGTAGACCAGGCTGGCCTCAAACTCTCAGAGATCCGCCTGCCTCTGCCTCCCGAGTGCTGGGATTTAAGGCGTGCGCCACCACCACCCGGCTTGTATCCGATTTTTACTAAGTTCAACCAACGAATCAATCAGCCAATCTGCTTTTCTTTTAAACAGGAACCAGAAAAAGACTGAACAGATACCCTGTGCTCCCATCCTGCTGGAGGTAAAATGCCCGGTCTGGGGAGTGTTCAGTACTTAACCTAGCTTTTAACAGTGGGCTAGGATTCCACAAATCCTAACTGGTAACCGGTTTTTAGTGCCGGCAGCCCTTTTAAGGTGGCACTGGGCCACCCTCAAGTCGGTTTCTATTTTAAGGTCCTTTTCACTGATCCTTCAAGATGAGGCCTTTAGCTCGCAAGAACAGAACTTACAGGGTTCGCAGGGGCCCTGCGGTGTAGTGCGCTGGTGCACCTACTTGTTGAGCGACTTCGGAGGGAACTGGAACTCTCCACAGGAGATGGTGTCCACCGCGCTGAGCGCCACCCTGACCACCTGCTGGCACTGAAGGCTGATGAAGTCATACTTGCAGATGAGCAGTGACTGATCGGTGACCAGCACCAGCCTCTCCTTCTCGTTGTTCCAGTGGTCCACCCTGGAGGGGAGAGGGACCGCCTGTCACCAGGGCCCCCGCCCGCTGCCCACCCGGCGGCCGAGAGGCGAGGCTCCCACGCGCACTCGCGCAGGCTTACTCGGTCAGCAGCCACACCCCCTGGATCTCGCCGTCCTCCACGGGTCGCACGACGGCGCGGATCTCCTCCACCGCCTGCTCGATGGTGCCGGGCCGGAACACGAAGTACTCCTTGACGCGGGCGCGGCGTGTCGGGTCGTGGACGCTCAGCGGCCACAGCGTCTGGCGCAGCGGCGTGCTCGTCCCCGGCCGGCCCGCTCCCGCATCCTCGCCGGCCGCCAGCAGCGCCGTGGGGCTTGTGCCCGCCGAGTCCACCGTGTCCCGCAACTGCAGCATCGCGCCGCCGCCACCCGCCGGCCCCACCGACGCGGCCGCCGCCCCGGCGTCCGTCCGACCGCGCCCCGCCCTCGCCCGCCCCGCGATTGGCTCGCTCCCCGGCCGTCTCCTGCGATTGGCTGCAGCGCGCTGCCGTTCAGAATCACTGAGGCCCCGGGCCGGAAGCAGCCGCCAAGCGCGGAGCCACTTCCTGTTTACTCGGCAGGAAAAGGTGTAGGTTGCCGGGATACTCCTGGCTGAGGACCAGGAAAGGGAAGGCTCGGTCCTGCTCGCGCGGAGGGCGGGGTGGCGCGAGGGACGTCGGCTCTACGCCCTTCACCTTTTCCAAGGTCACGGTGCGTGCAGTTCGGCGCGTGGCGCTCCAGGGATGTTTGCATCTTGGTGGTTGCGGATGCTTCGGTGTGGACGCCTCGGATGTAGGCGTCTCAGGGTGAGCTGCTTGCCTTGTGTGCACTCACCTCAGGTGTGTGGTATATCGGATGGGCACCTGGGGGATGTTGGTACCTAAGGTGTGGACATGGATACCAGGGTCACCTTGGGTGTGTGGTTTTCTAGGGTCTGTGCACAATGGTAGTTGGGTGTGTGTGGGGCATCTGTTCACATTGGGCATGATGCCCATAGGTGAGTTACCGAATCGCAGACTATGTGAGGGATTTGGGAAAAAAAAGTTGGATGACTCTTGGGCCTCGCAGCTCCTCCCCGAAAGATGAATCCTCCTTAGCTCTCTTCATCCAGCCCAGCCGGTTCACAGCGGGATAATGGCTCCCTTTGGGTGGATGGTGTATGTAATCGCTTCATAATCGGCATGTCGCCGGGGCACTCCATTTGTCCAGATGCGCGACACAAGCCTGGGCTCAGCTATCCTTCCAAGAACCTAACTGACCCCCCATGTCACCCTGCATCGCACCGTCCTCACAGGCTGTGCATCCACAACAGTTTAACCTTCACCCAAGTGGTCAATTCTGACATCCCCGTCTCTGTCACGTTCCCTCTTACTCCCTCCTCGCCCCCAAAGCCTTTTACCTCCTATATCCTGTGTTCACCTGGTTCCGGACACCCTCCTGAGAGAGACTTCAGTCCACCAGGGCTCTGGTTTTTTTGCCTTGTTTGTGTTGTTATAGCCCTGTTTGCACCTGTCAGTCTGCTCCGTGTCTGTCGGTGTGCACAGGCGAACATGGAAGCTGTACTTGGTAGGGAGGTTTGTGGATCGAGCCCCTTGCATGACTGGCACTTTGGGCTCTCTAACCATGGCAGAGTTCCACCTACTGTTGTACATGCTAGACTTGGGAGAAGGGTTTGGAGTCATCCTGTAAGAGCCAGCAGCCTTGGGACATCAGACCTGTCTCTGGAAAGTCCCCGCGCTGGAACTTAATTGGGGACCACACAACATTCCTCTGTAGTTACTCACTACTACGTATCAACCCTGGCAGTAACAAGAGGTGCTGCAACACTTTAGTGCTAAGATTGCACAGCGTGGGAAGTGTGGCTGAGAACTGCTTCTCCTGTAGACTGCCCCCCATGTGTGTGTGTGTGTGCACGCACACACACACACAAACACACACACCTATGCTCTCACTATAGGCCCAGTCTTCCTCTGTCGACCAGTACCCCAGAGCAGCTCTGCGATTGCTTGGGCAGCCTAAGTTAGTGGGGCTATGGCCACTGCCAGCTTCCTGCTCCTGTCTCCCATCAGGTTCTGTGTCCTTGTTTCAGTGTCCTTGTCTCAGTGGGGCCATCGTGTCTCCTGTGGCTGCTGGGAGCGCTGAGTGAGCCAGCCCTGTGTTGCTGTATCTTCAGAGATGTGCTCTCCCCAGAGAGGGCACCTGCGACCGAGCAGAATAGCACTTCTACACAAGGGTAACTGAGCATACTGACCGTACTGGGCTCAGCTATGGGAGCAGAGATGAGGGGTTACTTGTAGGAATGTAGATGACCCCCCAAACAGCTGCATCACCAAAAGACGGCCCCAGCATGGGTGATGCCCTCCCACTCCACCCCGGTTCACCCTTGGTGAACTGTAGCACCTCCATCGATGAATGCAGCTGGGACAGAATTACAACAGAGGGGGCCCCCGAAAGCTGTGGCCAGAATCTAAGGAGAGACTCTTACAACCTTCTCCCACCTCTCTGTGTGGGATGCTCAGCAGGCTGGTCCTTGAGTGTCCCTTTGTACACCCGGGCTATTCTGCTCCTGCCCACTCTACGCTCTTAACTGAGCCTCTGCTAGGGACCAGCAAGGTTCCAGTCGGCTTCCCTCGCTCCAGGTTTCACGGGGCAGGGGCTGCCACGTAGCAGTTCCCTCTAGAATCTGGAGGGAAGATCATTAACACTCCAAAGTCCCTGAAAGTGACCAGTGCAGAGCCTTGGCCCTCGCAGGGTTACATAAGCAGTAGGAACCGCTGAAGGAGACTCCTGTCCGTTCAGCTACCTACAAGCCACTCGGTGCCAGCTTTAGGAATTGTCACCCATGCTAGGATCGGCTTTCAGTGATGCAGCTGCCTGTGAATTGTCCATGTTCTGACTCCTCACCCATAGCCCTCTAACCCCAATAAACCCACTGGTTCACCAAGTTGAAGCTTGGTAGAATCCTTACCAAGGTCTGCCGGCAGGTCTTGTCATACCAACACAGGACTAGCTAGAACTTTGACCCTTCCAAACCAGTACCCATGCTCTGGGGCCACCCCAGCCCTGTGCCTTGGGCTCCTGGATGGTGGGGGAGGTGAGAACCAAGTACCCCTGCCTCCTGTGCTTCCACCTACAGTGAGCACTGTTCTTCAATGTCATAAACCAGGGAGGAGCTGCACTGGGGCAGCAGCTGTGTGTCCTACCCAAGGCCCAGAGAGTGGCAGCCTTTGTCCCAAGCTCACACATCAGCAGCGGAGGGCAGAAAGTGAACCACAGTGTGAGAATGTTCTGCCAGGGCCAGAGCTTTGGGGACCAAGGCTGTGGGATTAAGGTTAGCGGGCCCTGGCCAAGTTTGAAGGGAAGGGGCCAGCCCCTGAACTCCTTCCTGCTAGAGAGACAACAGGATGTGGATACTCGGGACATCCTGACCCATGCCTAAGACTGGTGGGAAAATGGCCCCTTCTGCTTGGGACAAAGTGTGGAGCAACTAGGTTGGGTGCAGAGAAACAGGAATGGGGAGCATTCAGAGCCCCTGCCTTATGGGTTCTCGGAGGAGCTAGAGGCTTGGTAAATATGGTTTAGAACAGCAGGGAGTAAGGGGTGGGCATACTGATTAGGGACAGTGCGGAGGTGTGTGTGTCCACGTTTGTTTTGGGGCCATGGTGGGTGCACTGGGGTACAGCAGTAGCCCTAAAGGAGCATCTGCCAGGAATACTTCCCCATCTGTAGAAACAGGCCAGACTGGCACAGTATGTGGGTGTTGGCAGAAACCACCAGGCCCTTGTACCAGAGAGGAAGAACTCTTAGGAAGAAAGCCATGTAAGGTGTCTGTGAGGTCCGGCTCCCACAGGGTGGTCAACAGTGTGCTTGGGTTGGTGGAGCTAATGGTCAGCTAAGACAGTATGGTCCAAAAGTCCTCTAGCAGTCACCAAGACATAGGTTAGATTCAGGAGTGAATGACAGCCTAAGATGGCTTTAGCTCCAGACCTGTAGTCGTCAGGGCTCATCAGTCAGCCTGCAAGACCTTTTATAGTGCGGCTTCTTCAGAGAATCTAGTTCACAGTGCTGAGGTCCCTGGGACACTGGGAGGAGCAGCCGTGATGACATAGATTCCCACACGGGCTCCTGTCTGTGGATATGGGGTATGAGCTGGGCATCCATAAAGCTGAGAACCGGCAGAGGAGGGGCAGAGGGTTAAGTGCACATAAGACAATTGTAGCGCACAACGCCTGCCTGCGCTCTATGTGTTACCATACAGTTCTCGAGCTTCGGGCAAGGGGTGGAGATTGAAACACACAAATACACACAGACAGACAGAGACACGAACCTCTAGTCACTGGTAAGAAGCCCTTTATTCAATAGCACCACAGAGGCTTATATACCCAACAAGTCAGGTGGGCTAACAGGTGAAAACCTTATCCTCTGGTCCTCAAGGCAACACGTGCTCGTGAAGCAGAGCTGGTAAACAACTTTGACACAGCTTTCAGTAACTCAAATCAGAAGGGAAGTAAAGATCTCTAGCAGGGGGGCTGGAGAGATGGCTCAGCGATTAAGAGCATTGCCTGTTCTTCCAAAGGTCCTGAGTTCAAATCCCAGCAACCACATGGTGGGTCACAACTATCTGTAATGAGGTCTGGTGCCCTCTTCTGGCCTGCAGACAGAATATTGTATACATAATAAATAAATACATATTTTTTAAAAAAATCTCTAGCAGGGAAGAGCAGCTGGAGGCCAGGACTGCAAATGGTTCCAACAGACAATAAGCACATTCCGTGGTATGCACACATCCAGGTTAAAGGTAAAGCATCACAGCCCATTTTCAGTGTGAGGCCATCGAAGAATCACAGCTAAGCAGGTGTTCTGCACCTGTTCCCAGCAGAGGGCACGAGCAGCTGGAGCCTGCTTGTCTAGGCATATCTTAAGGTTGAAAAACCAGACTATCTGTCACGACAAAGGCCATGTATCAGAAAAGGGGAGGATGCGGAATGGGGTAGGGGAGACAGCAACACTCTGCACCAGCCTGTGGGGGAAAAGGGCAGGAGGACTCTTCAGATTGGGAACTGTGAAAACCATGATTTCACAATGTGACTGTGCACACTGACAGCTGGCTTCTGCAGACATGAAAATAAACCTGTCTCACTTTGACTACCAAGTCTCCGGCATTCTTGCTATGAGTAAGGACCATTGTATCTCACGTGGGGCTGCCAGGACAGACCATGGACTGGCTTGTTGGAAGCAACAGAAGCACACAGTGAGGTTCCTGAGACCAGACGACCAGAACCACAGTATGTGTGTGCAGGGGGGGGGGTTGCAGGTAGGGGGCTCCTCTGACACCCGAGGAAACATGTCTTCCATTGCCCTTCCAGCTTCCTGTGCTTCTAGCCACTCTGGGTGTCCCTCAGCCTGTGGCTGCGTCTCCCTGTTGGCTCATTTGTAAGGGTTCCTGACCGATTGGTGCAGGCCCACCCTAACAGCCTCCTCTTTACCTGGTCATCATTGAAGACTCTGTCTTCCAAAGATGATCAGTCACCGATACTTGTTGGGATTTGAACGTATCTTTAGAAGGTACAAAATTCATCTGGTAACGGTGGATTCATCCAGGTGCAAGTGGTGAGCATTGCATTTAGATGACCCCCACGTGGGCACACAGGTCAGGGGCAGGGACCAGGGGGCAATGATCAAGACTAGGAGACTGGTTTGGGGCTCCAGCGCTTAGGTTGGCCCTGAGGCACAGTTCCTAAAGTGGTCAGCAGATGGCGCAACGACCTACACTCAGCCTTCCCGGGGAGGCCCCGGCTTCAAAGTTTGGCAGACTTGAGGTGTTTTTGGTTTTCGAAGACAGGATTTCTCTGTAGCTTTGGAGCCTGTCTTGGAACTCGTTCTGTAGACCAGGCTGGCCTCGAACTCCCAGAGATCCGCCTGCCTCTGCCTCCTGCCACCACTGCCCAGCTCATTTTGGTTTTTCTCTCACAGCAGGTTTAGAGCTTTAGAAATGGGTGTGAGAATAAGTGAACCACAGGCTTCTAAATGAGTTGTTTGGCATTGGGGTGGGGGGGCACCAGGCGTAAGCTTTGCCCTCTAGAGAATATCCCTGGCTGTTTCTGGCTTTTGCCAATTTTTTTGGTTATCCCTGATGATGTCATCTGCAGAAATAGGGAACTGTGGTCAGCATGCTGCATGTGAGTACCCAAAGGTACCTTGGGCGTTTGTTTCCTTTTGTTTTTTGAGCAAGGGTCTTACCATGTTGCACAGACTAGCCACAAACTCAGGGTCTTTCTGTCTCAACCTCCATCGTGAAGTACTGGGGTCACAGACAGGTGCCACCGTGTCTGGCTGTGGAGACAACCTCTGATGTCACCTGTTAGAAGAAGTCGCCATGAAAACCCAGTCGAGACATGAGCTTATTTTCTCAGGGTGGTGGCCTTTGGCTCAGGAGCCGATGTCTCTGGAGCTGCAGGGGATTCTCTCTCTTCCAGCTCCTGCAATATGCATCCGGCTGCAGAGCAGGGCTGCAGAGCAGGGCGGCCAGCATGGTTCTGGGAAAGGAGGGAGCGGTTTGCTTTGGAAATTAGCACTGTGGTTTGAGCCCTCTCCCGCCCTACATTATTTTTCCTCCAGCCAAAGACAATTTTAATTGTTTCCAGCAGAGAAGGAGACAATAACAATGAAAAGTATTGTCTCCTCAGGGCACAGCACTGCGGGCCTTTAATCGGAGTAGCTGGTAGGGGCAGGCAGGGCTCTGTGAGTTCAAGGCCAGCCTGGCCTATGTAAGGGAGTGCCAGGGCAGCCAAGGCTAGTGAGAATTTTTTTTAAAAAGCCCATTTTAGACTAACAAGAGAAGGTTATTTTCTAGGTAGATAAAAGGAGCCACAGACACGACTCCTGTCTGTCTGTGATGGACACTGCTAAGGACTTCCAAAGTCTAACCCTGAGTGTCACCACACTGCTAAGTGGGAGGCATGGTGACAGGGTGGGCTGAGGAAGGGAAAATTGGAGATCTTAGGACGAGTGCTGTGGCAGTGGGCTCGGGCCTGGGTGTGAATGCTGCACACTCCTGAGAGCTCCTGGTAAATACATATATATGTAGGCCAGGTGTGGTGGCACACGCCTTTAGTCTTAGCACTCAGGAGGCAGAGGCAGGTGGATCTCTTATAGTTCAAGGCCAGCCTGGTCTACAAAGAGAGTTCTAGGATAGCCAGGGCTACAGAGAAACCCCGTCTCAAACAAAACCAAATGTGTGTGTGTGTGTTTACTGTTTTGCCTAAATGTATATCTGTGTACCACATGTGTGAATGGTGTCCACAGGGGCTCAGAAGAGGACATGGGATCCCTTGGAACTGGAGTTACAGAGAGTTGTGCGTGCCTGGCCATGTGGGTGCTGGGAATCGAACCCAGGTCCTCTGGAAGAGCATTAAGCTCTCTTAACTATTGACCTATCTCTCTACCACCAGAAGTTCAAGGATTCTTACAGGTAAATCCAATCTGTACCCCATGAACGGACTGAGCAGACCCTGAAGTGGAAGGTGACATGGGGCTAGTTTCAATAAGGCTAAACCTGAGTGGGCCACCAGGCTGCTGAAGCCAGCAAGTGGTCGTTCAATAGTGCAATGTCCACAAGGGGGCGCTGTGTCAATAGTCCAGTTACTGTGGAAATCCTGATAATTCTTAAATTAACACATTTAAGGCAATTACAGATAAATTCCAATGCAATTTGACAGGAACTGGACAGATTAACCCCCAAACTAATTTGGAAGGATGACCAAGAATTACCATTATATAGAAGGACGACCAAGTTCTTATAGTGCCAACAAGATGGCTCAGCAGGTAAGGTGACTGTTGAAAATCTGATGAACCTGAGTTTGACCCCTGTGACACAGGTCAGAAACAGTTCCATCACATTGTCCTCTGATCCCAACACACACTCTGTGACACAAGCACTGCCCAATAAATGAATAAGTCTAATAAAAAAAATAAGAAAAAGAATACCGATATTACTTGCAGGGAAAACCAAGTTACAAACTTCAAGGACCTACATATGCAGCTGTGTGAGCCTTCGCCCAGAGCTATCACAAACATCTCCATGGCCAGCCCTTGCTGGTACAACAATCCAGGATGGAGTCACTGGAAATACTCAGGAGCAGGTGCTGTTTGTGCCGAGCTAGGAGAATGTGATGTCGGTGGTAGCCAGCGGACCGGCTAGCTGGCCATATTCCCTTAACAGCAGACACTGGGATGAACTCCACATGAAAGAAATACACACAGCAGACTCAACACAGAACACACAGCCGTCTTTCTGAGCCAAGTGCGTGTTTATTTTTATACACAGGTTTACATAAGGATATTATCACGCACATACTTAATGAACTCGGAGCATGCTCCTTCCCCTCGCTCCTCTGCTCATTTCTGAGGGATGAAGAGACCTACTGAGTGCATAACTCACGGAACTAGTCTGCTTTGTTAACCATGTTATGACTCACTCCAGCCCACGATACAGTTTGAAATAATTATGCCATGAAAAAGCAGCCAGGTAGTTAAGTTTTGGAGAATATTTGTTATGTTTAATTCAGTAGCTGTAAAAGAAAACTTGCTTGTTGTGAGTTATAAAAGTGTATGTAACACACGTGCACCCTGATTTCTGCGCTCTGTGCGCTGGCACCCAGTTACCGAGCTTCGGGCAAGGGGGCTGGAGGTTAAAATACACAAACACACACAGAGAGACAGCGACACTCTTGAATTCCCCAAGAATGCCTCCTTTATTGTGTTCAGGGGCAGATTATATAGAGATAGCCATGCCCCAGCCAAACCCACCAGAAACCACTCTCCTGCCATCAGGAACTCCTGAAGGTCTCGTGCTCAGAGCAGCTGTAGGCACTCAGATCAGGGGATTACAAGAAATTCAGGATCTGGGGTCTCACTGCTCCCAACATACTCTGATTTCTAGTGTTGTGGGGTTTGTTTGTTTTGTTTTTGTTTTTTGAGATAAGGTCTCATGTAGCCGGATGGTATGGAACTTGCTGTGTAGCTGAGGATGACCTTGAACTTCTGCCTGGCTCTACCTCCCCAGTGCAAGTGTGCACCACCACACCTAGTTTGTGTAGTGCTGGGGACTGGACCCAGAAAATCATGCAGGATAGGCAAGCACTGTACCAGCTGAGTCATAGCCCTAGGTTCTGATTACTTTTAAAATGACAAACTCTTAGTGTCCTGATTACTCAGCTATTGTATTGGGAATTAGACACTCTTTAGGCAATCAGATGCTCACAGGAGCCAGAACGGACAAGAAAAGGGTCTTTGGGCTGGGGTGAGACTCCAGACAACACCAGTCTATGTGATGGGCTTTGCTTGGAGGTGAGCTCCACACTACAGGGTCCACCTGCCTACATCTGACCAGGAACAAGGACTCTGGGAATAGTGGACGGACCCCACTCTGCCTATGTGTATGACAGCTGGGCAAGGACACACCTGCCGCGGAAGGGGGTGCACAGGTGTCTTACCCTAACCACAAGGACTCCAACAGGAAGCGCCCCACTTCCTGTCTGCCTGACCACCTGACACCTGCCAGGACTCTTCACACAGCAGAGAGTTGGTGCACGGACAAAGCTAGAATAACCTAAGGTCAATAAAACTTTGATTCAGGAAAATTGTTTGGTGGGGGGGCTAGAAATTCATGCACTAGGCCATGTCCTTTTTTTTTTTTTTAATTATGTATACAATATTCTGTTTGTGTGTATGCCTGCTGGCCAGAAGAGGGCACCAGACCCCTTTATAGATGGTCATGAGCCACCATGTGGTTGCTGGGAATTGAACTCAGGACCTTTGGAAGAGCAGGCAATGCTCTTAACCTCTGAGCCATCTCTCCAGCCCCTAGGCCATGTACTTTTGTAAAATCAGCAAAAATCATTTCCTTTGGTATTTGTTTCTTCAATAAGGTCCCCTCATTGGTTTCAGGAGACTAAACACCCAGACCAAGCCCCACTGAGAGATTCTCTTTCTCACCCAGGACCACCGTCTTCCCTCTGATGACCAGAGATGATTGTGGGGTGGAGTCTTCTTTGGTTTACCCACCCCAGACCCTGGTCCTGGGGCGTGGTTTAGCAGAGGAGGCAGTGAGCCTTTTCAGGGTCCCGGTCCATGTGTGCACACTCTACTGACCGCGTTTGCATTCATGAGAAAGTCAGCTCCAGGAGAGAAAGGGGTGCTTAGAAGGAACCAGCAGATGGGCCCACTGCAGTTTCCGACTTGGGGAGACACCCTGTACTTCCCCGCAGTGGAGGCCCCGAAATGAGGTGGGGTAATCGATGATTTCTTGGGTGCAGACACTTGGGAGGCCAATACTTTAGAGTCACCCAGCGCTTGAGTCAGCCTGTACTACTGAGATCCAGGGAGGGGTGCATGATGAGCTCAGGCAGAAGAGGGAGATCTGGTCCAGAACAGAGAAGGGCAAAGTAGGGTCCTGTCCTGTTTGGGGAATCAGGTAGCAAGTTCCAGGAACCCCCTCACCTGCTTCCCCCCTCCCTCCCTAAGGCCAGGCTCCTGTGGTAGTGCTCAGATCTGCAGGCTGTATGTAGTATTGTAAGCAGAGGCTCTGCTCCCTTCCCTGTCCCCATGGCTCTCCACTTAGGCCAGCTGTAGGTCTGAGCAGGCAGTACCCACACACATGAATGTGAGTGCTGCCTTCTGAAATGCCAGTGAGCCGCTTCTGCTCCTCCACTTCCAGGTCCTTTGACCAGAGGTTCCCTCAAGCACTTGCCATTAGGGAGAGGACGTTGGAACACCTACCTCACTCCCCAGGGAATGGTGGAGGAGGGAGGTCTTCAAAGGAGGGCAGGCTAGGCCTACCAATCATGTAAAGGCAGGTGCACCTCTCCATGAGGCGAGCAGGGGCGGATGCTCACACAACTGTTTGCAACCAGTGAGGTCCCCTACTGTGCCCTTTGAGATGATCCCAGCTCAACTTTCAAAAGGTGTCGGGGAAGTCCTGGCCCCAGAGATATCATGTCTAGCGCTAGACAGTCTGGCCCTAGCCCTCGAGAAAGTCACATCAAACCAAAACCAGAATTAAAGGACAGCAGAGAGCCCGGAGCAGGGAGTGGCCTCGCCTTCTAGACCTCTATGCAGGTGCTTAGTGGTACCTACACGTCCACTCCACCCCATGCCACCGACCCAAAGCACTCAGCACAAAACTAGGAATACAAATGCCCAGACGGTGGTGTTACCTATGTCAGTACCCAAAGGAGGTGCCCAGAGGCACACAAAGGCTGCCCCCGCCCCCCAATTCCTCCCTACTTCTGGAGCAACAGAGGCGGGCACAGAATGAGGGGCCAAGGGACCGTGAATGCAGCGTTGGTGGAGAGGAGAAGTCACGGACGCGCTTACCGGGGTCCCAGGTCACGGTTAAATCTGTTTGCGAGGTGTGCGACACTCAGTTCGGACACCTGGACGGGACCAGACCTGGGACTCTCTGCCGGAGGTGGGCAGAGAACGCCCAGAGGATGCTCAAATGGAGAGAGAAAAGCGAGCTTAGCCTTACGGGCTGGATCAGGAGCCGCGGAGCGGAGGGGCTGGAGTGGGGCTGGAAGTGGGCTTTCTCAATTGGGACAGTGTGGGCGGGGCCGAAGGCGGAACGGGCGTGGCCTGGGCTGGGGGTGGGGCCGAAAAGGGGCGGGAGCCGGGGCGGGGAGGGGGCTGGGGTCCGGGCGGGGGGCGTGCGGCGGGGCGGGTCTGACGTCTGGGGCATCCCGCTCCGAGTTCGCTCTCCAGCACTCCTGGCAAGTGTCTGCGAGCGGAGCGCGAAGTTCTCGGCGCTCGTGGCAGCTACACCATCCGCACCTGCGGCGACCACGCGCCCCCGCACCTGGTGCGGCTCGGTTGCGGCGTCCCGCTGTCCGCCAGGGTATGGCGCGCGTGAAGACCGGGTCTCGCGGCCGCAAGGGCCGCCTGTGAGCCGGCGAGCAGAGGACCGAGTGGGAGCGCGATCGCGCGCACGATGCCTGTCCGGGCGGAGGCGAGAGCGGCTTGGCGCGCGGTGGCCCTGGCTATGCTGCTGCTCCCCGCCGTGCTTGCAGCCATTCCGCCGCGCCCCCTGCGCCCGCTGCAGCCGAGCATGTGAGTAGCGCGAGTCTCGAGGCTCGCGGTAGCGACGCTGACCCGAACAGAGCTTGGGGCTTTGTCCCTGGGGCCCCAGAACAATGGGTTCTTTGCCTTAACCAAGGAGGGGACGGTCTAGACGTGGGGTCCAGGGTTGGATATGGGGCCCTCGAGGCTGCCACAGGACCCCTAGTCTCCCGGCTCCCGCCTCTGCCGTGAGGGTCCTGCAGACTTAGGCGGATGATGAAGTTTGGAGAGGTGAGGAATCCAAGCCCCTGCGGTGCAGAGTCCAGCTGGGGAACCGGCTTGGAGGCGGCAGAGAGGAAGCCGCCTGGTCCCACTTCCTCCCCAAGCTGGTCTCCTGGGGTCTGGGGGCCTGCGCAGGGGCGGGGGTGCCCAGAGGAGGCTGCCAGAACTGGTTTGTGTGTTAAACACGTGCGCTCTGGGGCCTCGGGAGAAGGAATTTAGTTCTAGAATGAGCAGGAAGAGAGGGTCAGGGAGCCAGCGGCGACGGATTTAATTTTGAAAGATGATTCCCCAACAGGCTGGTTAGCGGTCTCTCTTAAACTGCAAAGCGATCCCTCTGTTGGCCTCAAAGGAAAATCGGTGCGAACTGAGCCCAAGTGGATGAGGTACAGGGATGAGAGGCATACGGCCCCCACCTGGCCCTTCCAGGGTGCAAGATGGGGCCTTGTAAACTTGGCAGAGCTGCTGGGGCTGCATGGGGAGTGGAAAAGTCCCTAAAAAGGCCTGAGTTGGGGCTTCCTCTCTGCCAATTAGAGCACCCATTCAGCCACAGAAGGGACTTGCTGCTCCTGGCCAGGACTGGCACTGGGAGGATCCACCTCGTACTTGACCTTGGGGACAGAGGCATGGCTGACTCCCCCGGGGAATGGGAGAACAAGTTTCTCACTGGGGCAGGTGCCCTCAGGACCCCCCCACCCTAGGTCTTGCCTTTGATCCTTGTGACCATTACAAAGGAGAGCTGGTCTGAGTTGGGGACATCTTACCGGAGAATGGGAGCAGTATGGATCCCTGACTTCTGTTTATGTCTCTTAGCTGTGAGTTTGCCCAGAAGAAGCTTCAACCCCAGGACAATTATATCGCAATTAGCTTGATGGGCTAGGGTTGCCAGCCTGCCTGCCCCTTTTCATGATTGAGAGGGGCAGCAGACACAGGCTTCCTGAAGTTCTGGGTGGATGGATGCAATCTGGCACATGTGGAAACAGTTGGTCGCCCTGAATGGGTTCTCCACCCAGCTCTGTCCACTCCTGATGATCTCCCTGGGAGTGGAGCCAAGGCCTTGCTGCCGGTGTCCTGCTCACCTGGGCCCAGGAAGTCTTCAGCTGTTGAGAAAGTCGTTGGAGCTAGTTGTGAATGGGTAGCCTGCCCCTTCCTGCTTGATGCGTTTTCCAGAGTCTGCCTTCCCTTCTTCCTGCAGTGGGGGCTGCACCTCTGAGGCATGTGCCCCCACTTCCTGACCCTTATGTCCCAATGGACCTCTGTTCTTAAGACTGTCCATTTTGGGTGGGTCTGAGTTCCAGGTTGGCCAAAAATCCTGGCTGTCTTCCTCAGAACTGCATCTCTTGGGCGTCGGCACATGGGTCCTAGCTGGCGGGGCCAGTGAGGGAGAGATAGCCTTCTGGACTTTGGAGAAGGAGTGCTGGATTTGCTGAGCAGACAGCAGGTGGAAGGAAGCCCGTGAGGACCCGCTTCTAGGGGTGACTTTGCAGGTCTACTCTTAACTCCCGGCCACTCAGAGCAGCAGGATAGAGGGGCTGGGAAGGCAGCCAGGGCCCTAGAAAACACTTCTTCCTGGTTGACCCTCTCCACCCTGCTTGTCTCCCCCCCCCAGGCGTTCTGATGAGCTGGCAGGGCCTGGTACGGCTGCCACACCTCTTTGGCCAGTGTTCATGAACTGATAGCTGCAGAGTTTTCATGGTGCTTTGTCCCCCTGCCCATTGCCCCCTACACCTGGTGTGCAAGCCATGGCCTCGGTGGATCCCAGGTGCTCTCGTGAATCTGCGGAAAATGTGGGTGACTCTGGCTGCTGTTGCCTGGGGGTGCTCAGATTCAGTGGGTAGAGCCCAGCTACCTGCTTGGTTTTTGCCTCGAGTGACTTTTCAGTTTCGTGGAAGCTTGGCTTGGCTGTATCATCCGGAGATGGGAATGACTGCCGAGCAGTGCAAGGCTGGCGTGGATGGCTGCGTAAGGTATTCCTGCAGCCCCGGTGAGGATAGAGAGGCTGCCTGGGTGCTGTAGCTCTGAGTCCCGGGTGAGACCATTCCACAGTGTCCATACACAGCTTCAAAGCACAGGCTTCTCCCAGGCAGAAGTCCCTTGGGCAGCTATGCTAAGAAACCCACCAGGGCTTTGGAATCAGCTAATGACTGACGATGACCCCTCCTACCCCAGGCAGGTCCCTCCGAGCTCAAGTTCCGTCTTGCAAGCTCTTTGGGCCTCCTGGCCCTGAGGGCTTAAACAGCCACGTTCTCTGTGGATCTGTTGTGTAGCCCCTAATGCCCCTCTTCAGGGTGTGGGGAAGCCGACAAGGTGAATGGCCAGATGTCCCAGAAG
Source organism: Chionomys nivalis (assembly GCF_950005125.1). Taxonomy (NCBI): domain Eukaryota; kingdom Metazoa; phylum Chordata; class Mammalia; order Rodentia; family Cricetidae; genus Chionomys; species Chionomys nivalis. The sequence continues at coordinate 2,153,275 of NC_080096.1, read as the reverse complement.
ACAGGAGGTGCCGTGCCGTGGTGGGGGGGCAGAGCAGGGGAAGGAATGCATGTCTGCTGAACCTCCTGTGACCATCTTGTGCCTGGTGGGAGGCCTCTGAGGGACTTCATCTGCCTTCTCACAGTGTTGCTAGGCCCCAGACAGCCACTGGGCTCCTATCCCTAAAGCCTCTCACTTGCCGGTGTGCCAGCTGTACCCAGGCCAGGGGAAGTATGCTCAGAGGTGAGCCATGAGGCCAGATGAGGAAGGCAGAGACAAATCATCCTCCTGAAACAGGGTCAGGCTGGTTATAGAGACGGTGTGCCTCCCACTTCCACACCTAGGTAAAAGGTGCCATTGCCCTGAGCACCCCTGGCCTCTAGCTCCTTCAGAGACTTCTCGGAGTAACATTCCATGCTTCAGCAGATGGCTCTGCAGCTGGGCTGAAGTCCCCTTCCTCTGCTGGCCCCTGGTCTACCTTGTGGTTTGGGCTTTGCCTTTCCTGCCTCAGTGAGAAGCCACATGCAAATACAAGAAATAGAAAGACACCTTCCGCTCAGTGTTTGCTGGGTTCTTCTGGGGCCTGAGCTGAGGCTGTCTTTTTATCTCTTCCTTCCCTTCCTCTAGTATCCCCCATCCTCCACCATGTACCTTTGCCTGCACTTCCTAGGAGAGGCACTGAGCCCTGCTTGTGCCTCCCCGTGTCCCTGTTAATGTCAGTTAACCACCTTGCTGGGTCCCTGTAAGAACTTAGAAGCCCCTGGACTGGTCTCTTGTCCATGTGGCTTCCTGCAGACCATCCTCACATGGTGGGGGACGGTGGCATTCTCTACCTGTCACGGATGTCCTAATGCCCGCTCTGCTGCTCTCTCGGGCCTTCGAGAGGCACAGAGCACAGGGGCAGGGGTCAGAGGGTGGACAGAGTGAGCATGCAGTCAGGGAATGTGACTGTGTGACCACACTGGAGCAGCTACCACCTGACAGGAAGGGTTCTAAGTGGTTAGGGAAACACACCCAGTGTCCCCTCTCCTAGGCCCCACCTCCTGTTGTTCCTCCAATCAGCTGCACTTACCACTGGCCAGAGGGCAGGCGTGTGTATGTGTATGTGTGTGTATGTATGTGTATGTGTGTGGCATATGGTCAGGGGTTCCATAGAGGGCACTATCCTGTGGGCATACCGCAAAGTGGAGGCCACAAGGACCAAAAGGTCAGGACCCAGGCCACGGAATGCTGAGGGCTTTCCCTGTGTGGGAACTGCTGCCCTTGGGCAAACCCTTGCCCTGGTCTCTCCCTGTGTCCCAGCTTGGGATCCTCGGCCTACAAAGGCTCTCGGAAGTCTGGGTTCCCCATTCCTTAGCTAGCCATCCGAGCAGCACAGAATCTCAGCAGAGCTCAGGAAGAGGAGGGGTCTTTGGTCCAGGTACCGTGTCTGGTTGGCAGGTGACTTTAAGACAGTTCAGGGGAAATCACTGTCACCTCTTGTCAGGTGATGAAAGCGGCCAGCAAGCTCCATGGGCTGATGCCTTGAAGGTGCCTGGTGTCAGCACGGGGGAGGAGGAGGGTGGTTGTGGTTGTGGTCGTTGTTGTCATCATTGTCGTGGTGGTGGTTGTGGTCGTCTGTCTCCCTGGGGATTGTCTCTAGGAGGTGGCAAAAACCTTTCCCATCTGACCCTTCTGCTTCGTCCTGTCTGGGATTCTACCTGGCCACAGAGAATGTGTTCACAGTTAATAGTGCACATGTGGGGTCCACAGCATACTCCAGGTCCCACTGCTTTGGCCTGGCACCTGAGAGTCCTTGCCCTGAGTCACCCCAGACTTGAGATGGCTAGCTCCTGCCCTAGATGGGACATTTGGGAGACTGGGGAAGGTGTCATGGGACTGGGAGGTCTCAGGACATGTGACAGTCCTGCACCTAGGATTGCTGATGGCTGCGGTGCTGACTCTGCCTTGCCTGTGTCGTGACTGATGGAAAGCTAGGGTTTAGATGGTCTGGTGTCATGCTGGCCAGGTGCAGAACCCCTGATACCGTGGCTGGGTAGTGCAGACGCTGCTCTAGGCTGGGAGCCCCTGATGCCCTGGCTGGGAGCCCCTGATGCCCTGGCTGGGAGCCCCTGATGCCCTGGCTGGGAGACCCTGATGCCCTGGCTGGGAGCCCCTGATGCCCTGGCTGGGAGACCCTGATGCCATGGCTGGGAGACCCTGATGTCATGACTGGGAGACCCTGATGCTATGGCTGGGCAGGTGCAGTCCCTACTCCAGGCTGGGAGCCCCTGATGTTTGTTTTCTGTGGACATCTTGACTGCAGGTGGTCCGTACACTTCCCGGAGGGGGTGGCTTCCCATGTAGCAGAGCCAGGGAAAAAACAAAAATAAAGGCTTTTTGGTCAGAACATCCGTCTGGGGGTGGCTGGTCTAGGGCCAGAGCTGCTGGTTGGCGTGGTCCGGGTCTCTTAAGTGCTGGACTTTGGACAGCACCCAGCAGTCACTGAGAATGTAGAAGTCACTTGGGGAGGGGTGCCTCATTGGGCATGGGGTGGAGGCAGAGGTCAGGCAAAGCTAAGGAAGCATCTATATCCCCTAGCAGGGACCTCTGCTAGGGTGGGAGGAATACCCTGCTCACTGTGTATACTGAGGATTTCAGGCTCTGAGCAAGTTGGAAAATGACTGTGGCCCGTGTGAGTGTCCTGGTAACCCTTGGTGCTCGGGATTGAGCTCAGAGCCTGGCCATGTGAGGTACTCACCTGTTTGCCAGGCTTGGTCCAATGTAGTGGGTCTTGTCTTCTGTCCCACGACTTGCTTTTGTATTCCTTGGTCCCTCGGAGGGTACAGGCTTGAGTGAGCCTGAGCTTTGCTTCCATTGCTTGGTGAGCGTCTCCAGATTATCCCTCTAGTTGATTTTCTCTCAGAGGGCTGGAGCCTTTTCTCCCTTTGGTGGGCCTGGAGAGCTGTCTTAGGTCACCCACCTTGGGCACTCTGTGCTCCCCTAGGCTGGCTTCTGGGACAAGTGAAGAGCAGAGACATAAGAAGAATCACTGCCCTGGGTATGGCTGGATAGTGGCCAGAGTTTTTGGTTTTCTCTTTCCTAATTCCTCCTTGAGCCCATCCCTACTCTTGGGTCTTGTCCACATACCCCTGTGTATTCTGAGAATACAGGGGAGGCACTGAGGTAGCAGGGGTGAAGGGGGTGTGGAAAGAGCATTATTCTGGGGACCTGGACTTGGGGACCAGCCTGAGCCTCGACCAGGGCTGTTCAAAAGGAATGGATGACCCTGCCTACCTTGAAGATTCTTAGGTACTAGGGCAGTGCCTCATACAATACAGGATCCTGGCAGAAGATGCTGTGGCCATCAGTCCCTCTCAGTGCCCTTGTCCTGGAGTCCAGAGTAGATGCCAGGTGGGCTTGTGCTGTGGCCCAGTCATAGCTGAATGCTTACTATAGCTCTGGAGGCGTGACTGGTGCCAGCCAGCTGTTGGTAGTGGAGAAGTTGAATGTCATTGTCCTTCTTTCCAGGCCCCACGTGTGTGCCGAGCAGAAGCTGACCCTGGTGGGCCACCGCCAGCCCTGTGTGCAAGCCTTCAGTCGCATCGTGCCTGTGTGGAGAGCAGGCTGTGGGCAGCAGGCATGGTGCATTGGCCAGGAGCGCAGGTACGTGGTGGGCGTCCTGGTCTAACGGGGGAACAGTTCTCGGCTAGAACTGCAGCAATGACCTCTAGGGTCAGACAGCTAGGACTGGAGCCCCACCTTGGTTCCATCTCTCATCGAGGATATGGTCTCTTATTCCCAGACTCTAGAAGGCCTGCTTGGGCAGGCCCTGGCCACTTATGAGGGTAGGGAGGAGCCCTGGTGGTGGTGGGACCTTGCAGGGGAGGTGTGCTGATTGGCCAGAAGGTAGAAGCCCTGCTCAGCCAGCTGAGGTCCCAGCTGGAGATGTTTGCCACCTGACCTCTGGGCCCAGTTCCCAAGCCTGTGAAAAACTTATTGCTCAATGTTTTATTTAAAAACCAAATCTTAAGGAGTGCCTTTGCATAGCTCTCCTCCGCAGGGCCGAGGGGAAGCTGGGCAGTGGGGGAGAGCCGTGGAAACATTGGGTGGTTAAGGGCGTGGCAGAGTTGGCTGCAACCCTAGCCAGGTGGAGGTGTGTGTCTGAGGAGTCCTGAGCTGGGCAGGGTGCTCAGCAGGGGGAAGCCTTTAGTGTTGCCTGCTTCTGCTCTCGTGGAAGCCAGGGTTCATGGGGTACCTGGGCCTGCTGTGCTTGGTCCAGGAGCTCCAGAGGCCACTCAGAATTCAGTATTTGTTTGTCGTCCATTAGGGCTGGTGTAGAAAAGAGATGGAAAAAGTACAGCCGAGAAACCTTGTTTCTTAGGGACTGTGGTTGGTCTCCTCACCCGGTGATGCCTGAGGTGGTGGGTGCTGCAGGGTGAGGTGCTGGCCTAGACGAGGCGGGGCATGCGGCTCAAGTCTGCGAAGCATAGCAGAGCCCCTCCCCATGGAGTGATGTGCAGCAGGTCAGGAGACTTAAGAACTCAGAGGCAGAAGGGGAGGTCTTGACCTGGTCTCAGAGGTTGACATCTGTGCCTTTTCCTTCCAGCCCTCACATGGCCATGGGTGCACATGGGTGCACATGCTTATACATGCTTATGAAGCAGGGCTTGGTCCACTAAGCTTGTTTCCCTGTCATAGCACGTGAAAGACACTCTATTTGGAAGCCACTGGAGCCCTGAGGCTGGAGACTCTGTGGCAGTCTAGGTCTATAGGTTGGCAGGGTTTCCTATGTGGCTGATGGCCTCCAGCATCCTGGCATGATGTCCTCTGATATCTGGGAGGGCCACACTTCCCTGGCTGTGCACGTGTGTTGGGGAGACAGGACATTGGTGGGTAGGTGTGGGGGAACGGTGTATATGGCATAGTGTTGGGTCAGGGTTTTCTGGATATCTCAAGAGGGCTTGTATCTAGGTTCTGGGATCCCCCATCATACTGCCCAGCTCAAGGCATCTGGTACCCTTCACCTACTCTCTGGCCTGTAACATAGACATTCAATCCCGAGGTTGGGGTGGGGGTCCCATGTGGCGTTTTGGGTTCTAGGTGGGGACGAGGGCTCCGTGGATGAGCAGCTGTTTACTATAGTTGAGGCCATTCTCTGTGTTGGACGTAGGCCTGTTTCCCTCACCCATCCTGCTCTGAGGTATACCTGAGTTGTGTGCCTCAGTGCCTACAGAGAATGAAGGGGGTCCCACTAGCTCATGGGGATCAGAACTCAGTAGTACCCATACCACCCAGGCCCACCTCAGCGCTCAGTATACAGTAAACACAGGCATGCTTGAGTCCTGAAGTCTTTCTTGCTATCTCTCCCCAGCCCTGGGAGATTCCCCCATCCTCATCTGGACAGCTGATCTTCCAGGAGCTGCCCTGCTGTGGTGGCCCCAGCTCATACCTCTTAAGAACCCAGCCCTGGGACTATCCACCCCCTTCTCCAGTGTGCCTGGCCCTGTGGGATGCTGCTTCTTTCCCACTAACTGTGACTGGGTCCTCGTCTCTACCCGGAACCCTCAGGCCTGTCCTTCTTCCTGGCTCATGAGCAGAGCCCACACTGGATTGTAGTCTGAGGTTGGTCTCGGTGGAACAGGTGTTTAATATGAAAATGAGGTCAGAATGGGATGTGGGGATAGCACACAGTGGTCTCTGGGACTGGGCTCGGCTAGTGGGCCCTATTGTCAGCCTTGCAGCCGGCTAAGCCTGTAACTCAGTCACGTGCCGAGGCCCCCTGTGCAGTCAACAGTGGGCTTAGTGATGTCTAAGCCCTGATGGACTTCACACTGTAACGTCGGGCTTTGACCACGGTGTGGCCATGCTGATATGGAAGCTTCTCTGTTCTGTCTTCCTCTTTCTGATGTTATATGTGTGTATGGTTCATGCATGTGAGTGTGCAAGATACGTATGAGTGGGTGTGACCGTGTGTGTGCACATGGAGGTCAGAGATGTCACCATCTATCCCGCTCTTCCTTACTGTCTTGAGGTGGGTTCTCTTATCGAGCTGGAAAGGCACCGTTTTGGCCGGGCTGGCTGACCAGCAAGCTCCTACTGTTGGGGATACATGTATATGTAGCCATGCCCAGCTGTCTACATGGATGTTGGGGGTTCAAACTTATGTTTTCTTACTTCCCTAAGCCATTAGTTTTTTTGGGATGGTGGTTGCAGGGGGGAACTCTTCTCTTGAGCTCCTGTGTGGCCAGCCAGGCAGAGCATCCCAGTTTGGACTCCGGGTCCTAGCCTTCATCTGTGTGCGTGACTAGGCCGAGAACTTGTTCTGGTCTCAGTTTTCCCTTCTGGATTGGCCTGGGTGAGGCTATAGTGATTGCTTAGGCCGTGTCCCACGTGTGGCTGTCACCTGGTGGCTCCTGGCACCATCTTTTGTCTTAAAGTCATGGGCGTTTGGTGGTGATGTGTCACCTCATCGATGACAGGTGAGGCTGTCGTGACACCTGAGAGGATCTCACTGTGAGACCAGACAGACAGCCAGGTCGCCAGGTTAGGTACTCTCCAGACTACATGAAGAGGTCCTTTGAGGGGTGAGGGAGGAGTCCTTTAGAAAAAGAAAGGAAGGGGGCTAGAGAGATGGCTCAGTGGTTAAGAGCATTGTCTGCTCTTCCAAAGGTCCTGAGTTCAATTCCCGGCAACCACATGGTGGCTCACAACCATCTGTAATGAGGTCTGATGCCCTCTACTGGCCGGCAGACATACACACAGACAGAATATTGTATGCATAATAAATAAATATTTAAAAAAAAAGAAAGAAAAAGGAAGGGGTAAGGAATGGAAGGTGGCAGGTATTCAAATCATGGGGTCACAGGCCCTCTTGGAAAGCCCAGCTTGAGTACTATGGCGTCTATTCTGACCTGGTCCCAGAAGCCTCTATTCTGACCTGGTCCCAGAAGCCTCCATCCAACAGCCTCCATTCTGACCTTGTCCCAGAAGCCTCCATTCTGACCTTGTCCCAGAAGCCTCCATTCTGACCTGTTCCCAGAAGCCTTCATTCTGACCTTGTCCCAGAAGCCTCTATTCTGACCTTGTCCCAGAAGCCTCTATTCTGACCTTGTTCCAGCAGCCTCCATTCTGACCTTGTCCCAGCAGCCTCCATTCTGACCTGTTCCCAGCAGCCTCCATTCTGACCTGGTCCCCAGCAGCCTCCATTCTGACCTGTTCCCAGAAGCCCCCAGCCCTACAGGAGCTGATGTTTGTTATCTGAAGGTGAGCTGAGTTTGGTTCTCATGGCTGCCTGGCCTCTCCAGGAATCTTTTCCTTCAGGGGGCCTTGTAGAAGAGTGTCCAGGGGGAGCTGCACATAGCCCAGCCCTGTCTGCAGCCCAGGCAAGGGGATAAATATTTACGATGGCCAGACTCTAGTGCTCTGTCGCTGCCAAATATTGTTCACGCTGTGGTCGGTTTCATGTCCTGCCAAGGTGGTATTTTGTAAAGTGCTCCGAGACTTTCTGTGTGTCGAGCCTGTGTAGGAACACACACTTCCGGGAAGTGGCCTCAGCCTTGTTTATTGGGCAGAGCCCAGGGCCACATGGCTTCCTGTGTACTGGACCAGAAAACACAGCCTGGTTTGTTGCCTAGAGATACAGCCTGGGCCACCTGACCATTCCCAGGGCCTTAAGTGCCCTTGACCTTGTGACCATGGGCCTCGCTTCTGGGTAGGAGGGTAACCCTACCGCCTTGAGGGCAGTTGGTACTGCAGGCTGGAGACCAGTCGGGAGGCTGGAGTCAACCATCTCCTCTTTACTTGTCTTTCCTCCCCCGTCTCTGTCTCTGGTTTCTCTTTGTCTTGTTCCTGGTCTGCGGCTACAGAGACTTTACAGTCAGAAGGGTCAGGGGCACTGACCAAGCTGTGCATTTTGTGCTCATTTCTTAGCACTGCTATGACAAATGCTGGCAGGTCAGGTGGCTTAAAAATGGCTTTGGAGGAGTCCAGGGAGATGGCACAGTTGGATAGAAACTTGAGTTCAGATCTCCAGAATCCATCTAAAAAAATGCTAGGCATAGCATCGCACACCTGTGATCCCAGTGCTGAGGGGACCCAGACAGGTGGATCCCTGGGGCTTGCTGGGCAGCCAGGCTAGGCAGTTGGTGAGTACCACATTCAGTGAGAGCCTGCTTCAAAGAAATAAGGTAGAAAAAAATAAGATTGAGGAAGACACTCAATGTTGTCCTTGCTTCCACATATATAAGACACATGCTTGTGTACCCACACACGAGACATAAAAATGCAAAAGACAAACCATTTTTTGAAGCTGGAATTCCTATATAGTGGTGAAGTCCTGAGGGAGCAGCTGTCCCAGCCCCCAGTCTGGTGCCACTGGCTGCCCTGTTGTGTCTGTCTTGGGGTGTCACCAACTGCCCCATCTCTACACGCTTTCCTTCCTGTATTCTCAATACGGCACTATTCAGTGTGTCCCCGTGTTAACTGATGTCATACGGTACTATTCAGTGTGTCCCCGTGTTAACTGATGTCAGTACGGTACTATTCAGTGTGTCCCCGTGTTAACTGATGTCAGTACGGTACTATTCAGTGTGTCCCCGTGTTAACTGATGTCATACGGTACTATTCAGTGTGTCCCCATATTAACTGATGTTAGTATGGTACTATTCAATGTGTCCCCGTATTAACTGATGTCAGTGGGCACTATTCAGTGTGTCCCCGTATTAACTGATGTCAGTGGGCACTATTCAGTGTGTCCCCGTATTAACTGATGTCAGTACGGCACTATTCAGTGTGTCCCCGTGTTAACTGATGTCATACGGCACTATTCAGTGTGTCCCCATATTAACTGATGTCATACGGCACTATTCAGTGTGTCCCCATATTAACTGATGTCATACGGCACTATTCAGTGTGTCCCCATGTTAACTGATGTCAGTGGGCACTATTCAGTGTGTCCCCGTATTAACTGATGTCATACGGTACTATTCAGTGTGTCCCCGTGTTAACTGATGTCATACGGCACTATTCAGTGTGTCCCCATGTTAACTGATGTCAGTGGGCACTATTCAGTGTGTCCCCGTATTAACTGATGTCATACGGTACTATTCAGTGTGTCCCCATGTTAACTGATGTCATACAGTACTATTCAGTGTGTCCCCATGTTAACTGATGTCATACGGTACTATTCAGTGTGTCCCCGTATTAACTGATGTCAGTGGGCACTATTCAGTGTGTCCTCGTATTAACTGATGTCAGCACGGCACTATTCAGTGTGTCCCCGTGTTAACTGGTGGCAGCTTACACAGACTTTGTTCCCTAGTCAGTTGCCATTATAGGCAGGCATAGATTTGGGGGAGTCAGTGTTCAAACTCAGTATCAGAAGTGACAAAGGTATCAGACTGGACAGAGCTAACAGCCGGGAGAAGCAGCCATGTGCCTTACTGGTCACTTGAGTGAGGGAGGAGTCTGTGTGGCAGGCAAGGGTGGGGACAAGATTCCTCCCTGAATAGGATGGAACCACCCTGTGAAGAAGGCAGAGACTTTGAGGGGAGGAAGGAGCCAGGCTCTGGTGTCTGGGGCATCAGCTCCCAGGGCACTTCCGCCTGCTCAACCCCCATTGGCAAGGACCTATCTTTGGGATGTTCTGAGAGCCCAAGTGCTGGCCCTGTAATGATCAACACATCCTTTCTCTTCTGTTCCAGGACTGTCTACTATATGAGCTATAGGCAGGTGTATGCCACGGAGGCCCGCACTGTGTTTAGGTGCTGTCCTGGGTGGAGCCAGAAGCCTGGCCAGGAGGGGTGCCTCTCAGGTGAGTGCTCATCTCTCTCAGCTGGTACTGGGCAGACTGAACAGAGGCATGTCTAATAGGGAGCATCTGCCTGGCCTTGACTCTCTGGGTACTGACCCATACATAGCTTTTGTCCTCTTGGTCCCTGCCCTCAGTCACATTAGAGATCCCAGGGACTCCAGCACCACAGTTCTGCCTGCCAAAGACTGTTCGAGCAGAATTCAAATGGAAGGGGCAGTGGATTCGCAGAATAGTCTGTAGAATTGTGGGAGGTAGAGCTGGCCTGGTTCTGGCATCAGAGGGAGGAAGGCAAGCCTGAGCATCTGGCCATGCCAGGGACAAAGGAATAGGCTCCTGACCATGGACCATGGCTATTGTGGCTGAGGAGAGGCCTTGGTCTGCAGGTATGGGACAGGTGACTGGCAGGTGGGTGTGGGGACCAGTGACTGGCAGGTATTATACAGGTGACTGGCAGGTGTTTTGGGGACAGGTGGCTGGCAGGTGGGTGTTGGGGACAGGTGGCTGGCAAGTATTGTGGAGACAGGTGACTGGCTGCTGAATGTGGGGACAGGTGACTGGCAGGTGTCATGGGGGCAGGTGACTAGCAGGGGTCATGGGGACAGGTAGCTGGCAGGTGTCGTGGGAACAGGTGGCCAGCAGGCATCATTAGGACAGGTGGCTGGCAGGTGTCATGGGAACAGGTGGCTGGCAGGTGTCGTGGGGACAGGCCAGCAGGCAAGAGTGGTATTCCTCTCGAACAATCATCCTGAAAGTCACTGGGGTGTCTGGGAGCCACACTCCTCACATCAAAGGTTAAGCATGGTGGACTTCGCCATTGGAGACTTAGCTGCTTGTCCTGAGGTGAACTCTAGTGAGAAGTAGGGAAGAGAGAAGGGACGGTTGGTGATTTTTTTTTCAGGAGGGAAGTGAGTCACTCTCCGGAAAGGAGCAGAGGGAAAAGGACAGGAGGCCAGCTTGGAGGTGACAAGATTGGGAAGCTGTCCAGCACTCCTCAGGTTGGGGTGTTCTGGCCCAACACCAGTATCTCCCTTCCTTCTGTGGCTCTCTGGTGGTGTCTTGATGTGTCCCCTTCTTCCTGTGGCTTATATTTGGGGCACAGATATCAAAGTCTGGGACCCCTGGGTCTCTGATGTGAGGCGGGGGCTCCCTGGGTCTGCCAGGGGGGCACTAATAATGGGATGGGAGAATAGGGAAGCATCGGGTGTGTGTGGCTGCATGGGAGGGAAAGGGGGCTTGAAGGCTTCCAGGGACAGGTGGATGGATAGGGATGCTGTGGGCAGGATGGTGGGGTCGGGGAGGGGAGCAGGGCCGCCTGTGTTCCTGTGTCCCCTCTGAGTCTTGAGCCGGTGTCTGGTGAATATCCCAGGGCGAGAGTGGGCAGAGGCAGGCCAAGCCAGGCTTGACCCAGCTGTACAGGCAAGACACGGGTGCTGGCTTTTGTGGGCAGGGTGGGCCTGTAACAGGGCTGTGGGTATAGCCATGACGACTCGGCTTGTCTGTATGAGCCGGATGTCAGGTTGTCGTCCGCATGCAGAACTGTAAAGTGTAGGCAGACCTTTTCTGTGTCCTGGCAGTCGCTCCAAATAACCACACAGAGACTTGTTATTTGTTATAAACGCTCAGGCTTATCGCTAGCTAACTCTTACATTTTAAATTTTCCCATACTTCTTATCTATCCTCTGGCATGTGGCGGTACTTTCTTTCAACATAGCACGTTCATCTTGTTTCTGTCTGCATCTGCTTGAGACTCCTTAGACCCTGCCCGTCTTCTTCCCAGCGTTCTCTATGCCCCCCAAATCATGCCTAGCTATTAACCAATCATCTTTTTATTAACACTGAGAGCAACGCATTTTCAGTCTACGGAAGGATTATCCCTTAGCGACAGAGAGCTCAGGTGGCTTGTAACTCCCAGTCTGTGGCAGAAGAGGATACGGGAGCAGGGCCACCCAGCTCTGGTGAGGCTGCTAGTGGTGGCGGGGGGGGGGGGGGGCCTCTGGTTGTCACATGACCTGGGAGCCACCGCAGGATCTCCACCCAGAGCCAGGGCTTCCTTAGTTGTTTGTTTTGAGGCTTGTTTTCAATGGAGGGCCCCTAGTTACGTGTCTGGCCTTGTTTATTTAATGGCCGCGGCCGAGCCTGTGATCCAGCATCTCTGTCTCCGGATGTTCTTCGCCTTTCTTGTTTATCACAGTCTGGTTCCCATCCTTGAGGGGCCGGTGCAGGTGTGAACCTGGGCCTGTCTCCTCCCTAGAGGCTGGAGATCCAGCACATTCCGTGATGGCCACATACTCCTTCGTTTGTCCACCAGTTTCTCAGGCTGTGCCCGGTAGCTACTCATGGCTGGTGTTGGGCCGGGGGCTGGCAGGGACAGCACCTGCCTTGGGAGCCGTTGGTCTGGTGAGGAGACTATGTTGTGGTTAGCGTGGGACGGGGTGTGGAGTTGAGGCTAGGCAGGTGGGGGACATCCTGGGGTGGCTATTGGCAGGGCAGGGTTTGGTTATGGTGTCTGCCCTGCATCATCAAGTTGGTGTTACCCCTCTCACTTCTGTCTTTCTGGAGCTGGCATCATGCCGGGAGCCACAGCCTCATGGTCAGCATGGCGGCCTCTCTGAGATTCTGTTAGTGAGACACTGGGCTAGGCAGGGCCTGACCCAGGCAGGAATGTGGGACAAGTGGCTTCTAGTGGGCTGGACACCTACCCTATGTGAACCAGGCAATGGAGGCAAGGAACTCTGGGCTTAGTTCCATCCCTGCTCCTGTGACCTGCGGTGTGTCAGTCCCCAAGACCTTGGCAGGAATGACAATGCCCGTCTCAGAGCTATGGGTGTAACAAGTGATGTCCTGTCTCTACTACTGGATGTAATACACAGTCGGAGCTCAGGCGGGGTCCACTTGTCCAGGTATTATTAAAGGAGGCCCCAATACCTGTTGGCAGCGGGGGCAATAGCATACAGGGTCACTTTGCTGAGGGTTCAGGTGGATCTGTGTCAGCTGTGACCTCCAGGGATGGAGTCGCCTGGCTCTGCAGTTCTCCGTCCTGTGGGCTAGAGACCCTGGGAAGCCTCACACCAGCTCGGCTGTGTGCTTCCCACTGTCGTGAGTGAGACCAGGACAGGAGCAGGCGGATAGGGCTTCTGCCCTAGAGCAGAAGTCTCAGGTCCTCCTCAGTGCCTGGAACCCTTAGATGTCCTGGTTCCCCATGGTCCCCTTAGATGTCCTGGCTTCTCCACGGTCAGGTGTGAACATAAGCAGCTTCCCACAGTTCCCTCCCAGGCCGTGTGCCCACAGGGACAGTGAGAACTAGGTGGACTCAGGAGTCCTCATGCAGCGGAGAGAGATGCTCCTTTATTTCCAGCCTCCCCGTTCCTCCGTCACCTCTAGCGTCCCCCACAGAAGGGCAGTGCCCTGGCTGCTAAGTCCAGCCCTTCCCCAGCCATTGTGAAGCTTCCTTGCTTCGTGTGACCTGGAAACCGTAGGAGGACAGTGTCAGCCTCAGGGTGCTCGGCGGACTGCGCCGTGTTTGTGTGGGGCTGATGGAGGGATGGAGGCCAGAGAATGGCAGGAAGCTGCTAATCGGGCTGTGATTTCTCCCAGGTCCATTTATGGGATGGTGGCTGGGAGGTGACCAGAAAGAAAAAGTGCTGGGTGGGGTGTCAGGGATAATTGTCAGGGCTTCCCGAGAGCCCTGATGGCCCCATGACGTGGATGTGGCTGACCCTGCCCCTTCTGCTAGTCTTCCTTCTGCTTCCCATTCCTCTGAATTACACTCTTTTTTTTTAAATAACATAATTATTTATTGATTCTTTGGGAATTTCACATTATGCACCCCAATCCCATTTACCTTCATATCTGCCCCTCACCCCTACATTGCCTCCTGAAAGGAACTCCCCCCAAACTAATTAACAAAACAACAAACAAACGAAAACCACTTCGTTCCTCCATCTTTGCAGCACCTCTCCATCCATCCTCGTGGCCTTGGGAGCTGTGGTGTGTCACCAGTACACCCTTTTGTCCTGTCAGCCCCACCCACAAAATGTTCATGGTCTGGTTCAAGGTCTCTGGCTCGCCATCCTCACTGAACCCTCACCGGCCCTGAGTCACGCGGGTCCTGAGTCATGCAGGACCTTCTCACGCTCTAGCAGTTCCCAGATGGGGTAGCGGTTATGGTAGGACAACCGAAGGCCCAGGGTATGGGCCTGGGCGGTCGCTGAGCTGGTTGGTCTAGTGGTCCCAGGCAGGGCCCGGCCCTCCATGGCAGTTCAGGTGGGGATATCACCATGGCCCCAGTGACAGCGTAGGTCATCCAGATCAGAATGTCTCTGGCTGCAACAAGGCCCTCAGACACCAACATGCTCTCAAAAGGTTGACCACACCCTGGACATCCACAGAGCCCTCGGTAGTAACAGGAGCCATGGGACATCAACTCAGACACTGGCTGTGGTAGGGCCACTCAGTAGCAGCCCAGGCCTGGACGTCACACAACACCTTGTGGCAGCACAGGCCACTCAGATCTGTATGGCCCCAGCTGCAGCGTGACCCTCAGCGCCCTACCTGCGACAGCTCGGACCCTGGGTGTGATAAGGGCCACACTGAATTCCACTCTCATTCCAGTTAGGTGGTTCATTTTTCTTGGACCCTCCTAATGTCTAAGCCGGAGCTGCTCAGGGACTATGTTGGGAATCTTTCTTCTTTCACTGAAGGAGAGGAGCACATATATGTACACAGCCAACAGTCCTAGCAGCCGATCTCCAACCCTCTGCACCCCGTCCCGGAGATGGACCTGCAGGGGTGAAGCACTGGCCTGTGATGAGGGAGCTCAGCTCGGGGGAGTGTGGACCCAGTGTGGGCTGTGGGGAGACAAATGTCAGGGGCTGCCTCAGCTCCCTGGAGTATGAAGGACACTGTAAAAGAAGTCCTCAAGGGAGTCCAATCTCTGTCTCTCCCTGTCTCTCTCCCTGTCTCTCCCTCTCTCTCTCCCTATCTCTCTCCCTGTATGTCTCTCCCTCTCCCTCCCTCTTTCTCTCCTCCCTCTCCCCCTTCCTCTCTCTCCCTGAGGTCCACAGGTTTCATTTCTGCAGGATATGTATTATGGTTGTGTCCCAAGACAGACTAGGATAGTGTATTCCAAACGGAGGACAAGGGTCATCTTCAGAAAGAGACACACCATCTCAAGGCAGCACAGTGCCTCAATACATGTGCTAGTAAGTACCAGCGTGGGGGTGCTGCTCCACAGTTGCCATGGAAACAGAGGAAGTATGGGGTGGGGCACATGGCCTGCTGGGAGGGTGGGCAGTTCTGAGTGAGAAGTGAGGTGGCTGAGCAGTAAGAAGGCAGGGCAGGAAGGAGCTGGAGGGTGGGGAAAGCCCTTTCCAGGTCTGTGGTAGCCTGTGTGTGAAGGTGACCGTGTGTGTTCCTGGGTAGGAGTAGCAGGGCCCAGGGTAGGAGGTGCGGTACCAGGAATAGAATTAGCAAAATGAATGGGAAGGGTGAGGTCAGGGTGGTGGAGGTAAGGAGACTCCTGTGGCTGTGGCAATGATGGCAGCTGGGCATCTTGTGTGACTAACTCTTCTAGAGTTGATATCTTAGCTTCATTTTCAAATAAAAAAATCAACCTAGGGATTGAAGGGTCGGTGTTGGTTCATTTTTTATCAATGTGATACTAGCCAGAGTCATGGAGGAGGGGGGAGAAGCACTGTGGTGGGTGTTTTCTTGATTTGTGATTGAGTGGGAGGGTCCAGCCCACTGTGGGCAGTGCTACCACCCCTGGGCAGGTAGTCCTGGGTTGTTTAAGAAAGCAGATTGAAGCCTGGTGGTGGTGGCGGCGCACACCTTTAATCCCAGCACTTGGGAGGCAGAGGTAGGCGGATCTCTGAGTCTGAGTTCAGCCTGGTCTACACAGAGAAACCCTGTCTCAGGAAGAAAGAAAAGAAGGAAAAGCATGCAGATAGAGCAAGCCATGGGGAACAGTCCAGCAAACATGGTTCCTCCATTGCTTCTGCTTCAGCTCCTGCCTTGAGTCCCTCCCCTGACTTCCCTTTGGGGTCTAGACACCCAGCCCGTGTGAGCCAGGCTGTAAACTGAAAGAATCCATTCCCTCATGTTGTTTCTGGTCACGTATTCCATCACAGCAACAGAAACCTAAGTAAGACAGGGTTTATTCAGCTCTCAATTCCAGGCTACAGTTCATCACTGCAGAGAAGTCAAGGTACAAGTCTGAAGCCGTGAGATACCTCCATCATGAAGAGCAGAGGGGTGTGTATGGGGAGACGGCCACCGTGAAGAGGGTGTGTGTGCGGGGAGACGGCCACCGTGAAGAGCAGAGGGTGTGTGTGCAGGGAGACGGCCACCGTGAAGAGCAGAGGGTGCATGTGCAGGGGTGATGTACAAGCGTGCTTCTCAAGGGGGAGACGTACACTCATGCTTCTCAGGGAGATGTACATGCATGCTTCTCAGTGCTCAGCTCTGTTTTGTTCATGAGGTGAAACGATGCTGCCCACATTCTGGATCTTTCCACCTCAACCCAGTCGAGAGAGTCTCTCATAGGCGTGCCTGCAGGCCAACACCGTCCAGAGCTTCCTCAGTGAGGCTCTCTTCCTGGTGACTCCGGCTTGTGCCAGTTTGTCATGACTAGCCGTCACAGCTGGCAGCCATGATCTGGTCCAGGGCTTGTGCCAACCATGCTACCCCTCCCAGCTGCTGGCAACCTAGATGTCCCTGGTGTCCGTGGCACGCGGGCTCATCACTCTGCCTCTGCCTCTGTCTATGTGTGACCTCCTAGTTCCTACTCCATGTCAGGACACTCCAGTGTGTATAGGAGCCACCCCAGTCCATGTCTTCTTTCCATCTTGATGTTGACCCCATTTTCAAGCAAGGCCACACTGTAAGGTCCCTGATGGGTATGAGTCAGGTGTCACATGGTGTTAACCATGGGGCAGAACAGAGAAAGCACAAGTCAGGGGTGGGGAGCCTGGACTGCCATGGGGACTGGGACAGGGACTGGCAAGAACCCTCTATCCAGCCCTGAGAGGTTCTGGGATGTGGTCAGAGTAGCCAGGTGGGGAGAGAAGCCGCTGGGCAGATGGCAAGGGAACCCAGACCCACTCTGCCTCCCAGAAGCTGTCTGCCCAGGACCTCCCTATCCCTGCGTGCACTTTGTATGTCTAGGAGAAGAGACTCAGGCTCTTGGCTCTGCTCAGGTGACTGCAGTCTGGAGGATATGTGATGTGACCACTCATCCTGACCTTCGCTGGCCACTCCTGCCTCCTTGGTGCTAGGGAGGGTGGCATTGCCAGGCCGTCCAGGAAGAGGTCAGGCATTTTCTTAGGAAAATCCCTAGGCAGGTGGAGGGACTTGTCGCTATGGCAACCAGGAGGCATATGCCTCTGATCCTATTCACCACCTGCGGTCCTAGCAGCCTGGACACTTACAGCTGGACATCAGGGGATAAGGTTTGGGCTTGGACATCCAGCTGTTGGTGCATCAGGCAGGTGGCTCCTGCAGGTCTGCTTTTCCTGGGACATCCGGGTCTCTGGCTGGCTTGTCAGGGATGTGTTAGAAGAGCTACAGGAAGGCCACTTGGACCCCAGCTCCCTCTGCTTCCTGCCTCAGCATCTGCTTTTCCTTTTCTGTTTCCGTTCTGGCTGCTCGTCAGCCCCGTGCTCCAGTGTGGGAACTGGACGCTCCAGGTCCCAGGTCCTGGGCTTCTTTCCCTCCGCATGCTCCACAGAGCCCACGGGCTCCTGGTGCGCTACTGTGACCTTCTCTTGTTATTTCCTTTAAGAACCCCAGGTCACCCAATCACAGAGTCTGCCTTTAGGCTTCCATGGCACTATTTCCAGGCATGTCTACCTAGATGCCATCCACCCAGCTGAACCAGCCATACTCCGCCTTGTATGGCTTCCTGCTCACAGAGATGCCCTGCCCACTGCTGCCCATGTAACCATGTGCTTGCTTGTATGATATAAGCTCTCATGCATACATGTGTTCTGTCACCATCCCTGTCTTAGTCAGTGTTCCAATGCTGTGAAGAGACACCGTGACTGGCAGCTCTTATAGAAGAAAGCGTTCAGTTAGGCTGGCTCACCTTCTCAGAGGTTCAGTCCGTTATCATCCCAGCAGGAAGCATGGTGGCATGCAGGCAGACATGGAGCTGCTGAGGTCGCTGAGAGTTCTACATCCAGAGCCACAGGCAGCAAAGAAAGAGGGTCACTGGGCTTGGCTTGGGCTTTTGAAACCTTAAAGCCCACTGCTAGTGACAGGCTTCCTCCAGCAGGGCCACACCCACTCCAACAAGGCCACACCCACTCCAACAAGGCCACACCTTCTAATCCTTCTCAAGTAGTGTCACTCCCTGATGACTAAACATTCAAATATAGAGTCCATGGGGGAGGGGGCAACCGTACAATCAGCACATTCCCACACTGTGTGTGTGCCTACACATGCCTACAGTTACACACCTTCATGGACCCACACCTGTTCACATCCACAGCGTGCATACACTTTAGCTCAGAGTCTCGTACTCATACTCTTGACCCTGTGGGACTCCTTTCTCCTCCTTCCACTCTGAAAGGGGTCCCATGTGGTTGATGTCCCTGATAGAGAGGAGGCTTTTGGGTGGGGTAAGTGATCAGGACCAACCCAAGCAAGTCTCAGATGCCAGCAGTAGGGACAGAGGGATAAGCAGGAGGGCACCCGGGGCTGACGCTGACCCTGGAGTGAGGAACTAGGGGTGGAGCAGAGGAGACACTTGGACAGCTGGTCTCTGGAGTGTCTTCTGGCTTTGGGGGATGGGCAGTGCCCAGCCTTCCCTGCACCTGCTTGGACTTCAGAGGACGAGGTCTTAGGTCCTCTCCACCTGACCTTGCATTTCAGGTTCCTCTGAGGGAGTTCTGAAGGGTCTCTTGAAGTCAGCAGCTAGGAGGAGGTCCTGGATGCGGCAGACTTCCTTCCTGCCAGGACCCGGCCCACACTAGGTGTTCAGCAGATTACTGATGCTTTTGTAATTACCGCCCACCTGTTACTATACTTGATGCTATGTGTTCAGTTTTTATAGTTTGGTTGTCAACAATGCCCGCTTGTTGGGTTCTCTTCCCTGCTGTCTGCTTCCTCTGCTCCATGCTGGGGACCAAGTCTAGAGTTTTGTTTGTAAAGCAAACACTCTACCACAGAGCTAAATATACGTGTGTGTGTGTGTGCGCACACACACACACACACACACACACACACACACTGCCTGTCTTTTAGCCATAATTCTGTGCCTCCCATTGTCTTATGAGGTGTGGTACCTCATGGAGCTCAGGCTAAGGTCTGACGTTTGTGAGGTGTCCTCAAGTGTGGTTTCTCCAGGTCCCCATGTTAGGGGCCTCCAAGGGGTACTTGCCCACCAATACAGCCACCCGTGGCTTCAGTGTCAACCCCTTGGAGGGCACAGGGCGATGTTGCCACCGTCATGTTGTCCTGACACAGTGACCCACTTAAGCACTGTTTGTTTGTTTGCTTTTGTTTTTTCCAGACAGGATTTCTCTGTGTAGCCCAGGCTGGCCTCAGACTCTGCCTGCCTCTGCCGTCCCAGTGCTGAGGTTAAAAATGTGTGCCACTGCTGCCCTGCATAAGCTCTGTTCCTATTACCTGCCCGTCCCACGGGAGCCATTTGCTGGTCCTGACTTGGGCTTCTCCCTCGGCTGGAGAATGTGAGCCTGAGCACCCATACCAGCTGGGATTCCCCCTTCTCTTGGCTCCAGCACTCTTTGAGCTACCAGAAGTGTTTATTCTTGGTTTGATGCATCTTTTGTCTCAAAATCAGGGGGTTAGTGTCATCTGTATGTGCCCACCTTTGAATGTTGGTCCTCTCTGTCCCCCTAAGATGAAATGACACATTGCCTGGCCATCAGATTTGTCCGCTTTCTCGGTTGACAGATACCATTTCGTTGTCCGTCCTGGCCAAGACCAGGTAGAGCTGGGACCTGCTTTTGGGAGCCCCTGGTTCAGGGCAGGTTAGCTGTCACCCCACTGTGGGGCAGGGGCCGGGAAGCAAGCTGAGATCTGGATGGGATGTGACAGGCAGGGTCACTGTACCCCCGGGGTTTCCGTGCCACGTTAGTGGAGTTCTGCGGAAGGGTTTGTAAGTGTGGAGGCCAAGATGAGCTGTATTCAGATGTCAATAAAGCCGCTGGGTGAAGAAAGAGAATTGGAAAGCAGGAGGCACTTGCAGGGGCAAGAAGTGGTGGTGATTCCACCCGACACGGGGGCTGTGGAAGCAGGTCTCCTGAAGGGGTGCTTGGCATTACTGGGTGTCTACACTCTCTCCTGAGCCTCTCGGCGCACGGTGACAGCTAACAGTGATGCGGGGGTGTTGTGCACTGGTGCATTCCCAGTAGTGCGTGGATTCGAGAGCAGCTGTGGTCAAAGGGAATCCGAGTAGGAAGAATCCCTGGTGGCTGGGGTCCTGGTAGATCTGTATGTGTATTTATGTCTATCAATCATCTATCACCTAAATATCTATTATCTGGTTGTCTATTCATCTCTCAGACTTGCAGTAGAACCAGTGAGTTTGTGTCTGCTGTCACTGGATAGAGGGCCCAACCTTTACAGTTGATATTTTTAGCAACGACAGTCAAGTGGAGTCCACAGGATGAGGCAGTGGGGTCTGGTTAGAATGTTTAGATGCCATTTCTTTGTTTTGTTTTTTTCGAGACAGGGTTTGTCTGTGTAACATCCCTAGCTGTCCTGGAACTAGCTCTGTAGACCAGGCTGGCCTTGAACTCAGAGAGCTGGGATTAAAGGTCTGCGCCACCACCTCCCATCTTAGGCACCATTTCTTTTTCTCTTTGTTTCACAATTAGAGGCTTCTCCAGGGAGGGAGTGGGGAAAGGTCTGGGAAGGAAACAAGGGGCTCCTGAACAACAGTGTGAACAACAGGCCCTTAATATGAGCTGGGCTTAGCCTGGGGGAAACAGGAAGATGCTACTCACCTTAGAGGTGAGAGAGAGGGGCCGCGGCTCCGCAAGCCCTGCTCTAGACTGAGCACTACCAGGTACAGTCACTGCAGGTAATGTGACTTCCTTATTCCTCTGCTGAACAGAGATCAAGGAGTCAGGTGTCCGGCTGGTACCCACTCTCCACCCAAGGTGGCCTCCTTGACTCTTTGGGGATGGAGGTCTCTGGACATCAGGAGCCTCCTACTTGGTGAAATAGCAATCTCAGCCTGCTACTCTGGAGTAAAGATTGTGGAACCACAGGCTTTGGTTCTGTGTTGCTACCCTGATGTATAATCAGGTGGCTCCTTGGCCAAGAAGGACTTCCATGTGTGGGTCATGGGTCGCGGCAGGCTTTGGTACCTGTGTACATGAGTTAGGGTTTTGCTCTACCTAGAGGCCCTATTTAGCGGTGATTGAGTGTGGCCATGACTGGGGGATACTTCAGGCTACAGTGTGTGGCACAGGACAGCTTGAGCTGGGGCCTGTGACTGGTAAACTGGACCAGCCATAGCCCAGGATAGTTTCCCCATGCCTTAAAGAGTAGGGGGCTTTCCCATGTGCAAGCCATGCCCCTCCCTTCCTCTGTAGGCCTGACTCGCAGTGTGGGTGACTTAGGGGCCCCTGCCCACAGGCATCTTAGGTCCGGACATCTATGTCATATAGGCACTGAACTCCAGTCTTGGTCTTTACAATAACCTCCTTGCTGCTGGTCATCACAGGATTGGCCTCTGGGGACCAAGGTGGACCCAGGAGGTAGAGTGCCTTCCTTGCTGTGAGCTTGGCTCTTTCCGGGTTGCCTCTTGGTTCCTCACAGGTCAGGGCACCTGTGCAAGGAGGACTAGCCCTTCGGCCACGTTGCAGTGGATCGATTCATAGCCTTCCATGTTGCAGTGGTAGAAGCTGCCTTCATTGAGAGGTAGATAAGCTTTAGAGGACATCCTCCGGGGAGCAGTAGAGGTTGGTTGTGTAGGTATAGGTTATACGGGGTGGGGTAAGGGGTAGGGTGTGTAGGGCTAGACAGGGGTGTGTGTGTAGACTGGCAACAGCGTGTGCAAGGTGGGGAGAGGTGAGCATGTAGGGCAGGATATAGTGTGAGTCAGGTCTGGGTGTATGTGTAAGACTGTGTGTAGTAGGGTGGGGGGTTGTGAGAATTCCTTCTCTGAGGAGATGTAAATATTGTCTATCCTCTTCTGATAGCCCCACCCCCAATGATAAACCAAAGTGTAATTCTCAAAGTCCAAATCCAACTTGGGAGAACCCATAAATTATTGGGCTTGAGTGAGAGTTTACTCGTGGGAATGTGGGCAACACCAGAGCAGCCATATTACAAAAAAGCTCGTGCCCCAGCATGGAGGTCGATTTCCTGAGAGCCGCGTACCTAGAATGCCACCCACTTAGCTCACCTTCCAGTCTGCGAACTCCAGCACCTGAGGCGTCAGGTCAGACCACCAGACAGATGACTGGGAGGCACAGGAGGAGTGGCTAGACTCTCAGGTGAGTTCTTCAGTGGCCTTCTCACCCTTTCCTGTGAGGGGGACTTCAGCAGTTGGCAGCATGAGTCTTGAGGGTTTCTTGTAAAAGCCTGCTGAAGAGGATGGCGGCTAAGTGCTCCCTGATAGGGCTGGCTAGGGCTGGCTAGGGCTGGGTGTGTAAAAGGGCTGTGCAGAATGGGACACACAGGGCCAGGTGTGCCAACTGTGGGCTGGCCATATAGGCCTGCATGTGCTCAGTATAGATTGGGACCTAAAGGGTTAATCATTGAGCATGCAGGGCTGGGTGTGTGAGCTCTTTTCTCCTAGGGACAGCTTCCACCTGCATAGACTCCCTGAAAGCCACACAATCACTGCCCACTCCCTTCCCAAAGCTGGATTTGGGCACCATAGACCTGGACTCAAACGGAGCTGGGGATAGTTATCTAACCTCTCGGTTATAATCTGTTCCAGTTTTGGAAAACACACACAGTATTTTTCTGGTCCCCACCCCCAAATCTTCAGGAGAAAGGGTCTTTGTGGTACCCATGGGTGCCCTTGACCTCTTCCCTCCATCTCGCCATCCTCCTGCCCCCATCACAGCTCAGCCTGAGTCGCAGTGCCCCACACGCTCCACTGCCAGGAAGCCTGTCTGTGGCGGCAATCCAGGAGGCCCCTGGAGCACAGGGCAAGCCTTGGACACGGCCTGCATCAGAGGGCCATCCCCAGCAGGAGACGAGGACAGGCTCTGGGGGACGCAGATCCAGTATGATCACAGCTGGCACCGACGGCACCGTTGGCCCAGGCTGCCTCAAGCACCTGTGTGACTGACCAGTGTGGCCTGCTCAGCCGCTGGGATGCCTTTGTCCTCCTGCTGGGGAAGAGCTGAGTCAGCACAAGTGGGGCCTGGGAGAATCCTGAGGAGAAGTAAGGAGGCAGGGCCGTTACAGGGTCCACTCCTGGGATGGGGACAAGTGTCAGGTCGAAGGGACGGATGGCTGGAGCGACCACACACAGTTCCCACTTCATCAGTAAAAGTGGGAGGAGGGATGTCTTGCCCACCGCTGTGGGTCTTTCAGGTCCCCCTGACCAGCCATGCGCACCCTCGCTCACCAGGATTCCGACGTCATTCTCTTGTGTGGTCTGCTCCGTGTGGTGGAGTGGGCAGCACCTCATCCATGCCAGTGTCCACTGGTGACTTGCACTGTGTATGACTGGCATTGAATAGGGAAGACACAGGCAGAAACTTGTGCCCTGGCTGAGTTGGCAGTGCACTGAGCCCTGTCCCTCTCCTGTGTCCATCGTGGCTGCCCTGTGGAACCACAACATTTTTGTGACCCAAGGCCAGGCTTTCTCCAGGTGAACCCAGGCCGAACCTGTGCACTCCTCAGTCCGAGAAGCCTTGTCTCTGAGATTGCCCTTGGTCTCAGTTTCCTCACCTGTGAGAGGTGGGCTGTGCTGGGTCTCGGGGGCGCTTGCATTGGAGAGGCCAGCGGTCAGGGTGGCAATGTTGTCCAGAAGAGCTGAATGTCTTCAGGGCTTCTGGGTAGAGGTGGGCCGTGGGCCTGGGGCCTGGGAAGGTTTGGGATGGAGCAGGGGCCAGGAGGGGAGGGGCAACAGAGTTGGGAGAAGGGATTGTGAGCCACTGGGGCTAGATTCTCAGGAGTCACAAGAGGGGGCCACTGGTGAGTGTCTGGGGTCTCCGCAGCAGCTGGTGAGGTTCTGCCACTGTGCCAGAAGGGAGACCTACAGGAGCCATGAGGCTGCCCTGCTGGTGAGGGACACGATGCTTGGCGGGAAACTCTTGGGCGGCCATTGAGGCCTGGGCCGTGGGCTGAGGCTCAAGGGTGCCTGGTTCTAAACTGGGATAATTGATTAATAGACGGAAAGCTACTCTGCCAGCTGCCCTCAATGCTGCCACTGTCTCAGGGTGGGAGACTGGCCCCTTACTTCAGGTCCAGATGCCACCCAGGGCTGCTTTTGGCCCTCAGCCTGAATCTGGCCTGGGCGTGGCTGCCCTGAGACTCTAGCTGGTGGCGAGTGGGGGGAGACCCTGTTTCTCTGGAGAGGTCTGGGAAGGGCTCAGGTCCTTCCTTGTCCTCTTTTACACGCAAGTGGCCGTGTCCTGGCTGTGGTCAAGGCTGGTTTCACTAAGCACCCGCAGCAGTCACTGTGCTGCGGCCTGCAGCTTTGATGGTCTAGCTCAAGCAGCTGATTCCTCAGGGAACAGCCAGCCTGACCCTGATCCTTGCGCTTTGGTTCCAGGTTCCCATGTTGTTCACAGTTGGCTCTGGGCTCAGTCAAACTCCTGTTTGGGGCTACAGTCGGCTCAGTGAGGACAATACCTGGGGGGTAGGGTGCTCTTTGTGTTTGCGGTTGGACCCCATCACTGGGTTACACTGGGTTAGAAGGTGTCTAGAAGGACCAGACAGAACCCGGCACACCCCTGGAGGCCCTAGCTCTCCAGCCTCCAGGCCACATGGACCTGCTGAGGCCCAGGTCTCTCAGAGCAGAGGTATCCAGAGACACTCTCTGACTGAGTGAGCCTTGTGCTAGCTGCCTGAGAGGGTTAACATGTTCCCCCTCTGGGGCCTGTGCTCTGCTGCACAAAGGGCTGCCCAGGAGCCCCTGACAGGTGGATCATGTCAGTGTAGAAGGAATGGACTGGTTATCACGTGATCCCAGGTGTTGGGGTGCCAGGGCCCAGAGGCCTCTTGGCTTCCCCCCTTATTGAGCCACCCTCAGCTCCAGGCCATTAAGGGCTCTGGGCAAGAAAGATCATTCCATGCCTGCAGCCCGCTTGTGTTCTCCTTCAGACTCAATGTAGAAGGTTTTGCTCATAGAAAACGACATGGAGACTTATTAATGATGAAAAGTCGACCTATAGCTTAGGCTTGTCCCACCAGCTCTTACAACTTAAACTGACCCATTTCTATTCATTTATGTGCTGCCTTGCGGCTTTTTTTTTTTTTTTTTTTACCTCTTTCTGTCTTGCACCTCTTGTTTCCTCTCCACATCTGCTGGTGTCTCTCCTGCACCTAGATTCAACTCCCCCCCCCCCGCCCGGAAGTCCCACCTAACCTCTTTCTGCCTAGCTATTGGCCATTCAGCTCTTTATTAAACCAATCAGAAGGTACTTTGGCAGAGAAGCCTGTGGACAGAGGTTTCTGTCCTGCCCAGGACCGCAGCAGGTCAGTTCCAAATGAACACACAGAGGTCTCCATTAGTTATAAACTGGTTGGCCTGGTAGCTCAAGCTTCTTATTAACTAATTCTTACATACTACATCTTAATCTATTATTCTTGTCTGTGTCAGTCACGTGGCTTGGAACCTTTTTCGGCGAGGCAGTCACATCTTGCTTCCTCTCTGTCTGGGTGACAACTGCAGATTGAATCTTTCTTTTTCCCAGAATTCTCCAGTTCTCATTGCCCCACCTCTACTTCCTGCCTGGTCACCCCACCTATACTTCCTGCCTGGTTACTGGCCAATCAGCATTTTATTAAACAAGTACAAGAAACAATCTTTTTTTTAATTGAGTTTTATTGAGCTCTACATTTTTCTCTGCTCCCCTCCTTACCTCTCCCCTCCCCTTTAACCCTCTCCCATGGCTCCCATGCTCCCAATTGACTCAGGAGATCTTGTCTTTTTCTACTTCCCGTGTAGATTAGATCCATGTATGTCTCTCCTAGGGTCC
Source organism: Chionomys nivalis (assembly GCF_950005125.1). NCBI lineage: Eukaryota > Metazoa > Chordata > Mammalia > Rodentia > Cricetidae > Chionomys > Chionomys nivalis. The sequence continues at coordinate 2,127,364 of NC_080096.1, read as the reverse complement.
TCATTGTTGTCTAGGTTCTCTGGGATTTTGATTTGTAGGCTGGTTTTCTTTGCTTTATGTTTAAAAACCACATATTAGTGAGTACATGTGATAATTGTCTTTCTGTGTCCGGGTTACCTCACTCAAAATAATGTTTTCTAGCTCTATCCATTTGCCTGCAAATTTCAAGATGTTGTTATTTTTTTCTGCTGTGTAGTACTCCATTGTGTAAATGTACCACATTTTCTTTATCCATTCTTCCGTCGAGGGGCATTTAGGTTGTTTCCAGGTTCTGGCTATAACAAACAATGCTGCTATGAATATAGTTGAGCACATGTCCTTGTGGCATGATTGAATATTCTTTAGGTATATACCCAAAAGTGGTATTGCTGGGTCTTGAGGAAGGTTGTTTCCTAATTTTCTGAGAAATCACCATACTGATTTCCAAAGTGCCTGTACCAGTTTGCATTCCCACCAGCAATGCAGAAGTGTTCCCCTTTCCCCACATCCTCTCCAGCATAAGTTGTCATCAGTGTTTTTGATCTTGGCCATTTTTACAGGTGTAAGATGGAATCTCAGAGTTGTTTTGATTTGCATTTCTCTGATGACTAAGGATATTGAGCATTTCCTTAGGTGTCTTTCAGTCATTTTAGATTCCTCTGTTGAGAGTTCTCAGTATAGGTCTGTACTCTTTTTTTTTTATTGGATTATTTGTTCTTTTGATGACCATTTTCTTGAGTTCTTTGTATATTTAGGATATCAGACCTCTGTCTGATGTGAGATTGGTGAAGATCTTTTCCCATTCTGTAGGCTGTCATTTTGTTGACTGTGTCCTTTGCTTTATAGAAGCTTTTCCGTTTCAGGAGGTCCCATTTATTAATTGTTTCTCTCAGTGTCTGTGCTGCTGGGGTTCTATTTAGGAAGTGGTTCCCTGTGCCTATGCATTCAAGTGTACTTCCCACTTTCTCTTCTACGAGGTTCAGTGTGGTTGGCTTTTTTTTTTTTTTTTTTGAGGTTTTTGATCCATCTGGACTTGAGTTTTGTGCATGGTGATAGATATAGGTCTATTTTCATTCTTCTACATGCTGATATCCAGTTATGACAGCACCATTTGTTAAATACGCTTTCTTTCTCCCATTTTATATTTTTTGCTTCTTTGTCAAAAATCAGGTGTTGGTAGGTGTGTGGATTAAAGAAAAAATCCTTACAGGGTAAAAACGATTGTCCCACATCAGACGCCCATCTTCTTAGTGCACAAAAGGATTCTTCCACAACATGCCACTTTCTGCAGACGCTGTTGCCAGTGGCCTGTAGTGGCCCTGAGACTAGGTAGGTCAAGACCATCTCTGCCCCAGGTGGAGGAGGAGGAGGAGTGGGTGGCTTTGGCTTGGTCCTCTTCTCTGGCTTTGCTTGTGGGAACTGTGGTCAGGACAGGTATGACTGCCCCAGGTCCCTCTGTTGTGCTCAGCTCCACCGCATCCTCTGCACAATCCCCATCTTTCCCCGCATCAGCAGGAGCCGGAGCAGTCCTGTTTTCCCAGTGAGTCAATAATCGCCAGGCTCGCCCCCTCCCCTGTCCCTGACAAAGGCACTCTGTCTTTGTCTGGAATGGCCGGCTCCCAGGACTGGCTTCAGGGACGGGTGGTCTTCTAATGACATAATTACAGCAGAAACCACAAGAGGCCAACTTGTAGACACAGTGCTTTTGAGCAGCCTGGTCCTGGCACTGGCAGAGTGGTGGTTGCCATCTCATGTGATTGGCTGTGTCCAGGCGCCGTAATAGAAAGCTCCTTCTCTAGGGACGCATGAGGTCTTTGGGTCTCAGTGCTGTCCCAGGCTAGAGTCCCCCATCCCCTGTTTTCTTCTGGTCTGTCTGGATTCTTCCCCCCAAATTGGACATGAGAAAAGACTCAGTGTTCTGAATCCTTTGATTTAGTTCTTCCCCTGCCTCAGCCACAGCACCCTGTCCGAGCCACTGTGGAGACTGTCCAGATACAGGACAAGGCCACCCTGGTATGTGCCTTGGTGCCAATCACACACCAGGAACAGGGGTGTCTGCATTGCTTGGGCTCTGTGATGGCTGATACTTCACCCCCATGTCTGTCCTCAAGGCTGGTGGAGGTCTGGCTGGGGTCATGAGATGCTGGATTGTGAGGACCTTGTGGCCAGGAGCCCTGTATGGTGTGGGTCCCTGGGACCACTTGAGGTTAAGGGACAGCACCTAGGCCACTGGCAAATGGTTTCCTGGCTGCTGTTGCCCCAGTGAAGAGTAGCTTCTACCCACTTGCCAAGAAGCTGCAGTGCCCTATCCAGCACCCTTCACTGGTCAAGCTGAGAGCCGGACACATTTGTTCTGAGCAGAAGAAAGGCTGGACCTAGTTGAAGGGAGGGGAACTGTGGTTGCCCAGGCACTAGATGGAGACCCCCTCCAACCTCTTTCTCCTGGGCCTTATGTCCCCATGACCCTGCCGTTCTTCAGCTGGTAGGGGGCTGCCCAGGGGTGACTTTCCAGGAGCTTCTGGGAAGCATGGAGGAGACTGCAAGTCTGTTCTGAGGTGGACATGGCCTGTGTAGTAGAAAGCTCCCCTTCAGGAGGGACTGGAAGACCCATGTGCAGTGTTACAGGCACCGAGGGACACACAGGTCAGGTACAGGAGGCAGTCCAAAGGGGTCAGCCTACAGCTGTGGTTGTAGCTTCTCACTTCCAGGGTACTGTGCAGCATGGGCCCGGGGACAGCACCTTAGGGTGCCATAACAGCTCACACTGCTCACCTCCTCCTGCTGGGCTCTCACCCCGTGGGTTGCAGTGCTATTCCCAGGGCCCCCATCTTCCAGCCAGATGTCCCTAGAAGATCCCCTCTAAAAGCAAAGCGAGCTGTGTCACTGGAAATGTGAGCTGTCCCTGTGTGTGCTCTCACCAGGGGTCTGCCATCCAGGCTGGTCGGCCTGATGCCCAGAGAACCTGTACTCTGTGTTCTTGTCACTCAGGGAATCCTCAGGAGCCCTGTATGGCAAAGTGACCCTGCTTGGCTTGCCCAGCTTGACAAGCCTGCAATCTGTGTGGTCTGCACCCAAGAGAGCAGGCAAGGCGCAGCCTGTGACTGATGCAGGGGGAAGGCGCCCATTCTAATTCTCAGAATGCCTTCCCAGAGACTTGGGGGTCCTCTGAGGCTACTCAAGAGCTAGTCTGAGGCCAACCCTATCTATATGTCCTGTGCCCCAATCTGGCAGAGTACACGAGACCTGTGAGCAGCTGTGGGCAGCAACTTCCGTGAACTGGGAGCTCACGGCTACTCTGCCAGAGGAACCAGTGAGAGCGGAGAGGGGCTTTGCGCCCTCACAGTCAACCATGAGTCTAAGGAGAGAAACTGTTTTCCCATAGTGCTCCAGGCTTCTGCCTGCCCTGGAGTCCACGTAGGAGCCAGTTATAGGTTGTACGTGCTGGGGATTCCCATCCATGGAGCTCAAGTGCAGCCTGAGCCCTGGTCTATAAACGTGGGGTCCATTTGGTGTGCTCTGTGGAAGGAATTGGCTTCAGCACCTCCGTTCCCAGGCTCTAGCAGGGGGTACACAGATGTGCAGCCGCCGGAGACCTGCTGACCGCCACAGGATACAGAGAACGCCAGGAGTCCCTGCTGGTGTGGAGTCCCCAGTGGGTTCAGAGGCTGAGCCTCACCCAGCATTTGGACAAGCGGGACAGCCAGCCACCCTGTGCCTCAGTTTCCTCTCTGGGAAAGAAGAGGTGGCTGTGAGTCTGATGGACAGTAAGTGACAGGCTTAGTGTCTGATTACAGACTGAAGGCGGGCTCTTCAGAGGTCAACAGAGGGGTACAGTCTCCTCCCAGTCTAGGCTGCTCTCCTGAGCTCTGCAGTCCCATCTCGCAATCCTGATGCCTAAGGTCTCTGTCGTGTGGCTGAGGTCCCTTTCCCAAGGCACTGCCTGACCTGTGGCCACCAGCCCTTAAGCCTTAGGTCTGCCAGTCCAGGTGTTTCCACACCTGGTACCCTTGTCCCCAGAATCAGCTGGTCCTCTAGGCTAGCCCCCTTTACCAACCCCAGGTATTTTAAAGTGTTGGACAGACCGGGGGCTCACAGCTATAAGTGCCTTAGGCCCGAAGGGATCCCAGAGCTCCCATAGTGAGTCAAGGATCTTGGGCTATGAGGTCTGTTTATAACTCTTCCTGGAGGCGGGAGGTGCCGGCTCCTTCTAGCCAGAAGGTACATGTTTCCCAGAGTGGCCTGGGAGCTGGTTCCATTCCTGCTCAGACAGCAGAAGCCAGCTTGCATCTTGTCCTCACTCTACCTGCGCACGGCCACTCAGAGCCAGCATCGTCTGGGGAGGCAAACCTCGGAAATCTGCTGATGGTTCATCTTCGGGATTCCTGGGGTGTGTGCGTGTGTCTGTTCCTGTTCCAGCAGGATAATTAACGGGGAATCTGCAGGTGGGGGAGCTGGTAGCCGCTCCCCAAATCTGCTTTTGGGTTTCGGCCCCAGGCATTCCAGAGCAAGGCCCTGCCCTCTGTGCCCAGTGGTGCCAGGCCTGTACACCATCATGAGGATCCAGACCAGCAGATAGCAGGACAGGTTCCGTGGGAGGAGGGGTAGCTGCGGAGGTGCTGACAGTTGCATAAATGGTTGGCATCCGTGAAAGAGCTGCTGCCGCCCAGGTCATGCCTAGGCCAGCGTCTCTGTGGAGCCAGGAGCGATGGGAAAGCTGCTCCTCATGGTGGGCTCAAGGCTCCTGAATCTGGGGGTGGGTCTCTAGTGGCTGCCTGTGGCCACAGGTCTCAGGAGGGAGGCTGAGTCCTCGACTTAGGTAAGCTTCTTATGCTGGGTGCAAGGTTTCGGTAACACCAGTCTCCAAGACCAAGATGGGGTGAATGAGCACAGTGGACCCCAGGTACATTCTTGTCTCCTGGGTGGATGTGGTTGCCCAGGCCAGAGATCCTCTGCTTTCCCGAGGAACTGAAGGCCCTGAGGCCCTAGGGCAGAGAAGCCTGCAAGCCCATAGCTGTTCAGTTTAACTGGGCATTTCGGAAGATTCATAGACAGCGGATACCACTGTGTTAAACCCCTCTGTGGAGATTGTTCGGCAGCCCTGGGCTCTCTTCCCTCAGCCCAGGCCCCAGGTTCCTGGTCTCATTCCCTCAGCTCCAGCTTATAATACCTTCTCGACCTGCCTTTTCCTCTAGACTGCCTTGGAAGACCTGACTCACCCAGCAGTCTGTCTGATACTCCAGGACTAATCCCAAACGCTGCCAAGGAGCTGTGCGCTCGAGGAAAAGGGAAGGGTGTGGTTTGGCCTCTGGCCAGTGAGAATGATGTCATCTCCTTTCTACCCCCCCCCCATGTGTTTGGAGGCGCATCCCAGGATGGTTGCATGGAAAGGAAGTGGCTCCGTGTCCTGGGACACCTCCCTTTGTGTCTGGGCTGTGCCTTGGAACGTGCACGGTGCAGGGAAGCTCCTTGGTTTTGACTGGGTCCTCCGGGCCTGTCATCTATCCACAGAGCTGTTCTGCCTTCCCAGTGAACTATCTACCACAGGGACTGCAGCTATGTCCACCTGCAAGTTAGGGTGCTTGCCCCCCTAAACTCTATCCAGGCCACAGCTATGTGTGCCTCTTTTACTCATCAACGTTCCTTTGTGGGCCCTTGAGGCCTCTCCACGTTTGCCGGGAGCACCCTCACCCCTGCGAGCCTTCATGTGTTCTCCCTGGCTGGCTTGTCCACTCTATTCCTCGGCGGCTGCATTGCTCCTGGTGGCATCTGAGCACCCCTTGGAGGCTGGGTGCAGTGAAGGCACAGTGCCCTCAGTTAAGGTGGCACTGAGAGCACATGACACTAGAGATGGCCGTCCCTACATGGCATTCAGAACCCATGTGACCCCTGGGCCCACAGAAAAGCCTCTTTGCAGCTCCACCCTCTCAGGGTTCAGTCTAGGCTGCCCCTCTGTTGAGTTCTGTGTGTATGGTCATCTTTATAGGTCTCGGGTGTCCCCACAGAACAGCGCCAGGGTCCCAGGCATTCTGTGGTGTTTGGGGCACATGAGTTTTCCGTAAGATTCCCCATCTCATTCTGTGGATGGGGAAATGGACATTTGCAGGGGCGACAGCCAGGCGCTGAGCTCTTTAGGGGACTAGTCCACCACCCTGAACCTAGGGAAGTGTGCAGGGCTGAGCTGGTGGCTTGCTTTCCCTCGGCTGAGTTGCAGGGCTGGTGTGGACCGTGGGCGGGGACTGGGCAGCGGGCTCTGCTCTGCCTCTAGCTTTGCCCCTGCATTCTCCTGGTACCGCACATACACCGAAGTCATCTGGATTCTGTGTAGGGGGAAGGTGCTTGCCTGGAGGCTTTTCTGTAGCCATGGTAGAAACATCCCCACCTCTTGGCCCTGCCCACTTAGGGTCTCCCCGCCGGACATCAGACCAGTTGCTGAAGATTTGAACCTGGCCCTGGCCAGGTGCTGTTTGCTGTGGGCCCCTGGGTCAATAAGCCACAACTGGAGGAAAACAGGATACAGAATTTGCTGGGCAGGGTGAGACGTCAATGAAGATCCTATGGATCCCATAGCTAGATAGTGGCGGGAGTCGGAATGGTTGGTTGGGTATCTGTGACCACACGTGAGAGAGCAAGGAGGTTCTTGTCAGTCACTGTGCCCAGTGGGCAGCCTCATGGTGGCTTGACTCTCCTGTTGTTATTCTGGTTGTTGCCCCCTGTGCCTCTGGAGGAGGCGTCTAGAACTTTCAGTCCCAACTATGCCTGCCCTCCTTAGGGTTGCTGGCCCCTTATCCCTTGCTGCCAGAGCTGGGGTGCCCAGCTTCCATTTCTCCCAGACCTTTCCCTGGGTGGCAGGGAATATTGGCAGAGGAATCCTTAAACAGCTAGGTCCAGCCCTGGGCAGATTTAGGGGTTCACAGATCCTCTGCTGGACGAGCTCAGGGTCCCTCACTTGCCTTGTATTCAGGGTGGTGCACTGGTGCCCCCTGGTGGCAGTAAGAGGTTAATGCGGGCTTATGGCTGCCTAGGATTTAGGGTCATTAGTATGCCTAAAAAAAATAGTCAGGACAGGGGCAGAGTGGGTTGAGGGTCTGTGCCCTGTTGGGCTTCATTCCTGCATTTCTCACCTACTCTTGGCAATGTCCAACAATGTCCACAGTGACCTGATGCACCATCTTCACAGGACTTGGGGACAGTAGGAGAAATGGCAAGGCCCCGCCACACACACACACAGTTACAACTGCCCCCCCCCCCCATTCTCACCCAGGCAGTCTCTTACTGGATCTCACCAGGGTTTGGCAATCTAGGCCAACCCAAGCCCTTTCCTCCGCGGTCTGCATAATGACATTTGAAGTAATGGGGGAAGATATATGGATAGTGGAGGCTAGGGAGAGGTGAGGCTGGGAGGTCTGGGGGGGATGCAGCCTGGCACAGACTTGGGTGGGTCCAGGGTGACACTGTCAACCTGTGCAGAGGGGCAAGTGTGGTGGGAAGGAGCTGGTCACAGGTCTGTCAGCCCTGTTAGGAGCAGGGTACAAAACACCTGTTCTGAGGGCTCCCTATGGTTGTGGGAGGCTGAGGGTCCAGGGAGGAGGGGGGAGAGTTACCTGGGGGAAGACAGCAGCAGGGGCTGGGGCTGGGGCTGGGGCTTGGGTTAGGGTTAGGGTTAGGCTTGTCTGTGATGGTAGAGGTCAAGGATGGAGAACTAGAAGCCAGTGTGATGGGGGCATGGGAAGCTCTTGGAACCTTGCTTGAGCCAGGGAGGGTTGGCGACGTGAGAACGGGCGTGTAGGGGGAAGTGTGCTGGGGAAGAGGACTCAAGTCTTCAGGGTGCTGGACACAGGGTGGGCAGGGCCACAGCCTTCCCTCCCCAGAGTTAAAACAGCCTGAGCCTGCTCTGTCTCCACCTCCCCAGAGTTAAAACAGCCTGAGCCTGCTCTGTCTCCAGATTGCCTTATGAAGGATGGGCAGCCCTCCCTCCCCCAACCCATTCTACCTCTTAGCTCTTCCCCCTGCATTTCCCTCTGTCTGCATCTGTCTGCTATGTCTGTGTGTGTGTGTGTGTATGTGTGTGTGTGCGTGCACGCCTATGTGTGTCTCTTTCTGTGCGTCTGCCTCTCTCTCTCTCTCTCTCTCTGTGCGCACGCGCGTGTCTGTGTGTCTCTCTTTCTGTGCGTCTGTCTCTCTCTCTCTCTCTCTCTCTCTCTCTCTCTCTCTCTCTGTCTCTGTGCGCACGCGCGTGTCTGTGTGTCTCTCTTTCTGTGCGTCTGTCTCTCTCTCTCTTTCCTGTGTGTGCACATTGTGAGTTGTACTCCTGAAGGTTCAACGTTGACTTTGTAAATCTTCCTCTGTCACCCTCCTCCTTCATTAAGTCAGAATCTCAGTTGAACCCAACACTCACCAGCGCGGCTAGTCTGTCTAGCCAGCTTACTCTGGGCTCTCCCCCACTTCTGTCTTTGGAGTGCTGGAATTACAGATGGGCTGCTATGGTGCTGGGGATTTGAACTCCAGCCCTCACACTCTTTACGCACGCACCGGCCTGCCTCTTAATTCTAATACCCCAGCGTGGACATCATTGCTCCTCTGCAGGGTGTCCTGTGGTGTGATGTTTGTACTTAAGCCCAAGCCAGATCCTGTGTGGACTAAAATCTAAGTCCATCTCCCTGCCTCTAGCAAGCATTCTCTCAACAAGTGTTTGTTGGCCTTTCCTATGCTCCAGGCTATGCCACAGTTTTGAGATGTGGCCCGTTCACAGAGACTTGTATCCAGCAGGAAGGCAGATGGGACAGGACACTCGCAGAGACACATGGCTGTCCTGGGGCCAGTACTGCTGCGAGGTCAGGGCTAGTCAGCATGCAGGGAGACTGAGAAAGGTGTGGTGGCACCGGACGAGGATGAGCAGAAGTCCCCAGTAGGCGCGGGTGGCCTCTCTGGAGAGGTCTGCAGCCAAGTCTGGGCTCCTGGGATAGCGAGTGCCCTTCTCTAGAGCAAGTGTATGGAGGAGCTGCTGCTCTGGCCATCTGTGCTGAATGGGGCAAGTCAGATGCTGTTCAGAGGATCAGATGCACACAGCTCTCTCTTATAAACTGGGAGAGTGTGCATGGACAGCTGGCCAGCTCCGGCTAAGGCTGACACCCAGGGTGGGTTCCCAGCCAGGCCCAGCTTCATCCCTGGCGGAGTGATGAGCTCTGCTGGAGGGAGCCATAGGAAAGTGAAGAGCGCCCCCAGATCCTCCAGTTCTTGGCCCAGAAACTGAGCAAGAGGCAAAGCTGGTCATAGCTGGTCATCCATACCACGAGGAAGACATGGGTTGAGATCTTCCAAGACCTGGGAGGACCAGCAGTCAGTGTCCCTGGCAGAATGACAGAGGGAGATTGGGACAGACAGTGAGGTAAGACAGAGGCACAGGCAAGCAAGGGGCTCCCAGCATGCCCGGCCCCCAGTGCACTGCTAGCTTAGGCCTGCTTGGCTCTGATCTCCCTGTTACAGTCTGCCCACCCCCTGGCAGAGAAATGAAAGGCCCGGAGTCGGAGTCATGGCCATGGCGGCGAGTGAAGACCTGGACATTTGGGGGAATCTGAGGAATGTTCTTGGCATCTTCTGAGCCTTTTACATCTTGTCTTGTTTTCTGGAAAAGAAATGGAAAAGAAAAGAAAAAAAAAACAAAACAAAACCCAAAGCCCATTCCTACAGTCTTGGAACCTGACTGATCTCGGGGAGGAGTGGGAGGTGGGGGGGGATGCTGGGGAGGCCTGTGCACCCCTCGGTTTGGATCATGGCTCTGCAACTGCTCCAGTCATCCCACTGCACAGAATCTTACTGTTCTGTGAAGTCTGTCTCTCCCGCTGGGCAAGGCCTTCCCTTGGAGCGGCCTCTGAGGAGCTGTCACCCAGGGCCACCTCTGTGCCTGGCCTAAGGGTGGAGCAGGGAGCCTGGGGCTTGGCTGTGCCTTCCAGAGACCCTGGAACTGTGGACAGGTGTGGGCCCAGGGGCACTGAGAGGCCCCGGGAGGGAGCCATCTGTGGAGAAACCTCCCTGTCTCAACCAGAGCTATTGGCCAGCTGCTCCTGTAGCCACCACAGGGGGAGGGCCTGTGGTTTTCCCAAAGAGGCCGCCCAGTGACCTTGGGTGTTCAGGCAGGTGAGAGAGGCCTTTTAGGCTATTTGTAGATCACCATGTCTTGTCTTCAAGATGCTCTGGAGACTATGGGCCATGGGGTGTGTGTGAGAGGTGGTGTGTGTGTGTCTGTGTGTCGGCTCCCACCTTTCCCTCCAGCTTCCTGTTGGAAAATATTGAAAGCCCAGCTCATCAATTGCATGGATCCCTGACGTGAACTGATCTGAGCTGGCTACATGCATGTGCTTCCAACTTCTAACACTCTGGAAGAGAAAGAAGCTAAAAAGCTAGAGCTTGGGCAGGTGATGACCGAAGTTCCATCCCTGGGAGCCACGTAGTGGAAGGAGAGACCACAAGCTGTCCTGACTTCCATGTGAGCACTGTGGTATGAGCGCTCACACACATACGTGCCCAAGATGGAATGTGAAAAGTCGGAGATCTCCGGGAACTAGAGAGAAAGGGACAGGTGGAGGAAATGCAGAGGGCAGTGGAAATGGTTCTGTCAGCCTCAGAGGACCCGTGTCACCGTTACCTGCTCAAACCCCTGGAGCATGAAATACCCCGTGTGTTTCTGCAGAGCTCAGACCATGAGCCTGAGGCAACAGTGGCATGCTGCCCTTCTACACAGTGTGCCCCCCAATGTGCTATTGATAAGGAAGGGATAGAGCTGGAGAGATGACTCGACAGCTGATAGCACTGGCTGCTCTTCCAGAGGGCCCAGGTTCAATTCCCAGTATCCACATGGTGGTCCACGATCCTCTGGAACTCCAACCCCAGGGTATCCAACATCTTCTGGCCTCCAGGGCACCAGGCACACATGTGTTGTGCAGACCTGCATGCAACCCAACACCCATACACATGCATTCATAACAAAGCATTTTAAAAGTAAGGAAAGAACTGTGGGTGGAAAGGAAAGGGGACATAAGGAACTCTGTATTCTTTGAATTTTTCTATAAACCTCAAACTGTCCAGAAACAAAAAGAAACAAAAGAAAGAAAAAGGAAGGAAGGAAGGAAGGAAAGAAAGAAAGAAAAGAAAGCAAGCAGGACCATCCAGGTGACTCAGCAGGTAAAGGCACTGAAATCATGAGTTTTGCACACTAAACCCACGTAGTGGAAGGGGAGACCAGATTCCCATGAATTGTCTCAGATCCCCTACATGCATGCTGTGGCATTCACTTGTATCTGTACGTGCGCATGCACGCACACACGCACATGAGTTTGCAGGCACACGAACTTGCAGGCACACACAGTCATTGGGTCTCCCTGGTACTGTAGCTATAGATGGCTGTGAGGTACCCACTGTAGGTGCTGGGGATGGTACTCAGATCCTCTGAGAGCGCCCCACCCCCACCCTCTCTGTGCTCTCTGCATTGCCTGCTGCTTGTGTTCTCTGGGGATGCACTAAACTGATTGGGTCTCTGCCTGTCTCCTCTCTTCCACGAAAGTGTTTGGTTTGTAGCTGTGGTCATCACAGATGCTCACATGTTTATGAGAAAGGGTCACATGCTAATGTCCCAGGTGTGTCCTTTTGTCTGAGCAGATGGTGGTGTTGGTAGCATGAGGCTCACCATCCGCCTCAGAGCCACCCAGGGCGAGGGTGCAGTTCTTAACTAGCTTCTCTGCGCCGTGAAGTTTATTTTAAGGACAGACTGAGCACCCCATCTTGTTGCATACATGTTAAGGTCCAATGCTTTCCTTCTGCTGGGTTCCAAGCAGCACCATTGCACAATGAGATGTGTTTTCACTTCCAGATGCCCGAGTGATGGTGAGGGGGTCCTTGGAGGTCTTCCTGAAGGAATGGCTCCTGCACGGGCTCAGGTGAAAGGCTGGAAGCTCAGTGATGTGATGCGAGAGAGCTGTGTTGCTGTCCAATGAAGCGCCACACACACACACAGACACACACACACACACGTTACTGGCTCTCCCTGGAGCTGGAGCTTCTGCCCTGAGGATGGATGCTTCTTCCAGAAAAGCTTCCCCAACAATGCTCCTCTAGGTCCTTCCACTTTGGCTGTTCTGCCCAGGTCCTTTCTCGCCATCCCGTGATCCTTTGGTGCACCCATCTTGCTGACATGGAGCCAGGCCTCCCAGTGCTTGCCCTGGAGGGGTTGTGATGTGGATGGTTTCTCATCTTCCTACCAGTCTGCGTGTATTAAGGTGGGCAGAGTCTGGTGGGAATCAGTCTGGAATGTTCAGGCTGCCCCGAGCTGGTAAGGCTCCTGAACCAAGATAACCACCACCCAGTAAGGTATTCGGGTGGTAGAAGCTAGGCTTGCTACAACAGTGGCTCTGCTGGGCACCGTTCCCTCCCCCAGGTCTGGGAGCCAAGGGCAAGCTCAGCCCAGAGCAGTAGGCAGAGACTGCTGAGTACGGACTTGTTTCTTTCCATTTTAAAGGTGATCTATGCCTAGAGACAGCATTCTCTTCTCTGGTACCATCCAGACTAACACAAATGGGAGAAAATTGAAGATTTCCACCTCAAGTGGCCCTGGGAAGATCACAGCCTGGCCTTGCATAGCTTCCCAGGGTCTCATATGCATGGGTTTGTGGCTCCTTTGTACTCCCTCAGACTTAGGGTGGACAATCTCATCTCACCTCATCTCCCTCCCGCCAGGCAACCCAGCAACCTCACTTGTTCCAGCAGCCCAGCCCCGCTTTGCTGACGCAGCATCACACATTCAGAGGCCCTAGCGGTGGGAGGCATTCGTCTCAGGGGCCAGCGGTGCAGCAGCTAAGCCCTGGGAAGCAGAACAAGGAGAGCATTTATGGCCTCCTCTGCAAAGTCCAGAACATGCACGTCTCTGGAGCCCTGCACTTAGCTTTCTGCCTATCTCTGACTGGGGGCCTCCTGCCTGCCAGAATCATCATCTGTGTGCAGCTCCACCCAGGTCCTCTAGTGCAAGATGAAGGCCGCCACGGTCAGTTGTCCTCAGGCCCCTGCTGAGTGTCTCTTGCTGGACCTGCAGGCTATTCTGAGGCCTAAGGGCTGCTTCCCTGGGCTTCACTAGGCAGACAGGAGGCTAGGGTGGGACTGCCCAAGGTGGGGGTGGGGGTTGCAGGCTGCTTTGCTTTGCAGGAACTCCCCCCAACCCTGTGTACCTCCCCCACCCCCGTGTCTGTGCTCCAGCCCTGGGGGAGGTAACAGAACACGGAGTTCCATCCTGTGAAGTCTCGGATATAGCATTTACTGTATGTGCTTCATAAAGCCGGCATGACACTTCCTGCCTTCAGGGAGTTCGGGGGCTCCTGGGGTCAAGGTTATGGGCCTTTCACGGGGCTCTTGATTATATAGGATGGGACCTTCTCAGCCAGAACCAGAAAAGCAGAGCATGGGCTCTTATCCTGTAGATACAACCCAAATCTCTCTGCGCCTGGGTCACCCAGTGGCAGGTAGAGGGGCCTCTGCTGGCTTAGATTTGGTCTGATTCGAGGGTTGTGGATCAGTCCTAGAGGACTAGTGTACCAACTGCAGACCCGGAGTGGGGGGGCCAGGTTCTTCCCAGGTGGGGGTAGGGGACCCTCTTTGAGCCGGGTTTCCTACGAGCCGCATGCGTACTCAATAGCTGACAGCTGTCTTCTCGACGGAGGCACAGAGAGGTTTGTCCTGCCCCCTGCCACTCCACCCTGCAGACACTTCCTGAGAGCTGTGCAGTGTAGCCTTGGCTGTGACCCCGGGGGGGGGGGGGGATGTGATGCAGGTCAGGGCGGGTGTCTGGCCTGAGAGCAGCCGGTAGAGCGAGAAGTTTCTTGTCTGCCCTGTGGGGGTCCCAACATGTTTCCTAAGAGACTCAGCTCCTGGGGCCTCCCATGGTTCACAGGTTCCCCTATAACCAGAGGCTTGGTTCTGGCTGTCTTGGGCCTGGGTTAGGTAGGACCCAGGGCTGTGGTGGCTCCTGATCTTGGTCTGCATAGATTTACTCTAGTGACCCGTCTAGGTTTTCTTGTGGTGTGCTCCTGTGTCCACGGTGAGAGAAGGACCACAGAGGTCTGAGGATCATCACAGTCCTCCTGCAGCCTTGAGGTCAAGCCAACTCAGAACTCTTGCCCACGGGATCCTTTCTGAGCTTCTGAATATCAAAGCACCATCAGGTGTGGGGTGCCCAGGGTTCAAGAGGGCACTTGTGCCTGGCATGTGTGGGTGTTGGGGTGTCCAGGACTGTGAGCTATGTCCAGCTCAGACCTTCATCTGGGTACAGGCAGATGGCCTTGGCTCCAGGGAAACACAGAGGCTGCTTCCTGCAGGTCCTGGGAGAGCCTGGGGACGTTTTGAGTGATCCTGGGCAGGTGAACGTCCCATTGCTGGGCCTTGCCTATAGTTCTGAGAAGCGGCCTTTGGTCCCGCCTGCTTTAAGGGAGTAGATAGGAAAGGCCCAGAAGATCTTGGGGTTCTGCCTATCCTATCTGTGCTCTGAGGAAGCATGAACAAGCCAAGGGGTATGGACCAGCATCCTCCCAAGCCAGTGACTTGGCACCTAGTATCCCTAGCTGATCTCAGAGCCCCTGGCTTTAGGACAGAGGTTTGGAAGATATGATCTATGTTACCGTCTTGAGAGGGAGAGACTGGCCGTGATTCGCTAAGGGTCCTGTGTGCCTGTACAAGGGTCCTCTTTGGAGGTACGGAAACCAGGCAAGGTAGAGAAGTAATGTGGCCTTGGAGGCCCAGGTTGTAGTGACGTGGGGGAGAATGGGAGCTGGGGGCAGGAAAGGGTGGGGCGGCCTGAGAGTCTAGAGGGAGTATGGCCCCCTTGCCTATGCCCTGATTTGGCTTAGTGATAGGGTTATAGGCTCATAGCAACTGTTAGAGTTGAGAGAGAACAGAATCATTGTTTATGCTACCTGGTTAGCGATATTTTGGAAAAAATATATTTCTATGTGTGTTTTGCCTGCATGTATATATGTGCACCACAGGTGTGCTTGGTGCCTGTGGAGGGCAGAAGAGGGTGTTGGATTCCCTGTAACTGGAGTTACAACCACGGTGGGACTGAGAACCAAACCCGTGTCCTCTGCAAGAGTAGCCAGTGCTCTTAACAACTGAGCTGCTTCCCGGGCCCCGGTTGGTGACGGGAACGATCCCTCTAATTCCAGGGTACCTTGAAGCCCCAACCTGACTCCAGGTCCGTGGTTACCAACCCCTGATCCCGTCCGGGCTCCAGTCTGTCTCAGCTCTGCCCACTGACAGCTGCTAGGCACCCGCGAGCTTGCACGTCCCTTTCTGCCTGGCTAGACTTCCTCCCTAGACCCCGCTTCACCTCTGCTGTCTGACCTTCCACAGATGGCCACCACCGAGAGCAGCCGCTCTCGTCACCAGCTGAACAGCAGTGCTAACCACCCCATCACTGCCATCACCTTTTCCTGTATCCCCAAGGCTGGCACAGAGCCCCACTGTTTTCCTAAAAGGATCTGTTTTCCTGTCCCCGAGGCCAGACACCTGCCGCAGCATTTGGCAGGGGACACGGGAAGGAAGGCATGGCGGTATCCTGGGGATAGGAGCTGGGGGGAGGGAGTGTGTGGGTGCTCAGTAGGAGCTGGGGGGCAAGCATGTGGGTGCTCAGTAGGAGCTGGGGGGCAAGTGTGTGGGTGCTCAGTAGGAGCTGGGGGGCAAGTGTGTGGGTGCTCAGTAGGAGCTGGGGGGAGCGTGTGGGTGCTCAGTAGGAGCTGGGGGTGCAAGCGTGTGGGTGCTCAGTAGGAGCTGGGGGGCAAGCGTGTGGGTGCTCAGTAGGAGCTGGGGGGAGCATGTGGGTGCTCAGTAGGAGCTGGGGGGCAAGCATGTGGGTGCTTAGTAGGAGCTCGGGGGGGCAAGCATGTGGGTGCTCAGTAGGAGCTGGGGGGGGACAAGCATGTGGGTGCTCAGCTCCACCCAAGCAGCTCCCCTGAGCTCGTTCAACCTGGAGAGCTGAGCGGGCATGTCGGCCCCGCAGAGCAAGCTTACACAGAGATTCCCAATTGTCCCACTGCCCCTGAGGGAAGGAGGGGCCCATCTGGGCTCTGAAGTGGAACATTCCTGGGGAGGAACGTTCTTCCTGGGGAGGTAAAAAAGAGGCCCAGCCAATGCATCTTGCCCAGATCAGAGTCTCCTGGAGCGTTGTTGGCTGAAGGGATGTCCCGGAGATTGTCTCTCAGTCTGGCACAGCAAAGTGAGGGACTGCCCACCTACCCCCACGGGAGGGGCCTTCCCGGACCTCCCAGGCTCAGGGTTCTCTCTGAAGCCCCTGGTACCTGTAGCCCCTCGCCTTTCCTCTGGAGCTCTGGGTGGCTGACTCTAGGCCAGCTGGTTTGCATCAGCTCTTGGATGAGACTCAGGGAGCAGCCTTGGCCTGTCTGGGTGACACCTGGCTAAAGGAAGACGGGCTTCTTGGCCTCATTAATCCTGGCTCCTGACAGGCAGCCTGAGGCTTCAGGTGGGGAGACAGGATCAGGTAGAACTGTCCCCACAGGCCCACGAGTTGAAGCCCTGGCTGTCTCCCCTACCCGGTGGGTGTGGGCAGCCACTTTGGGTGTCCCAGCCCATGATCCGTAGAGCAAGGCCTCCTGGTCTGGGAAGCTCTTCTTTATAGGCCTCTGTGTGTGTGTCTGTCTGTGTGTAGGGGGTGGGGATGGTGGGGATGGTATGTGTGTATGGGATGCGTGCGTATGGTGTAGTTGGGGGGAGGTGTGCATCCTTTGGCTGAGTCCTTTCCTTTTGTGTTCCCCCCAAAGAGTTCTCAAAAGGATGCATTGCTATGCCAAGAGCCCAGATATGAGGTCATCGGTCCTCTACAGCGGTGTAGTGAGAGTAGCCAAGGGCAGGCCTGGGTCTCACAGGAAGGTCCCATAGGCTGGGAGTCTCTTGCTCAAGGTGGGAGGGCTGGTGACCCTAGTCTTAAGGCCCCGGGAGCTCACACGAAGGTAGGTGGGCCCTCCCCTGTACCTTTGGAAGGGGACTGTGTCCTCTAGCCCAGCATGCCAGTTAAGTGGGCCTTCTTGCTAGTCCTTAGAGTTGGCTGGGCTCCAGTCCTTGGGCCAAGCCTGAGCTGTGGGCAGGATGGACCTGGGGACCCCCAGGTGGGGGATTGGTGGATGTTGCCTGCAACTGTGGGTTATCCTGGGAGCAGAGCTAGGTGGGTGGGGCAGATGGCCTGTCCATCAAGCTGCCCTCCCAGACTGGGGCTCCTGTTTTCTTGGCTGTTTCCCTTGTCTTTTTAGGTTCCCCCACTCTTCTGGGCTCTGTTCTGGACCTAGTCACATGGCTGTTCTGGGCCCAGCCCCAGATACTTTAATGCTGTCATGTCCTCATGGCCCTCTGGGTCCTGGTCACTAGTCTTCTCCTCAGAACCTAGAGCTGCTTGGGGTGGGGGGAGGACAGGTGAGGACAGGGTCATAGGCACCGTTGTGGTCAGGCTTGGATTCATGTTTCATCCTGCCTATGGCTGGGGGCAGGATGCTAAGCAGGCTGTGTTCCTGGGGTAAAGTGGGGTGTCAGGGACTGAGAAAGGTTCCTGGGTCGTACCTGATGGTGATGCCCAGCTTGGAGCCTAGTGCAGGTTGGTGGCATGCTGCCTACCCCGGCCTCACATCTAGTGTGAAGTGGGGGAGGGGATACACCTTATAAGTACCATATCCCAGACAACGACTGTGGGCCGGGATTATCTCCTGTGTGAGGGAGCCACGGCCTCCCCTTCCCCTCAGTTTCTGGCCTCTGCCCTCCATCCAACTCCCCTGAGGGTCTCCTGTATAGGACATTGTGTAAAGGTTGCCTTCACCCTGCAGAGTGGGAGGATGTGTAGGGAAGGAGAGACTACAGCGTCCTGTCCTTGGCGGACTGTTTGCTAGAGATCCCTCTGGGCTGGAATGACACGGTGAAGCCAACCTTGATAGGAGGAGAGGAAGGGCATCCTGGGGACATGCGTCCCCGGGGGAGGATTCCAGACCCACTTGCCAGAGGTGTGTCTATCAGACAGCGGCTCTTGGGGCCTGAGGGGCGTGTAGATGCGGACCAGTTCAGGGCCAGGTCTTGTACCGTTCTTAGTGTTTTTCCAGAATTGCTTCTCCAGGGGGAGGGGAGTTTCACATCACACCTCCTGCTGACGCCCTTCCGGCCCTGTCACTCCCAGCAACCTCCATCCTAGATGATTAATGATGGCTAAGTGGGCCAAGCATGCGGTCTGTCCCCTGGGGTCTGCGCCGGCCTTGGTTGTTTGTCTGTGCCTCCTAGAACTTTTGTTCTCGGCAATGGGCCCCTGTGGAAGCCCTACCATGTGTCGCCGTGTTAGGGGGCTGTGCCCAGGTCTGGCGGAACTGGATCTGTGGGACACCTGTCACAGCCTTTGCTCTGCTCGGTGGGGATGCTGTGTGCATTAATGCTAATGCTGCCGGCTGTCACACATGAGCCACACCTGAGGTCCTCGCAGCCCATCTGAGAACCTTACCAATGTACCCGTTAGCATCTTGCATTGATGGACGTGCAGGTGAGGCTGTGCCAGCCATTTTAGGCTGGTTCCCGAGATGCCACCGTGTCTTCATGGCTGGGCACTCATTCATGTGGAGCCACCGCACTGGGGCCTGAGCTGTAAAGGGACCCAGGCCCCGCTTTTTGCTTTGCATCAAAATCCCCAAAGCAGTGGACACACCTGGTAGGAAGATCATCTCTTTTTCTGTTTAAATTGAGGTGAACCTCACATCATGAAAAACCAACTCTTGGGGCTCAGGCTTCAGTGTCACCTGGCGTGTTTCTGGCACTGAGGCCATCACCTCTCACCCTCCAGTGCTTTTGTCACCTTGGTGGACAGCCCTGTATGCCATCACGGTGGCTCACAGCACCGGCTCATCGTCTGTTTTCTGTGCTTTGTCTCAGACTGATAGAGCCGTGCAGTGTGCAGCCCCCTGGGACTGGTTCCCTTTCACTCCTTATGACCTCAGAACCATAGGGGGCTGCACAAGGACTGATGTTGACATGGGGACAGTAAAGCATCAGAAAGAGGAATATGTAGGTATTTTCTGGGGTATCCTAGTGAACTGTGGAGGTGTCTTAGTGAGCTGACATGTGTAGGTATTTCCTGGGGTGTCCTAGTGAACTGTGGAGGTGTCTTAGTGAGCTGACATGTGGAGGTATTTCCTGGGGTGTCCTAGTGAGCTGTGGAGGTGTCTTAGTGAGCTGACATGTGGAGGTATTTCCTGGGGTGTCCTAGTGAGCTGTGGAGGTGTTTAGTGAGCTGACATGTGGAGGTATTTCCTGGGGTGTCCTAGTGAGCTGTGGAGGTGTTTAGTGAGCTGACAGGGGTGAGGGGAACATCCTTGGGAACTGTAGAGACATCCTAGTGAACCCTGAGTGGACTCAGGGGGCCAAGGCCCAGGTTTGTTGTTTTTTAAAGGCACATGAGGGTTGCGTATATTGTCTTAGAATGACCATTTTAGTCACCAGCCTCAGCATCAGGGGTGATGCCAGCCAAGACTGCAAGGACAGCTACTTGGTGGACCTCCAATGGATTCTGCTGTGAAGGGTCTTCTTCAGGTCACTGTGTGTGTGGATGCCAATGTCACGGTCTCCCAACTGTATTGGTTTGAGAGGATTTCATGAAAGTTTCTACCCAAAGCATGAAAACCGTCTTTGCAGGCCACCACCCCCAGGAACAGGTGATGACTGGGACATATTTATAAGTGCTTTGGAGGGCAGGGCAGACCTCAAAGGGCATGCAGGGATGGGACAGTTTACACACAAGTGATTGGGAGGGGGGCTCTATTGAACGGTTCACGGTGAACTGGAAATGCAGCATGGGGACCTTCCGTAGCCACCCCCACCTCCGAGACGCCTCCATCATCGCCCAGGTGGCCGACTGGTCCTGCTCTGTGTATAGAAGGGGGCTCAGCCGGGGAACCTGCCCACTCTACCCTGCTCTCCTGGTGTCTGGTTGTGGCAAAGATTGTCGCAGCTTGGGAGGGAGTGCTCTGACCTCTGTCCTGGAACTCTTACGCATGGAATTTGTGTGGCATTTGCTGTTTCCCGTAGCCTCCGTGGGCCTGGGCTGGGATCAGATCTTCTCTGAGGATTACGTGTCCAGTGTGGATGATCCCCCCAATGCAGGTGATTAGGGCTGTGGGGACCCAGCATGGCTCAGGCTAGCCCAGAAGTGAAAGGAATTTCTCAGGCATTCTTGGGATAGGAGCTCCTAGCTGCTGTTATGATAACAGGGCAACAAGTGTCTGTCCTGGGTACCAGGCGCTGTGACTCATTGCTGTGCGAAGCTCAAGGCTTTTTCTGTAGATATGCAGAGCCCCTGAGGCTCTGAGCAGCAGTGGACATTCTCACTTTGATGCCCACTTGACTGCGGTATGGCCTTGCGAGGTTCCCTAACCTGAACCCAGGGCCCATACAGTACCATGAGAGAACCTTGGTCTGTGAGTCCCCACTGGCCTCCTCTCCAGCTTCCCACACAGTGGTCTGAATGACAGGACAGACCTAGAAGCTGCGTCGTGCCTCATATCCTGGCCAGCCAGCCTGGATTTGGTGCTGTCTCCTCAGGCCAGCAGACAGGGGACACTAGGTACCCCAGCCATGACCTCTGCTGAGACTCTGTGTAACTGCCCAGGAATTCCTAGGAAATTCCCACTGTAGACTTTGCAGGGCTGGTGGCTTTGTTCCAAGATTCCAGAGACAGCTGGCCAGTGTCCTTTGGCCACCGCTGTCCTCACGGGACTACGGGTATCTCTGAGGCCCTTAGCTTAGCCGAGGGAAGTTCTTCTAGGGACCCTCCTGAGGAGATGTGAAGAGATGCTGGGGCCACTGGGCAAGCTTTGGGCCAACTCAGGCTGAAAGTGCCCACGCTGGATCTGTCTACTACCTGTATGTCACTGGGTGGGGTTTAGTTTCCTTCCCAGCAGGTAGAATAAAGGCTTAACCATGTGTGCCTGTGACATGTTGGGGTGCCCGTTGCCCTGAGCCTTCCTAGAAACTACAGGGGAGAGCCTAAACCTTTGGAGGCAAGTGGTTGGGGACACTGTGGTCCAGCTTCCCTGGACTCAACTGAGGCAGTCTGACCAGGCCAGTGGACAGAGGGATCCTGACTCAACACATTCGTGAGGTTCTGACACCCCCGAACCTCCCTCAGAAACCTGGTCCCTTAAGTCCCAGGCTAGCCACATCGGGTGGCAGTTGAAGCACCGTTGCTCCTGGGTAAGCCTGAACCCAGAGTTGCCGCCTGTGCTCTGGACCCTAAGAGCTGGTGGAGGAAAGGGAGCCACGGGCTCAGAACCTGGCAGTCTGGGTCCAGCAGCTTGACTCTGTGCTCATTGCTTTCCCTAACCTGACACGGTGTCACCTGGTCATGAAGGGAGCCCAGAGCTGTCCTGGTGGGACCAGAGTGCTGAGTCTATCGGCAGAGTTCTGGCAGCTACGAAGAGGAATCACGTGGGGTCCTCTCACTGTAGAGCAAAGGGAGTTTGGTTTCCTTGGAAAGCCCAGGGCTGCACAGGTGGTTCACCAGGGCACACAGGATGCTCCAGGGCTAACACCGCTGCTTGTGGCTGCTCCTAAAGGTCAGATCCTCGTGTCCTGTAGACACATTGCACTGGATGCAAAGAGAGCCACTTCCCTGGGTGCTTGGGTGGAAGGGGAGGATGGAAGTCTGACCCTGGGTCAATTTATTGGGTCCCTCTTTGGGGTCTGTCTTGTTAGCTGATATTCCCCTAACTCTTGGGGACACTGAGTTTCCATGGCCCAATGCTCATCTGCTTTTCTTGCCACAGATGTTGACGAGTGTGCCAATGCCAACGGGGGCTGTGAAGGTCCTTGCTGCAACACCGTGGGTGGTTTTTACTGCCGCTGTCCACCTGGCTTCCAGCTTCAGGGTGATGGCAAAACCTGCCAAGGTAGGACCTGTCTGTTGCTCTGCCCTGAAGAGGGGAGGTGGGAGCCAGGGGCAAGCCCATGCTAGTTCTAGGTGTTAAATCCCTATGGGAGAAGGGCCCACATCCCTGTGGATGCCGGGCGACCCTGATAGAACCTTGCCTGTCAAGGACTGTCGAGAGGCCTGGGGCTGGAAGAAGCTTGCCAGCTCTGAACTGGCCCCCATAACTCCGCCCCATTGTTGCTGGCAGGCTGTCAGCAAGATCAAGACCAGACAGAAGACCGTCCTGGGGAGACACAGGGAACAGAGAGGGGAGGGAGCAGGAGGATGGAGGAGGCCCCACTGTCCCCAGCTCCTCATTCTCTGGCTGCCCTGACATCTGGACTCACGCTGGTTTGAACAGCTGGGCCTCTTGGAGTGTTTGGGGCCATCAGTGACCAGGGTTCTGGGCCTGGGTCAACAGCCTGTCTCTGCTCGCCGTATCAGACGGTCACTGTCATCTTGTGCCCTAGAATGTCCTCAGTTAAGTGTCCCACTGTCTCCAGCCATCCAACTGCCCATCTGTGAACCATTTGCCCACAAGTGGGGGCCTAGTCTGCTGGACATGGGGTTGGGAGAAGCATTGAGGCGGGGGTGTCTGCTCTGCGTGAGACATTCTAGAAGAATGGATTCCCAGCAGGAGGTTGGAGGTGGGGAACGTTGCTGTAACCTAGGGTCGTGCCCCAGCTGTGGGGCAGCCCTCGGCCTGTGCCTCCATGTGTCTAGACTAAAGGGAAGTAACTATGGGTTTGGGGCCGAGGGTTTGGTGTCCCAGGAGGGCAGTGCAGATCAGGGTTAATGATTGCGTCTGTGTCCCCATGCCTGTGTAGCCAGTCCCTGATGATGCCCTCAGAACTGAGACCCCAGCTTGCAGGTCCACTTAGGCTCATCCAGAACTTCTTGGCAGCAGAAATTTGGGGCTTGGGTTGGCACCAGTGTTAGAGATGGCTCATGATTTGAACTGGCTTATTAAGTCAATTCTAGGGAGCAGCTTGCCCCCCCCCTTCCCGTTCTTGTGTCTCTGTGACATGACTGTACATAAGTGTGCAAGACCTTCGGTAGCCCATCCCCCACTGTGACGTGTAGGTGTGTCCTAGGGAGATTTCCTGGTCCCCATCAGTCACAGAGCCTATAGAGCCTTCTTCATCGCCGCAAGCCTGGGGTATCTCCCTCTGAAAAGAGGGAGTGATCACCAAGCTGGTTTAAGGAGCAAACTGAAAGACTTGGTACAGACCTGGCCCTGGATAGTTTGCTGTGAGCCAGTTCATCTAACCAAGCACTGGCTATACCCTCCCCCAAGTGGTACCTGCTCTGCAGCTCCCTTTCCATGACCACTGCTTCTTGTCCCAAGATGGAATCAGGCTCCTCAGCCCCATGGCTTCCTAGATGGGGCTGGCCTGAGGTGCCTGTTCACTGCCCCTGGAGCCTCACCTTTCCTGATGGGGAGTCTGAAAATCCCCACTCTCCAGTGATGTACGAATAGCCAGGTCAAGGGCTCTGCTGGGCAATTGAAGACTCCTGGCATTCTTCTGGTCTGTCTTCTGGAATGCATGGCGGTTATCCGTATGGGTATCTCCCCTTGTGTAAGAACTGCAAGATGGGGACAGACATCAGCAGGAGTGGCTGCTAGACCAAGCCCTGGTCAGTCAGAGTATCTGCTGTCCCTAGGGCCAGGCTGCGATCAGGCATAGGGTCCCTCCTGAGCCTGCAGGGAAGGCCCAGCATAGCCACGGAGACACCCTAGAAGCCCCTCACGTGGATGTCAGTGTCAGGATGAAATGGGTAGGTAGGTTCTTTCTGTCTAGCGTGCCTGCCCCAGCTTTTGGTCAGTTGCTTTGGGGTGATGCAGTTGGTCAGACAGATCTTGGCTCTAGACTGACCCCATGTTTCTTACAGCCTAGGAGAGCAGGGCAGAAGCTCTGCAGTGGGGTTCCAGGCAGGTATGTGTAAGGATGACTCCCCCAAAGACCTACAGAGCCCCAGAGAAAGAATTGCTACCTTCTCAGCCCATTCACATCTGTCCTTTCCGGGAGAGGGATGCTCTTGGGCGTGTATCAGCGGGTGCCACCCATCATCTTCCTCCCAGAAGCTGGAGTTTGTAGTGTGTGCTCTGGAGCTGGTGTGCTGTGTTGATCGGCCATCCAAGTGGGACATGGATGTTGGGGAGCTGAGTGCAGTGCCAGCAAGCCAGCCTCCACTTATAGCCCCGGGCAGGAAGCAGAAAGAAGGCAGAAGAGGGTGATGACCCAAGACCAAAGCGGACCATCCACGGGTGCTGCTGCACTTGGGCCTTGCTCATGCCAGACAAGCAGCTTACCACTGGGCCGTACATCCCCTCAGCCCTCTTTGAGACAGGGTCTGACTAAACTTCCCAGGCTTTCCTGGACCTCACTCTGTGGCCCAGGAGGGCCTGAAACTTGAGATCTCCCTGCACCAGCCTTGTGAGTAGTTGGGATTGCAGGCCTGTGGCCCCAAGATCACTTCTGTTCCTTCATGAGACATTGGAGTCTCTGTTTGGATTCCCCTAAGGGTAGACCAGGTCTTTGCCTCTGACAGAGGTGGGTAGAGGCAGGAGCATGATTACACGGCGGAGTCTTAGACAGAGGATGGTTTGGTCTTGCAGCACCCGCCTTCTCTTTCCTTGCCTCTTCCCGGCCCCAGCCCCTCCTCCCCACCTCCCCACCTCCCGTGGGGTTCATGCCCCAGCTCTGCGAGTTTGGGATGATTGGAGTTCTAAGTCACCTCATGGCCAAGGGCCTCCGCCGTGAGCCAGGGGCCTGCTGTGCTTTCTTTGTTCCTTGCCAGCCTGACCTCCTCTGGCCAATACGTGAGGCAGCAGAGCTCGTGGGGTGCAGGCTGCCTGCATGTGTGAGCACAGGCTGTAGGAAATGAAGACATCCCAGGAGGAAAGGATGGCCTCGCTTGCTCATGTGGGGAGGTGTGTGCAGAGTTGATGGTGGGGTGAGCCCAGAAACCGCTCTGAGTGATGAATAGCCGCTGTAAAACAGACTGCTGGCATGGGAGTCTGGCCCGAGGTGTCTTGGCCCCGGCCCTGAGACCTGGTCCAGGCTGGTGTACGTCATGTGTTGGGAGGCTCTGCTGGAGCCAGGGCCAAGTCCATTCAGCGGGACTGGGTGGTCTGAGTGACACTAGCCACTGCTTCTGCCCTGCTGGGTGGGATCTGGTCTCTGCTCTGGACTGGGTCTGAATAGGTGGACCCAGGCCCATGTATGATAGACCTATCAGGCTCTTCAGTGATGCTCATTTTGTTTAGTGTGTATGTATGTGTACATGAATGTGTATGCGTGTGTGTAGGGGGAAGAACACTCTGTCTTGTTCTTTAGATGCTATCAGCCTTCTTTTCTGAGACAGGCTCTCATTGGTCTGGAACTCACCAAGTAGCCCAGCAGCCAGTGAACCCCAGGAGTGTCCCCGTCTCTCCCTTTCCAGATCTGGGGCTGCAGGTTCACATCACCACACCCAGCCCTCATGCTGATGAGGCGAGCACCGACTGAACCGTTTTCTCCCCAGCAGAGCTCCTCGCTGTACGTTCCAGGGCCCTGAACGCATCTCCACTTCCACGAAGGGTCTGTGGCAAAAGCCATCCCAGGGCTCACCTTGGGTGTCATGAGGGTGGAGCTTGGATGTAGTCCCCCGCTAAGATGTGTGTCTGGGCAATCAAACAGGACAGATAGGACTCACAGCTTCTCCACTCATTAGAGGATTCAAGGAAATGCTTAGAGACCGGGGCTGGCATCATTCCAGCAGATAGCCCTTCTCTTCTCCCTCAGCCGTACGGGTTTAAGGGTAGAGCTGGGGTTACCATGGAATGGTCACGAGACGCCTGTGGGCGCCAGCTCTTCGTGGACACTATGTCATTGTCCCCAAGGAGGCTCCCCCAAACCGAGGTTCCCAAGAAGCCCGTCTCACCCACTCTCAGCTGTCATAGTGACTCCAGTCCCATTTCTGTCACACCCACCAATGCAGCCTTGTTGCCCGAGAGCTCCGCCAGGTCCTCTCTGTCCCTCGGGAGAGGAAGGAACGTGGGAAGCGAATTGCAGTTCTGATTAGGAAAGCCTGACAGCAGCTGACCCAGGCCAGCTGTACTGGTCCACGGGAAGGGCCAGTGCTGCTGCGTTAGACCCCCATCCTTGTGCCTGACACCTGGGGTAGCTGCATGTCTGCGCTAGCGCCTTCTCTGACCCTCTGGACCCCAGGAAGCAGCACTCCTACAGAGTTTCCCCAAAGTCTTTAGTGCCTGTGGGTTTTGTACTCTCTGGGGGTAGCCTGGCCTTAGTGGATGGGAAGAGCAGTGAGAGCAGTGACCTAAGCCCCCCACTATGCCCTTGGCACTCAACAGGTACCACATGGGTCAGTGCTGGGTCTCTGCTGGCCCAGGCCCCTCTCCTTCCCTCAGTTGTAGGGATTTAAGGATAGAGCTGGGATTGTTAGGGACTGTTTCTGAGAAGGCCATAGGCTCCAGTCCTTTGTGGACACCATGTCATCTTCCTCAGACATGTGGGAGGAGCCGCCCAAGCTTCACACACTGTTAAAGCGCTGAGCTGGAGGACAGAGAGGGGCAGTAGTGACTCGGAATCCCAAGCAGGGCTGGTGAGCCCAGAGCTGGATGGTAAAGTTCAAAGCAACCTCAGGAGACCCCCAGGGTCCTGTGCTCAGCTGCTAGGGTGGCTCCTGCTCCCTCTGGAGCCCTCTCCATTCTCCCAGGGCCTTTGGGACATGGAAGAGGTGTGACATGTTCAGTCCCCCTCTCTCTCTCTGGTCAGCAGTACCCGGCATGTAGCTGACATTTGTGTCTACCAATGTTCTCTGTGAACATGGATGCTAAGTTTACTCTGCAGTAAGATAACGTGAAGGGAGGTGGTTGTAGGGAAGTGCAGAGGGGACCTCTCCGGACGACCCAAGTGCCATTTATGAGGAAAAGACCTCACCAGATGCCAGTTCTGCTGGCTTCTGTCCTGGCTCTCCACGTAATTCTGTGTTCAGTTGGTTCCTGCTGTTGGTCATTCACCAAATGAGGCATTTAGTTAGTTACATCAGCGAGAATGGCCTGCTCCATGGTCAGAGTCTGAGGCTGGGGAATGTGGCCACACACCCATGGACCCTGGGGTTAGACGTGAACCTGGCCTTCTGGCCACAGTCATAGCCCTTCTGCCAGGGCAAGAACTGGGGCTTCCCCAGTCCAGTGTCCTCTGGATACGGCAAGAAACCCAGCTACAGATGCGGTCCTTCCAGGCCAGCGGCAGGGTTTCCAGAGACGCCCATGGCCAAGGCCTTCTTCCTCCGTCGGAGGTGCTGAGAGTTGAAGGTTCTCATTTCCCATTGTTGGCTCACGCTCATTCCTCTAGTGAACAAACTGGCAGGTAGACTCTCGGTGGAGGCCAAGGCAGGAAAATAATAGCCTCCAAGGTCCATACATTGCCAGTACAATGACAACAGCCCAGAGGCTCCCCCCCCCCCCCGCAAAGTCACCCCTGGGTAGGCAGGTGGAGCCTCTGGCAAACACCAACAACCTTCTTGGCAAAAGCCCTGTGGGCTCAGGCAGACTTGCAAGAAAGAGGTAGACATAGGAGATGAGGTTTTCGTCCCTGAGTGCCGACTGGAGACAGCATGCATGGCTCAGGGTCCCTCAATCCTGGGGCTGGGCTGTGGTGTTAGGCACTTGACTAACATACACAAAACCTTGGGTTCAGTCCTCAGGGCTATGCAAATTTTGTGGTGGCTTAAACCTACAATCTTAGACTTGGGAAGGGGATGCAGGAGGATCAGAAGTTCAAGGTCATCCTCCTTTATTTTTGAGACCAGCTTGGGGTTATAGAGACTGCCTGCCTCCCCCCAAAAAGAAATTTAATAAATAAATAAAGTTGCATTCTCAAACTAAGCCCACAGAAAGGAAATAGTAGACTGTGGACCCTAGAGCATTCTAGGAATTCTGGCTGGTCTCTGGAGTGAGAAGATGACCATCAGATGATGTAGGCAAGATCTTGCTCTGGTTCTGGAAGCTTCTGCACTGGACTGGGGGTCTTCTGGGCTGGGGAAAGGGAAGTTCCCGGCACCCTCCTCTTCTGTCCTCCTGGTATCAGCTGTCCTTCCTGGATTTACTCCCTGGTGGTCTAGGTCTCCTCCTGAGCAGAACAGTGATTGCTGGATAGCAGGGATCCTGAGCTGCCTTAAAGAGTGGCCATGTCTTGTATAACCTAGAACAACTCATTTCCCTTTATGTCTCCTGGAAGTGAGGCTGACAGCTCCTCCTGGTTAGCAGGTGGCAGGGTACATGGGCTGGGTGGCAGTCCCAGGGTGGGGCGGGGCGGGACAGGAGAATCTCTACCCGACCTCAGCAATGTCTCCTCCATTATTGTCCCTAGCCTCTCTTCCCCCACTTGGCCAATCTCTTCTTGTCCCATGGCCTCTTAACTCGTTCCTGTGCAGCTGTGTCTTCCAGCTGCTGTTTTTCTCGGTGCATTTGGCTTGAATGATGACTGCACCTGCCACCCGGGGCCTCATGGGATACTTTTCCTGCCTCTCTCTGCTTCTTCCCTAAGGCATCCTGAGAAATGAGTCTAAACCCAACCACCCAACCCCCCCCCCAAATTCTTTCACTACCCCACTTCAGACTCCTGCTGGGCAACTAGACTCTTAACACTATTGAACCTCCAGACCCCGGAATCTCATCCTAGAATCCGTTACAGTTCTGGAAGTCAGTTTGGGGGACAGGAGGAATGGAGAAAAGGCCTGTGACTGGCTGATATGAGGGGACATGTACCACCTAGGGCCAGTGTGGGGGTTTGAGGGCATAGGGTGTATATACTTAGGAGTGGGGGAAACCTTGGTGAGTCAGAGGTCACTGCTGTGAATCATACATGGATGCAGACTGTTTCTCAGAGTCTGGGTAGCGTGTAGACAGTCTGGGTAGCGTGTAGACAGTCTGGGTAGCGTGTAGACATCTTGTGGGTATTGTGAGGGCGGGGAAACAGTAGCATCTAGGACCTCCTGCAGGTACCCAGCAGGAGCTGGCTGCCAACCTTGGCTCTAGCATCTAGCAGATGGACAGAGGGGTGACCAAAGGGGCTTCTGGGCCATCAAGGTGACATCCTTGTTGATCCTGTTGATTGTTCCACAGTCTGCTGCTGCCTTCTACCCTGCTGTGGGCCAGGCCCTGGGATCCAGGCACTCTGTCCAGGTCTCTCAACTTCACTGACTGGTAGCCAAGCCTTTTCTTCCTCATTGCCTAGCAATTTGCACCTACCTGCTCATACGCTCTGACAAGCTAATCGTGTATTCTTTAAAATGTTACTTTCTTTCATCTTGCCTGCTCTTCCAAAGGTCCTGAGTTCAATTCCCAGCAACCACATGGTGGCTCACAACCATCTGTAATGGTGCCCTTTTCTGGCCTGCAGGCATACACACAGACAGAATATTATATACATAATAAATAAATAAATAAATAAATAAATATTTTTAAAAAAATGTTACTTCCAAAGGCCAGGTCAGGCCTTCCTCAACCCAGGAAGCTTCCCTAGTCCCACGGTGTCAATTTGTCCCTTCTGTGAGTGTGATGTGAGACCAGGGAGATGACTGACATCCCCTAGGATGTGAGTGTTTCCTTGGTAGGATGCCATCAGACAGTTCTGGGTCTTACACAACCATAGGGAGAGAGATCCAACAGCAGATAGCCGCCACCAAGAAACTGTTTGCACTCTATGCTTGTACGGTCTGAGGTCCCTGCGTGGCTCTAGGTCTGGGCCTTGTCATGCCTTGCTGGCATTATTCTGGCACTGGGGTCTCAGGTGCTTTGGGCGGGTTTAGTGTTCCCTAGGATGTATGGCTCTGGAAGAGGCTGTGAGTCAAAACTGCTCTCCCAAGAGGCCCTCCATCTGCAAGGACAGGAGCCTCTCTTATTTCCACCTGGTCCTGCCAGGAATGGCTGCAGGCAGGAAAGGCAGCTGGCTCCGTTCTCCTTCCTCGGCTTGGGTGAGGAGCAGAGACCAGCAATGGGTTTACCAGAAGGCTTACTCAGAATGGTTCCAGGAGGCACAGCCAGACCCTGTGTGCTCTGAGGCCAGGCGGGGGCCCTGGTCCTCTCTGCTCCTGAAATAACCTCCACACAGCACAGTGGGAAAGAGGCTGAGAGGGATGTCGTGGAGTCTGTAGGGAAGTGAGTTGAGTTGTATTTGGCTGCACACCACAGACTCACCTGCTCTGGGGGTGAAGGGTCAGAAACAGTCAGCAGGTGCATTTGCTCTCTGGGAGGAGGGTCGAGGGTCAGGGAGGGGGTGTCTTTGGCTTAGAGGCTGAGTTCCTCTTTCCCGCGCAGGTTCTAGCCATGCTCTGGTTTTGTTTCTGTTGCTCTGATGAAACACCCTGATAAAAAGCACATTAGGCTGTACGGTGGTGGCACACGCCTTTAATCCCAGCACTCCCGAGACAGAGGCAGGAGGATCTTTGTGAGTTCAAGGCCAGCCTGGTCTATGGAGCGGGGAGTTTCAGGGCAACCAGAACTGTTAAAGAAACCCGGTCTCAAAAAACAAAGATACAAACAAAAAGCAGACTAGAGGAAAGGGTCTGTTTCATCTCTTAATTCCCGTTCAGAGTCCTAGTGGCAGGTCAGGCCCCGCTAGAGGAAATGGCGCCTCCTGCAGGCTGAGTCTCGTGCCTTTGACTCAGTGAAGACAGTCCTCCAGATGTCCCCATAGGCCAGTCTACACAGACAGTCCTTCATTAAGACTCTTCCCAGGTGGCTCTGGGTTGTGTCGCATTGGCAAAGGTAACCACCCCCAACCTCTGCCTGGTTCTTCTCCCGGCAGCCGGAGATGCAGTTGGTATGAGAGCAGCAGCCCACTTTGCTCAGTCTGCATGAGCTGTCTGCCCCTGTGCTGGGCATGGAAGACGTTCCCTTCAGCTCTCTTAAGGTCCCCCTGGGAGCATGGCTAGACTGGTCTGACACAGTGGGCATGTGAAGATGTTTGTGGGCATCATGGCTTATTCAACCACACACCTCATCCCACCATGGGAGAGCTTAGGACCTCAGGTTTAGATCTCAGGACTATCTGTATAGGTCTCTGATTCCTTCTTTCCTTTATACCCTCCCCCACCTGCTGTGGACTTGGTTATTGCTTGACCAGGCCTCCACAAGCAGCTTCACCAAGGGCTGGCCCTAAGCATTATTGCCAGGCAGGAACATGGATAGGGCAGGGAGGTAGCCTCATCTCTTAGAGTCATCTCTGAGTTCTTAGGAACCTGGGTGAGGTATTAAATAGACCCCCCCTGACACGCACACACACACACACATGCGCGCGCGCACACACACGCACACACACATGCATGCACATGCACGCGCGCGTGCACATACACAAACACACAATGTGCTTCTGTGCAGCTCTGGACTCAGTCTGTGTGGCCTGGATACTGCTCATTTCTTTGGGATTCAGTAACATGTACTTAGGTGTTTGATATCCAAGTTGGACCAGGGTAAAACCTCAGGAAAGGATTTGTGGAGAGGGTATCCAAGGATGATCCTACGAGACAGACCCACAAAGCAGGAACTGGTGGGGTCCCATTCTACTTTCTTAGGTCTTGGTGGCCCTGGGAGATGTCAGTTCTGCCCCACTGCCTAGAGTCGGGTCCCTCCAGCTCTGAAGGAAGTAATGGTGTTTGGGGGGAGTCATTGTGATATCTGGGGGAATCAGGACAGAGGAGGCTAGTGGCTGCTTGCGTGGGGAGGGAGCTGGACTGGCGGAGGTAGGAGTGGCCCCTGTTGCTGACACAGACATTTCACAGGCAGAGCCACAGCAGGTTTGCATTGGAAAGGCATTTCCCAAACAGCATCCAGACCCCAAAGTCCTGTGTCTGGATATGTTTAGTGACACGAGGGGAGATGGTGGGGACAGTAGGGTGGCTTTGCCAGTCCCTGGGTTGCCATGTGGGCCAGGCTAGACAGATGTGGGACATGGGAATGAGTGGCCCCACTTCAGCTAGGGGAGGAGCTAGGGTCAGTGGGAGAGGGAGTGGGAGAGGTCACCGATGGTCCCGGATTGTGGGGGGCTGAGGTCAGCAGGCATGTGGCTGCTAGTGGCTAGCCCCAATGCTGGACTCCTTTGGCTTGTTTCAGGCCTGGTTGGCTCCCATGACACTTTTAGGACCGATGGGAAAGGACAGATCCTTCAGGGACCAGCTCTGGGCACTGTCACTGACTTAATGTTTAGCCTTGGGGTTTTGACATTATTAAAGGGCCTGGAGCAGGGGCTCAGACAGCCTGACATCCCTACTCATGTCTACACTTTCTCCACGGGAGGGAGGTGCTGCCGCCGTCACCCCTTATTGTAGAGGAAGAAACTGAGGCAGACAGGTGTCATGGCTGGGGACTGGGCACGGGAAAGACAATTAGGCATGGTGCTGCGGCAGCAGTTGAGAGCTCACAGATAGATCTATAAACAGGAAACCAAGAAAGCTCACTTGAAGTGGCAAAGTCTTTTAAAATGCCTTAACCCACCCTCAGTGGCCTACAGTTTCCAGGCAGACTATACCACCTGATCCTCTCCAGACGACTGCTGGCTGGGGACCAAGTGTTCAAGGAAAGGCCTTGGAGGAGGGAGCACTGTGGCTGCGTGACAGACTTTCCCTGGGGAGATGTAGCACACACAGTGTCTTCTCACTCTGCATAGGGTAGCCCACAGCAGACTATAGTTGCTATCAGAGCCCAGCTGATAAACCCATGAGTTTTATTGGAGTTACTTGAGAAACATAGGTGAGGGGCTGCTTACAGGAGCAGAAATGACTCAAGGACAGCTATATCCCCAAAGCCCACCCTAGCAAGCATGGCAGATCACAAAAGCTGGGAACTTGGAGCACTCTACACAGCTCACAGGTAGCTCAACTGGGGAAGGAGGGAGGGAGGGAGGGAGGGAGGGAGGGAGGGAGGGAGGGAGGGAGGGAGGGAGGGAGGGAGTTTTCTGAGTGCCTCAGTTGGCCTAAGCCCCATCCAGGCAGGCAGCTCCCCTGGTTTCCGCTCTCAAGTCTCTTGGCTGGTCTCTGCTTCTTCCAGGCAGCCTGTCTCAGTGACCTTGTTTACTTTTGTGAAGGAGGGGCCTAGTGAATCTGATCAGTTTCAGGGACTTCCTGAAGCTATTTTGAAGAGTTACTTTCTATCTTAAGGAGTTTGCCTACAGGATAGAATGTTTCAATCTCGGGAACGTGCTACAAAACAGCTGCAGGCTGGCTTGTTGTGTTTGGTTTTTTTGTATCACCCAGGACCACCTGCCCAGCAGTAGCACCACCCATGCTGGGCTCAGCCCGCCCACATAAATCTTTAATCAAGAAAAATGCTCTCTAGGCTTGTCTACAGGCCAATTCGATGGCGGCATTTTCTCAGTTGAGGCTTTCCCCAGACAACTGTAGCTTGTTTCAAATTCTCTCTCGGCAAAACAGGACAGGTGAGTAGGTCTCCTACTTCTAGGGCCTTGAGTTTGGGAGGTGTCAGAGTGTGTTTTGCCTAAGCAGGGGTTTGTGTTACTTTGTCTGCCACTTGACCCAACCTGTGTCCCAAAGGATGGCAGCAGAGGAAGCACTGACTCATTGGTAAAGTGACTTGCGTTAGAGTCTTTTCCTGTCTCTCTGTGAGGTGGCTGCCACCTCTACCACCTCACTGCATGCTGCTCTGACTCCTAGAGTCCTCGCTGACAATGGGGTACATGTTAGCAGTGGCAAGCAGTACCATATTATGAGAGTTGCCTGCCATCCAAGTCCCACCCACAGCATACTTATTGGGGAGGTTTCTGGAAGCACCCCAAGGCAAAGGCTTAGTGTCTCTGAGGTGTGCCACTCAAAGAAGGCAGGAGAGGGGGGCTTACCCCGCAGACCAGCAGATCCCAGACAGGCATGTCTGCGCTGTCATGCCCCAGCAGGTAGGTGATAGGGTAGGCTGGGCCCTGGATTCCAGACAGGACAGGACAGGTGGGACATTGTGGGCTTGCAAGGCTGCTGCATCCAGAGTTCCCAGATTGTTGGGCAAGGCCACTGGCCAGCACGGGCTTTCTTTTCTCTGCCATATGTAGCCAGTAGGTCAGACTATGGGTCAAAGACCTTTCCACCCCTATAGTCTGGTGGCCCAGGGAGCATTAACCCTCTTCCTTCCTGGAAGCTATGGCTAATGTAACCTGTGCTCACTGCCTATCTGGAATGTTCAGAGGGAGACATGGTCACTTCTAGGAGAACAGATTATGCTGTTACGATGTTACAGCTGCCTTACTTTGTGGTTGCTGTCACCAGCAGGCACGGACAGGTGTCCTGTTCTCCAACCCTGGTTCAGGGACTCAGCCTAAATCTAAAGCATCTTCCCAACAGAGAGCACCTGGTCACCAAACACTCCATCTTGTCAAGTGTTCCACATCTTCATTCAGGCCCTGGGAAGAGGGAGGGGGGGTCCTGTGAGTGAGAGGGTATATCAGAAAAGGTGCGGGCTCAGGAGGGAATCTCCCACCAGAGCTGGAATCCCAGACCTGCCTCTCCGTGTGAGGTGGACTACAGAGCAGCTTAAACTCAGAAGGGGCAACTTCTGCAGACCCACACCTATGCATAGGGCTGTCCCTCTTAGCTTGTCTACTCTGTTCCCATCACTGCCCTTGTGCTAAGGGATGTGGGGACTCTTTTCAGGCTCCTTTGATGGAGCCCAGTGAAGGGTGAAATAGATGGGGACACAGGGCTTAGGGGACGAAGAAGTGGTGGTAGCATCTCCATGCCTAGGATTCCAGTTTTTTACTGTGGCCTCACACTGCCCCGCCTCCCCTCGCTCCCCACCAAGCCTCCTCTGCAGGGCCTCCCAGCCTTGCCAGGGTGGCTTCATTCTCTGCTTTGGTTTCTCTTCTGTGTTGGCCAGGACATGATGACTGTATGTCTGTGCACGTTTGTGTGCGCATCTCTGTCTGAAATTGTGCATCTGTGTATGTCTTTTGTGTGCGCGCGCGTTTGCACAGTGGGCCGTGCGTGCACATGTGTCTGTATGTGCCTGCGGTTTGTGTGGGTTTGTGTGTGAGTGTGTGCCAGCAGGAATGCAGGGGCCATGCTGTGGCTGGCGGGACCAGCCCGGCCCCCTGGGGGTGGGTGGGCGGGATTTAGGAGTGGAGGCGGCTCCCTCTGGTGTCTGAGGATTTGGCCTTTACCTGCAAGGGGTGGAGGGAAAGTTGAGACCATAAAGGCAGAGGGGCGGGACATGCCAGACTCAGCTCACAGTGAGTGCCTTGGAGTTGGAGTGTTTCCGACTGTCTGTGTCTGAGCTGGGTGTGCACTGGAGCCTGGAGCTGGAGCCCTGATCTGTGAGCCCTGAACAAGATTCCTGAGCCCAGGCCGCTTACCACTCCACGGACCCGGCATGAAGGCATCCCGGGGCTGGGGAGGGCTGGCTATGCTCTGGTGCCTTGGGCTCCTAGGCAGCCCGGTGGGCGTCGCTGGCACTCACTACCGCTATCTGTGGAGGAACTGCTACCCATGCCACCTGAGCCAGGCCGGCTACCCCGTGAGCACCGGTGACCAGAGGCCAGGTGGGCACCCCAGGAGCAGGGCTGGGTGGGATCAGGAGGCCCCTCCCTAGCACGCTTCCTTTGTTTCTTTCTCTCTTTTGTTTTTGTTTGATATGTATGGGCATTTTGTCTGAATGTATGTATGTGTTTTGTGTGCATGCAGTGACCTCAGAGGCCAGAAGAGGGCGTTGGATCTCCTGGAACTTGAGTTACAGACGTTGCAGGCTCCATGTGGGTTCTGGAATCAAATCCTCTGGATGAGCAGCAAGTGATCTTAATCACTGTGCTGTCAGCCCTCATTTCTCTTTTTCAAAGTTTATGCCAGGCAGTGAGCACAGGGGGAGTCAGCCTGTCACCAACAGGTGCTCACTACTGCTGAGATGGGACCCAGACGTGTCCTGAGCAGTCAGACCTTCCCGTCCTGTGACAGCAGGGAGGTCACTTCCCTGGAGCAGGCGAATGCTCCTGGCTTTTTGAGCTAAGCTTCCTGTGTGCTCACTCCTCTGTATCAGCCACTCTGGAGTTAAATGAGAAGGGAAAAGCTTAGGGACCTTTTGGGGTGGCCTGTGTGACT
Source organism: Chionomys nivalis (assembly GCF_950005125.1). Lineage (NCBI taxonomy): Eukaryota > Metazoa > Chordata > Mammalia > Rodentia > Cricetidae > Chionomys > Chionomys nivalis. The sequence goes on along the minus strand of NC_080096.1, from coordinate 2,091,312 downwards.
ATGGCAGGTGCTGTCATTTCAGCCCCCAGGCCTCTCAGTCCCAGGCAGCGGGGTTGCTTAGAGGCTCTGGGCTTGAGACTCTGGCAGCCGTGGGGATTAGGATCCTCTTATTCTTGCTCACCCTGGAAGCTGGGATTTGATGCTTTTGAGCCGGCCTCCCTCCACGTGGCTGTACACAGCCTGGAGCTGGGCACCCTCAGGAATGTGACTGACTAGAGGCTGTATTCAGCTCCCCAGTGACTCATCACTCGCACCCCAGGGAGAGGCAAGGGCCTCTGGTGCTCCCTATCCCTCCCAGACTAGAGATGTCCCTGGGGCGAGTCTCACTCTTCCGTGCCTGAAAGGCACCCAGGCATAGTTGGATGCTACCTGCCTATGCTGTGTCATTCTGTTCCGAGGGTCCTAATGCCCCCAGGCCAGGCCAGGCTGGAACGTCACTGCCTTGTAGGTGGCACTTGGGAGCCTGTGTAGCATTAGAAGGGTCTCACTTGGGCACCACCAGGCTTTGGAGAACTTGGAGCCCAGTGCCTGTGCTGAGGCTTTTCCGGGGGCAGAGGGAGAAGAAAAGCCAGTGGATTCTGGTTTTCAGAGTGAGGATCTGTTGTCCTGGTGCCTGGCAGAGTGGCAAGGTCCCAGAGGTGTTTCCTGGAAGCCACAGTGAAGCTTGAGAAAACCCTGAAGTGCTTTCCACAGAGGCAACGTTTGGTGACTGGCTGGCCTTGACTGCTGTGTGTTGTTGGGCCAGGAACCTGTGGGGGTGGGTAAGGATTGGTGCCCCTCGTCCTTCTGATGGCATTCTTTGTGCCTCCTGGCAGCACCACCAGCCTCGGCTTAGCAGGTACTTACAGGCTTACCCAGCGCCCAAGGGAACTGGCCCAGGTTGGCACAGCGATGTTACCATGTGCTGCTGGTCCTGTCATGAGCACCAAGTTCCCAGTCTCTGGTCACAGCCGATGGGGGCAGAACGATTTAAAATGACTTTTCCAGTTCCCCCTGCTGGATGGCCCTTCCCTGGTACTCTTGGGGATTCAGTATGCAGTGGGTTTACCTGTTACCAGACATAGCCCCTTGAACGAGCAGGTTCTATCTGACTCTCGAGTTGGAGTACATGCTCTGCTCTGACCCGTTCTCACCGGGTCGGCAGGGAAGTATCTGTGCTACAGATGCACCCCAGCTATCCTGCTCCTTGCTTTGGGGGCTCGACTCTTCCAAACATCTCTGGATAGCCCCGCTGCAGGCTCGGTGTGACCACAGCTGTGCTGTCTCTGTGTGGGAGGTGTAGCACAGTTCTGGGACATGGGCCTGTGGAATGAGAAATTCCCGGGAACCTAGCCTGTAAGCGTGCCTGGGCACAGATAGCGCTTGTGAGCCTGGCGTGCAGACGACCCCAGCAGGTACTGCTAGGTCAGGAGGCCAGGGTAGGAACTGTCAGCTCGTGGCCGGAGTCACACAACAGATCTGCCCATACTCTGCATTTTTTCCCCTCATGGCCACTCTTGCAAATCAGTCTCTACTTGGTGCCCTAAAGCAGACACAGGCCGGGGAGGTGTCACCCAGTTGGGAGAGTGTTTGCCTGACATACACAAAGTCATGGCTTCCCTTCCCAGCACTGTATTAAAAACTACATATCGAGGCATAATTGTCTGTAATCCCAGCACTCAGCAGGCAGGGTATTAGAAATTCAGGACTGTCCTTGGCTACATAGTGAGTTTGAGGTTAGCCTTGGCTATATGAGGCCCTATCTCAAACAGTAGCAATAAAAGCAGACTAATTACCTGATGGTGGAGATGGGAGTCCCCAGAAGGCTGGATCTGAGATGCTGAGATGTAAGCGTACAGCTAACCTGGGAGAAACCGTGTTTTCTGTCTCCCAGTGCACAGAGGCCTGGACTCACAGTGCTAATGTGATATGCTTAACCCTCCCCCCCTCCCCCGCTGCCCCAGCTTGTTCTCCCTGACCCTCCCATGCCCCTGCAAGGCTGTGGTGGCCTTGTGTTTGTCCAGATAATCCAAGAGCCATCCCAAGTCAAGGTCCTTCAAGCAGTCCTGTCCTCAGTTTTCATTTTCTGAGTAGTGTCATGGGGATGAGGACATGAACGTCTTTAGGGACGCTACCTAGCCGTGCTGATGGTAAGCAGTGCTGAGCCTGAGGCCCCTCAGGTCATAGCCAAAGCTCTACTCCTAGGCTCAGCACCTCAGAGATCCTCCAAGCTGTTTGTGAACAGCTCTGTGTGGCACACTTTTTGATGAGGCAAACAGGACTTGGGCCACAGGGTTATTTCTGTAAAGGGTTCGCCTCGGGAGAAGAGGCCTGGTTGTCGGGGCTGCAGGCTGTGTTAGGGTAAACCCCAGCCTGGGATGGACCTGCCGTGTCCAGACGCTGGCTCTTGAGGGTGGCGGAGCTGAGGGGTGGTGGTGCTGAGAGCCATGGTGGAGCCGCAGAGCTCCATTATAAACTCGCACCATAGGAGGCCCTCTGTCTCCAGGAAACACCTTAAAGGTAGGAAGGGTTGAAGCTGGAGTCATTACACCAGTCCCTCCTAAGAGGCACCTGGGACAGCGATAAAAGCCCTATCCCTGACTGGAAGGTGTCGTAGGAGTGATCTGGGACCCTTGTAAGGGGCTGGTTGCACACAGAGGGAGGCTAGAACGTCTGTCCCTGTCTCAAAGGACTGTGGAGAGGTGGCAGGTATGTGCGATCAAGGAGACCCATGTCCACACCAGTGTACGGAGAGTTAGCAGAGGAGTCCTGTTGAGAAACAGCCGTCTTGTGCCTGGAGGCCCTTCACAGTTTGAGAGTCTTTGTGGTCAGCAGGGCTCCCTCCCGGGCTTCCGAGGAGCATGCAGCCATGTGCAGACTGACCGCTCCTTCTCTCGCTGACCTGGGAGGATTGAGAACCCCTCGCCGGGGTGCTGAGTGGCTCAGAATTCTTTAATTCTTACAGCCTGTTTGCCTTGCCCGCAGTGTTGGGGGTCAGGAGTGGTGCCCAGGAACACCCAGACTGTCCAGATAGGATTTCATAGACTGGCTGACTGTGAGGACCCCTGGCATGTACCTCAGTTAAGCTGTGTGTGCCTCTGTGACCTCCCAGCGATTTGAGCTCAGGAACTAACTCCTCTCTGGACCCCGAGATAGATGTTGTCACCCCAACTCCTCAGGCATGGTCCCTGAAACCCTCATCGCGCCCTGGCTCTTCTGTCTCTCAGAGTCTTAGGGCCTTGGTCAGCGCCGTCAGGCCTTTGTTTCCGAGCTGAGGGCTCACGTGACAGTGGCTTTGTGGAAGAAAAGCAGGGGCTCGTGGCCTTGTTTCCTGCTTCTTGTGACTCCAGAGGGGCCTCTTGCCCACCAGTTGGCTCTACACCACATCCCCGTTGTTGTCCAGAGCTACCTGGTGGCGTTTACCATACAGATTCCAGAAGGGGCATCATGGAATGAGGGCCACATTCCCAGCAGACAGGTCTTAGGAAGCACTGAGAAACAGAAAGGGGGCTGCTGTGTAAACAGAGAGAGGGGTACCACCATCCATCCCTCACACTGCAGCCCCCCTCAGGAGCCCGTATTTTCTCCTTCTGGACCCCTGGGCTGGTCCTACCCTTGGGGTTGTGTACAGAAGATATGAAGAAGACAGTGGCCCATGCTGAGGTTTCCTTTGGTAGCTCTTCCCCCCAGGGCATGCCAGCCATGGTGGATGGGCACCGCCTCTGTCTGGGGCTGTGAGGGAAATGGATGTGATCTGACAAGATCTGGGGTTCATGCTTCATCTGTTCATCACAATGGGCCTGGCCTGGTGTGTGCCTAGCTGGTAATTCCACTCTCTCTCCTTAGATGTGGATGAGTGTCGTGCACACAACGGCGGCTGCCAGCATAGGTGTGTGAATACCCCTGGCTCTTACCTCTGTGAGTGCAAGCCTGGCTTCCGGCTCCACACAGATGGCAGGACCTGCCTAGGTAAGTGTCACCTGCCTGGGGCTCTGAGCCTCCTATGAGCCTCATTCTTCAGAACATCCTCAGGTCTGGGAAGGAGGGGCCAAGGGAGGCCTGAGTGGGCTGGTGTTAGACTAAGCACTCAGCAGTTCCTTCCTGTGGAGCATGAGTGTCTGGGAGTCCTGAGCACACCCTGCGGGGGGGGGGGGGGGCAATGCTCCCCCAGCTCCCTGCGTCCCCAGCCTGTGTCTGTTCTGTGGCTATGCTAATTCTTGCTGAGGTTGATCAATCAACAGGGACCCAGGCCTGGCTAAGCTGCCACCAAGACAAGGGGCAGGGGTCTCCTGGGGTTGCGTCTGCGTGGTAGGGAGGCAGGCTGAGCCTTGGCCCTGACAACAGAAAGCATTTTTTGGTCTACAGAACAGGGCTTCTTTGGAAGCCTGAGCTGCCACAGCGGTGGGGGCAACCGGAAAGTGGGCTACTGGCCCCCGGCTATCTGTAGGATTTCTGCTGTGAGGGAAGGGTTTACTGGCCTCCTGAGAACACGGGGCCTCTGGCAGCTTAGAGCTAAAGAGACATCCAGAGCCAGGCAGAGGAAGCTGTAAGAACACCTCGCAGTCGTCCACGTCATAGTGCGCCCTGGGTACTCGGTCCACCCCTCCCTCTGTTTCGATGGTGTTCTTGGGGGGAGGCACCCCTACTTTCTACTTTGGAGATCCAGACAGCTTAGGCCAGTTCTGAGCGGCTTGGTCTTGGCTGCTATAGGGCTGGCAATGTGCCAGCCCTGGGGGGTTGCACCCCATACACACACGTCCCAGCCTCCGTCCGCTGCTCCACTGCAGGAGCCAGGCAGCTGCCCGAGTGAGAAGTAGAAGCAGATGCAGGAATACTGCATGTGTTCCAGGGTAGCTGTGATAGTGGAGCCCAGCGACTGCCTGCTGGCCCTTCTGGGAGCCTGTGGCACCCTTGTCAGGCAGGATGCTCCTTAAAGAAGGGTGACCCCTGCTGGTGGCTCCAGGACAAGGACACTCATTCCCCCTGTGTCTTCTCACTGTCTCCATTGACAGTGGCCCTCACTGAGATGCCCTGAGGGGACAGAGGACCAGGACAGGACAGGATGTATCACTAACAGTCAGAGAGCAGAGATGCCTCTTAGACCCAGAATGACTGGGTGGTGGTACTGCCCAGAGGAAGGAGCCTTGAGCTGCTGGCTTCAGGAAGCCCAGGAGGGATAGCCCTTTGCCCTGCCCTGGTCCTGGGTCCACACCACCCATTGCTATGCTGGAGACAGACAAGCTAGATTCTATGCCCGTGGGGCCTCAGAAGGAGGGACTCATGAAATGTGCATTGTGGATGGTCTGCATTGCCCCTGCGGCTCCCCGCTCACCCGTAACACTGTTTACGTGGGTGGTTTCTCAGGTCTTCTGACCCTTCCCACCCGACACTTGGCTTGCGGGACATGGGTCGGGTGTGGAGCAGTGGTCTCAGATGCCCCCCCCCCGTTTTACTGTAATTGTCAACAGGGGTTTTTACACCGAAGCTTCCTGAGATCACAGACAGCAGAATAGTGGCCTGTATCTCTGTTAAGGGACACTACTACAAACTCTCCACACTGGCTCCTCCAGGCGTGATGGCTTCCCTTCTCTGATGAACTCTGCCTTAGGGACACCCTGATCTCCCTCTAAGCGTCTGATGGCGTTCTGGGGGCCCCTGAGCATATCTCCATTCCCACACTATGCCTGTGACACATTTCCCAGCACCCCCTGAAGATATGGTCCCTACTCATCCTCCATCCTCAGCGGTCTCTCTGTGTTCCACCCATCTGGCTGTGGGTGCTGGATTTTTCTTCTGTGTCTAGATCTCCTAGGGAGCTGCTATGGTGAGCCCGAGTTTGTCAGGCTGGATCCACCAGATGCTGCCTTCCCTGTGGGGGCCTGAGAAGGCTCCAGAGTGATTGTAGGACTTCCTGTGAGCTTCCTTCAGGAGTTCCTGGGTGCCCCCCATACCCTATGCCATGCCTCTTCCCGTTGCTGAGAGAGCTGCCTTGGCTGATTGACCTGAGATGCTGGCCCAGGATGGAGGTAGCTGGTTGTGGCTGGGAAGGTTGCCTGAGGGAGTCAGGGTGGTGATGTTTGTCCTGGACCCTGTGGAGGACCCAACTCAGGCCACATACTCACCTGCAAGGCCAGGCAGACCAGGATAGGGAATGTATAAGTTCTGGCACTGACATTTTCTCCCTCTCTTTCTCTCCTCCCCCCACCCCTGAGGTCTCATGTAGTTGAGGCTGGCTTGAACTGTGTAGCCAGAGCTGGCATTGAACTTCTGTTCCTCCAGCCTCCCCCTCCCTAGTGCCACCATAAGGTGCTCCAAATGGTCTAAGCATAGTAATAAAACACAAAAAGATTTGTCTCCATTTTCTTTTTTTATTTTTATTTTATTGTGTATGAGTATTTGTTTGCATATATATATATATATGTATACACACACATATACACACACACACGCACATGTTGCCTGGTACCTGTCAAGGCCAGAAGAGGGAGTTGGATCCCCTGGGCCTGGAGTTATGAGATGGTTGTGTGCTACCATATGGATGCTGGGAACCAAATCCAGGTCCTCTGCAAGAGCAGCCGGTGCTTTTAACCGCTGAGCCTCCCCCTGCTCTTAAAAAATGAGTATTTTAAGAAGGACTTTGCCATCAACCCACTATAGTAAGGACATTGTCCCCTGTCCTGGCTGTCACTCCAACAGGAACAAAAGGGCCCCACCTATGGCTTGGGGTGCACTCTCCTGGGGTGCTCGTTTCTGGGGTGGGGATGGGGTGTCTGCGGGAGACAGCCAGGCCCGAGGCTGTTCTAGCTTTCTGTGCTTGGGTCAGAGCCAGTTCCTCCTTTCCCCAGCCGTGGAAAGTAGGGCCTGCCCGGGGTAGTGGTTTGGCTGAGGGTCCAGGAGTGTCATTCCTACTTTTCCGTGACATTTTGCAGAGCTGCAGAATGGAATAGCCCCAGGGTGTCATAACACCGCAAGGGGAGCCCTCCTCCTCCCTGTGGCTTTGGTGCTCTGAGTAGCATATTCCTGTCCAGTGGCTTTTAGTGTGACCTGGGCACCGACCTTGTATATGACTGTTTCCTGGTGTCCTCTGGGTTGAAGGTTAAATGGGGCCAGTTTGAGGGGGGCTGTGGTTGTCCCGTGGCACAGGTGATCTCATACCTGTTGGCTCAGGATAGACACCCTTGGGGAGGGTCCTGCTGCCAACACACACACCTGTGGTGGCCCCACCACCAGAGTCACACGGGTGCTATGTGCGCATGACTGGAGGAAGGCTGCCCTGCCCTTGGCCTGTCCCTGTCTGTGTGCATCTGGCCTCGGCAGAGCATGCTCTCCCCAGGCATCAGGACAGTAAAGGGCTTTACAAGCCCCCATCTGCCCCCAAGGCTCCTTCCTGACAAGAATCCTTAAGGAAGGCTATTAGGAAAAGGAGGCTGCTGCTGGCAGCAACCTGGTTCTGGGGCCAAAACCACAGGCAGCACAAGTGTGCAGACTGCCAGGCTCTCCTGCAAAACTCATCCCCGTGGAGCCGCAGATGCAGCCCTGCCCATGTTTCCCAGCCCTTCCCAAACCTGGCAGGGGTTACAGTTGCACAAGGGGTCAGCTTCCCAGCCTTGAGAAGCCCGAGGAAGCCTGGCCTGAGTAGAGACAGAGGGGAGAGGTGGGACGAGAGCAGCTGCTGTGGTCCCTTCCCGTCTCACAGTCCCATCCTGGACTCTTCACAGGGCGGGACTGCTTCCACTTGCCTTGGGGGAGCAGGCTGAGATGGAACATGGCTACTTAGGTTCAGTGACCCATGCTGGTGTCTCATCTCAATCTTGAACCTCCAGGGAAGAGGGCACAAACCCTGAGCTGGGTACAGAACCCAACGGGGATGGTTAGGCTGTCACACTGGGCATGCAGGGAGATGGCATGCCACAGGGGACAGAGCTGGTGAATGAAGGCATGCTGGCTTGAAATGGGGAGAGGAATGATGGGAGGGGCCCAGTTCTGCTGCCCTTGGGTCAGCTGCGGTGTCACCAAGGGCCATGCTGGTTTTGTGATGGAGCAGTCCTGCTTACAGGACATACCTGCCTTCTGAGTAACCCCCCAGACTCTTGAACAAATGCTCCCGAGGACGGAAGCAGGGCAGTTCTTGTGGCACCCTTGAGGATACAGCTGGGAGCTAAGGCTTGGCAGTAGGAAACTGCCCAGCGTTGTGGGTGTGGTGTGAGCAAGATGTGAGCTGGGGCCCTAGAGGTTGCCTGTATGTACATATGTATGTATGCACATATGTATATGAATCCCCTCTGTGCTGCCGTCTGCCTCTGCCTTGTCAAAGAGCTTCCTAGGACAGACCTCTCTGGCCACTGACCATACACGGTGGGAGCTCTCAGCACCCAGAAGCCACACCAGTTTAAGGACAACGACAATCACCTTGTGACATCACCCTCCAGCTGGCCTCAAACTACCAGGCTGGTCCGAGGGCTGCATTAAAGCAGCTGATGGGCTCAACTTGGCTAATTGGTTCTTGGATGGTCTGTAGTGGTGAGATTATGGGCTGGAGGCTGGAGTCTAGAGCCACTCCAGGACTGTGCCCGTCTCGTCCCTCCACCCCACGTGCTGCCCACTGCGTGGCACTCATGCTCCTAATGTGAGGCTCCGAGGCTGTGGCTCAAGACCTGAGTTTGTTCTGTAGTGCAGGTGCTGGCTCTCCTAAGACTGGGCTAGTGCCCTTTGTTGGGGTGTCATACATCCAAGAATGTTGTACATGTTCGCACAAAGTCTTGTAGGAAATGTATTTTTTTTTTTAATGAGGTCCAGATTCTTCCCCCACAAAACCAATTCCTTCCTCCAAGCATGGCACCTCACTATCCCACCCTGGGCAGTGTGACTCCTGCTGGTTGCGAGTGGAGTTGGAGTTACAGCCCAGCTCTGTCGGAATTCAACAGGGTTTTATTTTTCACGTAGTCACAGGTCCAGGAGCAAGGTGTCAGCCTTTCTGGTCCCGGATAAGACCAGAGCCCCATCTGTGTGGCCACTTCTGACCTTAATTAAGGCATAAAGAACGAACATTGTCATATCGGAGGGCTTTGGCCTGTGTGTCGTGGGAGGGGTGCAGGGACACACACAGACGTTAAGGCTCTGATATAGAGCATCAACCAGCTATAGTCACTGTGTCTGATCTGGAAGTGGGCAGGGACCTCAGGGAGACCTTGGGAATTGTAGGATTGGTCCTGCAGGATTGTACGCAGATCACAGAGCCCTGCTGAGTGTGGGGTGAAGGGGAAAATGGTACCCCATAGGTACAAATGTCTGTTGTGGAGACAGACCTATCCAGCCCTGCTGCCGAGGCTGGCCTGGTGTTCCCACTCCTTCAGTACTGTGATTTCAAGTGTGTCACCCCCTCCCTCCCCTGCTGAGGCTCTTCCTGATGAGTATATACTGCCTGCAGGGAGGCCGGTCCCTGACCTCTGCTCCAAAGGTCACTCAGCTTTGCTCATGTCTGACCTTGGGCCTGATTTCTAGAACCATAACCAGATGTGAGCCTCTGGCCTTGGCGCTGGGCAGAGGTCCCCAGAGTGAATGTCCTACAGCTGGACCTCAGTAACTCGAGGGGCCTGGAGAAGTCCACCAGTCCCGAGTCCCAGACACACAGACCCTGGCCATTCCCAGAGCTGTGCAGCCCCGGCACCGAGAAAAGAAAATCTGTCTGGTTTAACTTTCTGGGAATCCACAGAGTGCGCTGGGTGATGCTGGCCTGGTTCCCTGGTGTGCACAGCTTGGGAGCATCTGTGAAGTCACAGTTCTGTGGAGCAAAGGGCGGGGATGGTTCTGAGGGTGTGAAGAGGTCCTGGAATTCCAGGTCTGAAATGCCAGCCTACAGTGGGTTCATCCATGGGGCCATCTCAGCTGCTTTGACGGTGACCAGATTGGAGATGAAACACCTCTTCCTCCTGGTTGATGGTGCTTCCTATGGGGATACTGAGACGTGGTGCCCCTCTGTGCCTGCCGGCCCCTGCCAGAACAAGCTTCTGGTTCCGATTACGTGTCCCGAGGAGCGATGCAGTTGGTGTGGTGAGAACAGGGTAAACAGAGCCCCTAGGAATGCGGGGCCAGCTGAGGCCATGTGCACGGGCGCCCGGGTGCCTCTGGAGGCAGGGCTGGTGGCTGGACAGCTGACTCAGGTGAGGCCAGCCAGGCCTGGGGTCAGCATGGCTTCCATCTAGTATAGGGGTCAGAGCAGAGTTGGGGAAGGCCTCCGGTTGGCAGGCTCACCTCCATTCTGTAGGAAATTTCTGTAGCTCCTCCCTTGATGCATATGTTGGGGGGCCCTGGGGGGCCAGGAGATTGGTCACTGCCTCCCCATGGCTGGCTTTGCCCCAGAGAAGGGGGCATCTACACGTTCTTCTGACTGTGCTTCACGTGAGGAGAGACCGGTTTAATGAGCAATGTGGCCTTTAAGCAAGCTTGCTTTGAAGGAAGCCCAGCCTTCTCAGAGCCCCGAGGCAGCTCACGAGGCCCATGCCACTGCCAGCACCCGGGCCTTGCGGTGCCATCCTTAGTGGTGCCAAGCCCCCATTCCTCTGCAGTAATGAACCATTTCTCCAAACTGGGCCGCAAACAGTACTGCTTAATGTTGACGGTGTCCCCACATCCCAGGCAGCATCTTAGGGTACAGTCCAGCCCCCAAAGTGCTTTAGTAATGAGTCTTAAGGTTTGCTGACACAGCTCCGAGCACAGGCTTGCAAGCAGACAGTCTTACCTCCCCCGCCAGGGGCAGCATTCTTGCGGCTTCCCTCCAGAGCTCAGGGCTAACTTCCTTTAACCACAATGCCATTGCCAGGGACTCAATTGTAACCAAACCCATGCCAGGAGCTGGCTGCTATTGCTGTTGGAAGCTCAGTGTCCATCCCATGTGCCTTGCCATCTCCACAGGCCAGCTGAGGGTACCACGGAGCTCATCCACAGAGTGCACAGCACCCACCAGGCCGGGCATTATCCCTTTTCCATGCCCTGCAGCAGTCCAACCAGAAAGGACAGGGTGCTGCCCTCTGGGACACAGTCTTCCTGAGGACCTATGCTGCTGGGAAGAGTGGACACTCTGATAGGGTGTGAAGTGTGGTCTGGCCTGTGGTAGAAGGAATTTGCTCAGATTTCCTTCAGGTACGGGTAGCCAGGCCTGTGGTCTAAGGCGGCCATTCATAGAGGCTCCACACCTGACCTTCTGCCTTGGCCTGAGGTCCACGGTGGTGCGGTGGATCTTGCTGTGCCTCCTAGCTTGTTGCCAGGCAATGAGCCAGCTGCTTCTCTACAGCCTCCTAGTGCTGCTTCTCTTGTGTTGGTGTGGGGGAGGAGGGGGCGGTGTGGAGCAGGGATGCGAGGCGGACGGATCTACCTTGTCCACCTCCTGGGTGGGGTGGGCTGGGCTTGAAAGATTCAGAGAGATGTCCATTGTACTGTGGACCCTGTAGGTGACTGAGAAGAAAGTAGAGTCAGGCTGGAAACTGAGAACAAGGGAGAGAGGGTAGTGAGCGCTCCTGTGGGAAGCCATCCTAATCAGATCGCTCACGTGAGAAGAAGGATCTGCCTTCTTGGCCTGATCGAAGCTCTTTGTGTCCCCAGCCATCAGCTCTTGCACTCTGGGAAATGGTGGCTGCCAGCATCAGTGTGTCCAGCTCACGGTGACGCAGCACCGCTGCCAGTGCCGGCCCCAGTACCAGCTGCAGGAGGATGGCCGGCGCTGTGTCCGTAAGTATGGCAGAGTTGGAGAGTGAGGGAGTCCAGGGTCCAGGAATGAGCCTGATGCGTGATAACCGGGTGGTAGGAGGGAGGGAGGCAGGCCCCGGCTGCTGTGGGCCTGAGGCGCAGGGATGTGAGCACTATTGGGTGGTATGTCCTCGGGGCAGGAGGTTCAGGGTGGAGACAGTACCCCTCTTTCTAGATGGCCATCTGGGGTCTGGGCAGAGGAGGCAGCCAGGTCAGTGTGTAGGACTTTGGGCTGCATGCATAGGAGAAAGAGACTTTGCTAAAGGAGTGTGGGGGGCAGGGTCAGAGCCCCTCCCCCAGACATGGAAATGGGACAGAGCAGGTGCAGGGACTCCCCGGCAGAGTAGGAAGTGAGTGTAGATGTGAGGCCATGCGGGTGGAAAAGGCGTGGGATTTCAGGGCTTGGGGGTACACAGGGATGAACAGGTTACAGAGCTAGGGGTGTTTATGGAGCTTGGGGGTCATAGAGCTGAGGGGTCTTGGGGCTGAGGGAACCACAGGGTTTGAAGAAGAGCACAGGCCCTGGAGGATGTTAGGGTTGGATGATCATGTGGTGTCCTTGGATCAGAGGACTGGGGAGAAGGGTTTGGGGCTCCTAACCTTGGTGTCCGTTCCAACACCTTATCCCAAAGCAAGAACTCTGGGAGGAGCAGACAAGGCTCATGGCCAGAGCTGACCTGGGTCAGCTCCTTGCTGGAAGGTTCTCTTCTAGCCAGGCCTTGCTTTCTGCCATTGGATACATTCTTTGAGAACCATGACACTCACAAGTCATGGGTACTGGTTGGGTACTGACCCTAATAGGCCTTGACTATGAGGTCTTCTTGGGGGAACCCAGAGCTACCCACAACTGGGGAGCCATGGCAGAGGCTGGAGCAGAGAGGGATTCCTGCGCTGAGGAGGAATCCTGCATCTGTCAGAGTCCGCCCCCCCATCTCTTCTCTTTGCCTGTATCCCTCTGGCTTTGCTATGCAGGGAGAAACCCGTGTGAGGATGGCAATGGTGGCTGTATGCACGTGTGCCAGGCACTCCGGGGTCTTGCCCACTGTGGCTGTCACACAGGTTACCAGCTTGCTGCAGACCGCAAGGCCTGTGAAGGTAGGATGCTTTACCAATCTCCAACATCCCTGAGGCGCCCTGCTGGATGGGTCTTTGGGTGACCTAGGCTGATACTTAATCGTCTCTCCCTGATTGGGGGGGGGGGATGGGATGACCCAAAGAGCTGTCTACAACCCAGCCATGTTTCTGCAGAAGGGAGGAAACTCGAGTTTCTGTCTTCAGCATACTTCCTGTAGTGATCAACTAGCACCCCATCTTTGGGACCCAGGAGAGCAAGCAAGGGGAAGGAAAGGGATCCCTGATAAACCCCGGAAGTGTTCCAGTGAATCAGGGCTGGGCTTTCTTGGGACAAGTGGTGTTAAATGCATTAACGGTAGCGCTACAGTTTGGCACTAGTTTCCAGAACCCCTCCCTTCATCCTGCTGGTCGCTGTCATACAGCGAGGCCACATTTATGCTCCACTACATCCTCAGCAGTGTGTTGTCCTGATGTCTCTGTAGATGGGAAGGTCTGGGATGGGCAGCCTCTGCCCAGTGACTTCAGGGTGAGTGTGGTGCTCCTAGGGCCATCAAGGAGGCAGTGGTGAACCTTCTGAGATGTCATGTCTGGTGGCCAGGTACTCACAGAACAGGGGAAGTCGATAACTATAACCAGTCTGCACTAGGAAGTCATTACTGGTGCAACAGAAAAGACCCCTTCTGGGCTCAACATGAGACCCAATATGTCTCCTTCCCCAGGGATCTGTCAGGGTGTGCATGGCAGGTATGGGCCAGCATGATCTCCACTAAGCTGTCTAAGCCCGGAAGCTGTTAATGAGCCCAGGGATACAGGGCCACCGCCACTTTCCCCACTGGTGGGAGCCTCTCCCTGCCCTTTCTCTGTCTCTCCCTTTCAGACGTGGACGAATGTGCCACGGGGCTGGCCCAGTGTGCTCACGGCTGCCTCAACACCCAGGGATCCTTTAAGTGTGTGTGCCACGCAGGCTACGAGCTGGGTGCCGATGGCCGGCAGTGCTATCGTGAGTTGGCAGTGAGCGGTGGACTGGGGGTGCTCAGGGTGCTAACGTGGCTCCCCAAGACCCTAAAGTCAGTTTCTGTGGGCAGCTCTGGGTGTGGGTCCCCAGGGGCTGGCTAGGGAGTGCTGAACCTTGTCCCACATCCCAGCTGTCTGATGTCACCACAGGGATCGAGATGGAGATTGTGAACAGCTGCGAGGCTGGCAATGGTGGCTGCTCACATGGCTGCAGTCACACTAGCACGGGACCCCTGTGCACCTGCCCTCATGGTTACGAGTTGGATGAAGACCAGAAGACCTGCATTGGTGCGAGCCAGTTCCTCCCAGGGTGCCCAGCCCCTCCAGCCCCAGGACTCTCTGCTACACCCAGTCCTGGGCTTGTTTGGGGCCATGACTTGGAATTTTCTTCTCACTCTGCTGCTCTGACTGCCTGGGCTCAGCAGGAGCCGCAGGAGATCTGATGAGAGTCAGCAGCTCAGCTCAAAGGCTTCTGAGTGCTCGTGTTGGCCTGCTGGGCTCTGCCTGCCCGCACCTTTAAGGCCATTGACTGTGCATGTGCCTGCCGTGTGTGTGTGTGTGTGTGTGTGTGTGTGTGTGAGAGAGAGAGAGAGAGAGGGGGGGGAGGGGAGAGAGGGAGAGAGGGAGAGAGATTGAGAGAGATCATGTCCATGTAACCTTATGTGTGTGGTTGTAGGTGTACATATCTGCATATTGGATATAGCTATGTGAGTTTGGGCAGGAATGAGTAACTGCAGATGTGTGTGGTTCCTTTCAGGTGTGTGTGGCTCTGTCTGTATGCATGATTACATGCAGTATGCAAGTGGTTGTGGACAGGTTCACATGTGGTCACGTAAGGTGGTGTATCAGCATGTTTGCGGGATGTGCATGGGTTGTTGCCGTGGGATCGTGTATGTGTATCCACGGTGCCAGCAGGCTCCTGTGTGTACCCCGCAGACATCGACGACTGTGCCAACTCCCCATGCTGCCAGCAGGTGTGTGCCAACACCCCTGGTGGGTACGAGTGCAACTGCTACGCTGGCTACCGGCTCAGTCCTGATGGCTGTGCGTGTGAGGGTGAGCACACGCTGCCCGGGAGCAGCTGGGTGATTGGGGGAGAAATACTGGGGTCGGCTTTGGTCCTCCTGGGGTGGACGTGCTATCGGCCGGCTTTCCGCTCTGCTTATGAACATTGATTACGTGCCTGCTGTGAACTCACACACACCCGTACCACCCACGCTGACCACGTGTAAACTTCCATATGATTTCTTTTTTTTTAATTTAATTTTATTTTTTTTATTCTTTTTTAATTAAAATTTCCACCTGCTCCCCGTTTCCCATTTCCCTTCCTCCCAAATATTGCCCCCTCCCCCATTCCATATGATTTCTTACATGCCACACATAAGTCATCCGTGTAGCTAGCCAGTCTCACACACAGACAGAAGCACTCACTTGTATGCAATCAGGTGCATGTTAATCAGGCGCACACACCATTGTGCCCCCTCCCCACTGCCAGTAGTCTCTGGCTTCCCTCACAGGGTTGGGGACATGCCTGTTCTTTAAGTGACTCTCCTGACAGATGCCCAGTGTCCTTTTACTCTTGAGTGGAAAGACCGTGGCTGGGGTGGGGGTGGTAGTGCTACCGGCTGCTCAGGGCGATGAGCGCTTGACCCTGTCCATGAGGTACAGCTGGGACAGGCATGGGTCTCTGGGCTTCCGACCCTGGGAGCACCACCCCAGCAGCGCTGTCTGTCTGTCTGCAGATGTTGATGAGTGTGCCTCTGGTCATAGCGGCTGTGAACATCACTGTGCTAATCTCGCTGGCTCCTTCCAGTGCTTCTGTGAGGCTGGTTACCGGCTGGACGAGGACCGCAGAGGCTGCACCCGTGAGCTTCCCCCAGGCACAGCTGCCTTTTGGGTGTCTGATCCCAGTAACCCACATGTCTGGTGTGCCAGCTGGCTTGCCATCACCTCTGCGAGCCCTGTATGGTCCCGTCTCCTGTGGTAGGGGTGGGGTTAGCAGGCAGAGGGAAGCAAGTTGGTCAGATGAATGAGTGAGTGGACCCAGCACAGTGTTGCAGGGAGTCTTAGGTGTCCAGTTTCTGCGCTGACCAGGTGAGGGAAGAGCTGAGCCCTAAGGCAGTGTTGTTGAGTGTGTGGGCAGGAAAGGCTGAGAGGCCTGCATGTCCTTCCCCAGCCCTAGAAGAGTCCGTGGTAGACCTGGATGGCCAGCTGCCCTTCGTGCGGCCCCTGCCCCACATCGCGGTGCTGAGGGACGAGCTGCCACAACTCTTCCAGGACGACTATGGGGCCGAGGAGGAGGCAGCAGAGTTGCGGGGAGAACACACGCTCACCGAGAAGTTTGGTGAGGCATGGGCCTGCCCTCGTGGTTTCCCCATTTGGGGAATGGCAGCTTGCAGTCCTGGGTCCACTATGGGAGGATACGCCCCTTACAACCCGGACAGCTCATTCAGGGCTAAATTGGCTCCCAGCTCCTAGGGTGGGGTTCCTGTATCTCACCTTGGAGCTTGGAGATAAGGAAGCCCCTTGTCCCCTCTTCTTTGGCCCAAGGGCCTGAGGCCAGGGGATCTAGCTCTGACGTCCTTCTCCCCATCTTTCTGCAGTCTGCCTGGACCACTCCTTCGGCCATGACTGCAGCCTGACTTGTGATGACTGCAAGAATGGAGGGACCTGCTTTCCGGGCCTGGGTGGCTGTGACTGCCCAGAGGGCTGGACAGGGATCGTCTGCAATGAGAGTGAGACATGGGAGGGAGGCGTCTAGGCAGAGTCTGTGGGCCCCAAGAGCTGTGAGCATCCATCCTGTATGGTTCCTCCTGCCTAGCTCTGGGGAGAAGAATCTGAGTATCTCCACCCACCCATCTGTCCACCCATCAACTCACACACCCATCTGTCCACCCACCCGTCTACCCACCTACCCATCCATTCGTCCGTTCGTCCGTCCGTCCGTCCGTCCGTTAATCCATCCACCTACCCATCCATCTATCTACCCACCTATCCATCCATCCATCTACCCATCTACTCATCCATCTATCTACCTACCCATCCATCCATCCACCCACAATACCCATGTACCTGTCCTTCCCTCCCTTCCTCCCTCCTTCCCATCCACTTACCATCATATCATCTTATCTCCCTTTGATGAGAGTCTACTGACTGCCCCCCGCCCCCGCTCCCCCCCCCCGTCCTAGACATGCTACTAGGATGTGGCGCAGCAGACAGGGTGTGTGATGCTCTCAGCCAGTCTCCAGGGATCCAATGACAAGTCAACAAATATCTAAGAGTATTGTTTGTGTCTGTGAAGGAGAGCTAGTGGGCAGGCTTCTCTGATACAGGTAGCTGGGACTGTGAAACCATCTGATAGGAGCAGAGCCTTGCTCAGGGCTACACAACAGGTTAGCCGCTGAAGCACCCTGGAAATGGGTCTGTCTACAGCCTTCTTATCTCTCCCAAAGCCTCCTGACCAGGAGGGAATTAGACTCATCTCAGACTGTGAGGATCACCTGAATGGGCCATCTGATTGAAAGGGCTAGCGTGTGCGTGTGTTGATTAGTGATGTCTGCCATGAGTGTGGTCGGGGTCATGAGGCACAAATTGTCATTTGCCATCCCAGGCATTTGTTTAAAACTTGTGCCTTTAACACCAGAAGGACCTCAAGAGTTCTGCCTGCTGGTTGGTAATCCTGTTGTTCCCTGTCATCCCTCCCTAGCTTGTCCTCCAGACACCTTCGGGAAGAACTGTAGCTCTCTTTGCACCTGTCAGAATGGCGGGACCTGCGACCCCGTGTCAGGAGCCTGCCGCTGTCCCCCGGGTGTCAGTGGAGCCCACTGTGAGGATGGTGCGTGGAGCCCTTCCCTCGGGAACTCTAGGGGAAGGGGAAGCGATGCAGTTTCTTACCCTTCTTACTTCCTGGGGCTTACACACAGAAGGTTGAGACTCAATTCCATGGGTGGAGACTTGCTTGGAATGGATTCCCTGGGGAAGTGGTGAGCCCTTGGGACCTGGGAGCATTCAAGCAGAGCTGGAGATGGCCAGCTGGGATTTGTAGAAGGCGTCTGTCTGTGCTGTGGCTGCCTGGGGTGATGCTTGACATCCTGTCTCGCCGTACGCACAGCACTGTGGGGAATTACAGTCTGTGGGAATAAGCTTCTGGGAGAGGGGACGGCTTTGTCTCTGGGTCTCTCATGTTTTCTGCCACTGTAACTGCTCCTGCTAGAGCGAGAGGACACGGTTGACAGAACCCAGCCCCAAGGGTGACAACAGGGCACTCCAGCAGCCCACAGTGCTCATGGCTTCTCCCCAACCTTGCTTAGTGTCTCTGTTGTCCCTCTCTTAACTCTCTGCTGCCAACACGTGGAGACTGGGGGAGCCCTGGGTGTGACAGGCTCCAGGTGGCCTGAGGGACATTACATAGCTTCCCAGAAGCTTTTCTCCTGCAGTCTCAGGGAGGGCACCAGATTTCCCAATAGGTAAACTAAAGAGAGCTTCTGGGGACAGACCAGCCGAATTTCAGGAGTGGAGATCTCATGGAGCCCTCATGTTGGTTTCCCAGGCCTTGGGTGTCCCTCACTTTGTGACTCTATTCCTCCAGTCTCTGCCTGTGGCCCTATATGACTACACCTCTCAGCTGACTTCCTCTCTCTGTCTCAAATGCCACTTGCCTGTAAGCTAAGCACATTTGTTCATTGGATTTGGGGGTCTGTGAGCAATGTGGGTAGTCTTATTTCAAGATCCAGGAGACTGGGACACGGCAGCTTTGGGGGTTTCATTTTCAGTTATCTATGTCCCTTTCAATAGGAGGGACACAAGGCAGGGCCGGGCCAGAGGGCAGTATTTGGAGAAGGGCAGCCTGCCAGGCTTGGATGTAGCCCTGACCTTGCAGCCCTCTCTCTTTGGGCTCAGTATTCTGTGTGGATCAGAGGTCAGGGCACTTAGGAGAGATTTTGCCACTCTCAGAGGTATGCTGATGAGTCTGCTCCATCTCCAGAATATTCCAGAATGAGGGACTGTCCAGGACAACCAGCAGGCATCCCAGTGGGCACGGCTGTCCTGTCTCCTGTCCCATGACACGAGGCCTCTCATGTCCCCTCGTCTAAGAACTACGTGTGAGTAGACCAACTGTTCTCTGCAGTTCTCACTAATCTGTCTCCCACAGGCTGTCCCAAGGGCTTCTATGGCAAACATTGCCGTAAGAAATGTCACTGTGCTAACCGGGGCCGATGCCACCGCCTCTATGGGGCCTGCCTCTGTGACCCAGGACTCTACGGCCGCTTCTGCCATCTTGGTGAGTTCTGCCACATCTCTGTGTGTGCTGAGTCTCACACTGTGTTGGGAGTGTTGCAGCAGCCGCTGTGGATGGAGTCTTTATCACTACTGTGTTGGCCTCTAGGCGTCTGGTGCTCTGTCCCTAGGCTGGTGTCACTCCTGCCTCTTTCTCATCTGGTGATGGAGGCGAGCAGGGACAGACTCCCAGGAAACTTGCAGGACACTGATCTTGTCTTGTGGAACAAAGCCAGCTCCTCAGAGTCCCTATCTCCAGGGACACAGACACTCAGGGAAGGGGGCAGCAGATTAGCAGAGAAAGAGAGGGTGAAGGCAGCATTTGACATTTGTAAGAGTTAATTGAGAGAGGGAAGCTGGGGTTGTCCTAGCTAGAAAGTGGTACATTCCAGGGACAGCATCTCAGCTGTGAGGCCCTGGTTCACAAACAGATGTGCCCATTCCTAGAATGTTCTGGAAGGGGGCTCAGCTACTGCAGGCCCACCAGGGCCCACCCTTGGTGATTCAGGCTGACTGGGGTGAGTGCTGCAGTGGACAGGCCCCTAATGGCTCTGTGTCTGCAGTCTGCCCTCCCTGGGCCTTTGGCCCCGGCTGTTCTGAGGATTGCCGCTGTGAGCAGTCACACACACAGTCCTGTAACCCAAAGGACGGCAGCTGCTCCTGCAAGGCTGGCTTCTGGGGCGAGCGCTGCCAGGAAGGTGAGTCCCTGAGGGAGAGGGAGGTCCTGGGCCATTGAGAGCCTCACCTCCATACTTCCATCTCACGTTTTCTGTCTTGCTTCTCACCCTGTAGCGTGTGAGCCAGGCTTCTTTGGGCCTGGCTGCAGGCACCATTGCACCTGCCTGCCGGGTGTGGCCTGCGACCCTGTGAGCGGCGAGTGTAGGACGCAGTGTCCTCCTGGCTACCAGGGGGAGGACTGTAGCCAAGGTGAGTGACTGACCCCTGGGGTTCCAGCGACTGGGGAAACTACAAAAGCGCATGGCCGGCCTGAAGCTGCAGATCCGGTGCCTGGGTGCCAATGGCCCCTATACCTACTGTCATCCCAGGGGCAGGGTGGTTCCTGGACTATCTTAGGTATTCAGAGGTTCAGGCCAGAGGAATGGTCATCAGCTCTGTGGAATCACTCCTCACCTTACTGAAGGTCCTGGGAGAGCTCTGGGCTGGAGTCTGGGCAAGATGGATGAGAAGGGGACAAGAGGGAGCAGGTGTGAGGAGGAGCGGGGTGGCCGCTGAGGGAAGGATGCTTTGGAGAGTTGTCATCTGGCCGTGGGGTCTTGTCAGGCATGTATGAATGAACACAGAGCCTAGAAACTCTTAATTACTTGGTAGGTAGGAGAATGAGCCTCAAGACTGCTGAGGGGTAGATTAGTGAGATGGGTCCTTAGGTATCACCGGGAGACCCGAGGCAAGGCTGGGGAGCGGGTAAATCACATGCTCATTTGTTGGAGTCCAGCATATATGGGGCTGGGAGCTTGACATAGAGGACCAGAGAGGGAGGATAGGGTATGTGGCCTATACCAGCAGGGCATCTGTGACCCTTAATGTGAGGATCTAAGCCATGTAACTTGTGGGATGGCAGGCTGGACTCTCAAACATTCAGTTTAAAGCTTCAGGACCAGGAGAGGATATAGCCATGTGGTCACAGTCCTCGAGAGAGGGGCAAGGCCCTTGGTGTTTGTGTGGCAGTCAGTATAGCTGTTGCCAGCAGACTGGAGATGTTTGAACCTCTCTTCGCATAACTCTTGCTGTCTGTATATCCATTGGTCAGATTAGACAGGAGCTTCAGGGCCTGAGTGTGACCATTTTGGGGTGGGCAAGGATAGAGAGGAGTGCAGGAGCCACTAGCCATCCCCTCCCTTTCCCCTCTCTTTAGGGGAGAAAAGCAAAAAAGTTCCCAGCATCACCGAGCTAGGTACAGAGGGGGATGAGGCCTGGCAAGGGCTCTCAGGTCTTGTTGGCATAGGAGAGAATATTCAGGGCTCCCAACTCAAGTCTAGAGACCCCAGACCTGGCATGCTCTTAGGACTTTGCAGTCTCAGGCTGTTCCCCAGGTCCATACAGTGTCTGGGGAGTGGACAGGACCAAGCCTCCTAACAGAGCCACCCAGAACACGCGCACACACATGCACCCACATGCCTGTGTAGACACAGACTTGTCGCATGCCTTCCTTCCTAAGCCTCTGTCCCCCTTTTCCAGATTCCATGCTGCATGCCAGGCCCAGTGAGGCAGCTGTGCAGGGAAGCCTTCCCAGCAGCCCTGGGGTCAGGCCCCTGTGCTGAAAGGAAAAGGAACCCCCTCTGCCTTTCTTTACTTTATTGAAGCCTCCAGGGCCCCCAAGGATAAACCACAGGAAATGACACACATACTTTTACAGAAATGGTTCCCCTTCCCCTTGTTATTAGGTCTGGAAACTATTCCTGCCCCAAGCACAAGTCTGTGCTCAGGGGAAGAACTCCTGAAGCCTTGAGGGACCACCTCAGCAGCAACGCTGGGCTTTCTCCCTGGTCTGTGTTGTGTGGTTGTCTCCGTGCGTGTACATGTGTGCGCATGTGCGTGCTCACGCCTGTGTGGGTGCTATGGTCAGGCACCTATCGCATGCAAACGTGTTACGCCTGGTCCCCACTGCATGCCGTACCTCTGCATCAGGCCTGCTCTTTCATTCCAGCAACGGGCAGAGTGGGCAGATGCCAGGCAGGCGGAAATCCTGCTGTGACTTCCTCAGTTCCTACCCCAGTCTCCCCCGAGAGGAATCATAGGGAGCACAGGTGCTTTACCAAGTGAGGCCACTCAGGGCTTCCTGGTAACCAGGGCACTTCAGGGAGTGGCCATATGCATTTGTGAGGCCCTGCCTTTGACCATTCCTGTCCAGGACACCCTAATTCCCATACTAATTCCTTGGTGTAACTTACATTTCAGAGTGTGGAGGGCCCCAGACTTCTGGTGTCCTTCCTTACTCTTTGTGCGGACCCATTGCTGCTTCTTCCCACCCCACTCCCAGCCGATGGCTACAGCTTTGGGGCTGAGGAGCTGGGTATGAAACAGAGGGGACAGGCCGGCACACCTTGGTTGAAGTGGCTAGTAGTGGCCCCCTGGGTGGACCATCCTGGAACAGGAATTGTCCCCTGCTCCTGGGAGCTCTCCAGGGTCCTGGATGCCCATAGCGTCTGCTTGACAGGTTGCCTGGCCCTCTGGCATCCCTTCCCCTGCCTTTCCCTATGCCCCAGACTGACCTCTTGCAGATCTCCCTCCTGCCAAGTTCCTGTTTCCGTCAACCTGTCCTGTTCTACATGGGTCTCCAGAGGACGCTCCTAGCCTTGATAGCTACACACAGAGTGACTGAAGCCACCTGCTCTTGCTTACAGAGTGCCCAGTAGGAACGTTTGGTGTGAACTGCTCAGGTTCCTGCTCTTGTGTGGGGGCTCCCTGCCACCGGGTCACAGGACAGTGTCTGTGCCCACCGGGGAAGACCGGGGAGGACTGTGGAGCAGGTGAGTGACAGCTGCTTGGCTCCAGGGGGCCCAACCCTGGGCTGTGTTTAAGAATACCACCCTGGACCACATTTAGGGACCCTTGATCCCAGTCCAAGCTCTGTTTGGGGGACTCCAGTCTAGACTACAGTTAGGGACCCTGATACCAGATCTGTTTGGGAACCCCACCATAAATCATGTTGGAAGCTTAGCCCTGACCATGCTGTGCTGGGCTCCTTTATAGTAACTTCAGGGAGTCATGTGGAACAAGCTGGGGTGTGGGAGGTGCCCTGCACTGTGCCCTCCTGGACCATCAGCTCCCTGTCTCACTAGCAGGCTCTTTATTTTGCTCTTGAACTGTCCCTGGGGTGCCCTGCAGCCCTGGGGTTCTGAGGCCTGCCTCTTTCCTTAGCAGTCTTATATGGGAACAGTGGTTCCCTCTCTGGATTATGGCAAGAGAGGCCTCCAGTGATGTATTGGGCACACACCAGTGTGTCAGCTAGGGTACAGGGGAAAGAATAACTGACCCTGGAAGTGGGCTCTAGATTGTCCCGAGGGCCGTTGGGGGCTTGGCTGTCAGGAGATTTGCCCTGCGTGCGAACACGGTGCCCGCTGTGACCCTGGGACTGGAGTCTGCCTGTGCCTCCCTGGCTTTGTTGGTAGCCGCTGCCAGGATGGTGAGTATGGCTGGTGTCTGACCTCAACTTCCACCGGTGGCCCTGGGTGGGTGTGCCAGGCTGCCACGCTCACCCTCTTTACCACCAACAGCTTGCCCAGCTGGCTGGTTTGGAACTGGCTGCCAGATGAGGTGTGCTTGTGCCAATGACGGACACTGCCACCCAGCCACTGGCCGCTGTAGCTGTGCTCCAGGGTGGACTGGTCTCAGCTGCCAGAGAGGTATGTGGGTCTTTTGCCCGTCCTTTGTGCACAGGTCCCTCCCTTGCCCCTGGCCCAAGACGACCTGGCTCTGGAGCTCACCCAAGGTGACTCTGAGCTCGCTCTGTTGCAGCCTGTGACAGCGGACGTTGGGGGCCCGATTGCATCCACGCTTGCAACTGCACTGCAGGCCACGGGAGCTGTGATGCCATCAGTGGCCTATGCCTGTGCGAGGCTGGCTACGAAGGTCCTCGGTGTGAGCAGTGTGAGTACTGGTCTGGCATTCGTACCCCTCTCTCAGTGTGCACACAGACATGCACAGGCGTGTGACCACACACATGAGAACACTTGCATCTGCATATACATGTGTACACATGTACCTGAGTGTTCCGGTGCACACATACCATACATGCACCTGTCAGTGGCAGACTTCAAGCTTGTCTTGAAGTAGCAGGTGCAGAGTTGGGGCTGTCCCAGCCAGGGCGGGGGAGGGAAGAGGGGTTGCTTAGGCCCCTGTTTGTGTCCTTCCTTCCAAGGCTTGTGGATGGGCTGAGTCAGAGTAGCTGGTTTTAGAGGCCTCCCTAGGTGAGAGCCTAGTGGGCTCTGAAGATGAGGTCTGGGAAAGGGTGGAGGGGTGTGATAAAGTCAAGTATCCCCACCCTTGGGAGAGAAGGGGCTTCTTTGTCAGGCCTTTCCCTTCAGTCCTGGGCTCTGGCCAGACTCTTGGTGTCCCAACTAACAGTGAGCTGTCTGTGTCTTAGGGTGTCGCCAGGGGTACTTTGGGCCTAACTGTGAACAGAAGTGCAAGTGTGAGCATGGGGCAACCTGTGACCATGTCAGTGGGGCCTGTACCTGCCCGGCTGGATGGAGGGGAAGCTTCTGTGAACATGGTGAGCTGGGGTGTGAGCATGGTGAGCTGAGTGCAGGCTGGGGTGTGAGCATGGTGAGCTGGGTGCAGGCTGGGGTGTGAGCATGGTGAGCTGGGTGCAGGCTGGGGTGTGAGCATGGTGAGCTGGGTGCAGGCTGGGGTGTGAGCATGGTGAGCTGGGTGCAGGCTGGGGTGTGAGCATGGTGAGCTGGGGTGTGAGCATGGTGAACTGGGTGCAGGGCAGGGTCCTCTGGCCTCTGAGCCTCTTGTCAATGCCACTTTTGTCTGCAGCCTGTCCTGCTGGCTTCTTCGGGTTAGACTGTGCCCATGCCTGTAACTGCTCCGCTGGGGCCACCTGCGATGCTGTGACCGGCTCCTGCATCTGCCCAGCTGGCCGCTGGGGCCCACACTGCGCCCAGAGTATGCAGGGGGTTCTGTGGGAGCACAGGTTCTTCATGATGGGGGGACACCCCGGGCCCCTTCCTGGCATCCAACCGAGGACACAGCTTCACCCATGAGATTCTAAACGACCACCCCTTTGGTGGCTGCTCTGCTGAGAGGTGGCCCTGAGACTCTGGCAGATTGTCTCAGCTCCCCGACACCTTCTCCTGGAGTCCCCTGGCTATGTCCCTGATGGCTCCTCTCTGCTTACAGCTTGCCCATCCCTCACTTATGGGCTTAACTGCAGCCAGATTTGTACCTGTTTCAATGGGGCCTCCTGTGACCCCGTCCATGGGCAATGCCTCTGTGCCCCTGGCTGGATGGGACCCACCTGCCTGCAGGGTAAGCCCTGCCTAGAAGTTCAGGGTCCAGTCCTGGGTAATGGTCTCTCAGTGGGGCCATGGAGGGACATGTGTGCAGGGCTTACCTGTCAGCATGACCTTTTGGGGGAAGTTGGGAGGGATCTTGACTCTGGCCTTTGGTGCCATGCTCCCGAGGACAGGCCTGGGCTCAGACATCATAAAACCAGCCCTGATAAGATTCCAACTTGAAAGTCAGGGTGGGCTTTGGGGAATGTGGAAATGCAAAGAACTCCAAAGGGCTCTGCTGGCCAGACGCTGAGGCTTGCTTCTGCTTTCTGGGCCTTAGCCTGCCCTGCTGGCCTGCACGGCAAGGACTGTCAACATTCCTGTCTGTGCCGCAACGGAGGGAGCTGTGACCCCATCTCGGGCCAGTGCACCTGCCCAGAGGGCTGGACCGGCTTGGCCTGTGAGGAAGGTGAGCTGGCCGGCCAGGGTAGTAGACATGCCCTCAGGCCTAAGAGGACTCCCTTTGGAGGGTCAGCACCCTGGGGGTGGCTGTGGTGTCCAGCCTGCCACCCAAGGACACAGATGTAGGGATGTTGGGCTAATATCTCCCGGACAGAGCCGTACCCCAGAAAGTCAGACCCTCCCTACCCGTACTTTTTCAGAGTGCCTTCCTGGACACTATGGAGCTGGCTGTCAACTCAGCTGCAGTTGCCGTAACGGAGGCATATGTGACCGGCTCACAGGACACTGCCTCTGCCCAGCCGGCTGGACTGGGGACAAGTGTCAGAGCCGTGAGTGGGTTCTGGGAAGCTGGGAGGTTCTGCCAAGGTCAACCCTGTTTTACTCCATGCTGAAGATATGTATGGGCCAGGCCTGGTTCTCGCCAATATGGCCCACTGTTGAATGGGTTCAGGGCCTCCTGGCTGTACCTAAGAGGCCAACCTGATTGACTGGTTTGTTTTTATTTTGGAAAGAGGGGTGTACTCATCTCAAGGCTTCAGAGAGAAAGACTTGGTCTCTGGACTTGAAGCCTAGACTGCCCAGGGCTCCATGATTACAAGATGCTGCCCAGGCTGTAGTTTTTGTGTCCATGATCCTTATTCCCCCCCTCCAGACTTTGAACCCCTCAGAGTCTGGACAAGTAGATACTGGGCTGGCTTGTCCTCATTCTAACCTACTGAGTCTTTCACTCATTGGCTCCCTTTCTATGCAGGCCAACCTAGACAGCCCCTTGCTCAGACCTAAACGTGGGGCTGCTGAGGCTTACAGGCTGAGTCAGGATCCTCAGGAGCCTCCATAACCCTTCGTGGCTTCTAGACCCAGCCTCCCTTTTCCCCTTGACTTCCATGGGCTGAGGCTGTAATTCCCAGTCTTCCTCTCTGTCTCTCATGCCACAGCCTGTGCCAAGGGCACGTTTGGAGTTCACTGTGAAGAGCATTGTACCTGCCGGAGAGGTGCCACCTGCCACCATGTCACCGGGGCCTGCCTCTGTCCCCCAGGATGGAGGGGCTCACAGTGCGAGGATGGTGAGCCTAGACAGGAGTGCATGGGTCAGATGGCTGGGAGGAGCTGGCCCTGCACACCTCACCTAGACAGGAGAGCACAGATCGGATGGCTGGGGGGAGCTGGCCCTGCACACCTCACCTAGACAGGAGAGCACAGATCGGATGGCTGGGGGGAGCTGGCCCTGCACAGCCGCTTCAGGGCTCCTAGCTGCCCACCTCCAGGAAAGCCTGCCTAATTCTCCCCTTCCCACAGCCTGCCCACGTGGCTGGTTTGGAGAGTCCTGTACACAGCGATGCCGCTGCCCATCTGGTGCCCCCTGCCACCATGTTACTGGGGAGTGCCATTGTCCCCCTGGCTTCACTGGACCTGGCTGTGAGCAGGGTAAGTGCTCCCCCCAACATCTACCCTGTAGAGTGGGACAGCTCGGGGATTCCTGAGGGCTAGACCAGGGCTGACCCTACCCAACTTATACCCAGCTTGCCAGCCTGGCACCTTTGGAAAGGACTGTGGGCACATATGCCATTGTCCTGGTGAGACCTGGACCTGCCACCCTGCTTCAGGGGCCTGCGTATGCGCTGCCGGTTACCATGGCACCAACTGTCAGCAACGTGAGTGCTGCCCACTACCTCAGGGAAGCTGGGGTTCTGTCTGCTCTTCTTGTATGCAGGGCGACCATGCCATGTTCAGGGCTGCAGCCCGCAGGGCGGCCATGCCGCGTTCAGGGCTGCTGCAGCTCACAGGGCGGCCATGCCGCGTTCAGGGCTGCAGCTCGCAGGGCGGCCATGCCGCGTTCAGGGCTGCAGCTCGCAGGGCGGCCATGCCGCGTTCAGGGCTACTGCAGCTCGCAGGGCGGCCATGCCGCGTTCAGGGCTACTGCAGCTCGCAGGGTGGCCATGCCGCGTTCAGGGCTGCTGCATGTTTGACTCCAGCCCCCAGCTTATGTGGCAGACCCTCTCTCTCCCTGCAGGATGCCCACCCGGGCACTATGGGCCAGGCTGTGAACAAGTTTGTAAGTGTCTCAGTGG
This sequence comes from Chionomys nivalis, assembly GCF_950005125.1. Lineage (NCBI taxonomy): Eukaryota > Metazoa > Chordata > Mammalia > Rodentia > Cricetidae > Chionomys > Chionomys nivalis. The sequence goes on along the minus strand of NC_080096.1, from coordinate 2,063,735 downwards.
CGGCTCCTGCGACGCGGCCACGGGAGCTTGCGACTGCCCTGCTGGATTCCTGGGGTCTGACTGCAGCCTCGGTGAGTGGCCAGGCTGAGTTCTGGAAGAGGAAGTAGGGCCCTGCTGGCCGGCCTATAGGAGGACAGCCAGCCTCCTGCCCACCCCTGATTCTTGCCCCCCATTACTGAACTAAGGTAGAGTGGCAATGAGGGTGTGCTGCCCTGGGGCATCAATGTGATCCCAGAGGGTCCCCATCTTCTGGCCAACTCTGTTCCAGATACATACCAGGCACTGAGAACATCCCTGTGGCCAAGCATCCCGCCCAGAAAAGGGACTTTCTCCTGAGTCACTTGGGGATTTTCCCCACTTGAAATCCAAGCGGAGCTGGGGGTGTTGTGTCAGTGTCTCTGTAGAGATGGCCTGGGACCCAGCTCCCAGCAGAACCTTCTCGTGGAGCCTCTGACAGAGCCCAGGTGGAAGCAACCACTTACCTGCTCTCTCCACAGCCTGTCCCCAGGGTCGCTTCGGCCCCGACTGTACCCATGTGTGTGCGTGTGGGCAAGGGGCGGCCTGTGATCCTGTGTCAGGGACTTGTGTCTGTTCTCCTGGGAAGACTGGAGTCCACTGTGAACATGGTGAGTGTCTGCCGGGGGCTGGGCACATGCACAGTTCACCAACATATCACTGAGTCACGGAGCAGGCTGCCGAAGTGAGCCCATCATGAGGGGTGTGTATGCCTGTTCCCCAGGGACACAGTCACACTCACAGCCACTGTGAATTCTCCAGAAGCCTTGCCTGAGAAGCTGTGTCCTCAACCATATGCCTGCCCTGATGGCAAACAGGTCATCTCATGCCAGCTCAGGCCCCACCCACACAGGACTCTTGAGACTTGGCTCATTCCATGGCCTGTTCATGTCTCTGTGGCCAGCGGAACCTCATCCTGAGCCTGGTAGCTCTTTGTGACCTGGTAATATCTTCTTGGAAGAGTGTTTTCCTGGTCCTTTTGCCAGGCCCAGGCTGGGGTCCCCTGCAGGGACAAAGTTAGATTGGCAAGAAATGGGTCAACCAGGAGACAGTGGTCATGGTCCACACTCATGTCAGTGACCCAGTCCCAGGGCCACACACACAGTTCCTCCTTTAGTCCTCACCAGGGCTGCTCTCTGAACCTTTGTTCTCGGCCTACTGCTCCTGCCTGGGACTGGTACAGTCAGAGTAGAAGCCCAAGGCCAGGCAGTAGCCAGGATGCCACCTCGTTCACTCCTAGGAAAGATAGCGGTGTGGGCAGGCAGTACAAGGTGGTCAGCAGGCCCCCTCTGAGTCCACATGGCTGGCCATGCCTGACCTGTGGCCTCAGTCCTAAGGACGTGTTGATGGGAAGGAAGCCTTCCTGACTCCTTGCCAGCTGTGCAGGTGCTTACAGTCCGCTGAAGACCCTGGTCCCCTTTGTCTTAGAGTGGCCCTCAGTCCTGGTGCTGTGGACACCGCGAGGGCAAGGCCAGCCCTAGGCAGCTCAGGAAGCATTTGCTGAGTGAATACCAGTCTGTGGGGAGCATATCCCCAGAACGTGTCCACCCCTTGCCCTTGTTAGAGCTCTCAGTTGTGCCTGCCTTCTGCCCCTAGGGTGTCCCCAGAATCGCTTTGGCAAGGGCTGTGAGCTTGAGTGTGCCTGCAGGAATGGCGGCCTGTGTCATGCTACTAACGGCAGCTGTTCCTGCCCGCTGGGCTGGATGGGGCCACACTGTGAGCAGGGTGAGTTTCCGAGAGCAGCTGGACCGAAACATCCACGGGACTATCCAGCAGGGAGGGCCTTGCTCTGGACCCCGAGAAGGATGCAGAGTTAAGGGCCCAGGCGGCTGTGTAGGGGCACAGAGTCAGGTGCACTTAAGAAACCTGTATCCCATCCCTGCACAGCCTGCCCTGCTGGGCACTATGGTGCCGCCTGCCTCCTCAAGTGCTCCTGTCAGAACAACGGCACCTGTGAGCCCACCACGGGGGCCTGCCACTGTGGTCCTGGCTTCTATGGTCCAGCTTGTGAGCACTGTGAGTGGGGCTGTCCCCTTACCTTGGACACACCATCCAGGCTGGTCCTGGTTCTGAGAGCAATGGCCACTTTCTCAGTCACTGTCCATGGGGAGAGATGGGATGAGCCCGATCAGGCTCTGGGCTGGAGGTGCCTGCTCAGGGTCACACAGGATAGGTGGAAGGTGGGCTCCCAGGCCAGTTCCTTATGCCTCTCATGTGAGCCTGACTGGGATGCTGGCTTATGGTGGGAGCTGGGAAGGAGGGCGATTAGGACATTCAGGGAAGGGCCTCTCAGTTCCTGGGTTCGGTCCTTTGCTCATTTTGGGAAAACTGGGGGTTTTTGTCGCCTCCTGCCCTCGACTCACTCTAACCAGGGTCCTCCTTCAGCCTGCCCCCCTGGCTTCTACGGATCTGGTTGCCAGGGAGTCTGTGAGTGTCAACAGGGAGCCTCCTGCGACCCTGTCAGCGGCCAATGCCTCTGCCCCGCTGGCTTCCACGGCCAGTTCTGCGAGAAGGGTGAGTGAGTGTCAGGCCCCCACCCAACCCCTGTACCCTTTTCCTCGCCTTCTTTGATCTGGGGACGGGAACACGGAGCCTGTTGCCCCCACCAGGGTGCCAGCCAGGCTTTTTTGGAGACGGCTGCCAGCAGCAGTGTGACTGCCAGAAAGGGGTGCCCTGTGATCCCGCCAGCGGCCTCTGCCTTTGCCCACCGGGGCGTACAGGAGCCACATGTAACCTGGGTGAGTGGAGGGTCCTGCTCAGGGTGGCACCTGAGGGTAGGTCTCCATCAATAGCACATATCCAATCATGTGGGCTGGGTACCTGCGTGCCAGGCCTCAGCCTGGGCACTATGCCTTTCTGTGGTCTCTTCTCCAGCCTGCGCCCTCTGGGGGCCGTTGACAGTGGCCAGAATATGATAAACCAAGCACAGACACCCTCTGTAGCTGCCGAGGTTAGGCCCTGCTCTGTGGTAGTCTAGAGGCTCTGACTCTATCTAGCTGTCATGAGAAAGGCCTCAATCAGGTGGAAATATGTCCATGACCCCTTCAGACCAGACCGTCTAAGTATGGGGGGGCTGTTCTACTGGGGGGCAAAACTGAGTTTATGACTTTGGGATTCATGCGGCTGCTCTGTACTGCCTCACTAGCCCAGGCACCAGGCAGGAATGTGTGCCCGTGGCTTGTGGCTGGTGTTTCTCCATGTAGGAGCCCACGGTTACAGCACAGACTTTTTAACAAGTACATAGGAACTGTTATCCTTTTCAGAGGAAACTGAGGCCCATGGTTTTGTTTCCTCCTTCCTCAGCGGGCGTCATGCCCCCTGGGCTGTCTAACCATGGTCCAGGCAGATGGAATGGAGATTTATGCTCTTCTCTCCTACCTCCTGCCCCTACAGATTGCAGAAGGGGCCACTTTGGGCCTGGCTGTGCCCTGCACTGTGACTGTGGGGGTGGGGCTGACTGCGACCCCATCAGTGGGCGGTGCCATTGTGTGGACGGCTACACAGGGCCCACTTGCCGGGAAGGTGAGTCAGGTTCCCAGGGGAGGAACCGAAGACTTCCCTGCCCCTGGCCAAGAACCCACCCCTTGTCCTAATACCACCACCAAGTGAGAAATGCAGCCATCCCTTCCTGGCGCCCACGGAATGCACACAGCCAGTGGTTGATGAGTAGGGCCTCAAGCGGGTTCCCGAGGGCAAGAATGGGACGTGCTGTCAGCGTGGAGCACCAACCTTTTCCCTCGAGTGACCTGCAGATTCTGTGGGATCTCACAGATCCCTATGCAGGCGGGGCTGGGTGATTTAGGACATGCAGGTGCTGTGTGCCCGCGTATCTGTGAGCAGCACTGTATGCATGCTAATCAGTACACGTATGTACACCAGTGTGTTGTGAGATAGTGCATGTGTACATGTGCCAGTACACCAGAGCAGCGACACAAGCCTGTATGTGCATGCACCATGTGTACATGTTTCAGGCATGTGCCCTCTTGGTGCATGTGTCTTCCTAGTGTGTGTGCTCCAGGTGTGTGTGTACTCCAGATATGTCTTGCTGAAGATGTGTGTTCCGGGTATGCATCTTCATGGTGTGTGTGCTCAAGGTACATGTTCTATGAGGGTATTCATGGACTTTAGGTATGCAGTTTCAGGGTATGTATGTGTTCCATGTGTACACTCTGCGGGTCTAAGTATGATCTAAGTATGTTTTCCAGCTGTGAGTGCTCTGTGTGTACATGGCTTTAGATGTATATGTGTGCCCACATCTTTGTGCATCATGTGCCTATGCCTGCTCCTGTGATGTTCATGCACCAGGCATGCATGCATATATACTCTGTGGAATTCAAATGCATGTGTTATGGTGCATACCTGAGTAAGGCATGCATGTTCCAGTACATGTGTGTACACCAGACACACGTGTACACATGCTTTATTGTATACTGTGCCTGTGTGTAGCCACATATAGAAATGGGGCAGTCTTTTGATTCCCCAAGTCCCCGAGTCTCTGAGACTGCACCTCCCATCTACTAGGTAGAGCTGGCTGTGCTGCACCCCCATGAATAGCCACAGCCCGCATGGCATCTCTTGTTGGCTCCCCAGGCCCAGTCTGCAGAGGGTGCTGGGACGGATCTCTGTAGAGGGAGGTGATAGGCCAGCAGTCGCACTCTGAGGGTAGGACATGAAAGAGAGGAGGGCCCAGACCAAGGAGTCCTCAGCCTGAAGACGTTCAGTGCAGACGGGATACCGCCTGAATCATTTTTAGCCTCTCCAAGGTGGTCATGGACTCAAACTATTAAGAGCCATGCCTGGAGCTCACAGGTAGGATCAGGTTCTGGATTAGGTTGCAATTTGCTGACCAGTGCTTGCGTGCATAATGCTATCCACAGTGGCACCCAGTGGTCAAATCTGGTACTACACCTAGGGCCTTGACTTTTAGCAGACCTCTGAGGATGGGGCTGTGGGGGGAGAGAGCATTGTTGGCCCCTGGGAGTCCTGGGATAGTTCTTTTTCCCTAGGGTGAGCTTGGCTTAACCTTGGGTGACGCTTTTCCCACCCAGCCTCAAAGCCCTGTCTCCCACCGTTCTTGGAATTGACAGAGTGGGAGCTGAGCAGACCCCCTCCCCCAGTGCTTACATGAGTGTGGTATGGAGGTTATGATGGTGGCTGTGTGAGGTCCCTGTGGGCATGGGCGATTAATGCCTTGCTGGCCCATTACTGGTGTCTACCCAAGTGGACAACATGAGCTGTCTATGGTCCAGCTCCCTGGGAGCCCAGAGTTCATGTGGAGAACATGCTTGCCCAGACACGGCTCTGGTTAGGCCCAAGGGAGTAGCCCACTTCCCTGTGCCTTCAGAGCCTGAACCTTGGAGATGGGACTGGACCACGGTGGGGGGTGGGGGTGGGCTATTGCCTTTACCGGACTTGGCTATAGAGGGAAGAAGGTCACCACCTTCACCCTGGAATTGGCCCGTCTTGGGGATTCCCACTGCACCTTGTTGCTGACCCTCTTTTCTTCCTGTGTCTCCAGTGGCCACACAGCCGTCCTCCGGCAGACCGGCACCCCAACAACCCAGCAGCAGGGCCATGAAGCATTAGCCCATGGAACGCCCACAAAGGACCACTACCGTGTTCCAGCCCAAGGGACCGAGAGGACATGTGTGGATATAGGAATCCTGGACCCACGCCTCCTCCGGAAAGCGATGGATCTCTGTGGAGGGCTGTGGATGGTCACACAGCTACCTACCAAAGCCTCATGGCCAGGGGAAGATGGCTGTGGTGAACACAAGGAGCCCAGGGAAGAGGACCAAGCCTCAGGCCTCCATGTACACGGGCACCCTGTGGGCTGTGCTGAAGAATCCTGGCTCTCTTTAGGGACCTGGGTTGGGACCAAGGCAGGAGTAGGTGAGGCCCCACCTGCCTGACAGGTCCTTCTGGTGCTAAGGCCACGGACCGCTGCAGCCAGCCAACTGTTTACCTGGAAACGCCGTCCGGCCCGTATTTATGTAAAGGTATTTATGGGCAATTCCACTTGCCATCGCCGCCCTGGGTCAGCTGGAAGCTACCCCATCCTGTAAGCTTGGATTCAGGCCGCTGGGCTGTGGGTTTTCCTGTTTTGTAAAGTCCTGAGAGTTAAAGGCACACTGGTGTCCTCATGGCCTGGGTTTTTGTGCTTTTCATAGACTCGGTGTGGGTCCTCCCAAGAGCAGCTGGCTTGAGGGCTCTCGCATGGGAGCCTCCCTAGCCAGGAGGCCTGGGTGGGTTCTATGCCCCTCTCTGATGGCCAAGGAGAACACACTGGTGCCTAAGACACCTCCAGAGAGCTAGAAAGTGTCTTCCTGTAGGAAGGACGTCTCAGAGAGGGCAGGGCTGGCGCGGAAGGGGATCCATGCTTAACCCAAACAGCCTACCCAGCAGGGTGAGAGACAGGCAGCTTTGCAGGAGCCAGGGCTCCCCATGGATTGAGGCTGAGGCCGCAGGTGTAGCCCAGAGCAGAGCTTTTGGGGCGGAGGAGGACTCCAAGGACAGCAAAAATTGAGGGAAAGCTGGACTTGGATCCAAGACTCCACCCCTACCTCCCACCTGGAGTAGTCTCTTGTTTGGATCTGGGTAGTGGCTGCCTCCTTCCTCTCTCCCACAGAAGTTGTGGGAGCCAAAACCTCGGGGGCACTACGTGGGCTCCAGGGGGATGGGCAGCAGCGGGAGCCATACCCGTAGGCCGCTGCACACAGACTTAGAGGAAGAATGGACAGGATACTGAGTGGAGAATAGCTTGCAGGCAGTGTGGGAATGAAGGGGGAATTCTAAAGTGCCCAGAGTGAAAAAGGGTTCAGAATCAGGTGGACAGAAAGTCTACGGGGGGAAGATAGGTGACCAGGAAATGGTGATGTCCTGTCACTGGTATTGAAAAATTAGCTCGATTTTATATCCAGCTAAACTATCGCCACACCCACAGGTTCACCCATGATTCTAATTTGGAAATAACCTGGGAGGAGCTCTGGAGGAAGCCGTGGGAGACCACGCAGCACAGTTCCTACAGTGCCATCACGAAGAGAACTGAAGTTGGCCTTGTAACCCGGGTTGCAGGTCAACTGCAGACTGGTTCACCATGGGGGAGGTGTGAGAGAAGTCAGAGACCGGGCATCGCTGGTCCCGTGAGTAACAGGCCAGGAGGCAGCAGCTGCAGCCAGCACAGGAGGTGATGGAGTGGTCCAGGGACAGGAAGAACTAGGGAAGGGAAAGGGCAGGCTAACAGGGCCTAAGCAGACATAGATCCAGATTGCACTAAAAATCCTATGATCTCAGCTGGCAAGGCAGCTCAGGGGGAAAGGCACCTGCTGCCAAGCCTGACAGCCTGAGCCTGCTTTCCATATGGTGGAAGGGGATTGGTGACTTCTGCAGGTTGTCCTCTGACCTCCACATGCATACCCTCTGACAAATAAATGTAATTTTAAAAGAATTAAAGAAAGGCATCTAGCTTGTAAGACATAGCTGGAAGGTAGAAACACAACCACAGCAAGAAGAGCAGAAGGAGGTTTTAAAAACATGTTCAAAAGGTTTCTCTTTAGTACACGTATGTGCCTGTAAGTGGGGCTGCCTGTGGAGGCCAGAGGCAACAGATCCCGGGGAGATGGAGTTATAGGACATGGGCTGCTTGACGTGGGTACTAAGAATTGCACGCAGGTTCTAGAAGCAATATTGCCCTTAACCACTGAGCCATCTCTTCAGCCCCTGGGGAAGAAGGAGTTTTACTGTTGTGATGGTGCAAAACATTGTGGCTGTCCATGCACATGTATGTACATACACACACACAGCAAATGCTCAGAAATCCACAGAACATGGTGGCTGTCACAGGTAGAGAGAAATGCAACAGTGTAACACACTCTATAGAAACCTGTAGGTTAGGCAGACTGAACAGCGGTGATCAAATCTGCACAAGCTTTAACATGTTATATATGTGCCTCTGATATTTATGTTTTACAGATATGCATCTGTATTTATAGGCAATCTTTGTATTCATCAGACAGGGCTATGGGTGTGTGTGTGGGAGGTACTGGGACCAACTCAAGCCCTTCATACAAAGGCAGATGCTCTACAACCCAGTTACATGTAAGAAAACCAAAATGCTTTCCTTTGAAGAATAATATGCCCATCAGACCATCGGTTGGTTGGTTGGTTGAGACAGGCTTTAGCATGTAGCCCTGGCTAATCTGGCGTTTGCTATGTAGACAAGGCTGACTTGGACTTAGAGGTCCTCCTCCTGTCTCTGCTTCCCAGGTGCTGGGATTACAGGTATGTATCACCATGCCTGACTGGACTGATGTTTTTAAATAAGGGAGACGCGTCTATAGACAGCGTGGAGATTTTACAGAGAATGTGACAAGCAACCGTGAGCTAGCACCTTTACAACGGGAATGCGGATACATTTTTGGGGAAAGAAAAGTGCCAGGATTGGCATAAGTAGAGATTAAAGGAACTTGGGGCTGGCGAGATTGTTCAGTGGGTGCCTGACTCAAGCCTGAAGACTTGAGTTGGAGCCTGGGACCCACATGGTAGAATGTAGGGTACAGAATAGATGGCTCGGCCACTAACAGCATTGCTGCCCCTGCAGAGGTCCTGTCAGTTCCCAGCACTTACGCAGTGGGTCACAGTCCTCCACAGCTCCAGCGCCAGAGATGCTCGCACCCTCTTTTGGCTTCACCACACAGGGATCCAGGCATGAAAGCAAAACGCTCATTCACATCAAATAAAAATACTTTCTTAAGTAGAATTCAGAAAAAGGGAAATAGGAGACAGTGGGTTTGTTGTGATGTCTCTGAACAGAATCAGATTTGCCTTAGCCTGTTCAGTCAGAGGCTCAGGGATGGGTGACGTCTGGTGTCATCCAACAAGCAGGGATGAGGACAAGGAATTGATTGTCCAGACACAATGACTGGCTAAGGACATGGGAGGACCGTTCTCACCAGAATGGCAGTCCTAACTGTGGCTTCGCTTACTTGGGGGCAAAGCTAAAGTCTTAGGAGAAGCAAGAGAGTTTGGGTTCCTCCCAAGTGCAGCCCCCATGTTAGGGCCTCTTATGGCCACCAGGGGGCCTGAGAGGAAAAACCACCACCACCTGTGGCTCGTGGCAGTGGGAGCGAAGCAGCCTGGCAGAGTCAGGGATGTTCTGGAAGGACTGGAAATGAGCCTGGTGAGCAAAGGGAAACAGCAATCCCAAGGCCGGGTGAAGGTGCAGTTGAGTGCACATGGTATCGAAGCTGGACTCATTTTCTCATGCTCTCTGGAGGAGAGCCAGGGGCCTGGACCGTCTCTGGAACTGGTCCACGGCACTCGAACCATCCCTATGCCTCAGATACCTCTGACTCAAGCTAACGTGTGCACGCCCACCAGGCCTAGCCCTGTCTACTCTGCTTATATGGAGGAAGGCACAGAGGTTGGCTGAGGAGGAGGACCAGGGCTCCCAACGCCCCACAGATCAACAGCTGCTGAACCATGACTGACAATGCCGCTGCAGGTGGGTCAGGGCACCAGGCACCTGAGGCTCTGGTCCCACTTAGCCCCAAACAGACCACAGACCTCCCTGGAGGTGGCTAGGGTAGTAGAAGCCTTGATGTCCTCCGGCAAGCCCATGACCCCAACACTGGGCAGAGGACCTTTCATCTACAACAGGAAGGTCTCTCTCTGCAGTCCAGGTGGGCAGGAGGGGCGGACTGAGTCTCCCCAGCTGAGTGGGTGGGCAGGGTACCCCGCATGATCCCTGTTATTGGAGGGGGGCATAGAAATGTGCCAACAAAGGATGGGCTTTCTGCAGCTGGGGAGCAGGGCTGGCTCTGTCCTTGGAACCCCCAACCCTCACTGAGAACCCTACGCTTCTGTCAGTGGGGGAGGTTTCCTGACCTGGTCCTGTACCAAATGACCTCTGTTGGTGCGTGATGTCTGCTGACTGCCCATTATTAGCTTTGTCACTTGGCTTTCATCACTTGCAAATGAGTCAGGGCTGTGGGGTCACCTGTCCCAGGTGTCCAGAGTCAGAGCTTCACAGCCTTCCGGTTCCACCTCGTTCTGGCGACTGAGTGTGCTTGGTGGTGAACCGGTCTGCTTCTCCTTGTCACGCTCCTCAGAGGATCAGAAGTGGGAATAAACCCGAGCCCATGGGGCAGTGGGTTTACATCAAGGCAACTTCTGCCACAGGCCCACATCAGTGCACACACAGCAACTGCATGGCCCCCCAGATTGCTGCCTCTTCACACCCCTCACCCCAGCAACTCCGAGAAAGCGGAGCGTTAGGGTGAGGAAGATGGAGATGTTTATCTCTTTCAGGCAGAAGGAGGTACTAGGCCCTACCTCAGACAGTCCACCCAGGCCATGCCTACTCCCTGAACTCTGACTTGGCCCTCCGCCCAAAGCAGTCAAATGTGGGTGAGTGTTCACCCTGGTGAGGACTGGTGTCAGGCTGAGCCCAGACTTGGCCCTGTCATGGAAGCCATAGGGTGCAACTGACCCTAGCCTGTCTAGACAGGCCTAGGAAGGGAGGGCATTGCTATTTGTGCTTTTGAACCTAGTGGAGAGTCACCTGTATTGGTCGCTTCTGTAGCAAGGCTGAGCACAGCGGAACGGGGCACATTGCTACACTGCGTGCTGGGTGTTCCACCCCCAATCTAGCACCAGCCAAGCAGAGAAAACCATGGGGGGCTTCAGGACCAGGCTGAGGGGGCTGTTGGAGAGAACTAGCCCGGCCCTAGTCAGCACGGAGGTGGGCCTGTAGGTCCCTGAGAGGGAGGCCTCCCAGAGTGTCCCTACTGTGTCTGAGGCCAGGATAAGCCCTGCAAGGTTCAGCTATTACCATCCATGAATGCACAAGCAGGAGCCACAGACTTGTGACACTCTGGTAGACAGATGGGTCAGAGCTAAGGAGAGACCTGAGGCCAGTCTCCACACACCTATTAGACCTTGGGATTTCAGTGCAACAAGTGGCTGTGACCTAGGCTCAGGTGTAAACCCAAGTTTTAAAGAAATACTTTAATGCTGTTTAAAACCTCTATCACAATATATAACATCCCTGCTGGTCCTCTCAGAACATGGGCCCTTCCTGTCTCACTTGGGAAGCGGAGGGTGGGGGGTGGTATCTGGGAGGTGGCCCTGTGTTGTCCTCAATGAAGACCACAGTCCTGTGTCACTCTTAGCCTGGGTGCAGCTCAGGTGGCCAGAAACTAGGAAAGGGATGGCCAGTGAGAGGCCAGGCTGGGCTTCTACCAGAATGTGGGCCTTGGAGCTTGCCTCAAAGCCTTCCGAGAGAGCAAGTGTCAGGTATGGATAGATGTCCTGTGTTCTGCTCGCAACCGTGAGACTGTGGGGAGGCCCAAGGAACAAACCTCTCCCACGGGCGGAGACCTTTGCTGGTTGAAGGACTGAAGTCGTGTCCACCGCGACTGGCTTTAAGCTTTGCAGCTACACGTCCGTCTCCACCCGTAGCCGCTCCATCCTGCGCACATTGCCTTCCACCGCCACACGGCTGGTGATGCAGCGAGAGAAGCTCTCGGGAAACCAGCCCGTTTCTCCATCCCGAAGCCTCTCGCCGTGTAGCCAGCCTGGATGCAGACGGATGGATAAGAGGGATCCCTCCCACTCCACCTCTGCTCTTGAAGGTTCTATTCTAGGGCCTGAACCCCCCACCCCCCCGCCTCGAGAGAGAGCCGAGGAGGCGGCACTCAAGGCCACCTGGGCTCCTGGCCCTCCCGGCAGCTCTTGCAGAGGCCTATGCTGGGACCACCAGGAGAGCAGACACCCACCCGCTTCACTTAGGGCACAGAGTAGTGAGCTCACTTTGGTCCCGTGACTTCAGTACTGGCGCTCCTCCTGAGTGTGGTATGTTTACACATGTGTGTATAGATTCATATACATGTACGTACACCCATGTGCATAGAGGTCCAGAGACAACCTCAGTTCCTCAGGCACTGCCCACTCTCTTTTGAGATAGCCTCTCACGGGCATGGAGCACGTCAGCTAGGCTCCGATGAGCCCTCGAGATGTGCACGTCTTTGCTTCCCTGGGATGACACAAGCCCTGTGCCGTCATGCCCAGCTTTCCTTTATGTGGGCTTTTGGGTTCAAAAACAGGTCCTTATGCCAACCGAGCCATCTCTCCAGCCCCAAACTTTGAGGAGGTGCTTACGGGGATGAGGCAGGCTGAGCATGGCTGGTCACTGCATCCTTATCTGGGCTGCACCCCAGTCTGGTTGACACCCACTCAGGTGTGGCCCATCCACACTCACCATCCTCTTCCTGAAGGACCAGGACAACGTCAGCCTGCTGCAGCGTGATCTCATCAGCTTGCTTGGCAAAGTATGCCTTGGTGATCTCCACCTGGGGCAGCTCTGGGGGAAACGGAGAGAATTAGGCCAGGGGTGCTCCCCCATACACTATTCTGTTCCTTTGGCCTCACCTCAGTTTCCCCAGATGCAGGACCAATAAGGTTAAGCCATGGCTATAAGTACACAGTCATACAAACAAAAGGGGCTGAGGTTCAGCCCCTAAGCTAGGTCCGGGGACGCCGTGGTGTGGCCTGAGATCTAGACAGACAAGCTCTACCGCAGGGCTGCAACAACCCCGCTCACCCCAACCCCACACTCACCTCCTTTGTTGGTGATGCCCTGCCACTGCCTCTCCTTGTAGGTGAGGGCTGTGATCCACCGGGCCCGGTCATTCCTGGAGGCCACAGAGAGCATAGCTGAGACCTTCCGTCTTGGGGTCCATGAGTCCCTGTTCATGGACTCTGCTGCCTGCCCTGCTATGCTTCAGCTATTGCCCCAGGGCCTTTGCCCAGCTCTACAGAAGTGCTGGCTGAGCCCTCCCTCCCTCCCTCCCTCCCTCCCTCCCTCCCTCCCTCCCTCCCTCGGGGATTTGACCTAAGCACCACCTTGACAATAATGAAGGCCCATCAGTCACGTCCACACTCGTCCTTTTTCCCCCTTGAAGCTCCCTCCCTGGTTACTGGACAGTACAGCAATTCACCAGTTGATGTAGCCACACAAGGAAATCAGATACCCAGGCTGTGCATTGCTTATGGCTCTACGGGCACCGACGGTGCTCAGCATGAAGGCGGCGTGCAGACAAAATGCAGCACGCCCCACCCTCCCAGGCTCCCACCCAGACGTGTGTTCTACCCCCCTCACCCGTGCCGGGGTCCACCATCTTACGCGGAGTCAGAGGACAGCAGAATCTGCTCCTGGCGGCCCTCGCTGTTACGTAGCAGGTTCACCTGGAAGGGGTGGGGCACGGAGGAACTGCGGCTGCTGCCAGCTGGCAGTGAGGGCTCTGAGGCCTCCAGCTTCCTGACCTGCACATGCTCGAGCTGTGCATAGTCTTGGACCAGGTAGCTCTCCTCACTGTGGAGACACAGGAGAGTCGTCAGGGCCAGTTAACCTCAAGAGTGCTCCTGAGACTTGTCTCTTGGGCCTGGGAACAGCTTCCATGGCCAGGGAGGGAAACCCAGGCCTGCAGAAAGCAGAGACCTGATTCTGTAGACAGCCATGTGGCTCCTCCCTAGCCTGACGTCTGCAGCTGAGTGCCTACCTTTTCTTCTTGGTGACAACCAGGACATCGTTGAACAGGAACAAGTAGCACGTGGGCCGGCTGGCGATTTTCCGAAAGATACTGGATTCCTCCAAGAGGAAGAGTTCTCCGCGCTTGAGCAGCCAGCGAGAGGCAGAGATGAGTGGCAGGGACTAGGGATAGAGTGGACAGATAAAGGAAACGGACCCGGCAAGGTGGGAACGATGACAGGGACAATCCCTGCCTCCCTATTATGACTGAGAACCAATGGGATCCTCCTGAACCTTAAGGAATGGCCATTCAGTTGGCCCACAGGAACCAGAGAAGGCCCTGTGTCCTGTCCTACCCTATAGGAGAGCCTTGAGGAGCCCTGATTCTCTGGCTCTTGCCAAATGTCCTGCCTAAGCTGGGGGTGGTGGCCAATCCTGGAGAGGCCTTGACACCACCTTGCTACTGAGTCAGGGAAGTTCAAGGGATCCCCCACCCGTCCTCCCCAGGCAGATGTCGCCAGAAGCCCCTGACCCCTATGAGGACAGCAGGGTACAGTGGGTGGGTTGGCACCTACCTTGACCTTACCAAAATCCAGCTGCGTGTGCAGTGTGTACATCTGCTCCGTGCGCTCCATTTTGTGGGCCCCCTCATTGCACTGCTTCACCAGCTGTGGGGTTGAGTTTACACGTATACCGTGGAGTGCCTGCCCTCCTGGTGGCACCGCCCTGGATCTAGTCTCTTTCCCCATCAATACCACAGAAAGTTCAGGGCAGAAGTGGCCTCACCTTGCTGATGGCCTTCAGGGCACGGCTGGCGGCTTTGTACCTCTCAGGGTGGCTCTGTGTCTTCAGGCAGAGTGTCTGGGGGAAGACAGAAGCCGTGAAGACCCTCCCAAGGAGCCCTGCATGGGGCAGGGGCTCCCCACCAGTTCTGGACTCTGGAAGTCAGGGAGGGGCCTCAGGCAACCAAGGACTTCAGAGGGCTCCTGTTTGGACCCAGCAGGACATCTACAGTCCACAAACGCCCTCTGCCCCTCCAGGGAGGGGACCCTACCCTTTCCATCCTCGGGAATAGCGGTATTTCCGCAGTTCCAGGGCTGAGGGCGTATGGGCACTTGCCTAAAGATGTGTCTACAGGCTACGGTATCCTATTACTGCAAAGTGATCAAGATTAATCACCCTGCCTTATACGCATTGTAATTATCCAATTACAGATGTATGGGTGTGAGGAAGAGGTCAGAGAGGCAACACTAAAGGCAGGGCCTCCCGGCATGTTTCCATGGCTGCACCCAAGCCTCCTGGATACTCACATCTGTCAGGAGCGGCAGCCGGGTCACCCTCTGCATGGGGAGAATCAGGAAGGAGATCATGGGCAGGCCCCCGCACGCGGGCCGTTTCTCAATCTCCCTTAGCGCTTCTCGGAAGGCTGTATTGCTGTTCCTGCAACAGGGAAGCTCTGTCACTTGACCTCAGAAAGAGGTGGTGCAGGTGGGGCCTGCACGGGGTGGGCCGGGAGGGAGCACAAGGGCCCCACTCACGACAGCTTCTGCAGGGTGCGCTGCTGGTAGACCTCGTTGGAGCAGTAGGCGATGTAAGGGTGGAAGTGGTTCTCGGCATGGTCCTCCAGGATGTCGCTGATGTCCTCCACACACACCTGGGCCTTGTGCCGCTGTTCCAGAGCTTCGAAGAACCTGCAGCATTGGGGTGGGGAGCGGTCGGGGACACGAAGGCTCAGTTTGGATGGGTGTTGGCACACACCTACACAGACACGTGTATGCAGACAGAAACGTCCACCAGATCGGTCTTGAAGGCAGTACGTGGCAGGTGCCCAGTGAGTCAGGCAAAACCTTACGTAAGCTAGGCCACACCTGTCCAAAGTCATCAGAGGACGCACAAGACAGATCAGCTCTCCGCACTGCCTCTGGGACGTCCAGCCCTGTGCCTGTCCCCGGGTGTGAGTTCAAGGACAGAGATGCAACGACCCTATGAAAGGGTCCTATTATTGGGGACCTAAGAAACCCAGGGAAGGCCATGTCTCTCTAGGGATGGGTCTTGAAACTAAGGAGATTCTACCAGCCAAGCCCCGGCAAGGCTTCAGAACTATCTGCTTTCATGGAGTCCAACCCATAAGGGACAAGTAGGGAGGCCTGGGCTCTTGGTAGAGATCCTGAGGAGACTGCCAGTTCTGACCACCCATGAGCCAGGCAGGAGGATGGCATCAGAGGTTTTGGCCACCTGGTGACTGTGCCTGAGCTATGTCCATGTGTCTAGGCCCTGGCTTAGGGAGCTGGGAAAAT
Organism: Chionomys nivalis; assembly: GCF_950005125.1. Lineage (NCBI taxonomy): Eukaryota > Metazoa > Chordata > Mammalia > Rodentia > Cricetidae > Chionomys > Chionomys nivalis. The sequence continues at coordinate 2,047,895 of NC_080096.1, read as the reverse complement.
GGTCCATCTGAGAAGACCTCTGCAGGTTTGGATGTGAGCATTAGGACTCAGCAGAGCCATGGACCTCAATTACTATAAACAAGTACACTCCAGGGGTGATTGGCCCTTGGGAAAAGCTGTGTAGCTAGCGGAGAGGCTCAGAAGCGCATGGGGACCCCATGGATGAATGGAAGCTGAGGCTGCCTGGACACACCCACCATGCACAGGCAGGCAGGCCACTCAGCTGAAATGCACGAGTCCTGGCGTTTCCTGGAAAGGTCTGGAAGGGCTGGCCTCCCGCTACTGGCCACAAATAGCACGATTCTCAGAGGAGATCACTATGAATGGCCAGGGAGGAGGCTAGAGTCCCACACCAGGGCAGCAATGACCAAGCTGAGCAATTAGAGGCTGCACAGCATCAAGGGACCACACTGGGGCGGAGTCTACAGGAGGGTCACCCACTTCCCCGGACCCCTTCCCTCCTCTGATGAGTCAGGAGCGGGTAGTTCCCAAAGTTAGCCACTGGATCTCTTACGGGAAGCCTGTCTCCAGGGATACGATGGTACTCTGTTCCCTGTCTAAATGGCTCTGAAGCCTCTGGAGGGAGAAAGGACACCCACAGCAGTGTGCTCTTGCTGAGTGGTCAGCAAGGGTCAGGCTGGTCCTGACATGTAAGAGCCAGCATCCTCTGTCTGGAGGGCTCAGCCTGTGAGCTAGCACCCCCATGATCTATCCATCTCTTCTGACTCCACTGGGGCTGATGAGAGGGTCTCATCAAACACTGAAGCCAAGGCTAAAGGGTTAGGGAGACCTGGGGTCTCCTGGACTATCGCAGCAGCAAGGGCTGACCCCACACACTACCTGACCAGTCTGTGCTAAGGACATGAACATATATACAGGTATGAGCGAACACATACAGGCAGGCACTACGCCCAGTGCTGGGGTGAGATACGCACTGGTAGTATGCAAGGATACATACAGGCACGCACATACATAAAGCGCACACACGCCCTCACCAGCCTGTCGCTGCACGCCTGGCCTCCTCTGATTCTAGGCCCTGCAACTAGAGCCCGGTCAGGCCACCAGACACTGCTGGGTAGAACATGACCTGGGGACGAAACTCGAGGCTGCCACCTGACTGGGTGACTACTCTGTGGGCGCTGCTGACTATGCCCAGTGCTGAGGTGAGATACCCATTGGTCACACAGGGCTGTATCTGAGAGAAGTGCCCCCTCCCCTTCATGGGAGTCTAGGACGCCCATGGTGTCCCCACAGCCAGCTCTCAAGGGCTCTTAGAGGTTGTCATGCTCCATCTCAAGCCAGTGGCTGCTCCAGGTGTCCCATACACAGGTACAACCCAGGGCCCCGCTGACATCACTGCCTAGAGTCACGGCAAAGCAGCATTCATGGGGACCCAGGGAAAACCAGCTTACTTCTGACTGGCGGCCAGCACGTCCACGATGTTGGAGAAGAGGTGGTGGTGTTCTGTCTGTGTCATAGTGGCCCTCAGCTCCCTGGACTGCAGGAACTCGGCCACCAGGATGCTCAGGCTGTGCAGATAGGAGAACTCAGATGTGAGGATCTCGAAGATGGCCTGCATGGGAAGACGATGCTCAGAATGACAGAGGGACAGACAGGGGCGCGGGCCCCTTTGGAGGGCCGTCGTGACTGCTGCACAGGCCACAAGTCCGTAGCTCTATGCTCCGGTTCACAACTCAGGCTGTGTGGATGTGATAGGGACTCTGCTTTCCAGGGAAGATGGTACCAGGTGGGGATCAAACACGGGCTGACGCATGCCCCTCATCCCCGGCCAGGACTCTGGTTCTTCCTGATGCTCCTTCAGGGCTCTGTCGTCAGCCCTCAGGTATCTGGCCCGTGAGGAGAGGACATCACTGCATCTCTAGGGACTCCCGGTGGCCTTACCTCCTGCCTCTTACGTTCTTCCACTGACAGTGTGTCCAGTACACCTGACTCCAACACCTGAGAAGAGCAAAGGAGCTATGGCCGCAGGTCCTGCTGATGGAGCCAGGTCCCCCACTTGTATCCTCCTCTGGGCCACACCCAGCTGGAGGGCAGAGCCACCTCCATCAGGAGCCTTCATCTGTCTATGTCTCCCCAGCTTAGCTTCCTCTCCATCTCTAGAGCCCTGGACCAGGCCAGGAAGACAGAGTGTGTCTCTGTGTGTGTGGTGTGATGACTCAGACACCACCTGGGCAGCTGAGTCAGTCCTGCGGGGAAGGCATGGGCCATTATCACCTGCACTCTTCGCTCTCTTGAAGCTAATGGCCCTAGGCTGTCTCAGCGTGGCTCCCCCTATGGCTATAGAGCATGTCAGGGCAGGCTGGACCTTCCTATGCCTTGCCTCCATATGTGTTCTCCTACTCACAGCCTGGGCAGAGGCACTGCCAACATTGCATGGGTCCCCTGCAGCTTTTCAAGCGTGGGTAGTCCAGGTTCTAAATATCGGGCAATCAATGTTACTGGGTGTAGCGTGTTGGGCGCCATCCCCAGCTTCTAGCAGGGTGATAAATGTGTCCTTCTGGACATTTCTACTTGTGAAGCCCAGACTCTGCCTCGCTGCAACTCTTGGCTGGACCTTCCCTGGCTAGGCTCCCACTGTCGGCACTCTCATGGGGGGGCGTCCCTCACCCCCACAGCAGGCAAACAAGAAGTTCCAATGTACTGAAGTGAAAGGACGGCTGAGTCCACCACCCCCATTTCCTGCCACACCCAGAGCCTGCAGAGGATAGGGGTCACCATCCTGGCCCTCACGGCCTGAATATGGCCCCGTTTTCAGATGTGGGAAGTGCGGGGAGAGTGGAGAAGCTCCCCTAGTGAGATGAGGGTCCTAGGAAGGGGGCTCCTTGTGCCCACAGTGCCCCTCAGGATGGAGGAAAGACTCATTGTTCCACATGTGAACTATATCCCGGTGACTCTGGAAGCTAGGTTTCAGCTCCTTGTAAGAGCCAGGCTACCACAAGCTAGGGAAAGGGAAGGCCACGGGGCCTCCTTACCTCTGGGAGCTGGCTCCAGGTGAGCTGGGCAGGCCGATAGCTCTTGACCACAATGGTGGTGTCCGCTTTCTGAGCTCCCTCCGGGCTGGAGGGCTCGTCGAGTATGTCATCATCAGATTCATGACTGGTATTGAGACCCCGCTCTCGGATCTCCTGGTACAGCTGGGGGTCTGGGGAGAGCAGAGTCGCCTGTCTGCATGAGGGCTTGGGGGTAGCCTGACCCTCCCAAGGGCCCCACAAAGTTCTCAAAAACATGCAGGCACCCCTATAGCCCACTGTGTTCTACAGTGGAATAACAGGACAGCCTGGGAGATGGTAGCAGCCCCGTGTAGAATGTGGCACTCCAGGTCGGGGCCAAGCAGACCAACCAGAGCTGCATAAGGCCAACTGTGCCTGGTCTGGGACGGGGAGGCTGGGGTACTCAGGTGAGGTCTGAGGATGCCGGTCGCTGCCCATGAGCCAACAATACTACCGGCCCAGTCTGGCATGGGCCAATCCAATTTAGGGCATCTGAGCTCATGCAGCTACTGCTTCAGCCTGTACTGGAGCCTGGGCACTGCTGCTGCTGCTCCACACAGGGAGTGTTTCCCAGAGACTCAGACCCCTGTGTTACAGCCTGTGGACACCCAGAGAGCCCACACGGTTCAGGAGGGAGGGATATTCTTGCCTCAGTTGCCATGCCTCAGTGGGACCAGGAAGATAGAACAACCTTGGTTGTTCGTTTCTCATGAGCTGCAGTGCCCAGTAGGCTCTCTTCGGACCGGGAAGAGTCCATGCAAAGAAGAGAGATGAGTCCCTGCTTCTCTGGAGGCCTGATGGCCTATCATCCACCCCGGGTCCCACTGAATACTCATGTGAGGCTGTCTTTGGGTCACATAGATGGGAGTCCAAGGGAACTCTATGAGATGTACACTCACACCAACAGCTGGAGTCAGTGTCCAGTGAATGTCCTGCCCAGCCTGACCTCAACAGTCCCCGGCTGGCCCTACAGAGACGCCTTGCCAGGCCCTCACAGCCTCCCAGGAGCCACTTACCGTCTTTGAAGGAGCCCTTGTGTGCGCGTTTCCGTCCCAGAGTTTTCTGTAGACAAGACAGAAACCTCGCCAGTCAGTGGGGAGGGAAGCGTGGGTCAGCTGCCCTTCCGTTACTATGGCAGCCCAGAGATTCCTCCCACAGCAAGCTATGGAAGAGATGGGAGGGGGCTTTGCTGACATGTGGAAGGTGAACATTAAATGTTAGCTTCGCAAAGTAGAGGCCAGAACAGGTAAAAGTTGGGGTTCAGGGCAGAGGGCTGCTACAGATCCAGGAAGGCTGCCTCGGGGCTAAACCAGTTAAGAGGCGTTACCTGATGGGAATGAAGAGGGGGTCTGGAGTGGGCAGAAGGCTGCTGGTGAGATTCTGGCCCTGGCACTGGTTCGGGGCGCTAGAAACTGAGGGCGGAGCTCTGGGGAATCCCCTCTCTACCCTGGCATCCCCACACAGTCCCCACTCCTTGGCTGGAACACCAGGTTTTTCACAGGTACACTGGTTCTGGGAAAGCAGAGGCCAGTTGCTTCTGGTTCCTTAGAACCAGTTGGGGCCTGAAAACTCCCCTTACAGGTTCGGGAAAGTGTGACACTCCCATCTAAACCTAGGCTAGCTCCTTTTCTCACCCCCCACCCCCTCCCTCCTCCAATACAAATCCTTCCTCAGTCTCTACTGTATCCCTTCTGGCCCTAGACCACGGGGAGCCCTCTCACCCAGGAGGCTCCTGGGGGACCACGGGGAGCCCTCTCACCCAGGAGGCTCCTAGGGCCTCCTGCACCGCCATTTGCTAGCCCTCGACACCCTCACAGTCCCCTCTCTGCACAGGAGCTCTCAGGAGCAGCCACAGCTTATCACCCCCGTGTGTGACATGCTACAGGTCTCAGGGATGTGTGCTGAAGAGGGGACTCACTACTGTTGAGGGAGACCTTGGCAGGCCTGTTCTAGGGACAATGGTGGTGCTGATCCAGCTCCTGAGGTACAGGGATGCCTATCAAGGGTCCAGGCATCTCAGGCAGATGTACTAGGGGAACCGTAATGAAGGACAGTGGCTGGCACTTTAGACACAGAGGCCTTGCCTTAGCCATGATCAGCCTTCATGGAAGTTTGTGGTCTGGCCAAGTCGTGTGGCTATCATTCTGACAGATGTCTGCTGATGTCCAAGTGAGCATGCTTTTCCCATGATGCTGAGAACAGCTCTAAGCAACAAAGGACCTGAACTCAGTTTTGGATTATGCTTACAGCTAGATGGTGGCCATCTTCATTCACTTACAGATGGGGAAACTGAGCCTCAGTTTCGGGAATCTGTTAGGGGTCACACAGCTACAAAGGCCTATCCCAGGCCTCCATGGAAGCTGACTGGGCACTGTGCCTGGGGCACCCCAAGCCTGAGGGAAGTACCTGGCAAAGGTCCAGAAGGACCCCCAGCCCCGTATCCTGGGAAGAAACTGCCTTAAATGGCTATAAAAGAGAGATCCCCCATCTGACCCCGACAACATGATGAGCAAGCAGATGGAACATGGAAGGCCGCTCCTTGACCGTGGCTCCTGCTCAGTGGCTGTAACAGACTCCCAGAGACTGCAGGGGCTAGGGCCCCTTTCTGTTCTTCTGAACAGGCAGAGCTGTCTAGAGCTCAGGGAAGAGTCCTCTCCTCACCCAGGGCAGGCAGAGAAGCAGGAGGACGGGTGGGTGCTGAGGGCTACACATTGTCCCTCCTTGTCCCACTGGCAGCCCGTGCCTCACTGAAACTGTCATCAGATGGGCTGGCTCCATGCTTGGGCTCGAGTGGCTGATTCCCCCTGCTGTCCACTCTGCAGGGAAGTAGGGACATGGAAGAGTCCCCAAAACATGGCTTAACCTTCTCTAGCCAGAACATGAGATTTGAACGGATCCCACTAAAGTGGGATGGCCAGGAGCCCGCTCCCAGCAGCTGCCATGCGCGATGCAGACATAGGAGACACAGGGTCAGACCACCGCCTTGCCTGTGAACTCCCGAGACCCTAAAGACGACACTGCCTATCCCTGATGTCAGGGCAGACTCCTACCTTATTTTTGGCTGCGGACCGAGCGGGAGGCTGAGCAGCCTCCTCAGCGAGGGCCTGGAGCTTGGGGCTGAGCTGGACTGAGTCCCCCTTGCTGCTGGGTGACCCGAGGCCCTTCATGGCGGCTCTGTAGGACTGGTTCCTTATGTTTCGCTTCAGATTCACACCAGGGCCCGTGTCCATATCCATGTCATCCAAGGAGAAGCTGGGGGCTGAGCGAAGCCGAGGATCCCACCGAGCGGCCTCCTTGCTGAGCACAGCTGCCCCAAAGCTCTGGTGGCGGGCTGGGGACTTGGTTTTGGCCTTGCTGGCCACGGCCAAACTCTTAGGGATGAGCTGCTGGGTGCCCATCTTGAGTGCCGCGGGGCTCTGAGTGCTAAGGATGATGGGTCGTGGCTCCTCATCTTCTGGGGGCACCTGCAGGGGTTCGGAGGCCTCTGGCTCAAAGGCAGCATTGGTCTTGTCTCTCAAGGAGTTACGAACCATGGGGAGCCTCGGCATAGGGTTCCCATTAGCATCGAGTTGCAGCTCTGCATGGAAACGATATTCCAACAGTTTATCATCCAGAGAGCTGTCAGAATGTCTCTGAGACATGCTGGGTAGCAGAGGGGACCTAGAGAGAGAGGCGGGCAAGAGGTGAGAGGCTCAGAGGGGTGTCCCGCATACAGCCTCCTCGGTGTTCAATTCTGTTTCTTCTCAGCATCCTCTTCTAACAGCTCCCAAGCAAGGACAGGGAGAGCAGGGCTGGCTGTGGCTGCTCACCAGGAGTGACCCCAGGGATGTGACATAACTGCACTACAGGTGTGCAGGGAAGCTGGGGTCTGGGCTTATCTGAGACTCTGTGCCTCAGACACACAGCTATTCTCTGGTGGGGACGGCCTGTGGCTGGACTGGACCTCAGAGACCACCCTGCTTTCTCTGACATAACTACTAGGTTCTGGGCAGGGTGCAAACAAGGGCATGTCTGCAGCTGGGCCCAGAGGCCCCACAGACCAGGACCAGAATCCTGGCTAGGCCCCTTACTGATGCCTGCGCACTGTTACAGTTCCCTGAGCCTGCAGCAGATGCTGTGGATGTGATCGTGGCCCTGTCTGGCTCTGCATTCTTGTTAAGGGGATGGGCTACCCCGAGGCCCAGGGACCTGCTGGGGATGTGTCTTGGAAGTCTGACCCTGACTACATGATAAGAGCAGGCTGGATGGCGTGTGGAAGGAGAGGTCACTCCCTGACCATGGCTTTCCTGTCCACACAGATGAGGAGAGCAGAATCCAAGTACAGCCTGGCTGCTTCCCCTTCTCCCGGGCAAGCCCATGTCCCACAGCACCAAGACTGACTCCAAAACCTCTCCTCATAACACTTGCCAATATGCATTTGTCCTTTCCGTGTTTCTGAAGTCAGGGGTCTGTAGTGGTCTATTATTTGTATTTTGATAACTAAAGCTTGCCTGAAGACCAGAGCAAGCTAAAGCCACTAGAGGTCAGGCAGTGATGACACACACCTTTAATCCCAAGATTTGGGAGACAGATGGATCTCTGAGTTCAATACCACCCTGGGCTACACAGGATCAATACAGAAATAAATCCAGGTGGTGGTGGCCTAGGGGTGACCCCAGAAATAGGGGTCATACGCCCTTAAACCCAGCACTAGAGGGAATAGAAGAAAATGAGGGCTGGAGAGATGGCTCAGAGGTTAAGAGCACTGACTACTCTTCCAGAGGTCCTGAGTTCAATTCCCAGCAACCACATGGTGGCTCACAGCCATCTGTAATATCTAGTGCCCTCTTCTGGCCAGCAAGCATACCAGAACACTGTATACACAATAAATAAGTAAATCTTAAAAAAAAAAAAATGAGAGGAGAGAGAGGCTTAGTTTGCGATTGCCCAGTCTTTGTAGAGGTAAGACTTCCGTAGTGGCTTGGCTGCCTTGCTTTTCTAGTTTTCACGTTGAACCCCAATTTCTGTCTCTGAGTTTTTATTATTCATGCTATAGGGATTCACAATCCCAGCCTTGGGGGTCCTAAGGTAAATCCTGGGTCACAGTGTAAACGGAACGGCAGCAGGGAGCTTCAGCCTGAGCCACTGTTCAGGGGGTTCACTGCCCAGCACAGGAACTGACGGCCGTCGCCAATACGCTACTCCTCGGCCACCTCACCTGTCCATGCCAGCAGCGCATGTGCCCTAAGCCCCTTTTCGACTTCGTCCTCCTCAGAATTGACTTGCCCCCATCCCTGCCCCACCCACAGTAGGAAGCCCTGGGCAGTGGTCTCTATTTATTTCTTCTCCCTTGGGTGTAGCAAGGTCCTATGGTTGGCTCTGGCTAACAGGAGGGATGTGACTGGAAGGGACAAGTGTCCTCCCTGGGCAGGGAATCCCTGTGACCCAGAGACTGAGGTGAGCAGAGCTGATTTGACCCGGATACAGCAGAAGCCAGAGTAAAGGCTTTTGTGTGGGAACCAGTCATCCACACTGGTCTGTCTGCTGAGGGTCAACTGTCCTCGTTGCTGCCACTTACCTCCGTGATTGGAGGTCCTCAACCGCGTCAGGATGCCCTGCTGGGGGCCTGGAAACCTGGGTCCTCAATGATGACAGGTGCCAGTCTGCAAAATGGGCTCAGTAAGAACAAAGGCATTGCCTGAGGATTTCCTAACAGGCTCTTAAATGACCTGCAAAGCCCACTAAAACAGCTCTGGCTGGCTGCAGGGGCCACACAGCACCAGCCAAGGCTTTTCTGAACCAAATACCACACCACACTAGTAACGAGAGAGGCCGGCACTCAGACCTTGTAGACCCTAATGTAAAGTGGGGGACACTCCCTTCCTAAATATTTTCCCTTTAAAATTTTCTATAAACAAAGGAGCCAACATCAAGGAAAGCTTTTATAAGCTCAGAACTTTATATAGGTTAAAATGACACAAAATGGCTGGGAGTGGTGGTGCACGCCTTTAATCCCAGCACTCAGGAGGCAGAGGCAGGCAGATGTGAAACTCTGCCTTGAAAAACCAAAAAAAAAAAAAAAAAAAGAGGGGGTGGGGAGAAGACATGAGCCTAAGAGGGCTGTGGATGCACCCCCCCCCCCCGTAACCTCAGCACCAGGGAGGCTGGGACAGGAGGCTCTGGAGTTCGAGGTCAGCCTGGGCTACACACACACACACACACACACACACACACACACACCTTGGGACTATCTCAGAGAAAACAAAACCAAACCAAACCATCCCAACTTATTAGAAAGGCCTTCCAAAGGGGAAGTTTGTTTTCCAGACAGTTCGAGGAACTCCATGTCTATTGCCCACCCACATCAGGGGTGGGGCTCGGGGCTCAGCACTGGGCCACAGTGCCCCCTTGTCATGTGCCCTGGGCACTGTCCCAGGATTACATATCTCAGGGTGTGGTACCTACTTGCCCAGTCTGACAGGGACAGAGACAGAGGGACTGAAGGGGACTGGAAAGGATGGCTACCCTGCAGTTACCAGAGGTGGGGGTGGGCACCAAGGCTGTTCAGGTGAGTTCAGGGCCTCAGGAACTGGTGACTTCAGCCTCTAGGAAGGTCAGCCCACCCCGGAGCTCCAGGCAGGTCACAGACCTATCCTACCCAGCATTTCAGAGCACAGAATGGTGCTAAGACCCTGCTTAGCTGTCCCTCCCTGAAGGGGACAGAGCTGGTCACAGAGCTGGTCACACCGCTGACGTTAGCCCACACTGCTAAAGCACAAGGCACCCAGGAAGCTCACTTTCTGAAGCCCCAGGCTCTTTCACACAGAAGCCCTTGGCTAAAACTATCCCAAGAAGCTGAGTGCAGCCTAGCGGCAGAGGCCCCAGGGAGGGGCGGGCTGGGGCCTGGTGTGCCAAGAGCAAGGGAGGGCGCATTCCTAAGGACATTCCAAATTGTGGCTGAGGATGATAGCAGTCACACCAGGCCTCCCCCGGGAGCTGGCATCTGTCACATAAGTGGTGGGGGCAGGGCTGCACCACCAACCAAGGCCTCACACCTATGTTAACTTTCCTGGTTCACCAAGGTCTGGGGAAGTTGGCTTAGTGTCTTCCGATGGCCACAAAACCACGGTGATCGTTTTGCTCAGAAAGAGCGGACCACACAGAAGGGTCCAGTCTCATTAGTTTTTCTCCTCTCCTACCAACAAACACCCATCACTCGTAAGCTAGTGTCTCAGGCATACAGGACAGCACAGGCCCTGGCAGGCGGTGGCCTCTCCCAGCAGAGGACAAAGTCCATTCCAGGCTCAGAAGGTGCCCAAAGGGAATCTGTCAGGTGAGCCATTGCTGGGAGTGGCTTTCGTTCCCAGCCTGGCACCACACCCACAGGCCTGGCAAACAACCTGCCTAGGACCCCAGAGAGTAGGGCTGAGGGCTATGGGTACCTGTCCTGTCAGATAGCAGAGAGGCTTGCCGGACACATCAGATGTCTCCTGAAGCTGCCCCGTCCCCAGACAAGATGGGGGAGGGAGGATCTTACAGCATGCACAGCACGGCCACAAGGTTCCATGGGCAGGGGACCATGAGGCTGGCCTGCCTTTCGTTACTCCCTCCAGTCAGCTGCCTGTCCCCCCGCCCCGCCCCCAGCTGTCCAGTTTTGCTTCTCCACGTTCCTTGAGTCTGGCTCTCCCGTACAGGAATCACTTCCAGGTCTTCCTGGGCACTCTCCTAGCTCAGGGTGAGGGTTGGGGGTGGACAGTCCTTAGGCTTGGCTCAGGCTAGCCAAAGGCTAGCCTCAGACCATCAGGACTACTCTCTAAAGCAAACCCCAGGCATTGCCTCCAGACATTCCTTTTTAATATTTAATTGTTTTAGTGTAAAGTTTGTATGCATGCATGTATGTGCAGCACATGTGTGGTTGGTGCCTGCATAGGTCAGAAGAGGGGGTCAGAGCCCCTGGAACTGGAACTGACGAATACAACATCTCCCATCAACTTAGAGGCTAAGAATCGTGTTTTCTTTTACACGTTTCTCTCAGTTGGCTGCTGCTGGCTCCTCATTTTCTTCCTTTGTCTCCCCTGGGCCTTGGGTTCTTACACATAAAACTTTCAAAAGAAAAGCTGTTTTGGTTTGTGCTGATGGGAGGCCCATGGGGCCCAAGAGCACAGGCTCTGTCTCTGGGGATTGTAGACTCCCTGCCCCAGTCCATGTCTCCACGGGACAGGGCTTCCTCCCAGGCTGGCTGGCTCCTGGCTCTTGATTCGCTGGCAGCGCAGGGGCCTCGGACTCTCTTTCTAGTGGCCTCCAGGGAAATACCCAGCCATGGCCATCCACCAATAGCATTCCTGAGAGTGGGGTGTGAGGCCTCCCAGAGTCCATGTAGGCCAAAGGTGTGTGTCTTCTATTTCAGGCACTCCAGGCTCACTGAGAGCACAGAAGCAACTCCAAAGACACCATCTACAGGAGCTCTATCTGGGTGCCTGGCCACTATATCCCTGAAAGTCTTTGGGATGCAGGAACAGCATCTTCTACATGGCCCCACAAACACACCAGAGCTCAGTTCCCGAATGGATGCCAGCACTTTCTCTGTCCTGGACCCCACTGAAGAGGACCGGGTGCTCTCTGAAAACCAACCTGACCAGTGGTTCTGCTGAAAAGGAGCAGAAACTGGGCCAGAGCCACTCAGTAGACCCAGATGCACTAGTGAGGGTGACTCCCAGCTGTTTCTGCTCAGGGTGGGCTGGAGACGGCCCCACGATTGAGGCCTTAGAACCTACAGTCCACATTCTCTTTGCCACTAAATAACCTTCATTGGGAACAGTTCTGGGACACAGGGGTAGCAGAACCAAGGGGCAGGATATCATGCAGAACCAATGAGATCTTTGATAGACACCTCAGGGAACCATTGTGGGCGTGGTTCTGGGTGGGTGGGCCTCTCTGCACCGGGTCCTCTGCCCCTTCTCCCTTTCAGGCAGGTCAGCTTCCCATGAATCTTCTAGTCCCCTAAGCCTGATTTCTTCCTAGTCTGAGCCTGTTGCTGCTGGTCACAGGAACCCAAACCACCCTGAGTCTGGACTTCGGGCCCTGCTGGAGGCAGTCCATCACCAGCTCCGAGGCTGGGCCATCTCCACCTGGGGAAGCTCTGCTTCCAGCCCACAATGGTGGCCTTGTGCTTGGGTGACTGGAAGATAGCTTGCAGCAGGGCTCAGCTTTTTAACCAGTAAGTTACATTTGTCAGGTGGAGGGGCTGAGCTCAGAGGAGCTCAGCTGAGAGCAGTTTTGCCCACCTGGAGACAATCTGTAACATCTGAAGACATTGCTGGTCATACCCCCTGGCGTTCTGTGTGCTGTGGACAGGATTCCCAGATCCACAGAGCACAAAGAAGCCCATGGCAACCAACTGGTACAAATGTTCCCAGAGTTGAGGTGAGGAAAACCAATCGTAGCTAGCTAGAATCACCCTTCACCCACCCACCTGGTGCATCCCATCAGCCCACAGTAGTCACCATCACTCCCCACTCCCCTTCCTCAAACCCAAGCAGCTGGTAACCACAGGGGTCCTTAAGGGAGCAAGGGTTGGGGAACCTGGGGCTAGGCCCCCACTGCCCAGTTCACCAGTTGAAAAACACACCCATAGAAGGTACCCTCTGGCTGGGTAAGTCTTCTTCTGCCCCTTGTGTGTCTTCCCTTCTGGCAGTGAAAAGCAGGGACAGAGGGAACGTGACCTGCCTGGGTCAAGCCCCAGTGAGCACAAGGGGAGGAGCCAAGCTCTGAGGCCCCATCCTGACCTAGATGGCTATCCTCAAACCAGGAAATGGATGCAGACGACAGGGGATTCTGGACTCATGATGCTACAGATGGACGGCCACCTGCGTGTTATGTCATGGAGTGATTAATGCCAAGATGGACTAGAAACCAAAACCAAAACCTCCAGGCCCTGTGGCCAGACAGAAATGCAACCGTCACCTTCGGGGAGCAGACCTGCCGTCTCCACGAACAAACCCTGGGAATCTCAACCAGCTACTTCACCTCTGGAGGCACCTTTCCTCCTCACAGGGCTTCTTCACACGTGGGTGGAGAGTGGCTGCCCTCCAGGAGGTGGAACACTGGGGCAACCTCCCCAAAAGTATCTTTCTATTGGCCTGGAGAGACGGTTCAACAGAAATCAACAGTGCTCGCTCTTCCAGAGGACAGGGTTCAAGTCCCAGCACTATCCACAAGACAGCTCACAGCTGTCTGTAACTCTAATCCCAGAGGATCCGATGCCCTCTTCTGACTTCCAGGTGCGCATACATAAACGCAGGCAAAAACACTTAAACATATAAAATGAATAAATCTTTAAAAATAAAAGAGTAGTTTCTGGTTTTGGAGAAGGGAGTGGCAAGGAGCCTCTACCTAGCTCTCTTCGCCTGGTTCTCTGTGTGACTTACCCCTAACTTTTTCAAGGAAGGCTGGAGATCCCTCCCTCCACCAGGGGTACTGAGAGGGGCTTCCCTCTGGACGATGGGTGTTCTGAGAACACAGACTGAGGGAAGCATTTATCCCCAGAACAGGATCACTGCAGCAGACGGAATCAAGGCGTTCAGAGAGATAAGCCCAGCCTGGAGGCTGAGGCAGCTCGCCTGAACTCACACATAGCAACTTCACAGCCTGGTGCCCAGACACCAGGGTGGGAAACCAAGGGTAGCAGGGCATACGGACATACAGTCACAAATGGGACCACACACGATACCCTACCGTTGGTCACTCTAATGACGGAACATACAAGTATCCATTTAGGGGCTATCAGCTCCTGTCTAGGTTCCAGGTGTGATGTGGAGATCCCACCGTGGCTGCTACCAACTCAAACCCCTGCCCGAGGCCCACGCCCAGGTCCATCTTTCTCTCACAACCTCTAAACAGATCCCTGATCTTGATTTACAGATATGAGGACCAAGGCAGGAGGTGGGGACAAGTGTCCACCGTCCAGCCTGTAAGTGGCACCCACAGTTTTCCGGAGCAGCACCCCACCACACACACACACACACACACACACACACAAACACAGTGAAAAGCAGTGGGGAGCCTGGCTAGACAGCTAGCCACCAAGGCCACTAAGGCAGAAAAAGGGCACGAGGGGGGTCAGGCTCCTCATTATTGGAACAGACCGTCTTTCTAGCTCCCGGAAGAGTCACTTTCACGTCCCCTGGGACCTCCCAGGAGTCTCTGCGCCCTAGTGTCTAACCTGGCCGCTGCAAAGTGTCCCTTGGACTGCGGGCAGCTCAGCTCCCAGTCCCGGGCTAGCAGCTCCAGCGAGAGGGCGGGGCGCGTTGTCGCCGAGGTCGGGAGGGGCTGGAAAGGAGCGGCGGCGCCCGTGGCGGCGCAGGTGGCCTTCCCCCTCGGCTCACTCTCCAGTCCCCAGACTCACCTGAGCGCGCGGCCGTGGAGCGGCGGGGCGGGTATGGCTTGCAGAGCCGCTGGGTCCCCGCGTCTTGCGGCGGGTCGGTCCCGCCCTCGCTACTTCCTGCGCTGCTGGCCGGCGAGCGGGCGGGCGCACGGGCGGAGCCGGGGCCAGGTGGGCTCCGCCGGCGGCTGCGCGGCCGGAGGGCGGGACGCACTCGGGGCACCTGTTGCACCGCGGCCGCCTCACCTGGCCGCTCCGGCCGGCTTGCGTCACCGCACCTACCGGGACCCGCCTGTGTCCACGTGATCAGTCTGGTGGTTCGGGCCGGAGTCCGCCCTTGGGTACCGTCTACTCTCCCTCCCGCTCTTACGCCCACTTCCTTTCTGCGCCTCTCGCTGAGCTCCTCCGCCTCCTCCAGGAAGCCTTCTGAGAGTGCCCGGGCCTGCGGGAACCTGTTTGCTGTGGGAAGGCCCCACCCACTGCATTCTTTGCAGCAGGCTTCCCTAGCCAGGATCTCACAGAACAACCTTCATGGTGTGGTCTGTTCACCACCACCCCACTTTACAGACAGCTCCGAGGGCAGGAAATTCTGCCAGCCACGCAGGTCCCGCCTTGGTTCTCCTGAGCTCAGGAAAACAGCTCCCAAGTCCATGTCCTTAGGGATGATGTTGTCACAGCGCCCCTCCCATGGGGGCTTTAGGGACCAGGCTCCCCGTGTAGGAAAAGATGGGGTGTGCACCATTGCACTCCAAAATGTCCCCAAGGGTGAGCATAGTTAACAGATAAAAGGGGAAAGAGAAGTAAAGCAGGCAAGAGTCACCATGAGTGCAAGGGCCAAGAAGAGGAGGGAGCATGGTCAAGGGGCAGCCCGAGATGGGGGCAGAGAGCATAGGGCAGTGGGGGCGCAGGGGCAAAGGCTGGCGGTGCCCAGCCTCCATCGGAGAGCAGGAGCCTCTGCCTGGTCAGTCCATACCCACCTTCCCGGGGCTGCCTCAGGTTCCCAGAGTAACCTGGGGTACCATACAGACATGCACCACTGCACCCGACATTTTAGTTTTCCTTCATGCAACCCTGAATTTATGACGCGACACCCCCAAGACACCTCAAAACATGATCATCAGAGCAGACCCCAAACCACACTTGGAGAGGAGGAGGGGACAGCGATGGGCTCTTCTCTGTGGAGACTTTGCATTAAGTCTCCACCCTTACTGTGGCACTTTCTCTGCCTGGCTCATTGTACTGTGTGTGACGAGACACAGTGAATGTCTGGTGACCTGGGAGTAACCCAAGGACCTGGGACAGAGCCAGAGACCTCAGCATGTGCTAGTCCTCTTCCTGACCCACCTCCTATTATCTATTTTTCAGGAAATATCTGTGCCCTCACACTCTAGTCCCCCAACGTGGTTCTCCCCACATGCTGTGACCCAAGCAGTGTACCCTAAGCGCTTGCCTCACTGAGCACTACTTAGAGGGATGATGCTGGAGCCTCGCTTGGCGCTTACTTGGCTATTGCCCTGTGAGGGGGTGTGCCTGGCCGGCCATCCTCCTACGCCTTCCTTAGCCTCCCACCTCAGCCCCGAAGCTAGGTGGTTTGGTTGTGCCATCCTCTGCTCTTTCCGGTGTGATATCATCTGGGTAGGGCCCAAGTTGGTCATGGGGCCAGGGCCGATGAGCGTCAGTCACAGTAGAAGGAGAAGAGGCGCTCAGAGCCTCCTGTGGACTAAGGCCCCGGGTCCTGGAACTCCCTGGGTAACCAGCTGATAAGCTGGGAGGCGGTTCCTGGGAAAAGCGGGTTGTTGCTGACCCCCTGAGGCCATTATTGGGTATTGCACTCACCAAGCCCAACCTCCGTGAAGTTGCTTTGTTGGAAAAATTGTGGCCAGGTGGGAGACTGGTCTCCAAGGAAAGGCCAAGGCCAGGCAGGGAGGCCTCGCACTCCAGCTTCCTAGTAAGGTCTTCAGTGTCAGCCTCTGCCCAGGGCTGTCTCATCACACCCTCTGTTAGTACCCGACACTTAAAGAATTAAAAGACAGGGAAACAAAACAACAATAAAACCTCATCACAGAACAGTTCACAGCAGGGGAAAACTCCCACACAGATTTGAAGGTTGAAAATATTCTCTTTTTTTTAGTGACAGGGTCTCCCTGTGTAGCACAGGCAGGCCCGGAATCATGCAAACCAGGCTGACTCAGACTTACAAAGATCTGCCTACTTCTGCCTCCCAAGTGCTGGGGTTACAGGTGTGTGGCATCACACCTGACGAAAATGCACACAGCAAGGCACACACAGAGAAAGACACCCCCACACACACACAAAGCAGGTGGGGGACTCAGACGCTGAAGTCCAGCCTCTTCCTGGAGGGCGACAGGTTGCTAAGGGTATTTGGTAGGCTAGAATGGGTTCACTTCCTTTAATTTAAGAAAAGCCCATTGGGCCTTTGTGTCAAGCCGCCAGGCCTTTATCTTGGGTCAGGAGGGCAAGAAAGAAGCCAGAAATTATCTGTGTCTGATGTCCATCCCTGTCTGTCTGTCACGGCTCCACCTAACTCCTAGTCCCCTACCTTTGTCCTCTCATTCAGCTCTAAGACAAGTAACTGGTGGAAGACTCTGGGCTATCTTTACCTACCTTCACTCCCAGGAGGGGTGCTGGGTCAAAGCCTCCCCAGAACTCATGTATGGATGGTGACATGTGGCTGGGCCACCTAGACGGCCTGTCCTGAGGGTCTCTTTGCCCCCCAAGATTCCTGGTTGGGGAGAAGATGTGGATCCTGGCCTTCCATCCTTCATAGCTTTTGGTCAGTGCCCATCGGTAGCCACCATCTTTGCTGGGCACCAAACGGCAAGGCCTGTGGGCCAGGCCTTACCCTGAATCCTCATAGATGGGGGACACCTGACTCTAACTGCCTGAAGGGAAGGAACATGCTGACCAGCAGCAACGCAATCAGAGCAGCCCCTTCCTGGGTAAAGCAAAGCTACCCTGGTGGGGACGGGTGCTCCACCTCACACTAAGAGTAAATAGGCCTTTGAGGGCCAGGTGGAACCACAGGCAGTCAGGAGCCTGTCAGCACAGCCCTCAACATCTGTGAAAGCCAAGAAAGTCTACGATCTCTGTCTCATGTAGAAGAGCCGCCTGGTATGGTACAGAAGAAGGACCAAAATTAAAGGACTATTTTATTGCCACTAATCTCATGATCCTTTGGATTTATTTTGACTCTTTAAAACTTATGGTATAAATATGATCTAAAATTATGTATATGCATATATATGCGCTTTCTGCCAAGATATTAATGGTCATATAGAGTACTAACTAATTCTAGGTTTTATCTAGGTTGCCTTCCTGATAGATTCACATTGCACCACATTGTTAAGCCTGAGCCTTGATCCCACTCAGCCACTTCTCCGCTTTTCTGTAACCTCCTGTGTTCCTGATGGGGTTAGGAATTCAGGAGCAAAATAAAATAAAATAAAATAAAATAAAATAAAATAAAATAAATAAAAAAATCCCTCTAGTGTCTACTCCCTCTGTCAGGTCATTGGGGCTCCATTTTGTGGAATCTGGTTCTAGACCCCACCACATTTTCTCCTCCTGCACACATTGCCTTTGGAGTGGATGGAGTTGTGAAATGGCCTTGTCCACCCTGGCAGGGAGACATGTGCTTTTCTCCAGCAGGGCTGCAGTCTCAGCTCATGACTGGGGACCCCTCATGTCCCAGAGTCCCTTGGGCAACCCACACAGCAGGTATTTCTCGACTGTAGAAAACACACAGCCCTGGTCCTGGCTGTTGTACCGCATGACACAGCTTGTGCTGCAGAGGACTTTTCTGCATGAGGAATAAGGTTGAGGGCTCCCTAAAATAGTTTCCCTGCAAATGGAAAGCTGAATGGCAATGAAAAGCCCCTCTCTTCCCAGAAAACAGATTCTTCTTTGACACATTTTTTTCTTCTCCTCTTAATACACCCATCCCCCTTTTTCCAAAATGGGGCCTTTTTCCTCAGTCTTTTATGTGGGGACCGGGCTGCTAGAAGACAAAGTCCACTTGTCAGCAATCTCCTGTCAGCCGCTGTTCCCTTTCCCTCTGGGGTTCTCTCAACAATACAGCCATTATCGGCCCCTCTCCGATTCCACTGAGTTTTCCTCTTTCTCCCGGGCTAATGAGGAGCGAGGCTGCCAGGTTGGACAAAATGGGACAGTTTCATTCCACTGGAGCCCCAGTGTGGTGAGTTCTGGGAAGCACCATTATGGGGGCTCTGTGGGTCACTGCCATGTCATTTGGGAGAACCACTTTTGGGAATATGGCCTTCAGTGAGGGCGGAGGATGGAAATATACTTCCCAAAGCAGAATGTTTCAAGTCACCCTGGGCCTCAGACTCCTGGGCAAGCCCCAAAGCTGACCATCCAGGCTTCAGATCTCACCGGCACTTCGTCAATCACAGTGGGAAGGAAGACAACCTGAAACATTTAGCGCTGCACGCCCCCACCCCCACGCTCGACCTGATGGCATTAAGAAAATACAAGGGCTCGGCACCCCAGATCTGGGCCTGAGATCTCATGCCAAGATCAACTTCCATTTCTTCTCTTCTGGCAGCTACAGGAACTGTGGATTAGGGAGCCGCAGAATCTTACTTCTGATGACGTTCATTGGAGCTTGTCCTGGCCCTGGGAGAGCTTTTGGAGGTCTAGAAGTCCCAGGATCAGTGATGGTTCAAAGAGCAAATCCCCCGCCCACCATTCATCCACCTATCCACCCACCCATTCATTCCGCTCCTCCATCCATCATCCACCCACCTGTCCATTCAATTCCTGCATCCACCATCTATCCACCTACCCATCTACCTTCCATGAATTCCTCCATCCACCCGTCTGTCCACTCCTCTACCCAGAACCATTTATTCCCTCCTCCATCCACCAATTCATTCATTCTTACCAGTCACCAGCATTCACCATTCAGCCACCAACCGCTTCATTGAAGACCCTCTCCCAGAGCACAGGATGCTGTTGGAGTCAGGATGTGCTCAGTGTCTTGTGGCCTGATCACCTACAAGTACTTCTAAGCTGTTGAAAGGAGTCGAGAGAGCTGCCTTGTGTCCAGCGGTGTATTGGGGTAATACTTGGGCAGGATAGTGACTGGGTGGGCCTGGGTGGGAGGTGGGAGGCCCATGTGCCCCATCACTGCTGTTGGATAGAAGAGAGAAGCCAAAGGCAGGGTCAGTGGCTGGAATAAGTACTGTAGCACCTGAAGATAGGAAGTAGAAAAAAGGAGGCAGGAAGCAAAGAGTCTTGGGAAATCAAATGGCAGCTCCAGCAGACGCTGAGACAGTTCATGACTTAAAGCTCCTGAGAGCAGGTATCAGGAATGTTCAAGGTCAATTTTATTAACCCAGGCCACTCAGAACAGGGTCTTTTTAAATAAGTAATGTTTATTTATTATGTGTTATGAGTATGTGCGTGACATGGTGTGTGAATGAGTGTGTGCGTGCCATGGTGTGTGTATGAGTGTGTGCGTGCCATGGTGTGTGTATGAGTGTGTGCGTGCCATGGTGTGTGTATGAGTGTGTGCATGCCATGGCATATATATGAGTATGTGCATACATACGGAGGCTAGAGGAAACTTGAGGGGATCAATTCTCTCCTGATACTTTGAGGATGCTCAGGAACCAAACTCAGGTCACTGGACTTTGTGGCAAGCCATTTTATCTCTGAGCTCCCCCAGCAGCCCCAGACAAGTCCCAGACTAGAGGACATCCCTGGTAGCTGCTGGAGGTAGGCTTGCAACCTCAGTGTGGAAGAGAAGAAAAAGGGAAGGGATAACTCATCTGGGGCAAGAGGAGGCGATAAAGAAAGCCAAGGAGAGAATCAGGGACCCTGGGCAGAGATGGGCAGTGGGAGGCAAGATTGTTTACCTAAGAAGTGAGCTAGCCTCTGCCTTAAGAGGTAGGACAGGGCAGTGCCCGGAGCTACACTTAGAAGCCTAGGCTTAGACAGTGGGGTTTATTCACTGTAGGCTTCTCCATCAGAGCAGAGTCAAGTTGGGGATGGGACACTGGAGGGGTCAACTGCAGAGAGAGGGACATTCCTGGGCCTCCACAGCAGAGGCACTTTGGGTGAGGCCAGAGAGGCCCCTGGAAGAAGCCAAGTCTACTTCCCATAGGCGTAGGGTCTTCGCTCAACTCTGTTCATCTACCTGGGTGCAAGGCAAGAAAGCGGGCACTGCCAGGGTGCCGCTCCAGCAGAGAGGGTGGTTTGGCCTAGAACCCAGACCCAGTCAGTCTAGACTTGGGGGAGGGCACCGCTCCTATCCCACTCCAGAGACCAGGTTCTCTCTTAATGAAGCTTTCAACGAGACTTACAAAAACACACAGATTTATTGCATATCAATCTCATGTATAAATTCATTGTAGCATTGGAAAGATTACATTTGGTATCCAGTCATCCTATTCTACAGCATTGACCTCAAAGCCAGCCTCTCCTGGCTTTTACCTTACAGAAATCTCTACACAAGTACATTTATCTTTGCCACAAGCCTCAGAATGAGATCTGCAAAAAATCACTTTTGACTATTCTCTACGTCGCGTCTCCTTAGCGCATGATTCTCCCACGGCGATCTCCCCAGTCATCAGGAACAGCGGTCTGTTTTCATGGGCATTTCGGGCCTCCTGGCCTTGACTCAGACCCTAACCACATATTCAGTAAGTGCATCTACGGGATTTTCCTCGTAATAAAAATCTCACAAACAGACACAATAATGACCGCTAAACACGAGCCATGCACAGCTTATTAACACAACAGCAATTTACAAAGGAAGGTGACGAGGACAGACCCCAGCCTCCTCCTCCATGGTTTTTAATTCTTTAACATTATATGAAAACCAGACATTTACATTTGATTTCTTTCTCAACACTATATAGTTCTAAAAGGAAAAACAAAACAGAACAGAAACAAATTGAGTCAGATCTGAATGTGACAATGGCAACACTCGTACGGTCTCGAGATTCTCAGAGGTGTCAGGGATATATATATATTTATATTTATATACTATTGTTCAAAATCCATACATACCACTCACACGAGCGCGTATACACACACATACCACATACGCACACACGCACACACGCACGCACGCACACGCACAGGCTTTAAGTTAAGTATTCTGACACTAGGGCCCCGCGTCCCCCATGCTGGAGAGAGCAGCGGTGCTACAGGAGGCAGGGAAGAAAATCCCCAGCTTCCTCCGCTTTGCAAGTGAATCACACAACTAGAAATTCGAGCTGCCTTTCTGGACTCAACCTTTTCCCTCCTGGGAGTGGTGGTTTGAACTGGTGACAGAAAGGAATTAAACAAACACGTGACGGGAATGGTGAGAGAGGAACTTCTCTGGGAATCACGCGAGAACGTCTTGTCACAGTATCGTTCAAGGGCTACAGAGACAATTTTCATGGCTTTGGATACCCGGCTGGTCTCTGTGGACAGGAGCGTCCCAGTGTCCACTGGCAAGAGGGGGTACTGTCCATCACAGGCTCCCCGCCCTCCTGTCCCAGCAGCAGCACAGGGGGCCTCCTCTTCCCTACCTGGAACAGCACAGTGAAAGTTCAGTAGGTTTCAGTCACTTGGGCAGGGAGAAGGGGGGGGGAGGGGATAAGGACCACGATCCAGTGCTTTGCGCTTCGAGTCTAAAACACGTGATATGTATTTGAGCAAGGGCTTCATACACACTCACTGGGGAAGCAGAGGAGGCGGAGGAAGCCAACGGCCCTGTGGGTCTGAGCTCTGAGAGGCAGAGGGGTTAGGTCAGTCAGGGTCTGGGCATCACCTGCTCTCCTGGTCTTAGAAAGTGGGGCTCCTCTCAGGCTGGGCAGGCTCAGCCATGTCGCGCTTACCCACTGCTGGTTTGGCACAGGGATGTCCTGGGTTGTCTCCTGCATGTAGGATCCACCTCGCCTGCAGGATGGTGAAGCCCCATCTTTCCTGCCTGCTCTTCCTAGGAAAGGCGGCTGTCACAGGGGAAGAATGGGGCCTTGTCTGGGGCTGGAGGGAATACAGACTAGGAGGCCTCCTCTTGAATATCTATTTTGGCAAGCAAGTACCAAGAATTGGAAGGACAACATCAGGGAAACAATCCTGGCTGGACACTTGTCCGGCCATTGCATGTGCACGGCAACAGGCATGGTTTGGATCCCCGGCAGTCAGGATCCTGGAACTCACACCTGGTCTACCTCCATGACCCTGAGAGAATCTTCTGTGCCTGACGTGTGGCTCAAGTCAGCTGGGCACCACAAGAGTGCAGAGATGTCAGGTAGGCAGAGCTCACTGTCTGGGGGCCATGCAGTGTGGAGGCAGATAAATCTGGGGTCAGTGCTGTCTTTGTCAGGGGGGCAAGTGCTGGGCCCAAGGGTTGACTGCTCAGGAGAATCTGGGCTTTGCGATGGATGCTCTTGGGGGCGGGGACGGGTGGGCAAAGCACACGGCAGCACAACTGGGACTCTTGAGAAGGAAAGAGCGGTTACAAGAGGAGGACAGGGGTCGGGAGCGCCAAAAAGCACGAAAAAGTGAGCCTTTAACTGCTCTGCTGCTGGAAAAAAGGGTCACAGACGTCTCGATCCAGACAGACGCCCGCTTTGGAGATAGGAAGTCACATCGCCGAAAAAAGAAAAAGCACACGTCTTACTCTTTCTCAGAAGAAAGCATATAATTTGGGGTTTACAAAAGTGGGACACATATGTCTGAGGTTGAGCTTATACAGGGGTCCCGTCTAGCTTCCACGTGGAGGAAACCGGAACTCCTAAGCTGAGGCCTAGACCTTCACTGAGAGGATGTCGTGAACCTGTGAGAAGTGTGAGCAGCTGGGCCCACAAATCCCTACAGCCTGACCATGGCACGTTCCTCAGAAGAGGGTCCCCGCTGCCCTGCTCTGCACATGTGAATGTGCTTCTGGGCACGCATGCTGGACTGTTCTGTCTTACGTCACTGGGATTTGCTGGAACCTGCAGGGTCGTGGTGTCTCCAGGGATGTCCCCCTCGAGTCTCCAGCACAGCCTGGACCACTCAGCATCAGCAGAGATGATTGTCTTGGCCTCAGAACAGCCACCACATTCACGGAACACACCTGCTTGATTTTCATGCTGCTCTCAGAGAGAACCACTGGCATGGCCCGTGTGTGACATGCTTGTGTGACACGCTTGCACACGGCTGTTGACACTGGCATGCCTGTGTGTGACACGCTTGCACACGGCTTTTGACACTGACATGCCAGTGTGTGACATGCTTGTACATGCTTGCACACGGCTGTTGACACTGGCATGCCTGTGTGTGACACGCTTGCACACGGCTTTTGACACTGACATGCCAGTGTGTGACATGCTTGTACACGCTTGCACACGGCTGTTGACACTGACATGCCCGTGTGTGACATGCTTGTACACGCTTGCACACGGCTGTTGACACTGACATGCCAGTGTGTGACACGCTTGCACACAGCTGTTGACACTGACACTATCTCTCTCTCTCTCTCTTTTTTTAAAGGGCAATCCAGGAAGGGTTTCCCCCTTCTTTTCTTGTTGGGATACTCATTTTTTTTTGTTCTTTCTTCAAAATAATAAAATAAATAGAACACTTGTTTTAAAAACTCAAATTTAACAAAATCATATGATTGTCTGGTAAACGGGCAGCGGTGACCGCAGGACTCCTCAAGGGAGGGACACAGGGTATTTGGCACATTAACAACTGCCCCACTCCCTGGTTACCGATCACACAGCACGCAACCTTATCACACGGTTTTGGTCCTTCACTACATACTTAGATTGACATGATTTCTTCAGAATAAGTTGTCCAATGCCAAAAATACTGTTAAGGAAGAAATAAAATAAGGAAAGAAATGAATTAGAAAAAAATTACAAGTTATATACAGATTAAGGTAAATTCCATCGGAGAAAGAAATTATTTGAAGTTGGCCCCTATGGGAATAACTTAAAGCCCATTCAAGCAGAGAATTAGACAATCATGACCGTCCCAAGGGAGTGAGGCATCTGGTCCCAGGGGCTGTGCTGTCTCTGCTCTGTGCGTGGCAGGTCCCCTGGATCCTCCTCTTGTTCCTGACCACCTCTCACCAGGAACCCACACAAAGAGCAGAAGTGGCGGCTATGCGGTTGATCTGTAGTCTTAGGCACAGGTAGTGCTAGGCATCCTGGCGTGGTGGAGCAGGCGGGTAGGTTCCCCACGCTCAGTGGCCATGGGGAGGACATCAGACCGCCAGGGTTGGGAAGAGTAGAAGGCTGAAGGCCTAGATACGGCCCAGAGCCCGGGCTTCAGAAGAGTGGCAGTCAGGGCCAGCGCTGGGGCTGCTGGAGGGGAGAAACCATTAGGTGTCCAGCATGCAAGACCTCAGCCACCAGCTCCCGACCTCCCCATACAATTGGGGGGTCTTGGGTGGGGACCAGTGGATTCCTCTGCAGGCCGCATGGGGCAAGACAACCTCCCTGACTTGGCCTCCACAAGCCTGCAGGCAGGCACCATGACCAAGAATTCCTGTGTAGTCAGCATGCTATTCAGATGGCTCCATGCCCTTTATCCTGCGTCGGGGGCACCCAGAATCACCTTGGCTTATACAAACAGGGTCGGGGATAGAAAATTCTCCATTATCTACATTATAAAGGGCATACCCAAGCAGTGGTCGATGTCCTGGCAGGTGTGGGTTTGCCAATAAGCTGAAATTTCAAAGCAATGCAAAATTACTTTTAAAAAACATTTTGCAAGTCATTTTTGATTTTTTAAAAAATACTGTCTATTTTTTAAAACCCACATGCTTAAATAGACTCTATAGTCAATAAGATTACCAAAAGGGTTATTCATGTAATTTTCATTATAAAAATCATTTGCGAGGTCTCTCTCCGTAGCACATACCCACTTGTTTCCATTCCCCTCCTTCATACCATGCGGCTGCCCAGATGCGGCCAACTGGCTCCTATTGGGATAGAGATTCCACCCCTGCCCACTAGTTATCCGATAGACAGCTTCCCGTGAGCAGCTCCTGGGCGGCCACCAAGCACTGCACCACTGCAGACCATGTCCTTGAGGCCAGTTCTGAGAGGTGATGAAGGTCAACAGATTCTCGAGGGACCTTCAGGTTCTGAGTTTCATTGGAGAAGCTGGACTTGAGCCACGGTGGGTGGGGCTGAAAGCGGAGGTGAGGCAAATTGAAGGTGTCAAGGCGCTTCCCCCGGCCCCTTCTCCATCTCCCACAGCTGGGACCCTGGCTTTGGATTCTGGCCCTGGGGCCTCCAGGACCTCAGAGGTGGTTTATGGGGTTAAAGGCTCCAGACTCTGACGAGGCTCCCGTGATGTTTAACCAAGCATCCAGTGAGCTCTGGGAGGGGACGTGGAGAGGAGTGTCCTCAGAGAGGGACAGCATCATTGCATACGCCTGGTGGGGAAAGGATAGCACACAGAGGACAGGTGAGGGGCATTCCAGACAGGTAGACCTGAGCCTTGCCTGTTTGACCCCCCACCTCCACCCCTGCTCCCACCCAGTCTAGAAGGAAAAAGGAAAACAAAGGCACTAGAGAGGCCCACTCTCCAGTTTGGGAGGGAGAGACAGGAGTATATGAAAGTAGGGGCACCTCTCCTGCCCAGGGTGACACCCGGACACAGGAGCCCCTCTAGGGGCCTCCGGGTCCCCTAGGATTCTTTGAACTCTTGGGGCGCTCCCCTAAGATTGCATCTCCACCTCCCTCCAAGCCCGTTTCTCTGCCTAGTGACTGGCAAAACCCTAAGATCAGTGTCTGCTCTGGGAGCATCCTGGGGCTCGGCAGGAGTTATTTTTCATTCCGTGCCAGTGAGACTGTCTTTGCTTAGCTGACAAGAGCCCTGGGGGACTCTGAATGATTGTGGTGGACTCCTTTTTGGAGTACGGTAGTGTCTTTGAGCTGATGCAATTATAAGGTAATGGGCTGTGTTTGCTGGCCTCAGACAATCATGGGGGCATCCTTCTGCCTCACGTCATGGGACGGGGCAGGAGGTGCCAGGGCTGAGGGCTGTGTGGGGTGTAGATTATGAGTTACAGGTGTGTACTAGGGAAGCCCAACATGGGTCCTCTCTATCCTTGAGCAAATGCTAGACAGAATTAGTTAAGAGACGAAGACAGACACACAGACGAATTGGGGTGAAAATCTTGAGGTGGTGCTGGGGAGGCTGCAGAGAGTAGAATGAGAGCCAAGCCCCTTTTGATGTCCAAATAATGGAGTACAGGGTCCCATGACCACTGTCCCTGAGATGTGAACACAGAAAGTGCCCTGGATAAGCCTGTACCCTCAGGTACTCTGTTTTAACTCCATCTTGGAAGCAATGATCACCTGATGGGTGATAGCCACTCATCCTGGTTCAGAGGGGAGGAAAGCCAGGCAGCTGTTCCCACTGGAGATGGGATGGGGAGATTGGGAAAGCGGCCCTCACTCATGACCCAATACCTAGCTCACGGTTATCTGTCTTTGACCCCCCCAGCCCACCTGTTCTACCAGGGTCTGGGGGCTTACAGCTATTGTGCTCTCTTTAGACAATGCAGTGGGCATGGGGCTCTGGATCTGAATGTCCTCCAGGCCTGGGATAGCCAGAGCCAGAAGATCTCAGGCATCCTTTGTTAAGGAGGCGTGGTGGCCGCTTACTAAGCCAAGAGGAGGTAGGAGGATGGACGAGGGCTCTGCTGGGTACCTACCTGGTTCTTAGCCTGCCTGTACAGGGTTTGTTTTAAAGCCTCAGAATCTAAGGTGGAATTAAGCACATCCTTAACTTCAAATGCTTCCTCAGCTGCTCTGCGGAGATCCAGCCCCTTCCCAAAGGTCGGCGTCGGCTCCAAAGCTAACACACCGCCTCCTCGCTCCTCAACACACCTGCACCAAGGACCGGGGAGAGGGGCCTGGGGTCAGCTCTTTGGCCACTGGTGGCCTCTCTCTAGTGCCTCATGGCTGGTCCCCATGCCTGCATGCATGGCACAGGTTTCCGCGAGCCACATGCACAAGGAGACAGACACGTCGACACACAGACACCCAGATAGGAAGCCACACAGATGTGGGAGAGCAGATGACAGAGAGCAGGAAGGGTGAGTGCGTGCACACACATCACAGGCAGCAGGCAATCTGGTCTTCAGGATAAAGGTAGGAAGGAAGCTTTACTGTTTCGAGGCTCTGGGCAGCTATGGAGGGGTCCTGGCTGCCCTACCCACCCCCAGGACCAAGAGACTGGGGAAGAAATGCTGGCTCCAGAGGGCCATCCCAGGGCATCTCAAATGCTGGCAGCATCACCCATTGCTGAAGTAACTGGACAGTTAGGACATGGGGACTGCACAATTTCTAAAACCATGGGTGCTGGGCCACAGCCTAGCAGAGGCTGGACCCTGCTGCCCCAGGTGGATGGGATAATGGACAATTGCACAGCAGAGCTGAGGACTCCTGACTCAGGGCCAGCAGAGCATACTCTCCCCTTCCTTTCTCCCACGCCAAGCTTCTGGAAGCCCAAGAGGGAGCGGAGACCCAGTGCCCTGGACTCTGGCTAGCATCACCTTAGCCCTAGTTCCAAAGCCTTGTGGTAGCAGCACCTGCTAGACAGAGGTAAGACCAGGATGGAGGAGGTGTCTCCTGAATGGTGGCCTTGTATCCAGGTCCTCCCACCCAGCCTGTTCCCTGGCACTTGACCTCTCCCACCTTCGGGTATGGTCGAAGCCCATGGTTAGGGAGTTGGGCGGTTCCTCATCCTCCTCGTCCTCATAGGCTCCTTGGGGCTCAGGTGTGGGGGACACTGTGTCCTCCTGTGACTTCCCGGCTAAGCTGTCATCATCCTCTTCCTCCAGCTCCTCCTCTTCCTCCTCCTCTACGTCCTCCGGCTTTGCACTGGCTGAGCCTGGACACGGGGGGTTGCTGTCCAGGTCTTGAATCTCAGGCCTGAAATGACAGGTGGGGAAGTTGGCTGTGTTTAGGGGCCTTTCTCCTCACCGCAGACCGCTAAATGTGGCTTCCCTTGACCTTCCCCGTCCTTCAGAAAGAGCTGGCATCTGTGGTCACTAAAAGAAGGAGTAATAGATCTAAAGGCGGTTGCCCACTTCCTCTCCGAGGAGAGAGAGTGATGGAGGGGTTAGGAAAATCCAGAAGAGATGGAGGAACCCTGAGGGAGAAAAAAGGGACAGGGCAGGGTCCCCAAGGGGTGGATACCAGGTCATTTGGGGGCCACTGGAAATGTGGGGTATTAGGAAGGAAGCTAAGACTCCGCCTGGAGAGGAGGGTCCTGTACTGGTGCCGGGGTTGGGTGCTACACAAAGGGCACCCTTAGGGCACTGGTGTAGAAGTTTCTAGATGCCATCCTGCCCAGGATTCTGTGATACCCAACCGTGCGTGCAACTCCAAGCCAGGCATGAGGATCTAAGGTCACAGAACCTGGGGAGTGAGGGTGAGGTTCAGGCTGCTGCTGCTAACAGAACATAACTGTCAGGGAATGTTGGTTCTGGCTTACAGTCTAGGCTCTAACTCACAGCCCCCCAGGGTCTCTACAGCCTAGGCAGATCACTCACACACACACACACACACACATACACACACACACTCACTCACACACACACACACACATTGTATGCATGAGTACAATCACATGTGTGTACATGGAGGCCATAGGTCAACCACTATCTACCATGAGAGTCTCTTACTGGCCTGGGCTCACCTATTTGGATAGACTGGGTGGCAGGCTGGCCTTAAACTCAGAGATCTGCCTGCCTCTACCTACCAAGTGCTGGAATTAAAGGAGTGTGCCACCACTGCCCAACTCTTTCTTTTTTTCTAAACATGGATTTTGAGGCTTGAACTCAAGACCCTCCTGCTGACATACCACCTGAGCCATCTCCTTAATCCTTTGGGCAAGAATTTTTTAGAAAGATTCCATCTTTCTGCATGTCTGTGTGTAGATGTGTTCACGTACGTGTGGGTGGCCGAGGATAACAAAAGAGGAACTGGAGTTACAGGTGATTGTGAGCTGCTTGGTGTGGGTGCTGGCGTTGGTGCTAGGAAGTAAACTCCAGTGCTCTTGGTGAGCCCTCTATCCAGGTCCGGGGCAAGACTTTGGAGCTCCGGTTCCTCATAAGCGAAGGTGAGCAGATCCATCTCCTTCAAAGAGCATTACCAGTCTGGTTCATGCTCACGTCAATGACCATACTCTGTGCCCCAGGGAATGCAGCCATGTGGGCAGGGACACAGCAAAAGACAAACAAGTCTTGGGTTCCATATCGAGAACCCTCAGCTCTTCCTCTCTCCATTCCCACACAGTTCTGGGGTGGGGGCTGACGGAGGCAGTTCTCGTGGTCTTGGGGAAGAGAGGCATTCAGTTATTTTCGATGAAGACGGCATCTTAGCGGGGTCAACTTGCAAAGTGGTGTCCAGGCCTAGGTTGTATAGGTGACTGAGCTGCTCTGCAGACTCCACCCAGGTCACCAATGTCTTCCCACACAAGAAACACTGCCTCTGACCTGCCCTCCAGAACAGGCAGAAGAGTCTTGACAGGCTTCAAGGTGCCAAATGTCCCTGACTTCTAGTCACTTTTGTTGGGGACCAGTCAAGAATATGTTGCTACAACAAGGTACCCCACTTCCATGAGCCTTTGGTACCCCACTTCCATGAGCCTCTGGCACCCCACTTCCATGGGCCTCTGGTACCCCATTTCCACAGGCCTCTGGTCCCCACTTCCACGGGACTCTGGTTCTCCTCTTCAGAACTGGAGATCCCATGCCGAGGTTTTTTTGGGGTGTACAGAACTTCTGTTTCTCAGTGACTTCTCTGATCGGTTTGTTTTCCTAGGGTACAGAGGTGTTTATGCAGAAGGGAGAGTTCCCTAGTAAAGGACACACTGCAGCCTGAATGTTGAGGTTTCAAAGAACACCTCCAGAGCCTGGCTGAATCCTGAATTTCTGTGTGTTTATGTGAAAGTTTATACCTGAGTGCATATATCCATATCCATACACATGCAGACATATTTACCATATGTGGATGCACACACACACACACACACACACACACACACACACACACACACACAGAACCAGACACACCATGTGCTCCTATTTGCACACGACCGTGTATGTGTGTACATCCACATGTGGTAAATATGTCTCTGTGTGTATGTGTGTGTATACAAATCATCTCTGACTTACAAAGGTTTCTAATTTTACAGTAGTGTGAAGATGACATGAAGGACCCACACTTTGAAGTTTGACCTTCCCCATGCTATGCTGTGCACAGGTACAGTATGCCCAGGAGATGCTGGGCATGGCTCCCAGGCAGCCTGAGGATAGAGGGAAGCAGCCACAACTCCACGGCACACTGTGCCATCAGTGTTTTTAGGCATGGGTAGGTTTTTGGTCAGACACATGAGTTGTTCGTGTCTTTATTACAGACTAGGCTCCATGCTAGGTGGTCTGTGTAGCAGCCTACAGTGTGCTTTCTGAGTGTCATGGAGCAGGGTGCGGGGTGTGGGCTTGTTGAGCTGTGTTTGGTGGCTTAGGCCTGTTGAATGTATCATTGAATGACAATCTTTTTACTTTATGGGGTTATCACACAGCCTCACCGCAAGTTGAGCTCTCTCTCTCTCTCTCTCTCTCTCTCTCTTTCTGTCTCTCTGCCTCTCTCTCCATATGCGTGTTTCAGGGGGAAGCATTTCTGTCTGGCAACAAGTGCCTGGATGAAACACACGATGGGGTTGCCACTTGGCCTGTGTGCTGGCCTCTCACTGAGAGTAAACGTCCATGATCTCACAGGGTGTTCTCTCCCCTCGTCTTCTCTCAGTGAGATGCTGTGGCAGGAACACACACAGGGACTCGGGGGCTCTTCTTGTTTCTAGCAATAGAACCTGAGGCCTCCTCCACGCGGGGCCTAGCACCTTCCAGGGGCTAGGCATGCATGCATCCTAAGCAAGACCATCGGAGCAGGTGAGTCTAGACCCTGCTGGCTTGCTTTTCTTACCGTTTGTCCATCCGAGTAGAGGCCTGGTTCATCTCACTGTTGGCAATGAAGTTTCGGATCTCGGAGAAGTAGGAATCTTCCTTCTCATCTAAAAGTGCATGGTTGTCCGACTCAGAGGTGGGGGAGGAGGCGCTGGTGCCCAGGTGGTTGGTGAGAACCCCAGAGTGCTGGCTCACTGTGGAAGGGATGAGTGTCAGGGGCATTCTGGGTACCTCCAGCCTCCCGTGCCAGTGTCTCTTAGAGAGTCTGAGGGGTGGAGTTGCCCACAGCCCCTTCCCTGCCTGTGCTCTTGCTTTGCCCATCCTCCACCAACCTGGTGCACCTTCATGTTCGTGTTTCTTCAGATGCCGGTCCAGGTTGGTCTGCTGCCCAAAGCAGCGGTTGCACAGGTGGCATTTGAACGGCTTCTCTTTGTTGTGGATGTTCCTCACATGCCGCTGGAGGTTGGAGGAGATGCTGAACGACCGGTCACAGTACTTGCACCTGGAAAACAGGTGCACCTTGCCTCAGAGGAGAGATCACGTGTGGCGGGACAGGGCCATACCTCTGTCTCCGCAGCAGTTGTAGCCATTGTGGTGCCCCTGAGGTCACCTGGCTACCCAGCTGGAGAGTTCAGATGGATCCTAGGGTCACTGCTCTAGAGACATCTATGCTCTGTTTAAATTGCCGCAGCTAGTGGAAGGAGTAAGAAGCCAAGGGACACAGTGTGAGATGACATTCTCCAGTCAGCCTCAAGAGGGCAGCCTTGAAACATGGAAAGAGGCAAAACAGGCTGGCAGGTTACCCTGAGATGGGAAATCACAGGAAGGCCTGGCCCTGGCTCCTCTGACTGAAGACCTTAGACAAGCCCCATATCACTTAGGGACTCAGTGTGACTCTCTAATGCTCTCAGTAGCCCTGAAGGCTAGATGGGAACTTTTGGCCTTGTGCCTTTGATGCTGAGGCCAGCTGGTAGCCACACTGAGCCCTTCAAGGCACCACGGGCTCCTGCGGGCTCAGATTATTGTCATGCCCCCACTAGGTTTACTGAGCACTCATACTGGAAAAACAATGCTAGCAGCTAGCACACATTTTATCAAAAATCGTGATGCAGTTAGCGGCCATCGGCAGTGAGGGATGTCCGCTGTACGTGTGCCTCCAGGTGTGGCCTCCGTGGCCCTAACAGCCGAGAACAGAGGCCTGTTCTCCCCCAGTTTTATAATAAGCTCAAGCAATGCCCACAACAAAGAAGCCAAGCCCAGAACAAAGAGTGGCAAGTGATGTAAGAAGAAGCCTTCCAAGTTCTGCAGAACACGTGAGCGGCCTCGGAAAGGAGCAATGTCTGCATTGTGGGAAGTCTGAGCTGTGGGGTGGCTGACAGCTTCTTCCCGAGGGCCTGTCCACACGGGTAGACCCTACAGCAGCAATCCCGATGCCACGCTTTTTATTGCATATATGTGCATGCATGCAATGTGTGTGTGCACGTACACATGTGCAAGTGCATGTGTGTCTCAGGTATATGTGGAAATACCTGTGAAACTGGCCATCACAATGACTTTTGGGTACTTATCTGGATCTTAGAGGCACACAGCACTTGAAAACTATGTTTCTGTGACTGTATATGCTCATATTTTGGAAATGAGTCCTGTTAGGTGACAGTGCAATACCCAATATCTCCAGGGCCGGCACCATGAGACAGGCCGCCCTCTTTTGTGGAGCCAGAACCTATGATGTCAGCCTCAGTGAGGACAAAGATGGGGGGCTTTTCTTCACCCACAGGGATGTGTGACAGTTCTAAATACAGCAGCCTTGCATTCCTATGGGCCCCACCATCACTGCGATTTGGGTCTGGTGGCCTGCTCTGGAGTAACACTCTGGTCACGAGCCTTTGTCATGTGGTTGAGGACATGCCTGAGGACACCAGGGACACAGCCAGGAGGGGCTGTACCAGAAGCTGCTTTTATAGCCTTGTGCTGTCCACGAGAGGAGGAGCCAGGCCCAGAGATGAAGATTGGAGGTCTGGGTGGGTTGTGTGGGCCCTTGCCCAGGGTGTCTGACGGGTCTGACCGTGTGCTATGACAGGGTGTGTCTGCCTGTGTTTCTGTCCCTGCTGAGTTCAGAACCCTTAAGAGTTGCAGTTACTAACTTTGCCCTTGGACTCTCAGGGCCTGCAAGTCCCCTGGTCCCTGGCTGCCAGATAAAACCTAGGAAGTGAAGGCTCTAGAGAAGGGGAGGCTGCTCTGAGAGGGGCCCCTCCTCTTGCCCAGGCTCTTCCCGGCCACAACTGACACCCCCAACCTTGAGTTCCTTGTCCTGCTCTTCACAGCTCACTGATTCAACACCTGCAGCCTCCAGCCGCCCCGAGCCCAGGCTCCCCGGGTCCTTTTATACTTTTAGCTGCCTCGCCAGGCTCTTCAAGAGCCAGCAGCTTCCTCTGAAGCCCAGGTTAGGACCTCTCCTATCTTTGGTTGCCCTGAGCAGCCTCTAGGGCACGTGGGTGTCCTTGGGTGCAGCATTTCTTCCCACAGCCTGGGAAGCAGCCTGACTCTTGAGACCGCCTGCAAAGTATGTCCTGGAGGTATCTCTGCTGGTTTTCTTAGCCTAGCAATTACAGACATCAGTTCTCCAGGCTCTGCAGCCTCCTACAGAGGCAACAGTTCAGAAGGAATTTTACCTCTCACCTGCGCCCCCCCTCCCCACACACCCTAAAACACATAGACACCTTGATGGAGCCAGGCCCAGGTCTTCCTGCTCTTTGGGGGTGATCTCTCAGGAAAGGAAACTTGATTTGCATCTGCAGAGTAAAGCCAAAGCCAAGCTGTCCATGGGACTGGGAATTCGCTCCACCAGGAAGAGAGTTCTCTGCAGATGCGGTAGGTCAGCCAGGCAGCCCCTGTCTGCTTGTCTGTCTGAAGCATATCACAAAGTTCATTTTTTTGGTTCCTCAGGAAATGTAGAGACACTTTGACAGGTCCTCTCACGCACCCCTGCCCCCTGCTCTGGCATAGACTCCTAAGCATGGGAAAGCTGGGGGTGTAGTGAGACAGAGAGGGGATGTCAGGGGAGGGAGGCTCGAGGGTAGAGGCTCTGGGGCCGGGATGGGCTGTGTGTTCTGTCTGCTTGCAGTGCTCTGGATGTAGCCTCTCCTTGTTCTAATCTAAATAAATGGCCCAGGCTGAGACGTCCACTTGAAATTTAGGGGAGCAGAGAGCCCAGGGCCGTGAGGGAGCAGAGTTCACCCAGCAGCTGGGCTCTGCACTGTGAATAAGCTGACAGACGACTCAGGAAATTTACAGCCGTGCTGCATAAAGCAACACACCATTGTGCTCACAGAAATGAGAGGGCACAGGCGGCCCAGCACAGAGCTCTGGGAGGACCTTACTGTGACCATGCCTGTGGCCCTGTGGCAGTTCTAGGGAAGCAGGGATGCATAAGTCAGGAGAGGGTGAAGCCAAGCCTCTCGGCCTCCAGGTACCAGCGTCTTCCTTGAGACACAGGAGGGCTACCACCAGCCATCACGGCTTCATCACTTTGAAAGTGAGGCCAGAAAAGGAAAGATGAGATTAAAAATGTTCTAAGAATAAAAATAAATAAGGAAGAGGGCTTGCAGGAGCCACCTGCAGCCCCACCGGACACTGCCGGCTTTCCTAACACAGGACACGGAACAGGAACTGGGAAGGAAATGAAGACAGCACAGCTGCACACTGGGAGGTGTGCACCCCGAAGCGGGAGTCACAGGCCTGATCAGGAGGTCCAGGTTGGTCCAGGAAGGCCCATGTACACTGCAGGCTATGCCCGGCAGCCAGAGAGCCTCTACATTGGAGTTGGAAGGAGGTGTACTGGGGTACGGCCCTTTTCTCCTCAGCGTTTCCATTTTAAAGATTTTAATTAAAAAGTTATCCGTGTGTGGGTGCATATGTGTATACATGTTCATGTGTATGTGTGTGCATGCATGCATATATGCATATGAGTGCACACATGTGTGGAGGCCATAGGTTGACACCGGGTGTCTTCTAGTCTTTTTTTTTTTTTTACCGTATTTCTTGAGGGTCTCTCATTGAACCTGGACTTCACTAGACTGGCTGGCCAGAAAATTCCAGGGATCGTCCTGTCTCTGCCCAGGTAGCAGTGAGGCTAAGGGACACACTGCCATGCTCAGCTTCTATGTGGGAGATGTTCTCATGCTCGCAAGAGCATCTCTCTCCTGCCCCAGTAGATCAGATCTTTCCACCTCTGCAACCCAAGTTCCGTAAAGTCTACATCCTGGAGTTTTAGGACGTGAGAGTGTCATTAAGTATGTGTTCTCCAACTTCAGGCAAAGATTTCAAAGCCAGGAGAAGCTAAGGACTGCTTCCTGGCCGGAGTGTATGGGAAAGCTGTCCCTGGGGAAAGCAGAGGCCACCCCGTGGCAGGACACAGAGACATGTGTGAAATGGGTGTATTTCTGAGGACTTCCTCATCGCCCAAGGCAACCTTTTTCATCTTCTCCGGGAGATCCCAGACTCTAAAGGGTGACTACACCCACATGTGAACACACAGTGACCACGCACACATGAGCTGACAGTGAGGTGAGCGTCACCCATGGGTCAAGCGCCCTTGCCAGGCCTTTGCCTTGTGCAGTGGACTTCTAGGATGGGCTATGCTCTCTCCAGTCACAAGTTAAAACTCTCTCCAGTTATCAGAGCAAGACCAAGGTCCCCAGACGTATGAAGAGGCAAGCTGCACGCTTTAAACCCCTCGGCGAAGGCCTGCCTCGAGCCAGATAAAGTCAGGATTTGCAACACAAACTTGCAAAGCAATTATTGTTACCAAAGTCGAAACGCTCAGATTGGAGAGAGCAAAAGAAATCAATGATAATTAAATTCTTCTATAAACACGGCCCCTACCCTCTAGGGGCTCTTAGCACGACACACTGTCCAGGAGTCGGCTCTCATTACAGAAAAAACACGGGGCTCGTTTTCTGGGCGAGGACCAGACCAAATAAATCTTTCTGTTGCTCGCCTTTGTTAAGTTGTAAGTCACTATTTTCAGAGAGCAGACGGGGGGGGGGGGGTTACGTGTCAGGGAGTGCTGGGAGGCACGGGACACAGAACTAGAAAGAGCTGTCGTTCACTCCGCTAGCACAGATGTGGGCCCGTGGTCTCCAGGGATGCTCTGTAAACCTGATTGGGGCTTGGGGATCACAACACATGCATGCCCACGTGGGATGCCTGCCGCAGGGAAGGGCACACAGACCGAGTCCCCATAGCTACTCCCTGGTGACAAGCACCGCACGGCACAGTGCAGGAGTCTAATGCCATCGGTCTAAAACCCAAAGCCTCGGCTGGCTAGACACATCCCAGAACGTGTTGCCAAACTGGTCCTGGCAGAGAAGTGGCCATTTCCCTGTTTGTCTCAGGGTGACAATTGCCTGAGTTCTGTTTAAAAAGGCCTACTCCCTGGCTGGGAGCACCAGGCAAGGGACAGTGGCATCCTCAGCCCTTCTTAGTGCAAAACAAAGGCTCAAGGGCACAAAGGACAGGCACCTGGGGCTGGAAGAGCAGGCAAAAGTTGCCCTCGCTTCCACCCCTTGGAGAATCTCAGGTCGTCTCTAAGCGGACACTCCTCAGCTTTGAAGCAGGGATAGTAAGATCCACTGGGAGGCGGCTCTGTTACTCAGCGACTCTCAGATTCCCGAGATACAGAGTGGTCCACTCTCTACTTCAGCAACACATGCATGGTTTCCCACTCAGGGCTGCTGCGGGGAACCAAGGGCACCCCATTTTTGTTAAGAGATTATACTTGGGGAGGAGGTGGCTATGGTGGTTATGTCAAGGACAAGATTGGATGGGGCTGGCTGGCTAAGGGTCCCCCAGGGACCTGTGGAGAATCCAGCTTCAAGTCACATCTCTCTCCGATTCTGATTGTCTGCCCTGGTTGACACTTTAGCTACAGGAGGAGAAAGGTTCTTTTACATCTTCTTTTGGGAGCATGGAAGGAGCCTTCTAGAAATTTCTTGGGCACTCCCTGCCTCATCCTTGTACTATTCCAGGGAGGTAGAGGGTGGTGGGCTGGGAGATTGAGGCAGACACACTGAGCGCTGTGGTTTCTGTCCCTCTGACCCTCTGGTGACCACAGCCCTGTGGGTATATCTGAGTGTAGGTGTTTGCTCGGAGGCAGGGAACGAAGGGTGCATGGAAGCAAACAGGGACACCCCCTTACTAACACTGGGTGGCTCCTACCTGTATGGCTGCTCCCCAGTATGTGTCCTCAGATGTCTTGTGAGGTTCGCAGATCTGGGGAAGATCTTGCCACAGTACCTGGGGCAGAGGGAAGAGAGGTGGGAGAGACATTAGGGTGGTCCACACTGCCCTTTTCCAGATTTCTCATGCAGAGCACAGCTCAGAGGCCTCATGGCTGGTGGTAGGAACTGCCATGCCAGAATCCTACTTAGTCCAGACATCTCAATAAAGCACAGAGCAGAGGGACGGGCGTCACTTCTTCAGTCTGGGGGCCGTAGCGGCTGGGATCGGCAGCAGAGCCTTAGGAGCATGTCTTCTCAACACCATGGCCAGCGGCAGAAACTGCAGCCCTGGGGCTCACCATCCTTCCTAGTGCTCTGGCAAATGCTGTCGGCCGTGCTCCTCAGCCAGGTGAGGCTCAGATGGTCCAGCACAGCGGATGGTTTTAGAAGCCCTACCCATGTTACTCGTGTGTAGCAGGTAACCTGGAGCAGACAGCGGGCCAATACCCTCACGGAGCTTCCCTGTGACCCCAAGGGGCACGCAAAGCCTCACCTGCACGTGTATCTCTCCTTGCCCTTCCTGAGGATGGGATCCGAGAGCGTCGGGGGTGGGGACCGGAAGTTGAAGGGGTGATGAGGCAGGGGCTGCAGGGAGCTGCCTGAGTCGGCCTTCATGGCTGCAAAGCTCTCCAGCTTCTCCGTCATGGTTTCTATGGCTGACATCTGCAGGCACGGAGAAGGCAGAGATTACGGACTCAGCCTAGCTGACGTCTGTCTTCAGAGAGTGGACACCTGGGGTCCCTGTGTCTAATCATATCAGTCACCCTCAGGTGGTCACTGGAGGCAGGGCCACAGCTTACTCTGTCCTTGTCCTTTTTAGAACTGGAGCTATGGTCCTTTCAACCTGGTAGGCAGAGTTTGATTGAACTCCAGGCTATGCGGGCTCCACTGAGACTGAAGGCTTTGGTGTTGGGGGCACTGATCACAAGCCTGTGCCTCTCCTGTCCATCCTATGGAAACCATGGGAGAGCAAGGCAAGGGCCAATCCAATAGAGGAGTTAAAGAAACTCATGGAACAATTTTGTGGGACCCACCACGAGTTGAAATAGGTGTCCTAGTCTATATGCCTCTGCTAAACATTCATCCCAGAGGCCAGTTTCTCCTTGCAGACCACAGAAACAGGGCTGGTGAGGGTAGACAAAGGAAGACAGGGGTGGGGCAGGTGTGGATGCGGATGTAGAGGGAAAAGGTGCAGGCTCTGCAAGCGCTGGGAATGCTGGCAGAGACTAGACTTCACCAATGGAGCATGGGTGAACAAGAAGAGAAGGTGTGACCTCCTCACCAGGCTCCTCACTCGTGGCCAGCTGCCTCTGCTGAGTGCTAGGCCCCTGCACAAGCTGTCCAGTGATGCCAGAATCTGGGACCCAGCTGCCCGTGAGTGAGCAAAGGCAGCATGCCACAGGGCTGTGATCCTTCTGCACGGCCCTGGTCACTCAGCCCTTCGGCTCCTTGTTGGAGTGCCCAAAAGCATCCTCATGGGCTCTGTTTGCTGGGCACTGCCAACAGGGAACGGAGGGCTTTGTACTACTGCTACTTGGACGCCTCATCATGCAGAGGTATTTGGTATCTGGGGAAACAATGGCAGGGCTGTAACAGAAACCCATAGAAAGCAGTTGAGTGGACACTATGTCCAGCTACAATGGTGAGTAGTCGTTGGACAGCTCTGCAGAGGCTATAGAGATTTTGGGCTTTGGCCTGTTGAGATGGGACCAACACATGACCCTCAATACTACACTCAATCTTTGCAAATCATGCTCACGAGTGGGCAGCACCCTAACAGCTTCACATCTGCTTGTCAAGTCTCAGGTCCAGAAGGGCTTGGGGATGACGGGGCTGGGCACTGGAAGGGACAGGTTATTTAAGGTCCCTGAACAGTTGTAATGTCTGTCGCGTGGAAGCCTTCTTTCCACGGTTACCAGGTTCTTTCTGTCTAAGTGACAGACAGTCTATCAGACCATTTAACTGGTGACCATAAGTCATCTCTTTTCTGCCTCCTCATCCTGGCTCTAGGCCACAAGGGCAGGCAGAGAAGGTAGGCCCATGGGAGCAGTGGGCAGAAGGGACAATGGGCAGCCGGTCCCCCGCAGGCCTCTCTTCCTCAAGTCAGGTGGGTCCCGCTTGCCTGGCCCCCTCTGCCCCATCAGACATTCCCGTGAGCTCCGAGCGCAAACACAAACACCGGACGCGCCTGGCTGGCTTCTCGACTTTTTCCAGTCGGTCCTGGGAAAATTGGGGGAAGCTATTAACCAAACTCTGAGGTCCGATGGAACAATGGGAGCTCTAAGTTTAGCTGTGAACTCAGCCAGTGTGCAGGTTTCACAGACTGAGGCTTACCCAAGGCGGGAAGCTCGGGGAAGAACAATGCTCTAAGCAGAGTTAAGATTCGCTGGTGCCCATAGGAGGGGCCAGACCTCTTGCGATGACGACAGGACAGGACACTTGGAGGACTTTCCCTTGGACTGTGCCCTTGGGAGGTGGGGGAGCATGTGCCCCGGGGGCAGGCAGGGACATTCGCAGGCTGGAGGGGTCTATGCTCCACTTCCTGAATGCGGGGCATTCCAAGGTTCCATGGGGCTGCTTGTGAATGTCTGGCTTCCTCTGTGTTCCCTCTGCTCCTCTCCCTTCTGCTCAGTCTTGCCCCTGCTTCTTTCCATATAGTCTGTCCTTTATCTGGTCCTTGCGTTGAAGCAGGCTAACGTATCACCCAGCTCAGGAATACCAGCCCCAGGGTTTCCTTATGTCTGACACTGTGGTCCTTTTGGCATCCGGAATCAGTTACATTCCTAGGGCCTGGGGCTCTCCCAAGCATGGGGCTCCAAGCATGGGCAAGAGGCCCCTAGACAAACCCCCGAGGGCTTCTCTATGAGAACGGACCCTCCCCTATGTTCTCCATCTCCACAGTGATCTACAGGATCTAAAGAAAGGCTCCTCTACTTCCGGGGAACCAGAACCCCCCCCCCCAGGTCCAGAGCTTGTTCTTGTGGGTCCTAAGGACACCCATCTCAGATGTCCACTGTGGTTGTTACCTGGGGATGGAACAGTAGTGGGGACGGCCGCAGGTACTTCTCTTTCAGGACTCCCACAGGGTCCGTCACCTTCCGCTTTTCTACCCTGCTGGACAGCAACACAGAGGGTTACATACCCCACCCCGCCAAGCCACTTGGTCCTCCGTAACATGCCTGTGCTGGGTTGATCATGAGGTTGCTGTGGAGGTGGCCACAGGGCTGCCCAGCTAGCCCCTATATGAATTCCAATGGGCCTTGAGGGCAGTGTGGACAAGGAGCAGCCCAGACTCCCCCAGCTCCCCAGTTGTCCTAGGACCCACCCACTCAGTGGTTCCTTCACACTCTCCCCATCTTCTCTGAGCTCTCCTGAATCCTCTCCGACTGTTTACAGAACGTTTTGTGCTGCAGCATAGACATTCTCTGAAGGCTCCACCTGCACCAGCCTCCCGTCCACTGGCTGGTCATACCTGAGTGGTAGGGCTGCCCTCGGGGTCTCCTGCACACCCACAAGTTACTCTGCATTGCAAAGGCTGCACTCCTATCTCAGGCATTGGTGGTGTAGAAGTCCCTGAGGTGTTTTGTCTAAACCCGTGGACCCTCTTGCCCCACAAAGACACCAGCACGAGCTGTTCCTAAGTTGCTCTCTTGCATCCCACCTGAGCCAGACCTCACTTTACCCCTTCTACCAGCTGGAGCCTTTGCTTCCCTGCCCTCTAGGGAACGGCAGCAGGAGAGGTGGGCACCGCAGCTCTAGGTCTCCAGAGGAGACAATGAGGAAATCAAGAACTAGGCTGGCCATAGGAAGGGCTTTGGGAAGGGGTAGAAATAAATACCAAGACAGTTGGCAAGAGCTGTCAGCCTGGGGCTTCCTTCACTCAGGTAACTAAGGCCTGCCTGCTGCGGGGAGGGGCCTCTCACGACAGACACTCAGCCTTTCAGTCGTCTCGGGATGGTGATGCTGGCAGAGAAAGGGACCCAAGGGGCAGGAGGAGGGCCTTGATGACGAGCCTAGCATTGTGGCAGCAGCGGGGCAACTCAGGACCCTCCTTACAGTCTGGCTGCACTCTGTCTTAGTCTCCTGTGCCTTCACCTAGTGGGGATTCTGAAAACGCGTATTTGTCCCCCACTCTGGACCCGTTTTGCAGAGGACCTGCACAGTGGAAAAACATTGCTGTTGCTTCCCCTGAGCTCATCTGTCTGCAGAGGCTCCTGTCCCACCAGTGGCTACAATCTTAGGTCCGAAGGACCAGCACTCAGCCTAGCTTCCTGATGTTACGAGTAGAGACCACATGAGGATATAAAGGGAGATTCTGGGCTCCTGTGGTCAGTCCCCAAGATTCTCTTCTCTCAGACTGACCATGGATTCCTTACAGCTTACAGAAAATGTGTGAGGGTCTGATCAGTTTGGTAGACGGGTCGGGCAGGGGGCAGTAGGAAGGGCCGGGAGGGGGTTCACACAAAGTTCCCCCAGCCGTGGGGTCTAGCCAGAGGCTCTGTTTGTCTCTAAGTACCTGCTATGTTCTGCGTGAGCCCATGGGGCAGTTGGTGCCTCTTGCTTCCTGCCTTAGTAAAGTTCTGACTAGTACTTCCTCCTCTCTTTCCTCTCTGGAGCCTCAGCACTTCCTTGTGCGAGCTGTGGGAGGCACATTTTCTAAGAAACACCTGATAGATATCTTTCTTGTTTCCTGGGATTATGAAGCCAGGATCTGCCAGAAAACAGAAGCATGGCCGGGCAGGGAAGGTGCAGCCTGGGGCCTGGTAGATAGATACCTATGGGCCTAGGTGGCCATGTCCCCTGGGTAGCAGCTGTCCAGTGTGCTTCCCTTGGGATTTTCCCACAGCTTTATCAGGTGCTTGCCTCTCTTATAGCTGTGGGTCCATCCCCAGTCCTCATGCCATGGCCAGCCCCGAGGAGACAACAGACACACAGGCATGTTCCCTGAACATCTCTTGATGCGTGCTCACACATGTGCACAGACAAGCCTGACAAAGCAGGGTCAGCGCCAAATGTATGACCCCCTTCCTAGGATCACCCACTTCTTACTCCCTGTGACTCCCTCACCCAGCAGAGTCGGTGACATGCTGGCAGGGTTAGGGCTCCAAACATGGGGCCTGGCCTCCTCTGCAAGCCCACCGGCTTCTTCGGGAGGCTCAGTGCCTTTCCATAAGACAGGGAGTGGATTCAAACTTGCCCTTCATTGGAACCAGTATCAGACAGGCAAGAATTCTGCCCTACCAGGACCAGCAACCCAGAGGCCCCCCTAGTATTGCTCTAGGGCAGTGTGGGGCCACAGGGCAGTCTCAGGAGAGCGGAGCTGCAGAGAGACAGAGCAAGTTCTCAGAGGTAGAGTAGGGTGTGCTGACCCTCATGGGAAGTGGAGATTAGTTCCTGAAAAGACAGCTGATGGGGGATGGGTCTAACGGAGAGGCTCGAGGTAGGTTAGAAGATGTCTACCCCTGAGGGAGCATGGGACACTCATGGACCAAGGCACCTCCCTGATGTCAACGAATGCACAAGTTAGGAGGCTGAGAAACAGTGATAAACAGAGTTCCCGCCTAATAACTCCATGGATGTGGGCCCCTGGGGAGAGAGAGTGAGGACAGGCCATGTTAATACCTGTAGATGGGATCCATGAAGAAGGGCGAGGGCTTGGCATAGTGCAGGGATGGCTGCTGGGGCAGCTGTGCTGGGCAGACCTTAGCCAGCCCCTCGCCAACCCCTGGCTTCCGTTCACCGTAGACGTGGTTCTTCCGCGGTTCACGGCTGCCTCCGTTCTGGCTCGCCCGGGCCCTGCTGCCGATGCTCAAGTCTAGCGGCTGCTCCTCACCAGATGAGGGGACCAGGGAGACCTTAGGTGTGAGCAGGGCAGGCTTGGCCTCTTTTGGTTTGGTGGTGAGGTCGAAGGGGCACTCTGCACTGGGGCCGCCCACCTTGAGGGCATCCCGGGGTGACTTTGGCTCAGCCTTGACCAGCAAGTTATGGGCGAGGGCTCGGTCCGTGAAGGGGTAGAGAGAGTGGGGGAAGTTGGGCAGAAACTGGAAGGGGAACACAGAGTGGTAGGGCAGCGAGCCTAGTTTCTTCTCCTGCATGCTCATGAAGCCAGGCCCGAAGTACTTCTCAGCGATGGATGCAATGGCCTTGATGGAGTCGCCGGCGGCTCCTGAGGCCGTCAGCAGTTGCTCCTCGGGTGGCGGGAAGAAGGAGTGTTGGGAGTAGAAGGCCGGCACCTCGGCCACACTGTTCATGGCCCCAGGGGGCACTGATCCACCCCCAAACTCAGGTTTGCTTTCAGATGACTTGGCCTTGTCCTTGCCCTTGTCTCGGTCACTGTCCACGTCACTGTCCAGGTCTGAGCCTGTGCCCGTGGTGGTGTCCAGGTCTGTCCCCGTCGTGGTGTTGATGTCCTCAAAGTCGCTGCCGTCTGACATGTCAGGGCTCCTGGCTTTGACCTTCTCGACGTACGCATCTTCCAATCGGCCGTCGAATTTCTCCTCTGGCCCCGCGGCCACCGTGGCACCCTGGCTGCTGTTGCTGACAGCAGAGACAAGGGGCAGGGCTGGGTTTCCCAGTGGGCTGGGGAGCTTGGCGTCCTGCGCGTGGTTCAGGGGGCTCTTGAGCAGTGGCGTGGGAGGTAGCAGAGGCGGTCGTGGGTACAAGGATGGAGGAAAGATACCTGGGAATCCCGGAGTGAGCGTGGGGAAGGCTGGAGGGGCGGCTGAGAAGGGTAGGCTCCCAGGATGAGGTCTGGAGGGGAAGTACTCACTGAAGCCTAGCCCCCCATGGTTGAGGGTGGGGGAGGGTTTTGTCTTGTCCATCATGGGGCTGGGGGTCAAGGGCAGGCCTGGGGTGAAGATGCCGCCCGGCGTGTAATGGTTCTTGCCCTCA
The DNA here is from genome assembly GCF_950005125.1 of Chionomys nivalis. Lineage (NCBI taxonomy): Eukaryota > Metazoa > Chordata > Mammalia > Rodentia > Cricetidae > Chionomys > Chionomys nivalis. Next base: position 2,003,393 of record NC_080096.1, on the reverse strand, counting down.
CAGAAGCGCCGGTGCTTGTTGAGGGAGGAGGTGGTGCTGAACATTTGCCCACAGTCCTTGCACTTGATCTGAGTTCGGCAGTCTGCGTGCATCCGCTTATGCCGGCACAGGTTGGAGAATTGCGTGTAGGACTTGTGGCAGACCTCACCTGAAATACCCACAGGAGGCAAGTAGAGATGCGGTGTGAGATCCCTGTGACTCCCAGGTATAGATGCAGGCTGGGGGCTGGCAAAGATCACCGTGCCTTTTCTCTGGGGTCCTGGCCTGGGGGACCATGCTGTCTTAGCCTTCTGTGGTGGGAAGCATGGTATCTTTATTGATGGCTGATTCTCACCCTAAAGTATAGCTAATTCCTGCACTGTGATCTTTGGAAGCCACTGGGAAGACCGTCTGTGGTCCAGGTTGGGTGAGGGTAGAGCAAGGGCACACAACACCTAGTCTCATTGGACTAGGAGGTGGCTAGCTCAGAACATCCACATGACCTGCCTCAAGGCGGTAACCTTGGTTGGCTGTTTCTACAAGGGAGCAGCTCCCTCTTCCTAATCTAAAATGCCACTTGCTTTCTGTCCCCATCTCTGTCCCAGTTCCTGCCACCAGCATCTCAGGAGGGGATGCCCCAGAAGTTCTCAGGAGTCTTAGAGTTAGGGTCTGGGTTGGGGAGCAGGGCTTCTGATTGTGCTTGTCCAGTTTTGGGGTTGACCAATAATGGGGTGAGGCTCTGTCTGTGACCTTCAAGGTAAGGGCTGGGCCCATGCTTTCAAACTTGGAAAGCCTCCTAGCCAGGAGCTCCCAGTCTGGGGGTCCAGCAGGGTCTGCTCTAGCTGACAGACACCATCAGGTCTGGGACAGGACAGGGTAACACCAGCTGGACCTCAGTCTAGCCTAGAGGCTCAGAAGACCACAGAGCTACCTTCCTGAGGCCTGGGAACTGGAGCTTTCACCAGTCTTTCTCCTTTTCTACTATAAAGGAGGCATATGTGTGTATGGTGCACATCCCTCCACACACTCTTGCCTCCCACTGATAGGGACACGCACATGCACACACGCGCACACACACACACACACACTGTGTGTATGGTGCACATCCCTCCACACACTTAAACCCTTATAATCCTCTCTCTCTTTCCACTGACAGGGACACACACACACACATGCACATGCACACACACACCCTGTGACTCTCCCCACAGTACAGTCTGCTTTCTGCAGCATGGTGGAAACAGTGATTGTAGCCTGTCTCTTGCTCTTGCTTTCTTTCTATAAATCCCAAGCTGCCGCTTTAGCTGAGATGTCTTTTCTCTGAGACCATCACATACTATTTATATTAGCTGCCCCGCCTTCCTGGTCATCATGGTAGGACATTTTTCTGGCTGAAAGGAGTCAAACTTTGGTTCATTTAATCAAATCTTCCCTTTTTGGGATATTGTTCTGGGAGAGGTACCACATTTAGATGGTCTATAAATAGCCTCACCTCATTCCTGGTCTCCCACAGGGAACCACAAGGCAGATCCCAAGCTCAGGTTACCTGGACAGACTAGACAATCAACACCCTTGCTATGTTTCTGGGTCCCCAAGGGATCCTGGTGGTACCTAGATATGACCTCCTGCCATCATCATAAGCAAGCCTCCCACTCAGGGCCCTCCTGAGACAGAGGGACCCTTGGTTCCTACTTGTTACTACAGCCAGGGAAGAGGACTCTGTGGTAGATGGAATGCAGACACCTGACCCAGGAAGGGCAGGTCCCAGACATTGAGAATGGCTGCCGGGCATCCAGAGCCACCCAAAGAAGGTGGCAGCTTCCGGAATGGGGAGAGTGTTGACTGTTATATTGTGTTGGGTACAAGAAGCAGAGCTGATGAATCTTCCAGGACAGGAAGGGACCCTGGCAGGATTCCTTTCCTTCTGGGACATGTGTGTAGATGCACATGAGCATAGGCAAGCAAGCATGCATGCATGCATGCGCACCTGCGCGTGCACGTACACGTGTACACACACACACACACACATACACACACTCACTCACGCACACCCAGGGAGGGGTAACAGTGCCAATTTACTAGCCCATATTGTACACTCTTACACATGCACACAACTCCAAAGATTCTCTTTTGAAAAGTATCCTGAGAATGTTTCTGTGACCCAGACACTTTCTCTCTTCTTCTCCCCTTTCGTTTTGCCGCCCCCGCCCCCCCATATCCACATCTGAGCTCCCTGATGAGAAAGATGCTATCCCAGTCTCTGCACTCAGTGAGGTGAGGATTTGGGGGTTCCTAGACATTGATTGTACACCCAGGTTTCACTTGACAGGCAGACGTAGAGTTTGCTTATATGTAGCTGGTGCCTGGTTACTGGGGACTCTTCTTCGGAAGGGCCACATTACTAGACTCCCTCCCGAGCTTCCTCCACCCTCCGAACACACCACGGTCTGTAGGATGCACACAGTGATCCATCACACACATCACACTTATCTCACACAGGTGTGTCATTCGGATTGCATGGCACACTCATAAGGCCCGCCTATCCACTTCTGGGCATTTCTTTTTAGTTGACTACCCTTGGCCAAAGCAAGGTTGCAGAAATGGGCCAGACCAAAGACAAAGGGAGAAGGGATCACGGATGCCAGGAGATCCTTAGGAAACACCATGCTCAGGGCATGCCATCTAGAAATGGTCACATTCAGACCCTCCCTAGGAGACATGGTGCCCAGAATATGTCATCGGGGACAGTCATACTCAGAGGTCCAGCTGGGGCTCTGCGAGGGTGGGAACACAGGGAGGAAGGGCAACTGGCCCCTTCTCCACAAATCTCCATCATTAGAGTCAGATTTGCCTACTACGCCCCTCCAGCTACTGCAAGGAAATCTGGAGGTGTGGGGAAGATGTAGGACATTGGAAGGGGAAAGGGGTGTGTCTATAAACATGGGGGAGAGCCAACAAGGTAGTGGCATGGTGTCACATGCCTTGTATCCAACTAGGACCAGCTATAAAGGCTTCTGGGTAGATGAGGTCCTCAGAGGGGACCTGGTGGGGGCAGGCTGGGTAGAGGGGGCTCCTCAGCAGGGACCTGGCAGGGGCAGGCTGGGCAACTCACATATGAATGGCTTCACCGTGCTGTGGATATGTTTGTGCTGTTTGAGGCCGGAGGATGTGGCAAAGGTCTTGCCGCAGTCGGGGCAGGCGTGGGCCCGGGCACCAACGTGCTGTGAGCGGATGTGACGCTGGAGGTTGCTGGGATCCGTGAACACCTAGGGGAATAGATGCTGTTGGTGCATGCCTGCCACCGTAAGCCTAGGGGTCTGAGGGCTGGGCCCTGCCACTCTCCCTTGTTGCCCCTGTGTTGAGATGGTTGATATAGGTCTTACTGTAGCAGTGATTACTAGAGGGACCTTAGTGGGGTGTGGAACCTTTCCTGGTCTTGATTTCCCTGTCAGTGGCCTCAGAATACTGTGACTCAGAGGCTCCAAAAATACTCAGTTTTTTCCAGAGCACTAACCGGGTGGTCATGGGTCTGGGGGCTTCACCCCGCCACCCTAGGCTTTGCACACTGGCAGGGGACACAGGGCTGCCCCTGAGAAGACTCAGCTCTGGTCTTGGCTCTGTTTCCTGCAGGGCTGTTTGGTGACATAATCTCTGAGACTTTCTGCCCTTCTCAGTAATGCGGAAGGACCTAAATGACCTCAGGGCATCGGATCCACTACACCACATCTCTCAGCCTCTCAGGAGTTTTCCACAGTGGGGTAGAGGGAGAGCCTAGAGGTGAGTGTGTGCTCTACGGGGCGGGTGCCGGTACCTTGACACAGTTTTCACATTCGAAACGCTTGCCACTGTCGTGAGACATCTGGTGGCGGATGAGGTTGGACTTCCAGTTGAAGGCCTTCGGACACTGGTCGCATTTGTACTCACGCTCCTCTGTGTGGACAATCATGTGTTGCTCCAAGCTGTGTACAGAGGATGGGGATCACTCTAGGGTCCATTTGTCTGGAAGAGGAGCTCCCCTACCCCATATGGCTTGCTCTCCTGTGTGTGACCCCTGCATGCTGCAGGGGAACCAGAGTGCATGCTGGCTGGAGGTTCATACTCTTCCTCTTTTGGGGGTCACTGGGAATAAGGGCAGACAGCCTACCCATCTTAGAGGAAGAAGTCAGTGCCCGAGCCACCTTGACTCAAAGCTGCCCTGTCCCTCAGCCAGCCAGGGGCAGGGTGGAAGCCTAGGCAATCTTTGTCAGATGATCCCAACATTAGGGCTAAGTTTGTGCCTGATGCTGTGGTTGGAATTATAATCCCAGCATCCAGGAGGCTGAGGCAGGAGACTTTCGAGGTCAAAGCCAGCCTGTACCACACAGCTAGCCCATATCTTGAAGGAAAAAACAAACAAAACAAAACAAACGCCCCCAAAACAAAACAAAGAAAGCTTGAGCCTAAGAGAAAGTGTTCAGGGTACCAACACTGTCATAAGTCCCAGAGTAAGACCGAGGCCATGAAATTTAAGTCAGCCCTTGCTGGCTGACCAAATACCAATCAAGAAGTGGTGGGCAGCGGTGGAGTGGGTCGTGGATGAGATGTACCACAGCGGCGAGAACAGCTGCTCTAGGGGCCGGATCCTCTTGGCTGCACTAGCAACCCCTAATCCCCTCCTCCCTGGGGACTCTGCCTCTCCTGTCCCCAGGATGACCGTTAATCTTCATGAGAAAAGCAGTAATATATCACGGCCCGTTAATTACGGGGCCCAGCCATCCGTTTAGAGCAGAAACGCCTGCTCCTCTAGCTCCCAGAGATTGTATCTTTTCCCTGTTGTTAATTGTGATTTATGTGTTTATGTAAAGAAAACACGGACCCTCCTCTCAGCCCTGTTCTCTGCGACGCACTCAGGCAGGATTTGCCCACATGCTTTTTCTCAGTCATCTGCTCAGGGTGGAGGGTCTGCTGTCCCCAGGGAGTCCATGATGGGATTGGTGGCGAAGTCCTAGTAATCATAGAGCCTGTTAGCGGCCTGATGGGGTTTTGCTCTGACTTTGCAAGGTTGTCCTGAGCACTCTTCAAAGGCAGGGCCTCTGAGGCTGGAAAAGTTCTCAGACTCCTCCACGCCTCGGAGCACTGGAGCCAGAGGTCCCAGCTTCCCCTACCCAAAACCCAGGATGCTCTTTTGTCCCAGGGGTTTATATAGGTCCCCAAGGTTTCTGTGCCTGGGTCCCCACATTGGTCTGGCTTCAGGGCAGATTGGGCCTGCTCCAGCTGCCTGTCTGGCTGTCACTCAGCTGGGCTTGAAGCTCTCTTTGCCCATGCCTCTGGAGTCTCTCCCTGGCAGGTAGCTGCCATCTGAGGGGGGCATTCTCATGAATGAGGGCCTTGTGTGATCCTTTAGTGGGTCCATTGAGAAGGGCCGTGTATGTCCACAGAACAAGGTTGTTCTACATCCTTTCTATGGTAGGTGCTGCACCCTGCATCTCCCAGTTTGGGGCCTTATTGCAAAAGTATCACTGGGGCCAGGTGGTGGCAAGACCACGCTGGTCTGTGAAAATAGAGAGTTCAGGCTGTGTGTAGGGCAATAGTGCCAGTGGCCTGCAGACCAGGCCCAGTGGGTCCTCCTGCTGGGGCCAGGCCCTTTACAGTAAGAAAATGCCTTGGTCTCCTAGCCCTAGTGTCCAAGACTGACAGGGAGGTGGGCTGGAGACCAAGGGATCACCAGCTGGAGGGAGTGGGAGGTGGGGTGGGACGGCACCTGTATTTGTTGGGGAACATCCGCTCGCAGTCCTTGCACTCATGAGCTTGCCCATCGTTGCCCCGGCTGAGGCCCTCGGGCTTGAGGTCCTCCCCGAGGCCCTCGTAGAGCGGGGTCCCTGCAGAGCTGCAGACATACTTCTTGTGGCGCCTCAGGTCCAGTTTGCACTGGAAGAGCTCATCACACTCCTCGCAACGGAAAGTGGGGTCCTCTGCAAGACAAAGGGCAAGGAGGTGAGTGGGAGAGCTCGGTACCCAGGCCTGGATCCGCAGGGGACCCATTGCCCTGGGGCTTCCATCCCACCCTGGCTCCTACCCAGCTTCCTTCCAGCCCTTGTCCTGGCTGTCCAGGGGCGCAGAGGTCACAGGACAGACCAGACCATGCTGGAGGACCTCATCTCGGCATTGTGGAAACACTGAGCAATTTCAGGCTCCTCCCTGCATCCCTAGCGGTCACTGTGGATTCAAGGAGGCCCTACCTCGGAGTGGAGAAGGAAGCCAGGCCAAGTGCTTTGTTTATGAATTAGAAGAAAAAAGCAGGCAGAACTCCATCGCATATAATAAATTATTGTCGTCAAGGTCAAACAAATTAAAGGGGGGCAGCTATTATTAAGTTTATGAGGCAGCATCCCGAGCACAGTGCCAAACCAAACAATTAGCCCGGAGCTGTAACTGGGGCGGGTCTCTGCGCCCTGCCCCGCCTTCCTGCTGCTGTTAGCCTTTCAGTTTTCACCCAGGCCCGGAGAGAGAACACCTGCTCTCAGATCTTGCACAAAGAGGGCTTATGTGCACACGTGGGCATGAGCATGTGCAGTCTGTGTGTGCTCTGAAGTTGCATGCGGATACATATGCTAATGCAACTGTGTCTGTGTGAGTGTCCCATCCCCTCGGTACCCATGTTTGCGAAGCCACGTGTGGATGTGGGTGCATGCTTGGGCGTCTGCACCCAGACTTTGGTGAATGGGCACATGCACATATGTGTACCTACATGTAAATATGGGTACATGATTATGTACATAGTTACATGTGTGATGTGTTAGTGTATTTTCGCATTTGAATGCACATGTATTTATGTATGTCCGCATTAATGAACATGTAGGTAATCATGAAGATCTTCATGTGACTTTGTATGTATTTTTGTGAGTTATGTGTGCATGGGTATATGTATGTGTTCTATACATCTGTGGACATGGATGATTATGTAAGGTGTTTGTGTATACGTGTGTGGATTTGTGTCACTGTGTACACAGTTGTGAATAAGTATGTACGTGTTTGTATGTAAGTGGTCACGTGTTAGGGGTTTGCATTTGTATGCTAATGTGTGTGTTTGTGTCTATGAATGCTGCATGTGAGGGGTATGTCTGCATCTATGTACATGTGTAAATGTGTAGGGAGGTGTATTGGGTGGTCATGAGGGCTGGCCTGGTATCCAGCAGTAAGCAGGGACTTAGATCAGGGCAGAGGCAGTGTTGCTCCTGGTCCCAGCTCTCACCAGAGAGACTACCATAGCCACAGACTGTTTCTGAACCTACAGGAGATGGTTAGCATCTCCATGCCCTGAACAGCATGCAATTCTAAACAGGAACCCTCTCCTGCTGCCCAGAAGCTCTCCTGAGTGGAAGTGTAGAGGTGATGATATTCAAGTATCTGTCCTGGGCTGTACCTGGTACTCCTAACAGTGGGTGCCCGGAATCCAAGGTGGGACTCTGCAGGGCTGGGTATCAGATGCACAGCCAAGCCCATGCAATGATGCCCACTATGACCCCAGTGCACTCAGCTAGTCATATCTGAGAAAGGGGAAGTACCTGGATGCCAGGGAATGGACACGTGTGTGTTTAGGACTGACTGACAGGCACTACTGATTTCTAGAGTCCAGACATCCTGGCCCCACTGGCTTACCTCAGCAACATAGAAGCCTCTTTTGGGAGGAAAATGAGACCATGGAAGGAAGGTGCTGTGGGTCTTTTGGGTCAGTGGAATTCTTTCCTATATGTAGCCCTGCTGAGCTGTGCTGTGCTGTGCTCTGCTGTGCTGTGCCCTGCTGTGCTGTGCCCTGCTGTGGTGTTCCCTGCTGTGGTATGCTGTGCTGTGCTGTGCAGTGCTATGCCCTGCTATGCCCTGCTGTGCTGTGCTATGCCCTGCTATTCTGTGCCGTGCTGTGCTATGCCCTGCTGTGCTGTGCCCTGCTGTTCAGTGCTTTGCCCTGCTGTGCTGTGCAGTGCCCTGCTCTGCTGTGCTGTGCTCTGCTGTACCCTGCTGTACAGTGCTGTGCTGTGCCCTGCTGTGCTGTGCTGGGGAAACAAGGATTGTATTCTTGCCTTGGCTTGGAGGTCTCCACCCATAACATCTCCAGGGAAGGCCCTGAATTTCCCCTTAGGTGCCAGAATGGGACCACATGACTCACAGGATAGGGTGGGGAGGAGGCAGGCACAGGTGATTCACACAAAGAGCAACCACCTTCCATGTCTACAGAAGGAATGAACTACAATTCAAAGAGGGGCTCTTCTCAGAGTAGCGAGCTGTGAATATCGTGGATGCCCATGTGGAGACTCGCTGGGCACTCTTTGGGGCAAGCAGAATGCCGAGACCCTCCATCCAAGGGGATGCCCTGTATCCCTCCTCTGTCACTGATCAGCTGTGACGGGCACTGTTCATTATTTGGGCATGAGATGCAGGGTAGCAAGGTCCTGACTTCCCACAGAGGATGGAGGCCGACAGAAGTCGACACTATTAGCATTTGGAGGCATTCCCATCACCCTTCACACCAACCCTGGTGTGAGTTAGGATGCTGTGTCTGGGCATTCTAGGCACATGCTATCATGGAGTCCCCCGTGGTTCTACAGAGCTGCTCCTGAGGGCTTGAGGGGATGGATGCATGCAGATCACAGACAGTCGGGAATAAGAAATGATCATTGTTATCACACTCTTTCTAGACTGAAAAAGGAGAAGTCATTGTAGTTTAAGAGGAACATGAGATCATTGGCCACACCACTGGCTGGCCAAAATGTCTACTTCTGATTTGAAATTTGGGCTTAAAATGATTTTATTTTTAAATTAACTTAAATTTTTTTAAGGCAGGGTCTCACTAAGTAGCCCTGGATGGCTTGGAATTCTCTATGTAGATCATACTGGCCTTGAACTCACAGAAATCCACCTGCCTTGCCCCCAAGAAGGTTGAAGTAAAGTCATGTGCCACCACATCAGGCCTTGGGCTTAAAATCTTAAGTGTAGGGATTTATTAAGAAATTCAGCTTGATTCTTACTTAGAAGTCACCCTGGAGGGGATGAGAATGACCTTGGTGACAGTATTACCCTTCTCCTCTGCCCCATGTGTCTTCTGGACTTCAGCTTGTCTCTGTAGAAGGACAGAGTTCGGGATGGGACATGCCTCTGCCCGTGAGTGGGGTGGAAGAGCCTCTTAGATTCTTCTGGGCAGGGAGGGCCGACCTTGGGCACACACCTGGGGCACACCGCACACCACTTTTATTTTCCCAGAACACAAAATTCCATCTAAGGAAGTGTTGAAAGGGCAGGTTATACTGGTATTACGTCTATTATAGCCCATCATGGCCCGGGTCTCTCCTGTGCACACCACACAATGGTCCCCATCGTGGAGAGGCGAAGTGGATTGCCAGGGGGCTTTCTAAATGAAGAGAGTGTTTGAATGCAAACGATTTCTTTTCTCCACGGAGCAAGTGCTTCTCAGGAAAGAGAGAAAGAGAAGTCTTCCCCCTCCATCCACTAATCAAAGCATTATAAGGTCACCTGACTAAGGAGTGAACCGTACCATCCGTCAGTTGGCAAACCCATCCAGGGCTCCAACCCTGTAGCTGGTGTATCTGTACAGGGGAGCCATGCCGATTCCTACCCAAACCAAGGGTTCCATTTCCTCCTTCTCACAACGGCCCCCACCAGACCTCCAGACCCCCTCCCCTACAAAAGCACAAGAGAGAAACTGGGAAAGAAACTCTATCTAAATGTAGTGGGGGTCTTGGGCTGCGGTAGATCAACCTTCCACCGAATTATACTGCAGCGGCACCTGCCTGTCAACCCTGCACCTCCCTTGTCTAGCTCCAGTTCCATCATCAACTTTCTCGGCTGAACAGGAATGTTACAGCAAAATAAATCCCTGCCTAATGGCTTTGAGACTGAGGGGTTCACAATTACATGGCACCCGCATCCCAATCTACAACTCCAGCTCAAAAGCGCTCAAGAGTCTACTCCAAATTCCTGTGGCGATAAGGGGCTGGCTGCATTTAGCCCGGGCTGGGATAAAAGATTTTTTTTTTATGATAATTATCTGAGTGAGGGACGCGTTTGCATTTTCTTTCTGTGCAATTCTGAGTTTAACTAGGGTGTGTGTTGGGGGGGTAGCTGTTGGGGTGGCAAAGGAGTGATCTTGACAGCAGAGGTTAGAAAAGTCAAATATTTGATGTCAGACTATTATGTGCGGAAAGTAATTAGCTCACAAATGTTTGATTAGTTATTAGGAAAATGGAGAGTGGGTTATTTAATATCGGGGTGGGAGGTGTGTGTGAGTGGGGGGGAACAAGAATCAAGGCTTTTAAATATCTTTTTGGAAGAAAGACATTTCACCGCATGAATGGAGCTGCGTGGGTGAGGATTCTCCTCTCAGTTCAGAAGACTCATCCGGCTTAAGACTCACAGGTCCATTCAACAGTCATTTTAAGGAAAAGAAAACCCCCCTCTTGTTGCATAAGTCTTGGCAATTCATTTCTGCTTTCCCGATGGCTTAATTAAACCCAAAATTTAGAGGCGGAGACAGAGGACCTTGTCTGGTAAAATGGTCCTTCTACCCCAATTTCTTGTCTGACAACTTAGAACTATGTATTGCTGCAGAAAAAAAACAATGAGGCACTCTGGTCACTGGCAGGCTTGTAGGGTCAACAGAGAAACTGAGGCAGAGTTCCACAGGTGTGGTCACAGAAACTTCTGCTAAATCCAGTGGGGATCATTGAGAAATTTTTGTGTTTCCTGAGGGAGTCCAAGGCACTGGCCTCAAAGAGAAGGGAATGGATTTATTCTAGATTCTAGAAACATTTAGGGGACATTTCTTTTTATGTTCACTGGTAGCTCAGTCTTAAGAAAGAAGAAAGACATGAGGGCTGGGAAGATAACCAGAAACATGCTTGCTGCGTAGCACAGGCCCTGAGTTAATCTCCACGACACGTTGGTATGGTATAGTAGTAGTCGTCAATAATCCCAGCACCGGTAGGGCGGAGACAGGAGGGTCTCTGGGGCTTGCTGGAATCCAGTCCTTGGCTAATTACTGCAAGCTCCAGGCTAGCAAGGGATCTCGTCTGGACAGCACCAGATGAATGACAGCCACGGTTGACCTCTGGCCTCTATATGCATGCCCACATATAATGCACCTCCCCTGCACGCACAGGAAAACACAGAAACGCCTCCTATGCCCCACAAGAAATTAGACACAAACCCTTGAGTTCCCTGGTCATCAATGACCATGGAAGGCCAACAGACTCACTCTTCGTTGCCAACATAGTCTTCTCGAAAGCAGCTGTGCCAGGACCCCGAGTAGACAGACATAGTCTTGAGGGGATATAAACCGTGTGTTGGAACACCCAGAATGTGTGAAACCGGCTTCCTCTCTAGCTCATCTCAGAGGTGCTCAGGTGTACAGTGGTAAGCAGGAGCACCTGCGGACACACCCTAACAGATGGGTACCTATTTGCATCAAGAGCTTAAGACTCATCCTACTGTGAACTCCATTGTAGCCCTCAGCTTGCTGGCCACCACTGCTTCTCCCCTGTGTTTCTCCAAGACTTTTAATTATTGGTGGACATCACTTCTAGAGGCAGCCTGGCTGCTCTCCCCTCCTACGCAGGCTGGAGCCATTCACAAAGGAGCGCTCTGGATTCTGCCTGGCCTCCCAAGTACCAACTAGGTTGGGGTCATTTACTTCAAAAAGCTGGTAAGAGGAATACACTTGAAATATCACCTAGGGGCTGCGGAGATGTCTCAGTGGATAAAAGACTTGCCACATAAGTGCAAGGACCAGAGTTCAGATCCCCAGTGCCCATGTAAAACCCAGGTAGGTGTGACTGTCTCTTGTAACCCAAGGCTCAGGAAGTTGAGACAGTGGTCCCCAGGCCAAGCTGGTTAGCTAGACTAGCCAAACTTGGGAGTTTCAGTTTCCACAAGAGACCCTGCCTCAGGAAAGTGGAGAGTCAGTAGGGAAGACACCCAAGAACAACCATATGTGCATCAGTACACATGAGAGCACATGCCCACACACATATACCCCACACATATATGTATGCATATATGTACATAAACACACACACACACACACACACACACACACACACACACATATATATATATATATACAAAAATTCATTTTCTGGGTCACCAACACTATATAGATAAAATTCAGCATAATGCCCATTGTCTTACATTGCCTCAAGCCCCTCTTCAGGATGTGTTTTGAGACCCCCAGGAAAGGTATGGGTCTCTAGTCTCAGGGTTAAGGGGGGTAGCCTGTTGTGCTGGTTGGCTTTATATTACTATCATCATCATCATCATCATCATCATCATCATCATCATCATCATCATCATTATTGTTATAGAACAGAGTTGTCTGGGAAGAGAGAACCTCAACTGAGAAAATGCCTCCACCAGATTGGGCCTAGGCAAGTCTGTAGAGCATTTTTTAAGTTAATGATTGATGTGGGAGGGTCCAGCCCACCATGGGTGGTACTACCCCTGAGCAGGTGGTCTTGGTTGTATAAGAAAGCAGGCTAAGCAAGCCATAGGGAGCAAGGCAGTAAGCAGTACTCCTCCATGGCCTCTGCTCCCAGGGTCTCGCCTTCAGTTTCTGCCTCTGCTCCCAGGGTCCTGCCTTCAGTTTCTGCCTCTGCTCCTATCAGTGGACGGTGACTTGCGATATGTATGCCAAATCAGACCTTCCTTCCCATGTTGCTCTTGGTCATGGCCTTTATCACACTGAGAGAGACCTGAGTCATACACCTGGGGTCTGCAGAAGCTCAGTCAGGGCATCGGCTGGCAAGACCTGCTGGCAGGCAGGGGCGGCACACCACTCATGTTCTCCCAGGTGGGTGGGGGTTCAAGGCCACAGCTCAGTAGGCTCTTACCATCCAGGCTGGGTGCCACAACACCCAAGGAGTAGGCACCTTCTTTCACGTGTGCCAGCAGCTCTTCTCCAGGCTCGATGTCCTTGATGACTTTATAGTAAATCTAGGAGACAGAGATTAAAGACAGAAAGTGAACACTGAAGTGGTGTGTTCTCATGGCAGAGGTACTCACAGACCACGGAGCTTCCCCACAGAGGTATTCATGGACTACGGAGCTTCCCTGCAGAGGTACCCATGGACCATGGAGCTTTCCCTGCAGAGGCACCCACGGACTACAGAGGTACCTATGGACCAAGGAGCTTCTCCTGCAGAGATACCCATGGACCATGGAGCTTCCCCCTCAGAGGTACCCATGGACCATAGAGCTTCCCCCGCAGAGGCACCCACGGACTACAGAGCTTCCCCTGCAGAGGTACCTATGGACCACGGAGTTTCTCCTGCAGAGGTACCCACGGACCACGGAGCTTCCCCCTCAGAGGTACCCATGGACCATGGAGCTTCCCCCGCAGAGGCACCCACAGACCACGGAGCTTTCCCCACAGAGGTACCCACGGACCAGCTCCCCACCACTGCAGGGCTACCCAGAGAGGGGGCTGGCCTGAGGGGACCACTTCACCCAATTTCTAATTTTTTAAAAAAAAAACATGTTTATTTTATGAGTGTATGAGTGTTTTGCCAGCATGTAAATACACCACATGTATGCAGTGCCTGAGTAAGCCAGAAGAGGGAACTGGATCCCTTAGAACTGGAGTTATGGTTGCCATGTGGGGGCTGGGAAGCCTCCAGAACAGTGGTTCTCAACCTGTGGGTTGCAACCCCTTTGGGGTCAAAGGGCCCTTTCACCGGGATCACGCATCAGATATTTACATTATGATTCATGACAGTAGGGAGTGACGGTTATGAAGCAGCAGCAAAAACGTTATGGTTGGAAGTCACCACAACATGAGGACCTGTATTAAAGGGTCACAGCATGAGGAGATTGAGAACCACTGATCTAGAAGATCAGCAATAATCTTAACTTCTGAGCCGTCTCCCCAGCCCCCAAACTGCTTATTTTTTAATTTAAACAAATTTTATTATATTTACTTATTTTTGTGTCTACTGGGGGAGGGGCAACATGTGGATCTCACAGGACAACTGCTAGGATCAGTTCTTTCCCCCACTATGTGGGTCTTGAGGATTTAACTCAGGTCAGGCTTGGTGGCAGGTGCCTGCTGAGCCGTCTCCCTGGCCAGATCCGACCGTGAAGAAGGTCATTCCCCAGAACTTCTGCAGCATACGGAGAAAGGAGAGGAACCCAGTCCATTTTAATTTCTCATTTTGCTCTGATAGAAAGGACAGGAGAGAGCCCGAGAGTTGGCTCAGTGGTTATGAAGTGGTTAGTTGCCAGCACCCACTTCCTCAGGTGCCAGGCATGCCAGGGGTACCCTAGGAAACATCCCAGATTACAGGGACTTCCCTCTGGGAATGCTCCAGTCTATTCTCAAACCTCCTTCGTCAATGTGTGCCTGAGACACTTGGCTCTAGGGGGACCTGAAAGTTCTGGGTGTTGGTGACTTGTGAAGGCACTTTCCAGCTGGGCACAGGCCCCGTGGGCAAGGTTGCTGCCATGCGTGACTTTTATACCAGTGCGGCAGCTGTGAGTCTGGCAAGCCAGGGGTGGCATGGTGTGCATGCCCACCAGGAGCTGCATCCAGCAGGTGACAGGAGTTTGGGGGACAGGGGTGGAGTTCTATGCCTGGAGGGAGGGAGCCCTGAGGCGGAGACAGCTACATTTGGGGTGTCCAGTTCAGTGGTAGGATCTGAACCAAGACTGACAGGGGTACCCTAGCAAATGTCCCAGATTACAGGGACTTCGTTCGGGAGACTAAGCTGTCAGAGCACTGCAGGTGGCTTTGGGGTGTGTCTGTGTCTTCCCTGACTTTGCCCAGGCTCTGTCTCAAAGATTCCAGAGGCCCAGCCTCTCCTAGTGCAGGGCCTAGGCCTCCCAGGAGCACAGTGACTCAGTATCTCTTATCTGGAAACGTCAGACACATGGCTTCATCTCTCTCGGGTAACTCACTGCCTACTGCAGAAGTGGTTAGCTTGGGACTCTCTTCTGATGTTAGGACTGTCTAGGGGTGGGAGAAATACCCTAGAGACACCAGCTGCTCTGGGGAGGCCGGGCACAGGTCCATCCAGCTGCCCTGGGCTAGTCTGCATTGTTGGAGGGGAACAGGGCATGAGGAAAAGGAGAAGAAAAAACATTAAAGAGAAGACAAACTTGCCTAAGCCCATGGAGAGAGGCAGTGATTCTCCTGGCCATAAACGGTAAACAACATTTTTGTTGCCACTCATTGGTCCTGGCAGAGGTTTGCCCTATAGATACTGAAGGGAGCCTGGCGTGCCTGCTTGCCTCCCAAGAATACAGTCCTACCTAGGGCAAGGGCAGCTAGCTCCAGAGTGACACTTGGGAGTCACTAAAGAACACAGAAGAGCCACGCTGGGTCCCAGTGCCCATTGGCTGTCACCAACACCAGACAGCGGAAGTGCACAGCCAGGAACCTGCAGGCGTACCCAGCAATCTTATCAGTGAGACAGTCCTTCACAGATCAGCTCATAGTAGTAACTTGATTTGGCGTATTCTCAGGGAGGTTGATAATACAAAGAGGTTTTAAAATGGAGACGAGAAATGGGATCAAAAGACTTCTTGAATAAAACCAATGGTTTCTGAAATCCCAGCCACATAGCAGCTGACTAACCTATTTTCTTGAAGGTCAGACTCAAGCCGCCTTGCTTTAGAAGATGATCCACCCACAGTTGCTCCAGCGTGAGGAGCTGAGGCCACGCGGGCACCCCCTGAGCTGGAGGGGAGGGTGGGTGTCAAGCTGTTAATAAGCTTACCCATGTTTTCCTCTGGCAACAGAGCACATACAGACACATACAGCAAGTACATGCTTCATGCCCATGGCTCAGTGACAATGTGGTAGGTGACCTGGTGTTGGGTACAAGGGCTGGAAGAGGGGACCGAGAGCTTGGCCAACAACCGGCTTTGCTCCCTGCTGCAATCACCCAGATTGCACGAGGCCATGGTTACCATGCCAGCAGTGCGTCCTCCTACCAGCTGGCTGCTGGGTACCTATTCCGAGAAGTGGGTAGAGGGGAGAGCACCCATCCTTTCCACCCGCAACACTTTTCAGGCTGCCAGCCTTTCTGGCCTGCACGCCCTATCACACTTCTGGTTAGGTTGACTGACCTCCAGGGCTCCTCCAAACACACTACCTCCTTTCCCTCTGAGCTAAAGGAATCTGGAGCCTTGTCACCTGATTCAGAAGGCTACAGGGTCATCAGCTTCTCTCCTGGTTTCTTTGAAGGTAGCTGGTTCTCCTGGAACCCACTCCTATCCACCCCCGACCGTTTGGGGGCCACTGGGCCTCTTGACTCCTACTTTAGCTCTAGGGCTGCCCAGCTTCCCTTCCCATTATACCCTCTGAGGGCTGGGGCATTCCGGGGACTCCACACCCTCCCACACCTTTGTTCCTTGGCTCACCGGGCCTCCAGGGACCTCTACTCCGGTTCTGTAGACAGGAGCCTTCTGGGACCCTCCCACCAGCATGGACACCGCGAGGCGAGCCACAGTAGGGCCACAAGTATTCCTTTCTCATCTTCACAGAAGGGCCACCAGGGCCCGTCAGGGACATGTGGGGACCACAAGGCGGCAAGTTGGGCAACTATGACCAGTAGGACTTTGAGCCCCGGACGTAATTAATCAATCCCTATTAGTGCTAATTGCACAGGCCGGGACGGGGCCCAGGTGCTCCAGCTTGCTCCACCTGGAGAGGCAAGGAAATGAACAGGAATCTCCACAGACGTTCCTGAAGTCTCGGCTACCTTAGGCAACCACGGGGGCACATACAGAAGCCACCCCATGCTTTTATGACCTGTCGCAAGTGGTACAGCCCTTATCAGCCAGCCATTCTGAGAAAGTCAGTTCCTGCTCTGTGGAGCTGGGTGACTGCCCTTAACAAAGGCCAACTTTGGTCGGAGCTGGCACTGTTGGGGGAGCCAGGTTGAGGGAGGACAGGATAGGGTGTCTCACGCTTAAGCATTGCTGCCCACTGTATGCTCCAGGCCCCTTCTGTGCCTGGCCTATAATAAACTATAACCGTCGTCCCTTAAGATTCCTGCCAACTGGTTGACTGCATCCATTTGGAGTGCGCTGGTCCCTGACCATTAGCCTCACAAGAGAGGCTGTGAACAAGGAGTCTAGGAAACCCAGGAGTACGACCCCTCCAGCCCTCAACGGCGTCTTGGGGTTTGGGTGGATGGCTGCAGGAAGAAGCTGATTGCCTTCTTTCTAAACCACAGCGCCACATGTTTTAGGTACATGAGTCCTGGGGTCCTGTCACCTCAGATCTAGTGGCTATCCCTTGTCTGAGAACTTGGTGGCAACAGCTTCTTCCCAACAAACAGCTTCTGTTGGTGGCGCTCTGGAATAAGGACACAATCAGGCAGAGCCTGAAGCTGAGCCCCCGTTTCTTCCTCTCTGCTCCCCTCATCCGGCAGCGGCAGCTCAGTCTGGGCCAACACCACTGCCAGTAACTACTCTTCCGTCCACCCAAACTGTTTTCTTCCCCCGTCACGCTCCAGACACAAAGAGATGACTCCACGTTGTAGAGAGAACTTGGAACCTTCTTGCCGAAAGGTGGACACCTGCTTGGGGATCAGGTCAAGCCTAAGCACCCTTCACACAAACGAGCATCCAGAAGGCAGTTTACAATGGCTGCCAGCCCTCAGATCCTTAGGGCCCTTGGCTTGTGCTGAAGATACTGTTTAGTGATTACAAGCAAAGGCCAAGCCCCACAGCGCCCAGGCCTGCTATGTCTGAGCATCCTAGCACTGAAATAAAAGAAAAACCCCTTGCAGGACGGAAATGGGGCGAGCACGGGTTTAAAATCAGTGTCCATCAGTGTCCCTGCATCTGTGTGCTACTCGCTCCACTCGCCCAGCTGGAACAATTTCATCTGTACCTAAGCCTCTATAATTTTGTTACTATATGCTCTGCCACTAAAAAAATTAAAACATCCTTATGCATTTATCTCTTCCTTAGTCACACAGTTTGGATAAGGATCGTAAAATATCAAATATTAGCCCATAGTTAAATAATCAATGCCGTTACATGGTTCCCAACGAGGGACTGCATTTAATTAATGGAAGATAAATTCTGATAAGCAGTTGTTGTATTGGGGCCATCACCACAACTGAAAATTGAATTTAAGCTTAACTGCTCTCCAAAATTAAAACAAAGTTGATATATATTTTTTAAGGTAAAGAACTTCTAAATTGTGTGTGTGTGTGTGTGTGTATGTGTATGGTCTAAGAACATCTTGCAGAAGTTTGTTACTTCTTTCCACTATGTGGGTTCCAGGTACTGAATTCAGGCCATCAAATGAGGTGGCCCGTGCCTTTACCTGCCGATACATCTCATTAGTCTACAGCGGCATTTCGAAAGTGTTTTGTTCATGGGTTAAGAAAGGATCAACAAATTCTCTAATCGCACCTTGCTTGTTTTCAAAGAGAAAATTGTGTTTAGCCCTTTGGAGCCACCATTTCAAAGGACCACAACAAAAATATATGATTCTTTTGATTGAAAATCTAAAGGAGGAAAGCATAGGAGTAGGGAAAGGTCAGGGGCTCAGAGCCTGAGGACCCTGTTCAAACTATCAACCCTAGCGCCTCACACACTTCGGAGGGAAAGAGGTTCCAGGCAGGGAGCCGTTGGCTGTTTGCCTCGGCCAGGCAGCACCGGTTTTTCTGTGAAGAAGCAGGGTCGGCCCTGTGATCGCCTTGGATGCACAGCTCCTGCCCAGGTTTTTCTGTTTAAACACCGTGTTCAATGCTTTCAAGAGGGGCCTCTCTCTTGCTGTGGGCAGACCTGTCCTTTGAGCTTCCTTGGCTGTGGTTGTCTCAGCCTTCCAGTCACAGGCTGGGCATGGCACCCTGGCTCTTCTGCCGTGCCTTGAGAAACTGGGGTGCTCTACAGAGAGCACAGGCTGGGGTTGTTCTTGCAGATGAAAGGAGCTGAGCGAAGCCAGAGCAGCACGGCTCTCCCAGGGCTGCATCCTGTCCTCCACCCTCAGCCCGCTGACCAGTAAACCCTCCTCTGCCCACAGACCCACCCTACTGAGGCAATGCGTGAAAAGAGAGAATGGCTCCTCTGTGGAGAGATCTCTGCCCACCCCCTGCTTCTTCCTGTGGGCACAGTATTTCCAAGCTTTTCTTTTCTTTCTTAACATTAAAACAAATTCAGTAACAGACCCTGCTTGTGTCTCCTAAATGTTTGAAACCAACTCATTTGCTCATAATTGCAGGAGGGAAAAAACACCCAGGGGTGACCTGGATGTTTTGAATTTTCCAAAGAGAGAGGTCTTGGAAAGGGTTGATGGGGCGGGGCAAGGGTGGGGGTCCTCAGGTGTTCAAAGTGAACTGAGATGCTGTGGGTGCGTGTTTGCCCTTAGACTCGTGTTCAGATGGAAGAGAAATGACTGCTCTGGCTGCTTGGCATCTAGCAATGCTCTAGGTCTGTGGCTTCACTACCCCCAACAAAATACCAGGGCAAAGCCCTGATCCCCCACTTCTGCAGAAGGTATGTTGTTCTTACCAGATGGGCCACCCCAAAGACTTTGTTTTTTCAAAAACAGGAAAAGTATTGGTCTTTAGGGGCCAGGTGTACTCTTGGCCCAAGGCCATCTGTGGCCTCTAGTATACAGAAGGAAAACCCCAGGCCTATCTCAGTCTCTTCTGCTGCCTGCCTCCCCTTCTCAGAATCACAAGGAAGATTCCCAGGTGGACATGAGGGACAGGACCAGTGCCTTCCCATGAGCATGGGTTCCCCTGGAAAGAGGACTCAGAGCTACAGAAGGCCAGGAGGGCCTCTCATAGTTCAGACGGGAAATTGGGTACAAGGTCAATGACTTTCTTTCGTGTCGCTAGGTGGGGTGGGAGCTGAGATAGACAAGGGCATGGAGCCTGGCCAGCATTCCCGGAGAAGTGGCTACTTGCTTCATATCCACCCACAGTCAGGGCATCAGGAGGCTGGAGGGAAGTTTCGGTAAAGATGGATGGGAATTGAACCCCTTGAAGTCCTGAGCTACATTTCCAGCTCCAGAAGGCTACAGAGGAGCAAATAAAAAGATAACCTTTGTCCTCGGGCCTGAAGCAGGTCTGAACACCCAGATGAAGCTGGGGTGAGGGCTCATGGCTGGGCTGAGTGGACTCTCAGCATCAGGGACCTGAACAGAGCCAGGAGGTGGGCTGCTGTGGCTTCCAGAGCCTGTATGCGTCACAGCTCCAGCAGTAGCAAGCAGGGACAGATGCAGCCCCATGATGACAAGGGAGGTGTACCTTCTTCAGTCTTCTATGTGCAGCGACACGGGAGTCTCTCCCAAAGACACAGGACCCTGGAAATACAGGCTTCTGAGTTGACTCAAGCCCAGGTCCTGACCATTACAAACACAGATCTTGGGACCCTGGGTTCCCGTTCTTCATGTTGACCCATGTCTTCAATTTAGAGCCGCCTCTCCTCCATAGGTGGACAGTTGATCTCTTCTGGTGGATGTAGATCCCAGAACTTTCTCTTAAGATGCTGAGACCTTCTCCTGTCCTTCTATTTCTTTTGGATACTGGAGCTGCAATCCTGCATCTTGAACCTTGAATTAGCAAGGCCTATGCTTTTCTGACTTGACGTATTTTTCTCATTGGATAGTACAGCATCATTTCTGCAATGCAGATGTGTCCTCATGGGCTGTGCTGTCCTGGCAGCGTTGTGTACATGTGCATGTGTGTGTATATGCCCACAGTATATGTGATTATACATATAACTGTGTGTTTAGGTATGTACATGCACCCATGTTTGCACATATGTGTTGTGTATGTGCCCATGGCTGTGTAGTGTTCCTAATTGCCTAAAAGTTTTCATAGACACTCAGGGAAGGGAGAAAATAATCTGAGAAACAGGACCTGATGCTTTTCAGTGTTACCTTCTCAAAGAGAAGCCTGCCCTCAGGAATCTTTTTTACTAGTAGTATCTCCAGGAAGTTTTATTCAGCTGTGGAGAGGGTCAAAGTGCTACTCTACAGGGACAATTGTCTTCACAGGATGGCCAGGAAATGAAAGTGATTACATGGGGGCTGTGGCCAGCTATGGAAAAGAGAAGGAGAGAGGGAGGGGAAGGGAGGAAAAGAGAGGCGTAAGTGTGTGTGTGTGTGTGTGTGTGTGTGTGTACATATCTCTGTTTGGAGGAGAATAACAACTAGCCTGAAATCTATTTTGCCTTTCAGAAAGTCATTTCATTTAACTGGTGAATATTTGGGGTGAGTCTGTGGGTTCCAGTGGGGAGGGGGCTTATTCTCTACAGAGGGGTCTCAGTGTGAAGTTTGTGGGTGGGAACTGCTTCAGGATTTTGGCTCTGGACCTTCTCAAAGGTGGCATTTGCCTTAATCTCCAATTCCTTCTAAAACATGGGGCTATTTATCATCCTATGCATGGGATTAGGCCAGGAAGAATTCACCCTACAAGACCATGTAGAAGAGAGACAGCCAGCAGGTAAGGAGGCACAGGTAAGTCTGATCTGGCGTTAGTCAAGAAATGCAGTCAAGAGTGTGGGCACAGAGCACACGGCAGGGCACAGGGTACAGAGAAAATGACATGGAGAAAAGGAAGCAGGGCATAGGGAAGGTCACAAGACACTGGACACATGGCAGAGGGCACATAGTACAGGACAAAGGACACAGGACACAGAGCAAGGCACAGGGCACAGGACAGGGTACAGGACACAGGGCACAGGACACAGGGTAGAGTGCCGGGCACAGGGAAAAGCAGAAGATACAGGGCACAGGACACAGGGCACAGGACATAGAGCAAGGCACAGGGCACAGGGCACAGGACAGGGTGCAGGACACAGGGTGGAGGACAGAGGGCAGGGTGCAGGGCACAGGGAAGAGCATAAGACTCAAGGCAGAGTGCAGGGCACAGGGCAGCACATAAGATACAGGGCACAGGACACAGGGAAAGGTGCAGGACAGGGTACAGGACACAGGGCACAGGACACAGGGCACAGGACACAGGGCACAGGACACAGGGCAGAGTGCAGGGCACAGGGTGGAGGACAGAGGGTAGAGTGCAGGGCACAGGGAAGAGCATAAGACACAGGGCACAGGACATAGGGCACAGGGAAAGGCGCAGGGCACAAGACACAGGGTATGGCTCAGGGCACAGGATACAGGACATAGGGCAGGGCACAGGGCAAGGCACAGGGCAGAGCATAAGATACAGGGCACAGGACACAGGGAAAGGCGCAGGACACAGGGCACAGGACACAGGGCACAGGACAGGGTGCAGGACACAGGGCATAGGACACAGGGCAGAGTGCAGGGCACAGGGCAGAGCATAAGATACAGGGTGCAGAACACAGGGCACAGGACAGGGTGCAGAACACAGGGCACAGGACAGGGTGCAGGACACAGGGCACAGGACACAGGGCGGAGGACAGGGTACAGGACACAGGGCACAGGGAGCAGGACAGGGTGCAGGACACAGGACACAGGACACAGGGCAGAGTGCAGGGCACAGGGAAGAGCATAAGACACAGGGCACAGGGCAGGGCACAGGACACAGAACACAGGGAAAGGCACAGGGCACAAGACACAGGGTAGGGCTCAGGGCTCAGGGCACAGGGCTGGGAAAGGCTGGGGACGCAGTAGCTTTGAACCAAAGGATGCAGGGGTCCAAGGATGTAAATGACTCTAACCTGGAGCATTCCCGCCCATGGTCTGAAATGAAAAGAGAATTCCCTGCAAGGCAATCACTTCTCTTTAACCCATACATGGTAGTTTAAGTAAACGTCCCTGAAATAATTAAGAAAGAATAAAAGGTTTTTGAAGGCCAGTTTTTCTTTGAGAGGACTATACTGTGTGTGTTTTCTAAAAAGCTTGCTCCACAAAGACTCAAGCCTCACTGTTCCATTTCAGCTAAGTTCCAGCATCTGTTTCCCAGGTAACAGAAGCTGTATTCTCGTTGCTCTACCAGCATCTCGCAGAAACCCATCCGGGCACGCAGATGCCCGCATCATGCTTACCAGGGCTCAATGTTCTGCAGATCTGAGCTGGGGAGGGGGGCTTGGCCAAACCCTGTGTACCTTAAATCCAGTTTCCCGTCACTCTGTCTCTATTTTTTCTAGAAGCGGGAAGTTTTTCTTCTATGTTCCCCTTTACCGTCATAGTTATTATTCCTATGCTCAAAATTCCTCAGTCAGAAAGTTGTCCTTTTTCCTTCTCTCAAAATTTTTGGTTTTAGTGGAAGGTCATGGAGGTGTTGGCAGCAGCATCCCAGGTCCTGGTTCTGTCTGGAACCAGCAAGTGTCTGGTGGAGCCACTGCTAGCAAATTGAGCCCAAGAGCTCCGGAGACAGCTCTGGAGGAGCACAGCGAAGCAGTAAGCAGGGCTAGGGGCCTCCCTCATGGCCTCCCTGTTTCCTTTTTAAATGCAAAATATTTCTCTAGAGTCAAGAGCCTTGAACCACTTTAGAAGGCTTGCAGGGCAACACAAGAATGGGTCCTTTGTTACCTGGTCTTCACGAACGGTTTTTAAAATAAAATGGACCCTTTTTCCCCCCTGCAACAAAATCTCACATGTAGCCTGAAGACACAGGCAGAATGAACTGCTCGGCTGGGAGGGTTGGGAGTTGGTACCCGGAGGAAAACACAAGGCTTTGCTGGAGGACTGATATCTGCAAGGTCAAACGTGACGCTATGGAAGAGACAGAGTAGCAATGGTCACAGTGCCCAGCAGAAAGAAACTGAGTACTTGTGGGCCTGGCCCCCTGCCCTGGGACTGCAGTGGCAAGCCATGGAACTGGAGGAGCTAAGGAACTTGTGGGGTTCTTGTTCTGAGAAGCTGAGCTCAGAACTGCGGGTTCCTCAGCCTCTGAGAGGGATGAGGCAGAAGTCAGGACTGTTCAGCTCAGTTGACTCCTAGAGAGACGGGAGGCCATGTCAATGCAGGACCATGCCCTTGGCAGCAGGTCATGCCATGATTATGACTTGTGGGCTTTGGGCATTTTTCCTGGTCTAGGAAGTAGCCCTGTGCCATTAGACTGGCCAATGTGGACTTTAGGAAGCCTTGATTGACCAGGGTTTAGGCAACTCTCCTTCCCATTGGTTCCTGTTGGCCGCTCTTCCCACAATTCTTGGTATTTGTAGGGAATGAGGCCCCTGTGACTTGAGGTCCTGTCTGTTTCAGCTGCTGTTTAAAACCACAGCTCTCAGTTCTCCAATGTCGCCAGCCTCAGACAAGTTTCTGCTGACCTTTGCTCTGTGGTCTTTGCTCTTGTGAAGTATTCTGGGGCATCTAAATTCTACAGGTAGCCCAGCTGGGCAGGTGTTAAATGGCCACCCCCTACGGCAGTACAGAGCTTAGCAGGTGACCCATGATCTTACCAGAGGCTCGGCTGACCCGCCCCTTAGCAACCATCCACCTTGGTGCCTTGTCTCCAAGGACAGTTAGCAGGGACGGTGACCATCCTAGACCTACCTGTTCGTTGATCTGACACATGGTGAGGTTTTGGTCATCACAGGAACACGCTACACGGATGTACTTGAGCCAGCTGCCAACCCCGGCCTGATTGGCATCCACGCAGAACTTCTCGCTGCCCAAGTCTTCAGAGACCTGCTGGGGAAGAAGTGCGCTAAGGTCAGAGGTGCCCCGTGTGCTATGTCAGGCTGCACTGGCCTCAGAGGCTCAGGCAGGATGGCAGGTTGGGTGAGAGCTTTAGTCAGTCCTTCGCACCAGAGAGGCCCTGTCTACCCATCACACCTGGTCCAGGGAGCCACCAGGAGATTGGCGGAGAAGAGGGTGGCTCTTCCTGTTCTTACATAGCTGCTCACGGTCAGGCCAGGCAATGACGAGTCTCCTGCACTGGTAAAGTGTTCCAGTAAGCTGTCCAGGTGTGAGAAAGCAGAGCCTTCTGTGTCTGACACAAGCCCTCTGCTAAGGACAGTGGGGGTGTTGGGCTAGAAAAAGCACTTCTGAAGGTAAAGGTGTTACCAGGGTGTGCGCAGCACCTGAGTCTGTGTGTGTGGTATCTAAGCGTGCATGTGCGTGTGCCTGTGTAGACACGCTCCTGTCAGATAAGCACATCACCTGAATGCCAGGAAGACATTTCGTGTCCTCAAAATTGGGAAGTTTCAGTTTGATGCTGGCCAGCCAGTAAACGTCATGCTTCCTCCCCAGGTCCTGCACAACAGGCAGGGCCCACACTGGCTTTGCTTTGTCGTTGCTGATGCCTTCTGAACTCCCTTCAGAGTCTTGTTTGCTGATTTGTGTTCCCCCCACCTCCACCCCAACCCCTGCCCCCACCCTGAAGGGTTGCTTGCAAGAAGACCTGGACCACAAGCTGGCAGCTGCAGACACCATAGAGTTCCACTCATACCTGCTCTGTTCAGAACCTACGGCGAGCCCTAATTCAAAGCCTTTGAAGCAACTGGGGTGGCTAACTGGGCACACGAAAGGCAGGATGGTTAAAAGGGAGGTTGGTGGGCAGGAGTATCCTGGGGCAGGCGTTTTCAGCTGGGAAGGGGTGAAGGTGCAGCAGGAGGGGCTCTCTCAGTACATTTTCACCACTAGGCATGCAGTTTTCAAGATCCTTGTGCACCTATGGCCCGCATTGGAATCCCGTGCACAACAATGAAACCACACGTCCTGCTTCTGTACACCCACTCCCTTGTCCCCAAGGATTCTGACACAAGTCAGACCCTGAGCATGTGGCAGATGGCTTTGTCTCCCAGTTGACACCTGTCAATGACCCCTGGGTTCCCAACAAAGGGCAGCAGCCTTAAGGGACCCAGTAGGGAGGGAGCGTATGGAAGAAGTCCTGCAGATTCCAGGGGCAGACTGCAGCCCTGTACAGTAACACATAGCAATGCCCGATCCCAGGGCTCCATGAGCTCCCTTGGGTGTCCACTGGATTCTCTGGAAGCACGAGGCAGCAGGGGCAGAAATGGGGCTAAGCACTGACTCCATCAGGCAGAGACTTGAGTTAAGTGGCTAAGCCCTTCAACCACTTGCCCCCATGTTCCCTCAGCCCAGAATCAGCTAAGAGGCCTCAGCACTCCAGGCTGGCTATGGATGAGACCACGAAGCAACTATGTTCTGTGCCCGGGAAAGTGGGGATGGAGAACGCCCAGAGTGCTCCTCCCCCCAAGCCTGGGATCTCGACTTTCCTCTCAAATCTGCAACACTAGGGTCCATACACTGTTGGCAAAGCTGGGAGCCCGACTGCACTCCTCTCTTAGTTTAGAGAGCAGGTAAGGGGATCAGAATGCTTCCTGAGGGGCAGGACCCTCAACTCTAGAGGTATTAGGATAGAGGTTTTCCTCTCCTCTCCTCTGGGGCTCAGGGGAGGGGTGCCCAGGGAGATCTCCCCAGGTGTCTGAACCCTATCCGGGATACCGGAGTTCACTCAAGGCCTTGCTACTCAGGGGTTAGACGAAGCCTTCCCTGCTCCTTACCTACCCTTGGAGGTCACTGCCTGCCATGGTCCAGTTCAGGGCCAGCCCAACCCAAACACTACTGGGTGACCCCCCACAGCCTGCAGAGGATGGAGGCAGACAGAAGAGCGGCCTTATGTTGAGACCATGAGGGTTGACGTGCCTGGTGGGGGTGGTCAGGTCTCCCATTCTCTAAGATGTGGTGGGCTCAGGCCACCAAGCCCACAGAGGGAGCACCTCAGACCCTCCTCCCAACTGATAACTCTTCAGGGAACTGCTGAAGAGGTCAGCCCACAGGTGACAGGGCCTCTCCATGACAAGGAGGCTCACCCCACTCCTGAGACATAGGAATTGAGAAAGGCTAGCTGCCGAGAGGCCAGGGGACCCCTTTCTCCCTTCCTGAGGGGTCAGGGACTTCCTGTGGATCCCTGCCACACAGACCTCTAAGCAGATGGTGCCGAATCCCAGGTCCTGTTTCTGGCTCCCTGTTCCTCCCTCTGTGTGTATCTTGCTCATTTTTCTGTCTCTCTGTTTTTTTTCCCTTATGGTGCAGGGCCTGGGGGAGCTAGTTAACGGTGCTGTGAATGAGCATGTCTTCATACAAGGCTCTGTCCCCAGGACTTTGCTGGGGTTTGGTTGTTGATTTCTCAGAATTGAGACCTGCTTTCCCCAAAACAATCTTTGTTCATTAGCTCACAGTCACTCTAGGCTGGCTGTGGATGAGGCCGTATTCATTATTCTGTTAAAGTGCTTGGCAGCTCAGTGAGGTCCAGCTAATCATATGGATAAATATGCGTGCATGCAAGGTGTGTGCATGTGTGCATATGCTTATGGCTATACATACACAGCTATGCACCCTGTGTGTAAAAACATGCACACACACACACACACATATATGTAAGTGCATGTGTGTATACTCAAGAATCTTTAATGTGCACACATGTGCCTGTGTGTGTGTGTGTGTGCGTGTGCATGCACACTCAACTGGCACATTTTTGAAAAAAGACGAATTCATTCCTATGAGAAAGTGACCTAGGTAGCTATAGTTGGTCCTAGTCTGTAACTGTCCAGGCTTCTGTCCTTCATTAGCTCCTGACCCTCTGTATGATTGCTTTCCTGATGGTCCCTAAAGACTTGAGAAAGTTCCCTTTCCCAGTGTGATCACCTCAGAGACCAGGGAGGGAGGAGCCACTGTCATAGGCAGTAGAATTAGGTGGTATTCTCTAAAATCTGGAATCCACCACCCAGGCTTGGATCCTCACAGGTCCTTGGCATTGCTGCTTCTGAAGCTGGGCTTTGATGTAGCCATGGAGATGGAGTCTTACCACCACTTCCTAGCTGAGGGGACCTCAAGTGGCCCACTGGGACTCTGACCAGCAATTGCTTGGCTCTGAGGGTTCGTGGGATGCTGAGAGGAAGGCCTGGGTGTTAGGGTATCAAGTCCACAGCCACAGGCAGCTGAGCACATGTCCCTGACTGCAGTGGGAGAAGCAAGTGCCAAGGACCTGAGGCCAGAGGCAACAGTATTGGCTCAGTCCTTCCCATCTGGAGTCTGGCCTTTGCTTGCACCTACGCTCTGGCAGGAGCTGTGTAGCTCTGATAGTTCCAAGGATGTGTGAGAGCTCACAGGGGACAAGAGAACAAGGGCACATGCATCAGGTTCTCTTCATACATGAGACATGAAGAGTCATATTCGAGCGTGGTGGGGTTCTCTTGGCTGGTTTTTCTGTGGCTGTGGAGCCGAACCTCTGCCCAGATTTGGAGTTTGGGCCCCACCCACTTGAAAGCCTGGCTCTGGAGTGGTTGGGGTTGAGCCTGTGGACTCCCATAATTACCGGTGGAAGTGGCCCTTCTGCCCATTTGCCCCCACTTGGCCTTTCAGCCCCCGTGTTCCTGCCAGCTTCCCCAGCTCATCAATCACCCCCATCAGAAATGCTGAGTTAAGAAACGAAGAGATGGAAAAAAAAATCCTCTTACCCTTGACAATTTTTTTTGCACATCATTTGAGGTTTCCTGCACTTTTAATCTGTGGCTCTCTGCTGGGCCAGCTCTTTCACATATAATGGGCATGGCCAGGGGCTGGCTCCATATGGGACGTGCACACAGGCGTGAGTGCATAGGCGTCTGTCGTCAGCTCACCTAATGGATTCCCAGCCTGCAGGAAGGAGTGAGGCCTAGGAGTCACCTTGTTGGCCTGTGCCCTAAGGCTGCAGCGTGCTCCCCTGAAGCTCACAGTATGGTGGGTGTCTGTAGGACTGTATCACGTGTCCCACTAACCCTCCTCCACACCTGCATGCACACCTGGGCACACACACTAACATGAACACATACGCACACACAGATACGTAGAGGCACACGTATATACATACAATGGTTATGATTTACGACACTCACAAGGAGCCCAAACAGAAAGTCCATTCTTGTGACAGAAAGAGGAGGGCAGGCCTTCTGGAGACACCTCCATGTGGCGGACATGGAGCCTGAATGAGCTCATAAATCCTGTCCCGACGCTCATTATGGGCTTGGTGGTGACATGACCAAGTGCTAAGCAGAAACACGGCAGCAGCATGGAGTCTGCTGCAGCCAGCAGACAGGAGCCTCGCTGAGGAGATCAGGAGGTCAGGGGCCCATCTGTTCCAGCTGAGAAGGAGGGAAGTGAAGAATAGGAGGGAGAGAGAGTTTTCTGGGACTCGCTCCTGGAAGAAGTTGTCTGGGACTTTCTATGTCCCTCCGGCCTTGGCCTCCACTAGACAGTTGCCGGGTAGTAGTGTATGATAGAGTTACAGGGTCCTGGACAGACTCCAGAGTATGGCACAGGGTTTGGGGGCTGCCAAAAGAGAGTTGTTGCCTGACCAGGGACTGTACTAACAGGTGCTGGTGACGTCCCATTCCACACCTGGAGAACTTGGCTCCTGTGTCAGTCACAGGCAGATGTTCTCAGTTTAAAGCTACACCAAGAAATGTGTATAGTAAAAAGTCACCGAATCCCATATTTTCCAGCATTTGGGCCCCACGCAGGCCTTTGAAGATCTGAAGAAAGGCACACACCAGAAGTTACTCAGACATGCAAATGCCTCATGAAAACTCTGAGGTTCCCGGCAATCTCACACCCAATTCTCAGACTCTGAGACTTCAACTGTGTGCAAACATCCCAGACACACAGCTGATCTCCCCCATGTCCTCTGCCATCTTGTGAAACAGAGCTCCAGGGTACATGCCTTGTGCATCTAGCCCAATGCTCACCTCCTCTTTATGCTGTCTTCCCCTGTATCTCTGTGCCTTCCAGCCCTTCTACGCTAAACTAACTTAACCTCTTCTCTTCCCTTCTTTGTTCTTTTTGGCCCAGGTTTTACCTGTCAGGGAAATAACCGTCCTGTGCCATCATCTGTGAACTTTGCCTGAAGGAAGAGGGCATGATGGTGAAATGGAAAAGGGCTTAGGTGGTGACTGCGCTTTGCCTGAGGGACTCAAAGCCTCTAGGGGACTCATACTTCTGAATCTCAGGAGGACAATAGAGGAAAAGAGGAGCCTTGGAAGCCTGGAGCTGCGAGGGCTCTTTCTTGATGCCTGCTGCAGGAGCTGGGTCACCACCCTTTCCTGTGATCTTACTGCAAACCCACCAAGGATGTTCTTCAAATGGGGATAGCCCTCGCACCATCCCCACAGTGCACACTGACCCGAGTGGGGTGTTTGAGGTGGGTCACATGGCTCAACCATCTTGGCATCTGTGGCTTTGTCTCGTTGATCATGGGCTGCAACCCTGAGCCACAAGAAATAAAAGGTCAGCTTGGTGATTCATGCTAGCATTCTGTGTCTTCCGTAAAGCAAAGTATGAGCTGCAGATGGGGCTGGCACAGACGCATCTTAGGAGACTGGCAACAGCTGGTGGGAAGGGGGGCTGTTGAAATCTGGGGGATGGCAAGTCAGACACCGCCACGAGCCTGTTGGTGGGCAAGAACCCTCAGAAGTGAACGTTCTTCCCCCAGGGGAATACAAGAAGGTTTGGCTGGCCATCTCTCCCTCTGGAGAGTGAGCATTGAGTAGTGATCACTCTCAACTGGATGAGGTGACTTGTCTGGGGTCCTGCCTCCATGGCCACTTAGGAAACCGGAGAGCCTCTCTTCTGCTCTCCAGTCCATGGCTACCCGCACAGATAGCGAGCTCAGGCAGCCTGAGGAGGTACAAGAATGAACTAGGTACCAGCCAACAATCTTGTTATGCTCACATATTTCTAAACACTGATGGTGGTGGGTCTTGCTGACTCTTGGAGGACCTATGTGTCTGCTCTTGAGACGAGTGTCCACCACGACAGATGCTCCAAGCAGGGCCCCTCCCTAGTCTTTAGAATGCACATGACCTGTGTGCCTTTCCTATGGATGGCGTGGTGGGTGATGAGTGTTGGGAATGTCTCTCAGGAGCTCTGGAGTGGGGATAATAGTTTTTTTATATTGTTGCTGCCTCCACTTCTCCCAAGAAGCTGAACTGGTGGCACTCATCACAAGGGCCTTCTCTACCCTGCTCCAACTTCCCAAAGCCAAGGCTGACTGTCTAGGTAGTGGCAGAGTCACTCCATCTGACTGACACATAAGATACACTCAAAGAGGATGCTTTGGCAAACTCAACCCCCTTGCCGAAGTTCAGTTTGTAAGCAGCAGTTCAGAGTCAAACATCTGATGTCACAACCTGATCCTAGCAGCAAGCACTCTGCTGGTATTTCAACTGGCTCTCAGAGGACAAGGATCTGGGGGAGGTGGCGAGCCTGAACCTACAAAGAAAGTGGCCACGAATCCTGCTGTTCAAAGACGGCTGAGTCACAGTGTCGGCTTGCCCAGATGTGAGCTTTGTAAGGACTCCTTGGATCTCACCAACAAGTGAGCACAGCTTCTGAACTCCAGCGGTACAAATACTCTAAGGTGTCATGGGTATAAATGTTCTGCTGCCCCCATGGGTGTTCCCAATGAGCGCCAGCTCAGAGGGGTCTTTCCACAAGCTGAGCTCAGCCCGCTCCACACACACTCTGCTCCTTACATTGTAGGAGCACCCACCTACAGTTCTGCTCCTGTTGGCTGACCCCAGATCACAAGCACAGCTACGCTATGTCTGGGACCATGTGCTTTACAAAGGCCCTCTGAGAAAATCCCTAAGACCCCAGGTGACTTGCAGAGCATTCCTAAGTGTCCAGGGTCTTCCCAAATTTGGAGCCTCCCCTACATCGCCTAGGGCAGTCCTTGGGATGGTTGGGCCCAGAGTCCTGGCTCAGGCTGTTGCTGGGAGGAGGGACACAGGCTGCTGTTGCTAGTCTGGTCTGTCCAGAACAGTGCTGGTGTCGTTCAGATGCAAATAACTTCAGCAATTTTTAGATCCAAGTTTCCTCTGAGTCAAGTACAGGCCAGGCAGAGCCCCAAGCCTGGAGCTCGCATGCTGGCACGGACCTGGCCCTGACCTTCCAAAGCAAAGTGCTTTTGCTTTTTTTTTTTTTTTTTAATCATAAAATATTTTAAGATCCCACAACCCCAAACCAAATATTTGTGGCCACACCCCTGCTCAGGGGGTGTAAGTGCTAGGCTGTCACAGGAAGTGGCTCTTCTGAGGGCAGGCAGGGCCTGGGAGGTGTCACACACATAACCTTTCTTTGGCTTTTAGAGGGTGACAAACTGCAGCGCTTGTGAACGCAGCAACCCCCACAGCGGATGCGGGAGGAGTTCCCCGTGGTGGGCTAGCCACTGACATGTGGTTGGGGCCACATGAGATCTCAGGTCTGTGGGAGCAGGGCTATAGTTGTTTAACAAAAGCCCTCATACACGGGAGTTGAATGCAAGACTGAGGAGCCCACCAACAGTCCTGTGCCTCCCTGCCCAGCTGGCTGGAGTAGATCCCTGATCGGTGTCCAGGGGGACTTCTGAATCCTTGCTCCCACAGGCATACAACTTCAAGATGGGCTGTAAATGCCCCCTCTCTGCCATGCCCATCACGGCCACAGCAGTCATTGCAAGCAGCACGTGGGGGAGGGTCAACTTTAGGAGAACTTGGTGCAGCTTGGCGCTGAGTGGCAGTCTCCTGCTCCTTTGCTCCTTAGAGAGGGCAGTGATGTGCAAAGCCCAGGCCACTCTGCTGGCCCTGGCCTTTCTTATTTCACCCTCAGCGAGAGGGTCACCTCCCTATGGGCTGTGTGATGCTATAACCAATGGTAACTTGACCATCTAGCTGTTGAAAGTTCACGTCTTCCCAAGAGATGGCCACAGCTGGCACTGTATCGGAGGCACAAAGTAACCTGGAAATGTGCTCCAGGTCGTACAAACAGAAAGATACAGAGTAGTGAGCACTGGCTACTTGTCAACCACGTTCATACTGCGTCAGGACGTCTTACTCATTCTAGCTAACACTTCCTCTGCTTTTCCTTACAGTCTCACAACCCCAGGGTTGCTGAGGGTAACTGAAGCTTCTCTGGGATCTGTCCTGGAACATGTGATTAGCTGAGACCCATTGGATGTCTTCATAAGTAGATAGATGGATGGGTGTATAAATGGATGGAATTTGGGTGAATGAGTGGGACAGATTGAGGTTGAATGTATGTATAAGTGGGTATATAAGTCTACATTGAATGGTGGATGATGAGCAGATAAATATCAGATGAATGGATGGGTTTTGAACTGTCATTGAATGCATATACATGGGAATGGGAGACAGCTGTTGAATGTGTGGATGGATAGATGTTGAATGGGTGATGGATGCATGGATGTTGAACGGGTGGATGAATGGACGTTGCGTGAATAGACAGATGGATGTTACATGGGTAGATAGGTGGGAATTGAATGGGTGGACGGATTAATGATTGTTGAATGGGTATAGAGGTAGATGCCAAGTGGGTGGACTGGTGGATGTTGAGTTGGTAGATGGAGAGATGGCTGGACGGATACATAACATATCCAGAACTCTCTGGTTTCCCTGGACTCCCACAGTGATCCAGAAGAGAACATCTTTCCAGTGATATGGGGTGCCAGAACATAGGATAGCTCTCCTGGGATGCTGACTGGGGGTTCACATCAAGGGTCCTCAGCAGCACAGATGGACTGGACCTTGATGGTCACTTTCCATCTTCCTTCTCCTGAGAATGGTGAATGACTTGAGGAAGTCACCTGGGTGACTCCTAGAGCCATGTAGACGGTAGATGCTCAAAGAAGGTTTGGGGACAAATGAGGGAGCAAAGGCATTTCAAGACAACCGAGGACATGTTCTCATCGGCCTTCCTTCACCCACCGAACCTCCTTTCTTCACCTCCCCTATTAAGTCTGGGTCATTTTCTTTCCCATTGCTCTCTCTGGGTTGTGCTGAAGGACCTGCCTGTCAACCCTCTTGGCCAGTCCTCTCTGAACCAGAGTTATAATCTTTCCCAGGTCAATGTTACTGAATCATCATCCTGAGTCTGTTTCCTGGGGCTCAACATAATGGTGACCTATATCCTTCAGCACAGAGGCTACATGACCCATGGTAGGTGCTTAGAGAAGCCTGCTAGGTTCTATCTGGTGCCTCTCCCACAGCAGACACAGCCTCTGGGCACTCATCCCTCTCACTGGCACACACGGGTACAGAGGAGTGCAGTGACTCACCACCTTCTGTATCAGCCCAATGTTTTGAGGTCAGCTCTTGGAAATAGCTCAAATCTCAACAGGCCAAGTCTAAGCAAAGACCTTGCCAATCTCCACAAAGAACAGTTCTTGGTACTCTTTGACATACAAAAATGGTCATTGGCAAAGGACTCTTGGTGCCGACAATGTTGTCTTTGGAGGTACCGCAAAGGGTCAATGCCAGTTCCTTCCCTGAGCGGGTCCAGGTATGCACAGATGAAAGGATGCTGGCGAGGCTCAGCCCTTATTTTGACTGTATTGCGTGAGGAGCTTTTCCTCCAAATGTTGTTTCGTGATGACTCTGCTTCCCATGATCTGTTTTTCTTAGTGTGCCTGGACTTTAGCGGTTGACCACTTGGTTAAGAAAGAGATGAACCTTAGGGTGCACTGACTACAGTCCAACTGGACCATCCTTTCTCCTTACACCCCGCCCTCTTGCCACCAGAGGTGAAGGAACTAAGATGTAAGGTATGCTTATTTCAGATTAGCTTCCACACAGCTTATTAGGGACGGGCTTTGGGTTGCAAGTTCAGCTCGCCCTCGGATGTGAGCTTGGCTTGAGACGTCTGCCTCAGGATGGGCATGTTTCAAGTGACTCATAGACAAAGGTACGGCCAAGTCAGCCTTGCACAGCAGACAGAAGCCATTCGACAGAGTAACTCTCCTCACTTCTGTGTTCCCGTTTCTCTGCTGAGCAAATGTCAAAGGAATGACATTTGCTCCACTATCTGCCTGGGTCTTTTGGGGGTCCCTAATCTGTTCAAGTACGGATGTGGAATAGAAGAAGCATTTATTTGTGTGTGTGTGTGTGTGTGTGTGAGAGAGAGAGAGAGAGAGAGAGAGAGAGAGAGAGAGAGAGAGAGAGAGAGAGAGAGAGCCGAGTAGTACACACGTGTTTATGTGGGTAGGTGCATTGTGTGCACGCAGATGTATGCACATGTGTGTGTCAATCCTCTAGTGCTGAGATTACAGATGTATACTGCAGTGTGCAGCTTTCTACAGGTGTGGGGGAATCAAACTCTGTTTCTCATGCTTGCACATCAAACATTTTATCAACTGAGCCATTTCCCTAGCCCCTCTTAAGCATTTTACTCCATCTTAGCATGTCATAGGCATGCCACAGTGACCGTGAACACAGCCACTAACCCCATGGCCTCTGACTGTGAACACCACCGCTAACCCCATGGCCTCTGATCCAGAATTTAAATAGGGTGACTGTGTAGGAGGCAGGACACATTTTCCCTGGGATCCTTCCTTGTCTTTTACTTTTCCTGCTGCAGAAGGCACTAGCAGAAGCAGGATCGCTGGCTTTCCTCCTCCAAAGAGCTCCAGAGGCCCTTGTTCTGATAGACCTGCTTCTATGCCCACGGAGAAGGAAACAATCCCAGAGACCTGGAGAAGCAGATGTGGTTTCCGAGTGTCCGTCTCTGCTTTCCTGGGTCAGGAGATTTTCAGAAGGAATCATAGGTGTTCTCTGCAGGGAATCTACCTGTGTGAGGGCTGACCTCTGCTTAGGTGGGAGCTGCTGCATGGGGGAGGCAGGGCTACTAGTCTGTGTTTGATTTGGGTCTTTTGGGGTCTGGATCCAGCAGTGGCCACCCAGGTCCAGAATCTGGTAGCTGAGACTGCTCTCCACCTTAACAAGCCCTCCCCAGAAAGGCAGCTTCCACGGGCTCCGTTCTCAGCAACAGCCAAGCGCTTAGATTCAGTTTTCATTTCTGCAGGGTGAGAGTCTCCTCTAACACCGTGCCCACATGCAGTTGCAACCCCAGCTTCCTGTGGCTCACATGGAGAGGAGCCTCTCTGTTGGCCAGAGTACAATCCTAGAAGATGCTTGCACCTTCTGGAACTGGTCGTCAACATCTCGAAAACAAAACCGAGCAAAATAAAACCCACGTGCCGCCCCATCCCTGCCCCAAACGCCACAGACTTTACTTCACATGCTGGCAGATGCTGGCAGGCTGAGCTGCGGTGTTTGCAGGCACACTTACAGCCTGGCATTATGCAATAGGATGTTAGCCACACATTCTAAAGAAAAAATAAATAATAATAAACACCGAGTGTAGAGTATGGATCTTTCATGAGGCACCATAATCATTTTTCTGCTCCAACCTCAGTTTTCTCTGGAGCCGCTCCAGGGAGCCCAGGGTGGCAGGGCTACCCTTCTTGTAGGGGAACAAAAGGGCTTTTTTAGTCTCTGGGGCTGTCAAGTTTATCCAAATATTCTCAGCTTACTACTAGCCCCTTTTTGAATTGATATACCCAATAAAGGAACACTTTGTATCTGGAAGCCATACTAGCCTGGAAAGGCTGCTGAATAGCCCTGACTACCTTCCTTGGGGCCCAGGAGGAAAGGGCATTCCTGGTGTGACAGGGCCATGGGTAGTATTGAAGGCCTTGAGCTTGGAAGGAAGAGGAAATGGAACACACAGAGGATGCCACCCTCTTGCCAAGGCACCAGCCTGGCCTCTGCTCTAATTCTGGCCCAGCACATGCGATCCCTGTGCAGCCGCCATGAATTCACTCCAGCCACACTGAGTCGCGTGAAGTAAGCATTCTCTGGCTACAGGAGCGCCGGGACAGGGTAACAACTGGACTCCTTCCTCGCCTCCATCCCATCGTCTCAACCCTCTCCTACTAGCCAGTCCCATGGGCTCTGCATGGATGCATATGTGCATACATATACCTAAGCGTGCGCGCGTGCACGCACACCCCCCCCCATTTCCTACTAGTCAGCCTCCACAGCATGTGCATGAGTGCATGTTTGCATGCATATACCCGAGCATGCGCACACACTACCTGAGCATGTGCACGTGCACACACACACACACACAACCGAAACTCTTCAAAGGGGTCACAGCAGCATCACAAGAGTATTTCCTTCCACTCTGGCCTCCTCCAAACGGCTCTGATTAGTACTAAAGATAATTCCCATTAATCACCTTTGACTGCCACAGGACGAAAACAAGGTTGTGGTTGGGGCCACTTGGGTCTATTTATGACTTGTGTGTATGGTGGCAGTGGAGTGCCCCGATACCTCTGGCCTGTGGCTGACATCAGGCCACATGTGTGGGGCTGCCAGCTGCCCGGCACAGATCACTTCAATGTCTCTCCTCCTTGTCTGACTTGGGGACCCTCATTACCCACAACCTAGAAGTGGTGTGGCTTTGTGTCCAACAGTAGTTGTAAGTAATGACTTTGGGTGTAGGCGGCTGCTTCAGGCATGAGGAGAGAGAATGAGGGGTGGACCCCATATCAGCCAAAAAGTCCTACTCTCTGCCATCTCCCCTCCCCTCCTATACTACTAGGCACCCCATCTCCCCTCCTGTACGTACTAGAGCACCTCGTCTCCCCACCTGTACGTACTGACGCACCCTACTTCCTTTCCCTGACAGCTCCTAACCCAGAGGAAGAAAAGCAGCTGAGCCTGACCCTTCATGCCCTCCACTGGAAGTCAGTGGGTGATCCTGGGTTGCACAGCTGAATGTTCAGAAGGAAGACAGGCCTGAAGCCCACAAACCAATACCTCTGAGACCCCAGTCACTGCCCAGCCCCTGGAGACTACACAGATCAGTTCATTTTCCAAAATGGACGCACACTGAGCCCACAGCTCTGTCCACAGCTTTGGCCTTTGCCCATTAACACTGTGACTTCCTAGCTCGGACAAAACTGGTACTTCTTCCCCACCTGGGGATTCCTGGCACTCTTCTTCCCTGTGGGTTTCCCAGAGGGAAATTACAGCTGCCCGGCACTGAGCAAGCCTTCCCCAGGCTGAGGTGTGACAAGCTCATACACAACCAGGCTCCATCTACACAACTTCTTCAACGAGCAATGGCCATGTCTTACCTGGGGACTAGGAATAAAGGTTCCGGTGTTTCAGGTTTCTGGTCATTCTAGAGGCTATGATAAGTAAAATTGTGTTTTGACTCTAGTTTATAAACATCCTACCTGTCCCCAACAGTAGGCAAAAGGGAGGAAGTAGCTATCTGGTAGCCAACGGCCATGTTGCCTAGAGGGGTGGGGAGGAAGGGATAGGATGTGGGAATGGGGGTGGAAAGCCTAGGCAGGCCCGGTCGGGGATGGATGAAATGGGGGAGAAGTCAGCACCCCATTTGTCCAGAGAGCTCTCTGCACTAGGGTAGGTCCATGGTAGGTCCCTATGTCTATGAATGTAGAAAGGCTTCAGCTATACCCTGGAACTTCTGGGCTTACATTTTCTGAGGTCCAAGTGAGGCTGATGTACAGGTTGATGTGGGGCTCACTTTGCAGCAAAACCAGAACTTCCTTATTAAATCATTAAACTACCTGAACACAAATCTACAGCCCAGACCTTTTCCAGGGGGAACGCATGGCCTCAGAGTCCTCCACATGACAGCGAGTGGCAGGGATCTGGTGATCGGGCTTCACCATCTTCCAGAAACCTATCCAGAACTCGGCAAGCCTTGACTTACCTAGCGGATTGCTTGGCAGGAGCCTCTGTCTACACCTCACATTCCAAGTTCACACGAGGCAAGAGAGCACAGCGGATGGGGATCATGGCCACTCTACAGAGACGGTGCAAGATTTGGTTCCTATCCATAGAGACCTCCCAGGCAGGAGCTGGTCTGAGCCCTTCGGACCTTTGCCTCCAGAGGTAAATGCATTCATCACTGTTCCCCTAGAGGCAGGAGCTGCTGGGAACCCTGCTGTTTTTTGCTGGGTTTATTTCTGTCTCCTCTCTTCTCTCTCCTTTCGCCCTCTCCCTTAGGGTTTGGTCCCAGTGCCCCTGTGTCTGGGCTTTTCCTCATGGTGAATATCGTCACTGTGGAAAGAGACCATCAAGAAGACAGGTTGCTTTGTGGCCAGTCCTGCGTAGTGCATCTGCTTGGTGGTCTCCTGGTGCCTTGTTTAGAAGGCGGCCTTGTGGAAGTCTGAAAGGAACCCCTAAATTTCATATTCATGACACTGAGGTTGGATCAAACTTTCTGACATGGAAAATAATAGCTTTATATCCCCAGGTAGTTCCTCCTTCCTGCTGCAGGGTGACACCACACATCGGGCTCTGGTTTTGTGACTTCCCAGGGAGGTCCCACCTATGAACGACCCTTTGGGGACTCCTAGGAAATCCGGCTTTGATGCTGAGAGACAGTGGTCTGTGCAGGGTGGGCAGACAACTTGGAGTCACAGCTGCCTAGACCCTCCAGACCTGACCGTGCCAGGACTGCCAACCAAGAGCCCCATTCCAAGGCAGGAGGCGTTCCCTAGAGATGAATACCTTCCCATGGGATGTTTAGTCAGGCACCACGCTGCACATCCACGTCATGTGTCTCTTCCCCGTCGAAGGGGCTGTCAGCGGACAATGACAGGGGACACAGAGCCATCAAAGGAATGCCAGTTCTCAGAGGCTGAGACAGTTAAAAGACAGTAGGGCTTACACTTTCCAGCCTGGGGTTGAAGGTCTTGGGTCTGCCCAAGATTAGTGGTCACATTGCATGGGTTTCGGACTTTCCCACAGGTCTGCATCATAGCCTTGGAGGTGTGTGTGTGTGTGTGTGTGTGTGTGTGTATGTGTGTCTGCCTGTCTATCTGTGATTTCCCTGGAGTGACCCTGTATGCGTCTCTTGATGGCTGTCCAAGCCCATTCTGTGACTGTGTTCCCTTGCTATTTACTGATCATCCTGGTCTATCCCAACCCTATCCTGTCCTCCTTCCAGGGAGCCTTAGCCCACGTGATGTCATGATTTCCAGCTCTTTCACACTGCTGGGTGCAAGCCTGTCTTCTTTAACCTCGCGGGAAAAGCTTGTGGGAGCGTGGCATACACAGGGTGGGCAGGCTGCTTGCCATGACTTTACATCTTTCAGGGTTTTCAATCAAGTTTAATAAATGCCAGGTGGGGGCATCTGAAGAACTAAGGGCCACATCCCCAGAGCAAACATGAATTCAAAGGCCACGCTGGGGCTGCTTAAGGCCACTTTACACTCCTGGGAGGAAGGTTTGCCCTGCGTGAAGGTGAGAACCTGAGAACCTTCTTGAATTTTACCCAAACTCAGGACCAAGCAGCAGATGCTTATCACTTGTGCTGCGGTCACATGTCCATCCTCCAACCCATCTCCATCCATTCTAGGCCTCCTCTCTCAAATCCCACTTGTTTCTCATCCATGTGAGAGGGTTTCAGAGCTTCAGGGTTACAGGCAAGGAAGTGTGTGGTGTATGTGTGTGTGGTGTGTGTGTATCTGTGTGTGTGCGTGCGCGTGTGTGGTGTATGTGTGTGTGGTATGTGTATGTGGTGTGTGTGGTGTGTGTATCTGTGTGTGTGTGTATATCTGTGTGTGTGTGTGTGTGTGTGTGTGGTGTGTGTGTGTCTGTGCTGGGCAAACATACTTTGCTTTTGGCCTCCGCATACTGATCACAGCATCCCCACAGCTATGACTGAGGGGTAAGCGTTTGATCATGAGTATTTAGTGCTGATTCCGCATTCAGGCATCTGTAGGTCTTCCATGGAGACCCCTCTCTAACCCTACTGGGTGGTGGACTGCCAGGGAGATGCATACACTAAAGGAAGCCCAGGGAAGGCGTCCTGAGTCTGGGGTAGCAAAAACAGATGCAGGCTTCAAAGGTGGACCAGGGCCTCTCTGGAGGCATCTGAGGCTCTGCCCATTGGCCTCTCTGAGTCAAAACATGGGGCGAGGAATGCCGTGTCTTCAAACTGTTCCTCCACTTCAAAAAGGCTTTCATGGCGCTCAATGGAACTCTGTTCTGCAGACACTGCCACCATTGTTACTTCTGTGTCTTCGCTCAGTCACTCACAAGTGGTTCTGCCGGAGAAATGAGAGCGCCGTGCAGCCCCAGCCGGCAGCTCGCCCCTCCTTCCTGCTGCAAGACGGCACGGCACATCTGGCTCCGTTTTTGCAACTTTCCAGGGGGGTTCCACTCCTGTTCCAAACAGGACCTGGAGGGGGTCCTGCTAGAAGCTGGGGCAGGGCAGCTCCCCTGGCTCCCATCGTCAGCCCTGCCATGTCACGGCCGTGGCAGACCCCAGCCCCGTGGCTTTGCCTAGCATGACTCTATAGTCTTACTGCATTCTGCCTAGAGGTCATGTCCCCAGAGGACCCCAGGGAGGCATTGGAACTGTGCCTGGCTCAGAGGCCAGCTGCGAGGTGGCAGCATAGTTGTTTCACCACCATACAGCAGTGGGTGTCTCTCTCTGGCACTGGAGTCAAGTCTGGTGTTCAAGGACAATTCACTGAATTTGACTCCTTGGGAACATGGTGGACCCAAGTCATGCACCAGGTTCTTGGTCTCCTTTCGGGCCAAGAACCTGTGGCTTGCTTGATGGAGGTGCTGTCCATAACCTAGAGCCAAGCCGCCTGGCAAGCACAAGAAGCCAGCATGACTATGGAAGGGGCTGGAGCTTCCAGAGGGGACCCACTCTTCTCTCCTGCAGGAGAAGCATGCGGGCTGGAATCCCCTGGCCTGAAGTCCCTGCACATATGGTCATCATTATGGCGTCATGTCCAAGATGACAGATAAAAGAAGTGTTTGGTTCATTTACTAGAGCTTTGACCATGTGACAATTAGTGGTAAGGACAGTGGCCTGCTAATGGGATGCATGGAGTTAATCACATCTGCCTGCTGCTGGCCAGGGAGCCAAACAGCCAAGAGGACACTTTCTTAAGAGGCTCTCTCTCTCTCCCCTCTCTCCTCTCTATCTCTCTCTCTTTCTCTCTCTCCTCTCTCCCATTCTCTCCTCTCCCTCCTTTCTCCCTCTCTCCTCTCTCTCTGTCTCTGTCTCTCTTTCTCTCTCTCCTCTCTCCTATTTTCTCCTCTCTCCTCTCTCTCCCTCCCTCTCTCTCTCTCTTCTCTCTCTCTCTCTCCCCTCTCTCCTCTCTCTCTCTCCCTCTCTCCTCTCTCTCTCTCTCTCTCTCTCTCTCTCTCTCTCTCTCTCTCTCTCTCTCTCTCTCTCTCTCTCTCCCCCCTCTCCTCTCTCTTCTCTATCCCCCCTCTCTCTCTGTGTTTGAAGGCTAGAGATTTATTTGTGCTTTGTGGCTGCTCCTCCAGTGTTGTCTATCTTTACTTTAGCCTGATTACCTTAATTTGTTTTTGTCTTTAATTATGGGTGTGTGAGTGTATGTGTGTACACACGTGCACATGCTGTGAGTTCAGGTACCCACGGAGTTCAGAAGAGGGAGTCAGGTCCCCTGACATTGGAGTTACAGGCAGTCGTGACCATCTGATGTGAGCACTAGGGCCAGAACTTGGGGTCCTCCACAAACAAATGACCCACCCCTCCATCCCTGATTTTTATAGCCGAGTCTCTCAGTGGAACCTAAGACTTCCTGGCTTGGTTTGTGAGTTCTGGGGCTCCTCCTGTCTTGCCAGTGTTGAGTTACAGGTACACAGCACCACACCTGGCTTTTTACATGGGTTCTGGAGATGGAACTCAGGTTATCACGCCTGCATGGCACACACTTTACTGACAGCTGTCTCCCCGGTCCCCAGGCTAGACAGGCTTCCACGAGTCTGAGAATATACACAGTCTTAAATTATGCCAAGCCCAGACACAGGCACACGGCATCTGCTTTCTCAGAGTCTTACATGTTGCTCACGTTTGAAGCTCTCGTCTGATGCCAAT
Source organism: Chionomys nivalis (assembly GCF_950005125.1). NCBI lineage: Eukaryota > Metazoa > Chordata > Mammalia > Rodentia > Cricetidae > Chionomys > Chionomys nivalis. Next base: position 1,960,780 of record NC_080096.1, on the reverse strand, counting down.
TGCTAAATAAACATCACTTTGGAGTGATGGCGTTGTGTCTGACATTCATCCTCTGTGCCTCTGAGCTCAGGCTGCTGACGGACAAGTCTCAGGGTTCTTTACAACCACACAGAGGACACTGTTTTTTTCCCCTACGGGTGAAGAAGTGAAGATTGCCAACAATTCTCTGGAGGTCTCTACGGGAAGGCCGGAGGATGGAGCCGTGAGTGCGGGTTCGGGTAAACAAGGGTGACAGGTGGAGGGGAGGCTGAAATCTGAGCTCCACAGTAACTGCCAGAGATTTGGAGCAGATGGTGCGGACGGGTCTCTTGTCAGGAAGCCTCGGCCGCTTTGCTTCTGTCTGGGGCCCTGGATCCTGCTGCTCAGGCCTTTTCCTGAAAGACTGGCCCTCAGCCCTGACCCAGGGGATCCCCAGTGAGTCTGATGTGGAAGTCAGGGAGGGCTGCTCCCTGAACTCTGATTCCCAGGACAGACGGATGGATAACAGGTCTCTAAGACAGCCCTCAATGCGCTGTAGCTTGAAAGAAACTTTGCACTTCAAAAGCATACAGAACACACACACACACACTTATACACACTCATACACACATGTGCATACACACACTCATACACACATACATATATACACACTCATACACATTCATACATATACACACGTGTGCACATACACACACTTGTACACACATACATATACACACACTCATATATACATGCATACTCACTCATATACATACACTCATACACACTCATACATATACACATGTGCACACGCACACACACTTGTACACACACTCATACACGCATATATACATACACACACTTGTACACACACTCATATACACATACACACATTTGTACACATACACTCACACACACATTCATACACACACATACATAGACAGTTATACACATGCGTAAGCACACACTCACACCCATACACACACAATGCAATGGCATCTTGAGGCTAAGCATCCAAAAGGGAATGTGACATTGGCAGTATCAGGCACAAGGGCATTACCATTCTCTCCTGGGCTTCTCAAAGACAACGGGGTTTCTAGGTGACTCCCGGGAGGGTTCGTTTCTGCTCTGTGTTGTGAAGTGGGAGCACCCCTTCTTCTCACGCCCTAAAGCATCACCCAGTGGCTATGGGGAGACGTGGAGTGAAGTGGATCCCCTGGGACCTCCTATCAGTAGGTGAGCGCAGCTGTTGAGGTGTGGAGGGGTTCGCGTCTCAGGAGCCACCTGATTGGCCATCCTGGGAATTTGTCCCTTTGTGGTCCTACTGTAGGAATATCCTAGTCCTTTCAAACAGGGGTCAGGGATCAGATGCAAGCTTCAGTCTGGGGCAGGAGAGGACAAGTCAATTTCCATGCCAGCTCCCAGGCTGGGCGCCCTGTTTGAAGCAAAGTGCACTGTCAACTAGGGGCCGCAGAGAAGATCGGTCGCCAGTGGTGACCAAACACTGGGACCTGCTGCCCTTCTCGGCTCTCGGCGTCAGCATGGCCTTGCTCTACGCTCGAGCAGCCTGCTGGTGAGTGAAGGCCCTGCATCCGGAGAAAGCCACTTTGTGGATTTTCTTAATGAAAGTTCCCTGCGGTAGATGAACGAGCGAGAGGCAGAGCGAGCCAAGCTTAGACTGCAATTCTCAAATGTACGAGGCAAGGAAGGGGCATCCTGCCCTCCAAGGCCTAACCCATCCCGTGTCTGTGCTGTCCATGGTCCCTTGTGTCTTGACCTGTGTTCCATCCATCTTGGTATAAGCGATGGACACGCATGTGCTGGACCAGAATGTGAGCAGCATGATCACACGGGCACATCTCTTTACACTCAAATCATGAATGTCTTCCTTAGGCCACAGAGGTCTTCTCCCCTAAGACAGCTCACCCAGTTTTAGCCCGCATTTGCATTTTATGATGACAGCCTCGGGGGCCAGTGAGATGGCTCAGCGGGCAAAGGCCCCTGTTGCCAATCCCGATGACCTCTGCTCAGTTCCCTAGGTCCTCATGGTGGAAAGAGAACCAACTCTCACAAATTGTCTTCAGACTTCCACACACTCACCGTGGCACATGTACACACACACACACACACACACACACACACACACACACACACCAAATGCTTGGATGAAGTAAGATCTTGACTTCCACCTTCACTGCATGGACCTCTGGGGCTGCATTGCTTTCCACTAAGCTTGCCCTGGACACTGCAGAATGTCCCTCAAGTTCCCTGGGCTTTACCCAAGCGCTCCTGGCGGTGACAACCACAACCATCTGCAAATGTTTCCAGTGTTAGATTGAGAACAGGAAGGGGCAGGATGACCCTAGTCAGGGACCACTAGTCACTTTGAAGGCAGAGCACCTTAGTCATTGCTGCTACGCCTTCAAGAGCACCAGGAAGAGTCAGGTGTATCATGGAAGGATACTAGAAGTCAGTCTGTGCCTGTACTCCTGGGTCCTATCCAGAGTCCTGTGCAGGAAAACTGCTTCTTTGGACCTGGGAAGAGGAGGAAGGGAAGATGGACGTCCAGAGGAGACGCTGATGGAGTACATGACAGCCACCTGGAGGAGCTGTTTCCAGGCACTGCGGTTGTGCTAAAACATAGTGTTTCATTTCCCTTGGCCAGGACAAGGACTTGGAGCTGTGGGGTAGGGGTAGGCTGGGTATGGGTCAGCTGGCATTAGGAGATGGCGCCCTGCCACATGTATCCAGCTGTCACAGGTCTTTGAAGAATGTGTTTCATTAACACAACCACAGGTGTTGGCAGACCAGGGCCAGGTGAGACTCGCCAGGCCTGAAATGACAACCGTCGCTCACAGCCCAGGTGGGATTACACAGCTCGCATGGCACAGGAGCTCGGTCTACTCCTTGGGTGGAGTGCAATGTGGACCGTGCAGAGACAACTCCAGACAACCCAGATGCCCTCGGTCCCAGTCTTCTTCCTAGCCCAAGGCACCTGTCTCAGGTTAGGGACACTGCACCTGACTGGGCTGGAGCTGAGAGCGCCCTGGAGACACCGCACAGGGCTACAGTGAGCAAACCAGCCTTGCTCCCGGGCAAAGTGCAGGCTGAAGTGTTAGCACTTAGTCAGAGGAATAATTAATGGAAAATAAAGCCCTCCATGTCTGAGACTCGGCTTTCCTGAACGCCCCTGCCGCTTCACCACCTCCCGGGCGACCACATGCATACACCCTGACCCAGCACATATCTGACATTGGGGTAGTAATTGATGCTTAATACTTGTTACTGTTCTGCTTCTTGTTTTTTGAGTCAGGATCTCACATAAGCCAGGGTGGCCTCTAACTCATGATGTAGCCAGGGATGACCCCTGCTCTTCCTGTCTCCACGTCCTACGTGCTGAGATTACATGTGCCTATCACCATGCCTGGTGGGGAAACTGAGGCCAAAGGCACTTTCCCACGGGGGTTCAGATGCAGCCTGCCTCTCCTGTCACTGCGCAGAGGTATCTTCCAGCTGACCTAACGGACTGGAAAACAGGTGGCTGAGCTGCTGACTAGTACCTGTGGATTCTCTCCAGTGTGACCATGGGGAGAGGGGGAGTCAGCTGGGGCAGTATGGGGGACACAGGGTTGACTGTAAGGTCAGAGCCCTGGCCTCACAGACCCTGAACTTGTCTGTTCTGTGCTCACCTGGATGGCCTCAAACCCTACCGCCACCAGCTGAGGTCATCTAGTTCTGTCACCTCAGGGTGGAGCATGAGCCCTGGAGAAGAGCTTCCCCACAGGAGGGTTCTGCCCACTGGGACCCAACCTAGTCCCTGTGGATTAGGACCTCAGGCACAGACACAGGGCGTAAGGAGATGCTGGAGGCCAGTACTTAGATTCTGAACACGGCACTTGGAGACGGTATCAAGGGCAAAGGCAGAGAATCTCCTAAGGGCTACCAGGAAAGGCATTCTGGAGCTCAGTCAACCTTCAAGGTGTGACGAGAAACATCCGGGGCCTCTTCCCTTTGGCCCTGAGGTTCATTGGCTGCAGGCTATGAAGCAGAGCCAGGACCAGCAGCCCGGGGAGCAGCCATTCCAGGCAGAGCATCTCATGCCCTTCTACCAGCCTCAGGCAAGCATTTCACACCCAGTTAACTTTTATGAGCAGTGAGACTGCTGGGCAATAGGAGAGTGCCTGCCCTTGGGGAAGCCAAATTCTAGCCCCCAGGGGCTCTGGACATGGAGGCTGGGCCAGGGCTAGCTTTCTAGTCCTTAGGACCTCTGTCTACCTTCACCAATCTCTCCATGAAGCCCTGAAGCTCTACACCTCACGGATTCCACCCCTCTCCCTAGGGTGAGCAGCCCCAACCTTGTTCAGCATGCTTTTAAAAAGCCCTGAGGTATCATAAGGAAGAAACCTCCACGGTGGATACCCAAGCCCTGGCTACAGAGGTAAAAGCCCCCCTTGCTTCCATGTCACGGGTGCACACGATTCAGAACTGGATAAGTACCGAGTGTGGCCCCATCAACACCCCGTGTCATCTATTGTTCATCAAGCTGGGCAGAGGCCTTGGTGGGAGACTTAAAATGGGAGGGAGTGGGCAAGCTGGGGGCGGGGCTGTCTAATGTCTGTTTTCAATACGTAGCCAATCACAGCCTCTCTTTCGTCTGTTTAGTATAATTTTATACTGGGCGGATGTGTTTAGGCCTGAGCGGCCTGGCAGTGATGATTAATACCGTGCATCAGGAGATTCCAGCGCAGGCATTCCGGAACAAGCTGTGCCCGCACCGTTCTCATCAGATGGTCAAGCCCGCAGGCCTATTAGAACCAGCAGGAGGCCTCCAGGCTTAATCACAGAGGCTGGGCCCATGGAGGGAGAAGAAAGGGGAAAAAGGAAAGAGAACAAATCGAGAGGGCCGGAAATGCTACTGGAACCCCTGACCCCTCCCCCAGTCACTGCAAGCAGCAAGGGGGAGAGTCAGCAAAGGGGGAGAAAAAACAATTAAAAACTGCAGCCAGCCGCAAGAGACCACAACTCTGGCCGTGGGAAGTCTTGCAAGGGGTGGGCGGCACTGGCCAAAATAAATCAGCCGTGGGCAGGAGCAAAGTAGGGGGGGCAGAGGCAGAGCATGGCAGGAACAAAGAGGGGGGAGGTCAGGAATGAGAGCAAGGCCCTGTCGGTGGAGCCCAGCCTCTGGCCCGCCATCCCCTGAAGGATGGCCTCTGTCCTGCCGCCCAAGGCTGTCTGGATTCATCTGCTGTCTACTGCAGACATTCACGGTGTGTTCCCCTATCCCGACCTCTGAGGTGGTGACTGTGCTCATCTTTATGGTTGAGGAAGTCCTGGTGCATGTGTGGGTGATGTCTGGGAAACGGGCCAGACCCACCATCTACTTAACTAACTACTCTGGGGCTCCCAGTTTTCACCAAGTCACAGAGTCCATCCTAGTTTGAGTAGGAGCATGTACACTCTCCCTGGCCCCCTAAGTGGGCTCCAGGGTAGGGGTAGAGGGTTGTGCTGAGAGGGGGCATGGAGGGGGTAGGGTTGTCAAACACAGACCCGCTAATGCAACCAGGGGCTTGCGGATGCCCAGGGCAGCTGTGGTTCTGCTGGGCTGGGAGGAGACCGGAGTTAACCTTCTTCCCACATGGTGGACCAGCAGAGCTCTGCTCTGTCAAGGACTGTTCTAAAGAACCGTGAGGGCTTCTGCTGGGGTGGGGGTGGGGGACACAGAAAGAGGCTTAATTGTGCAGAGAAGTCTGGAGATGGGGAAGAAGGCTCAGAGCCAGATGGAGCTCCAGCTAACATCAAATGGCTCATGGTAGACACAGGACCAGCCTTGCTCCCAGCTTGAGGGTGTTTGGAGGCACCTGGATCTCACCATAGCTATGAAGTTAGGAAAATCTAATCAAAGGGCAGAGGAGTCTCTGAGTTTTCCCACCAAATCCCTGACCTTTTGGAACAATGGAGGTCTGTGGCACCTATGTCAAGCCTGTGGTCACCAGACATCCAGTGACCAGCAAAGGTTAAGACTGCCCATCCTCGGGGAGGACTTCTGTGCCTGACACTCCTTTCTCTGTGTTCCCACCGAGGGTTCTGCAGAAGCCCTGGGCTACCTCCAGTGGACTAGACAGCTTCCTCCTTAAGCACAGCAGCCCAGAGGCACTTAGTGGTCAGAACTCTCTAGCATGCCCTCAGAACATCTCTGCTAATCAGTGTCCTCTCTATCCATAAAAGACAGGGACTCTGTGGCTAAGCTCTTCCCGTAGCTCTAATAGCGCTGATAGGCCTGGCTGACCCCACGAGTGGCAGGTGCCTTTGTTAAGTCTGAACTCGGAGGCCATGGTGGGCAGCATGAACGGTTTTCCCAAGGGCCTGGTCCCCAAGTGGGCGATAGCCTTTCCCAGAACACAGAGTGGCCTAGCCAGCCTGTGCTCCATCCCAGAGCGCTGCCAACCAGCCATACCACACGATTCCTGCTGTCTGATGTCTATTTTTGGAAATGATTTTCTGACTTGTTTTTCTCCCTGGCCCCATAATAAAAAGAGCCGAATGTCACCCCGGGTGACTTTTACGGTGTGTCTGCATGTCTGGGGGTCATGCCCCCCAGAACTGTCCTGTTTTGACACAAAGAAAGGTTGAGGCCAGAAAGAGAAAACCAATACTAAATTAAGAGGTTTCATAGATGCAAAGTTCTTGTCCTGGAAGAGAGGAAGGAGGCAGCCCAAGCCTCCGGGAGCCATGCTCTGAAAGGACTAAGTCTTCAGGTATTCCTAGATGAGGCTGCCTGGAGACCCAGCCATTTCCCCTTGTCCTGCAGGGATTCATGTCAGTGACACCGACAGCAGGGATTCTCAACCTTCCTAATGTTGAGACCCTTTAATGCGGTTCCTCAGATGGTGATGACCCCCAACCATAAAATTATTATTTTTTTAAAATTTATTTATTTATTCTGTATACAATATTCTATGTGTATGTCTGCAGGCCAGAAGAGGGCACCAGACCTCACCACAGATGGTTGTGAGCCAGCATGTGGTTGCCGGGAATTGAACTCAGGACCTTTAAAAGAGCAGGCAATGCTCTTTACCCCTGAGCCATCTCTCCAGCCCCCCATAAAATTATTTTTGTTGCTACTTTGTAACTGTCATTTTGCTACTGGTATGAAACATAATGTAATTGTCTGATATAGGACCGCTGTGAAACCCTAAGGGGGTGGTGACTTGGGGCTCTTGGCCCTAGGAGGCCACGCTGCCCCCTGGGGACTTTAACACACATTACGCCTGGGCTGGACTATCGCAGGTGGGGCCCTGACTGGGAGAAGACTGAGGAGTAGAGTCTGCCCCTCCTCCCCCGCTTTCAGCTTTTTCTGTTCTCTCCTACTTCCTGTTCAAAGATAGAAATCTCAGTCTGGTCCAGGTTCTCCCCTGTTGGGAAGCCTCTGCCCAAACATGCAGGTGCCTGAGCAAGCCATGCCATGCCTGCTGTGTGGCGGGGCCACTTATGAGGTCTCCAAGCCAGCATGGTGGAAAGCAGAATCCAGGCTCCAGGAGTGCCTAGAATAGTAGTGGGCCCTCCAGGACACTCAGTTAAGAAGCCTTAAAGACACTCAAAGCAGAAACTTACGCGGGACCTAGAGAAGGTGCTGCCCTGGCTTTGACAAGGGGCCCACGAGCCTCCCTCCCCACCAACAGCTGCCCTTCCTACCGGCACAGGTCCCGAGGTCCCTCTCTGTTCTCTAAGGCTGCCCCTGGGCTTACGATGACAGCCTTGACTTGAGTCTGGAGCCCAGCCCCTGCAGGCATCAGAGCTGGTGCTGTGATGGGGTGCTGGGTGTTGACAGGCGGTGGCAGATGGCCCCACTTCCCACTGCTGTCACTTTGGGAACCTGACCTCCAGGTTACCGGGGCAGTAGCTTTGGCGATGACCTCATTAAGCAGGGTGGCCACGTCAGCACCTTTCCAAAGCCCCTTTTATCACCCACAGCGAGCAGAGCCGGTGCGGCCCCGTCCACACCTCCTCCCCGACACGGGCTCTATCTTATCTCTTTCGGGTGGGGACCCTGTGGGAGCCAGGGAGCAGGTCCAGGAATGCTGGGTCCAGACAACCAGGCCGTCAGGTGTTGACATGGTGGGGGTGGGGCAGGGGGAGTCGGTGCGATTTCTTGCGGATGATATTGTGCAGAGACACATCGATTTCTGGATCCTATAATCCAATAATCATCTCGTGGCCTCATCATCTCCAGCTAACATCTTTGGAGAGCCTGAGTGGAAAACAGCCTACTGCCAATAGGGGGCGCACTCAGAGCGTGAACTTGTTGGAAGAGTGGGTGGGAGGAAGGGAAGCCACCCCTCCTAGAGAGAACCCAATGGCTGGTGTCTGGAGGCAGGACAGGGCTCAGTGACACCTGACATTCAGGGTCACCTCCCAAATGGAGCTTCTTGAGTTCAAAGGCGCTGGGGAAGCCCGTTCTGTCCATTCTCTCTGTTGAAGGCCAGCAGAGGAGGGTGTCTTTGAGCAAAGACTGGGTCCCTCCCACGACTCTGCACATCCAAGCCTCCTTTGTGAGCGGCAGAAGCCACGCCCACGGTCTGAATCAAGACTGTTCTTTGTCCCAGTGTCCTTGGCCATGGTTTTTGGGGATGGTGCTGAATAGTTCCCTACCCTTGTTTCTCTTTCTACTCTCTGCTTGTCTCAGGCCATCACAGAGAATACTAAGAAGTGGCCGGCCTGGGACCAAGCAGCTGCTGGAGTATAGCCTCAGGAAGCTCAGGTCCAGCAGGAGAGCAGTGAGGCTGGATGGCAACAGCAGGGACTCATGTGGGAATGCAAGGGCTACACCCGGACCAGGCTGAGTCTCGCTACTCTGGGCCCCAGGCAACACTCTGCTTCCTGCCACCAGAGGGGCCTATGGTCTCGCCAAAGGCCTAGTGGCCTGACTGGCAGCCTGGTTCTGGTCTCTGCTGAAGCAGATGAAGACACTGCACTGAGTCTCAGCATTCAAGTGTGCATAGGGACCCAGAGCTCAATGCTGGTCCCAAGGATGACCAGAAGCAATGTCAAGATGCTGCAGCCTCCGGGAACGAGTCTTTCTAACCTAAGAGCGGGCTCTGGCTTCACTTCTCTTGCTCTCCAGGAACTGGAGCTGTGACAGAGTCAACTTTGGGAAACACAGGCCTGGGTTTTGCTCTTTAGTCCCCGGGATTCTTATGAGACCCAGCACTGCCAACATCTGGACTGCATGGGGGCCCAGACCCCTCCTCTACTCAAGGTCCCTCTGTCTAGGGCTCCTCTGAGATCCCAATCTGCTCAACAATGGAAGGGACTCTGTGGTCCCTGTTGCCTCGGTTCATGCCCCAGATATTTGTTTATCCATTTGCAGAATCCTACCGAGGTCCAGCAACGCGGGGCACATCCAGCAGCAGGCAGAAAGCACCAAGCAATAGAACCTGCACTGCATGGGGTATATGCAGGGGCGCTGGCTCCTTTTAAGTTGATGTCAGAGTACCCAAAGCCTCCAGGCCCATTCCTTACAGGGCCAGATCTCCCCAGAGGAATTGGGTCGAGGTCCATGCGAGCACCTTGTTTGGGCTCTGCACAGTCTCTACTTACATAGTTGAGGACCCCTTTGCCTAGGGAATGGTGCTGCCCACAGAGGGCTGGGTCTTCCCACAACAATTAGTTTAATTAAGATAGTTCTCACAGATACACTCAGGGAATCAATCCAATGTAAACAATCCCTCGTTGAGACTCCCTTCACAGGTTGAGTAAAACTGACAACGCTAACCATCAATCTCCTTCCTTGGGGAGGGGGCGCGTGATGAGACCACAATAAGCTGACAGCAATAATTTCTTGAGAGCCAGCAGATGCGTTAAATAATCACCCATTCTCACTAGCCATTCAACACCTCCATCGTTCAACAGATACGCCAGGGCACTGATGGGGCATAGATGGTCGTGTGTGAGAGGGAGCCCTGGATCTACGGATCAGCCAACCTACACTTCGTAGTTGAGCGGGTGCTACCCGGATACAGAGGTGACCCCTGGCTTCAGGGCCATTAAATGAGATGACTCATCTACCACGTACATCTGGAGGGGAGTGGACGTTGCTTGGTGAGGACAGAGGGAGCCTGGCTGTCCCATAGAAGTCATCTGAAGGAGGGGAATATTGGCAGGAGACTGGGACAGGTGAGGACAAGAGAAAAGAGGACCAGGGGCAAGAGTAAGGTGGGGGACGGGTGTATGGAGGTCTCAGCATCCTGGCTGCTCATGGGGAAGAGCCTTGGGACAGCAGTGCCTCTAGAGAGTGGGACTTATTAGCGGAATGCCACTTCCCGCCGAGCAAGTGTGAGTGTTTCACCCAGGACCCTCTTGGCCCTAACTGTGGCCGGCACAGGTTCCCCCACTTCCTACAGTGGTCAGAGCCTCTGCTGACACCCTGGGGGAGTCAACTGCACTGCCACTGTGGGGCGAAGCCAAGGGAAGAAACGGAGAAGGAAAACTGATAAACAGTTTCCATCTCCAGCATTTTCCACATTCGATTATTTTTAAATTAAATAAGCTGTCCCTAGGAGAAAGGGGGAAAAGTTCCTGCTCAGCTCAGCCCTGGCAGGTCTCACAAAGCCCACATTGTGGGGTGCTGATGGAGAATGAGTCTCCTTGGAGTCCGCCCCTCAATGCCCCCTTTTATACTGCTGTCCACAGGCAGCCCCTCAGTCTACCCAGCATGGTGGAGACCCTGGACCACCGCCACGTGGCCTCTGTGGGTCTCTTGTTGGCTCCCTGGAGCTCAGGGGTGGGGGGCGCGGAGCAGGCTTGGGTGGAGCCAAAAGGCTGCCAAGAAAAATCCAGGGTTCAGTAGGCAGCATGGGAGGACCCGGGGGTCTGCAGAGGGAGTCTTGTCACATGACTCACCTGGAACTAATATCTGAAAGGACATGAGTCTGCAAGTGGCCCAGCAGGGCCCATGGCCCAAGCCCTTTCCTGCTGGCTGGGGGTGAGGCAGCTGGCCACTGTGACCCTCGTCATTGCCAACTGTAAAATGAGAAGGTGCCCATCTCCCAGGCCCGTGGTGAGGGTGATGTAATGAGGCCCACATCAGAAACTTGTCTTCTTACTGGTTTAGCATATACTACAAACAGCGTGGTAAGGAGATGGGCTTCAGCGACGGCAAAGCTTTGGATTGCACTGGGTTTGCTCTCTTGCAATAATAATCACACACTATGAACAAAATACTTTAAAAAGATTTAGAGTCACTAGAGAAGGAAAAAGCAGGTACAAGAAAAAAGCAGGAGGACTGGGGCCCTTAAAAGAAGGAAGAACACTAGAGAAGTGGGCTGTCACCTGGCTTTTCTCTCAAGTCCACTGTGAAGTCAGGCCCAGGGCAGCTAGAACTGGGCCTTGTGGGATGAAGTTGTCCAAGGATGGCATTGAAAGTGACATCACATCTGTAAACGGAGGCAGAGATTCTAGAGAGGAGGACCATAGAAAGGGGATCCCATGATGTGTCGGGGAACCCTCAGATTTGGGGCTTACTCCTGGTCACACCCACAAATGGCACAGTGAGAAGCCCAGGGGAGCACAGCTCTAGAGAGCGAAGATGCCCAGCAAAGGTTCAGCTGTCACTCACCACAGCAGAGGAAGACTCTCTAAATATGAAGGGGTTTGGTAAAACTCTGACTTTCCTTTAAAACCACAGAAAGGCATGTCTCAAGAACAAAGACCATACGCTATGGCTAAAGACAAGACAGCATAGACTAACCCTAGTCAAGTATACAATCAGGCTTCTGTAAGCTCAAGGTGAGCAGCTAGGGATTAAAATGCCTGCTGGTTAGAAAAATAACATTTTTTTAAAAATCAAATACCATGGAATCCAGAGTTAATATAATGCATCATCTCGTAGCCAATGCAATGCACACAAGTTAGTAAATGCATTAAAATAACCCCAGCAAATATGACTCACAATTAATAGAAATATTAGCCAATGCAACTAACTCAGACACCATTGAAACTAATTACTGTGAGTGTATCCAAAGATTTAAATAAAAAGGTGATCGTAAGAAATGAAACACACTGAAAATGTCGACAGAGACAACAACAAATGTAATTCTAAAACTGCTTAGTACCTTGTATGAAATTAACAAGTTGCCAGAGGGGCTTTCAACAGTAAGGTAGAGACAGAACAGAGGAGAGCGACCCTGAGGAGAGACGCTGGAATTATCCATAGTACAGGAACTATTGAGACGAAATGAACAGAGCCTCAGCCACCTGTGGGATGGTGTCTGGAGTGACTGAAATTTCAGAGGAAACGGAAGAGGAAAAAAAAGAGAAGAAATACTGGGCAAAGAAGTAATGAACCCAGAGAGACTATACCATCCGTGAATCGAAAGACTCAGTTAAATAAAAAGGCAAACCACACGCCAAGAGAAAGTGGCTGTCATATGTAGAGATGACCAAGGAGTTGTATTTATACTATTTAAAGATCTAAAAGAATCAACCAGTATCCAGGCATGGTAATGGTCACCTTTAATCCTGGAGCAGAGGAGGCAGAGGCAGCTGGATCTCTGAGAGTTCAAGGCCAGCTGGGTTTGTATAAGAGAGTCCCAGGCTTAGCCAGGGCTACACAGTGAGACCCTAACTAAAACAAACAAGCAAGCAAACAAACAGTAAACGACAAACAACCCAATCACAAAGTGGACAAAAACCTGGAGCAAACGCTCTATAGGAGCAGTCACTCCCGATGGTGTGAGCTCACAAGTACTCACTAGTCAACGGGGACACGCATACCGAACCTACATGAGATATTATGTCACACCCACTACAACGGCTGGCATTTAACCGATGGAAAACATAGATCGCCAGCGAGGACAGAGGCAGCTGGAGCACAGTGGTGGCGAATGACCTTGTCTTACACATTCAACAATTTCACTTCGAATTTACACAATGAACAACTTAGGCTCATAAAGGGCTAATAGGAACTTTATCCATATCAGCCTAAATGGGAAATAACCCATATGTTCAATCCTGGGTCAGTGAATAGACACCCATGGCAAGCTCATAGCAAGGAAGGGAACTTATGATAAAAAAAAAAGTTGCAATAAAAGCAACACTGTGATGCATACAACCATGCAGACCACAGACATCATTGCACCCAGTTGGAGTTGAGATTCCGGAAGTCTGTGTGAAGGTAAAAGGCACCTGGGTAGGACTAATCTGGAAACGAACCCCAGGTCAGCAGCTTCCTATTTGCCCGTGGGGGATATGGACAGATGAATCCCAAACTGTGAAAAAGCTTCCAGACTCGATTCTGTTGGCGGCTACAGAGCTGCTCACATGTCCCATCCACATGTGAGGATTTTATCATGTACCACCTAGGATACATGTGGGAGACTCTGAGGCAGGGTGCTGGGATCTCAGATGGGTCACTTGTGATCACACTCCCAGCCCAGTCACACAGTCCAGCCTGCTGCTCTCCCTGGAGACAGAAAACTCCAGGGGAAGTATCCTGGATAATGGGGGACCTGGCTGTTCCCTCCTGCTCTGGGCTTTCCCTTGGGGTCGGGAATGGGGAATTACCCGAAGAGCTTGGCTTTATCCAGGAGTGGGACTGAGATTTCCACAGGGGATGTTCTTGCTCTCCAAGAACTTGAAATGGACCCATGAACTGCAAGGCTGTCTTAGGGGCTGATGGGAAGGGGCAGCACGGTGGGTGGTGGTGGGGTAAGCTCCCCTTCTGGAGGCTGTTGTACCATGGGCTTCCCCACGCCTTGTCCTAGGCAAGCTGGCAGGATCTGAAACCATCACTGCTCTCTCTGGACCTTCATGCAGCACTTCTGATCTCTGGTTTAATGCATGTGTGTTGACATGCTGGGCATCTCACAGTTCCCTGATTCCCGTGGCAGGCTGCACCAGCTGGGCTGGCCTGGTTCACTGACACTGGTCTGCCAGGACTGCTCATTTCAGGCACAAGGTACTGAGCATTGTGTCACCTGCGTCCTCTCCACTGGAAGCTCCCAAAGGAACAGCCTCGTGCACAGCCCATGGGACTCCAGCCCTGGTCTGCTGTCTCCAGCATGTGACCTGGCCTAAAGATTCTACCTGTCATCTGGGGTGGGGACTTGGCTGGGAAAAAGTTTGTACACTCTGCTGTGACAGTTTCCTTAGTCCTTGCTGGATGTCCATCCCAGCTCAATAGGTAGAGGTCTTAGCCAATCATGGTGGCACTTGTCCCACATCCCAGGCTGAAGACTTAGCTCACTGCTGGAGGTGTGATGTCCATTGATAGATGGTCCACACCCTCCATGGAGGCCCTCAGCAAGTTCTTCTTTCCTGAAGCACAGCCCCCTAGGCTCAGCTTTGCCTCGCTCCTTCCATCTGTCAGGGCACAGTACGGCCTTCATCAGCCATGCAGTGACTTCTGCCTTCTATCCCGCCAACCCCTCCAGCTGTTAATTTCATAAATAGGCCGTTGTTCCTCTGGATGGTCTTTATGAAGCATGTCCCTGGCGAGTGGAAACATTTAGTTAATAATTTAACACTGTGCTGTCTGCTGAATTTTCAGGCCCCCAAATGAGATCGATGGAGCTAACAATTGGCTTATGGAGTTTCCAGGCTCCATTTCCTGAAGACACAGGCAAGTGCAGAAGAGGCAGCCTTGTGGGGGAAGGGGTGCCGTGTGGGGGGAAATGTAGATGCTATTGATGTGGGTTGTCAAAAATAATTGTTTTATTTCCCTGGGACTGTTCCAGAGCCCCAGATGCACTGATCCATAACACAGGCCCTGCAGGAACAGCGAGCTCGCAGGTGTCGATCAGCATCTTGCCGCCCCCTCCTAGCAGGGCCATCAGGTATGTGTGTGCCTCCTACGCCACTGTTCACCCTAACACCATTTCAGGAGGGGTGTGGGAAAGAGAAGTGCTCACCTGCATCCCTCTCCTGGCCTTCTGGGATACGGTGTGGGTGGGACTCTGGGAAGAACTAGGCGATGGTACTCGAAGACCCAGACACAGACCACCACAAGTACTTTACCAGGAAAAAACGGGGTCACTGGACAGTGGGTTCTAGAGGGTGGGCTTCTTGACCCTTGGGGAGCTTGGTGCATTCATGAATGCTGGCTAAAATTCTAGCCCTTTTCTAGAGAATCCTGGGGTGGGAAGATCGTCCCAGAACTCTGGGGCCTTAGTCTAATGGAGTATCTATCTTCAGCCCCTACAAATCTCACTGTCCTGTGAGACAGAGATCCCCCCATCTCTTGGGGGAGCCCCAGCAGGTGTATCTAAGGGCTCCCCTTTCTCTGTGGAAGCAGGGTATGGGATGGGTGGGAGTTTGGTATTACCTTGTACAGTTCTGGAGAGGGCTGAGCAGGTCTAGTCACCTGAGTGCTAGCTTCCCTCTCTGCAATTGGTCCTTACTACCATAGTCAGAGGCCGCTCATTTGTTCCCAGCTGCCCAAACTCGAAATAACCACACAGAAACTGTAGTAATTAAATCACTGCTTGGCCTATTGGCTTATGTATATTTCTAGCTAGCTCTTACATCTTAAATTAACCCATCTCTATTATTTTATATTTTACTATGAGGCTCGTGGCCTATTGGCAAGGTTCAGGCTGACAGCTAGTGTCTTTCTCTTCTGATGGCTACATGGCGTCTCACTGACTCCGCCTACTCTCTTCTCTATCTGCTTGGAACTCCTGCCTTGCCCTACTCTGTGTACAATAGGCCCAAAGCAGCTTCTTTATTAACCAATGGTGTTCACAGCATACAGAGGGGAATCCCACATCCTACTGCCTTAGCAGGAGGAGCTTGGGTCACACGACACCAAGGTGGGAGTCCCTTGACAGTTCCTCCCACGCTCCTTCAGGCCTTCTTGCCTGAGTCCCTTGATTTTTGTTTTCTTGATGTTTATCCAAGCAGCACTTCTCCCAAGATGCTACCAGAGTCACTGGATGGAGAGACACTCTTCCCACTCCACTCTGAACATTTCCAGATAGGTACCTATCACTGAAATGCTGAGGTTGACCTCCACCTTGTCCTGGGCAGGGCCTGGGGATGCTGAGATTGGCTGTGTTTAAGGGTAAGTGGCAGTTACTTTTCATTGAGGTGATAGCCCACAAAACGTGGCTCCGTTATCAGTGGCCAGGCAGTTGCTCCACAGGGAGAGAGACCAGGATAACCCCTACATGCCTGGGTCTCAGAGACTCCCCATTAACAGCCTTGGGCGGGGGGAGAACTCTTCCCCAAGAGACGCTCCACACCACTCCTATTTGACTTGTATGTGAGCAGCAAGGGACTTCCAGTCCTTCTCATAAGGGCATCGGAAATGAATCCCAGCTTTCGGGAGGTTGGCACAGCCCCACAGCAAGGGGGAGAAAGAGTTCAGAGAGTGTTCCCTACAGACTTTTCACCTCCGCCTGTCACAGTCAGCTTGGCAGGGCAGATACTGCAGCCTTAAGGCAAATGGGATTTAGTGTGTATGTTACAGTGAATTTGGTCTAGAGAGGATTTTCATCCTGCACACACTGAATCCTTCTGGCCTGCCGGCCCTGACTCCTGGGTACCAGGTGCTTTCACACCCTACCAGGTAGCACTTGTGGCCTTGTCTCCTGGACTATCAGGCTGAATATGGAAAGCAAGCACCAGCAGGTCACTTCTGGAGACAAAATTCACCTCCTGCCCTGGACATCGCAACAGCTAGACAGATGGAACAGTCCTCCCTCCAACTCCGAAATCAGGAATTGGATGCAAGCCAGGAGTGTCTCCTGAGTCCTTGATTCTTGGTTTGTTGTTTAGTTATCTGGGCTGAACTGAGCCCTCTGTGGACTATGTTTATAATAATTCTAAAGGCTAAATATCCAGGGGCCTTCCTTGGCCTCTCTGCTTCTGTCTGTGCCTCACTGTGGGCACAGGAGAGCCTCTGGAAAGGTGTAGAAGCCCTCACCTCTCCGTGGCTGGCAGGAACATGTGGTTGTTCCTTCTTTAAGGCCAGTTTCTTGCTCCCTCCCCAGGAACTGCCTTAGCCTCAGAGGGAATTCAATTCTGCTTGATTTTCTTGAACAATGGACCTCACCAAGTTGGATGTTTCTTTAGTGTGCATACCTGTACACACGAAAGCATTCATATCTGTGTGCACACGCGTGTCAGTATGTGAGTGGGCTAGGGCATATGTGTTTGTTTGTTTGTTGTTTCTCTTTTTTTCTTTCCAGCACGTTTTCCAGGGTGTGGGGCTCTAGGTTACCAAAGTGATGGGGACAGAGATGAAAATTAGTGAGAAACTGGGTCTCACTCTCCCTTGGCAACCCCAGGTTTGAGAGAACAGGTGAAATAACTTCCTGTGGTTTATACAAGTCAATCAGTACAGAGTTGAGAACTGCCTGGTGTGTGCCTACAGCTAATGGAGTCCAGTCAAGCAAGCCTCAGGCGATGATGACCCTCACATAGACATGATGATTCTGGAAGTCCTAACCAAGTCAATAAGGTGTTTGTTTGTTTTTTTTTAAAGTAAGGCCATTCAAACTGGAAAGTGGGGAGTCAAATAGTCCCTGCTTACAGATGATATGATTTTATTACATGAGACCTAGAGATGCCAAAAAAGATATTAGGACGATAAAAAATTTAGTAGAGTTCTTAGAGCTGATAAGGACATTTAGTAAAGTCACAGGATATAAAATCAACACTCGAAGATCAGCGGCATTCCTACACACCAATAACTGCTGAAGTGCAGTTAAGAGGGCAACCCCATCGACAAGGGGACAGCTAAATACGAAGAAAGGAGTTTCACCAAGGAAGTGAAGTATCTGAATAACGGAAATCATAAAACACTGATAAAAGAAATTGGAGATAGATAGATGGAGGGAGAGAGAAGGGAGTGAGGGAAGGAGGGATGGAGGGAGGGAGAGAAGAATGGAAGGATAGAAGGAGGGAGGGAGGAAAAAGGAGGGAGGGAGAGAGGAAGGGAAAAAGAGGGAGTGAAGAGATAGCCACATTCATGATTGGAAAGATTCATGTTGTTAAATGTTCAAGCTACTGAAGACAATCTATAGATGGACTCAATGCAATTCTTTCACAGAGATAGGATAAATAATCTAAAAATTCTAAGGTGACCATAAAGATCCCCAAATAGCCAGAACTATCCTGAGCAAGGAGAACAGAGCAGGGGACATCACAGTAATTGACTACAAACCCCACTTCAGGAGCTGTGCAGCCCAAACACACGTACACAAGAGTCAACACATAGACTAATGAAATAGGATAGAAAATCCAGAAATAAGTCCACATCTTTATAGTCAACTTACTATTTTTTTTAAATAATGGAATCTCATATGTCTAAGGCTGGCCTTGAACTTGCTATGTGGCTGAGGATGACTTTGAACTCTGATCATTCTGCCTCTACCTTCTGAGTGCTGGACCACCACACTAGTTCTTGTAATGTTGGGATGAAACCCCAAGCATGCTAGGCAAACATTCTAGCAACTGAGCTATCTCTCCAGCAAAGAAAACTGACTTGTGACAAGATAACAAGAGCATATATTTGAGAGAGAAAACTCTACTTATAAATGGTGGCAGGGAAATCAAATACCCATAACAGAGGAGACCAGAATTACAAGGCAATTCACAATGGGTCACGGATTTAAAAATAAGACTTGAAAAACTACGAGAAGAAAATACAGAATTCTCAGGGTTGCAATAAATAACAGATAACATAATCCTTCATACAGAGAAAGCACAGAGATTCTATCAAGAAAATATTAGAAATAATTCGCAAAGGCGTAAGATGCAAAAGTCAAAACAAAAAGGTTAGGAACAATAAATGAGCTGAAAAAGAATTCCAATAAGCTCTTTGATATGACCTCAGAATGGCATGCAACAAAAAACAACAAAAGATGAAGCAACACAGCAAAGAGACAGCCGGTGGGAAGGGAGAGAATCCATCCAGTAAGCGCGTAATAACCAGAATACACAAGAACCCAAAACCCAGACAGCTGGATTCAAAGACGGGCAAAAGATCTGAAGAGACATTTTTCAAAATAAGATACCTAAGTGGCCAAGAGGAATAGGAAAAGGGTTCAGCATCACCTGTCCCAAGGAAGCACAAATCCAAACCACCATGAGATACCACCTCACCCCAATTAAAATGACTGTTACCAACAGGATAAACCTGGACATCGTCGCTGAAGATGCAGACAGAGGGTACTCACACTACTGATGGGATCATGAAATGGCACAGCAATTATGGAAAACAGTATGGTGGTCCCCTCAAAACGGTAAGGCTAGAGCTACTTAGGGGCTAGCAATGCCACTGTTGGACGTACAGGCAAAGGCACCGAAATCCACACAGGAAAGGCACCTGCTCTCCCATGTCTATGTCAGCATGGCTCCTGAGAACTGTGACAGGGTCCCTGAGGTGTCCATGAAAAGACCAGTGGATCGGGTATGACACGCATGATGAAGTACTACCTATCTTGGGGCTGGAGAGACAGCTCAGTGAAGCATGTGCCTTGCAAGGCTGAGGACCCGAGGCTGGCCTGCAGACATGTATAAAATAGCAGGAATGATGGCAGGCCTTGTAATCCCAGTACCAGGGAGGCGGGAACAGGCAGATTCCTGGAACTCATGAATTCCAGGCAAAGGAGAGCAACCTTGTCAAAGAACAAAGAGGAAGTTTCTCAGGTTGACCTCTGACCTCAACACGCACCTGCACATACATGCATAGGCCCATGTACCCCCATTAATCCACACAAAATCAACTTCAATATGATTCAGAAGTAAAGAGATGAAGCTCTGTTATGTGCAGGGACACGGATGAGCCCGGAAGAGGTCATGTTAAACAAAGCCAAGCACTGAAGGACAAAGACTGTGTTTTGTTCATACGTAAAAGCTAAAGCCAGCTTCTGTGTATTAAGTCGCTAGTGGCTTGCTGGAAGGGTGGGAGAGGCGGCTGATTGGAAATGAACAGTAACTGGAGTTCCGTTACAGTAGGAAAACAGTGGCAGACGACAGCTACTTTGGTGCTTCAGAATATCTCATACGGAACGGTCCTAACACACAGGATCAGCGCTGGAGGTGATGGCGCAGCCACTCGCCTGACCAGGTCGTTGCATATTATATATAAACTTTCATCGAAATGTCAGCCCATAAATCTGTGCCATTACCACATACCAGTTAAAAATAAAAATATAAAAACAATGATCCCATGTGGTGATTTGGTGACCGAGCACAGTTCCTGTTTCACCTCCAAGGCAAGAACTACACACATTAGACTCCCCAAGAATCCAAATGCCCCACTTGCAGCTTCACACCTGAGAGAGGTGGCCATCCATGGATGCCTTTGACATGGGCAGAATCTGGAAGGCTCAAGCCCCAGGGAGGACAGGTCACATTGGAAGGTCTTTCTCTTCTTACTCCTGCACCAGACTGCATACCACGGAGAAACACAGAGTCACACTCACATGTATGACATGTTTATCCTCATTCATATCCTCCACACATGTATATACACAAACAAGCATAGAAACAAACACACCAACCACACAGACACAGGTCATACATACGTGCGCACGAAATACACAGATTGTGTATATAGATACACATTACATGTGCACTCATACCTGCCTCAGGATATTGGCAAGTCTTAAAGCCCAAATAAAGGAGCTTGGCCTGTTGGTCACATTACATGCTAACCCTCTTCTTTGTCCACAGCACAGCTGCTCAGTGAGGTCAGTCACTTACACGTGTGTGTGGATAGAGATACCATAGCCTGACTGTGGGACCTGGAATTACGTGAGGGGATCTACACTGATGTCAGGTTCTGGAGAGGAGAGAAAAAGCAGTTTATAGTGAGTAGCTGGGGGTCTTCTCACCCTATAGTAGGAGCTAGCCCAGCATGCTTCTCTGGCTCGGCCCCAGTATCTTGTGACCTTGGATGAGGTGTCATTGGCCCCATTACTGGTCTGGCTAGCCAGCTGTGGTGACCCCCTCTCTGCACCAGGCAGGTCACTGCCTTCTCTGGGACGCAGGATGGAGTCTGGACGAAGGGTGGGTTCCTAATGGAGTGGATGCTTTCCTTCGGAAAGTTCATTTGCAGGTTTGCATCCAAGGGTGTGTTTTCTTTAAGTCTCAGCCAGAGGTTGGATTTCAGATATCCTCTGCTGACTCTGTCTGCTTCAAGTTCTGTTTATTTGTTTGGATTGGCCAGTCAGAAGTTAAAACAAATAAACTGTGCTCCTTTTAGGATCTTTGGACATGCAACCTGCTGCCTGGGGCTGGGCTAAGAAGGAGGCTCTTTGTCGATGCCACTGGGAGGGATTTCCCTGTGTTCTTCAGAGGCTCCACTGCCTTGATGTCTCCACATCCCCGGCCTCCATCTATCCCATCCCTTCATGCAGCTGTGGTAACACTCCTCTGAGATGCCTTCCCGGGCTCAGAAAGCTTGAGAGGCAGGCGTCATCACACACTCTTCCTTCTTCTGGGTCTGCCTGGGGATCTCGTGAGTTCTGTATCTTCTCAGGGCATGCAGGTCTCCATGTAGCCACCTCCCCCCCCCAGTGGATATCCCACCGATTCTAATGGTTGGACCACAAGGGGAG
The DNA here is from genome assembly GCF_950005125.1 of Chionomys nivalis. NCBI lineage: Eukaryota > Metazoa > Chordata > Mammalia > Rodentia > Cricetidae > Chionomys > Chionomys nivalis. The sequence continues at coordinate 1,939,256 of NC_080096.1, read as the reverse complement.
ATGCGTTGTTGTTCACATGGACAAAGTCTTATAGGCTTGGGGAGGTTAGGGGACACGGACTGAGGTCTATTTTTTCTGGGAACCCTAGAAGCCATGTCCTACTGAAGCAGTATGCTATTGAAGGTCTGGGAGATCACAGTGAATGAGAGCTCCTGCCTTGAAACATACAGTGGGCACCATTGATGGACGAGCTGAGAGGAGCTGGGAAGGCAGAGGGCCTACAGAGAGACAGAGGCTCCAACATTCTTCTCTCCTATCTCTTCCAGCCCTGAGATTAGCTGGGATCTTGGGCTGATTCTGTGTCTTGTTTTCTTTCCACACAAGATGAGCTGACGGAACGCTCCAGCAAGCAGGAGACGGGCTGGTGATTTGCCATCTGCTGTTGGCAAACCAGGAAATCAAATCCTCTGCAGTGTCCAGAGCCTGAGGATCAGGCTCCCAGCCATACTCAACTTAGAAGATGACCCAAGAACAGTGTACTTCAGGCAAAACGGCTCCTTGTTGTCTTATGAGCTCTCATGCTCTTTCTGACAGACACCTCTGTGCCCAACACAAGTAGGGGCCAGCACGTATCCCTGCATCCCACCTCGGCTATCCCTGGGTAGAACAGGATGGGTTCTAATTTCATTCTCCTGAGATGCTCAGGGCATCTGTTTCTCAAAGGCTCTGTCACACACGGAACAATAGGAGCTCTGTCCTTAAGGCAGTGTTTTCCCGCTACCGGTGTCCGCAAGACAATGGAGAAATGCACACATAGGGGCCGTGGCTCTTCCCAGGCAAGGTAAGCTCCTGGTCCTCTGGACTCCCTGCCAGTGGTTATCACATCCCAGAGAAGCTTCCAGAAGCTGCTGTTGGAAGACTCGCCCTTGGGGAAAGGGTGTCCTTGTGCCTTTCTTCTCCAATTCTGTTGCTCCAGTTCTGAGCTCCATTCCCTCTGTGGGCACTCAGGGCTTCCTGAGCCAGATTTCTGCTTACCCTAGAGTCCCTGCTACCTCTGCCACATCTAAACCAGTTTCCTTCCCCTTGAGTGTGTCCCTGTGTCTGAGTAGGGAGACAGGTACCCTTCCCCATCTCTCCTTCTCACCACACCTTCTACCCAAATACTCACACACAGACGGTCCCCAGGGCCTATAGATCAACTCATATACATCCCTGAAGGGCTGAAATCGGTGTTGCGACCCGTAACTTAAATATCCTGGGCCGCAGCATTTGTCTCTGTGGGGTGGAGTCGATCCCACACCCATCAGCAAGTGTGAGCTCTAAACACATCAAGGAAGGGTCAGTCATACTCAAGGACAGAGGTGCTGATCATGATATACAAGACCAAACTTAGATATGACCGATGAGGGACAGAAGCTAGTAGAGAAAGGAACATTCTGCTTGGTTCCCTTCCGGTGAGATGCCCAGGCCAGGCAAACCAGTAGAGAGCTAAGGACTGGAGCCGGGGACAGGAGGGGAATGGGGGGACAGGAGGGACCGCTTTAGAGTTGTTTCTGGGGAGAAAGTGTCCGTGGGAAAGAGGAGTGAGCATGCCTGCACAGCTCTGCGGGAGCGCTAAACAGCTCAAATGTTAAACATATGTATTTTGCCACAATTTACAAAAATAAGCAAACCCTTGACACTTAAGTTGGTTTAAAACAGAAAGAAACAAACAAACACTAAACAAAACCAAACGTTTTCCACCAGAGCCTCAGGACCCCCTTTCTGCCAGCTGTCTTCTCCCGCCCTCGGGGAGGGGGTGGCACTTCTTGTGGCATGGCTTCACTGGGCAAGGTAAGAGTTCCCGAAACAAGGCCAAGAACCCGTCTCCTCTCAGAAGAGGAGGCTCTGGCCCAGGCTGTCCCTCTGCCCCAAAGTGGAGAAAGGAGCTTGGAGAAGACGCAGTGGGAGCCACGATGCTAGGGACGGGCCGGCTTTGCCCTCCTGCCATTCTCCACCAAGGCCCCCCCCGCCCCGTGGTTAGCAGCTAGAGGAGGGCTTGTCTAATCCAGCTCCCGCTGAAACAACAGGGTCCCTAATTGAAATGTATGAGAAACAATTAAGAGTAATTGGCATCAATTAATATGTGATTTTCTCCAAAAGAGTACACAACAAGAGGCGGAATCGCATTACGGTTTCCACGGGCACGCGGATGGCTTCCACGGGGGACACACGGTTTCCGCAAGCACACACATGCAGTTCCTACAATTGCACTCCTCTCCGAACAGGTTCATGTTGCTAGGAGGAATATGCCTGAATCCTCACATGTGATAGCCGAGGGGCTGAGTGGTCAAGCTGGTGTGTGTGGGTGTGTGTGGGGGAAGTGGGGGGAGTTGGCCGAGGTTCCAAAGAGGGAAGTGCCAGCCGGTGCTCCTGGTGGGTGGGTCTGGCATACAGAACCCCCAAACCTGGGACTACCTCCTGTCAGCTCTGTTTAGAATATGTGCAGATGGGTCCTGGGTATAGGAGCCATCCTTCCCTCATCCTCAGAGAGACTGAGGACCCACATCTGCGTCAGGTGACCCCGAGTCCCAGAATCCTCCAGGCTGTGCAGAGCTGGTTGCAGCAAGCGGTCAGTACTCATCACTGTCATTTCCACGGAGGAACCTAGGGTGGACTCCATTGGCCTAGAGAAGAACCTTAGCACTTGGGGTGGGAACGGTGGTGACAGCGCCCCCTCTGGCCAGGGCTTCCGTTGGAGGGCTGGCAATGGGAAGAAACGCTGCTCCCAGGCCCTTCCCCTGGAAGGTGCCAGGCAGGCAGCAGTCTGCACCATCTAGAAGCCGGTGGGGGTGAGGGTGGCGATGAGGACCCTACCAACAGGTGGGATTTTTCTTTATGACCATGGCTGTTGAAGATGAAGGCCTCCAATTGTATCTTTTCTCCATAGTCAGAGTAGAAATCCGGCCTGAAACCCTTCCCCCACTTTAGCCCTTCACTCCTCCATCATGGCTCCGGCACCTGTGCCTCAGCCTCTCATAGAAGAGATGATCCTGACTATCAACCAGATGCTCAGGTATGAAGTGGGGCTTGTCAGGTTGGCTCCCTAAATCTCCATGGACTGTGCCTCCACCATGCCAGTACAGACACAGCAATGCCCACCCCCTCAACCCACAGGGGATCCAAGGCCACCCAGGAGTGAGCCCTCTCCCTGGGGAAAGGCCTGTTCTGGGCTATACCCTGGGAGTCCGTGGTGGGCAGACGCTGTCTGTTGTGTGGGCTCAGCCCCCTCCTTATCAGATGAAGCTGCTTCAATTCCCAGCATTCAGGTCCACTTCCTGTGAACCGAAAGCCAAGCTCCAGACACAAAGGGCTGGTCCTTATCTCCGCACCCCCTGACCCCAGAAGCACACGCCCCAGGCAGCTCTCATTTCAACAGGTGAGACAGTCACTGGTGCAGGGGGAGGATGGTCTGGTGGGCAGGCAGCGCGGAGCAGGGAGCTGGGCTTCAGTCTGGAGCGCAAGAGGACTCCCTTAGGTCTGAATTTTTCTATCTTTACCTCTAGAAACAGCCTGAGGACCCAGGAGAGATTATCATCCCCCCAGGGGGTGCTGTTTGCTTTCCCAGCCTGAAGCTGTACAGCCCTACACTCTTGCTGAGGTCAGGGAAAGGGCAGGATTAACATGGAAGCTGAGATGGGGTCCAGCATGTGAAAGGTCCCTGGAATAGATGATCGGGGACAGGGGACAGTCAGGGAATAGGAAGCAGAAGTGAGCTGCACAGGAGGGGACTCGGGACTGCAGCCAGCCAGCATTCATCAGACTGTGGCCAACAATCAGCGTGGCTTAGTTCTAGCCAGGCAAGGGTTAAGTGCCTCTGTGTGATTTGACAAGTCCAAGGTGAAGTGGGTGGCCAGAAGTCTCAGAGGCATCCTTGATCCCTCTTGGCTGAGAAATCTCGCAGCCCTCTGGAAAGGCTCTGTCTTTATCACCTGTGATAGGGAGCTCAGGCCCAGAGCATAGGGCTGCATTCTTAAAGGGACAGACCTCAAAGCCTCCTCCTGGACCATTCCTTCCCAGTTGGAGGAATGGCTCACATGCTTACAAAGTCCCACTGGGTGGGGTCCTGGCTGGCAGAGCGTGGGGTCTTCAGAGCTTTAGCAATGGCTGGTTTGATCAGTCTTCCTGCTTACCCTCCCCCTGCCCTGCTAATGATATTTTCCTATAGCTAGCGTCACTCTCAACCCCTGGAAATGAGGGGAGAATGAGGGTGCATAGTGGGCTGGTGGCCTTCGATGCCTGGACTGGGCTGGCGGGGTGGCAGAGTGGCCAGCCACCGTGGCGCTTCCCTGGACTAGTAGGGCCACATCCTCTTAAGCCCATAGCCCTTCCTCTGTCTGGTCTTCCCTTTGTGATGGGGTTGGACGAATGTTAGAGGTATCCCATAGCCTGTGACGCCAATTTTGAGTGCCCACGGTGACATGGTACTGCTCCTGAAAGGGCACTTGGATAGGTCATAAAATGCATTCTCATGGCACACCATCTGGAGGTTTGGGGAGTTCCATTACATCAAGTGTCAGACACAGCAAAAGGAGCAGAGAACCCTGCCCTAGGCTTAGACCTTCTAATGCAGATCCCACAAAATCAAAATCCCCACGGCAGGCTCATGACTTCTACTGGGACTAACTTCACCTAACCTTACAGGCCCTCATCTCCGACGCCTGGGAGCCACCAAGCCCTGGATGGTTCACACCGTACCTGCCCTTCACTGAGTGCATCTCGGTGCCTTCGACAGTCATTCTGGAGGCCCCCACGGTAGAGGATTGGCTGCGAGGGGTGGTGGAGAGGCTGCGAGGGGTGGTGGAGAGGCTGCAAGATCTTTCTTTTGTAAGGACTAGTCAATGGAGGGAGAAAGATCTTCCACTAGACCCGAGGAACAGGGCCCCAAAGTCCTCTAGTGTCATAGAGACAGCCCCGGGGACCCTGAACCTGAGACCGAGCAGGATGAGTAAACACTGCACTTCTCTTCCTTACTAAGGAAAATGAGGTACATGAGCAAGATAATGAGCCAGGATCCCAGTGGCTATCGCTAGTGCTATGCACTCTAGGGCCCTTCTTGTGTTCTGATATCTGAGCCTGCTTCTCGGGGTGGAGGCTCATTCCTGGGTCTGAAGAGACAAGCCTCAGGCACAGGAGTGGCTCTTCTGGCAGCCTTCCTTGTTCTGTAGGGAGGCCTGTGCTGTCTGTGGCCAGTTCTGGCTTTATTCCTCAGCCCAGGGACAGAGACCGAAGCCTTTGATTCAAGAGGGACATCTGCACATTCCTCCCCAGCTCCATAAAGAGCCCAGCTGCCAGCGGAGTGATGAAACCGCGAAACCACTAGACATGCTGTCAGCTGCCCCGTGCCCCCCTGAAAGGCCAGTCGACACAGCCAGGGACTTGTTATCCACACAGGAGGACGGTCTCGGTTCTCACTGTCACTGAGTGGGCAGAAGCAGAGGGCACAAAGCACAAGACGGCTCTCCATGACAGAGCTTGACTCCAGGCACAAGGAGTTTCCAGGCTGATAGCCCTTGACCAGGAAGCACTCTCGTCCCTGCCAGGGTCAACTACAGCTGTGAACACAAGCAGGGACGAGCTCAGAGTGCCTTGGAGACTCTTCAGGCTTGGCTGTGTCCCAGCTGAGCACTTCCCCACACCCCAGTGTCCAGGAAGCCCAGCATCCCCTCCGTGGGAGGCATGGACCTGGAAGCAATTCAGCAGTGTGAGGGGATTCAAGATTCCCAGAGTGTCTCCAGGAAACAGTGTGTTGGTCAGATTCTAGAATCACCTAGAAGGGAAGGGAGTCTCAGCGTGGATTGGTCTAGGATAGGTTGGCCCTGTGGGCTTGTTTGTAGGGGATTGTCTTGAGTATGTTAGTTGGGGTGAGGCAACCCGCCCACCGTGGGTGGCTCCATTCTCTAGCAGGGGATTGCAGACTTGTTGAAAGGTGAGCACAGGTCGGCATGTATCCATTGATCCCCGGACTGCCAAGCTAATGCATTCCACTGTGTCAAGCTCCCGTTGCCCTGTCTTCTCCGCCATAACTGAGGGTGTTTTGAGCTACATTCTCAAACACACTCTCCTTACATTGCCTTTGTCAGAGGGTTTGATTCTAGAAACAGGAAAAGAAACTAAGATGCTTGGTGCCCCTACGTCATGCTCTCTGAAGAGTTTCTCTGTTCAACAAGCAGCCGGTCCCCATACCCCGGATCTGTTCTCTGGGTCCCCAGACCTGGGGTGACAGTGGCATTGCTACCCAAGATGCTCTCTGTAGTGTCAGAGGATAGAAGCTGGAAGGAAGCTGATCTAGAGAGGGTTCTAAGACCCTGTGGGGCCACTCAGATGTCTCATTGTCCTTCTCTCCAGAGCAGGTAGCACAAGTCTGAGACCGTGCACTGGGGTATGCCACCCTGGGTACCATGAACCTGCCTGGCCGCCTTCCTCCCTGCTACTTTGACCGTAGCCTCTAAGAGAGGTTCAGTTTTGCCACCCAGGTGTCTATGGGCAGTAGCCACGAACTCTGTGCCCCCTTACACGGGGCACTGCTGGGTCAAATAACAGCATCGGGAGGACAGTCCCGCCTGGGACCTGCCACAGCCACCCGTTGTTGGTCCTGGTGGTAGGGAGAGGTCACCGAAAGATGACTCCTGAGTGTATGACTGGGGAGGGGTGAGAGAGGGGGATGGAGGGACGCCGCCGGGGAAGGAAGGAGCAGTGTCTGCCCAGATGCTCCCAGTGGAAGAACAGTCCCCACAGAAAATGGTTGTGGACTTTCCCATCAGCCTTAGGGTTGCCTCCTCCTTAAGCCAAGGGATCCAGCACAGGGCAGCACCCGTGGATTCAGACCTTGTTCCTGAAGGGACAGAAGGCCGTATGAGGGAGTCCTATGGAACACCCGGCCAAGTAAGAATTCAGAAAGGAGAAAGACCAGATGTAGGTATAGATACGCTCTAAATTTTAGCTTCTGTGATAGTGTTGGGGTTTCCATTGGCTGAGTTTGGGCTCTGAGGGACATCCAGCTGCTCCAGCCTGTCCACATGTCCTTACAAGCCAGCTACCTGCGGAGGCCCTGCCTGGCAGAACTGAAAGCTGATTCCTGTGAGGACCGAATTTTCTGTGTGAAACAGAGGAGACATTGTGCCCAGTGAGGCCAAGCGTGGCCTGTGCGGGGGGCAAGAGACACCTCTGTTCCCAGCCTTGAAACAAAGCAGCCTGCTTCTACTGGCAGGCCCCTTGGAGAGGGGACGGCCAAAGGCCACCTGCTGGCTGCTACCTGGGTGTGCTTGCGCTGGCCCTCATCCCTCTGGTTAGCTCTGGTGCTGTTGGCTAACACAGGTGTCTGAAAATGGGTGGGTCCCAGAGTGAGGGTGGGGATAACGAGTCTACCAACTCTGGAAGTACACACCCCCCTGCTGCCTGCGGCACAGTGTGCCATGTTCCAGAGGGCCTCATCATTTGCCAACCCACTGGATAGGAGGGGCCAGCCTCATCACTTACCTAAGCCAGGGGGTTCATCCTAGGATGAACATATGTCCAGTCAAGAGGCCAGTCCATGTCTCCCAGTCATACAGTTATGGTCATGGACCAGGATGGGCTTTGGTCCTGGGAGCTTAGTTATCAAGAAAAACTCTACCAGGGCATGAGAGAGGGGAGGAAGCATGACATAAAGAAAGGGAAGAAGGAAAGGAGGATGGACCTAGGAGCTGTCAGATAAGTCTCCTTCCCTCTGTATACTTGCAAATAGTGTGCCATTCCCTGCCATTCCCTCTCATGCCTCCCTATCTAGAGTCTTCCATCAGCCAGGACCTCTTCCTACTATCCATGAAAAAAGGAGGCAGGTGAAGCCACTGTAGAGAGCCCCTAAGACAGGCAACCCCGCTGTAGAGTGCCCCTTCCTCTTTTCCCAGTGAAAAGTCTGTCCCTTCTGCCTTCGGGAGCAGCCCAGGGGAGACAGCATACAGAGCTGGGACACTGGCGAGTGTCCTAAACTATCAATGCCTCTCTGACATGTTGCTCAGTTGTCTCATTGTCCCTGCAGGAGCCAGAGGCTATTAATACTCAAGGAGAAGCCCTCTTTACTGATGGGGCTCTTGGAGATGAGGCCTACAGGTTTTACTGCTCTGGATTAAGGGCAATCAAGCCTACTGGAAAGTATGGCTGCTCCCAGCCAAGCAGTCCCTGACAGTGTTTCCGGCTGCTTTTCAGCTCCTAACGCTGGCAGTGTGTGTGTGTGTGTGTGTGTGTCTGTGTGTGTCTGTGTGTAGAATAGGAATCACCCAGGCTGAGAGCCCTACCTGCCCAAGCCTATAGACTGCCAACTCGTAGATAGCAGGGCAATCCTGGGTGCTGGGCCAGGCCTGCTCTGTCCGCTAACATACTCAGCTCTGCCTGCTCATGCGGCATGATGGTAGAGACCTCACTTGTGGCTGCCTCTTTGAGCTCTGGCTGAGCAGTGCCACCATCTCCCAAGTTTCTCTGAGCACAGGGTCAGACTTGAACCTGAAGGATGTGTGAGGGGTTTGCCTCGGTCAGAACCAGCAAGATCAACAGGTCCTTATGCAGTGGGGGCCTTGCATGAAGCCCCAGATCTGACAACAGCATGCAGGAAAAGCCAGCACGGAGCATGCGCTGACCCGAAACAAGTACTGTAGGATGGTAGGGTATCATTGCAGAACTCCTTGAGAGCCAGGGCTTCCTGGAAGGCCATAGCAGAGGGCCGCTCACAAGGTGTACCCACTGTCTGAACCTGCTAGGGCCTGGAGTATGCATTGGAAGATCAGAGACACAAGGAACTCTAGGTAGTGGGACCACAGCCCCAAACCCTCACTTTCAAGATTGCTTTTGTCTTTCCTTTCTGTCCAGTATTGGCAGGTGTTGGGGATCAGACTGGATGGTGGCCACAACAGCAGGGAATCCCAAGCTCGAAAGGGAAGGTAGATGGATGTCAGTATCCACTGTAGAAGACAGGTGCTTCCAGAGCCCACACCAACCCCACCCCGGCCTAGGACACACAGTGGTTCTCAGCTGCCTGCTTAGAGTAGGGCTGCCATGGGGTCCTAGATACAGGGGAGAGGCAGGAAGCATCCTGAAGCACGATTACTCAGAGACTGATATTGGGGTTCAACCTGAAGACCCAAAAAGCAAAGCAGTCAGCCACTGGCTCTTACCTCTACCTTAGTCCAAAATTCTGCCTCCAGGAATCTTGGAATGAGACTGTGTCTGAGAGCTGTCTCCTCCCGTCTTATATTCCTCTCTAGTTCTAGGATTGAAGACATGCACCACTACTGCCTGGTTTTTATGGCAAATTAGTGTAGCTACCAGGATTAAAGGTGTGTATCATTGCTGCATGTCTGTAAGGCTGGTCAGTGTGGCTGTTTTACTTTCCCAATCCCCAGGCAAGCTTTATGTATTAAAATACAAATGAAATACCACTACAGGGTCCATCTTAGGAGTGTTCACTGGCCCTTCTTCAAGATCAGGCTATAGGGATTGGACGGAGGGCGGCTGGAGCCTCTGTTGTCTTTAATTCTGTTTTTACAAGGAGTGTGAGATTTACAGGCTCTGGAGGGGAAGAAAATGGTGTAACCTGAGTCAGTCAGCAGCAGCTCATGCTGGGCTGGCTTCTCTCAGAGTCTGCCAGAGGCTGCTGAGCACCAGGTCCACACAGAGAGCCACTGTCCGTGATTGCGGGCTCCAGGGCTGTGCTAACGATCGTATATACAGCACAAAGCAGATGCACACATACACCCTCACAGATGCATGAGCATCTACACCATATGCAACCACATAAAGTAATACAAACATATCTGTACATAACACACACACACAACACATGCATACAGAAATGCATAAGCAGTTCATGTCACGCACAAATGTACACACACCTACAGGCTCAGTCCACACATAGGAGCACCCACTCATGATGAGTCTCAAAGCCTAATCCTCCACACTTCACACACATACACACAGTCACACACATACACACACTCACATACACACATACGACTAAACGCTTACAGCACATTGCTGTCTATGAGGTCAGCTTGGCTGAGTAGTGGCTGCTTTCACATGTACTTTAAGCTCTCCCCTTTCCCCAATTTTTTGTTTTTAAATTTATTAAATAAAATAATAGATATATTTATAACAATATTAATAATATTTATTATAATATTTATTAAATGTGTGTATGTGTGTGTCACATGAGTGCTGGCGCTCATAAAGGCCAGATGAGGGTGTCAAAGCCCCTGGAGCTGGAGGGAGGTACAGGTGGTTGTGAAGTTCCCAGTGTAGGTCAGTGCTGGGAACTGAACTCAATTCCTTGGGAAGAGCAGCAAGTGTTCTTAATCATACAGCAATCTTTTCAGATTCCTGCTTTCCTCTGTGTGTGTGTGTGCGTGTGTGTGTGTGTGTGTTGCTGCAGCTGCTGCTGCGGCTGCTGCTCCTGTAGAACAGCCCTGAAATACTCTCCATGTGTCTAGAACGGAAAACCCTCCACCAGCCTGTGTCCCTCTTGGGGCTAGCACAGTGTGCACTGTAGACAAGACAAAGCAGGAGTCTCTTCCCTCAGGTGCTCGGCTCAGCTGTGCCACCCAGCTGAGCCGTGGAGGACACATGAGAAGGTCCATGTCTGCAAAGACCTGGCCTCACCCAGCTTCTCTCTGGTCTCAAGGAAGGCAGACAGAGTGGGTGTAGCTTGGAAGCGTTAGCTGCCACAATAGTGGCTGGGTGGGTGGAGGGCCTCTGAGCTGCTTCCATGTGGGGATCGATGGGGATCAAAGAACCCTGCTTATCTCAGGAGGACCTTTGTGCAGGGCCAGGGGACAGATTCAGCAGGAAGACGTGGGGCTTTCTAAAAGTGCGAGGGTGTTCTTTAAACGAGTGTATTATCGATTCTCCTCTCGTCCCTGCTCTGAGTCAGGGGGAACCAATGCAGACTTTGTGCTCTGAAGCGATAAACAGTAGCCTGATAAACAAGCCTTCTTCAAGAATGCCCGTCCTAGCCAGTCTACAAGTTCTCTGGTCAATTGCTTCCTGTCTCTGTACCTCAGAGGCAGCCCTCAGCACACTGCTTTGTAGAGGGTTCCCTCAAGGGCTGGAGGTGGGCAAGAGTATGCCACCGCCAAATCCAGTGTCTCACACTCAAATCCCCAGGGATCTATAAGGTCTGGTCTTCAACAGACGGTGACGATTTTCTCATTGCATTTAAAATTCCACGTCTTGGGGCTGGAGAGATGGCTCAGCAGTTAAGAATATGTACTGCTCTTACAGAAGACCCCAAGTTTGGCTTCCCAGCACCCACGTCAGGAGGCTCACAGTGGCTAATACAATGTCAGCTCTAAGGGATATAGTGCCCTCTTCTGGCCTCCACTGGCACAGCAGCCATGTGCATATACCCACACATACACATAACTTAAAAGTACTAAAATCTTTAATCTTTGTCTTGTTATTTGGCACATGCATGCTGTCTTATTGTGGGACTGCAACACTACCCATGAACAGTAGAGGGCAGTGGCGTATGTTTTGTGGCCAAGAAAACACAGTAGGTTTCTGCGGAAGTCTTACATAGGAGGCATAGCTACTGGTTGGAAGCTTCCTTTTCTCAGGAGTGGTTCTGCTCATCTCTCTGTTCATAGTGACTGGTGTGTGTAGCCCATATTCTGTTGACTAGGACAGTCACTGGCCCTGGGACCCTCATCAGTGTCTTCTCTAGAGGTCAGGTGTCTCATGACTGATATATCTGACTTTGGCTTGTCTTTTGTCTGTCTGCAATGTCTGCAGAAGATGCAAAGCTCTTGGGGCATCTGGGTAGAGCCGTGAAGAAGCATGTGCCTGCCTGTGGGTGACACGTTCAGGACCGTGTGTGTGTGTGTGTGTGTGTGTGTGTGTGTGTGTATGTGCTGTGGTAGGAGAAAGAAAGGATTCCAAGCTGGGAGCCAGTAGACCTGGTTTGAGTTTTGACCTTGCCCTTGACATGGGCAGTTCTTAGGAACTCAGTTTCCCTGCCAGACTGTGATATAGTAGATGAAATGAGACCCCTGTACCTCCCTACTCTCCCTTTTTCCCACCTTAAGCCAGGGGCCAGCCTGCAGCATGCCGACCCCGCCCCATCTCCATCCCGAGAATGTTTTACCCTTCTGCTCCACTGACTCCCCAGCCTAGTGGGAGGTGGCTTCAGATTCCTCCTTAGGCTCTGCTCAAATTGGGAGCAAGGGCTGTACCCCAGCTCCTCCCAGCTAGAGAAGGCTAAACTCTGGCCTAAAAGCCCAAGGATGGCAGAAGGAAACACATACCCCGCCCCCCGCCCTGCCATCCTTCAATTCTCAGTCCTTGACTTGAGGCATTAAAAAAAGAGGATGCAGGCTAAGTCCACGTCAAAGCCTGGTCCTGGCGTCTCTGTCCATGAAAGTGACTAAAGGGCCACCTGACCCCGACAGGTACTGGCTGCCAGGCAACACCACCCCAGCAAAATCAGTGGGCACACTGGTGGCATTTCTTGCTGTCATTCCAAATGCCATGCCAAGTTTGCAGCTGCCTACAGTGTTGAAGATGGGACGGGGTTAGTCACCTATAGTTGCTTCTTTCCTGGGAGAATGGGCAGGAAAGCTGGGGTGTTCTAAGCTCCAGATATCTTGTGACAGTTTTCATCGTTCTTTGTCTCTCAGTTCTCGGTAGGCCTAGATGACGTTCAACATTTATAATTCTATTTTTGTTACTCTCACCTTGGTGGATGGCTATTGGGACTCAGTGCCTTTGGTGGACGCTCAGAGGTGTGCTTGGTGAAGACGCAATAAGTGGTTCTAAGTTGGGAAATGAGTTTTACAGGCCTGTGAAGTGCTGAGTCCTATCTGCCCACGTTGTCTGGTTTAAGTTGTGAAAGAATAAGAAGAAAAAGAACACGGGAAGAAAAGAAAAGCAAGGGAATTGGAGCTACATAATAATTTTCTTAAAAACCAACCAGTCAAGTGTCCAGGTCCCAGGAGCAGGCATGGTCTGGAAGAGACGTGGGTTGAGAACCCGGTAAGACAGAGCAGGAAGCAGTTTCAAGGACACTCTTAATACAGTTATTAAAATCCGGTCCGTGTCTTCCTTATAATTGGGTTTCACCGCATAATTTAAGAAAAGCCACACACAAAAAAAAAAACCTTGCAGTGAAAAACCGGGGTATAATTTTCTTCAATCAAGCCTGACTCATGACTGCAATTACCCCGAACCCTTTGCGCGCTCGCTGCGATGCTCCGGGCCGCTCAGGGCCGCTGTGGGTGGCGACCTTTCATGTGCCTCTCAAACCGGTCTTTATTGTAAGGTTTCAAATTAGCGCTAGCAGCAATGAGCAAATTTGATAATTCGATCTCAAATTAGTTAATGTAAAGTACCAGTAACCACTAACTAGTGTGTTACAAAGATGAAAATATATCTTTTTGGAGTTGGGATATAAAGTTAACCAGCCTGTCATTTGACTTTTGGAAACTTTTTTTGGGGTCTTCATTAAAGGAAATAATCTCATAAGCAATGTGCAGCCTTGTGGCACTGGGGTACCCAAGGAGGAGGGGGACGTGTTGGTGGAGGCGGGAGATCAGAGGTGACTCCCCAGGCTTGCCCTCAGAGGGCTTCCAGAAACAGCTATGGCAGAGGGCTAGGTGGTCAGTGGGGGAGGTGGGGCCAAAAGGCAAGAAAAAGCCCTTGGCAGCCCGATGACACCAGATCTGGTGGCTTCCAACTGCCCACTCACTGCTGCGAAACACAGAGCATGCGGCCCAGGACTGACCCCTGCTGAGCACTCCCAAGAGAACATGTGCCCCTCGCCCCTGCCAGTGTCTGTCCTTGTCAGCTGGGGTCCTCTGCAGGGTCAGTGAGAGTCCAGCAAGGCATGTCCTTGGACCCCCATCTCTTTTCTGTCAATCTACATAGGCTATCTACTTATGTCACAGGAACAGAAGGACAAGGGGGCAAATGTCTTTTACGGCAAATGGCAAGAGAAGAGACGTCCATGGGTTAGAGACGCAATTGAGTAAGGGAGCCCAGAAGGCATGAGTTCAATGCCCAGGACTCACATAAAAAGCTAGGTGTGGGGGTACACACTTGTAATCCCATCAGCACGGAGACGGTGGCAGGTGGATCCTGGGGCTCCAGAAAAGTGAAGGACCCCACCTAAAAAACCAAGAGGATTGCATCTGAGGAAGGATACCTGAAGTCAGCCTTCAGCCTCATATTACCATGTACATATACAGAAAGGAACACACACGCACACGGGATGGGGGAGAAAGAGGGGGGGGGGAGGAGGGAAGGAGAGAGGGAGAGAGAGAGACAGACAGACAGACAGACATTAGAGGACATCCTAATACTAGCCACACTGCCAATCACAGAAGATTTCTGGCCAAGGGTTACCTAATGCTCTCAGTGCACAAGGCCAATAGAGAGCCTACAGCCCAGGCCTGGCTGGATCACGGTACCACTGCCTATGGACTACAATGTCTCCTTGCTTCCCTTCCTCGCTCTCAGTACTTAATGCACACCACCGTTGGCATTTAATAACCAGCAAGCCTTCCCTGAAGTCGGATGGACGTGTAGTTGAGTCCTGAAGAATTCCAAAGCTCTTTCAGGCTGGGAGATGGACCTCCCTGCATTCAGGAGGCCAGCCCGGCTGACCCCCAACCCTGTGGGTGGCATGGGGTCAGCCTGAGAAAAGACTGGAGAAAAGGGCCAGGCTGTTGCTGGGAAGTTCTGCCGGGGCCCTGGGCCCATGACTTTAATCAGAACTGAAAGGAGCCTCCAGCTGCCCGCCTGCCTGGACAGAGGATTCCTGTGCGGCCTGGTTCCTGGAGAGAAGGGGCTGTTCTTTATCTGTGTGGCCCGAGCCCTCTCCTCCAGGAGGATGGCCCCCAGCCCACTGAGAGCCGTCACTGTTCTCTCATCTGATGGATGAAAGGAATCTGGAAGCCCGATACTGTCCCTTGAGATGACATTCAAGCCCTCGGATACCTCTGCAGACAGAGCCACCACCACTGGCTGATGCATCCCTTCACCCCCCCCCCCCCCCCCGCCCCACTCCCCTCACCCCACGGATCCCAGTCTCGGCTTGGAGGCCTGCTCTAATCAATGTAAACCAGAGAGACCTGGGGGAGACTCCGATTGGAAGGTTGGAGAAGTAAAACGTGATTAAGAGTGAAGTCACTGGGGATGATCTCAATTGAAGTCTTTGAAACCGGCTCGGGTGGATCAGCTTTCCCTCACCGGGAGACTTCTTGTCAGTTTCCATGAAAGCAAAAAGACGAGAAACGCAAAAGACAAAAGCGTTTGGGGCCCTCCTCTCCAGGCGGCCAGGGACAGCCACCATGTTGTCTTGGCTCCTTCCAAAACTTTAACAAAGAACAGCAACTAGTTGGGCTTACTTCTGACAGAAACAAAGGGGAAGTGGGTCTCATGATGTCCCCCTGCCAAACACCGTGTCCTTCAGCAGCAGCTCCTCCGGGCTCTCAGTCCCACCCTCCCTCCGTGCCTGCCACCCTGACTGCTGCAATGCTCAGACCCGCTTTCAAATCCATGGACACAACATCCTGGGTGATGGATGTACCCCTTCCTGGAACTTGAATATAAATCCCGGCCTGCACTGGGATCCCTGGCAGTTTGATTGATTGATGCTGTGGCTGGGTCGCCCCGTAGACTTTCAGAAACCTGGGAAGGTAAGGGGTGCAGGGAACGGGGAAGAGTCGCTGAGCCAGCCAGCCAGAGGTGCGTACACGCTCCGCTCACTGTGGGTTCCTGTCTCTCTGGTCTTCCACTAGCAGGGTGTGGCTACTCCGTCAACCTCCCTCTCTCTCCGGAGACGGCTAATCTGCAGGTTTCCCCACTCGTGTGGTGTTACCATCACTTTATCATAAACGGGCAATGAAGACATTTAAAGCTGCTACTGTTATAATCTATCCAAGATGAGGAAGGGCGAAAAGTGAAGTCAGCTCCTGGCTTCCTGTCCCATCTGTCTGCCAGACCGTGGCTGCAGGTCCAGCGCATCCTCCCCCAAGGCTGGTAATTGCAAAAAATGAAGCAGCTGAACCTGAACCAGGAGATCAAAGAACTAAGAGCTCAGGAGAAGAGGGGGCGGGAGGGTGGAGGAACTCCAAGAAACAGGGGCGCGGCAGGGAGGGGGGCAGCATCGGTGATGGAGGGTGCCCCCAAATCCACCGGCCTTCATTGGTGAGGCAGAGACAAGACACAGGCACCTCACGAGTGAGATGCTCCCGGGGTGGAGCGGAAGGACTTGGCCAGGGTTGACTGGGGGAATTGGAGACTGGAGGGTAACCTTTCTGGCCTCCGTCTGACCTGCATCTCTCTGGCTATCTGGCTGTCTAATTAGCTTCATGAAGACAACCTTTCAGCCTCTGCAGAGACTGGAGTTACCTCCTTCCATCTCTCCTTCTTTCTTTTCTCTCACTTCTCCCTTCTCTTCTTCCTCTCCGGTCCCTCCAGACCCCAGCCCTCTCTCTCTAAATTTCTAGTGATAATTTAAAAAATGTCTCGGCAGTGGGGTGTTGAGAGCAGTCACCGACTAGACACTGTGCAGCCCTGCCCCTGCCGGCCCCTGCTTCTGCCGGCCTCTGCTCCCAGACACCCTGGTTACCCATCCTTAGAGCCCGGCACTTTGAACTGCCAGGGCCATGGGGGACCCAGGATCTTCTCTCCTTGGATTCAGCGACAGGATGGCTTGGATCTGTTTCCTGCTTCTGACTTCGCGGTGGAGATGGACTGTAGAGGGTGGATCTCCCCTCCTGACACCGTGGCGACTTATCAATTTCGTTTTAGTTTTAAGTGGGTGAATCTGTGCCACGGGCCCGTGCCTCCCCCACGGTCGGCGATAAATCGTGGCTGAGTGCTAACAGCGCACACATTGACTCCCATTAATGCTTCCTGTGTCGGGATGCTGGGCCACAGCCAGTTCGGCTGCATGAGGAGCTTTCCCGCTGGAGGAGTGAGGCCTCTGGGCTGCCTTCCAGTCCTAACTGGCAGCTAATGCTTTAACACATTCACAAAACCCACGCTAGGGGTGCAGGCGCAGCTGGGGTTTGCCTGGGTTGGAGATCACAGCGGGGCCCGAAGGCCCTGAGTGATGAGTCCAGTCTCAGGTAGGACACGCAAAGTAGAGTGAGGTGTCTGCATGGCAGGGCTCCCGAGGACATGACTGTCACAGGCCTGAACTGACAGTTTCTAGTTCATGTGCCTGCTTCATGAGCTGGGAGCCAGGCTGCATCTCTGAGACCCTCCCCTCTGGGAGGGAGTAGCTCTGAATGCCACCAGCTCCTCCTCACCAGGGCTCCTGGGACATCGAGTTCCCACGCCTGGCAAGGCTTCCCGCCCTGACTCAGGTCTTGGGATGACTCATGGTGACAGAGATCAGGGATCGGCTCTTGAGGCACCAGAGCCGAGCGGAACTCCCCGGAGCATTTCGTAGACAGCTAGTGGTTAAATTCCTTTTCAACGAGTATTCTTGCCTTTATGTCTAACCCTCTGTGGGCCGAAGGCTCATGGATGAGGCAGCAGAAACCACATCCTCCTGCATCACCACCCACCAGAACAGTCTCTCACAACAGGAGCAGGAACTCTGCCACCGACCGGTTCCTTTCGAGGGGAATGGCCCGAGTGACCACGCGGGTTTCTCCACACGTGTGTGGCACCACAGGCCACAGGGGAACACACACTTGGTCCTTCCTAGGAAAACTCATGCCCTTCCCTTGATCAGCATGTCCCTTGTCTTCTAACCCACACCCCAAGGCACAGATGTGTGTGATACGTGCACGTGTGTGCACACATGCTTTGAAAAGTCCCTTTCCCTGCATGCTAAGGTCACACATGTTCCATATCCAAGCACACTTTCAGAAGTTATTTCTGGAAAAATGTTGAATCTCATAACAGCAATAAAAGGGAAATACTGGCTCAGCCAACACAAACGTGTGTCTGGAACTTGCTCCAAAATACAGGAATGTATGTGAGCTTGAAATACCAGCCCCAGAGCGGAGCTCTGGCTATAGTTGGGCTCTTCCCAGCAGACCCTCAATTCAGCGGACCAGCCAGTGACCCTGGCTTCCCCTGAAGGATACTCTGACATTATCGATGATAAAGTCTGGGGAGTTGGGATCCAAAAAGGACCTGGGCACAGGAAGAGTGTAGACCGATTGCACTGTGGTCTTTGGTCCTGCAAGGTGTACCCTGGTGTCCTTGAATAGCCTGTCCTGGTGATCAGGCTCTGGGTCCTTAGTACTATGATGGCTTCCTCTCTAGGTCCC
Source organism: Chionomys nivalis (assembly GCF_950005125.1). Lineage (NCBI taxonomy): Eukaryota > Metazoa > Chordata > Mammalia > Rodentia > Cricetidae > Chionomys > Chionomys nivalis. The sequence continues at coordinate 1,921,020 of NC_080096.1, read as the reverse complement.
TCCCTGAGTTTATAGTCTGGTAGAACGTGGGCACAATAACAAGCTCCCCGCATGGGTCAGCTACCTGCTCAGAACTCCAGGTAGACAAGGCCACCGCTGCCATGAAACCAGTCCCCCAGGAGGCTGCTTCAGGGCTTGAGGCATTTCGTGAGGGAACCACTGAGCTAGGCTCTAAAACTCTTCAGTGCCCGCATGCAGCTCCTGGACCCTGTCCCATCAGTGAGCCTTGGCCATTGCATGCTCTCTCCACTTCTCCCATCTCTTTTCCCTCCACCTCTCCCCACTACCATGTCTCTCTCCCTAAGGTAGCTGAGTTTTCTCAGGCCTACGGTTCTATAGCTGCAAAGGTTTCCCCAGGAGCCAGGATCACATCCGGGAATGGTGGGGATGGGAGAGTGGTCACCCCCAGGGAGGCAGTCACCACTCTGCTCAGGGAAGGAGTGACATTCCACCGAGGGATCCTGTCTCATGGGCTGATGAGATGGCTCAGCCAGTGGAGGGCTTGCCACGTAAGTCTGGTGATGTGAGTTTGATTCCTGGAACCCGTGTAAAGGAGGAAGGAGAGAAACGGCTCTACACGACTGTGCTCTGAATCCAACACACGTGCTGTGGCACACGCTCCCCCTCTATCGCAGGCACGCGTGCAAACACATGGCGATCAAAACAAGAACTCTTTTCTTTCTGCCTCTATTTTCCCTGTCCATTTCCAAAGCAAGAGAGGCGAGAAGGTGATTGAAGACCCCAAGCACACTCCCTGGGCACGGCAGCAGAACGCACCTCACGCAGTGGCAGAAACACTGGGTGATTGTTGTTGCAGGAGGCTCTGGTTTGCATTAGCAGGAAGATGGCCCTGTCTCAGAGCAGGACTCAGCCCCCGACCCAGGGGGTTAACCCCTTCACCACCTCACCATAACCACGCACAGCTGGCATCCTGAAGCTAAAATGTCCTGGGTCAGGTTCAGCTGAGGACCGCCTGCCCTCTGCCGACCTAAACTGTGCTCCCTGTCTCTCTCGTGCACAGCTACACACGAAAGCAACACCCACAATGCCCATGCTTACACAGTCACATGTGCATGCTCACGTGTACTGTCTCACATGTGTAAATGCACATACACACAGCCCACACAGGCACACAATATACATATTCATGTACATGTGCAGATTCTTATAAGCACATATGCACATATATCCTCACCCATGCACATGTGTGCTAGCACAGGGGGGTCTTCATAGGGAGAGGGATGAAGGGATGACGGGAGGCTGACCAGAGGATTCGGGGAGCTGATATGCATAGTGCCTCAGGCTTCCCGCCGAGGTCCCTGTCGGTATGCTTTGCACGAATCACCTGGGAACCACCAAGGGCCTGAAGGAAATCACTTTTGGGTCAACACCCATTTCATAGATGTGGAAACTGAGGTTCACAGAGCCCAGGACACTGCCTGCAGTCTGGAAGTCATAGACTACAGGACATACGTGTAATTATATCCTGATGTATGCTAACATTTGCTTCCTCTGTGAAAAGAATGAAGATTGACACACACAGGCGTGTGTATCTGTGTGCATCTACCGGACAACCTGGGATTCCAAGCCTGACGACTCCTCTCTGCAGGCCAGATTTGCGCTAGGTTGGCATGCCCCTGTGTGGGTCCAGTGAGGGGAAGACACCCTAGGGCTCTTCTGGGGACTTACAGTCTACGCCTTGTGTCTTGGGTCCGAGGGTTTTCCCTGCTTAGCCAAACATGGTGGCTGCTACAGTGAAGTGCGTGCTACAAGCTGTCTCCCTGTCCCCTGCCCAGCACCGCCTTGACCTCTGCAGTCATGGGCACACGTCTGTGGGGTTGAGCCTGGCATGGGAACATGCTGGATCTGGAGGACACGGAAGCATGGTGACACACAGTGGTGCTGATGGTCACGTGAGTCACACTGTCTGAGAGGTTTCGCTCTTTCTACTCCTCACTCAGTCCCCCTTATGTCTCGACAGTATTTTACAGAGAAAGAAGCACAGAGAGGGGGTGCAAATTGTTCAAAGCCACAGAGCATGCCCTGCCTTGGGGCTTGCAGCTGAGTAGCACCTCACCATCCTGGACCAGGATCAGGTCTCTCTCCACCACCTAGCTTTAGGCAAGCCTTGGGAGGCTGTACCTGCTAGAGATGACATACCCAGGGTTGCTCCTTCAGGGGAGTCAGAGGGGATGCCAGAACAGACCGCGGAATGGGATGGAGAGGGAAGGCCGCAGTCCAGTGTCCCCTCTACTCATGGCATTTTCCTCCATCCATGGGTGGAAACCTGGATCGGGTCAAGTGGAGAGCCAGAGTCAACAGTTGGAAGCTGGGTGGTCCAGGGATGCCTGGCATTTCCCAGAGGAGTAAGCCCATACATAAGGCCAGGGTTCACCCAAGATGGGCATGTGAAGCCCCTAAAGGCAGGCTGCCCAGCGCTACCTCACCAGCTTTATACCAGGGCTGGCACAGCCATTATCGCTGCTCTAACACACTGTGCCACATGACCTAGGCACCTTAATGCTTTGAGAAAGGAAACTGAGGTACAGAGATATCTCACAGCCCAGCAGCAGCTGAACTGGAGGCAAGCCAGAGGGCAGGCTGTACCCGCACCAGGGTCCAGCATCAGAGTATTAGAGAGAAACATCCAGGGGCTGGGCTGTTAGCATCACTCAAAGAAAACCAGGTAGAAGGAAGCAGAGGTCGCACCCAGAACCAGCAGAGACTAGCAGCGTTTGCTAATGTCACTATCACAGAGAATAAGCCACCTTGGCAGGAGGGAGGGGCCGCCCAACCCTAGCAGACATCCCTGCTTGGAGTTCTAGGTCTCCTGGTGAGGTGAACAGGAGGAGCTTAGAGGCCATACAGGGCCTGCGCTGTGAGGGCACAGTTCTACAGGACACCAAGCCTCCTGTTTGCAGGGGACAGAGGGGTTTCCTAGATGTGAGGCTGCTAATTTTTCAGGAAGATCCTGAAAAACCAGATGGTGGTCTTGCTACTAAGCCACACACAGTGGTATACAGTTGATGGAGGTGGGTCTTGTATCTTATCTGTTGCTTTCATTGGTTAACTAATAAAGAAAACTGCTTGGCCTGATAGGACAGAAAATTAGGTAGGCGGAGTAGACAGAACAGAATTCGGGGAGAAAGAAGCCGAGTCAGGCAGTTGCCATGATTCTCTCACTCCAGACAGACGCAGGTTAAGATCTTTCCTGGTAAGCCAGCTCGTGGTACTACACAGAATATTAGAAATGGCCGGGTGGTGGTGGCGCACGCCTTTAATCCCAGCACTTGGGAGGCAGAGGCAGGCGGATCTCTGTGAGTTCGAGACCAGCCTGGTCTAAAAGAGCTAGTTCCAGGACAGGCTCCAAAACCACAGAGAAACCCTGTCTCGAAAAACAAAACAACAACAACAACAACAAAAGAATATTAGAAATGGGTTAGATCAATATGTAAGAGCTAGCCAATAAGAGGCTGGAACTAATGGGCCAGGCAGTGTTCAAAAGAATGCAATTTCTGTGTAATTATTTTGGGTATAAAGCTAGCCGTGCGGGCGGCTGGGTGCCAGGAACATAGCCCGCCTCTCCTGCATACAACATACAGTCCCAAACTGGTCAGTTTGGGGTTAGAGGAAAGAGATGCTCTCTGGTAGGCCACTCTGCCTGATGTTCCAGGACAGCAGCACACGGGGCCACAGGCTGTGACTCCCAGGCCCTGGGGTGCACTGGTGGTCAGAAGATGAAATTTCGGAATTCTGAGAGGCCAACGTCATTAGGGAAATCATATGGTAGCTACTGCTGTCTGTTTTACCTCTATGGTGGCATGTGTCACAAATGTCCCTGCTCTTAGGGAGAGTCATTCAGTCCAGCTACAGAGCAAGGGTGATTGCACAGGCCAGAGCTGTGCCAACGAGGTAGTTTTTGGCACCTCACAGAGCCCTCATATCTTTTTAAAAAACACTTGCCTCTGGGACAGAAAGGTGAGCTTCTTGCAAAAACCATGCTGGGTACAGGGTGAGGACCTGGTGTGGACAGACTGCAGCTAGCAAAGGGGACCTCGGGGAATACTGGGGCATGCGACAACAGGTCTGTCTGTCCTTTCAAAGCTTTTTCTGCTAAATATTTACAGGTCGAGTGACTCTTGCCATAGATACAGATGGCCTGGGGCAGATCTTCTGAGGTCAGAAAGTAGTGCTGGGGTCGGCATGTGTGACTGACTCATTGAGGGGGCAGCAGGAGGTGGTAGTTGGTGTCAGGAAGTTCATCAAGTCTGGTGACATCCTCAGGATGGGTCTTCGAGTGGACTCACTTGGCTACTGGGTATATTCAGCTTACTGAACATAAGAAAACAATGCTATCTCTGACAGCAAGGATTGCTCAGTGTCCGGATCCATCTAGAAACACTGGACATGGGAGGTAGGTACTGATGAGAAACCTGGGAAACCCTTTGGTCATTGGTATGGACTTGTAGTTACAGGCGCTTGCAGCAGAGGAGACTGATGAACTCAGAATCCTGGGTACATGACCGGCAAGGAAACCTCGGACTATCAGGTCTCATGTTTAAAACCTGCCAGGAGGCCACTAGGTGCAGCAATGAGAAGCCAAATGACTTCCAGTTAAACTAACTTTCCTTTTCTCATTATCGCTCAAAATCAAGCACTGAAAAAGGCACCCGATTGGTCTGAAGCCTGAATACGATGTGTTATAAGAACCTCTCGCATAGGTATTAGGAGGCCCAGACGATGTTCTGCCACACAGCCAGGAGGAAGCTGAGCCCTGGAAACACATGGAGATTCTGGGGCCTCGCACACAGAGCTGGTGGGAAGATGACATGGGGCACTGCCATAGAAAATACTCTGTGTGCCACACAAAGGTCTGGTGTGTAACTCAGCGATCGAGTGCTCACATAGCACACGCAAAGGTGTGAGCCTGATCCAGCACAGAAAAGGTTGTCACGTGACTCAGCAGTTCTAAGTATGTCTCTGAAAGAAAGGAAAACTCGTGCCTACACACAAATGCGAAACGGAATGTCTGAAACAGCTTGATTTGTGTGAGTAGTACAGAGGAGATGGCCAGAATGGCCGAGTGACTGGACTATTACGTGTCATATAGGAGTGAGGGGCTGGGGAGTCACTAGGGTGGTGACCGCACGGGCATGGGAACTGTATTCAATCTGCAGCACTCTTGTGAGTTGCCAGGCATGGCGGCACAGCTATGAGCTTAGCACCATGGAGGCAGAGGCAAGAGGATCCCTGGGGCAGTTCCAAGCATGCCAGAGACCTTGTAGACAGAACCGAGGAATGACACCCAGGATCAGCTGTCACCTAGGCATGTGCACACATGTGAATGTGTGTCTGAACACACCGTTACAGCTGTACACTCCTCATACATACAAAGACATGCTTAAAACAAAAAAGAAGAGAAAGGAAGGAGGCAGTTGCACCATGACGGACTTTGGAAACATGAAAGCAATCTGTTGTCATTTGTGGTCCTATTTGTGTAAAATGCCCAGATGAGGCAAATCCACAAGTAGACAGACTAGAGATCACTGGGTGCTGAGAGAAAAGACCACAGAATCGGGGTACCCCCTGACGGGTTGTGACAACTAGAAGATACAAGAGAATCAGGGTACCTCCTGACAGGTCGTGACAACTAGCCTCTGCATGGCCACTCTGGAAACACTGAACAGCGCACATTCTAACTGGGTGAACCGTCGTCTGGAACATGAACTAGGCCTACTGGACCTGCTCTAAAAGCAGTTAGTATAGCACATGCCGACATATCTCAGGAGCCGTGTGTTCCTTACGTTTCTCCAAGTGCCCCTTGCCTGCTGTAGGTGGCTGCACTGTAGCTTCTCAAAGGCAACCTCCATCCTCAAAACAAAGGGGTAGATCATGAGGCTGTGTCCCAGTGAGGCCAATGGTGCAGCGGACCGTGCCTGCAGACCAAGTCGCAGAGCCCACAGGTCTCTCAACCATCCCAGTCGTTCACCTGGACAGTTAAAATACAAACCCTCTTCCCTGATCTTATCCTCTCCTCTCCTCTCCTCTCCTCTCCTCTCCTCTCCTCTCCTCTCCTCTCCTCTCCTCTCCTCACCCCCCCCCACTCTCTCTTTATTAAGGCAGAGTTTCTCTTTGTAACCCTGTCTTGGAACTCACTCTGTATACCAGGCTGGCCTTTAACTCACAGAGATTTACCTGCTTCTGCCTCCGGAGTACTGGGATTAAAGGTATGCACTGCCACAGCTCGGCTTCCCTGATGTTTTAACAGTGAACTGTCTATTATTCTAGAGCTAACAGTTTGTGGGGACACTGAGCCACTTATTTCTGAGGGCCTCAGAGGTCCTCAGCCCTTGGCTCTCTCTCAGCTATTATGATGGCAGTGGTGACCTTCAATGCTGATGGTTGTGGTTGCCCGGAGACCTAGGTAGCACAGATCCACTGGAGGGAATCTGGCCTCTCCTTCGGGAAGGATGCTGTGCCACAGGCACTTCCACAGTGAGTTCTGGTACAGGTGCTGGCATTACCAACTTTCCCATTACCAACCTATACCCAGCAGTACGTGACCGTGAGGGGGTGAGCGAATGTCTCCGGTTGCTGGGCATCTTCCATCACAGGGAGATGAGCGGTGGTGTTAAGAGCAATAAGTGAATCAATTGAGGATGTGGTGGTTTGAACCCGTATGGCCCCTAAAATGCCTGTGCATGAATACTTGGCCCATAGAGAGTGGCATTAACAAAAGGTGTGGCCTTGTTGGAAGAAGTGAGTCACTTGGGGGCAGGCTTTGAAGTCTCATATACCCAAGCTGTGCCCAGTGTGATAAACAAGTCTCTCCCTGCTGCCTGTCGATCAAGGTATAGAACTCTCGGCTCCTTCTCTAACACCATGTCTGCCTGCATGCAGCTATGCTTTCTCCTTGATGATCATGGACTAAACCTCTGAACTGCAAGCCACTCCAATTAAATGTTTTCCTTTATAAGAGTTGCCATGGTCACATTTTGTCTTCCAGGATGCTCTCTGCTCCCACTGTGAGCCAGAGGTGCAGGTTCCCGCAGGTGAGGCTGCATACACAGGCAAGTCACACGTCTAAACTGGGTGGCCAGCCAACAGTCATCACCCGCTGCTGGTCCTGGTCCTGCCTTTTCTTCCTCCTTCCTCATCTCATGTGACACTTCCTCTTCTGCCTGTGTGCTGGTTGACATCTGAAGGGTCACCCTTCCCGCTGCTCCGACACTCTGACGACATAGGACCTCACTGACTGACTACCTCCACTCACACATACCTCAGCCAGAGTCTGATTGCCGAGAGAGATGCTAACAAGAAAGTTCCTGAGTGGTAACCCAGAACAAAACAACACAGGCAAAACCCATGACCACAGGGTTGTGTATCTGCATGACTGCCTCTGCCTGGGCCCTAGATACTGAAGAGCAGAGGTAACATATAGGTCAGGGCTGGGGACATTTGAGTGGGGTATTCTCAGATGTTTGTTTGCCTGGGTTCTATCCTCCGGTCTTGCAGTTCCTATATCTTCTGCCAGTGTCCTGTTCTTTGGGGGGTTTAGAGATATCTTTCTTAGTGACCCTTAGTGAGCTTTGTTAGAAATGCTCTCTCAAGGGACCAAAGTGTCTGCTGCCGCTGGGACTACAGATACCCTGACCTGTACCCCTCCACCACCTCACCTGGTTATACTTAATCTGGAGTGCTTCCTGATAGAGGCATCAGCTGGTGAGAACTGCACGGGTGGACAGGACATGTCCTGTTTTGGGTAGCACTTCCCACCAAGAACCCAGGCTTGGGCCTGGCAGAGAGACAGGGAAGACAGTCCATGAAGGATTAGGGTCTATTTGGGTGGCCATCGCTCCAAGCGTTCCTCTGGCTTTGGAGCTACGGCTGGGAATGAAATCTTGAGGGCAATGTTAACATAATCAGGATGACTTTTACTGACTACAAGTGGAACTTTCTGATTAATACTAATTATATTAATGTTCTTGTATAATCGGAGAAAAACATGAGAATACAGGTGGCTTTTTTTCTAATTTATTCTAAAAGGACAGAAATGGAAATGGGGTATTCTAGGCCACTTCCTACTATCCACAGAAAAGGCCAGAGCCCTGTTGGACATCTGAGGAGAGGGAAGGGGCAACAGATTTTGTTGGGTGCCACTGGGTCAGCTAGTGGTAAGCCTCATCCCCACCACCATCTGTGCACAAAGACTGATATGGCTGAGAGTTGGAGGCTCTGCGGGACACCCTTCACCCCAAGTGTGGGTCCTGGCCAGTGGCTCTGCATACTGAGATGGCACAAAAGGTTTCTTTGTTTCCTACAAATGGGCAGGCCTCCATCCTGGACCACAGGCTCCGTTTCAGTGACTGTGAGGATCTGTCAAGGGAATGTTTCCACAGGAAATCGCTTCTCTCCACCCTCCATGCCTCAAGCAGCATTGTACATGTGGCCACAGCCACCTGGGTGGGAGCCCCAGGCACAGCTCCTGCATGTCCCAGGTGTCCGTTCAAAACACAGAATGGGGAAACTCAGCAAGGGACATGTCATATCACAAGTGGCTACCATCCCTGATGGACACTGCCAAGTATTGGCAAAAATACGGAGAGTCTGTAGCCCTTACTGTGGGAGAGTCAAATGATCAGCCATCATGGAACATGGCCTGAAAATCCCCTGTGAAAAACTAAACCCAGAGCTGGCACAAGAGCCATTGCCAAGGATGTACCCGGCAGGAATGAAGACACCTGGCCACCTAACAGCTTTTACAAGGTGGACAGAACAATACAGTTCACGTTTGCCAGTGACAACAGCTTGGATGTCCATTGATGGATAAATGGAAAATGGCTACAAAATGCTATTTGACCCTCACAAGGCACTTAGTGGATACAGTGGCTGAACTGTGAAGCCCTATGACAAGCAAAGACAGTTCAGTCATGAGTCTGCCACAGTAGAGCTTCTCTTATATGAAACATTTGCCTTGGCCAATCCTGAGATAGAAAATAATAAACTGGACATTTCCAGGGACAGAAGGAGGTGGGGGACGTGACTGCTCTTGGGTGTGGGGGTCCCTCTGTGGGGAGGCAGTGAGTGTCTGACTTTAGATAATGTTGATACTTGAACACTATGACTCAGAGCCACCACTTCACTGGGGTCTTTTCCACAGCATGTGAATTGTGTCTCAATAAAGCCAATTCATATACATGCTTACATATGTTTCTGTTTATACCTATACTCTAATGTTTTAGAATAGTCTCTCATTGGCTTGGAACTTGTCAATAGTCTCTGGGTTGGCTACCCAATGAGCTCCAGGGATCATCCTGGCACTGGGACTATTGGGACTATGGCATGTTACCAGCACAGCACCTGACTTTTATATGTCGACTCTGCAGGCTCAAACTCAGGTCCCTATACTGATGTAGCAAACACATCTGAGCTGACTGAAATCCCAATCTGCAGACTTTTAGGTAAGAATTAATCTACTCATTTATTTTTATCTAGGACTCCCAAGTGCCAGGTATGTGCTGGTTAGACCCAGGGCCTTTAAGCAGCTGCACAGATGACCAAGGCTACATATTTACTAATTGATGGCAACATTGCAACCAGAAGCTTGCAGGAACCTAACCCATCTTTCTCCTAGGACCAGTGGTTCAAGACTGTGACCAAAGTGGAAAGAGATGAAATAGACAGAGATGGGGCTAGAACCATCCAGAGTTGCCAGGGCCTTCTGTGGCTTCTGTGTCCAAGCGCACAGCCGGTGCATTCCCTCCAGAGCCTTAAAGTGGAGGGAGTCTCAGGCATTTCCAAGACCCCTGGCCTGGCATGAGACTGGTTAAATGCAGAGCGTATGGGGGAACAGATGTTGGTCACTGAGGCCAACTTATCACAATGGCTTTGCTTGGGAATAACCAGCAAGCTTCAGGCAAAGCATAGAGCCTCTATCTGTAGCCATCTTCCTGGGTGGTTACAAGAACCATCTTCTCTCTAGTAGGATTGTATTCATGTATTTAGTGTGTGCGTGTGTGTGTGTGTGTGTGTGTGTATACCAGTGTGTGTGTATGCATGCCTGTGTGTGTGCATGCTTACCTGTGTCTGGGGGTCCGAGGACAACCTGTAGGAGTTTGTTTCTCTCCTTTTACCATGGATCCTGGAGTTAGAATTAAAACCACAAACCTAGCATCAGCTTCCTTTACCACCGAGTTACCTCACCAGCAGCCAGACTATGTTTTTTAAGCCCTGAACACGGTCTATGGTTGAATATAAGAGAAGTCTTTGGTGCCATGATCTGGATTCTGTCAGAGGATTTGCCAGAGTATGCCTAGGGCTACCAAATATCCAAAGACACTCAGGGATTGATTAGCAAGGAGACACTGGAAAGTCAAATCCAAGTGACCCTCTCTCTCCAGAGCACATGTCCCAGTCACTGGGACAGTCAGCCATTCATCATTTATCTGGCAAAGTTTGGTTGACCCCGAGACAATAACCTTGCCCTTGACACGCTTTCTTCGCTAAACGAAGTTAGACTCGAGAATGTCATTGCAGTTCTTGGTGATTAGTTCCCAAAGCAGATAGCCCTGTAACTATAGCACCTCGTGTTCCCAGGGACAAAGTCCCACCCTGTACAATGTTGAGGGCATGAGGGAGATCCAGGCCAGAGAGGGAGGTTGTGGGGAAGGCTTCCATCTGTAAGGGCCTGTCTCTGGGTCAACAAGCAGAGTGATTTATTCCACATGTGTCAACAGGATTGGGTGCAAGGTAGAAAAGACACATGGGGCAGGGGCTGGAGACAAGACTCAGAAGTTAAAAATGCTTTCCTTTTTACTCTTGCTACTCTTCCAAAGGATCCAAGTTCAATTCCAAGTACCCACGATGGGCAGCTTCCAAGCACCTGTTCTAAGAGGTCTGACACCCTCTTCTGGTCTCTAAGGGTACTGCATACATGTCACACACAGACACAAATACACACAAACATAACAAAAACATAAATCTTAAAAAAATACATTGTAGCAGAAAAGGAAACTGGAGGAGGTGTGATCATGTACGGATGCCGGTAGAATCAGACAGGGGGTAACAAACACTCACTGCAGACAACAGACTACAGTCACCAGAGGGTAGAATGGGGAGGGCAGAGTCTCCTGTGGACCAGCATCTCACCTACAGGGCCCACCAGTCATTGTTGCCTATTCCAAATGATTCCTTTTAAATGCAACTTAGCTGAAATTAATAAAAAAGGAAATCTCAGGTACCTCTGCAGTACTGGTGGCTGCATTTCCAGAGCTCAGCAGCCATGAGCTGCCAGTGGCTTCTGACGTGGACAGTGATGTTCTGAAGGTTCTCCCACCACCATGGATGATTGTGCTACTGACCCTTCACCCAGACTGGGTTCTGGGTGCTCAGAGCCTCATGAGCAGGTTAGGGAAGGAGAGCGGGGTGTGGTTTGGATTCAGGGAGTATGTCTTATATGACTTAGCGAGGGCTGCTATGGACTGTGTCGGGTTGATGCCTGGTGGCACCGTCAAGGAGCCAATCAATGGGTGAATCCACTAATGAGTTCCTACCTGTAGGCTGTTAGGAGGTGGGGCCTTTTTGAGGAAGAAGTCCACTAAACTCTGCCTTTGGTAGGAAGATCTCATCCTTGTTTCTTCCTGTGTTCCTCCACTTTCTGGACACTATGAAGTGAGCAGCTTTGTTATGTAATTCCACTCTGACGCTCTGCCCCATCACCTGTCCTAGAGCAGTGAGGAGGACAGCTGGGCATGGGACTGAGCCCTTTGCAACTGTGAGCCAAAATAAATACTTCCTCTTTTAAGCTGATTGTGTCGGGTATTTCGTAATGGCAACATAAAGCTTGATTGGAATATACTGTTTTAAGGTATAGAAGATTTTCAGTTCACCTGCCCCTAAGCCCCAGGGGTGTGGCTGTTAGGATCTTCTCTGAGGCAGGATCCATCCCTGCACACCCCTACCTGCCTCCTTCGACCTCTCCAGTCTTCTCCATAGGCCAGAGTAATATGCAGGTTATTGGCAGCTGTGTATCTGGCTGGCTCCCCTTTGGAGTGCTGGGTTCTGAATTCCAATCATCTCTGTCTTTCTGGCTTCTGGGCAGAGTTATGTGATTCTCTGTTCCTCCTCTTGGCTGCCCTTCTAGACAGTGGCCAGGTTCAACCAGATGCCAAAAGCTCAGTTACCCTCTCTGCCTCTGTCTGAGGCCCCTACTGCCTCCTTAGCTCTCCAAACACTCTTGCCACATGTGGATGGGGCCTACCAGCACTTGGTGAGAGGTAGAAATAACAAGGGGACAGCTGAACACCATTCCTGTGGACCCCATTCTAGTCCAGGAGGACCAAGGACAGTAGCTTAGTGAGATGGATGAGAACTGTGCCTAGCAGGCTGTGCACATGACGCCACAGTGATGGCTGGACATGGAAGCCAGTCCAAAGTCATGCCCGCCCAACCACTGACCCTGGCACATTCACAGTGGGGAAAAATCCAGAAGTGAGGTGTGGAGTAATTTTTATTGCCGGGCAAATGCCGTGGAGTGTAGCATAATTGGAATAGTTCTAGCCAGTTCTTGGGTGAGGTTCTAGATGAGAGAGACAGACAGATGCAGTGATATGAAACACGGGACATATGAGGCTGCTGCTGGATAGCGTGGCAGGATGGACTGCTTCGTGACACTCCATAGGCAGCACGGCCGTGCAGTATCATCGCCCAAAGAAGGGCAGTGGGGCAGGACTGTCCACATTTGCATGTAAGGCATAGCAAAGGCTTCGATGTCACTGAACAGCAGGGACTTCCAGCTTGGTGACAAGCTGACAAGAGCGCCACCCACAGGTGGGGTGTAGACTACAGTACTATGTACCACACAGCTGTACTTCGAGCTGTTACACCAGTGATACCCAAAATGTCTCTCCTTGAAAGCAGACTGGCTCCCTCCCAGCTCAGTCTGTTTCCCTCACTCCTCCTCCTCCCTTGCAGCTGTTCACTCCGGCCCACACACGATGCTCAGGCTGCCTGGCAGTTGCTTGGGGCCCTGCCTCTGCCACCACGAGCAACTTCCCTTCTTCCCAGTGGATCGCGGGTGCTGAACGTTCCTGTGACCCTGGGGGCAGGCTGCGCTACTAGACGCTCACCCCATTCCCTCCTGGCTCCCCTTCTCCCGCCACACACATCAACAAGGTAAACTGAGTCACTGTGGATGGCCCCACTGCCTGCTCACATTTGTGCAGGTGGTGGCTGGAACTTTCCTGGACCCCTTGCATGGAGATCAATGTTCTACATTAAACAGAAGCCGGGCCTCTGTTTGGGCCGCCATTCAGACACGCCTGTGTTTCCCAGGTCACTGTACCACATCAGGCAACAAGGCCAACTGTGCAGACCTCCTGGGTCCCCACAGCCCCCAGACTCTGAATACATCCTTTCTGCATGGGAAATGGGGATCCCATCCCTGAAGATGGAAAACTGGTCACATCCATGAGCATCAGCTGGAACCACTCAACCAGGATGGAAGCTGTTTCCCATGGGATCTCTGCCATGAATGGAAGCCAAGTGAGGACTCTGGACTTGGATCTGGGTGACTGCTTAAACGGTGGCTGCACACAGCTCCCTCTGTCTTTCAGGGAATTCCAGGTTGAGGATTGAGGCAGCTGGATCACTATATTCCACATGCAACCATCTCCATGATCTTCCGCAGCCATGAGGCATCATGCCTCGGTTACCATCTTCCTCTCCAGGCAGATCTCTGCCCGCTTTCCCCACAGGAGAAATAGGAACTCTTTCCTTTGGCATAATTTATTCTCCTGCAGAGAGAGACTTTTGAGAGACGAGCCCGGTACCAGAAGCTCCATCCATGGAGCTGCCCCCAGACTAAACAAAGCTGGAGGTGGGCAAGCTGCAGCGAACCAGCCTCAGAAGCTGGCACTGGCATCTGCCACTGCCCGGGAGAGAGAGCAGACATGGCACAGGTTCCACACCATAGACTGAGCACCAGTGTCAGCCCAGAGGTGATCGTAAAGGGCTCTTTGTTCATCAGGCGCATGGTCCCGGCTACTTGATGGGTGTAGGGATGGCACACCTGCATCCGGAACGCCGCCATGCCATCACGGAGTGCTGACGTTCACAGGGGGCAGGGATGGGATCCACGGGTCAGCAGGGATCTAGGAATAACACTGCCTCCAGAGCTGGTCTAGCCACTTCCCACTCTTGGACACGGCTGTGCCTGATCTCAGACCAGCCTCAGCATCACTAGAAGAACGCAAACTGAGGTCAGGAGGGGTAAGCCTCCAAGCCAGCTTGTAATGACGCTTCTCTGATGCACAGGTTCTTGTTTTGTAAACCAAGATGCTTAGGCCTCCCATGTCAGCAGCATCTGGGCTCTCCCAGATGCAGAGATGGAGTGAACTATCCTAGAATTTTCTGGTCCTTTGGCAGGATCCTGGTGGGATGAGGTCCTGGTGACAGGGACTGATAAGGTCCTCATAACCTGCCTCATTCTCTCCTGGGTCTGCCATTCTGAAAGCAGGTGGGAGTGGTACTCGTGTGTATGTGTGTGTGTGTGTGTGTGTGTATGTGCGCGCGTGTGCGTGCGTGTGTGTGACTAATGCTTTCTTTCAAAAAAGGGAATCAAGCCGGGCGATGGTGGCACATGCCTTTAATCCCAGCACTCGGGAGGCAGAGGCAGGCGGATCTCTGTGAGTTCGAGACCAGCCTGGTCTACAAGAGCTAGTTCCAGGAGAGGCTCCAAAGCCACAGAGAAACCCTGTCTCGAAAAAAAAGGAATCAAACAAAACAACTTCAAGAATAAGCACATGGCTTTTCTAGTGCAAAGAGCCCACTGGCTACACCAGGCACTTCTCAGCCCTGATTCCTATTCTGTCCCCGGAATTCCTGGAGGAGAACCATGGTTGCTTCTTCTAACTCAACAGGACCTGTGAGGTGAGTCTTGGGACAGGAACAGCTGTTTAAGTTCCCCCAGTCTCCTGGGCCTTGCCTACTACAGGCTGGCCTGGGGACTCTATACCTGGAGGTAGAGGAAAAGGATCCCACAACCCCTGGGTGGGAAGCCAAAGAGTCAGTGTAGAGGGTTGGGACCTGACCTAGTTTTTTTGTTTTTGTTTTTGTTTTTTGTTTTTCGAGACAGGGTTTCTCTGTAGCTTTGGTGCCTGTCCCGGAACTAGCTCTTGTAGACCAGGCTGGCCTCGAACTCCCAGAGATCCGCCTGCCTCTGCCTCCCAAGTGCTGGGATTAAAGGCGTGCGCCACCACCGCCTGGCCGGGACCTGACCTAGTTATTCGGGTACCTTTTCCACCTTAGTTTGCAAAGCCAAGCCTAAAGGGACATCATGGGCAGGGCAGGGTGTCTCTGTATGTGAATTGGAAGATGAGGGGGTTCACCTGCCCTCTCCACCCAGGAGGCCTGCATAGGATTTCTGGAAAAGCCTAGGGATTAGAGTGCCTTGTCCAGCCCAGATGGGAACCCCAGCCATCCTAGCCAGCATCTCTGTCCCACAAGAAGCTCTCCTCACCTCCACCTGTTCATTTTGACACTAGTCCCAGGTCAGATGCCATCATCACTAGCCTCTGAAGCTCCAGTGGACATTCGGTGGAGCATCAGACCCCGAGAGAAGCAGGGGGTGCCTTGTGGTGACAGGGTGTGACGATGCCCTGCGGTGACAGGGGTGTAATTTGTGGAGAAGACGGAACCCTGGCAGCAGCTGCCATTCATCCCCACGCACACCCTTTAAGCACCTACGTGGAGCCGTGCTGACGCTCGGGGCAGTGTCCTTCAGGTGCTGCTCCACCTGTGGGAGTCGGACTCGTCACATCTATAAAGACCAACATTAGCCAAGAGATGCAGAGAGACCACTAGAGAGGGAACAATGCCGCCACTGATGCCCGACCTCCCAGCCACCGCTGAGCATCCCGCACAACAACTATGCAGGATCCAGTCATAAATCCCGTTCAACAAGCTCTTAACAATGAAATACCCAACTATTAGCCGAGACAACCACTTACTCAAAACCAACACTATTCACGAGTTTAGCTGAAACACATTCTCCCATGATCATCAGTTCCTGGTCTGGGCACTTCAATCTCTCTATTTATGAAACAATAATGGAATTCTATTTAACAGCGCAGCGCGGAGTTCACTGCCTCTGATAAGTTTGCATCGTAACTTTGCCCCCGGCGATCTGCTCCTTCCTATTACTGCCTTGTCCTGGTTCACAGACGGATGAATCATGGCCTGGAGAGCAATACAACCTTTACCCACACACGATTATCAAAGCCAGTGTCCGCGGCTGGTTTGAAGGCTTCATTCTGACCAGTGAAGGGCTTGGGATGCTGATGAGCTCGGGCTCAGATGCTGATGTAAGCGCTGGCCCCTTTATGATAATCTCCTCCTGGGAATCTGATGGTGTTGCACTGCTTCTCAGGTGAAGAGGGGACCCGCCTGGCTTTCCAAGGGGGATGGGTCTCCCAGGGCTTCTTTTGTCCCAACAGGAGACCCTGTCTAGGGGCAGTTTCTTCTTTGCCCAGGGGAGTGGTTTTTCAATCAACAGTGTGTCTTTAAATCATCGTCCCGTGTTAGATTCTAGAGTGGTTTGGGGTGGACAGCCACTCTTTTTTTTTTTTTTTTTTTTTGGTTTTTCGAGACAGGGTTTCTCTGTGGCTTTGGAGCCTGTCCTGGAACTAGCTCTTGTAGACCAGGCTGGTCTCGAACTCACAGAGATCCACCTGCCTCTGCCTCCCAAGTGCTGGGATTAAAGGCGTGCGCCACCACCGCCCGGCTTGGACAGCCACTCTTAAGAAAACCTGAGGGCTAGTGAGACAGCTCAATAGTTAAGAGCACTAAATGCTCTTCACAGGAACACAAGTTTGGTTCCCAGCTATCGTGCTGAACAGTTTACAACCCCTGCTCCAGGGGATCTGATGCTCTCTTCTGGAACCTACACACACACACATCACACACACACACACACACACACACACACAGAAATAGACACACACACATCACACACACAGACACACACACCACACACATCACATGCACACAGACACACGCACAGACACACACATAGACACACATCACACACACAGACACACAGACACACACTTGCACACACATCACACACACACACACACAATATGCATGCATAGCCCTGGAATGAGCTCAGACATGCAGCCTATGTTCCAGTCTAAGTTTGGGCTGTGGAAAACAACATCTGCCTAGGAAAATTTAACCAAGGTGGGCAGAAGACCTCAGGGCCCCCCACTCTTGCTGTTTTAAAGCACTCTGCACATGATTGTTTTCTGAGTTTCCTAGTGGGATTGCATTCCTGACCCACAGACTGTGTGACTGTTGGATGTTCAGCACAGGTTCCTGAGGCCTTGACCCCCAGGGCCACTCCCATGTCTCCCTCACAAGAAGCCCAGCAGTCTCCTGCCTGACAGGCCCGGTCCTTCCTTCAGGGGAGTAGGCAGGTCCCACGTCCTTCCTAGACACCCTCATCTTTTGTCTGCCCCCAAAGCATGGTCAAGGTGAAAGTTAGCATACCGTCATCTTTTCAGCACTTTCCATGGCCACCAGCCCCAGCCAGGGGCAGTCAGAGTAGAGTACAGCCTGCTCAAGTGTGGTTATCAGTCATGCTCTCTGCTCTCCCAAGCTGGAGATGCGGGGGCAGAAAATCAAAGGCCACCAGACAGAGCCGGACACTACTTTGATTTCCAGGGGCTAAAAATGCACAGATTTGGGGAGGCAAAGCGCCCTCCCGGCCACATTATCACCTCTGCTCTCCCCTCCGGCTTCACTGAGCAATAATGTGGGTGTTGAGTAACAAGGCAGGGCCCAGCCAAGCGATTCCTTCTAGCCATGCCATTGGATGGCACCACTCAGCATGCTTCCCCTCAATAAATCTGTCATGTGTGCAAGGTCCTCAGTACGACCTTGGAAGGCACACAGGCTCCAAGGGCTTTCGAGTGCAGAGGACCTGAGCCTTGAGGCCATCCTGTCTGGGGTGGACGTGTCCCTTCACACAGCACTTCTCCTCAGACAGCATATGCAGGACACAGAGGCACCGTGGAGAGCCCAGGTGCTCGGCAGGCCCCAGGGCCCAAGGTGCTTACCCTGTGCAGGGAACAAGTTCAGAAGGGTTGCTGGGGACTTCTAGGGTCAGGCCTAAGGCTACAGGAGACCTCTGCCAACCTTCCCTTGTAGGGACTTTTGGGCTAAAGGACAGAAGCAGAGCCTGTTCTCTGGGCCTGTCTCAGGGAGTCCCAAACTGTATAGAGGTTCCCTGATCAATAGAGTCACCCATACAGCACTGAGATTCAGGACATCTAGGCCTGGGATAAGAATCTGATCTCACTTTTTTAAATGTTTAATTAATACAAAATTAATTCTACATATTTCCGGGGTACCATGTGATGCTTTGGTCCCCCTCTGCCTGAGGGACTGCCTCTTTAAACAAGCTCTCAGGTCATGCTGAGACGGTAGCCTTGACTTAGGGCTGGCAGGGCACTGACAATATAATCCATGTTGGCAATTGGTAATACGGTGGGCCCTTCATGAGGAGATGGCAGGGTTATGAGACCGAGCAGGTCCATGGACTCCTGAGTTGGCCCTTTGCCACTGGGGTTGCTAGAGTAATAGTAACACAGCCGTGTTTGCTGGACTTTGTCCAGAGGTCAGGCACTTTTCCTAATGCCTCCTTAGACATCTAAACCATCCCGCTGATGGGATGCTCATGGAGCAGATGGAGAAACCGAGGCCCGATGGGTGGAAGTGGGAGGACTGAACTCTCGGGGTTGGCTGACCCTGCTCACTGTCCTCACACGTGATGCTTATTGTCGCTGCCCCCATTGAGAATGTGCGAGCTGAGTGTTGTGGTATACAGACCTTCATTCTTCTTGGTTCTGCCTCTTAGCTCAATTGTCACACATTAAAACTGCTCTGCTTATTCCAGGGTCCTCTGCCCACTGCAGGGGCTAGGAATCTCTTGGCTCCTCTGGCCTCTCTCTCTTGGAAGCAGAGGGTGTGGATGGCCTCTCCCAGGCCCCTGAAGTCAGGAGGCCAAGCCACTCCGGTCTCGTCTAAGACAGTTAATAAGACTCCCGATGACTGATGGGTATGGATCTCTGTACCTCTAATTTCCGTAACTATCACTCTCTGAAAGACAGCCCTGCCCGGGTGCTCCTGCCCTTCCTAGACAGAGCCGCATTATGTGGCCAAGTTCAGACTGGTGTATCCCATTTCAGGCATCTGACAGGGTCTGCCCCTGGAACTTTTGCAAGAGGTTGCCATCCTCGGCCCAGGCCATCTTGGGTTTCTTTCTCTCTGCGCATCCCCCGTGACCCAACTCCCTCTGGAAGGATACAGAGTTCCTGTAGCCAGCACTGAGCTCATGTCCTAGATAGGAACCCCAGCAAATACTGGGTATAGGAGTCGCTTGCCTCTCAGGGATAGCTGAGCACCAATATCCCCAGCATTGGAAGGCTGACCAGTCTCTCATCTGAACTCAGAAAAGGGAAGAGACCACACTTCCATAGGCATCGGCCACACTCAGGAGAATACCCTCGGTGGCTTGACAGAACTACAGAATCACGGGCAAGGGTGGCTGCATCCTCTGGCCGTGGCCTCCTCTTGAGATGGCTAAAATGCTGCCCTTTTCTTTGGCCCCTAAGAAGCAGGCACCTTTATGGCTCTAGGCCTAGGAATTTTGATTGACACTCAGGCATTAAAATCCCTATACCAAGGTGGATGGGTGTGGGTGGCTTCCATGTCCTGCAGCGACATCTCTCAGAGCAGAGCCAAACACTCATAGGTCTACTCTTATCACCATTACTGGTCCCCAGGCTTGGAGTCATCATCTGGCATTTCCTGATAAGTTCTCCAGCCATCAGGAAAAGCAGATTCATTGTCTCCAGTGGCTTGGCTTTCGCTGACAGCTTCTAGCGAAGGGTAGAAAAACACCCAGGAGCTGGCATGGCAGGGGAGGACAGGATAGATGGGTCCTGGTGTCCCAGCAGGGGTCCATAAGATGTCCAGGGAGCTACTTATGGCTGCCTCCACTTCTAGCTGCCAAACCTAGCCCAAGCGCTAGACCTGGGGTATGAGGTCAGAGGCAGCTATGGGGCCATTGGTCAGTCGCGTGCAGAAGGAGCTATGTATTTTTCTGGGACCCTGTACTGGCTGTCATAAGTCACATGGGCAAGGCCCGATCCTACACAGCTGGCCTAGTTTTGAAGGCTTTGCCCTTTGCTGTGGGTCAGAGGCTCGAATGTTGACTGACCCTTGGCAGCATGAGGGACACTTGTGGTGATACACTTGCCTTCGGGCAAGTGAACGACAGAGATACTGCATGCTTCCTGCAGGGCTGGCTTAGGGTGCCCAGTGAGCATTGCCTCAGACATGGGGAACACCAACTCTGCTGTATCCAGAAGCCTCAACGGGTGAGGCACCTCAGAAGTCCAGGTCTATGACCACAGTGGTGTTGTTCTTTCTCTTGTCCCCACTGTGGTGGTCCTATGCTGGCCTCGAGAAGACTCTAGACCCCCAGGATCCATAGCCTAAAACATGGGCAGAGAAAAGCCAGAGAAAGGCAGCTCTGGGTACAGCTGGCAGCTGGAGTTGGGGGTGGGGGTGGAGTGGGGTGGGGTTGAGCAGACTTACCTTTGAGTTCTAACTCTCTCCCTTACCTATTGGGTGAGCTAGGCAGCTTCTCATCCCTCTGTGCCTCAGTTTCCCACTCTGCAAAGGGAGGTCTTGTGAGTTAAGTGCTCAGTATACAAGCACATCAATACGGACAGGCTCAGAGGGCAGGGTCAGTGTGGTATCCATGTGTTCGGGAGGTCCCTGTGCTGAACAGAGTCTGTGGGCACTGAGCCTCCAGTCCTCAAAGTGGACCCCAAGTCCCCTTTCTCCCTTCCAGCTGTTGTGAACTGGCTAGTCCCATTTAAGAGATCAGAGTCTTCAGCTGGGACCAGGTAGAATGAAGTGCCATGAAGAGGAAGGACAGTGGCCCTTTAGCAATCTCTGCTGGGGACACAGAAGGAGTTGCTGGAATCAAGAAATAGTCCTATCCAGCACCTCCTGGAACGCTGTCCCAGACAGGCAGGGCTGTGGCTCTGCGCCTATGAGAAGGGATGAAGCAGTGCTCTCTAAAGGGTTAACCATGCCTGCCCTGGTCCTCCACCCCACCCACTGCCGGCTTTATCAACATGCGCCTCCTATTACCCACACAGCTTACAATATTTTTGGTGTCTGTATCAAGTTGATTCAATTACTAAGACCACTGTGCAGGAATATTCCCTCCAGGGTTGGCCAATGCTCAGTGCCCGTGGTGGGGGTGGGAGGGGCAGGAGCGCCTGAAGAATGCTGACTTCTCCTGGAAAACTCCTGTAATTGACTTTTAAGAAGCGGCATTAGCATTTAAATGGTCCCTTCGTTATGGGGTGAAGGTTCAGGGAATATGATCAATTTATTGAGCCCTTCAAATGTTCTTTTGATATTTATTTTTTCCTGTGTCATGCCGTGGGGGCCTTTTCCAGCTCCCTGTCAGCAATGCAGGGGTTTGCTTCTGTACAGACAGCGCCACCATCCACCTGCCCTAGCCTGAGACTTTCCTTTCTAAGCAGGTGTGCTAATTTGTGTTCGGAGGCCCAATGCCCGTCCCGGCTGGATATGCAGTGTCTGCATGGTAGGTACGCTTCTACTTTGCCCGTTGAGACAGGTTACACAGTGTGCTCCCTCACTGACCCATTCCAGGGGAGAAAAAGGACCGTTCACTGATTGGAATCAACTCTTGGATGAAGCTGAGTTTTAGAAGGCAGTGGGGCCTGGGGCGCTTAGGCTTTGATGAGCCAGAACCCGGTCCCACACAGACAGGCGGGTGTTGGTAAAGGAGAGGACCCCAGTAAGCATGTCTGGTCACGGTAGCCAGGGGCCTGCAGGGCCTGTGTTGGCCCTGAGTTTTGTGAGTGTGGACAAGTCGCCAGCTGCACAGGGCTGGTTTCGCAGAATTACAGGGATCAGATGAAAATGTAAAACGAGCTAAGAGCAGCCCAGGGGAACAATGGGTGGAGAGGGGAGCAGAGCTGACTCTCCAGCCACACCTGAAGGGGTAACAAGAAAGCCCAGGAGGCCACCTGCATGGAAGAGAACCTTAGGGACACTCCCCCTCCATGGACACACTACCTCCACGCTGTTCACACACTCGATCCTACGTCCACTCGAGACTACCCCAGTTTGCCCAGAAGACTCTAGAAATCTCACCAAGGATGTTGGGCCTCTTAACTGGAGTGTTTGGGGTTCTCAGGACTTGGACCCCAGAGAGCGCCAGACTGATTCCTTCACACCCGTTTATATTTTCTCAGCATCAAAGCTGAGGGTTCAGAACTAAGTACTGATGTACACCCTGCACTGTCTCTCAGGACTAAGGATTGCACACCTCACACACCTCCCAAAGCTTATCTCTATCCAGGAGCATATCACTCCAGGGCTCACTGCCAGAGAAACATGACACACAGTACCCAGAACATGGAGAAGAGAGCTTCCCACAGTCGCTGCCCCCAGTCCCCTGTATTCCCAGACGGCCATCTTCCCCTGGGCAGTAAACTTCTACATTTTATGGTTTACAGCTCTTTTTGTGCTCTTGGAGACCTACAAGAAAGTCTCCCTTTTAGAAACCCAACTACTGGTTTTATGGACTCCACCTCCCGGCCAGGGATAGGTCAGCCATTCTATCCCCAGAGTGTGTCAAGCCTACAGTTCCCTAGGGCTGGTCTCTCTGGAATCCACCCATCGGAGAGCAAGGTACTTTCTCCCTGGTGCACATTCCCAAGGACACATGGATGGCACACAGCCCCAGGACCATCACAGGTATTGCACAAGCACTCTGGGAGGCTGGGTGAGGTGTTCTTTACAGTCCTAGTGGCTTCTGCCCTCCATAAACAAATCCCGAGCACAGGAATCATAAAACTGTAGCTGGTGACACTGGTGACATCAGCCACACACTCCTCAGGAATGTTTCCAGGTCTGTCAAAACCCCACAGTTTGGGGTGCGTGAAGCCATGATGTTCTCAACTTCTGGCCTCTTGCCGTGTGCCCAGGGATGGCCGAGAACCACACGGTTTTAAAATGAAGTTCTGGCAACTAAGAGAGAACCATGAAGGCAAAAGAGGTCTCTTACCACTGGACCTGGTCAGAACCTGGAAAGCGTGTCCTGCCCCCTTCCCAGAGCCTGGCCTGGACTCCCACAAGAGTTTGTTGATTTTGGAAGTGCCAGGTCAATTAGGCAGCTCTGAGCTTCCCCAGCCCCAGCCCTGCCCTACCTGCGGCTCCCACATTGTCCGGCAGATAGAAGGCCTCCAACAGGCTTCAGAACCCTCACCTAGGACTAGTCTACCCTGAGGATCCCTCCCTGGCAACCTGCCTCACCTTCTTTGCAGCCTCTGGGCCCCAGCACTGGTCATGTGCTTGTCTTCTGAGTGAGACCTATGTCAGTGAGAACGGGCACCTGCTTGCCGGGTCAGGAACTCCAGACCAGAGCCCCAGGGTGTGACTGTACAAGGTGATTCGGCCACAAATTGTCAGGGACAGGGAAGTGTTCCATGTTTGGCTCCAGGTGGAACACTGACATTTTAAGGCCAATAACAACAAAGCCAGGCATTTAAAGGTGTAGGTTAATGGTTCATCTGAACACACAGATAGTGTGGGACCCAGAGAGGAGCCATTTTCTGTTCTAGTTCAAGCCCTGCTAGTAGCCCCACCCTCTCTATCCTGACCAGCTATACTTCTGGGCTCTGACACTGAGACCAGAGACGGCACCTTGGACAGAAAGCACCCCAGAGTGCATCCTCACCTTCAATCAGGTGTAAACCCTCTGTCAGGGATGCTGAGCAGCCATTTCCTGTCACTAGGTCTGAGGGTTCTGGCCCTTCCTCCAGGGGTAAGGAAGGCTGTGGTTCTGGGATGGAGTGTCGTGGAAACTGCACGGCACATGGCTGTCTCTAAAACCCTTGGCCCCGTTGGTACTACACAGTTGTTCCTTTCCCTGCAGGGCTGACCTTGGGCTCAAGCAGGACCCTGCTATGCCTCAAGGGAGGAGTTCAGAGCCCCAGTCTCTTCTAAAGCTCAACCAGGACTGCTAAGGAAAGGCTCTAGGGAAGCTCAGCCTGGCCCTCTGTCTTTTCTAGAAGTTATCTAAAATGTCAGAGTTACACGCCACAGGGGAGCAAGCTCGTTACTGCAGCCCTGCCTTTGATTTCTTTCCTCTTCTTTTTTTCTGGTGGACACTGGCCTGAAAGGTTAATACCAGGTTGTCTCTGTGCCACACACTCACTCTGCAAGTGTTCACGTTTCAGTGACCAGGCGGTGGTTTACATAAGGAGTCAGGCAGGAACTACAATGTAGCAATCTTTATGTTAAAAGGAACTACAATGTAGCAGTCTTTATGTTAAAAGGAACTACAATGTAGCAGTCTTTATGTTAAAAGGAACTACAATGTAGCAGTCTTTATGTTAAAAGGAACTACAATGTAGCGGTCTTTATGGTAAAACTCTGTCTCGGAAAAAAAAAAAAGGAACTACAATGTAGCAGTCTTTATTTTAAAGGCTCCCAAAAGGCAGATGACGTCTAGGGAAACTGTGACATTTCATGTTGGTTTGGGAAGTTGTCCCAGCTTGGGCAATAGAGGGCGCCTGTACCCCAGCTTCAAGGCAAGGTGGGCCATAGCCCCTGGTCAGGAACAGGCCTAGTGAGGAAAACTGGCTGGCTTCTTGGCCTTCTCTAGGCAGCCACTGTATGAGCATCCCAGACAGCAGCCTCTAGCCAGTCCATGAGGGCTGCAAGTCTTTTCTAGACTCAGCCCCCAGTGCTACCTTTGAGGATCTCCCCACCAGATCTGAGTGACAGCTTTGCTGCCAGACCTTGACTTGCCTGTCTGGATGCCTCCAGAGGAGATGCTGGGAAAGGCAGCCAGAGCATTTACCCCTGCTTTCTTTCCGCTGTCTCAACATTTACGAGAGCCTGGCTTTGGAGAAGCTCTACCTGTGATGGGTAGTGAGTTCCGAGAGGGAAATAGGGTGAGGCCACATGGTCGCACAAACATGCTGGTCACAGGGGAGGGACAGAATCAAAACCCAAACCCACCTCCTTACGAAGCTTGCTTCTCTTCCCGCTGAGGCTTTCAGAGGGTGACCTGCTAAAGCTCAGACCACGGCCACTGAAAAATGATGACTTGGTGACAGACAGTGAGCATAAGGGGATGTGATCAATACTGAGTCTTTGGGAACCCCGATTCCTTTCCAGGGGGACCTCAGGAGTGGCTTTCTCAGTGTGACTGACAGCGTGCTAGAGGTCTTACACAAGCCCAAGGCCTGCTCTCAGGGTCCTGTGCCTCAGGTGATAAAATGTGTCCCCCTGAAGGGAGGGAGGGAGAAGTTCCAGGGTCACCAAGGGTCACAGAGCTGCAGTGAAAATAATGTTCATATGATTACTATGAATAATAATAATTCACAACTATTATTATGGGATTCAGCGAGTTCTCATCCCAGGTGCTGGACACTGGCCTATTAGCTCATAAAGCAAGGGTTTTCAGGCCAAGATCTCAAGGGCTATAGTTATGAGAGCCCTTCCTTGGTTTCTGGGAACCTACCTTCCTGTTTGGTTAGATTGTGAGAAGCCAGTGTTCAACTGTACCCTGAGGTCCTCGCCTTGAGCAAGGAGACAACGTAAGAACTGGCTGGCAAAAGCACAGAGCTCTGGAGGTGCTGGGTGGTACAGAAGGTATCCAGGGATCACAGTGCTGGGAAGTCGGCTATTGCATGTCCTGAGCACTGGACTGGGATCAAAGGTCTGAGCTGAGGACCCGGGGGCTGGGCAGGGAGCCCTTCATTGCCCTACACACTAGTAGCTGGAGCTGCCCACCTGGCAGAGCCAGCCTGCCTTTCCAGCGTGGGTGCCAGTACCTGGCATTTTCTGGCCTCGCCATGGAAACATCTGCATTCTAAAGTTTGGCTACCCCAGGCCCCAAGCACATTCTTCTTCTAGAACATTCTGAGAACTCACGGCTCAGGCCTGTTTATAGGTAGGAGAATGGAGCCAAGTTGGAAACCAGACGCTTTCAATCTGCAAATCTAAAGGGCTTCCTTGGAAGGAGCAAGGATGGCTCCTACTCCACCCACCCAGAGGCTGGACAAGCATATTCACATGAACACTACACACAGGCTGTGTCACAAAACAGCCCCCAGAGGAGTCCTTGGGATCTTCTAACAACTCTGTGCCCCAGGTCATCCTTCTAGAGTACCACCTCCACCCAATGTCCCTCAGTTCATGTGCCCATTTGTAAAGTACACACTGAGGACCAGGTATGGATCAGGGGCCAGGACTGGGAAATTGGCCCTAAGATACGTTATGATGGTCACGGGATAATTCAGCTCAGGGGAAGCTCAGTTCATGTTGCATGTTTAACCGAAGAGCTTATGGTTGGCCTGGGCCAATTTAAAACCTTCTGTCCTCCACAGTTACAGTCTCTCTCTGAGGGAAGCAGAGACCTCCTCCTGTCCCTTGTCCTGGTTTCTGTTCTCTAAAAACACAACGCATCAATTCAATCACGGTTGTAATAAATTTGATTACAGCCCTCCAGTAACTGATCAAAGCCCATCAAGCTGACATAACTCATCAATGACTCTGATCATAGCTCATCGGCTTATCAATGAAGCATGCTTCCTACTTAACCCAGAAGCCATCCCCCTCAACATCCCTTTTATTAGTGTTTATTGTTTACAAAATTGAACAACCATTGTCAGACCTCAGAGAAGGCACTAGTTGACAACAGTGGCCATCTCTTGAAGCCTCGACCATGGTCTGAACTGGGTTGAAGAAGCCTGGCTCTACTAGTCACTCAGCAGACAGGAATGAGAGACGCCCTGAAGTCTGAGCGTGGATATCCTGGGGTGGTAAGCATTGCTAAGACAGCCTCCTTGTCTCGATACCCTAAAACCTGGATTCCCTGAAAGAGGTTGCTTCCCTCATATGGGGCTGCACGCTCATAGTGCGTGCATGTGTGTGTGTGTGTGTGTGTGTTAGAGAGAGAGGGGGAGAGAGGATGAGAGAGGAAGGAAGCAAAGGAGGAATGGAGAGAGGGGAAGGGAGATAGAACCCTCACTTTCCATGTACAAAGCAAGAGGAAGTTGTCCCTTCCCAGAACCACTTACACTGGTTGATTCTGACAGGAACCCTCATGCATGCTCAGGTCTATGGAGACTTCCATACGGCCCATGTGTGCAGGGTGTCCCCTCTGCAGCGCGCTACATGTCTACACACACACACACACACATGCTCAAGTCAGCTATGCAGACTACCAATACTGCCTATGTGTGCAGGGTGTCCCCTGTCTACACACATACACACACACACACACACACACACACATGCTCAAGTCAGCTATGCAGACTACCAATACTGCCTATGTGTGCAGGGTGTCCCCTGTCTACACACATACACACACACACACACACACATGCTCAAGTCAGCTATGCAGACTACCAATACTGCCTATGTGTGCAGGGTGTCCCCTGTGCAGTGTGCCATGTGTCTACACACACACACACACACACACACACTCATGCATACTCAAGTCTATGCAGGGTAGCTGATTTTTTTTTTGTTTAAATGTTTCTGCTTGTTTCATAAAAGACATAACCATTATTATGATTTGGGGGTAAATTGGTATTTCTTTTAAGAGACTAGGTTTTCACAAGATTTTGTCCCAACTAGGCCCATGTATCCCTGGATGTGTCATGGAGGCACCATAGACCCTATTAGCTTTATGTCTGTACGGGTGTTGTGTGGGTCATCACCCACTGACTGGCCTTCTGGGCACAGTGCTCAGGGGCATGATGAATGGAGGCCATCACCCGGCTGGCTGCACTCTCACGTGGATCTGTGTCCAGGTGAATTCCTCTGTAGGAACTGATCCTTGGGCACCTGGGGCAATCAGGTGGTGACAGAGGTCCTCCTTTTTCTGTACAATTCCCTTTATCTTTACCTCTCTGTCACCCAGAGCCACCAACCTTCCATCATTCCACAAAGATGCCACCAGTTCCTCCAGGTGGGACAGGCCACATTGCAAGGTCCCTAGTGAACATCTGCCTTTTGGTGAGAGGGAGACTCTCACTGTGCCCGACTCCCACACTGGGGTAAGCCGCTTGCAAGCCACTAGCAGCTGCTTCCATACTCTACATTCTTTGCAAAAGTAACGCCGGGTGAAGCCCAATCCAGCCCCGGCCCAGCCCCTAAGGAAGCAGGCTGATGATGACAGACAGAAAGCACATTCTCTTGACAGACACAGGCTGCAGACTTCGTTCCTAAGACTGACCAGCAGGAAACACCAGACATGGAGATGCAGCAGAGGGGAGGGGTCTAGGAGCTATGGAGGGGAACACCCAGACATTACCCTCGCCCTGTGGAGAAATGTCTGGATGTTTGACATCCGGTTAGGGCTCCATTACCCAGCTGGACCTTTTCCTATTGTCACACCAGTGGAGATTTTAAATGCCTTCCAGAGATGTGCCACCAGTGAACTTGTTGCCCAAAATGGGGGAGGAGCCAGTTTCTAAAGACTGCTGCTGATGGGGGCCATGGTGAGCACAAGCACAGAATGAAATGCCCCTGTAGAACCCACAGGAGCTCCAGAGAGGCCTGTCTGGTCCCTGCAGACCTTCCAGCTGGAGCTGATGCTGCAGTTTTGTATCCAGGACAGAAGCATCCCTACCCAGTGTCCCTCTGCAGAGTAGCACACTCTCCTCTGAGAGTTTGGCATGTTTGTACCAGCCATGTTGGCCAGAAGACCGTTCAGATGTGGGATACACACAGGCCTGTGCCCTAGGCTGCTGATGTCCTGCCCCACAGCAGTGGCAGAGTCTCCACAAGTCACCCACATAGCAAAATGCTTAGGGGTTTGGCTGAGGAGCCAGGCCAAGCTATCCCTGGGAAGTCAGTTCTTTGCCTGCTCCCTGGGTGACAGCCCATGGCGAGGATTTGGGGTCCTCTAGCTAATGAGGATCTGAAGGTCTTGTTCTGCAACAGGTGGGGGATGCTAAGGAATGGGCAAAGACCATGAGACCCAATTAATGGCAGGGACAGGACTGGAAGAGACTGGGAGGAGGGAAATTATTAAACTTAGGCTCAGAGTACCTGACACGTGGCTAAGCTCTTACTCCACTCTGCTTTTTTCTGAATGAGAGGTTCATAATCTGTATGGGAATCTATCAACTTTAGCCCCCATGTAGAACTCAGATCTTTGGAAGGTACATGCAAATATATATCTATATCTATATCTATCTATCTATCTATCTATCTATCTATCTATCTATCTATCTATATGTTGTTTGGTTCTGTGTATGTGTGTTGGATATCTCTGCATGTGTCTGGTACATCACTGTGCACATGTATGTTTCTATCTATGTGCACATACATCTGTTGTATATTTCTGCACATGTATCTCATATGCCTGTGCATATATTGCCTGTATGTTTCTGTGTGTTTCTGTGCATGTGTGCCTGCTATGTCTCTATGCCCACATGTTTTGGTTTATCACTGCACATGAATGTACGTGTGTGCCTGGTATTGCTGTGAATGTGTGTCTGGGTTGTTTGTATGTGTGGAGGTAGCCAATATTTTTTTCTCTGAAGCTTTGTGAGTTTCCCTGGGGCCAGTGTCCTATTGTGTCTGGGCCTGAATATGGGAGATGTTTCCCCTGTCCCTGACCTCAAGCCCTGTTCCGGAGGTTTTACATCTTTTCTCGAGAAAGGGGTGGAGGGCAGCCTGGACTCTCTGCACTCTGTTGCTTCGGGAGCAAGAAGAGGGCCTATGGCCCAGTTGAGGTCTTCATAGCCTTCCACTGAGAAGGCAAAACTTGCAGCATACAGTAATGGCCCTGTGTGGCAGAGCAGGCAGAGCTCAGGCTCCCGGCCTAGATGTCTGGAGTCTACCCAAGTGCCTAGGAGCCTGATAGTGGGCAGGAGGCACAGGCCCAACTTCTTCCATCTGTCCCAAACAGACCAGCTCACCACTGCTTCTCTCTCCTAGCCTGGTTCTTGTCTGTCCGCTGGTCATTGTGCACAGTGATCACAGACAGCAGGTGACGAATGGCTAGCGTCAAGTCCTGTCATACCAATGGGGTCCTGGGGGAAATGCAAGGGGCTCTCCAAAGAGCTTTATTACCAACCTGTGGCTGCAGAGATGATCAATCAAACTGATCGGCGATGGCAAATGCTCGAGAGACGAGAGGCAGATGTTGGCCTCTCGGTGTGGGCAGGGAAGGTGGTGGGCGAGAGGCTGCACTTGACTCAAGTCCAGTCTCCTTCACGCACACATACCTTCCATTATCCGGCAGCCTGGGGCATCAACAGGGCCAGACCCGGATGATGGGAAGAGCCAGACCAGCGGGGCACAGGAGCTGCTGGGGCCAGGCTGGGACTGCGGTCAAAGGAAGGAACTGAAATGATCAGAAGTGGGGATCTTGCTCGTCAAGTGCCTTGTTTACAGTCCCTGTAGACTGGAGACAGGGAGGTGAAAGGCTGGGCACTGGTGTCCCTAGGAAAGAGATGAAGCTTGGGGACCTCTCTGCCAAAGTGAGCCCAACTCCCTAGTTGCTGGTGGTTTCATGCTGCCAGTAGCTCAGGCCAGCTCACGAAGCCAAGGAGCCCACGCCTGCTTCCTGAGCTGAAGAGCCCCAGGGCTGCTGCTTTACCGAGATGAATCAAGAAGCCCTTGCACCGAAGCCATCCACGATGGAGATGGTCATACTGGACCCAGCTCTCTTCCCATGGGCCAAGCTTCAGAGAGACCCTGGCAACAGCTTGAAGTGGAGGGGGCTGTCCAAAGCAGGATGAATCAGGCTTTTCTTGGGAAGTGACCCCCGCACAAGGACATTTTAGTCAGACATAATTGCAAGGAAAAATAAACCTGCCATAACAGAAAACAGCCTTTCCAGTTGCCCTCCTCTCCCTGAAGCCTTTTCAGTGCGAGGTCCTGGCAAGGCCTGGCCGTGGGTTATTGTCAACATGATGCAGTGTCCGAGACCAAAGCCAGTCGAATGGAAATGGCACCCACAGAGTGATAGGAACTTGGTGGGCTGCTGGCAAGTGGGTATGGCCGGTGGGCACGAATGTGCTGGCACGTGTATACCCTCCAGGGGTACAGCCTCAGGGAAGAGGAAATTTGTCTCGACGGTGATGGAGATAGCTCCAGAGGACAGCCTACGCTCTGCTCCCTATGCTAGGACCACAGTGACCAGCTATGGCCAGTTGTGGCCCCCAGCGTAGGGACTCTTTTTTTCTCCTCAGCTCTGTCTCTAAGTCTCCATCGATCACCCTCAATCACCTAAAGTGGGGGAAAAGAAACCCCTTGTTTCCCTTCAATATTCTTCCACACAGGAAATGGATGGAGATCTGGAAGGAATCCATGCCAACAGGACCCACTGGTATTGGCTCTGCTTGATGTGCCCAAAACTGTCCCTCACACAAACAAAAGGTAATGTAACCATAGTCCCGGGACCATGTCTACCTATAACCGTAGCCTGCCTTGGGCAGATCCAATCAGATCCTCATTTCACTGGCTCTGTCTTTGTGTGTGATCTGGAAGGAGCCAAGTGGGCAGGAGGACCAGGGAAGCAGCTGTGTGCATGAGTGAGGGCCAGGTCTGCCAATGCCTGCAGGATGGTGTCCACCATCTCCTCAATGCCCACATCCTTGCTCACGTTCAGAAACCGGTCACAGCCTACTGAGCCCGGGGCTGATAGGCCGATGGTTATGCACTTGGCTGGATTCTAGAAAACTCAAGATCATTTGCCAGGCAAAAATTATGAGAAAAGAAAGACCTAAGCGAGATAGTAATTTATGATTTCCACTGGGCTAGTCTCTCTGGTCCCCACGCATCAGCCGCACATCTCATATGGATAACACTCTGCCCAGCAGAGACAGGCTGGCCCCAAGAGCTGCTGGATCTGTGCCCGTCCGGAGCAACCCATCAGGGACCTGAAGGCATTACTTTGCCCTCTGTGTAGTGTCTACTCTCAGGGTCACAACAACACCCCATTCCAAATCTCAAACCTACAGAATGCCAGGCATCCCGAGTCCTTACAGCAAGCGCGCTTGCCTGGCAGCTGGGTTCAGAAGACCTGGGACTCACACCCCAAGGCCTCTTTTCTCTGTTCCCTGCCCTCACCATCCCCCCAAAAAAATACAAAGGAGAAGAATATAATGGAAAAGCCAGCAAAGCAGCAGCAGTAGCAAAATAACCCTCTGCTAATGGCTACCAAACTTGCTGAGTGTCAGTTCTCGTGACTCTGTGCAGGGCGAGTGCAATGATCATGCAGCTTCCAGACAAGGCCTCTCTCCGGCAGGAGCCGACATGACAGGGCCTGGAAGGCAGGTGCTACTGTAATTAGCTATTGTTTGACTATCAAAAGTCAGGGCTGATTAAAACCACTAAGCACAAGTGCGCTATTTTATTTCAAAGAATATTATGAACTGCACGCTGGGGCCCTTTCAGAACGGACCTTCCTTCCGCAGCCGGCTAAGAGCCCATGCCAGCAGTAATCAAACGCAAAATCTGCATAAACCTTCAGGGTTTAATTCAAGCAGAGACCTTTCATTAGAAATATGTTACTTTATGAAATCTGGTCGCCAGCAAGGGGAGAAAAATGTGGCTTCTTAAGAAAAGTGAATGGCACCTCTTTAGTGATTAACCCAAGATTAATGGAGGCCC
The DNA here is from genome assembly GCF_950005125.1 of Chionomys nivalis. Classification (NCBI taxonomy): domain Eukaryota; kingdom Metazoa; phylum Chordata; class Mammalia; order Rodentia; family Cricetidae; genus Chionomys; species Chionomys nivalis. Next base: position 1,888,257 of record NC_080096.1, on the reverse strand, counting down.
CCACTGCTCGGCCTAAGTCCATTTTATTGCTAATTCATTTAGGTACCATTTCAGATCTGCCTGACGAAAGTTACCTGCTAGGGCGTCAGGTTTTGGCAAGCAAGGATAGCCATTACGGTCAAATCCCAAATACACTTTTTATTAAAGAAGCTTAGAAAAGTGTCTCATATTAGTCTTTTTTTCCTCCTTGCTTTTTTAGGGACTTTCTATTTAATGTACTCAATTAGTTAAAAACTTGGATCCTGGCTCATTAATCACAGATTGATGCGACTGGTTCACTTTCAGCAGCTCCCTCCCTCCTCCCCCCCCTTTGTCTACACACACACACACACACACCTACACAGATGCCCCACACATGTGAATGCATGTATGACTCTATGCACGCACATGCATACATGCACACACATATGTATATGCTCCGCCAACATGCATATTTACACGATCACATACATATATACCATATATGTAAACACACACATGCTCAAATAGGCACACTCATACTTACACATTGGCATAGTCATAACTGCTCACACCTACACACATATGGATGTATATGCACGTGACTCACCACATATATGCATTCGTATGACATATGCATGTACCTCTATGCACAAGTATATGTTTATGTGCTCCCTGTATACATCCACATATGAATATCTACACATGTACAAACAGACATGACTATACACATGAAAACACATGTGCACACATGCTAATATCCTCCAAACTCACCACACATGTATACATACATGCTGTACCTTCCAGGTGCACACAGCAGAGGATGCTCAGGGTGCCATGGAGAGGATCATAATCTACGTGGGAGGGGTCTTCCACCTCAGATTCTCCCAGAAATCACCTCGAATGTCAAGGGAGCCTTTATTCTCCTAGGCACTGGGGTGGCAAACCAAGGTGTGGGGCAGGGTCCCTGAGGAGGCAGCTCCTTGCTTCCCACAGAAACCCCGGTGAGGGATACACGGGAATCAGGTTAGGTCCTGCTAAGCCAAGGTGTCCAGCCCATGCTGTCCCTGTCCCACTTGTCTTCCAATCCCTTTCTACTTCTGGGGAGGAGCTTTTATGCCATCTTCTGATTCCAGGTACAGATCCTGGCTGCCCTGTGTGACCATCTAGGCTCAGGGACTCCTGACCCTCTTCCTGAGCAAGGATACATTTTAGGACGGGGATGGAGGGAAGCATCGCCTGCAGGAAACCAGGAGTGTTATGGTTTGTGTGTGGAATGTCTCTCACGTGTGTACTAACACTGGTGGCCTAAGGTGCTGGTACTGTTCAGAGAGTCGTAGAGCCTCTGGGAGGCCAGTGCCAGTGGCCACTGAGGGACCTTGAGGGTTCTGCCCGAGTTCTCTGCCCTGACTGGCACACCCAGCCACTACAGTGCCACCGACCACATATATCTCCACCATGACAGTAGACAATAAAGGAGAGTAAGTCCCTCCCCTTCTTAAGTCATTTATATCAGAAGTTTGGTCACAGTGATGGAAAAGTAACTCACATAGAGGGTCTCCACCTGAAGGGAAAAAAAGTGTGGGCCCACCCAGTCCCCTTCTCCTGCTATCCCCAAGATACAGTTGGGATCTCCTTGGCTTGTATAGAGAGATTCAAAAAAGAGATTCAGCAGATGCAGAGATCTTAAAGGTCAGCTACATCTATTCTGTTTACACCATGGGAGCACCAGGGCTCCTATGTGACAGACTCCCCCTTTAGCTGGGCCTCCAAGTTTCCACGGGTCTGTGGAGGTCACGGCTCTGTCATTTGTAGTGGGTCTTACAGTGTAAACACAGCCTTGACTTGCCAACACTCACAGAGGGTGGAAACCCTGTAGGGTAGCCATGGTCAGTTGTGGGTGTGGAACACAAGAGCTAAGAAATGACTGCAGGGACCTGACCCATGCTAAGGAAGCAGACCTAGCTCCTGCTTCCATGGCGTCCACTTTGCAGGACACTGGCCATGGTCCCAGTCAAATTCTCAGAGCAAGCCTACGTGCACCCTCTAACGACCTGGTCAGAGCGATACCCAGGGCCAAGCCTGTGACTGACTCTAGCTACCCTGTGTCCTGTTCCCCAGCGCATGAGTGAAGGGAGGTAGGCCCTCAGCTTAGGCAAGGACAGGGAGGGCCAAAGCCCTTGTGTAACTTGTTCAGGGCCTGGAATTCTGGCTCAAAGCCCTGTGTCAGGCCTGAGAGACTCTATCCTGCTACCTCCCAAGGACATGGGCATTAGATGAAAAGATTTTATGCCTTCTTTCAGATTTTGGACCCGAGAGAAGGTAGCCAGTACACACTGAGCTGTCCTAACTTGTGTTAGCCCGGAATTGGCATGATTATTTACAGGCCAATGTCATGACATCCACTAGGGAGGAACCTGGGAGGTGGGTGCTTCTAGACCTAGACCATCAAGAGGAACAGCAGGGGAGTCCCCGGAGGGATCCTGAGAATAGAGACTCTGTGGTGCTGAGCAGTGTGAGAGACCCTGCCCCCTGTCTCTGTGATGGTGTGCAGTGTGAGAGACCCTGCCCCCTGTCTCTGTGATGGTGTGCAGTGTGGGAGACCCTGCTTCCTGTCTCTGTGATGGGGTGCAGTGTGAGAGACCCTGCCCCCTGTCTCTGTGATGGTGTGCAGTGTGGGAGCCCCTGCCCCCTGTCTCTGTGATGGGGTGCAGTGTGGGAGCCCCTGCCCCCTGTCTCTGTGATGGGGTGCAGTGTGAGAGACCCTGTCCCCTGTCTCTGTGATGGTGTGCAGTGTGGGAGCCCCTGCCCCCTGTCTCTGTGATGGTGTGCAGTGTGGGAGCCCCTGTCCCCTGTCTCTGTGATGGTGTGCAGTATGGGAGGCCCTGCCCCCGACTCTGTGATGGGGTGCAGTGTGGGAGACCCTGCCTCCTGTCTTTGTGATGGTGTGCAGTATGGGAGGCCCTGCCCCTGTCTCTGTGATGGTGTGCAGTATGTGAGGCCCTGCCCCCGACTCTGTGATGGGGTGCAATGTGGGAGCCCCTGCCTCCCTACACGGGACTAGATCAGGCACTCTCCTGAGCACCAAGGTGCTGATTTTTTCTGGGTCTCAAGAACTTCAGTGGAAAATGCAGTAATCCTACACCCCTTTCCTGTGGTACGGCTAGCCCTGGGATGATAAGGATTACATCACAGGACCCAGGCCTACAACAGAAGTCCTCCTATACCTGCCCTGTAGGAAGTGGAGCCAGGACCCAGGACTCAGGACCCAGGACTGGGAAGTTCCATGCCACCAGTCCTCCAAGGACATTTCTAAGACTGTTAGAAGCTGTGATTCTCCTGTGACTCATGAGAACACTTTCCTCACCTGGATAGCCAGCCAGCAGGTAACCTAGAGCTAGGAGAACCGTGTCATTACATGGGAACTGTGTCTGGCAGCAAAGACACTGCAGCCAGTGGCTGGGTCAGGGCTAGCAGCTAAGCAGTCAGCATGGGCAGGCGAGGGCAGGGTGTACCTGTGCTGCTGAGTGGGGACGCCTGTATCAAGGACTCCGACTCTGAGTCGTTGGTTCCTGGGACTCAGGATTGGTAACTTCAGTCTGATTCTGAAACAGACTGGAGTCTGGTGCCAGGTGTTTCTTCCAATTGGCCTTGCCCTAAACTGACGCTGAGACACACAAGCCCCAGCTTCTGCCTCAGGCTAGGACTTGAAGTGATTGTAAGGTCCTTGGGGGCTGTGGGAAGTCCTCTGGGCACCTGGCTGGTCTCAGTCTCCAGCTCATTCACCACTTCCAGGTGAATTTACCCCGGACAACTCAGAGGTCCTCTGCTCACTGCTATTACAATGCTTTTAGCGCCATGGCCACCAAGGGGACTCCTCACACTTGACCCTAGGGCCCATCCCCACCTCCAGGCCTTTCAGGCTTCACCCTGTTTGGCTGGCTGTGATGGGAAGGTGAGTAGGGCAACTTCTTGGTTTGGAGAAGCACTTGGATCTATCCTTGAGGAACACATGGCAGGGGAGGACCTAGCACTTTCAATTCCTATCTTAAGAGCCGAGGACCGCAAACAGGATCCTGGTCTTGCCTCTGTACCTATATAATCACAAATACCTCCTCTGGTCTTGCATTTCTATGCTAGATGAGGAATCAGGCAGGGCCAATGTCCAGTTGCAAGGAGGCCTTATTCCTCCCCAGGAATGATCAGCTAGCTCTCAGCCACCGAAGTACATGGGCACAGATACCTTTATCTGCGAGAGACCAGCATATCACTAGCTCCTCTGTCTGGACCTTTCTAGAAAAGTAGACCATATCCTGCACCAGTCCTTGGTCCTTATGATTATAAAGGGTAGGACCAAGGCCTAAACTGCCATTTCTACAGAGTCCAACAAGACCTGGAGGTGAGAAAAGGCTACTGAGTTCCACAGGCAGCCTAGGTCTTAGATCCCAGGGATACGACATACAAACCAAACTACTGCAGTCCATAGTAGAGAGGGTGGGAGCATCTCTGGCTCCAAGAAGATGTTTGACAGGGAGGGTTGGGGTCCTGACCCGATGAAAACTCCTGGGTCTTTACCTCTAGGGTTCTGGGAACATTAGAATATAGTGGGACTCTTGAGGAGAGGGGGCCACCTTGGCCAATCTCTGGTGATTTGCCCAGGGCCTCTACAGTGATGACCGGCAAGGGGCTGAAGGTTGAGGAGGCGGACCGAGCTTCCTGCTGGGTGTGGTGGGTCTCTGAAGCAGACAATGGAGAGCAGGCTTCCTTCAACCTGCCCAGAGCCAGGGGTGGGCCTGCTGCTCAGGGCTGTGGGCCCTGCTTAGCCTCCTCAGCCAGCCTCAAGCCTGCAAGTGGCCCTGTCCGCTCACCCTCGTTTGCAGCCCTCCTCCCCAAGCACGTGTTAATTATCCTGCCACCGCTGTAATTTCTCCCCGTGGTCCATTAATTAAGGGGTCACAATCCCAGAGCATGTTTACCCAATAAGCTTTCTTTTTTAATTATCCTAATTGCTCGGAGACTGACAAAGACGCTGCCCTTCTCCTTCCCAGTGGATTAGCAGATGACAAACGCACACTTCCACACGACCCACGAGAGGTGAGGCTCGCCAAGCGCCAACCTCCGGTCTAGTAGGCTAACACTGGGTGACTTACTCAGGGGGCCTGCGTGCGTGGGCGTGTCTAAATGTGATACCACAGGCCTTGAGGAGTCCTGAGGTCAGCACCAATTCTTGTCTCTAGCTCAGATACATAGGCTTCTCCTTCAGAAGCTGGGTGGAACCATAGCTGCCCGAGTCACGCGTCTAACTTGGCTTTGGGTCTGCCCCACCATCCTTCATGGTGGGCTGAGTGAGGTTCTCTACGGCTGGACCAGTCAGTCCTCAGTCTTCAACACATTTACCCATTAATCTCATACTGAATTGTGGATAGAGAATCTCCTCCCAGCATAGAGATGCTGGCTCTGCTCAGCTCCAGCTAACAAGGGCAAGAAAAGGGACTCAGTGCTCAAGGACTATATGTAGATCCAGCCCCTCTCATCATGAGCATCTGGGGTGGGGGAATCAAAGAACATGGCACCTGAGGATGGACTGCCCTGGGCTCTCTGACACAGATCAGGTCCTTCAAGTTGGCAACGGAGTTAAGAGTCACTCTGCACTGTGTCCCCCAAGAAAATAGAAAGCACAACTCAAATGGATCCTCGCATACACACAGTTCATGGAGCACTAGTCACAGCAACATGGATGAACAGATAGGCCAGGTGTGGAGCCCATCTGCATGCCACCGCACGCACGGACCTAGAACATAATTTATTTTTATCCAATGTCCATTATGGGAAAATCCAGAGACTGACTACAGATACATCACTGCTGGGGGCTAGAGGAAGGAGAACGCTGAGACCTTATCACTGGATGGACGCAATGTCTCTGCTGGGCTCACAAAAGCATTCTGAGACAGAGCATCTACCATGATGAACATGTCGGGTACCCCAAAACTGCTCACTTTAAAAGCAGGTGTGTCTGTGTGTACCAACAATCCCAGCACTGGGGAGGTGGAGATGGGCAGGTTCCTGAGGCTTGCTGGCCTGCAAGGCTAGATGACTTGCCCAGCTCCGGGTGCAGGTGGAAGCCCTGTCTCAAGGGAGGAGGTGGAAGGCTGGAGAGACGACTTTGCCAGTTAAGAGCACTTGCTGATTTTGCGGTGGAAGTGAATTTGGTTTCCAGAAAGTTGGCAGTTTACCGCTTTCCATGACTCCAGTTCCAGGGCATCCAGTGCCCTCTTCTGGCCTCTAATGGTACCAGACACATGTGGTGCACCTACACACATGCAGACAAAACGTGCATACACACACAAAACAAAACTCTTTAAAAAAAAAAATAAGATGGAGAGAGGTGGAGGAACGATACTCAGTGTTGACCTCTGGTTCCATATGCACAGTCACGCACACATGTCATGCCTGCACATGTACCCAGACATACATGAACACATGCACACAGATACAATCTGAAGGGTGACAGTATGGCTCCACAGTGCACCCTGTCACACTCATGACAGACATGTATGGTGGAGCCTGGTATTAAGAAATCTGCTGGGTTATTCCAGCCATGGTAAAGGAAGGCCTTGGAATTGCAAGATCTTGGCCATTTTACGGCACTCCACTCGCTCCCCCCCCACAAATCCCAACAGCAACACCTTGTTTATCCGTCCCTTTCTAGTGTGAACCACGCTGAGCACACAGGCCTCTCTGGGGCTCTGGGGGTTGGTAATTAATTCACATCTGCTGAGGTAAGCACCAGAGGCCCCCCGGGGGAGAGGAGGCTCCAACTCTCTTGGTGGATTAGGCGTATGTGGCTGGCCTCAGTCACCTCTAACCGCTCTCCTGGCGTCTGGCTGTGCCAGGCAGGCCTGCCAGTTCCATGGAAGTTTACGTCTCTTTAATAAAGATTAAGATGTCAGAGGGCCACTGTTGTACAAAATCCCACTTTTATTAACTTCTCATTACCAACTGAAGAGCGAGGCCTATTTCTGAACTTCCGAAGCGGCATGGTTTCTGGAGAAAATGGTTATTAAATATGCATTCACGATGGCTGCGGCTAGGGCAGTTCTTGCTGAGTAAGCAACTGGGCTGCACGCCTCTCCGGCTGGACCCAAAACAATGGGGGACTTAATGAAGAGAGTGACCATATGGCCTTGCCAGGCTGGAGGGCATCCCTGGAGGGGGATGGGCTTCGTGCGGTACCAGCTGGTGATGGTGAAGGGTCCTGGGGATCTCAGGCCTTGGTCTTGACCGGAAGCCAGTCTCGGGCTCTGGTAGGTGCCGTCAGTACCCATGCTGCACTGGCTGGACTGTATTATTAATTGGATCTCACCATCATCTCCCTATGACAGCCTCAGTTCCCTGCTTGAACCCCCAGGATGGCCTGGGTGGCTGGTGGCAAAAGCTCTCTCTGCCTGTGCTGGAATCCCAGGGGTCTCCAGAGGCTGATGGCTGACACGGCTGCCCCTTTTCATTGTGACTCCTTGTCACCCTGAGAGTTTGAGTCCCATGGTACAGGCACCAGACCCCTTACAGAGAAACCATGCTCTGGTAATCTACCTCTCTTCTCCACCTCCATGCACCTACTCCATCTTCCATCATAAACCCAGAGGGGACCCCTCTTTCTCTAGCTCCACCTACCTCTTCCCCTTCACCTCCTAGCCCATATCAGCCGTGCCCAGTCCAACCCCATTCTAGCGACTGAGCCTCCTTGGATCACACCTGCTATGACCCCCAACTCGGCATTTGCCAGGCTTCTGGAGGCCAAGGTCATCTTCCTCTGACCCTGACTCCGAGTCTAACTTGTGCTGTGAGTCTCCTCCAGCCTTCCCCTCCCGTCTCTAGGTAGGAAAGGAGAGCTATCTCCTCCATCACTGCTCACACCTCTCCCTGGGGCTTCTCCTCCTGCACACGCCCTCTGGCCAGCAGCTCACACACAGGCTGTCCTGTGCCCTCATCCTACACGCACACAGTTTCAGTTGCCAAGTACAAGGCTTCACTTTCTACAGGTGCAAACATGATTCACTCCATAGAAAACCACACTTCGAATTGTGAATTCCAGTCTCTTCTCAAAGATTATCTCGTGATACGCCGGCCCACCCACTCTCTCATCTTCTGCTGGGAGCAGCCAGTTAGGATTCCCGCATAGCCCGAGGACAAGGGGAGAATTCTCACACCCTGAAGAGTGAAATGGGACAGAAGGATTAAGTTCATTTCACTTACAGTATGTTCGTCTGATGATGAATGAATTCATATCATCTCAACTCCGAGCACCCGCCTGGTGTCCCATGCCCCCCCATGTTGGCTTCTGTCATTCCCACATCACCATCTCATCACCACCATTACTACCATCCCTGTTCTTGATGACGTCACCAAGTCCACTGCCTTTGGGTACCCAAGGACTCAGCAGTGCACGTCTGCAGGCTCCACGAGGAAAGAGAAAGGGTCCCTTCAAGGGGGCTTATGTGCTGCCACTTCATCCCTGGAACTCTCAGCTCTACCTCCAAAGCCTACCAGACCCCAGTCTCCAGCCCTGGCTGTGCTTCCGTGATCCTTCTCCTTATAACCTCTCCTAGGTTTCCCCCTTCCCCAGTCAAGGGGCCGAGGACCCTCGTTCCAAGCAGGTGGAGTGTGTGCCTAGGAAACACACAGTGGACTGAGCCCGTAACAAGGCCAGGCAGGTCACAGGCCAGCTCATCACTCTGTAGCTTTGGGCAGCCTTTCTCTTTCCTGAGCTCAGAACCCTTGGGAAGAGCCAGGAGGGAACGAGACAAGGGGAGATGGGCCATACGGAAAAAGGGGTTCCTTTCACAGAATGGAGAGACGAATGAATGTCGGTCACTTGGCCCCTCTGTCATCTTCCTGAGGAACGTCCAAAGGTCTTTTCTGAGTGTCTCTTATCTACATTATTAGACAGGGTTCTTCTCTAGTGCTTGTCTGGTCCAGGCTGGCCTCCTTGGAGTAAATGATACGTTTTGCTGAATGAGACTATTGCTCTGTGGCCCAGAGAAACTAGCAGCTGAAGCCTGTGGGGTCGCATGAGGTGGATGCAGCGGAGTGGGAGCTCTTGGGTGGAATTCCCAGTGAGGTGTCACAGCCTGTAGTCCTGACACACCTTGACACGGATTTGTGTTCTGGCTGGTCCTCCTGGGACTTAAAAAGAGCGACTCCAGAGCACTGGGCCAGTCTCCCAGACTCTCCAAGCCAAGCAGGTGGCTGTTCCTGAGGTACGGCATGGGTGGGGGCAGCTGCCGTGAGTACAGGGTTGTGTGAGTACAGGGTTGTGTAACCTATGCTCCAGGGTCTGTCTGCCGAGAGGGAGAAGGGACTCCCGCTGCTGTGTAAACACAGTCTCTAAAGGGCTCTGCGTTCTCACCCCTCTCCTGGCTCTCCAAGCACACGGAGTCGCAGGCTTATCAGGAGGCTGTCTGGCGGTTAAAAGATGTTTCCCTGCATTGTGAGGCTACATGGAAACCAAGGCATGTCAGCCCCCAGGACAAAGGAACTCAAGTGTTTGAAAGGCAAAAATATTTTGACCTGGCTACATCATTTTTCAAAGGAAAAAAGTAATTCACGGCTCACAATCTACTGCTAATTCACAGGAAGTCCTGTACTTCTTATTAAATCCCCAAGGTCCGCTTTTCCATGTGAGAGGCCATCTATGAGGGCCAGGGTGTGAGGGAGGTTTATGACTTCTCCTTCCACCTCTTCCTGTTATTTTTTCTTTTTAATACCTTGTCTTGCTGAATGAACCCTCTCTGCAGTGCTGTCCCAGGCCTTATCTTTGGGGTCCATACTGCTGGAGAGTTTGAATGAGTATACAGTGACTGCCTTGGGCTGGCAAGTCAGGAACTAAGACCCTAAGAAACTAAGTGATTCATCCAGGTCACCCCCATAATGGGGAGCCATAACTGAAGCTCCCACAGTTCTCATAGCCCTCTGGGAGCAGCCTCTCCTGGTTTGTGGGTTCCCTTGGCAATGAGTGCATCTGGAGAAGTCCTCAAGGACTCATGGATATCACAGTTACCATCATCAATATACTACCATCTCACCACTATCAACTTCCCCGTGATTATTATCACCACCATCATGTTACCATCATCACTTCTGCCAGCACCATCACCACCATCTCTATTACCACCATCATCGCTGCCATCACCATTACCACCATCACCACCACCATCACCATCACCACCATCACTGTCGCCATCACCATCACCACCATCATCGCTGCCATCACCACCACCATCACCATCACCACCATCACCACCACCATCACCACCATCACCACCATCACCACCATCACCACCATCACCATCATCACCATCACCACCATCACCACCACCATCACCACCATCACCACCACCATCACCACCATCACCACCATCACTGTCGCCATCACCATCGCCATCATCATCATTGCCATTATCACCACCACCATCACCACCATCACCACCATCACCACCATCATCGCTGCCATCATCACCACCATCACCACCCTCACACCTGCCATCCCTGACCTTTGCCTCACTCTGTGCTACAAAGGTGTGCCAGGTGCTGCTACCTGTGCTCGATACATAGTAACTCATGTAAACAACCACAACTTTGAAGCAAGAACCTCTCTGGAAATGCCTGGCTACCACAGAGTCCTTTGCACTTCCATGTCCCCTACAGAGGTGTTTGCAGACATGAGATCTCTGGAGTGTATCAGTGAGACCTAGCATGGCGATGTGATGAACCAAGCTCCAGAGTGCCTATGAAACTGCACTTGGGGTTTGGTTCTCAGACAACAGGAGTCCCCATTGTGCAGGATGTCTTCCCATGGGCTACAGGGCAGGAGGACCTGCTCCGACTGGTGAAGGAGCAATTTTCTTTCCTTGGAAGGGGCTCAGTGGGGTGAGAAGATGCCACACTTCCATAGTGGAGTCTTCTATGTGAGGGGGGAATCCCAAAGGGCCCCAATAAGAACAAGAGCTTTGATGGGAATTTGAGTTACATGCCATCTCAAAAGCTGGGCATTTAATAAAGAGGGCAAATTGAGGGACCACCCTTTCTATAATACCAGGTATAGGAAGATGGGGTCACAGCACAAGGATTGCCAATGAACAAAGAGGAGTGGAGACAAGGTGTACCTCAGACTTCAGGAGGGACCTGGAGAGAACACAGGGCTCCTGGGGAGCACAGGAGGTGGGCTGCCAGGTCAAGGCTTATTGGGTGCTCTCTGGGCACAATGGGTACTGAAGAGACCAAGTCTATCTGGATCAGAAGCTCCCCCACCACCACCACACACACAACTGGGAACAGGCTGCCACTTTGTACTTGGCTGACCTTGGGAGAGTGAATGTACTGTCCTAATAAGTTCCCTCATAAGTACACAAACAGGGAATATAGCTGCTCCCCCCTTAAAGGTCCTGAGATGTGGCCTGAGAATAGGCAGGCTGGCTTCTGCCACCAGAGCCTCAGAGCCACCATGGCACAACTGCCAACAGAAAGGCAAAACCTTACCCTGACACGGCCATTGCACTCTGAGTCCAGCTGTGTCACCGGACACCCCCAACAGCAAACACTCTCCTTCAGACTTGCCCTGGGCCTCCTCAGGTGAGCTGAGGAGGGAGGGGCAGTTCTGTCTCCTGGGAGCTGCACACGGGAAGCCATGGGACAGAGGTGCTCCACGCCCCCAGTCCTACCCCACCCCAGGCGGCCGCCAATCCTGCCCCCTCTGAGGTCTAATTTGATGTTTTCTTCCACCTTGCCAGCTCCCTCTCACTCCTGCCTCTGCACTGCTTGTCCAAAACAGAAGTACAAAGGGAGGAAAGCTATTCAAATCCCTCCTCCTCGGTTTATTTTTGCAGCTCTCTGGGGCGCCCGGGGTTCAGAGTCTCTTCTGATAATTATCTGCCCTTTCAGGGCCTTAGGAACCCACAGTCCCCAGTTTGGAGGGCTAGAAGGAAGCCCTGGCCTGGCCTGACCACGGCATGCTGGACCTTCTAAGCAAATGCTGCGGGCACAGGAGCTCCTCTTTCCCTTCTCACCCTATGAGTAGTGTGAAGTAGATTCTGTAGCCTCTGAGCCCCCCACACCCTGCTGGTCTGTGATGAACACCATGCCAGACTCTGTCTGGGTGATAATTTTCCGTCCCCGACAACGCAAACATTTCTGAGGCTAATCCTCCAGGTCTCAGCCATTGCTCAGAAATAACGGAGCCGAGGCTCCGACATAAAATAATACATCTTGCTTTTTATGACTTCATTTATCAACAGCACACTGGAGCAACATCTTGCTAACTGGGTGAGAAGAAGCTGTTGTTTGCCGGGTGCAGTAGGCTGATGGACGTGGGTGTCAGGTGGATAACGAATCCCGTTAGCATACAAAGAGGCCGAGGCAGAGAGAGGGTATCCGTCAGAGAAAGAAAGAAAGAGTATTAAATAAGAAAATGGCATATCATGCTGAATCTGTTAAATTAAGAACTGCGCTCCCTCTTACCCAAACCAATTTGTTATCCTTGCTGTTTCTCCCTGTAGATGGTGGAAGAAAAGGAGTTGCTCAGGACTAGGCTGGGCCTCCTGGCTCACTGGTGCCCAGGAGCACAGCCCAGCCAATCTGCATATGGGGGCATTTCTGCCTCAAAAGCACAGAGCAGGGCCAGCAAGGTGTCTCAGCAGGCAAGGTGCTTATTGCTAAGTCTGGCAACTTAAGTTAGATCCCTAGGACCTACATGGTAGAGAGAGAACCAACCCATGAATGTCCTCTGACATCCCTCATTGCCATGGAACATACATGCTTATGGGCACACACACACACACATGCACACACACACATACACACACACGTAATTTTAAAAATTAAAAGATTGCAATAGATAAAGACCATTATTATGGAGTCACAGTTGACCAAGGTGCAGACCACAGCTGACTGTGGGATGCTCAACCCCAACAGATACATCTACAACACAGGCCTTATACCATATGTAAGGCTCTTATACTATAAGAATGCCACAGGATACTGGTCAGGAAGGTTGCAAGAGCCAGAGGACCTGGCTGTCTGCTTGAGATTGTGTTTTCTATCTATGGCAGGAAATCTGCACACAGGAAATTCCAACAATATGGTTGCATCAACAAGACAGATGACAAGAAGTGCAGTTGACATGGTATGGGGTCTCACGTCTAAGAGAATCAGTCTTCTCCAGAGGTGAGCCCCCATGATAGGGTAGCCGATCCTAAGAGGTTGGCCCGAAAGACACGTAACCAACACTGAATGATCTTAGCAGGATGTATACACCAACTTATGCACGTGTGTATGTAACTATTACAATTGGAGACTAAATGGCCATGAATCTGAGAAGGGGGAGAGTCACAGGGAGAGTTGGGTGGAGGAGAGGGAGGGGAGAACAATAAAAATAGAGTACTCACAATTTGAAGTTCTCAGAAACATAAATTTTAAAAATTAAAAGGGGAAAAATTTGAAAATTAAAAATAGAAATAGCACAGAACCCATCGTACAGGAGGGTCCTGGAAATGTAGCCCCATGAGGTGTATTCAGCTTGAAATGGGATACAACAGAAGACAGAGAAGAGCAGGGACCCTCCGTGTACAAGACGGGGTTCTCAAGGCCCCAACTCTTGGAGAGGATAACTTGGCAAATCAGCACCCCGGACAGCTCCCCACCCCCACAGTAGGTGCTTGTTAGCAAGAGCATCTTCAGTGGGCAAAGGAAGCAAAGCTGGTTTGGGGTAGGCTGCAAGATTCCAAGATTCAAGGAATTCCACAGATGTGGACCCTGCTGTGTGTTCACCTGCTGGTGGCTTCACTCACAGGTCCGTGTGCATTTGAGATTTCTATTCGTTCTGTTTTCATGCTTTGACCTGGAAGCCCTCTTTTTGACATCACATTGTCTAGACGGCGATTTAGGGGCACTGAACACTGGGTTGGTCACTCTGGTTTCTATGCACTGGTATCCAACCATTAGTCAATGACAAGTAGCCAGGGACCACCCTGGGTTTCTTTCCCAGGAAAAGGCACTGGGACACCGCTAAGATACACTTGGCATCTCCTGAAGCAACGAGTCCATTTCCCCTACAGCTCTGGGGAAGTCCAGAGTCTCAACCTGAGACAGTCCCTCTCAAGGGGTAAGCATACCACCAGGTCAACCTGAGTTCAGCAGGGGGCAGGTAAAGTCACAGTGGCTGAATGTGACGGAAGGGTAGCTGTGCATTCTTCATCCTGTCTCTCTCTGCACCTAAGGTTTACTTGCCTCAGACATTCTCAACAGATATAGAAGGAGAAGCAGTACCCTAGCTTGTAATCTACAAGCTAGACAGATGTCAGCCCAGATACCACCTCCTCCAGAAAGTGTACTGTCCCATCCAATTCTGTGGCATCCAAAAGAAAGGCACTGTTACAGAAGTGGCCACATGCTCTTTCTGTGCTCTGGCATAGAAGTGAGCCTGTCTACTTCTTCCTCCTCCCCACCCCCGAACCCCAGGATCATGCACCCCAGACAGCTGACAATAGATGCTCATATCCTATGGGACCCAGCCATCAGAGGAGAGCCACATTCTGCTGACACACAAGCAACCTGTCTCGTCTGCGTGAGTGAGTCAGGGAGGCTATTTCACACCACCGGGTCCTAGAATGCCTTGTCATCTAGCAACATCAGGACACTAATTTACCATTCCAGCCACTTTCACTGACTCCAGCCCACCCAGGCCAATATGACCCTCACATCGTGCCTGCAGAGCAATACTGGAGCCATGTGGAACCAACCGGACACAGACACTTAAGAGTCCTTGCCAAGAACTGTCTACTGGCTAGCGTTTGACAGCGCTGCCTTGGGTCCTGTCCTGCCTAGCCTCCCTGCCTCCAGCTCAGTAAAGCACAACTAGCAATGTCTGTGGGGTGACAGTAAACATGTCACAAGGCTAGCATTCTGTAAGTGACCACCACAGGTGTAGACGCCACAAATGAGTTTGTGTGGTACATGGTACACAGTGCCTCACTGGGGCCAGGGCGGTGGAACCCATCATGTCTGTCTGCCATTCCCCTTCGCACTCTCCCTTCCTGTCTCTGAAGTAGACCAGGAAAAGTGCAGATGTGACCCACAAGTTAGAGCTTGGACTCTGGGACAGCTGTGGCAGCCAAATATGGGACCCTCAGAGCAGGATTACCAACCATGGATGCACGAGCCATGGTACCCCAAACATTAGTGCTTCTCATGTAGGCCGTGGCCCCTTTGGGATCACACATCAGATATCCTGCATATCAGATACTTACATTATGACCATAACAGTAGCAAATTTACAGTTGTGAAGTAGCAGTGAAATAATTTTATGGTTGGAGGTCACCACAACATGAAGACTGTATTAAAGGGTCACAGCATTAGGAAGGTCGAGAACCACTGCCAAGGAGGAATTAGCAGGCAAAGGCTCTCTTAGGGTGTCAGTGGGCTTGTGTGTTCTCTCAGGACTGGGTAACCCCCATCCCCTGGCTACTCTCCCTGAACCTAGGGCAGGTGTCCTCTCTAACAACAGGTGATTTTCTAGCAGTGAATGCCACAAAGGCCTACCTCCTCCAGAGAGCTCCCACCAACCAAGCAACTGTTGTCCAGGGAAGCATCCCCCTCTCCAGGGTCCACCCAAATCCTACCTGGAGACAAAGATCTAGGGAGGTTTTGCCTTAAACCAACAAATACAGATGAGTGTGGCTTCCGATACTCTCAATAGACCCCAGAACCTGTTTTCTGCAGGGCCTAAGAATCTTAATCTGCTCCATAAGGAGGAACAGACTCAACTTTTGTATCCTGCTGTGAGATTTTCTTCCAGGAATTCAGGTCTGTCAGACAGCAAGATACTGCCAAAATGATCGGCTATGGGGAACTGTTCAAGGCAACTGTGGTACCCAAGTGGATGCTCGTCCGTGCTCAGTCATCCTAGCCTCATGCTGCCCCTGTCTGCCCAGAACAGGGAGTGTCTTCTTATCATGCATGGTAATGACAGGAACCTTAATTTGGCAGGCACTTGGACAGGTGAAGGCCACAGCTGACCCTCCTCATCTAGGCTTAAGACTCTGGACTTGGTTGTGTCTGCATTTGTGTGTTCAGGGCAGAAGAGGCTAAAGAGAACTTCCAGCTGATATATATTTCTCTCCTAACAGTGCGGCACAATTTAATTAACTCAATATTGCACCCACCTGAAGATTACGGACAGGCTTTATTGACACCTCCATCTGGCTTCTATAAAGCCAGTAATGCAGCCAATAAATCCCATTCAGAGCTGGGAGCAGTAGAGGCCGTCCCACTTGGCCATCTTCCCCAGCGTTCTCTTGCAAGGGCTGCTTAGATGACAATAGCAAGGTCTGAGAACCCTACGAGGGTCGCCCGTACGTTCACAGATGCTGTCTTGTTGTGAGGACAGGGCAGTGGGTCACTGTGAACTCTGTGCCATAGATGGAGAGACTCTGCCCTGGACACAGAGGTCTTCTAAGAGACCCAAGGCTCACAGCCTGAGTTCAGACAACCAAGCCCCTGTGTCCTCACCTCTAGCAAGGAACCACCATTGTTCCTACTGGCCATCCTACCCACTCTAGAACAGTACTGGTCACTCTCTCCACAGCTGTCTTAATTCTCAGACTCTGGAGGATTATACACCGTTTTCAGAGGCGGACAATGTGGTCACAACTTCAAAGTTAAAAGCCAGGGGCTATGAAGCCAGAGAAGGGCCTGATTCTTGGGTGGGGACGGAGGATGATGGCTCCTACTCCAGGCCCCCAGGAGAAGGGGCCAGGGATTCTGCTGATAGTTTCTGATGCCAGAGAAGGGTCCCCAGGGGCCTCTGCTCTCCCTCCCTGCTAAAAACCCAGGGGAGGGGAGGTAGCCGGCTTCCTACTCTAGACCTCCTCCAGGACCTTTATCTAGAGACTTCCCCAGAGAGCCTCCATGAATGCCACGTAAGAAGTTTCTGAGAAAGGAAAACCTGACTTATTTCTCACAGAAAGGGAGAAATGAACACAGTCCCCCCTAACCTGTCCAAGCCCCTGGTCCCTTCAAGCCTTCTCCAGTTGGTTGAGCACTGTCTCAGCCTTTATCCGACAAGCAGGGCCCCGAAGACAACACCCACGGGAGCAGGCAATAAATTACGGTCGGGAAATTAATTAGCTGCACCTCTGCCCACCTAATCTGATGGTTCAAGCTGATTTAAGGGAGCCTCCAGGGGCGGCGGGGGTGGGGGGAGTAATCGGCATCACTCCACTCAGGAGATGTACGTTTACACAGTCTTCGCCAAGCTTGGGGCTGCCCATAACTCACCGAGGCCACACTAACGGACCATTAGTCACCCTTATCATTTCGTAAAGGGGCCACAGTTCCAGGCCCTGCCCTAAGAAGCTGGTTCAGGTGCTGCAAGGGGTGAGGTCAGAGTCCAGCCGGGGCCCCCAAGCTGCCCAAGATGAGGGCAGCTCAAGCTCCCCCTGCAAGCCCTCCCCCACACTGCCTTCTGCCCTATCGCTGGAGAAGAGTGCCGGAAGGGGCCTTTCTGGACAAGTCTCAAGTTGTGAAAGCAGCATCCTTCGTCCTTCGGGAAGGGGTGAGGGAAGAAGTCAGACACAGGCTGGTTTCAGAGAGCTGCTGAGGGTCCCAAGGCCAGCAGCCCAGCCCCCTCAGGAGAAGGGGACCCTTGGAGGCAGCCCTTCCCGACTTTCTGTTGTCTCGGTGGCGGTGTTGCACCTCTTCACTTTGCAACCTTTGATTCAGCAAAATCAAGGATGCAAACTTCTTAGGAGTACTTAGTTTCCATAGCAACTGAAGCTGACCTCAACATTGTTCTCAAGAGGGGACTGACTTTGCTATATGTTCATTCACTGAATTAATGGACTCCCCGTTCTTTTATCAGCAACCCCAGAACAATGGAAAGAGAGACATGTCCTCAAAGGGCTTTCAACCACTGTCCAGCCTTTTGTTCCCGGCTTACCGCGACGAGGCAAGTCTATTCAGCCCGAGATTATAAAAATCAACTCGGGGCTGTCTCCGGGGCAGCTAAACACACTTTGGTTTCATAAAGACATAACTGATCCTACATGCAAATTAATAATTTCGACACAGAGTTTTTGTTGCGTTAGTGGGTTTTTGTGGTTGTTGATGGGGTTTTTTGTTTTTGTTTGTAATAGAGTAGGTGTAGGGAAACTGTAGGATAGTTGTGCTCTCTGATGGGCTCTGAGTGCGGCCAGATGTCTGGAAAGGGTAGGAGGAGAAGAGGTTTCCTAAGCTCACCTCAGTGACACAGCCCTTAGCCAAGCTATGGGTGGTGGTGGAGAGCCTTCCGGTTCCAACAAACACCAGCCAGATCCTGACCTGCAGGTCAGCCGCACATCGCAGAGGACCCGTATGTGTATCTCCCCACCTCCTCACCCTCCAGCTACCGGGGAACAATATAAACCAGTCCCTGGCTGCACAGCTCTTGTGAAGAAACCATCTGCAGGGGCAAACAGCTCACTCAGTTGTGGCCAGGTTTAGATCTCAGGATGTGTGACATCCAAACAATTGCTTTCACAAAAGCCACTTGGTAGCTGCCCCGTTGCCTCGGCTCCCACTTCCTCAGCAGGCTGAGTTCACGCTCCTGGCTCCGGTCATCCTTCATGAACCCTGAGGCCTCTGGGCTTCCGGTCATCCAGGACCATACGATGGGTAAAAGGTCCCCGAGCCCAGTGGGAGAGGTTATGCTTCTAACACCCAAATAATCACTTCACAGATTTCCATAATCATCAATCAATCATCCTATTTGGATCACTCGAGAGCTATCAGGTGGCTTTTATGACCTGTAGCATTTTGTACGAAATAATAACTGGAAGAGATTTATGGACCGATCGCTGACCCTCTCAACTTATTTATTTATTTATTTATTTACTCTTTTCATGCCTCCTGCCATGGTCCAGGAGGAGCGCTGACTGGGCCCTTCCAGACAGGAACCTTTTCCAGGCCCCCGAGTACCAGTTATAATGGTACAAATCCCTGATTTCTTTATTTGGGGGCGGAGAGGGAGCAGAGAAAGGGAGGAAAGGCGGAAATAAAAATACAAGAGGAAAAGGTCACTTCCTTTCATTTGTGCTCTCTCCCAGTTGCCCTGTATTAACACCCCCTTCCTCCGTGAGATGCTGAAAGAAAACAAGATAAAGCAGGACAAAGGGAAAGGCCGTGGGGCCCTGTGTTTCCCTTTTCATATCACTGAAGAGATTGAATCAAAATTCCTTCGCCTGATACCATCTCCCCGGGTGGACTACACTCTTGTTAACGGATAAATTCAGCCCTCCAGAAAGTCAAAGAATAAATTTAAGCCTTTGCCAAATGTCTATCCTATTGGATTTTGATAAGGCGGCCATTGAGCCTTAATAATGTCTTCCATCCATTTTCCGCAAGCCCTTAACACGGCTCTTTATTCGTCCCCAAAGCCTCTTCTCCCGGCCTTTTTATTACGGGCTCCGACGAGCTCTCCGGGGAGCCGCGCAGCCAAGTGATGGATGGACAGCTCGCTAGATTATCTCCCGCAGATGTTTGCTCTCCAGGAGCCCCTGGGCTTCCCTCTAAGTAAACAGACTAAATAGAGTCGCCAGCAGAGGGGCAGCCCCAGAGGTCCTGGGTTCTGCTGTGGGAAGAAGCTGGACTGGGTCTGACCACAGCCAAAGTGATGACTTCTGGGGAAGCTCAAGTGATGTCTCCAGAGGGCACAGAGGTCCGGGGCAGAGATGGCAGCAGGGATTTAGGTACTTGAGGTTCGGAACACAGGCACAAAGCTGGGGGCCACAAATGATGAAAATGTTAGGGACAATGGAGCCCAGAGGGATGCTGGGAGTAAGAGACAGTGGGTGAGTAGGGGTGAGCAGGAGACTGGGTACAGTGAGGGCCAAAGGGGAGCAGAACTGGGAAGAGACTGAGCCAGCGGTAGCTTTGCTCAGCGCAGGCTTGCGGAGTCTTGGGTGTGAATCTTGACACAACTGGCCCATGCATAGCCACGCTTGCCTGGCTCCTTCTGTAAATTCCGAATACACTCAGAGGCATGAAATACCTCTGTAGTAACCTGTTCTCTGATACTTAATACTTCTGAGAGCAACCTCTTCCATTTTTCCTTCCTGCAGCAGTGTCATGGGCTGAAAGAATGAAATCAAGCCTACTAGAGTTCACAGACGCCGACGCAGAGGAGGCTATATGAAACTCAGAGATGGCAAGTGGACAACCCAAGGCCACACAGTCTCCACATGTCCCCTTGGCTCCACACTTCCCTATCATATTCTTAATACAAGTGTGCAAGTCTTCAGGTAATCCAAACACACACAGGTTCGTATAGCATTGCTCAGGAAAAAAAAGCAAGTATGCAGTAACCACAGCTTTAAGTGACATGTTAGTGAGGCAAAAATTTCCACACACACAGAAGTTCAAAGTCCTATGTGTCCCCTCTTGCTCCTGGCATGGGATCCGCTTCGCTGTTGACGTAAAATTCCCTTCTCCAATTCAGTCCCCTCCACCTCCCACCACTTAGGTCCAGACCAAAGTCTAGGTTTTAATTCTTGTTCTGTGATCCCAGAGAAGCAGGGATGTCTGAACTCAGCCGAAGCTGGAAAACTTCTGCTCAGTGGTCCCTGGTGGTATGCTGCTGCAGCTCCCCAGTCTCACGAGAAACACGGTAGAGCTTGGACAAGGACACCCACCTGCAGCCTCAGGCTTCCGAGATGCTCCAGCCTCTATGGGAGTTAGTCTGTGGGGGCCCCTGGGTTCTCTGAGACCCTCAGTCTGGCTGTAGCTTCAGGGGCATCACAGAAACCTGCGATTGAGACAGCTGTCCCCCAAGCTGGTTATGATGTACTTCACAACTATCCCAGAAGCAGCTCCTAAGATGACCTGGGGCCATGTTAGACAAGAACTCACGGACCCACATTTTATAGAAGAAAAGGCACAAGTCACAAACAGCACCCTACTTTCCACCCCAGAGCAAGAGCAGAGCTGCCAGACTCACTCCTGTCATCTGTTATTTTGTTTCCTTTCAAAAGTATCCAGCTGCGTCCATCCCCCCCCCTTTACATTTGAACTTGACCTTTTGATCCCCTGCCTTAACCACTTTACCTTGGCTGGGCGACACACCCAGAGACACACTGACAACAAGGTGGTCCACTCTGTTGGTGGCAAAAGCAGACTGGGCTTCACTTTTCCACAACTCTTGAGATACAGAATTCTGTTCCAGCCCCCACCCCTTTCCTTTCAAAACACACATATTTACCCAAAGAAGAAAAGGGGAGTGGAAGGAAGGGAGGGAGAGAGGGAGAAGGAGAGAGAAAGAATCTGATCCATGGTACACTTAAAGGGTAGAGGGATGGAGGAAAGAAGGGCCCCTGTGACAACTTCACCTCCAAAATGTTGCCTGAGGTCTGCCTGGGAGAAGGACAGCTCCCATCCGGTAAAGAGCTCTGCCCGTGTGCCCAGCGTAGTGCCCACCAGGTCAGACTTGTCTGCTCACTCAGGTGGCAGGACCCCTCAAGTTTATACCCTGTGTGTGTGTCCCTTGATCATGTGTATTTTCCCCTCTGCATAGCTCTCTCTCTCTCTCTCTCTCTCTCTCTCTCTCTCTCTCTCTCTCTCTCTCCCTCTCTCTCTCTCTCTCTGGGTCTTTCAGAGCCGTGTTTGTCGACCAGCTATGATCCATCATCAGCCAGAAAGGTGGTAGACAATGCCCAGTTGAAGCTTTTTCTTTTGCCTAATGCTTTGCTTACTTAAAGCGACGCTTGAGCCCTCTTTGGGAGTTAAGAGTGCAGCAAAAGGATCTGTTGAATCTGCGGCCCCTTGCGCTCCCCCCCCCACTCTTTTCATGTGAGTATTCAGTAAAGATAGTTAAATAAACACAACCTGCCTTTATTTAGTTTTCCTGTGTCTGCATGGCCTGCAGCATTCCCACGGGCCCAGGGTTGTCCTCTGTTCTCAAGAGCTGGAGTGGCTTAGTGAGGTGACCCCCCCACTGCTGCTTACACAGTGAAAATGAGTGTCTCCCCTGATGGCATTTATATACTGTGTGCAGATGATGCTCTGCTCGTGGACTGGATCTTTGTTCTGTTGCTCAGAAACAACCAGGACCATGTAGCCGTCCCACCAGGGGCCACATAAAAGGGTACTGGGGGGTAACGACAGTCACGGCAGGTTTGCCTACCTTTTTGATGCAGCTCTCCTGGGATGACACCTCTGTATCCGTCAGCATCTGCTGCAAAGCAAATCAGAAAGGGCTGTTAGTGGCTAACAGGTGTCGCCTTCACGCCGCAGAGGGCTGTGGACCACAGGCGGATCAACACCTCTCCAGCGTGAAGGCAAGATCCCATGGCTTCCCTGAGAAATGAAGGGAAGCTCTTGTTAGGGACTCTTTCAGTTTCCATGTGTGTACACGCATGCATGCGCATATATGATAAACATTGCCCGACAGAAAGCAACACGTGGGAGGAAAGGGTTAACCTGGTCCACGATTCTAGGTTACAACCTATTGTTTTGAAAAAGTCAAGGCCAGAACTCGTACAGCTAGTCACACCATATCCACTGTCAAGAGCAAAGTGGATATACATGTCCGCGATCGTTTGCTTAGTGTCCTTATTCTAGCAGAAACCCCATATGCTGGGGACCTGAAAGGTGTCCTTGCCCTGCAAATGTTGCCGTTTGTTCTTTACAGCTCCTCTTTGGAGCCGGTGTTGCTCTGTGGAAAACCCATGGCCCAGTAATGAAAGGCGAGGGCCGACACATCCTAAAACAGGCCGCCCTTGGCTGCAACCAGCAGGGAGCTCAGACCCTGAAAGGTACAGCAGACTTCAAGCTCTGCCAGAAAACCCAGCAGAGCCTCTGTAAAAATGTCTCCTGCTCTTGTCTGCCCAACACTAAAAGATTCGCAGGCTGCCGGCATGACCCTGTCCTCCTAGGGAGTCTAGTTTGGCTTGGGAGATAGAGCTCAGGGGAGCCATGAGTTCCACCTCTGTTCTGAGACATCAGATATGGGGGGAGCAGGCACGGGTTCCTTGAGTCTGGGATGGCAGTGTGTTGCCTGCTCCTAATAACATGACATGCCCCAGGAAGGAAGACAGCTTTGTGGTGACTGGGGGTACTTCTTCAGCTGTGGTGCTGGACATCATGAAGGCACTTGGTGAACCACAGCAGACCTGCATCCTCTACCTCACAGACACATCTGGCAGCAGAAGAGAGAGAGCGCCACCCTTGCATCCTTCTGTCCGTACGGCTGTCCTTGACTCCGATCAGCAGAGCCGTGTCATTTTCCCCAGCAGCCCCGCCTAGCGTTCAGTGACCAGACACAAAACGCTACAACGAAGCAAACCGACAAACCAGTGGTAGAAATCGGACTTTTCCCTTCTGGATTGGGAGTCCAGCCTCATGTTCATAAATTATAATGTCATTTCCAAAAGAATAGGAACCAAGATGGAAAATCAAACTTGAATGAGGAGTTATGTCAATCCAAAAGGCTTTCTCTCCCTTCCTTTCCCGCTACCCTGAGGTGCCCGCGTGTGCTTGCGCAGACTGGCAAGGGAGTGCGGTACACCAAAGAGGCTCTGCCTGGCTCAGCTGTAATAACAAGAGGCCATATTCTAAACGTTGAGAATTCTAACCAATTGGGAACTTTATGTTTCTTTTAATAAATTCTGAAAGTGTGGTTTGGAAAAGTGACTCTCAGTGAGAAGTGAGAGTGAGGGAAGGCTAGGTGAACGCCACGCAGACTCACACCAGCCTCTGGAGGGGACGCCACTGGTGACCCAGCAATGTGCTTTGCCCGACCGGGCTGGATTCTGATGCATGACCAGCTGCAGAAGCCAGACAAAGCTGTGGACAGCTGTGCTTCTCCCTGTCCCCCAATATGGCTTCTCTTCTCTTCTCACTCAGAGCAGGGCCAGGGAGGGTGGAGGGGATCCCGAGAGAGTGAGACTGACTGCTGAACCCTAGAAAAGCTCTTTCCCAGTGAAGTCTGCAGTCATGTGCTGGAGGCAAAGGTTGCCCAGGGAGGCCTCTGCTTTATCCAAATCTGTGCCCTAGATGCTGCTCCCAGTGGGGATAGAGACCTCTTGGTTAAATACTCACAGGATAGCGGTTCTGTGCTGCAGGCCACCCATGGCAGGGTAAGGGGCCAGTCCTGTGGGCCATGAGCTCTCTTGGTTTTTAATGGTCTGGCTTCAGCCAGGAAACAATTGGTGTTTTCACTTTTCCCAGGAAAGCAATGCTTGTACTACACAGGGAAGACGAGACACAGACAGGAAATGCTCCTTGTAGGAACCATTTGTGCCCCATATGCTCAGCAAAGAGCAGATACTGCCCCAAACCTAGTGCCTGTCTCCAGGCTCCATTCGTGTAGTGAATGGGGATCCTCATGCCGAAGCCCAGCCGTGAGGACTCCTGAGCTGCTTAATGCAGCTGGATGTTTTACCTGGTCACCTCATCCCTATTAGGGTCCTTTTCTAGGGTCCCAGGCTTCAGGGACAGATGGACGGAGGGACACACACACACACACACACACACACACACACACGGCTGCAGTCTCTGAGTATGTGCTGTGTGTGCTCAACCTGTCAACAGACAGGTCACAGGACACCATGTGATGTTTTAGGACCAGTCTAAGGAGCTCGCCTGGTGGCATTCCACAGCCACCTTGTACTAACACACTAACGTCAACACAGTTTTAGACACTGGAGGGAGGGCTAGGGCTCAGGGCGGGCTATGAGATGTCTCTGGCCGTTCTGATGCAAGGCTGTCCTGGACTTCTGGAAAGGGCGCCCACCCCAGTCCTGGGTGATCTCTGAGAGTAAGGGGGTGTCTCCTGTCACAGCAGAGACTCCTGATGTGAAAGTTGCACCTCAGTCACTAGTAAATGTGGGGTTGAGGCTAGAATGCCTTTGCATACCTGTCTGCTTTGCCCTCTGTGTGCTCAGTCAAGCTTCAGGTGCCGGCAAGGTCACCAGCAGCCAACAGAGGTCCTTGGAAAGGGCCTATCGCCATCTCACGCTGCTCACATTCACCATTCTGGAGTATGTGGTTGCCTCTGAGGGAGTGCTCTTTTTTAGAGATTCCTTCCTCCTAGCAGGAAAAGGGTTTGAATCTTCCAGCCAATCTAGCTAGCACCCACATCTCTGTTCTTAGCACAGATGACCATAACTTTGAAGAGAGGATGAAGTCCTTCAACAGCACCCATGACAGAGTTGTCCAGAGAGTTCCCCTCAACACTGCCTTTCTATAGCTGCAGGGATCAAACGAGAGCCCTTGGGACATCAACAAAGGCCACCCTGGACCTGTGGGACCTCTGATTCATGGCCTCCAGAGTGGGGCTGTTCTTTTCCTGCCCTCCTTCCTTTCCCCCATCTCCCCCACCCATGGGTACCTCCTATTGTAGCAAGCTTGAGTTTCCTGTGATTTGGATGGCTCTGACTGCACTGTCTCCCTAGCCTCCCAAAGGCCCAGGTCACAGAAAAGTGGCAATGCTGACAACTACATTTGTAAGGCCTTTGTCACCTGGGCCACCCTGTTTGCATTGGGGAGACCCACATAGGAAAGGTTTCTCTCAGTCACTAGTTTGCAGGGGACTAGAAGGTTCTGCGTGCTAGAAATGTCTCAAATCAGTCGCAAGACCAAAGGTGGAGTTTCTTTTCTAAAGACACCAGAGGCTACATTCTGAAATCGTGTCTCACTTTTCAAGAAGTTAATCACCACAAGTGGAATGAGAAGATATGGAGATAGATTGGGGGCATGAGGCCTCAGCTTACAGAAAAGACAGCTGGGTCTGCCAGTTCTGGGTTCCAGAAACCATGGTAGCCTTTCTCGCAGGGGGTTGCAGACACTGCAGAGGCTACCGGTGTCTCCGAGATATGGTGTTCCAGGCAGGACTCTGGTCACCCACACCAGCTTATGCCCCACACCTCAGTTGGAAACCAGCAGGAATATTCTGGGGAGCTGGGTCTTCTTGCCACCGTACACAGTCTGTGAGTGGCCGCACAGCCTTCTCCCAACCTGCCTGTCACCCTTTAACTCAGGGGAAGGCAAACTGTGTTCCGTAGACCTGCGGATGAGTGTAGTTCCAAGCAGGGCCCCCATCAGAAGCTAAGGAGTAGCAGTGGGTAAGTGCTCAGTTAACCCATCTGCTATGTCACTATGGGCACTGTTACTACCTACCCTGGAGTTCGCTATCAGATGGGGACACACAAAGGGACATCAACAACCTCATCTACAACTCTCATCAAGAGTCACCAAGTGAGAGGGAACAACCAGAGCCTTGTGCTTTCTAGGTCATGGGTCCTGGCCAGCCTTTGGGAGAGGAGCTGAGGCTCTGTTCCTTGGCCCTCTTCACCCGTACTCTGAGCAGATACTCCTTGGGCTGTGGGGTGTGCAAGCTTGCACTGAGACAAACTGAGAGCTGCCGAGGACCAGGCAAGTATCTCGTGGCAGGCTTCCTGAGTGACTAGTGCTGGAGCAGGGAGCATCACGCCCTCAGAGGAAGCTGGCACCTCATGAGTTTCCAGAGCCCCCCTGCAAGGGAAGGTTTGAGCCAGGTTCCGATTTAATGGCAGCCTTGCCAGGTAGAAATATCTTTAATGAGGCCCTCCTCACCCGCTGCTGACCTTGGGTGGAGAAACCGCCGGACGCACTCCGGAGCCTCTCAGCCTTGGCTTCCTTGCTGGCTGGGCTGCCTTTTGCTGAAAACCCTCTTTATGTTGCTAGCTCAGCCTCAGCGCTTGTACTGCCGGCTTGCCGACTGCTGGCAGTGGCTGCCCCAGGCTCTCAACGTCTCCCCCACACCCCAGCAGAAGTATTAGGTGTGTTTTGATTGAACATTTTAGCCAAAAAAGCGAGGTTTGACCTCCGGCATTTAGCTTCTCTCTCGAGTATCGGTGCCAGGATTTAGCTAAGTGGGGTTGCTCAAAACATCTTTTTTGACTCTTAAAATAAATACCCTCTGTTCTCCAAGAGGTTGGTGAGGAGTAGACACACACATACAGACATCGCATAGGCTCACAGCTCCAAAACTCTGGCATGTCCCCCAAGGGGGCCGACTTTCTGTTTGGTGTCACAAATGGATCCCAGAAGGCGTCTCTCCCTTCAAAGAATCTGGGAGCAGACCCATGGGAGAAAGCCAACATGAGCCCCAACATAAGGCCACTCCAAAGCCAGAACAGCCAGACTGAGGAGCATGGTCTGGCTTACTCTGGGCTGTCCTCAGGCCTTTGTACATAGCCTGTGTCTCTCTAGCCCATATTTCTCTCTTATCTGTTTTTGAAGTAGTTTCTCTGGATCTGAGGATTTGTGTGTGCATCCAGAACCTTCAGGAAGTTGATTATTGGATCTCTTCTGAGAGGGGACAAGGGCAGAGTACTTGTGATGTTATGAAGAGAATGTTGGTAGGGACTCCCAAGCATCCTGTCCTGGCTCTGAGCCTTGCCTGATGACTGGAGGAGGTTGTAGGCTCAGGGTTGTTTGGGGGACACTGAGCAGATGACACATGATGGTGGCTGTTGACCTTCCCATCATCAGAAGTGTTGAGCTCTATGAGGCCTGCTCTTACCGCAGAGTTTTCTGCTCATAAGCTCAGAAGCTAAAGAACAGGATTGCATGGGGCTACCCTGATGAGAACCCAGCTAGTCTTTGGAGAGGAATACCCTTAACTCTTTCTGGGATGATGGAAAATGGGCATACACACATTTTGAGGCTAATGCCTCTCATTGGCTTGGAACTTACTAATTCAGCTAGACGGGCTGGTGAGTGAGCTCTAGGTACCTTCCTGTCTCTATCTCTCCAGTACGGGGATTAGAAATATGTACCAGGATGTATAGACATTTTTGTCATTAGGCGAACTCTGAGAGAGTGAACCCAAGTTCTCAAATCCACGCAGCAAGTACTTTACTGGCTGAAGGTGAATTTCTTCCTCCTCCTCCTCTTCTTCTTTTGGTTTTTTGACACAGGGTTTCTCTGTGTAGCCCTGGCTGTCCTGGAACTAGCTCTTGTAGACCAGGATGGCCTTGAACTCAGAGGTCACCTGCCTCTGCCTCCACAGCGCTGGGATTAAAGGTGTGCGCCACCACCCCCCAGCTTGAAGGTGAACTTCTTGAAGAATAGTGTTCACCCTCCATTTTTCTCCCAGATCAACAGTTCAGTCCTGACATCTTGCCTGGTATAAGTGGCGCACGAGCACCTCATTAAAGATGACTATAATGACATCAGCAGCTGTCATCATCCGATGTTTCTGGCCTTTCTGGGACAACCTCCTTCATGGAAGAGCCTGGAGGTAGCTGATCTAGGCTTTATCACCAGGAAACAGAATTGGGGGCGGGGTGAAAACATAGAAGGAAAGGCAAAGAAATGGCGGGCAGGCCGGGAAAAGCTGGCATCTGAGACTCTGTCCCTGTGTTGTATGGGCCCTGCAGGTCCCACACCTGATGCCTGTCCAGATCTCCCTAGGAGAGGGACACACCCCACGGCGGGAGCGTTGGCCAGAGCTGAGCTGAGACACATGCATTGCCAGTTCTAGTGGGAACCCTGAGATGTTCTGAGTCCCCAGGCCAGTCCTGGCTTCCAGAGCAAAGGATCTGGCCATGTTGACACAAACTCCTGTGCTCTCAGCTGGGAGAGTGGGGTCATATTTATTTATTTATTTATTGCATTAGAAAAAAAATCAGCTTGGCCATGTTTGAGCTGTAGAAATGATTTTTTTAAAAGAGCGATGGACACTGTTTTTAGCTTTTATGCCTGAACAGATACTTCTCAGTTCCTGTAAGCGAGAGCTGTCTAATGAATGGGGGCTCTCTCTTCCCTCCTAAGAAAAATATTTACACAGTCTAGCGCAGCAGCAGAGGACCTTTCTGGAGCCCATCCCTAAAATACAGAGAGGTCTCCACGCCTGTCTGCCTGTCTGCGCTCAGCCAGCCCTCCTGTCCTCAGGGGCATGTCCTAACCCCCCTGCTAGAGTTCCTTAGGAGAGACCAGTCCCAGGGGAATGCTGACATCACTCTACCTTCCAGAGCCGTCCTATTTGGTTAGCCAAAGACCCTGGGCAGCTTGGCCTCTAGCTCTGTATGAGGAGAGGCACTGGTTTTCTCAGAAGTCCCCTGTGAAACCCACTCCTCATGAAGGGTGTGGTAGAATCCCTATCCCACACCCTTCATGGATTGGATGGGGTGTGCCCAGCCTTCTGCATGGTCTGATGGGGCCTGATGGGGCCAGTGGCACTCAGTCCTGTGCCCAAACGTTTAACATTTTCCCTTAGGCATGGGCCTGCCCTATGCAGCCAGGCCAGCATCATGAAGCAGAACCTGAGCACAGGTTGGCTGCCCTCGGATGATCCAAGAACACTCTGTTCACTGGCGGTTCTGGGCCTGCGATCACACTGTCGGACACCTTGTCCAGCAGAGGCTGCCTGGTGCTTGTGGCGGCCTGTTGTGGAGTGATTGGATCTGAAGGTTACGGGGTCTCTGTCTGTTTTGGGTCAATGTCTCTTCTCATCCTCGTCTGTGGGTAGTCATGGAGTACCTTTGTCTACACCGCCTCACAGGAAGTGACTTGGAGCTACTCCAAAGCACACTGAACAGTGGCTCCCCTACTACACTGAGACCCTCAGTTAACATTAGCAAGAAGAGCCAGTGATCCCCGACTTTTTCTGACACAGGGATCCTGAGGGAGGGGCGAGCATGGGGAGGGCCGGCACAGGGACCCTGAGGTAGGAAGGAGGGGTGAGCAGGAATAAGATGCAGCAGAGAACCAGCAAAGGTGGAGGAGGGGCTGAGGAGCCCCCTCCCACACAGGCAGAGATGCTGCCTTGCTGAAAGGCCTGCAGGCTGGATGAGGAGCTGGATTTTACTAAGAACCTGGGCAGGACTTGACACCCTACTCCTGAGACCCTGGCAACAAGCAGGTAGAGAGGTCTGCCTTTGACTTTGACCGTCTCCTGCTTTAAGCTCTGTTATGCCATAGCAGATTGAAGGCTGGGCCTGGGCTGACCACCTATGGGGGAAGCATTTACAAAGACTTTCACTTCCCATCCCTACAGTTGTCCTTTTGAGGAAAAGGACACAGACTGGCTGAATGCAGGGCTTTCTAAGCCTCACTCTATATAGCTATTCCCATCAGGAGTCTGGCTTTCCCTACGGAGTGGAGACCTTCCAAGACTGTGACCCTCTCCACACAGGCTAGGCAGCACTTCTGCCCAGCTTCACTCTATGGATGCTGGTCAGTTTAGGGGTCCCTCAGAACAACAGATCCTTCCACTAGGCACCCTCAGAAGACTGATAAGAACTGGGGGCCCCACTCCTGGCCACCTAAGTCCCGAATAGTGGCTGCAGCCCAGGAAAGGGGCGCTAGTGGAAGAATGGTTGTGAGTGAAACTTGGAGGAGGAAGTCAGCCTGGTAGACTCTGCTCCCCTTGCCCTCCCTAGCAGTGAGCTGAGGACCAGGGCCAGGAGAAGGGTCAGTGTGGGGCGTGGGCTCCTGTGAGTCCAGGAGAAAAAAACATTCAGATCCTACCAGGCTCTTGGTGGATGGCTTCTTCCTCCCGCTCCTGAAAGATTGATGTCTGCAGAGGACGTGCAGGTAAATCAGGAGTGGGTGACATGTGGGGCTCTCGGACAATGGTTCACAACATGCAACCATTTTCAGTGTGGGAAGGACTCGTGTGTGAGTCTAAGAGGCTCTGACATTTGGCTCCAGGATGGGACACACAGCCAGCACTGAAAAGGGGGTCAGAGCTGAGTCTCACTCCAGATTGTCCATCCTTCTGAAGAGCTGGGCTGTGGAGAACACATACCAGAAAGAGTAGAAGCTGGGGGACTATGGTAGGTGGGTGGGGGGCTCACCTCAGCTGCCACAGGACTAATCCAGAGATGCCCTGACTCCCTGTGTTGGGCACCTGGTATGGGTGAAAACCATCAGTTGCAGAAGAGTGGAATGTTACCTTGACCCTGTCCCTGACCCTTCAACCCCTTCTCCCTTGTCCAGCACCTTTCCACCAGCGCTACCATTCTCAGTGAAGGCCACCAGAGCTTAGAGCATTCTAGCTAGAGCAGTGAGTTACCCCAGAGGGGAAGAGACAACAGGCAGAGAAAGAACCTATGTGGGAACATATCAGACATGAGGCCCCAGAGACACTAAACTACCTAGGTCTGTATTGACAGCTACTCCTGGTTATTCATGGGGACCATGAGAACCTATGTCTCTGCAAACACTAGCGACAGATCCAGTCCTATAGGAACTGGATTTCTATGCACACAGCATGATGTCACAAGTGTGGACGTCACACCCATCCCCACGGATTCTGCCTTATACCACAAGACCTCCTAAAGCTCATCATGGTTGTCATTCTGTGATAGGAACACTTAACCCAAGATCTGCCCTCTTAGCCAAGGGCTAACCATTCAGACAGAGGGACGCAGGTAAACCTGGTGGACGTTACACCAGGTCAGGCTCAGGATGAGCTCTATGACACAGCATGTATGGGAGGAACCTGGAGTCCTCAGACTTGGACAGGGAACAGAAGGTGGCTGTAAATGTTCTTGCAAGTTCCAAGAGACCAATTTATGGGAGCAAGGGAGGCTCCCTGCTCTCTGAATTCTCTTCTGGCCCAGAACAGCCTCCCTGCACCCACCAATCCACCCATCCACTCACCCATCCACCCATTCATCCACCCATCCCCCACCCACCCACTTACCCACTCACCCATCCCCCCACTCATCCACCCACCCACCCATCCACCCACTCATCTACCCACCCACCCATCCACCCACCCATCCACCCACCCACCCATCCACTCACCCATCCCCACCCATCCATCCATCCATCCTTCTCTCCCTTCCTTTTTCTCTTTTTCCTTTTCACCTGTCTTCTCTTCCCCACCCCCCTTTCCACTCTTGGATGCTAGAGTTGGAACCACATTAAGCAAGCACTCTATGCTGACCTGCAGTCCCAGCCCCAAGAACAGGCGTCTGTGTCAAGCCCAGACAGGAACACCCATGCCTCCTTTCTTTGCTCAGCCCCTGGTTGCTCGAACCAACACAGGACACTATCCATCACGAACCCAGAGGCTCACACTCCTAGAACCCTCGTTGCCATTCTCCCATCTTACTTAGAGAGCTCTGGAAATCCTCGCACGAGCACATGACATCACCCAGAACCAGAGGGTGGTCAGCACAGGTACCACCAGGATCCATGCTGACAGCCCACAGAGACCCACAGTGGCCCTACAGACCTGTGCCTCATTGCCTCCCGAGGGCATTTTGCTTCCTAGGTGGGGAAAAACAAATCGTCAGGCTAACTAATGGCTCCACGCAAGCATTTGTCTTTCATTTTCAACCTGTCTAGTTATAGAAATAACCTCCATATTGATAGGATTATATTAATGCACTTCAACCTGACCCCACTTATCGATGGCTTGTTTGTTAAGGCGATCTTTAATAATCATAAGTGAATAGAAAGCTCATAGATCTCCTGTGATGGAGACTCTGTCACGCAACTGCAACATCCAGAGGCCCCAGGGGCTCGACCCCTGGCGTTTCAGCCCTTCTGGGGCTGTGACATAACTTCCTTACTGGGGTTGGAGGCAACCATTCATTACCTGGAGGTGGGAGTGAATCAAAGTGAGGCAAATTTAGATCCCCTTTAAAAGGACAAACAGTAGCAAAAAAAAAAAAAAAAAAAAAAAAAAGGCAGCTCAGTTGGGAAACTGTTTGGAGCACACGCTTGAAGTCTTGAGTTCAGATTGCCAGAACCCCACACAAAACAGCGAGTACAGGGGCTGCAGAGATGGCTCAGTGGTAAAGAATACCTACTGCTGCTGCAGAGGACCCAGGTTTGGTTCCCAGAACCCACATCAGGAAGCTCACAATGGCCCGTAACTCCAATCCCAGGGCCTCCCCAAGCACCCGCATGCATGTGGTACACATAACCGCATGCCTACATGCATGTGGTACACATAACCGCATGCCGGCACGTGCATACACACACTTTTCCACCTGTAATCCCAATGTTGGAAAGGCAGAGACAGGGGGATTCCTGGGGCGTGTTGGCCATTCAATCTAGACAAATCAGCAAGTTCAAGCTTCAGTGAGGGACCTTCCTTTAAAAATTAAGGTGGCAAACAATAGAGGCAGATACCCAGTGCCAACCTCTGCCCTCTAAATGTCGGTGCATATATATTGTATTTGCAACCACACACTCTTACACACATACATGAAGATGTACACATACACAAAAAGAGAAAGGGGCAATAGTGCATTCTGGAGATGGAGGAAGATGAACACCACCACAGGTGTTCCTATTATAATGCCTCCCCCCAAAAAAATCTGGCCACAGGTTGTTTTTTTTTTATATAAATTCTCACCTGCATTTATCACACTAATGATTCTCCCTATCAGTTTGCCCATGCTCACTTTCAATTCCTGCAAACTGGCAGCCAAGGAGGCCAGCTGTACCACTGTTCCCATTCCCACATATAACTAAGTATCAAGTAGACTAAGTATCAAGGCTCCCCCGTATTCAGGGGTCACTCCTGGGTCTTACTCCTTGTTCTCAGGAAGTATCCTTACCTAGGCCAGAGAATGCAGAGACTTAGAGAGGGGTTGGGGCGCATGTCCAGTGTCACATAGCCAACTTCGCAGAGTGTGCACTGAGCCTATCTCATCTGGCTTCTGTGGAACGGGTTCTGTTTGAGAAAACCATCCACAGGGGTGTAAGGAGCCTTGCTTTCTCTCTCATAAACAATGATGTTTCCAGTCTGCTGGGAAGGGATAACGGGATAGCAAAGCCCCAAGTGTCTGGGTTTGGTCACAGCTACAGTGCTAACTTGAGACCACTGTGGGAGGGGGCAGAGGGAGGCTGAGAGTCGCCGCCAGACAAGACCGCACACTTTCCTAATGGGACTCAATTACAGGAACAGCTGTGTGGGGGAATCTGTACACGACTGTGAAGCTCCAGCCTTGGGGATCTTGCAGAACCCACAAGACCATGGCTGTAGCCAGGAGTCCTGGGGCTCAGATCTGCTCTGTGGGGTGGGAGAGACAGGCTTGTCTCACCCCATTCTGCCTTCAGTTCTCAAGTGAACTCCTGTGCCCCACTTTTTGCCCTAGCTGGGATCAGGCATAGGGAAATGCTGTGGGATTGTGCAGAACTGTCCAGCCCTGCTGGATTTCAGCAAGTGCGCCCTGAGGCTGCCTGCTTTCAGAGACTCCCCGATAGTTCTGGTGTTTGATCTGTCCTTTTCCTGTATGGAACCTTCACAGAACTGGGAGAGGCTCCAGGGCTGGGGCAAGACACCTTGCATGCCCTTGGTGGCCCTGTGACCTCTCTTTTGCCTCTGTGGTTTGAGATAACAGAGACTAGAAGATGTGTTGAAGCTGTCAAAGGAGATAAAAGGATACAATTGTAATACTGTTACCAAAGATGGACCTGCTTCTGTGACAGGGAACACTAACATCAAGTCCTAAGGAGGTTAATCTACACTAGGTGATCCTATCCCGGGGTAGGGAAAGGGAGCCATCTTGGCTGTCCCAGCACTGGGCAGGGATCAGCCACTCTCTATGGCTCATAGGTCTCATCCAGCCTGTGGTCTGCTTGGGGACAGCCTGTCAGATAAGCATGGCTCTTTCGGTATTAAAGGATCACAAAATGAAGAATAAGTGTAGGAGGCTGTGCATGGCACACAGACATTTTACAGAAGAACATTAACACTGGCCCACACGGCTAATGGAAAGATCGCAGAGATCAAAGGACCCTGATACTCTAGACTTGAGACGAAAGATAGGCACAGGCTTTCTAGTGGCCGTGAGGGATGAGGTGGCTCACAAAGACAAAAATCCCGTGCAGAAAAACAACATGGGCATATAGCAGCTCCTGATGCCTTATGGACTTGCTTGCCTCTGGGAAGGTGGGAAAGGGTGGGTTAGGAGCCTTGTCTGGGCTGCTGTGAGACACCTGGTCTGGCCAGCAGCTGCTGAGACCCACCCAACAGGACCTGGAAGACCACAATCCCCAGCTGCAGCCTCCCCTGAGTAAAGCAGTTCGCAATGGCTCTGCTCCCCCATCCCCCCTCTTTCCTTTCCCAACAGGGACACACACAACCATCCCAAGGGAAATCTCAAAGTTTACCTGGAGTCATGTGACTTTCTGAGATGGGGAAGGAGGTCCCTTCTTCAGGCCTAGGTCTTGTACTCCAGAGGTCAGAACCAGTGGAGACTCTGGCCTAAGTGACCATGGAACCAGGAGGCGGGGCTTCTTGTTTTCTACCCCAAAAACAAGTCTCAGGGGAGTCCTGGGTACACTTGGGAAATCTGGAGTGACTTTCAAAGTGACCTTCTGCCCCCTCCTTGAGGAGAAATGCCTGCATGTCAGGTTGTTGGGATGGGTTATAATAGGTGCCCCTGTCCCTTCTCAACTAGAGAGTTCAGTGGGTAAATGCAAGTGTTCCCTGTGATCTTCATTCTGTGACAACCCTGTGGGGGTCCAGGGATCTCAGACCATTGCAGAGAGCTAGGGTTCCTGCCTCAAGACTCGACATCAGAAGCACTCAGTTAATATAAGCCAGACACCCAGGGCATTCATGTCCTGGACAGCGTGGAGTGTGGTTTTTACTCCTTGTCACCCTTTTCTGCTTCCCGCACCACCAAGCAGGATGCTGCTCTCTGGAAGAGCCTGGGAGCACAGGCAAGCTCCACCTGCTGCCCATGTGCCTTAGGAAAACACCCGTCTTTCTCCAGTTCTGAAAAGACAAGACCCTTTCATCCTTCCTTCCCCGGCTTGCCTCCAGCTGCCAGAGTCAGAAGGCACATACGGGAAGGAGCCAAGGAGTCCCTGAGTTCACAGACCTCTGGGGCTAGATGGTAATCTGCTCTGCCCAGCCATCGCACCTAGTGGCACGCTGCAGCATGGCTGCCAACTAATGTGACATGGTCATCATCTGTCTGCAGAAAGACTGAGGGTGACCCCGTCAACACAGGAGGAGGACCGGCTCAGGGCACGCGTGACATGCCCAACTGTAGGTCCTCTACATAGGCCACACTGTGAGTGACAAAGATCATCAGGAACATGTCAGCCTCTTCTCTGCATGGTTCAGAGCTCTGTCTCTTGTCACCTTTGTGTGCACAGAAGTGATTGTTCTTATAGCCAGCTGGGCCAGTCTCTTCCTAAGGACCCAGTGGAAATGGTGCATTCAATCCAGAAGGGACATCTGAACCAGGGAGGCTCGGCTTCAGAGGAAGATGCACTAGGCACAGATAGCATTTGAAAACCCTGATCCCAGAGCCAGGAGAATTTGTCCAGGACTGAAAAGATAGCTCAAGTCTGCCCGCCCGTGAATTGTGAGAGAGTCTGGGAAGTGTGGGCAGAGAGGCAATGGCCCAGCACACTCCGTGCAGAAAGAGACAGAGAGAGGTGCAGGAAATCGGGGTGAGCATGGAAGGACTGAGTCTAATGAGAAGGAACCATCCGGGCAAGGACACCTGAAGCCAGCGAGGGCCAGACATCTTCAAAGCCTCGAGTTGCCTCCACCTGGTTTGGTTCCACAGTTGGGCCAGCTGCATCTTCTAAAGCTCTGGGGATGGAGGAAGGAGTCAATGAAGACCTTCTAGGCTTCGCTCCTGCCTCTCTTGTGACACCCTCTCAGCCTGATCCTCGTCTTGGGAGTGGACAGAGGGGGCCGTAGTAATGGGGAGCTGACTGAGAGGGATGAAAAACTCCCTTTTTTTTCCTTTATAGCCACTGTGTTTGTTTTGATCTAATGGTGTTATGACAAGCTGCTACAAAGATGGTCCTGGTCCTGGTATGGGGTCACGTCCTGATAAATCATCCTAAGCTGAAAATACCACAGATCAAATACACATTGGCTACGCCTCGCATTCTGGACATCCCAGCTTAGCGGCATAGCATACCATGCTACAGAATGCCGGCTGTTTCCCCCGTGATTGTACGGCTTCCTAGGGGCAGTGGCTGCCCCACACCATGAGAAAGGATCATACTGTGTGTGACTGGCCCAGGAAAAGCTACAGGGCAGAATTCAAAGTTGAAGTTCTGCTGAATACACGGTGTTTTGTGTCAGCAGAAAGTTGAAAAGTTTTAAGGTAAATCGTGGCTTGTGAGGGACTTCCTCTGGGCTACCTGGTCTCAAAGTCACCTCTGCAGAGTACAGCAGAAGCCTCCAGTATGAGACATGCTCGTGGAGAACAGAATTGCTCACGTTCCCTCCTAAGCTCGTTTCTCATCCCCTGAGCACTCTTCCTGTTTTGTGTGACCCATGGAAAGACTCCTTTTTGTCATAAAGACCATTCCTGATGGAAACACATACTCAGATAAAACAGAAAAAAGCTGGAATACAGCAGGAAGCCCACACCTGCAGGCACACGGGAGGAGGGAAGCCCACACCTGATGGCTCAGCTGCACTCACAGATTCGAACAGCTGTTTCTTCTTTTAAAATCATGTATTTCTTTTAAGTTTATGTGCACTGTTGCTTTTCATGCCTGGATGTCTGTGTGAGGGTGTCGGAGCCCCTGGAGTGGGAGTTACAGACGGTTGTGAGCTGCCATGTGCTGGGAATTGAACCCCGGTCCCCTGGAAAATCAGTCACTGATCTTAACCGCTGAGCCACCTCTCTAGCTCCTTCATAGCTTCCTAAGCACATGGAGGAAAAGCCCCCAAGCTAGGACCATTACCTGCCCTACCGAGAACCTGTGCTCGCCTGGAAGATTCTCACAACAGAGTTACTGCACTTGTTTTTCTAATATGGTGACCTTGAGTCTGAGGCTCAGTGAGATTGTGAAGTGTGAGCTAGGGGCTGGGGACTCTGGTCTTTGCAATTTGCCAACTAGGACCTTGGGTTCAGAAGTCCTTTCAGCACTGGCTTCTCTAGAGGAAGTCAGACCCAGCCACGGTGACTGCCGGCACCCTAGTCTGCTCGACCCAGCGCCTCCACTCAGCAGCTCTGTGCTCAGAGCCACCACAATCTTTTTACCCAATTTTCCAGCTGAGTTGACTGAGGCTTGTGAAGGTCAAGGAGCTTGCCCAGGGTCACTGAGTAAAACAGCTTAGTCTGTGGCCTTAGGACAAGGACTCGGGACCCTGGCTCCTGTCCATAATCATCCAGCTCTTTCATAAACAATAGGAGTAACAGGGGTCCATTTTACGTAGGAGAACCAACTCCCTACGCGGCCACCACGTTTGTGGCCAGGCATATGCTTCAAGGCTCGCAGGCCAGAGGCAAGGTGGGGACGCAAGCGGCGGGAGGCAGGGGTTTGACATACCAGTTGGCTCTTGCAAAGGCATTAATTTGTAACAGGCGCGCAAAAGAGCTGGAAAGAGCGCAGGACGTTCCGCACACGCGGCAACAGCTGATTATTCATCGCTGACAGTTATTAGCCTGTTATTAAACGTATGAATTGCCTCTTTCATACCACACTGCCTACCCTTAAAGAGCTTTATGAACTAACATTAACCAATCCAATTAGCAAAAGACACTGTATTTGTGTAATTAGTAATTTGAGGCTTTGTCTTGGTCTTACAGAGAAAAGGCATTGGCTGTTGATTAGCGCATAACATCGTACAATTAGGAGAAGTGGTCGGAGATTAGCCGGAATGTTCTTGTTCCCCGGGGTCCCCGTTAAGGGACCCAGTCTTGCTAAGAAGCGCTGGGGGGTTATGTTTGTGGCGTTTAAGCGGATCCAATTGCTTCCTCCCTTGTATCCAGGCTCCTCCATGCCGTTGGCATGGCCTTCTGCGTCAGGAAGGGGAAATATTTGTTTTTGTTATAAATTTAGAGGCTGAGTATAGTAAGGAACCTTGTTATTAAATGCTCCAAGCCCAATCCTGCAGAAAATCTCAAAATTCAACTTTGGGTATTGATTGCAAGATTTTTTTTTCTAATCAGATGCCAAAAGGAACATTGTGGAGGGAAAGATGTCTCAGGCAACCATTGCCAAGTGGCTTTTCTGTTTATATCTCTCAGCGAGACACAGAGCCGACCACGAAGGGCCAGATCTCAGATAAGAGTGCTGCCTGTCTGCTCCTTCAGGGGTCTTGAGACCCTGGGTGTGCCTGTACAGCATACTCAGTAAAGAACCCGTGACTGAATGACGTCACTCCAGGTGGTTCTCCAGAAAGCCCCGTGATGCAGATGACATTTCCACACTCTCCGCGGATGCCTCTAAATTTTATTAGTTTTTAAAACTACAGGGTGAGCTCCACCAGTCTGAGTAGCTCCCTCAGCATTTTGTGGCAGATCAAATTCTGAGCAGCTCATAGTTAGCTGTGTGAAGTCTTACCTGTAGGTACCTGAGCTTCTAGAGAAAGGGAGAAAGCTGGTGTTCCTACGTCCTAAGAGACAGCTGTACGCTGGGCCTCATCAAGACAATTCTAAGCTTTCTTAGCACAAGTTCGTCAGACTAATGTCTGTCCTAACGTAGCCACAGAAGGACCTGGCTTACAGTGGGGATCATACCGAGTCACAGGGACAGGTAAATCAGCCCTCACCTAGTCAGATATGTTCCTCAGAGGTGACGGAGTTACCAGCCATGGGATGCAGCTGCCGTGGGTCTGCCCACACACCTGGCTATCCCGGTGGCTCCATCTGCAGGATCCGTGCCCCGTGACGGACACTTCCTAGGTGAAATCTCTTGATAGGAGCCCAGAGGTTTGGGCCTTGAGCAGACACCACCGGCCTTATACAAGTTCAGACAGAGCCTTATTTCAGCCTTCAAGAAGGGTGTGTGTGCACATAAGTGTGTGTGTGTGTGTGTGTGTTTCCATTCCACACCAAAACGAAGTTGCAGAGCCTCTCCTACCTCTGAGCACTGTACACACCAACATGCAAGCGCGCACACTGTGCATACCTAGACAGATCTTGGTTACCCTTTAGAAATACACTCCTGAGTAGTCCCCCGCCGCTGGACCTGTCCCCCAGGGGCAGCTGGGCACTCACAAAAGGCAGGGCTAAGAGGAGACCGGGTGCAAGCAGCTCAGAAACCTCTCCAAAATATTTGGGTTTGTCAAAATCCCAAACCGCCGTTTGCCAGGCACTTTTCCCGCTAGTGTTTGAGCCCGCGGGTATTTTAAAGGAAATGAAATCCGTGTGTTTCTGATTTATTTATACTTAACTCATCAAAATGCTGTTTTAAAGAGCTATTTTGTATCCAAAATGCCCTTTATACTTTTTTCCCCCTTCCAAACTAAAAGCCATATTCTGCCAAGTGTACATGACCTTAAACTCTAACTTTCTCAAGGTTCTTTTGAAAATCAAGTTCCTGATCCAAGCAGACCTGAACTGAGACCAAAGATGCCCTCCCATCCCTTTGCCGCCCCCGCCCCGGCCCAAGGAGAGACACAATGGTGCAATGGGGGGGGGGGGGGCGGGGGCGCTTTAATCCTTGTCTCTGACTCCATCAGAGTCCCTAGGATTTGACTCCAGCAGGAGGCAGCAACGTCTCTAGGGACAACAATCTGAGAATCAAGACCTTAAGCCTCCCCAAGAGCTCCTGCCTAGGCCAGTTAGGGTCACCCAGACACCTGAGAGAAGGGGAGCAAGCCCTCAGACAGTCCCCGCTTCCCGGGGAATTCTTTCTTTGGTCCCATGTGTCTCGGCATTTTCTATCCCAACCATGGCCCGTATCACTTGGCCTCACTGCGAGGAGGCTTCGAGAAGGTGAGTATATACAATTCTCCTCAAAGTCTGAGTTACTGCAGACCAGAAACGTGTTTTTCTTCCTCCAAGAAAACAGGAAGCTTCAGCGCCAGCCCCCAGCAAGGGGTGGGGAGACAGTCACACCTGCAGGCGGGGGTAGGCCAGGCTACAGCCCTAAACAAACATCATATTGGCAACAATGTTGCCTGACCCATAACACCAGGACTCAAGTTATAGTCTTTTGGGTGTGATATTTATTTCTGGCTGGTTTCATCCCATAGTGCTCAATTATGAATCTGATTGCTTTTTTGGGTGCATGGTATAAAATCCTTTATCCATACAGCATTTAATTGTGTTTCCTGGCAGATTTGGTATTTCATCATAGCCCTGCTGCCCCAGCCCCAGAGATAAACCATCCAAGGGGCAATAAATGTCCACTCTGATTATTGATGCTTTCAGGGAAATTGATTATCTATTTGAGGGGTGGAGCAGGCTGATCTACTGCAGCCTCTTTACCTGACACAACAGCTTCTCTGGAAGAGAAATCCCTCAATTGCCTCCATGGATTTTCTATTATATTTAATGCTCTTGAAAGTGACATCCGTTTGTCTTAATATTTGAGGATGGAGCCCGATGCTTTCACCCATGTGAGGTAGTTAAGGCTGAAGAGAACAGAGAGCCAGGAAGCTGGGTGGGGTTGGAACACTTGTACCAGGTCTGTGATTTGTCAAGAAATTTGTTGCTAAAGTCACAGCATATGTCCACCATCCAAATACCTGATTCAAATTGTATTTCCCCACAACTCATGACAGAAAAAGCAGGTTTTAGGTGAGCTTAATTTGACCTAAATATAAACAAACAAACAAACAAATCTTATTCTAGATTTTTGGCCATACTTTTGTGTCTGTGTGTGTGTGTGTGTGTATGTGTGTGTGTGTGTGTGTATGTGTGTTGAGACAGGGTCTCTTGCTGACCTGAAGCTTTAGGTCGGCTAGGCTGATAGGCTAACAAGCATTAAGAACCTCCTGTCTCCACCTCCCTAAAATTGAGACAAGCATGCCATATATGTTTTAAAGTGGATTCCAGGGGAATTGAACTCAGGTCCTTAAGTATGCAAGACAAATATTTTACTGACTGAACCGTTCCTCCAACTTATTGTGACAGCCAAAAGTCTCTCCTCCTTCGGTCACACTGGCAAGGTCTGTGTCTGGGTGCGACCCCTGGCACACCTGTGCAGGGTGTGCAAGGCGAGCTGAGCTCAGAAACTGCCCAGACAGAAGATGAACTTCGGCTCACGGCACTGCTCTTATTAGTCAAAAGATAACAGGCGCTATAAACTTAGAAAACGTTCGCTCACCTCAAAAATCGATAGATAGTAACCCTGTATCAACACTGTGGTTAACTGCGCCCTTTTCAAAATGGGTCCAGGCTGTGCCCATTTTAATAGTACAGGAAGGCTAAGGTAGAGAGAGGGCATGATTTCACGGAGCCCTTTGAAGGTGTAGTGGGGACAGGGCCGTGTGTCCACTTGCTCACACAACCTGGAGCATATGCACTCTGTAGGTGGAGTCTCAAGCTGTGGATTCCAGGATAGATTCTATTGCCCCTCCAACTGAAACAAAACAAAAACCCTCTCAGTTCCGCCTGAGAGTAAGTGCAGAAGCACATTGATGGGTCCCCCGAATCTAAGCACCTCAGAACAGATAGAAGCAGGAGGGATCAGAGCTGAAACCTGCATCGGCCATCACTCCACAGGCAGGAATTCTGGTCCCTAGCCCAGGCAGCATGCGGGACAGCCCAGCCGGGCTCTGCAAAGTACTGAGGCCCCGCCCACTGCCAGAGGTCATGTTCTGGGCTCCGCCAGGGCCAAGACGCCAGCAGTTCTGGAGAGCAGCCAGGACAGAACACAGGCCCTGAACA
Organism: Chionomys nivalis; assembly: GCF_950005125.1. NCBI lineage: Eukaryota > Metazoa > Chordata > Mammalia > Rodentia > Cricetidae > Chionomys > Chionomys nivalis. The sequence continues at coordinate 1,845,715 of NC_080096.1, read as the reverse complement.
GTAGCTAGTGAGCAAGGCCTCATGGGCAGGGCCCAGAACGTGCCAGGCCCATCCCTGGGTAGGGCCCTGTGGGGTATAACACTTGGAGCTTGCTGGAGGCCATAGCCAGGTTTCCTCAGGGAGCAAAGGTGGTAAGGTTGGTGCTGGATGGAGGGGAGCAGGGAGTTTTACCAGAGAAAGAATAGGCTGGTACTCAGGTCTGCTGGGCGGATTGGCTCCTTCCTCCCTGCTCAGGATGCTGGGGGTGAAAATGCATCCCACAGCCTGGGCCTCACAGTGGCAGGCAGCTGGGGGCATCTCGCCTATTGCCATTGGCTCTTCTACCTGGGGAGCTCAGCTTGGATCTGCCTTGTGGGGGAGGGGTGAGTGGGAGGGAACCTGAGATCAAGGTCAGGGCATCTGCTGCTGAGGCCAACCTTTGCTCTGCACCTGCTATGGCCCCTCCTTCCCCACCATCCTCCCGGCTCTAGCTCATCCCAGCCTGCAGGTTGCCACCGGAAATCTGTGGGCATCCCAGGGTCTGGAGGCAGATGAGTGACAAGACACCATCATGAGAATTTCTACACCATGTTTAAAACCATGGTGCCCTTTCATGCAGAGTTCCCCTCACCAGGAAAGTGCTGAGGAGGTTTTCAAGGTACTGCGCTCTGGGCTAAGAGTACATTCTCCATGTAGGAACAACATGCTTCCCTCAGTGTATGTGCATGTGAGCTCAGGCAGGTACAACATGGTTCATATGTGACACATGTGTATCTCTCTATATAAAGACACATGCGTGTCTGTGTGTTTGCATGTACACAGCATGTATACACGCATGCTCTAAATAGCTCAGGACCAGACAGGAAGGGAGCCAAGGAGAAAGGGACACATTCCAAATGTCTATCTTGCCCCATGGGCTTGGGCACAGTGCTGCAGGTCTGAGACCAGGCTCTCTGTGATTGATGGCCCCAGCAGTAACTCTTTATTTTCCCTGAAGAAAATATAGTACCTATAGACAGCATCCACTGAGGACAAAGGATTCCCCAGCTGTAAAGCTGTAGGCACTTTCTCTATTTGCACAAAGACAACACATGAAGATTATTCTTTACATCTTGTGTAAAAAAAGAAAAGGTTCCACATGCATTATCTGGTTTGATTGTGTCTCCTACATCGTGAATCAGAAGCTCAGAGAGACCAAGTAACTATTCTAAGACACACAGTAGGAAGCTGTGCCCTGTTACTGGAGGGCCCAAGTATAGCCTTGGGCTTTCCTAGAACAGTGTGTTTTTCCTTAGAGATTAGAGTGAGACAGTGGGTCCTTCCGAGGTCTTTGCCAAACACCAGAATGTTCTCCAAGATCACTTTGTATTAGAGTTGCATATGGCAGGTCTAAACCAGACATCAGCAGCGGCCAGCTCTGATGGCTCGGGCCCAGCCTCTACCTGGTCCATTCCCAGCCTCTTCCTCAAGAATCATCTGGGGCTGTGTGATGGTGTGTGCTCCCTGGACAGGGTATGCTGGACTCAGGAGCAAGGACTAGACTATCGTGTCAGGAGCATCTGAATCAACGTGGCCAGTGGCAGACACGCTTTGTTCTTATGATGATGCTCTCTTCCCAGGGCTGGGCTGGGCTCATTTCCTTTTTCCTTGAGGTCACCTGTAACTAGGATTCCACATCCAAGATCTCTGTGCAGAAGACCCTCCAAGGAGAATCCCTAAAATGCTTTGGTCCTCAGTTCCCCATCCAATGTCAGGATCACATTTTCTCACCCTTTCTGGACACAAAGGAGCTGCCAAGGAAGGGGGAAAAGAACTGAGGAGCTCCATCCAGTCGGGCCAACCAGACACTCTGGAGGTCACCTTCCCCATGCTTTCTGCAGAGCCGAACCCCAAGAGAGCCAGTGACACCTCATGCTCCTGCATCCAGCTGCCTCCCCCTATGACCTGCTCTGAGGTCCAAGATAGACAGAAGTGACAGACTCAGAGAAGCCACAGGCATCTATGGTTGGGGTTCGGGGGGTGTCTGCAGCAGTCCGACAGCCTCTCCTGAGGCTGCCCGGCCGACTAGCACACTATGACAGCAATGTGGCTCCTAGCATTGAGAGCTCTTCTTGGAACAGGCCTGTGAGGTGGGTGGGCTTGAGACCCGCAGAAGGGACTGCGGAAGGAGGTATCGCATACAGATGGACAGACGGTGTGGGCCGAGTGGGCAGGACGGATGCTTTCATCATGGCTGGTGTGGGCACTTAATGGATGTCCTCTGTCTGGAGCCGTGGGCAAAGCCGGGTAGGTCCTGTGAGAGCCTAGGAGGCTTCTGCTGGCTGAGGTTATGTGGTCAATGCGGAGGCTCATTATTACTTCGGTGCCAAACATCTGTGGCCCGAGAACTGTCTTTACTGTTTCCCAGGGGAGACTCCACTGGTTTCTGGTCCTTATCCCACCCCAGCTCTGTGAAGAAAATACCATGTCTAGAGGAATCCAAGGAGCAGGCACAGCCCTGTCTTTGCATCTGAGACCGGGAGAGATACTGCCCAGACTTCTAGGGGAGTGAGGCCCTCCAGGTCATGAAAAGAGACTGTATATTCCCTGCTGGATGTGTTCCCCTCCCTGGTCAACCTCAAGACACTATCTACCCAGATCTCCAGGGGGCAGAGCTGCGGCTGGGCTGGTGGGGGGCGGGAGTGGGGTTATCGTTCTGTTTCCAAATGATGTAGACCTGCCAGAGTAATCATTAACCCGCTTCTGCAGCTCCTTTCTGAAGACGATTCAGATCCTCCCTCCCGAAGGCTCACTGCCTGGCTCTGGCCCTCTCCTCCCACGCTGGACCCTTCCCCCGCCCAGCTCTGCTGCACTCTGAGGGGAGAGAATGAGAAAGCAGGTCCTCCGGGAGCTGGCACAGCAGACAATGTGTGTCTTGTGTGAGTAATTTAGCACTGTGGCCAGTCAATCTGGTTTCTGGGCCCGCTGCCCTGACCCTCTTAGAGCTGCCGGCTCTCGCCAGCACAGTGTGAAGCATTTTCTTTCACTGCTCTGACACTCCGCAGATTGAGACGTCAGCCTGGTCCAACTACAGCAAATTAGCAATTTTTCTTTTGCTAATTGGAAATAAAAACGTTTGCCGGGGGAGCTGTTTGTCGGCATGCGGTTTTCGGTTTCTGTGCTCAGAGAGTCTGCTTAGAAAACGCATCCCAAGGCTCTGTGCATCCTGAGGCTGGGGGCCCCTTACCACAAATGCGGAGGGGCCTTCTGTTGCCCACGCAGAGATACTCTCTGCCCCCGTCCCAGAAGCTATTGCTCAAGCAGCTGAGCATCCCCCGTGTCTCCAGAATCCTTCCTCTGGAAGGCCATTCTGTACTTTGAGGAACTATTAGGGTTCAGCAGGTGGCAAAGCTTTCTGGGACAAGCAGGTAAGGAAACTCTTCTCCAGAAAAACGGAAGCTGAACACAGGAGGGATATCCACGGTGGTCCATGCCTTCCTAAGCACAAACACATCTCCCAAAGGGCCAGAGGGGTAAAGGGTCTTCCAAAACAGCATGCTTGGGATATCTACTCTGCACCCATGCTGCCCAGTGTGAGTCCAGGGTGGAAGGCATCTCTGCTCTGACTTCATCATGGCTCCAAGGTTCAGAGACCCCTGCACCTGAGAAGCAAGTGAAGACACCCGTCTAGATGTCAGATGAGCACCGTCCTTTAAGGAGAACAGAGAGAAACAGATGGAAGAGCCAAGAGCCTAGGAGGGCTGCCCGAACCCAAAGCCAGAGAGCTACATCTTAGAAGTCTATCAACAACCAAGTTCATCCATGTCTGCCTGTGTATGCACATGTGTGTGAGTCCATGGCTGACTGGGTACCGGCACACGCGTGTGATGGCTTATTCCTTATGTACAGACCCTGCCCTCCATGCCTGGAGCTAATCAGAATTACAGGCTGCAGGCCAGCACATGAAGGGTTACTGAGCCTCCTCCCTCCTTCCCTTGTGCTTTTCTGATGAAGCTTTTGACAGCCATGCCTAATAATTCTTTCTGCTAGAATCTTTTCTTGATGTCTTTATGTGGATATGAAATCCAAATGAAAGGCCTTGGGAGACCCCCATGAGAGAGAAAAAAAGTATGAACCAGAGAGGAAGTTAAGAGTGCCCTGCAAGCTCCCTGCTGAGAGCAGGCAGCTCTCCCAATGCCCATGATGTGGCTTCTTAGGCCATCTGACTCCCTGTTGAGAGCCACTGGCTCTCCCAGTATCCATACTGTGACTTCTTAGGCCATCGGGCTCCCTGTTGAGAGCCGGCAGCTCTCCCAGAGTCCGTGCTGTGGCTTCTGAGGCCCCCAGGCTCCCTGTTGAGAGCCACTGGCTCCCACAGTGTCCACACTATAGCTTTTGAGGCTCTCAAGCTTCCCACACTGTTCATGCTGTGACTTCTAAGGCCTTCCGTGAGTGGGCTCAAGTCTTCTTCACTCGGCCACATAATAGTATTTTGTCAGAGGTGACAGCAGAGAGGCCGACTTTCTTGTTGCTGCTGCTGCTCCTGGATGAGGGATGCCCTCAGGCTTGGACTTGGCTACCTTCCAAGATCCCAACATTGGTGACATGAGATGGGAGGTATCTCAACATTTCATTTATTGGGGGACAGAATGCAGACAGCGCTCCTGACAGGTGTAGGCAGGAACCTGCAGAGATCGCAAGAAGCCAGGCTGCTTCCTCCAGCAGCTAAGGCAGGGCACAGCAGCAGCTGGAGCCGGCCAGACTTCAGTAGAATGTCTTGCTCTGGAGTTACCAGCTTGGCTGCTGTGGGCTGAAGCATCCCTCACTTGCCCTGTGAACTTGAGCTAATGCAAACTGTGTAATTGCCAAGTTCAAGGGGGCTGGATTCCATTTCCTGGGGCTCCCAGGCTTCATTTTGATCCCGAGTGAGGAGTGAAAGGGATGGGTTTCTTCTCTGGTTCTGACCTGGCCCGAGTCAGAGAGACCATAAATCCAGTGCAGAGGGCTGTTCCCTTGGGGTCCTGTTTCCATTCCAGACCAAATAAGTCTGGATAGGGCTAGGGCACCAGCCCAAATGTCATGGTACTGCTTTTTTGAACAAGAGAGTCTCTGAATAGACCCCTGCAACCTAGCTCATCTCTATGCTCCCCAAATCCTGAACTCCTTGCTGATGAGTTGGCAGGGCAGCTCCAAAGGCCAGGCCATCCTGGGCCATCTCCAGTAGGAAGCAATCATTGCTGGTTAGTTCAGAACCAAGAAGCCCAGCTTCCTCGTGGAAGAAAGTGTTGGGGATAATTGTACCAGATCTTTTGAAATCCCATTTTGGAAAGAGCTTCGAAAATACCAAAATACTAATCAAGGATCCTGGGAGGAAAGACACCAGAGGGGTGACAGGGTGACATTCCTGGCACAAGTGTAGGTGCCTCTCCTCTGCCCTTGCAACATTCCAACAGGAACAGCAACAGACTTCGGGATTAATCACAGGAGGAAGCCTTGCCTGAGCCCAGTTGTGGTTGGCCATAGCCCTGGAAAGGCGTGGATGAGGCTGGGAGACAGAGAAGGGCTGAGGATGTGCATGTGATGAAGAAGTGATGGTCAGGAGGCTGTCTATCCCCGATCTCAGTGCTGTTGGCCACTGGTGAAATCCCGCTTCCTGTTCTAACAGTTTGAATGTCTCAGGCTTCTGGTTTGGGCCTGACTTTCATTTTGTGAGGCCATCTGGGACTACACGACAGAACCATAGGTGCCTCTTCCTCCATGTCTGTAAGGTCCGGCCTTCCAAGTCACCGGCTCTAGAATTCAGTCTGTAGCAGCTGCCAGAGCCATCCTTCCCAGGCAGGCTGTTAATGGGGACACCCTCCGCAGCTCAGCTCCTTCCTGGGGGTGGGGGTGGGAGGTGCAGAGCCACCAGGGGCACGCATGCTCCATGTCGCTCTGCTCTGCAGCGGCCCCTGCAGCTTCCCAGCCCCAAGGCACGGATGTCACCGGCTTGACAACGTGAGAACCACTCAGCCCTTTTTGTTGGTGGGACACTATTTGGACATGGCTCGTCCTACATCTTGAGGGCCTGGCAACTGCCACCTCAGCACAAATTTCTCCCCCAACATTTCACTGTGATATGTGGACACATTTTTCCCATGGAAAGAGAGTGTGGCCTTTGTGAGGGGGCCACGGCCGGCCCGAGTTACAGTAAAGATTAATCCCGAACAAGAGACAAGAGACAGAGACAAAGAGCATCATACACTTCGGCTTTCAATGGATGTTTTCATAAATGTATGAATAATTTAAATTATCATTGCTGAGTATTTATTCGAGTGTTTCAGGGGGAAAATGCCTCCTCTTTTTTCTCCCTCGATTCTTTTCATTTTTGTCTCATCTCTTTTATGTGCTGCATGGGCTGTTTTCTTGCCATCTGAATCGGCCTGGAACAATGGGATGTAAGAGGCTGAGGGGCCGAGGAAGAATGCGGCCCTTGTTGCCGACGCCGCGCTGACATTGATTAATGAGGGTGCGGACACGGGCAGAATTTGTGAGAGCCGAGGGGGAATCAGGACCTGAGGGCATCCAAGGAGGAGGGCAGGGGCTGGCAGGGAGAAGGCCTCAGCCGCCCCTCCACGCCCAGTGGGAAAGGATAGAACGGCAAGCGTGGCCTCGGAGCCACCAGCACTGACGGGCGGGTGACAGATCAGGTCCGTGGAAGACAGTGTGCCAGGGTGGGGGTCCTTGGGCCGATGCCCACCTGCCTGTCAGGCATCTGCTGGCAGGGGAAGGATGGAGCTGCCACTACTGTGCTAGGACATGGAACAGGATGGCGCTGCCCAGAGGCCCCTGTCTATTCCATGCCCACCTTCTCCAGCATGCCCTTTCTTGTCTATGGGGTTCTGAACCCAGAATGACTCTGCTTTTCTGAGGTCTGGTGGACCCTGTCCTGTGGTCCAGCCTGTCAAACTCCCTGGTATGCTCACATGCTACCTGCCAATGCAGGAAAGTCTGGTAGACTGGCTGTGCTGCCGAGGCAAGGCTCTGTCCATCGCACCTTCTCTCTCCTCTGCCATCCCGTTCGTCCACTTTACCTTTTCACCAGAGATGCTCATTTGGTTCTAACTCAGGCCCCTCCCCTAAGGCCACGCTAGAGCTCAGGACTGACCATCAGGACGAAAGGTGGTGACAGGTCAGCAGAGGGGACTGCATGTTTAAATGACACTCTGAGGATGGCCTTTGTCAGCTGGCTTCAGCATTCTTACCCAGGCTCCAGCCATTGGAGGGAATCTCTCGGGGACCAGGTGCAACACACAGACCTCAGTGACAGACAGGGCATTTCTGGGTTCGTGAGGGCAGGGGCTTTGGGTACTTCTGGGCCTGTGCCTAGTGGGCAGGCTCTGCTCTGCTGGGACTGGACCGTGAGGATGGCCTCTGCCCACAGGCATCTCTCTGCTAGGCAGATTCCACCATGTTATGCCAAGTGAAGAAGGAACACAAGATCGAGGCAGTACCCACCTCTGAGTGTGATGCTCATCTCAGGGAGAAGTAATACCCGCCCTGCAGTTTCTACAGAGGTGGCTCTGCCCTCAGCCTGGGATCTAAGCCTAGAGAGACTGACAGGACTGTCCCTCTGGAAACTGGCTCCCCAAGTCCTCCATCACTTCAGCTGCTCAGCACCATCTAAATCCAGCCATGTTTGCTTGGAGCAGTGGCTCTTGACCTGACCCTTTAACACAGCTCCTCGTGCTGTAGTGACCCCCCAATCATAAATTTTGCTAGTTATGAATCATAATGTAAATATCTGATTATGCACGATATCTGTGATACGGCCCCTGTGAAAGCACTGTTCGACCCCCAAAAGGGCCACTACCTTCAGGTTGAGAGCCATGGGCTTAGGGGAAGAAGGTGGCTGGAGGTTGCCCATCTCGTTCTAGAAGTTTCTAAATTACATCTAGTAGGAAATTTTTTTCTATTTGTTATGCTTTCCCTCTGCAGCAAACATTTCATGGGGAAGCATTTCTGCCAGGTCAGCCATGCGACCTCCAGACACAGCAGGCTGCGGTAAGGTAGTAGTCCCAGGCTCCAGATCCATCTTACCAAGTAACTCAGTGGGACGTGGACACCTGTCTGGTGCTATGCCCCTGGCTGCATCGTTTGGTTCAGAGCACACCCTCTCTCTCACCTGCGTGCTTCCAAGTTAATGTCCCAGGTAGTGTGCCCCGATAAAGATCTGGAACTGGAGGATTAATGGGGGGTGGCCAGGCCACCCAGGAGGGCAGCATTTGGCCTCCAGAGTCCTGGCCTCCAGCCTTGTTGGTGACCGACCTTAAGAGAGCACAGTGTCCAGGAAATCTCACTTCCTCAGTAGATCGCATGGGCCTCCACGGAAGAATGTGCTGGCAGCGTATTCAACGCATCATCGTGGGTATCTAGTCCTCAGGTACGGGGCACTCATCGTATCTGAGTCCTGAGGGAAGCCCTTGGGCTCTCAGGTAAAACTAAACAGGCTTCACCAAGGCCCCCAAAACGAAATCCAGCATGCCACCTTCCCAGGGATGACGAGTGTGAGTGGATAATTATAGTCCCTGAGGTACTGTAATCCTGCCACCCCGCCCTGTGGATTATAGCCCTCTTCCCCACAAGATAGTTGGGATGATGTGTTGGCACATTAGGCAAAACGTGTGCCTTTGAGTGGATGGGCTCGTCATATTTAACTCATGCAGATATGAAGAGCGAGCCTATTGCTTCTTTCCCTTCTGTCTCTGAATAGGGGGCCATGGTTGGCTAATTTAGGGACCCAAAAATCTGTTGCTGCTAGTGGTGGTGATTCCCTTCTGGCAAATGGGAGTGACCGTCACGTGGGATGTGACCTGGGGCCACTTCTGCAAGTGTAGCCCTCCAGGAGGGCAAGTGAATGTTTTGACAGGCTTTTCTGGAAGTGACCCTTCCTCCTTCCAGGAAGGCCCTCAAGCCCCCTACACAGGCGCCCACTAACAAGGTATCTCTAAACATGAGTTCACTAGCGGGGTGTCTCGTATGTGGGTAATGGAGAAAGGCAGCAAGGAAAAACTCAGAGACTCCAACCTTTAAAAGAAATTCCTTACCAGGAGGGACATCTCTCAATGGCAGTCCTTGGAGGCCAACTCTGAGGGAGGGGACAAGAAGATGGGACCAAGAAGAGAGAGAAGAGGGTATCCTTGTATACAGGTAGCTATGGAAAACTGGCGGGAACTAGAAGGACCCCATCTCAGTCATTTTAATGTGCTTGGGCCCCTACACTATGACAAATAAGACCGTGGCCCGGTGGGGGCGTAAGACAGGCCAGGAATGTCCCTCCTCTTCAGAAGTGGGAGAAGCCAGCTCCAGCTGGGACCTCGGTGGTGACAGGGCAGGACAGTGAGAAGAGGAGCTTTGGGGTAGGCGACAGTGAGGATTCTTGGGGGTGCCCCTCCTCCATCACACTAGGCGGGGGTGTCAGGATCACCCGAAAAGGCAGCCAAGAGTGACCCAAGCCCTGATCCCCGGTGGGACGACGAGGAGCTTAACTAGCCCCGGGCTGCATGAAAGAGGAAAGAAGGCGGGAGAACAAAGCTGGGCCAATTTGCTCTTTGGGGCATTGTGCAAACTGGCCCCTTTCCCAGCGTATCACTCTCCCATTGAACGAGGTCAAGCGCCGCCACAGTTCTTCCGCAGCCCTGATGGGTTTTCAGGAGCTGGTGAATGGCGTGCAAATTAGCCCAGTCCTCGGGAGCCTCGTTACTGTCAGTCCCGAACTGAAGCTCCAAAGGCAACGTGAGGATTAATCAATCCAGAAAGCTCACCCATTATCAAAGCAAGGTAGGAAGCCATTTATTGTCTCCTCTTTCATGTTGCCTCCATCTTGCCTGCCATGGCCAGCCCAGAGGCTTCAGCAGCAGAAGACCTGCCAGGCCCACGTACTCACTCAAGGTCACAGAAGCCATGGAGTCTGTGGGGGTCTCTGTTCTCTGAGAACCAGTGCGAGATTGGCCCTGGCAGGGGCGGGGAGCAGATAGCGCCCCATAGTTTGCAAGACTAAGGATGAGACCAGGGCCTCCGTGACTGTCCCAGCCCCAAGGAAGACACCTACCTCCAGGTCAGCTGAAACCCCAGCTCTACCAATAAGGCTCCTTTCAGCCAACCTGGCTGTTCCCAGGAACCCAGCTAGTGTCTGTGTCACACCAGATTGAGCCCACGGCTTTTTAAGGCCTCACCCCACTCTACGGGATGCTCACTGATGCTTTCTTCATCTTACAGCTGAGGTGGAAGGCAGATCTACTTAGACTGACAGTTTGACTCAGACACACACGAGTGCATGACAGAATAGCTGGCAGGTGGCAGCCCGGAACCCACACAAGCAAGGGACCAGAGAGCAAGCAGACATGGTGTCCAGCGAATGAATATGACATCCACACCCAATGAGGAACTGGGGAATACCACATTAAAAGGTTTGTGATAATATCTCAAATGAACAGATAAATAAATGTCCAATGGTTATATAAATATAAGTTGAATGAATTCATAGCTAATGGATGAATTGGCAAACTTATCTACTAAATAAAGATGAGCAGGTGGATCAATATTTAAAGAATGACAATGATTTGTGTTATTAACAAATGTACACATAGTGGGTTAATAAACAAATATCTATGTAAGTGTATAGATAAACTCATAGTTAAATATTGAACAAATAAACAACTAATAAATGAATATGTAAAGACAAATGAATAATGAATGTATGGATAAATATCTAATGAATAGTGATGATTAAATACACATATTATTTATAAGAACATATCTAATGAATGAATAGATAAATTAGTTGGCAATAGACAAATAAGAAAATAAATACTAAAAAGCAACTAAGTACGAACATCTTATGCATGAGAAGAGAATGAATGAGAAGGTGCCCATCTAGACATCAGGGTTGGGTTCATTCCAGTCTTCTGACCCCATGGCACATAATCACCAAAAACTTTCCAAAATCCTAGCCGCCCCCATGCAGGTCTGCACATCAAAGTATGCTTTAGACATATGCTATCAGCAGACTTGCTGACACTCCAGCCTAGGAGCCAGTCAGAGCTAAAGAAAACACAGCTCCCTCTCTACGGTGCCCACCTACTTCCAGCTAGCTGGTCTACCAAAGCTGTGGTCTCAGGCTGGGAGACTGACTGGGTTCTAAGCCAGCTGTTGTCCTTTCATGAATCTTCAAGTGACTCATACCTTCCTGGGCCTCAGTTTCCCCACTGCCACATAGAAAGCATTCCCATCTCAGCAGCTCAGAGATGGATCAAGTGAGAGAGGCCTAGGGACAAGGTCTACAAGCCTTTGAGAACTCCAGGGAAGCCAGCGCCTAGTCCTGCATCCATTTTCCCCTCATGCTCACAACGGTAAAGCTGTAGTTCCCAAGCAGGAGGTTGCAGGTACTATAAGTCATCTTAGCAAAGGTTCTAGAACATTCCACAGAGAGATCGGCTTTGAGTTTCCTTTGCACTTCTGCAGGAGGGGGGCCCAGGGCAGACAGCCTCCAGCCTACCCCATACCTACCAGCCTCCAGCCCACCCCATGCCCAGCTCTGGCTTCCTGATCCCTCTGTCCTTGCCTGCTTCTTCTTCCAGGGCACACATGAGTGAACACGACTTTCACTAATTTCCCCATGAAAGGGGATGTGGGGGCTGACCCTAGTCTGCCTGAGGTCACTCTGAACAGGTGTGAGAATCAGGACGGGTCATGAAAGAACCATGTTTCTGATGGGGAGGAGGGTGAACGTTCTCAGGACTCCAGTCATGTTTAAGCCTGCTTGATAAATCCCGATCTTATGATTTATTCTGCCTCCTTATCACCCTTTCCTTTCCCATTCAGGCATGAGCGTCTCCCAGATGAATGATTAATTTTTTTCTTGTCCTTAGAACCAACACTTTCCCATATTTTTGACTCCACATTCAGAGGCCACTCCCCACTTTCCGCAACGTTAGCTTCCATGCAGGGAAATACAGAGTGTTCCCTGTGAGGCCTCCCGAGTTTCTGCTGGTTTGCTCACTAACTCATTCTAGTTAGTGGAAACACCCTCACTAGTGACAAACCCAGTCCCGTGCCCAGGAAGCAGTTGAGACAAGTCACCACAAGCCGAGGGAACAGCAACCTTCTAACACTATTTGTGTGGAAGGGGCAGGCTCCCCCACAGCTCTCAGAAACCGTCTCCCTGTTTATGGGGCCTTTGGGGGTTAGCAAGCTCCTTGCCCGAGAGGAGATGGAGGCCAGCTCCCATCACTGACCTAGCGGCCTTGTACAGGGTGATCCACTAATGTAGTTCATGGGTGAGGCATGCAGGTGACAGGCTCAGAGCGAGGAATCTCCAGGTGCACGTCAGTAGAAAAAAACGGGCAAGGAAGATTCGTCTCTCTCTGAGGCCCCAGGGAGGCGCCCTAGTAAACTGTGGATCCTGGCCTGTGGGGTTGACAGCAGACCTATGGCACCTGTGGGTAGGTGCTGAGCCAGGCCGTCTGTCCACTCTGCCACGACCACTTCACAGGCGGGCAGACTGAGCCACGAGGTAATAGCAACATCTTCAGGCTACCAAGCCTGAAGGTGATGGTGCTGAGACTCACGCCCAAGCCTGTTCTACCCAGTGTTGTTTGGCCACTTTATAAAGAAGGAGCCAAGGCCTTCTGGTTTCTTGGAATTCTGGAGGCCTCCACAGAAGACAGGAACCCTGCAGGTAGCCCCAGCCTCAGTCACCACCTGCTGCTTGAGCTTTGTCACTAAGAATCTTGTTTTTGAAGTGATAGAAAGAGATCGATAGCCCTGGGCAAAGTCTCTACTCACAATGTATCTAGAAAATTCTGCTCATAGGAAGCGAGCTATAAAGAACAGGACTTCATTCCTGGGACGAAGCTTCTGTCGTTGGTCCTTAGGCAGATGGCACATCAGCAGGTACCCCCACCCAGACAATATGGAAGATGGGGCATCAGCAGGTGCCCATGCCCCCGACAATATGGAAGAGTGCACACCAGCATTGCCCCTGCCCCCCACCATTACTGCCAACAATACAGTTACTGTCATGTTCTAAGAGTGTCCATTCAATGGCAAGCAACAAGACTTTTTGTTGACAGGTATCAGATGGGGCAAGAAGGGACCAGGGGGCCAGAGAACTGGGCAAAGGGCTGATGGCAGCTACCACTGTGTGAGTGGTGTTCTTTTTGAGAGCAGGGCCATCTTCAGTGTTCACCAGAAGCTGCTTAACTTAATTCCTTTCTTTCCCCCTTTCAAAACTTTTCACGTGGGTGCACAGGGCTCAGGAAGCAATCCTTCCTGCCTCCTGCCACCATCCATGGTGTTAAACCACTGTGACCGGAAAGCTGGCCCTCCAAAAGCAATCTCAGACCTGTACACCGCCACTATAGAGAGATACATATGGGTGGTGGGGCAGACAAGGTGTCTTAGCACTTCAAACATGAGCTTTGTGGATAGGAACCTCTTTTGAAAGAGACCAAATGGCCTCAGGCAAAGCTTACGTTCACAGTCCTCCTGGAGGCTGCAGACCAGGGAGCTGGGTAGTTGGGCTGTATGGCTATGCTGTGAGGCCTCCTCCACCAGGGTACCACCTCCACTTCTCCCTGTACTCCTGGATACCAGCTACCATGAGACTCACAGGTTGCGTGATGGCCTCCAAATCCCACTACGGGGAGCGCATGAGCCTCGCCAAGGGTCCCACAATCATTGCCTGTGGCCCCAGTTCCTGGTTACCCCACCCTTCATACCAGGATATCTCTCCCATCTTCCTGCTTCCAGACTCTACCTAGGTCAGCTGGGATCCATGCTGTGTCAGTATTCGCCTTTACAGACATCTAGAATGGTGGCCAGCTAGGAGGTGGTGAGGGTGACTGTCTTAGTCTCTCTTCCCTGAGATACATGGGTGCTCACCCACATCCTGGATTCAGGGTCAGACATCAGTCCCAAAGTGCCTGGCCCAGCTTACTATAGAATATTGGTTCCCGTGTGTGTGTGTATGTTTGTGTGTGTGTGTGTGTGTGTGTGTGTGTGTGTGAGAGAGAGAGAGAGAGAGAGAGAGAGAGAGAGAGAGAGAGAGAGAGAGAAAGAGAGAGAGAGAGAGAGAGAGAATGAATGTGAGACTTGGGAAGGACCAGAATATGTCTGGAATTCACTCACTATGACACAATTTCTGGGGTTTGTTCTTCTCATCTTTCTCCTGCTGTTGGCAAAGCTGTCCATACAGACTCACAGAGCTCAGGAAGGCAGCCTTGTCTCCTTCCATCATTTATCACTGGGACTGGAAAGGACAGACTTGGGGTGGAATGTTGTACTGCGTTCAGCAAGGAGACCTGAGAGGTGGTGCAGGCTGAGCATCCTCAGAACCTTTTCTCCATCACGGGTTAGAAAAAACGATTTACTATGCTTAAAAACTGCTCAGTTTTCATCTCAGATGCGGCCAGGCCACCCGGACGATTGCAGGGACTTTCTGGGGGTGCCTGCCTCTGTCGCGGAGATGGGTTCTGGACTGTCTGTACCTTCTATGTCAAAGATGATCCCAGAGGCCAGGGAGCTGTTTGCACACCGGAGCGCTCTCATTCCCAGGGGTAGGATCTGAGTTTCTTGTTTGCTGAGGTCTTTGCTGGAGAGGGCCTACTAAGCTTTCCAGGACTGCCTGTCAATCAGCTTTGCAGGGGTGAGCACAGACCAGTGTGGATCACTGATCCACGTTAGGACGCTATCGCTCCAAGGTCGCCATGTGCTAGTTCCGTAGCTAAGGAAATGGGACAACCCCTGTGTGGTGAGTGGGGATGGGGAAAAGATGCATACTGCGAGCCCCAAATCCATCTGTAGTCCCTCCGTGGCTTAAACTACCTGGAAGAAGTGTTCAGGAGGGACACGGCTGGGTCCTACCAGAGCGTGGACAAAAATGACGGAAGTTTCACAGAAATGTTCAGAGGTTAGGGTGTATATGGGGGGGTAGGAAAGGTTAGAGTGGGGGGGGGTAAGTATGCCCAGGAGATCCCGTAAGCTTCCAACGCATCCACTGAACACTGTGATGGGGGATGGAAACCGAGTCCTTCCCCAGCGATGGAACTCAACTCTAGTAGCAAATGGGCTTGTGTAACAGGCAATTACAGAAGGCCAGGCCTCACCAGGAAAGCAGGCCTGCCCGCTGCACCTCGGGAGGGTTGGGCCCCAAACCTCACGCACAGGCCTTTCATCTCGGCCAGGCCTCCCCAGTCATCAGATTCCGAGTCCTTCTTAATCCTTACTTTCTTTAAAAAATGGATTAGGCAAATCTCATCTGGAAAATTAATTAATGTATGAATTCAACAAATATTTACTGAGCATAGCATTTTATTAAGCACTTTTCTTTTTATAATCTCTCAGCCCCTCCCTCTCTTCATGTATTATTATTATTTTTTTTTTTTGCCATTCAAGTTTTGGGAAGGTCCATTTCTGTATTTTGTAAATTTTTATTGCTGATTCTAATAACGATTTTGTCCAATGCAACTTTAAAGATGTTTCTTTATGATATAGCCAGTTATGTGGAATTTCAAACTTTGGCTTGGTGTAACTTGGTGACCTCAAGGCTGGGGCAGGTCTCTTTGAATGGTGAACCCCACTGAACTTGGGGACCAAGGGAAACTCAGAAGCGTGTTTGTAGCCTGTGGGTTCCCACTGCCAGCCCTGGGATTATTTTCCATTTTTCCCTCTGTGCCTGTCACTGGCAGTAGGTAAGTATGTCCTCGGGGCGCCCCGCCCCCAGCCAAACAAAAGTGAGCTTGCCTGTCGCTTCCCCAAGAAAGGGAGTCCGGGGCTTTTCAAGGCAGTGAATGGGGCCCCTCATTTAGGCAGCTTTATACCAGGGCCTTCATTTCCCTTCCCTTCTTTACCTCATTCAGGGGGCTTCTGACTTCAACTAATTCGATCATAATCCCACCGGGCCTTCTCAGCCCCCCGTTCCGGAGCACATTGTCCAGGCCTAGCAGCCCCCCCACACAGGGGTCCCCCATTCCAATTAGCCAACTGCTGGGCCCCAGTCCCTTTCCACTCCTTTCCTGTCTGCCCGCCCATTTTTTTTAACCATTTCCTTTTTGAATTAGACACCCAGAGCCTTCAAGGGCAAGCATCCATACACTGTGGGTCAGGCCCCGAGTGGTCTTCAGACACGAACGCATAGACGGACGCAAGTGTGCGTTTGTCAAGCTGTTCAAAAGCACCAGCCCTAAAGATGAAGCACAATCAACAATCATGTCCCTGCTGCTCCCCCAGACTCATCTCAGGCCCTGTGAGCCCTGCTAGCCAATTCTACCTAGCCCTCAGGAACTGGGGCATTCCTATGCTTGTCCTTGGATGGGGTATGTTCTTCTCACTTCTGCCAGCACAGAACCGGGGATTCCTATCTTTATTCTGAAAATCCAGACCCCAGTGGCTCACAAACCAATCTTCCTGCCTAAATGAGAAGTTTTCAGAACTGGGCAGAGACCAGGTCCCCCAGTGTGTCTACAAGTGACGCTCTGTTGCTGGTCTGACAAAGGGGGGGACCTGGATAAAATTCCTACCCCTGGGGGCTGCTGAGAAGGCTTGGTGGTTAAGAGCACTTGCTGCTCTTGCAGAGGATCCAGGTTCCCGCTCTCAGAATTTACATGATGGTTCATAACTACCTGTAACTCCAGGTCCAGGGCATCTGACTTCTTCTTCTCACCTCCATGGGCACTAGACATGCCAAACGCTTACACATATATAATAACTAAATCTAAAAATCAAAACAATGCTAACACTCAAGTCGTATGTTACTGTCAAGACCAGGCATGGCCTTGATGCCAATTTGCTGCCAGTAATGAATTTAATCTGCTCCTGGACTATTGCATATACCTGTAGCCCAGGTACATGCACTCTTTGTGTCCCAGGGGTCTTGGGAATCACGGCGGCTGCCGAGCACTCTGGCTGAGGTGTGACTCTGCATCATCTCTGGTCATTTCCTCCACCTGACAATTACTCAGCCCAGACATTTGATCCCTTAGGGATCTGTCACAGGCTGAACTGTGCATCTACTCCCCAGCCTCCACTAAGTCTGCACACCCAGACCTCCAGCACCTGGGAACGTAGGTCTCTGCCAATGAGATGAGTTGACTGTGTCTGAGCGCATCCTGCTAAGAAGTCCTGGAACAGGAGAGGTGGCTCAGTGGTTAGCACACGGCCCTTTGATGAACTTAGTCTGAGAGCATCCTGTCAAGAAGCCCTGGAACCGGAGAAGTGGCTCAGCGGTTAGCGCACTGCCCTTTCAGCAGACCCAGGTGTGGCTCTCATACCCACATGGCAGCTTACAAATATCTATAACTTCAGTTCTGGGTCATCCAAATTCCTCTTCTGGCCTCTGTGGGCCTTACATGCATGTAGTACACAGACCCACAAGCAGGCAAAATAAACATGACCAAAAAATACTTTTTAAAAAGAAATTGACATTTGGGCACTGACGCTCAGGAGGATCCTTT
Organism: Chionomys nivalis; assembly: GCF_950005125.1. Lineage (NCBI taxonomy): Eukaryota > Metazoa > Chordata > Mammalia > Rodentia > Cricetidae > Chionomys > Chionomys nivalis. The sequence goes on along the minus strand of NC_080096.1, from coordinate 1,828,265 downwards.
AAGGACAAAGCTGGAGATTCCGGTGAGAGAGCTACAAGCCATAGAATGCCAACAACCCCAGAGAGCTTCCAGAAGTCTGGAGGGACCTGGAATAGACCACCCTATCCATACCAGAACACAACCTAATATTTGCTAAAACAGCCTGGGGACCCCAAAACAGGCATCTGCCTTAGCCACATGCATTAGGATCAAGCATTTTCCACTGTGCAGTTAACTGACTTTGCCCCCGAGAAACAATGACCCTGAAAAATCCACAAAGACCCGGACGTAAGATCTACCAAGCCTATCTCAGGTATCAGAGAAACTGTTGGCAGGCTCACACCGAAGGCCACGCCCTCACACCGCCCCCCCCCCCCCCCCCACAGCACAGACTCTTCAAGAATCTGCCTACCGTCCAGAGACAGGCTTTCGGAGCTGAATCCACTTGCTGGGGACACCTCTGTGACCCCGGCAGATACTGCACCATGGAAGGAGTGGCTCAAACAGGAGCAAAGCTTTGGGAGGAGCCACAATGAAAAGTCACTGACTTTGGATTCCATCAGGGAAATTCCTCAAGATGCAGTTCTTACATCTCCCAAGCACGGGGAGCCAAACCAGGTGTTCTGGGACACATCTTTAATACCAGCACTTGGGAGGCAGAGGCAGGCAGAGTTCAAGGCCAATCAGGTCTACAGAGCGAATTCTAGGACGGCCAGAGCTACCAGGGAAACCCTTTCTCAATAAACAAACAAATAATAAATAAATAAATCCAAACAAACAAAACATTATATTTCAAGCTAGGACACAATCTCTAGATAATTTAGTTCAATGTTCTAATTGGACAAGTGGAGAAACTGAGACCCAGAGATTTCAGTAACATGCCCAGGGTCTCAGTAGCCCATTCCGAGCCAGTGGTCTCTCTGAGATATAGTACAGGATACATCACAGAGTGGGCAGGTGTCAGGACCAGCGGAATGGCATCCTTCTCCCACAGTCCCCGTCATTGAGTACTAGAGTGTCCCTGAAGCTTAGTCCAGGAAACCCCTCTGATTTGGCCACTTCTCTGAAAGCACAGACATTCACACACAAGGGGTTCACAAGACACCCATTCTATGAGATGCTAATGTCTGAGGGGGCTGGTGAACTAAGTTGTAGCACACAGGCCTACTGGAACCTTGTAGAACTGTAAACTTAACCTGGGCGCCCAAGCAGTCTCTCTTGGCTACTTGCTCATGAAGTGAGCAGGGAGGTCAGACTGGCTGGCACACCCAGGATGGACCCAGGGGCAGGGGAACTCCAGGCACCTGTGGCTTGAGTTCCCTTAATTACATACACCCCCAGTCTGACTTACTCAATTGTATTTCAGTGCTGAAGGAGGCTAGGGGAGCTCTTGGCACCCAGACCCAGAGGCCCCACCCTCTTCGGCACACATCTGACCGTGGGTCTAACCTCACTTCCAGAGGCCACGGGCGGCCAATGGCTCCAGAAGCGCCTGTTGAAAGCAAGGATCCAGCCAAGCATCCTAATCCCGTCTCCCCCACTCTCCCCTGCACTCTCTCGGGTCTCTGCTGAGCGCAGAGGCTGGAGCGGAGGCTGATAAATTAGTCTGGAGGGAAACAAGGCTGCTTCTACTTGTAAAAGGTCATTTCGACTTTGTTCTGGGTGAGGGTTTATCTCAGCTGCCGCGGCGTCAGACAATGCCTGGGGCCTAAATGGCAGAAATCTTAGCTCTGCTCGTGAAATTACTGTGCTGATAAGACAGAATGGACTTTGGAGAGATCTAAATGGGAAAGGAGTGGATGTAGGTATTTTTGAACAAGATTGAACAGGGATGACACAAAAGGATGCACAATTAAACTGGGCATTAGCCCAGAAGGAGAAACAGCCTGAAAGGCAGACAAAGGTGGCTCCTGTGGCCCTGCTCAGGGCTGGTAATCCCTGCCCCTGCCCTGCATGGACCGGCCGAGGGGTGCAGCTGGGGACGGGAGGAGGAGGAGGACACACCAGTACGTCTGGACTGCTGCCGCCACTGCCGCTGGAGGCTGGAGTCTTCACCAAGTGCTGATGGCACAGTCAGTCACTTCTAGAGTACAGGGCAAAGCCACGGTGTGCAGGTGGTCTTGATTCAGTGTTATAGGTAATAGGGAGCCAGGACGGGGTGCCCCCTCTCAAGCTGACCCATGACTATGACCTGACTACACATGTACATGTGACCTAGATTCTTGTTTGTTTAAGAAAGTCTCTAATTCACCCTAGGCTGGCTGCAAACTTGCTAAGAATGACCTTGAACTTCTGAAAGCTCTATTTCTACCTCCCACGTGCTACAACTATAGGGCCCGCACCACCACACCTGGTCTACATGATCCTAGGGGTGGACCCGAGAACTTCATAGATGCTAGTGAGCCATATCTCCATCCCTGACACAGGTTTTAGGCAAACGTGAACGGGAAGCCCAGGCCATGTCAGACAAACCTTGCACTATACATACAGTAAGATGTTGATTATTACTATTTCCCAAGCTTCATTGGGGAACCTGGGTCATTTCTAGCCCCCTCCCCCTGCCCCAAGACACAACTCTGGAATGAACTTTCCTAGACATGGCTGCTGACTGCATTTAGGATAAATTCAATCCTCAGGGGCTGAGAGAACCCACTCAGGGCGTCCCACACAGGCCCAAGCAATTCTTGCCCGCCTGCTGCTGAGCAAGGGAAGACATCATAGGTGCTTGGTGGCCTGTGAGTGGCAGCATCACTCTCGTCTCTGGCAGAAGCCAAGGTGGCTGGAACATACTAAGAGCACACGCCTGTGCCAAGGGACACGGCCAGAGAGAAGATAAGATGAGCGAGGCTGTCCTCTGCCTGCGGAGGGAGCCCCTGGGCTCGTGTCTCAACCCAGGCCCAGAGAGACCTTTTATGGCCTGGAACGCCTGGGCTCTTGTCTGACCCTGTACAGGGGGCGGGAGGGCTCGCTGGGGACAGAAGTCAGTAATGGTGGCTGGGGTTCCCCAGGGAGATACCCGAGGGAGGGCTGCCCTCCGGGCTCATCCTGCTCCTTACAAAACCCACGGTTGGGAAATCGGTACAAATGACTGATATACTACAGTTTCTGCAGCCTTGGTGGTTCGGTTGCTTTCTGCCTCGCAGAGTCAGCCCAGAGCAGCCCAGGCTATCCCTGTGAGAATGTGCTGGAGGTGCAGACGGAGACCCGTGTTATGTCTGTGCTACTCCCTGCCTGGCACAGCCGGCACCCTCCAAGCCCTCTGTGTCGTCATTCTGGCAGCACATCGAGGCACCAAGGTTACCAGACTGTCATGTTGACTGAGGATACACCATGGGCCAGGTCGGCTAGAGGGCCATACAGGAGGGACGTGGGTGGCAAGGCAGAGAGGACACCAGCAGAGACATTCAAGGAAGGTACCAAGTGCCCACTCCTGTTGCTATTGATGTGCAGATTCCTGGGTCCAGACACAGACATCCTATCCCTGTGGACAGACGTGCATTTCTGAAAGTGCCCTGGATGGGGAGGGTGTGGGGCAATTCTCTCAAGATTGCTTCAGAAACTCCAAGACCAAGGTGCACTGTGGGATGGGGCGGTACAGACACTGTGTTATGGGCTGTTGGGGCCAGAGCCCCACATGGTCTAGCCTGAATACACCCCTGTCCTCTGAAGTCTTCCCGCTTCACCCTGGGCATCCTGGAGACGGCTGGAGAAACTCTCACTCATCTTCAGGCTGGCCGACGGCTCTCCCTGGCGTCTGGAGAAATCTGTCACAGACACCATGAGCACTAAGTGGTCCTTGCCTGGCCCAGCTGCTGTTCCCAGAGCAGAGTCTGAGGACTTGTTTTTACAAGATAGGAAATCACAGCTCTGGGGAGAAAGTGACACCCAAGGACCCGGGACTCAGACTGGACTCTGCTCCGGCCCTGCTGGAGTCCAGTCTGGGCCTCACCAGGCCGAGGCAGACCTCCCTGTGGGGCCTAATATCACTTCCCCACATGGTCACTGAGCCAGGCTTTCCTCTCTCCACTCTGTCAGCAGGTCAGCTTCCTGCCCCGAGAGCTAGGAAGGAGGGTTGGGGAGGGAAGTGGCTAAGCCACTCCTGCCTGGCTTGTTGAGCCCAGCTTCCTCGGGCCCTCTGCCTTGGTTGCCTCTCAGCCAAATGACCACGACAACGTATTAATCACAGCGTTGCCGGAGCAGAGCGTCCTGAGCAGAATGGGTCTTATGTGGATCTGGGCAGGTGCCCAGTCAGTCCCTGGTTAGGACCGGGCCTCTCCTTCTGCCCAGCTGGCCCAGCTCATCAAGCTCACGGGGCAGAGGCAGCCCAGGTGACTTTGTGAGCATTCCGTAGTGCACAGCCCTTGTTTCCCCTAAAGAAATAAGGAAGGCGGGCTTTAGCAGAGTAAAAGAGAGGAGCCAAGGGGTTCTGTTCCGCAGACAACCTTAAGGGGGCCACAGGCAGTCCCGCAACCCCCGCAGTAAGCCCACCTTCTCCTCTCCCCCAACCTCCCCTTTTGCTGGGACCTCCCACTCCACCTCAACCCAATACTTTCACATGTTGGCTCAGGCGGGCGAGCAGCATTCCGAGTCTGGATGGGCACTGGCTGTCACTGGGGTAGAGTGTGTGAGCCGGATGGCAAAATACCATTTAAGAAGTTGGCACTGGAGGATGTCTCTCGAATATGAAAAGAAAACATTTATTTCCTTTTTTTCGCCTGTGAATCAGAACGCTCTATTTAAAGAAAGTGCCCTCTGCCGGGTTGCTGCTGAGTTATTACCCCTTAAGGAAGAGAAGGAGAGCCACCGGGGAGGTATTCTTAGTCATTCTCTCTTCTTTTTCTAAAATTCCTTATAAACCCGGCTTTCGGAGCTGTCCTAAGATAGTACAGGATTCCATAGCATTCCTGGGCTGAAATGTGGGGCTGCTGTCTGTGTGCTTGGGAGAGGCAGGAAAGGTTCGCCACTGGGTCCCACAGGGGTCCTTGAGAAGTGGCCGTATGTGGCTTTCCCCCTAGCTCTGGAGAGGGCTTGAGCTCAGCTCTTTCCGAGCAAGAGGGCTTTCCATGGTGGGCTGAGGCTGAAGGGCCCCTAAGGCATCATTGTAGGATCAGGGTGTTGGCTTCATGGTATCTACCCAGGGGCCTTTGCCCAGCGGTGCCCTCAGTGGCTTCCGACATCTCATTTGCCTCCATAGGGCATTTCCTAAAAGTCACTGGGAAGAAAAGCCCACAGCATGTCTTAGCCTCCACAAATCTCTCCAGCAACTGGACAAAGAGAGGTTCCCCTGCCTCGAGGGTGCATGAAGTGTCCAGGTAGAGGGCCAAGCATTGCACAATTCTGGGGCCACAGAGAAAAACCATAACCAGAAGATGAGTTTGGCTTTTGATGAGATGGGGACCACCACTAAAAATTCCTGCAGCAGTGGGTCTCAACCCGTGGGTCACGATCCCTTTAGGGGTCGTGTGGCCCTTTCACAGGAGTCACATATCCTAATCATCAGGTATTTATGATTCCTAACAGTAGCAAAATTACTGTGATGAAGTAGCAACGGAAATGATCTTATAGTTGGGGGTCACCATGACATGAGGAACTGTATGAAAGGGTCTTAGCATTAGCAAAGCTGAGAACCCCTGTCCTACCTAGAGGGTGTAGCCATCCCAGGGACAGCAGGCCTTGCTGGCCTCCCTGCCCAGGAGCCACTGCCCAGCATTCCCATCATACAATACCTTCAGTGGCACTGCCCGCTCCCTGGTGGGACTATAGAACAAGACATTAACGAGAGGGACCAAGAGCTGAAGGAAAGGTAAAGGTGCCCGCCCAACAGGGGTGCAAGAGTGAGCAGCCAAGTTCCTGTGTTGGGAGGTATAATTCCAGAACCCCGGCTATATGGGGGAAGCTCATCCTCTATGTGGAAGCAGTTAAGTGTGTAGGTGTGCCCGTCTGTGTCTGAGTGTTCCTAGGAGTGTGAGCTCGCGTGAGTATACATGGAAGGCCTTGCGTGTCGTGCACTGGTCTTCCCATGTGGTACTGAGTTAACACACAAGACCTGGGTAGCTTCCGAGACAGCATGGCCTGCTGAGCCACTGAATGTCCCTCACTGACCACACCACAGAGCCCCTTGTGACCTCTATAACATGCCCTGCCACAGCTGTCCTCATGCTGGGCCTTCTGGTAGCATAGTGAACACATGGAGGGGCTCTCCCTTTTCCTAGGCCAGTTGTTCTGGACCCGGATTGTGGATTATAATCTCTGGGGGCTGTCACAAGTTCCATTGCCAGACGATCGTGAGGTCTTAAACCCAAATGCTTCTGACAAACAGATAACCAGCCCCTCCCAGAGTGAGCCTGGGTTCCTGCATTGCTGGCAACGATCAGGTGATGCCAACCAGCAGTCAAATGAGAGCCATGATCTTATACATTAGCTCTGAGGTCAAGATCCCTGAGAGGGACTCCAAAGAAACACCCCTGACCCACAGAGCCTGACACATTAACTTGTGACCTCCAAACCTTTCTTTGCAAACTCAGTTGGGATTGTTATGCCTCTTTCCCAAACTGGGTAGCCTCACTTCTTGGGTGACTCGCATAGACATTGGGTCTGAGCCCAGCTTACCTCTTCTGCCATCTCAGACCCTGCAGCAAGTCCTCTCGACCCTGAGAAAACTGAGAGTTTGAAGGCCTCAGAGCTAAAGACAGTTCCAGGCATCAGTTTAGGAAGCCCCAGTCCTCTGACCAGTTGACCCTGGACACAGCCCTGCTTACAGCAGGTAGCTCCAAAGGGAACGGCAAAGCTGCAGGGGTGTGTGTACCTGTCCGTCCCCCCATGGAATCAGAAGAAGTTGGGGATTCACAAGGGGAACACACGAGACTCTGAACAGGGAAGGCATCAGACCCTCCGAGGGCTGCTTGGGAAGAGTGTGGTGTCTTGTATGAGGTCAGCGAGGCCATAAGCTGCTTGCTTCCCAAGCTGACCATCTCCACTGGGCATTTATTGTCTGGCCTGTCTGGCGTAAATGTGGCTACACACATGAGTCACTAGGGATCTTGTCCAAAGGTCCACAGTGACTCAGTGAATCCTCTTTGTCCAGAAGGCCTTGGCGGGGGGGGGGGCAGTGCTACATTCACAGTCTACTCTGAGACAGTCAGGGGCTTCACTCAAGGGGCTCTAAACCGAGCTCCATTTCTCCTGCGCCCATTATGGGATCAGAAAGGGCAGACAGCACAGAGGAGGATTCCCTCATCAGAGGGAGCTCGCTGCTTCCAGGACATAGGCTGACAGCAAGACACACCTCATCCTGGGACTCATGAAGACTCTTCTAAGTCTGGCTCCTTCACCAGCACCAAAATGCACCCTTAAAAAGATATAGTTTTCCAAGATCTCCTGAGTAAATTGGGAGCATGGGGACCTTGGGAGAGGGTTGAAGGGGAGGGGAGAGGCAGGGAGGGGAGCCGAGAAAAATGTAGAGCTCAATAAAAATCAGTTAAAAATATTAAATACTTTAAAAAAAGATATAGTCTTCAGCCCCACACCCCAATCCACAACTTCTTTGCCTAAGTCCTTCATGATGAAAGTTCATCTAATCAGATCGTACCGGCCAAGCACGCAGCTGCTGTTAGAGGGGTGTGAGCTGGCAGAACACACATGCCTGGTGGGAGGGGTGTTTCCCAGGGTTTCCTCTATCCTCAAGATCAGCATCAATCCAGGACCTGCAGGGATCTCTATAGGATGTGAGCTCAGAATTCTGTCTGAGCCCACAGTGAGCTCTGCTTCCTATGGTACCCCAACTCACAATACCCTGAGCTTGCTCTCCCAAAGCAGCCAAGGCCAAGCAGGGTAGAGATACTGGTGGTCTCTACTTTGGGTGGTCAGAGCCTAATGCCGGGACTTTAGTCTAAAGCCAAGCAGGAAGCAGCAGCCCTCCCCCTGTCAACACAGCCAGGCTAGGAAAAAGTCTTCGTGGAAGAGTCTTTGAAAGTTGAAGGAGAGAGGACAAACATTGCTGCCTCTGAGAACCCTGAAGCTAAGTCTGAGACCCAAGCTGGGGTTCTGGGGTAGGATTTTAGTCTGACCCCTCTACAGGCCGGGCCGCTCCTTGGGAACTGGCAAACCTTCCTCTTTATCTCTCCTGCCCTGGGACTGATTTAGCCTGAGTGTTTGGTTCCCTGAGTGCGCATGTTCAATGTTTGGAGATGACGGTTCTTGGTACAGCCATCTAATGTTAAGTCGCGGTGGCTTTTTGTTGTTGTTGTTGTTGTTTTGTTGTTTTTTTTTTCTTTTTTTTGGTTTTTCGAGACAGGGTTTCTCTGTGGCTTTAACAGTCTCTTAGAAGATCTTTATCCTGGAGAGGTTTGGGGGCAGGGAGCTAGAGGCTAAGGCTATACTGCCTTAGCCTTCCCCAGGAAACAGACACCATCCAGACTGCCCCCCAACATTGCCATCTATCCCCCACAATTTATACTTCCCATTCTCTACTCTCAGGAAAAGAAAGGCTCAGAGTCCCTGCAATGTGCAGAAATGGCTAACACATACACACCTAAGCACACATTACATTCCTTCCAGCCGAGCTATTCAAAGCTGGTGTTTGGAGTGACAGGCTCACATTAAATGTGCAGAAGTTTCTCAGAATCTGACAGCAGGGCTAGGGTGGCTTTCATCCCCATTGTCCTCCAAGCCCTGGCATTGCCGGTCATTAGGGTAACTCACAAGTCCCTAAGTGATCAGTAAATCTTGACTCTCTCCAAAAGCGTCTGAGGGTCTCAGGAACCCTGAAGGAACCGGCAGAGGACCCCAAGACTGCGGCACAGAGGAAGGAATGGGGCAGGCAGAGGCCTCCAGGCTATTTCCCCTATCTCCCCAGAGTGCCCTGTTATCTTGGCCTGTTTGTTGATTGAACAAATAAATGCATGTATTAATATTCAGACCCTTGCTCCAGGGACTGAGGCAGTCCACTTGAGCAAATGCTCGAGAGGATTGAAACCCCATCAGTCCACATTAACCCCTCTTAAGCACTGGGAGACACATTCACTCAGCAGATGACTCTTGTGTGTCAGTCACAGGCTCAGCACCATCTCAGAGAGTGACTTTCTGGAGACATCCTCGAGGAGAACCTGGTCTAACTCTGGAGAGGAGCGGCCAAGGCCAGTGAAGCCCTTCTCTGGTGCCTCCCCAGGTAGCCTGCCTTATGCAAGTGAGCCCAGCACACAGCTGCAGACCCTGCCTGGGGCAGGTGGCCTCTGAGCAGCCCATCCATAGCCCATCCCTCTGGGCTGTCACAGTAGCCATCTCTTAATTAGTGAAATAAATAGTACGATGATAAATGTCATAATTTACTCAACACATGATCAAAATCATTGCTTTTGCAGACCTCGGGGCAATAAAATGCAATCACAGAGTGATTTATTCCCACCGGCAGGGTGAGTGCAAGGCTTCGTGTCAGTAAGCAGGGCATGGTGGGGGGGGGGGGTGTCAGACGGATGAGCCTGGGAATTGGGACCGAGCCCACAGGGATGTCCAGGCATGAATCCACACCCACACCCATGTACAGAACCACCAGCCGGGCCCAGGACATCTGACATGTTTCCTTCCAAAATGATCAGGGAAGGAGGCTTTAGAGTGCTTGAAAGGTCTCCAGTACACATGAGAGGAAGAAGAGAGAAGCTTCCAGGGCCAGTTCTGGACGAGCGATGGGCTTTGACCAATGTTCCCACGTGAACACTGAAACTCCCCCTAACTCTGCTCTGTCAAAGGAGGGTCCACCTGAGGTAGGAGTGCCTTGCCACCAGGGACAGGAAGTCAAAGGCCATCCCAGGGTTGTGTAGTCGTCCTTGTCTGACCCATGTGGGGAAAAGAGGAACTTTTTCCTCCCTCGTCACCCCGAGGCCCCATGTCAGTCAGGCCTCGATAACCACCCTTTCATCTTACCGTCTGAAGCAAGGACTTGGCTCTCAGAAGGGAGTAAAGGACGCCCGCGGAGTATCCCAAGTGGCGATACAATATCAGTAAGTCTGCCCTTCACTTCAAGCTGGCCACCAGAAGACCACAGGGTCATTCTCTGTTTGTAGGCCTCTCCAGAGGACCCACGCTCTGGAGTGCAGACTGGCCCCAGACCAATGCACTCCACTCCTCCTGGGCCCCTTCTCGGGGAAGCCAAACAGAACGGACCCTCCTTAGCTTCCATCTGTCATCTTTGCTAAGAATGTCACCGCTTGCTCTCCTGCAGCAAATGAGTGCCACGTTAAAGATCACAAAATTCAATTACTCTGATTCACAGAGCTTCATTATGAGGGTGAGGGTGGATAATTACGTATGCGATCTGGGGCCGTCCTGCGATTGCACCCGTGCATGCCTCACGCCACCCTGAGCCTGACTGGAGCTCCCCAGCCTTCAGCATGCTTGCCTGTGAACGCTTCCTGGTGGTCTCTGCCTCTCTCTGCACTTGCAGGGGGCTGGAGGGCTGGTGGCTAGGGCGCCTTGTGAAAGCAGCTGAGGAGGGTAGCTGAAGGCCTCTTTGCCTGGACTCAGGAGCAATGGCATGCAGGCTGAGTACGTTAGGAAAAGCTAGGAGGGCCACGAGAACTCCCTGACTTTGCTGAGCTGAGCTACCTCTGCACTTTGAGGAAGACAAAAGAATGGTGAATAGGCCATGACATAGTTCACACGTGGAAAAAGCAGAGCAAAGCTATGAGGAAAAGGGGTCTCAGGGCCAGAGGTCCAGCCTGTGACTTAATCCTTGACTCTAGGCACTGAGAGCATCCACCTTCCTCCCCAGGAGCCGCCTCTTTCCTCCCTGGACAACACTGGCTTCCACTCCAGTCCTGCCAGCGGCTCCAAGGATCCAATCCCAAGAACAGAACTAACTGCTCGGCCAGCTGCTGTGGAAGGACACAGAGTCCAGCAAAGCATCACAGAAACAGGTGGTGGCTGTCCGAACTCCCAAAGAAAAGGAGGTCAGATAAGCGAGTGCTAGGTGGGTCTTGAACACTGTTTCAGGGGCAGCTTTCTCTGAGCACCTTCATGAAAGTCAGCTGTCAGGTCACCACCATGGGACAAAGCTCTTCGCAGAAATGGGGGAACAACTCACTTTCAAGTGCCTCCGCGGAGAGCAAACAACACTGCAAAAGTCAGCAAGCCCTAAGGAGTGATAGCGACAGCCTGTACCAGGCCTGGCACCCAGGGAGCCACTGTGATACGGGGCATTTCTTTAAAAAACAAAATCAAACAGAAACCTGTATCAGCCGCAGAGCAGACAAGAACAAAGTCACTTCAAGGTCATCCAAAGAACTACCTATTACCAAGGTTTGTTTACCCTCCAAGCGTTTAAAAGCTGGCCCACTGATTAAATAGTGAAGATCTTTTAAGTACGCTAAACAAACACCCTTCAACGTCTCCAGCATGCCAGCAGGGAAGGGTGGAGAGGCCCTCCACAAAGCCAAATCTAACTGAGCCCAAAGCACTCAACTGCCATGTTGTTTAAAAACACTCTCCTCAGGCCGCAAAGCACAGTGTGTGCCCACTGGAAGGGTGGGATTCCATCCTCTCCGCTCTGGCCTCACCTGGTTCCCTGGCCCAGCCAGTCAAGCCCCAGGACGATCTGTCGCCAGCCCCAGCATCTGTCGCCTCTCATGGTTGAAGACATTGGCAAGTTAGCTACTGAGCTATAGTTCCTGCCAGGCTGAACTATTGTGAAGCCCAACTCACCCATCTCCTCATTGGTCAGCACAGCTTCTCACCCGGATCCTCTGAGCTCTCTGAAGAACAAGGCAGGGTGACTCACGCTCAGATGAGAGGCCCAGCACCCTAGACAATGAACTAAACAAGACCCGGTGATACGAGGGACCTCATTCTACCTGCCTTCTGAGACACCCAGGGGCCCAGGCACTCGGCCTGTTTTGAGAGCACATGAATGGCCTATGAATGTGATGTAGCCACCGCCAACAATGCATCAGCTCCCCCTCGCTCTCGATGCTATCCCCCAAAAGGCCTTACACATGGCGAGACCAAGGGAAATCCTTGGTGCTTGCTGGAGTTTCCAGACTTTTCCAGGGTCTGGAAGAGAAATCTATGCATAAGAGGACATCTCATCAGAGTTTCTAGGCAGCTGTGGAGTCTTGGTGTGCAAAGTTTGGAGACTCTAATAGCCAGGGAGAGAATGCAGGGCCTTAAGTCTTTCCTCGTGCTCTACAAGAAAACCAACATCCAGATCTGCTTGAAAACTTTCTCAAGGTTGTCAAGGGGCTGGGAGAGGCAGACAGACCAGAGGTAGACCCTTGTCCCACCTGACACCCACGCCCAGCCCCTCAGTCAGGGAACCACTGCAGGCTAGCAGGCTCTTTCCCTCCCCTGGACCATTTGTCCTTCCTGGCACTGACCTCGATGCAGGCACTTGTGGAGGTTGTGAAACACCAAAAGGAATCTGGAATTGCATTCCTGCTTTCCACCCAGGCAGGCTTCCTGCCAAAACTACCACTGGAAACCAGCCCTGTGGGCCGCGGGAAGACCGAGGCCTACAGGAAAACGTGCTTTTGTGGCATTCTTACTTCCCATGAGGCCACCTTGACAAGCCCCCTCCAAGCAGGGTTCAGTGTGCCCCGTGGCCTGAGTGGACACCTCTGGATGCTTCTGGTTCAGAGCAACCCCCAGCACACCCAGATCTTAGCACTTTCTGGTCTAGCACACAATTCTTTCCAAACCACCTGCACAGATTAGCTCACATGAGCTCCGGCCCCGCAAAGGTCTGTGGAGATATGAGAAGGAAGATAAAGAGGCAAGGCTTCTGCTCCCCAATCTGAGAGTGGACGCCCCCTTAAGGTCGGTCAGGAGCCTTGTGTCAACATGTCAGAGTCTTTAGGGACTGCGCGGCCACCAGGCCTATTTTGTAAGCTGCCTCAATCTGATGGAGACAGAACGAAGCTCTGAGCATTAAGTTGCCTCTTCTGGAACACTTGACTCTCTTGCAATGAGGGTGGGTCAGCACCTCCATCCAGTAAGAGGTACACGATGTTTTAAAACATGAGCTCATAAAAGACACATTTCCGGGAAGAGGGTGCCTCAGCCGTCGGGGCTGATGGGCGTCCGAGGGGACGGCAATGTTTTCTGAGACAAGTCAGGCAAGCCGCTGGATAAAATAACCCTGGGAAATGTGACATTCGAATGCTCTCTCTCTCCAACAGACCAAGCCTCCTGCCTGGGGCAGTGGCTGCACCAGCTTTATAAATAGATTGAACACAAGATAAATGACCACAATCAATCATACTCAGACGGAGCACACTCACCTCCCATCCGAAGTCGGCCTCCTTCAGTGCGGCCCGGGGCACCACCACATAGGGGCCAAGCCTCTCCCCAATTTCCATCTTCCGCTTGGCCCAGATCCCCAGACCGGCTCCTGGGATGGAGGACTCTCGCAACTCGAAGTCTGGTGGGATTGGAATGTCTTCAGGAATGTAGACAGGAGCCTCATAGGGCGAGCCCTCCTTGGGAGTGAAGTCCTCGCTGGTGGGGAAGGGGGATGGCGGCCCCATAGGGATGGGCGACAAGATGCTGTCCTCAGTCTCCTCCTCGGCACTCTGGCCGGTCAGCAGGTCCGGGTCTGGTTCATACATATTATTTACAACGTCACCGTCACCTAAAGAGATAATGTAGCATCAGCCTCTGTAGCAGGGGACCCCCCCCAGGGATGTGGCCCTTATGGAACTCGAGGGCATCTGAGACCCGGCAGAATTCCAGCTGCTACCCCTTGCCTGGCAGTTGCCATCTCTGCACCATCCCAAACCTGGCAACAGGCATGCAGTGCCAGTGGCTCCCAGGGAGGAGGTCCCCCAGGCTGGGGACCAACCTCTCTCTCTCTCTCTCTCTCTCTCTCTCTCTCTCTCTCTCTCTCTCTCTCTCTCTCTCTCATGGGTTCACTGTTTCCAGATGTGTTGGGGGCGGGCAACTTCATCTCTGCAACACCCAAGGATGTGCTGCCCAGCTCTGCTGTGGAGAGACAGGAATGGAGGAGACAAGACCGTCATGAGATGGTGATATGTGGGCTCATTCCAGTGCTTGTCCGTAGCCTCAGAGACTAGGGAACATGTAGAATCTGAGCTCATGTGAGAGTTGCTAAAACCTGCCACGGCAGCGTAAAGCTACCTTGGCCATCACACTGGGGCAGCCAGGTCCTGGATGGGGTTTCTGCAAGTTCCTGGTGACCTCGAGGCAGATCTGGAATAGTTGAGGCCATGGGTACGGTACCTGAGCTGCAGGTCACAGGACCGAGCAAAAGGAAGAGGGCCTCCAGCTTATCTGGAGGGGATGGGTTTTTCTCTAGGGTCCATCATAACCAGAGGTTGATATCAAGACAGAGTCACGGGGACTATAAAAAGGGCACACCAAGGCTGTGATGTCATCGGACAGAGAAGGTTTGAGAGGGCAAGGAGGAGATCAGGCAGAAAGGGAAGCAATCCCATTTCTGGTGTGTACCCCCACAGCACCTCAAATGGTTTCAGACCGGCAAGGACTCAATCAGCCAGAAGATCAGACCAGCTCGAGCCTGCAGCAGCAAATGATGAGACCGTGCTCTCTCTACAACAAGGTCTATCCACCAGGAGCATGAAGCTCACCTTGCTGCAATGCAGACAGACCTCAGAAGCATGCACACTGCCTAGAATGCCTGGGGGGGGGCATCCTATAGCTATTTTCAAACACCCAACCTATTACTACTAACCAGCTACCTTGCTGTGTCCATAATACATACATTCATTTCTCCTATCTAACTGTCCAGCTTCTTCCCTTTCCCTGCCCCTCACCCATAGAAGCGTCATGCCGATTATCCTAACTTGGCTATTCCCCAGTGCCTACAATGTGTCCACACTGTAAATATCACACGGTAGTCTTTAAACCCCAACTCTTTTCCCAATGTAAAAATCACACTCTTCCTATAAAGGTCCACTCATGTTCCAGTGTGCACACGGGTGGAGACACCACAGTGTCTTATCAGTACAAACGATCAAGATTTGTCCATGAAGACTTTAAAAAATAGATTATACAAAATGAAAGACAAATACCATGCTTATGCCCAGCATCCAGAAGAGGCAGATCTGTAAGGTAAGGAGGGGCTGCGGGAGTAACTGTTAAGGGGTGCCGATTCTCCGACGGGTAGTGGGAATGTTCCAGACCTAGAGGTAGAGAGGCTGGTGGCACAACACCCGGAAGTGTGCTAAGTGCCACTGGGTTGCATGCTCTGAATGGCTACTTTTTCCATCCTGTTGATTTGACCTCAGTCAGTGAGGAAAAGCCAGAGGTGTGGAGGAAGGAGGTGGGCAGGGCCTTCACTCACTGTACTGACCCCTGATCCAGACCTCCCAGGCCAGATCCATTCTGCCACTGGTCTATTGCCTGTGGAAGTCACCCAGGAGCCATGTCTATGCCCCTCCCTGCTCCTTGACGTTGGCTGGTGAAACAGAAGCCTCCAGGGAGACAAGAACTTTCAAGTACAAGAAAAAATGACTTCAGATTCCCCACGTTGGCTGCAAACAAACCGGCTGGGGAAGTAACAAAATGTTTTCTTTCAAAAGAAACCAAAGTCTCGGAAAAAAAAATCATGCCGATAACACTTATTTAATTTAGCAGCATTCACAGAAGTAATGACTATGTTTTAAGTGGCCAACGGTTCCTTTTTAATTGGCTGGTGGGATCCTTTCAGGGACTCAGCAACATGAAGGCAGCAAAGCTCCCTCCACCCCAAGGCCCAGCGTTGTTTAGGTTTGAAAGAACACCCCCGTAAATCTTCCCAGTGCCTGTGCGGCAGAAAGGTAAATTAGAAGGGGGGTAATTAACAAGCCACCTTATTATTCAGACCTGGTAACTGCACCGAGCTCACAAACAAAATCTCACTGGAAGCCCATGTTCCCCATGAAGCGCTTAACTCTTTCGGGCGCTGATGCCACTGCCTCCCCCATGGCTGGGGAGCAGAACAGACAGCACTTCAGGAGCTCTGGGGGGTCCGAGTGGGGCAAGGTCCCCATCTAGTGTGTGGCCACCTCAGGGCTATTCCTTTCATTTTCTTTTTTTTTTTTTTTTTTAGCTTGAATTCTACTTCCTCAGACCCTCACCTACTCACAGGAACCAGCACTTCAAGAAAGGCCCACTCCACTGGAGGCCCAACAGCAGCTGGAGAGAAGGCAGCGTTTCCTGCCGAGTAGAGATGGGCCTGTGACCCAGCCCAGTCTCCTGTGTCCAGGTGGTCACTAAAGTTAAGAGACATTTGCATTCTTCTGTCCCCTGTTCTGGAGAGAGAGCTCTTCATTCACAGGTGGGCACTGAGGGCCCAGGAGACCTAATGAGTGTGTGGAGAATGTATTTTTAGAGAGAATGCAGGAAGGGCTTCCAAGTCCCTGAAGAAACCATCATCTGCTTGGAGCCCTGGGGGAGCGAGTCATGAACCACTCAGCTTTTGGTAGGGGTGAAGAGTCTTATGTTCAACTTGGAGATCAGCCTTCCTTTCTCATGAGTGCCAGGCAAGATGCCCTCTGAGATGGAAGCCCCTCTGCCCAAGGTGGACAGGCATGTTCTGGGAGTGGGTACCTGTCACCCAGCCTCAGTCTAGGTCACAGGAATGGCAGGTGCATTTTCCAGGCCATGTTCTCTTCCAGGTAGAAGGGCAGTGCCAAGGTCATGGGAACTTTGTGGCTATGCCTGGGAGACAAGATGCCACTGTTTGGTAGGAGGCCTACATTCTCTGTATGGATCTTGCAATGGCTTCATACTGGAGATTCTTGGCTGGGGCTGTCATTCATAAAATTTGGAATGCCTACCAAAATGATAAAAGTGGGGACAGGAGGGTACATGGAGCAGCAGGAAGAGGGGATCAGCATGAACCTGGCCAGCCCTTGAGCCAAAAGTCCCCGAGGCAATAGCCAAGTCTGTTTTGTATGCTAGAAGCACCTGCTCAATGCCCCAGGGTCTAGCTGAGCCTCTTCCTGGTGAACTCAACACCAATTCCCTCTGACCATCACACCAGCCAATGTTCAATGACTATCATGACCTTGGAGCATGGGACAGAGCTCAGCATCTCTGCGGAGCCAGGGGAGCATGGGCTGAGAACCCACCAGGACCACATCTTTCACCCTGCTCTGTATTCCACCCAACCTGGCTTTTAGGGTTGGATCTCTTCTGACACACTTTCATCCAGGACACAAGCTACCCAGCATCTCTTCAGAGGCCCTACCGAAGAGCAAACATGGATGGGATACTAAGGTCTAGAAAGACAGAAGGGGGGGGGGACAGTTTACTAAACATCAGCATCAACAGGCAGCAGAGGGGGATTACCATGGTACCATGGTATCTCTCAGGCTGGGACTCTGCATCAGCCATGACACTAACATCTGTAAAGGATGATCACTGGCTATCTTGCCACCAAACAGGTAGATTTAAACCTTAATTGGTGGCCAGAGGGAGCCTGACGAACTTTCCCGCAGGTGATGGGTATCTGGTTATAGTTCCTGTTTTATTGTGAGGCCAGACTTTAAGGAGAGGGTGCCTACCTTGAAGACCTGGAGCAGGCAGGGTGAGGGTGATACTGGCAGGAATAACAAGGGAAGTGTTTTCTGCCCATCAATCAGGCAATCAGGGGCAGTGTGTGTGTGTGTATGTGTGTGTGTGTATACACAAATGTGTGAGCATGTGAGAGCTCTATGTGAGTATGTGTGTACTTGAACAGAGATAACGATGGGGAACTCTGAAAACAGACCCTTGGGGCCAGTGCAAATTCACCCACACAAGTCCACTGCCCTCTGCCTGTAGGGTTCTGGAGAAAAAGGGAAAAACAGCGGGATGCCGAAGTCTCTAACCACAGGGCCAGCAAGTACTAGACAGAGGCCCAAAAAAATCTCTGGGATATCCTGATGGGGCCTGGACAGCAGTGATCTTCACTGCTGGAGGTAGGACCCCCCAACAGCAGCGACAGGCCTTGTTGGCACCTCTCTCAGGGGTCTCAGAACAGTCTCCCCAACTCGTTTTCCTCTCAGGACATCTCCAACTGCCTATAGGAATATTCTGACTTCGTTCTGTACCCAAAAGCACCACATAGCCTCCTCCAGCTCATAGGGCACAAGCCTATGTCAGCTGTTCCCAGAAAGGAAGACACCAGGCTGACACATGCAAGTCTACCCTCAAGAGTAAAGAAGTCAAGCCAAGTGTCTACTCAGCTCAGCAATGATAACACTCTTGGAATGGAGTCTCTTGGAATGATAATCTCTTGGAAGTGGAGGAGGCAGAGAAGGGATCAGGACAGCAGGGCAGGGCCTTCTAAAGAAGACATCACCTAACATCTGGGGAATCCAGGACAGGTTCGGGTGGGGGACAACACTCACTAGGAGGTACAGGGTATTTGAATCAGGACAAGGTGGCCATTGATGATCTGCATCTTGACTGTGGTGGAAACACAGGCTCACTCTGGTACAAAGACCAAAGATGTTAAGAACAAGTCCCTTGGGCCATCTGAAGAAGGTGGGTGTTACCTACATCAATAACCTGTGCTCAAGGAACGGCATGCAGTGCCAGAGCTTGGCAGAACTCTACAGTTGCTGGAGCTGTGCAGCAGTCTCACTGACTTGTGCCCTGGGTCCCTGTGTTGTTCTTTATAACTGCATATATACCCATAATTGTTTTCAGCTAAATTTTCAAGGGAAAAGGAACTTTTCTCAAAACCAAGATCCTGTCTTCCCATGTGTAGGATTGTGCACCCTCGGGTTTTTCTGGTTCCTCTGAACAGATTTACTGCCTAACTCAAGGATTCCTCATCCTGCCTGGAAACAAGTAGAATGACAAACTACTACTGGGAATATGGGTGACAGGTATATACTAAACCTGCAAGCCACCTCCTAAGCATGTCCTTAAAAATTTAGATTTGAGAAAAACTGGCACCCACTGTGGGACTGGGCAGGATAGAAACTTCTGTCAACAAAGATTCAGATTTCTTGTTTTGAAAAGAAAACAGGAGGAAATGCTGTGGGATAATGCTCTTGTACATTGTAAAGATTTGTCTCTTTTATGAATTTAATAAAATGCTGATTGGCCAGTAGCCAGGCAGGAAGTATAGCTGGGGCAACCAGACTAAGAGAATTCTGGGAAGAGGAAAGTCAGTCACCAACTAGATGTAGAGGAAACAAGATGAGAATGCCTTAATGCCTTACTAAGAAAAGGTATAAGCCATGCGGCTAAACACAGACAAGAATTATGGGTGAATTTAAGTTGTAAGAGCTAGTTAGTAATAAGCCTGAGCAATAGGTCAAACAGTTTATAATTAATATAAGCCTCTGTGTGTTTATTTGGGACTGAATGGCTGTGGGACTGGGTGGGACAGAAACTTCTGTCTACAAAAAACTCAAGGCCACATAGTAGAAATCAAATGGAAAGTTACAAGGGCTAAGAACTCTACATCACCAAACTTTGTCATTGGTTAATTTCTTTATCATACAAGTGCAAAGGAAACTGATGGTGCCAGGAGGGGTCCACACAGTAGTCAGTAGTCTGGGCTCTCGCCCCTGGTTCCATGTTGTAGGTTCTTGAGGCACTTATTTCATCTTTAACTCTCTGGGTAATAGAAACCTCTTCCAGAACAAGAAAATTTCAGTACCAGATCATCTCATGACCTTTCTTCTAAGAATATCAGAACAAGTAAGACTGGTCAGAAAGGTACCCAAGACATAGTGCATAGCTCTGGGAGTGGGCATGTGTGATGGTTTGAAAGAGAATAGTTGCTCATAGATTCATATATTTGAAGGCTTGGTCCCCAGTTGGTGGAACCTGTTTTGGGAAGGATTAGGAGGTGTGGCCTTGTTGAAAGAGGTGTGTCACTGGAGGTGGCCTTTGAGGTTTTAAAAGCTTATTCCAGGCCCAGTCTCTGTCTCTCTGCCTCTAACTTGTGGATCAGGATGTAAGGTCTCGGCTACTTCTCCAGCACCATGCCTGCCTGCCTGTGACCATGCTCCCCACCATAATGGTCATGACCTCACCCTCTGAAACTGTAAGCAAGGCCCTAATTAAATGCTTTCTTTTATAAATTGCCTTGTTCAATCTGTCTCTTCAAAGAAACAGAACAGTAACTAGGATGGCATCCAAGGTGCCACACTGGCTGTTTGAGTCCAGGCCTAACACTAGGGTAGGAAGCCAGGGCAGGACATTTTCTTTCTCTAGCATTATGCGTGATTCATTAGGGCCCATCACACAGAAAACCATCTTTCAGCCCTTGCTGAGTATCGAGTTAGATGTGAGGTCACAGGTCTCAGAAGACAGGCACCTCTAGACTAAGACTCTGCCATGGATCAAAAGCATGAACTTTCAGAACCTACTTCATCCTGCTTCCATTGAATCTTGGTTTGAATAGATCTAACAATGTCACTGAGCATACACAGAACTCCAGGTCCTCCAGCGAACGAGTTTCTATCACCAAGAAAGACAGCGAGTATCTCGAAGGGGTTGAGGACAGCCTTCATCAGCTCTACAGAAACCCAGAGCTTCCTAAGTTAGAGGTGCTGCCTGTGATCCTGGAACCCCAAGATTCTGGTAGATTATTATGAGCTTTCTTGAGAGGGGGCTATGGACAGCAGTGTCAACTGAAGTAGTAAGTGACTGAACCCCTCTGACGCCGAACATGATTCTCTTGATCCTTGTCTGGGTCAGCACCATTAGCACCTGCCCTGGAAAGACTGAGTGCATGCAACCTGCGCAGTCATTACATCCTCACATACTCTGAGAGTAAAGCAGCCTACTTAGGGACCTGCAGCAAGGAACAGAACAGACCATAACTACAGCTCAAGTTCCAGATACCCACCTAAGCTCTGATGTGGGAAATCAGTGCCCCCACTGTGAGCCTAGAGGCCATTCTTTGTCCAGGTACATCTTATTTTGGTGGGTATCTGCTATGGATCACTCGCAAGCCACAGGGCAGAAAGTCACAGGCTGGAAAGAAGGTGCATCCTAGAAACCACCTGGACACTCTCACAATGGCTTTAGTGGGTGATAGAGTCTGACCAGGCCAGATACTAGCTGGGCTTTCTTAAAATGCCAGCACTGATATTTCTCCTCTGCTGGAACACATGCATGCACATATGTATGATCCCCATGCAGGGACACACACACACACACACACACACACACCTGAGCCTATTCAGAAGCACACCAAATAGTGACCTTTGGTGCAAACTGAAAACTTTTCTGTCTCAGTCACATCCGCCCCCCATCCTGTAAGTTTAGAAGCAGAAGCAGTTAAGGAAGGACGGTGCCTTGGTGTGGGTCCTACAGAGAGGTCTAAGGGGGACCCAGCAATTTGTTCTGTCCCCACACTATGACATTCCCTCTGGCCACTGTCCTGAAGCCAGAGGGCCAGCAACCCAGTGTCCTCATCTGATTGGATTCTGATTCTTAATGGCCACTACCGTTCTTCCTAAAAGGGAGAGAAAGAGCACCAGAAGACAGAAGAGGGCATGCATGCACCAGCAGCTCCTGAAGGAGGCTTGGGGTGGGATGCACAGGCCTGTCCTGCCCGTGGATATGGGAAGGGACATCCTCTCCTGGTGATGACATCCAGGCTGGCTACAGCCCCACAGAGCCATCATAACCACCTCTGGGGTCCAGGGGGCTCACTCAGGAAAGAGTTCCTGATATTTCTCACAGAATGTAGGCCCTTAGTAGTTATTGTGCCATATTCTGCCCACTGCTGCTGGAGCAGGGAAAGAACCACCCCATGCTCATTCTCAGAGGACCTGAGCAGCTCATCTGACAATGTGGGCAGAAAGCAGATTTGCACACTCCCTAAACAATGTGGGCAGAAAGCAGATTTGCACATCCTTCCACAAAATGATGAATGATAATTTCAGTAAAGCCCAATCCTGGCCATGCCTTGCAGGAATCTTTTTAAAGGGAATACAGTGGTGGCCTGGTGCCACAAGCACCATGTCTTCCAGAGGAGCTGCCGCTTGGCAGTCAGCAAAGACCTGAGGCTGCCATCACGCCAGTCAGCAGCAAGGACTTCCAGCATAACAGGACCCAACACTGAGCACCCTCCCCAAAGGTAGCTCAAGTTAACATAAGCTCCACCAGCCTGTTGAAAGCAGAATTTAACACCAACTGATCACTTCTGTTTGACATATGTAATACATATAGCCACATAGGTGAGACCACAGTTCAGGATGCATGACACTCAGTCACCAAGGCTTTGAGGAAACAGTCCCCACTGGTTACATGCCATTAAATTCTGGAAGCTGTAGGAATGATCCAAAGGGATCTAATGATATGCTGTATCTCCTTGGTTCTGTCCATCCCTGTCAGGACTGATGGATATTGCTAGCACTGATTTGGGCTCACTATCTGGAGATTCACTTATTCACTGAACCCATGAAACTTATTAATTGAGCCTATGGCCCTTATTGCACTTGATCTCATTCTCCCAGAATCTATTAGACAGGTAGCTTTGCTGCATCAAGGACAGGAAGTCTGGAGAATGGGCATGTACCTAGAACCATTTAGTTGTACCTAGCTGAGGAACTGCACAGTCTTAATTCTAAGGTATCTAAACTTTATCCATGTCCAAAGTGACAAGCTATTCATAAAGGCATTCATTGATGCCCTTACCATGGGGACAGATTGGATGAATGAATGTGTTGATGAGGGATGGATGGATACATGGGTGGGGGATGGATGAATTAGTATATGGGTGGGCATATGAATATATGGGTGAGGGAATAGATGAATGCTAGATGGGCCGATGAATGGATAGATGGATAGATGCATATACAGGTGGGTGAGTAGATTACTGAATGAATGGTTTTGGCTAATTGATGGATGGGTGGATAAATGGATATATGGATGGGTAGATGTATAGGAAGATGAGTGAGTGAATGGGTAGGGTTGTGGATGATGGATGGATAGATAGGTGGATGAATAGACAGACTGAGAGGATGGATGGATGGATGGATGGATGATGGATGGATGATGGATGGATGGATGATGGATGGATGGATGGATGGTGAAGGATGGATGAATGGATGATGGATGGATGGATGGATGGATGGATGATGGATGAATGGATGATGGATGGATGGATGATGGATGGATGGATGGATGATGGATGGATGGATGGATGATGGATGGATGGATGGATGATGGATGGATGGATGGATGGATGGATGGATGGATGGTGAAGGATGGATGAATGGGTGGGCAGGCAAGTAGATGGTGAGTGGGTGGGCTGATGGATGAATGGACAGATTAGCAGCGTATGGATGAATCTACAGACAGACAGACAGATGGGGTGAGGGAAATCCCTGAAGGCAAGTCGTATCGTTTGTTTTTGTTTTTTAAACAAGGACTCACCATCTAGCCCCATCTGGCCATGAACTTACTCTGGAACCCAGCCTGTCCTGGAAGTCACAATGCTCTTGCCTCTGCTTCCACAGTGCTGGGATTACAGCTATGTGCTGCCTCATCCAGTTGTTGAAACAGTTCCTAACGTAAGGTAAGCGTCAGGGCCTTTCCTTCCCTTCCCTAGAATGGAAACTTGCTGATATGAGTCGAAGCCCACTCTCCTCTCCTCTGATTGATTAAACCAGAAGGATATTTCTTTCGCACAGAACCCCTCCTCTTGAAAATGGGCCAGGTTTTTCTGATGTTGTTTCAGTCACACCTTTTCCCCTCCCCCTTCCACTCATGTGGGGTAGCCTGCCTGTTCTAACAAGCCACAGTCATGCGTGTGTATTCTGGGTTTCAGTCAAAGCCTGTTTGGTTTTCAGAGATGCTGCCTCTCACTTGAGCTTCTCTTGGAGGAAAGGCCTCTTGGCCTCTGACATTTGCCCCCTCTTCCTCCTCAGAGACAAGTGGAGAAGAGGGCTCTGTCTGATCCCTCAGACGCCCTAGCAAAGTTCTCCTGTTTGGAGGCCTACACATCACCGGAGCTGTAAGTGTCAGGAAGGAACAGAAGGAAAAGGGTCTCGATCTCCAGACCCGTGGAGCCACTGAGAGGAGCTGAGTCATTCTTAGTGGAGGATTTCTGCATAGCCACTAGGTCAGACCAGCAAAGCAGACATTTCCTCAGAGAAGGTTTCTGGGATGCCAGAGGAGTTTGCTGAAGACTCATTTCCCCGAAATGGGATGTCAGGAGTATCCCCAAAAAGGACACTCAGGAGTTAATGATCTCCCATTTGCTTGAGTCCTCTATCTTTGAAATATCCATACTGCAGTGACTGCCCCCAACCCTAGGACTCAGCCTTGGAAACTCTCGTGAGAGGTTGTGCGCTCATCTCCTGACGGGCCATCCCAGGCCCTGTCTCGTCCTTAGCAAGAGGCTCATCAGCATTCTTCCAGAGCCAGGACTGAGCTCAGCAGCTGTTAACACAGCAGATTAATAGGGCCAAGGAACCACAGTGCTGCAAGCATGCTACATGTTAATAATAATCAATCGCCGTTTACAGTCTCAACCCTGTCCGCAGGGATGGCCCCAGCTGTGGGATGGATGCAACCAAATTGCCATTAGGGCTTGGGGGAGCCTGGGTGGGTAGGTGGCTAGTGCTGGCTGACCTGAATGTGGCACAGGCCTCTCTGAGCCATTTCTCTAAAGAAACTCCCCAACAAGGAGTTTGGGTTGCCCACCTTGGTTTCTCTATCCTGGCTACGTAAACCATGTGACCTGGCCATATCACCTGCTTGTTAAGTCTTTATCACAGTTGTGAAGGGAAGCAATGACCCAACCCACAGATCTGCCTCCTCTTTGCAGGCGAAGGAAAGGCTTAGGGCCACCCAGTAGAGGCAGCTTTAGGGCTGTCCCTGGCAGGAGCCTGGACTAACCTTATGGATAGGGTCTCTGGTCACCCATGTCAATATATGGACTTTAGATGGGACATTTGCATGTCTTTCCAAAGTGAGTCTTTGGAGGGAGTGTTAACCCTACCACACCTGAACTGCAGACTTCCTCCTTACACCACCCAGGTGATGATAGTTCATTCCAGCAGCCCCCAAAACCATCCTGGTGAATCCCCCAACTCATTCCACACACAAAGAAGCTAACAAGCTGAGGATGAAGAGCCCTAGAAATTCAAGCAGCCAATGCTAGCCTAGGGTGTCCTGTGGACCTCCCTTCTGAGCCACCTGCTGGTCAGGGTCATACCCCATTCTACCTCAAACTCTCCCCCACCATCCCTTTGGGCTCAAAGATAACCAGATCCATTCATGAGAGGAGGTGTGGTGAACACTCAGACCCTCCCTCTTTCCTCTACTCTGCTCAGTCCAGGGGCAGCATACAGCCCATTGGGGTCCAGGAGCCCAGGGCCAGCAACCTGAATCCAGTCCTTACCGAAGGCCACGGAAGGCTCTGGCCAGCTCCAGCCACCTGGCCCCACTTAAAGCTGATGCATTATTCCAAGCTGATTATTTGTCCTGCAATGCTCTGGGGACACTGAGCTCTGCGGCAAACCCGCATCTTCCATTTCCTGGCCGCCTCCATCGCCCGGGGCAGGCGCTGAATGGCTGTGATGCCTCTGTAATTTTTATCAAGGCTTGTTCCTGGTAAAAAGCCTCTTTGTTTCAGAGAGATGTGATTTGGCCTTTTTCTTCCTCTCCTTTATTCCTTGGTTAATATACCACTTCCCCGAGCCCCGGGGGCAGCGAGGTAGCCCACGGATCGCTCAAATCTCAGTGTTTTTCTTCTAAATCACAGCAAGCCTCCTCGGCCCTGCTGAGCCCAGTATGAGCTGGCAGGCTGAGCGGGTGCCCTCCTTAACCCTTTGCTTCCTGAATGGTCAATGTGTAGGCACCTCAAATTCCAGGGTAACCTCCCACCCAGACAATGGGATGGGGGCTTTTTAAACAACTGGATGGGTACCCGTGCCCGGTTCAGAGGTACAGCACCGGTCTGGCATGGGCAAGGCCCTGAGTTCCACACCCAGCACTGAAGAAACACATTTAATTTAATTGCTGGCAAAACACACATCACATAAAATCTACCATCTCCACCATTTTTAGTTGGCAAGTCAGAGTCAGAGGTACCAAGCAGGACATTGTGGAGCACAGCGTACACACAGGTCCTTCTCTAGAACCCTTCACATGTTGGCGCTGAAACTCTGTCTCCATTATAAATGAACCCCCACATTAAACACAAACTCCCCCCCCACACACACACACGCTTTCCTCCCTAGTCACCATTCTACCCTCTGTTTTCATGAATCGGTCTCCTCAAGGAGCCAGACGTGAGTGGACTCACACAGGACCTGACCTTTGGTAGTCTGCTTATCTCACCGAGCACCTTGTCCCCTCCCCCACCGCTGTGCTGCAGGGTACAGAGACACTAACTTCCTTTCTAAGTCTGGATGGCGCCCCACTGTATAAGTAGACCACGCACGCCTTGACGGACACATCTGCTTCCACCTTCTGACGAGTGTAAAGAACGCAGCAGTGTAGTAGGTGTGCAAATCTCTACATCCAAGGAGTATCTTTAGCATTTACACACCTACTAGGAATAGGACTCTTAACAGGCTATTCCCTGGAATGAAACCTGCTTCCTGCCAACAGCTGCTGCTCTCCAGAAGCTAGGAGAGGATACCTGTGACACCCCCACCCCCACCCCCTGACTGGGTCTCCTCCTACAGTTAGGTAGGCAGTCCCTCCTATTTGTCCACATGGCCACCTAAGGGGAGTAGCCTGGGTGATTGACTTACGCAGTGGGCACCCCATTCTGATGCCCAGTGTCCCTAGGTCAGGGTGGAGGGCAGGGAGCCCTGGATGACTGACTTATGCAGTGGGCACCTCCTTCTGATGCACAGTGTCCCCAGATCAGCATGGAGGACGGAAAGCCCTAGAGAAACACAGAAAGCCTAGCTTTGCTTTCTTAGCCGAGCTGCTATTTGTGAATTTTGTGCTTGGAAGATGCCTCATCCTTCATGGCTGTTGGGAAGCTTTACCCTTCTTTAGCTCACCTCAGCTCCTCCTGGGTGCTTAGCCAGGCTTGCTTGGGCATTTCAGAGTCTCTTAACAGAGTCAAATGGAGCCCAGGAGGGAACTGGGCCAATTCAGTCTAAAGGGGGCCTACAGAAGAGAACTCAGGTGTGGTCAGGCCTGGAGCCTGTCTACAGACTCAGAAGCCATGGTGAAATACATGGAAAATAGACCAAGGCAGGAATGCCATCTTTTCCAGAAGGCCACACCTGCCTGCTCTGCGGGGTCCCAGGACAGGCTCTGGGCCACTGGGTGCTGCGCTGTGCTTAGCCAGGGGAGGCTGAATGCGTTCTCCTGAGGCCTGCTCTCTGCTTTGTTTCCCTCGCCTTCTCCGCCCCTGGCAGGCAGCACGGTGGAGGAGCAAGGGGTTAAATGCTGAGCAATCGCTGTGACAACTGTCACCAAACTATTTATAGACACATTTATCTCTATAGCTCCTACCAGCCAGCCTGTGACTGCCATTCACAGGCCAGAGTAAGGTTTCAAGTAAACTCATGGACCTCGAGAAAATGAGGGTGAGGTGGCATGCCGAGAGGCTGGGACTGGCTTGCCATCGCCCCAAGCTGCTCTGCGGATACAGTGAAGCCAGCAGGTTCTCTTGATAGGGCGGACAGTGGAGGATGAGTGGTCCTGGTCCTGCTTGACTGGCAGAGGATGAGAGGTGACGATGGCTTCGAGCCTTTTTCCTCCGTGGCCTCAGCTGTAGGCAGGCCAACCCTTAGGTCCCTGTATAGCTGCGAATGCTTAGTGAAGTGGAGGTCAGCACCAGGAGGGCACAGGTCAGCTGTACACTGGCCTCTGGCCCCAAGACTGGGGAACAGCTGGCGGGGCTTTGTTGTCTGCATTGGACCTGGGTCCTCAGCCTCCTCCTTTCACTCTCCCAGGCTCCACCTCTTCTGGGCACTCCAGCCTCTGGCTCTCTGCCCTGTCCTGGCCTTACACCAAATTAGGGGTAAAGAGCTGCAGATGCTGAGCCCCTCTGCCACCAGGAAACTTCGTGGGAGGATAGTGCCACCTTGTGATCTGGCTCCCGGGGACCAGGCAGAGAGTTTTGGGGGGACTGTTTTCCCCCAGGGATCACCTGCTTTCTGTTTTCTCTACTCTTCTGCCTAATGCTGCCCAGAGGTTGGAGAGGAGTGGGGTGTCTGCAGGCATGAGGTCATCCTGAGAACCACCCTCCTCAGGCCAGAACCCCCTTCTTTTGGGAATGGGGGCAGTGCGCTCTGCTCCTCACCCTGAGCTGCTCCACGCCCCCACTCCTCTTCCAGAAGGCTGCAGGTGAGTGGCCATCCTAGCCCTCCAGCCCATCCTGCCTAATAAAGACGTTTATAGTCTTAACCATCAAATAAAGTGCTCAACTCCACCTTGTTCTTCTCCCCTGCTCAGCCACTCTGCAGCTTCATTTAGCAGGCTGGTGGCGAGAGAAGAAAAAAAGAGAAAGAAAAAGAAAGAAAAAATTCATTAATTTTTATTAACAGGGAGAGCCATTTGTTCCCTGTGACAATATTTGACTTGTCGAAATGATTTTCACCTCTGCCACGAGGTGCGCGCTCCCCACATACATCACCCGATTACTCGGAGCGCGCCGGCCGTAGTCATTAGGCAGTGAATTAACGGCAGTCCCTACCCCTATTAATCACCCTGACAAAGGCGTTAGCTCGCCGCTGACCCGAGCACGGCCCACGGACACAGCAGCCAGGGAGAAGATGCGAGCTGGGGGAGGTGACGGTGCTCTGGTGGGTGCCTGGCCTCTCCCTGTGTGCCCTCCCTGCCCGGGTGCTGCAGAGACCTCTTTATTCCTCACTACCCAGCCTGGGGCACAGCAAATAGAGTCCCATTTTACAGTT
The DNA here is from genome assembly GCF_950005125.1 of Chionomys nivalis. Lineage (NCBI taxonomy): Eukaryota > Metazoa > Chordata > Mammalia > Rodentia > Cricetidae > Chionomys > Chionomys nivalis. The sequence goes on along the minus strand of NC_080096.1, from coordinate 1,799,484 downwards.
CAGGAAACAGATGCAGAGAGGCCAGGACGTCCTGGCCACGGTTGTGAACTGTCAATGAATATCACCAGAGTTCTGATCTAGACCTAATTCCGATCCCAATACCCTGGCCACGGTTGTGAACTGTCAATGAATATCACCAGAGTTCTGATCTAGGCCTAATTCCGATCCCAATACCCTGGCCACGGTTGTGAACTGTCAATGAATATCACCAGAGTTCTGATCTAGGCCTAATTCCAATCCCAATACCCTGGCCATGGTTGTGAACTGTCAATGAATATCACCAGAGTTCTGATCTAGGCCTAATTCCAATCCCAATACCCTGGCCATGGTTGTGAACTGTCAATGAATATCACCAGAGTTCTGATCTAGACCTAATTCCGATCCCAATACCCCCATCATCCATCTTGGCTCTAACATCTCCCACTTGAAGGGAGGCGTTGGGGAGCTAGAATCCGTTTAGAAACCTGGAGTGTGTCTCTGACTCTAGTGGGCTTCGTAAGAAGGCTTGCTGACCCTACACAGTCAATTCTGACTGTTGATGGGGCCCCAAGATCAAGGGTCTAAGGAACTGTTTTTGTGGAGTTTGGTGTCTAAGCCCCAATCTGTGGGATTTGTGGTACAAAAGGAAAGAGTTTTCTTTGCATGCATGCTGGACGCCCCCACTGAACAGGTGAGGGTCACAGAGGCTGGGACAGGAAAGTCCCTGACACCACCTAAGACGCCACCCCCCTCAAGAAGCTCCTAATGACTGCACATCACAGCCGTTTCTTGGGCTTTTTGTCTTGGAAGACCTCATCTCTAGAGGGTCACAGATCCAGGGCTATAACTGGATCCTCTGACTCAAAACATGTGCTGTGGGTGTGGCCAGGTCTCACTGCAGACGGGAGCCCCAAGAGCAGGACCCACCAGACTCTGGGAATTGTCTGGAGACCCCACGGCTGCTCACCCTCAGAAGGGAGGGATGGCTCCCTCCTGCTGGGACTTTCCAGGACACAGTGAGATTTCTCACAGGCAGGTCAGGTGACTGTACCCTCCAGCACCATCGGACCCTCAATCCTTGACGTACTTTCACCATATTTTCCATGTTAATCCAATTAATCAGCTCTACCTTTTAAACCAATTTCTTCGAATTAATCCGGGTGTCAGATTTGTATCTTAGTCTGGGCTGAACCCGAGTTTGACAGAGCTGGGGAGGTGAGAGAGGCGGCTCTTCACACACTATTTTTTTCTTCTTCTTTCTCTGGACTTCTTATTTTTTATGCCTCAGCAAATTTCCTAATTGTCCTCATTAGCAGCTAATTTACAAGTCTCAACCCTCTTTCCACCTGTCCCTTTCATCGCGTACTTCTCAAGATTGGAAATAGCCACTTGCTCACTTGTGTGGATGCTGGTTCCCGGCTTCCCGAAAACAAGGCAAAGCCGGTGGGATCAGAGAGGATTCCAAAGCCCTAGGAGATGACAAGAGGGGCCCTTCCTCTGCCTGGGGGAGAGGGGGCTACAGAGACTATACCAGAGTATGAAACATGATCCCTGTGGCTCGCACCCTGACCTCCTCCTCTGTAGCCTACCTCTGCCCCTAGTTCTGTGACCTGAATTCAAGTCTCGCAAGTGGATTTCCAGGGAACTGAGAGCAGTTTTGCACTCGAACACTGACTGATTTTGAGGAAGGACTTGGCTGGGGTGATCTTTAGAAATTCTCAAATACAAGGGTAACTGTGGTGGGCTTGTGCTTCAGCTGAGGCTTTGACCTTGGAAAAATACTTTCCAAGGTCATTGCGGACAGTGACATTGGTGCAGACTAGCATCCACCGAGCCCTTGCCACTTACAAGGCCCAATCCAAGCTGGCCCGTGGTATCTCCCCAGGAGTCCCTCTAGGTGAGGCAGGCAGAGGGAGAGGAGAAGCTGGTTTAAGGCCTGAGCACCCTTACTCCAGGCTCCAGCTGTAGATGCTTGACAAGAGTCTTGAGGTTTCTGGGTCTCCTGGGGTCACCTATGCAGCACGGCTACCTTGAGAATCAGTGGCTTCCACTCAGAACCCAAATGCACTGGCGTGGGGACGGCTTTCCTTCACAGGGGAGAACCTTGGGATTGCTCAAAGAGAAACCAGTTCAGGCTTGGTTCTGGCTTCTACCCACCTGTCTCTCCAACCACCAGAATGTGCTGGTGATTACATGGGAACAGGAGGTTTGCACCTTGTGGTCGGGGCACTGAGACAGCAGGACAGGAGGAGGCGGTGGATCCTGGGTAGTCTATCTCCTTATTCTTTCTTTTAAAAAATTAGCATTTGCTTTAATTACTTTAAAAATAATCGCATATCTTTATTTATCCACATATTTAATGTGTGTGTGGAGGAATTGGTTCACTCCTTCTACCATGTGGGTCCTAGAGACTGACCTCAGAAGTCAAACTCGGTGGCAAGTCCTTTACCCACTGAGCCATCTTGTGGGTCCTCAGTTCTTTGAGGAGTCTCATCCCCAGGTCAGAGGCAGTGGCCAAGAAGGCTCTGTTTAATGGAGCCTAGAGCACCCATGCATAGCAGAAGTGATATTTCCCAACATCTGAGCTCCTCCCCGGCGAATCTGGGGGAGGGGTGTCCATTTTTTTTCTAGAATCTTCTATACAGAGACCCTTGGCGTGCTGTTCCTCAGCCTAACGTACCTGGCCCATTCTGCCTTGGCTGGGCCTCCTGGGCACCTGAGATGTGTCTGGGTATCGCTGTCCCTAGCCTAGCAGTCAGGACCACGACTTCTGAGCAGCACTCGGGGCTGTTTCTCGTTACTGCTTACATCGGTTTGATTTTCTCTGCTACGTGAAAGATGACGGGCAAAGTTAGACCTGAAAATCATGAAAACCATGATTTCCCAGCAGTTAGCAAATTTCATCCAGACAGAAAGCAAGGTGATGTTTCCACATGCCACTCAAGACCAGGTAGGAGAAACCTGGAGCTTGGAGGTGCTCACCCTACCCACTTTCCTGCAGTAACTCCTTACTGGGCCTTCCCTCGGCTTGTTACTTTGTTAAACGTTTGGTCCTGTGGTACTTCACAGCAAAGGCTACACGCCTTAATCATCCCCGTCTTAATTATCCCCAGGGGGACTAGACAGGGAGGGTTCCCAGAGCCTTTGTTATTGGCCCAAATGGTCTGTGTCTGGGTCAAGCACATGCCAACCGATGACAGAGGAATGGTGACCATGGTGGGGAGACACCTGGCATTGGCACTCCGTGATGCCAGGGTAAGGACTGGCCTACTGCTGACCAGAGTTAGAACCTGTTCCTGCTAACCTCAGCGTACCCTGTAGGAGCTGGGTACCCATCTGAAAGCTGAAGCCCTGAGGCTCAGCAGGCAGGACTCTACAGCCCCCTTTTCCTCAACAGAGTCCCTTCCCCTGCTGCAAGCCTTGCCCCACGATCACAACAATACGTTGTGACCTCATTCCCTCTTGGGTCAGCTCACTTGACCATGCCTCTTGCAAGCCACTCGCCTGCCTCGGGTACTTAGAGAGCAATCTCTCATGAGGCCACGCCACCTTCCAGGCACACATCTACCACAGCTTGATCTGTGGTCAGCGACGCTTTCGGACTGCCAGGTCGGAGCTCAGCCGAAGGACCCAGGTGCAGCTCCAATCTGCAGAGTTCAGCCTTCCTCACACAGCCAAGCGCCGCCTGTGACCCAGAATGCAAGGAACTCATTCCTGAAAGCCATCAGTCCCCCTCCCACCCCCGGAAGACTGCCATCGATCATGTTTCCAAAAATTAGGAACAAGAAGGCAAAACCTTTTAGTCCACAGAACTTTGTCTTCTCAGATTGCCCATTTCATTGTTTGCCAACTCCAGACAACCTAAAATTATTTTAAATCATTTTTGAATCTTAGAAAGCCACAGAAATAGAATGAGTGTCTCTATCACACACTGCACTTTCGCTCTTGGCTGGATGTCTGAGTGGCTCATCAACCACACAGTGGAAGTCCACAGGAGACATGGGACTTGGGGCCTCGGAAGCAGCTGCTGTAGAGGAACGGGAATGGCAGGAGGGTGTCTCAGCAGTGGAGGGGCACACTGACTCGGGGGCTTCCTCAAAATCTGAGGAATAAGACATGAGTGGGTATTTATGGCCCCTGGGTCCTAGTGCCCCCAAGTTCATATTGGCCTCTCTATCGCCAGCTCAGTCTGCCACCAGGACGCTTGCAGGACTGGGTCCTTAGCCGAGGGTGGATTCCTAAGGTGAGCCCTCCCCTGTGTGACTGTGCCATCATAAACAGGAATACAGACACAAGCATACACCAAGGAAGTCTCTTTTGTGAACACAAAGGAGGTTCAGACCCTTCAGAGCCTCTTGGGAAACCTGTACTTCAGACTCTGGGATTTCCAGAGGATAAATTCCTGCTGTTTGGGGCACCTGGTCTGGGCTCGTGGCTTAGCCAGTCCCAGGAAACCAATACACCTGTACTCTTAGTTACCAGGTTTGGATAGTGGCTTTTAACTAAATGCCAATATGCCAGCCACTAGGGGGTTCTGGGTTTGGTGGGTTATTCAAGCCCAGCGGGTCTATATGATCTACCTGGAGGTTCCCACACCTCCTTGCAAGATCTCTGGAGATCCCAGGGCCCCAGAAGCATGGCTGAAATGGCCCTTTCACCTTTGAACCTTGCTTTCTGACTGCTAACATTCCTTCTTTACAAAGCAGGGATGGCAGGAATAAAGGAGGAGACGGCGCAGCAGTATTTACCGGAAAGCAAACCTCTGTCTGAGTCAGTGTGGTCACTGCCTTCCACTCTGCTGCCTGGTTGCTGTTGATTCTAAATTACTTGCTTCCTGGAAACTGTCATCTTCCTAACCAGGTCTTTGCAAAGCTGGGGAAGGGGGGCATTTACTAAAGGCTGATGCCTGGCCATGCTGGCAGGCCTATGACCTAGAGCAGCACAGAGAGGCAAAAAGGAGGCGAGCACTGCACAGGCTGCTAACCACGGAGGATCCTGAGGATGTCAGAACCTGTTTACTGCCCTGGAATAAAGTGATCTTCTGAAAACACGGGCCAGCAGATCCACGAAGACAGAAGGGCTACAGGGGTGGGGGTTTCCTTGAGTGATAAGGCGGTGGTAGGTATAAAGAATGTCAATGGTCACACAACCCGCAGGGCAGATTCTAAGACACCAGAGAGCAAGCACACTGCCGGGCAACCAGAACGACACATCTCATGTCTCATATTCTACCAGAATTCAAAACACAAAGCTGTTTCTTGGAATCGGGTTCCCCACATCACAGACAACCTCTCCTATCGGCTTCCAAAGGAACCCTTCGTCCTGGCCGGGACTGGACCTCCTTCCAGCCACAGTCACACGTGTTTTTGATGGTACACCTAGCACAGAGTGACTTTGCACAAGAAATGAAGAAGGTCCATAGTGGGCTGGATTCCCGGGGCCTCGGGAGCACAGAAAGGAAGGGTAGAGCCCCTCCGTGTTCTGGGGCTCGTGACAGAGTGCCTCCTGAGCCGGCCCGGCCGTGTCACTTGGAACACAAAGGGCACTGCCAAGGAAGGGATTTTTAAACCTAATTGTTCCCATTTCTTTTGTTAAGTGTCTTTAGGGGTGCCTGGAGATCTGCTCGCAGGGAATACAGAAAAAAAATATGTGTGAAGGCGCACACTGTGGAACTTGTAAACAAGACTGAGATGTAGCCACTCTTGCCTAAATCAAGAAGTGCCACATGCAAATTTTTATGTGCTGGGTAGAAATCCCTACACAAATGTCTGATATTCAAGAAAAACCATCCCAGCTCCCTCCTGGCCTGGGGTTGGCTTGCGGCTGGGGGCCATCTTTGGTGACCAGCTTCTCCTGCAGCCGAGCGGGCAGGGGACACTTAATTGTGGAGCCCGTTTGCTGGCAGGAGGCCCTGCCTCGTCCAGCGGGCAGCCAGCATGATAATGAGACAGTTTCTATGGAAATGAGCTTTATAACTATTCATTTTCTCCCCATTCCAGACCCATCCACAAAGAGGTTTTCCAAAATGACCCCCATTTTCCTACCCCCAACATCTCCTCACACCATTGCCTGACCCGCTAATCAGCTCGAGGAGAAAGGAAAGAGGAAATGCCGCTCTTTGACAAGATGTGGGAAACCACCTCGATTTGTGCTCGGTGTGGCTGTGACCAGAAAACAAAGCACCCTCGCCGGATCCAGGGGCCAAGTTTCAAGTAAACTTTTCCGGACGCACCGAGCAAGTGTGTTTTTGTGTGTATTTTCTGGTAAGATCTGAGCGCTGCTTTGCCACTTCTTAAGAACCTCTGAACGCAGCTCTGTTCTGCCAGAACGTTCTGTGTCGGTCTCCTTTCCTGCTGCCCTCACCTGCCAGCTGCTCTCCTGAACCTTGTGTGTCTCCAATCAGTAGAGACCAGGGAGGGAGCTCAGTACTCCCAGCCCACGCTGGACTTATCAGTGATGGAGAACAGAACAGCGGGGATGGGTTTCACGGACCTGTATTTTTGCTGTATTTTCCTGAGCCTTTTTTAAGGTCTGTAGATGAACAGGAGGCAAGGTGCAGAGATGGGATGGGGGAAGGCGCGGGTCCTGCTCAGTCCCTTATCTGGATTTGATAAGGCAGCTAATATTTAGGAGCCTTGGTTGTTCTTCCCAAAAATTCAAGTAGGCAGGGAACTTCACCTGCAGAGTGCAAAAAGTGAACAGGTCACTCTGGCTTGGCGTCTCGGGTCAGACCTCTTTATTTAATGGGATGTTGCTTCAGTTAGATGTGGATCTAGGACACCTAGAGAGAGATCAGAGATGTAGGGCCTACCCAGAGTCCTCCATGGGAAGGAAGGATGGGGGGCAGCTCTGAAGGTCATAGAGTTACTGTGTACCATAGATTCTGTGCACCGTAGGCACCGCAGGAACGCTAGGTGAGTTCATAAATGAGGGTAAGAGAGAGGGTGTCAGGGGATATGGCAGTTCTGGCCATGCCATCAGAACTGATACGCACTGGGTACCAAGGACACTGGAGTGTAGGATCTGAGGTGGCTACAGTGCCCAAGAAAAAGGCTCTGCCATCCACTGGCCATATGTCATCTTTCCATCCTGTTCAAATGCCATGGTCCCACTGCTGGCATCTGGGTGCCAGTCCCACTTCTTGGGGCTACTGTCTAGCCACGTAGCTGCCTATGACCAGAACCCCCCCGGCATGCTCCTGAGAGAGTCCCTTGAGTGCCCAGTCTAGCTGGCCGGCTAGAAAATGAAACCATGAGACCCCTAAGTGGTTGTGACAATTTGATAAGCAGCAGAGAATTGTTGGGAAAGTGTTTCCGAATAAGATGTGGGATATACTGGCACTCAAGAAGTAGCCACGGTTTGTTTTGACCATATTTGGCCCGTGTTCCCACATACCCTGCATTTTGTCTAACGAGCTGATTTTGGGGGATCACACCTTTCCCTAGCAGCCTCCTCAGGCAGTGCCCCTCTTTGGGGAGAGATATGCTGACTGCAGGTTCCCAGGTGAAATCCTGACTCCAGAACCTCAGACTGTGGCTGTCACCTGAAGAGGTCTGGCGTTAGAGAGTGGACAGCAGGGACTTACCCAGCACAACATGAGCCTTGGTAAGAAGCCATAAGGGCACAAAGGCACATGAGGACAGTCCTGCAGAGACACGGGGAAAGTACCATCTGCAAGCCAAGGAGAGAAGCCTGGGGAGGAGCCAGATCAGAGACCTTGGCTTCTGACCTCCAGAACTACATTTGAGCTATTGAATGCACTGTGCTCTGATCGCTTCCTTATGGCTGCTGAAAGAGACACATGGTGTCTTCTTACCTTCCCATAATGTGTCTCCCTGTCTGCCTCCAGGGCCCCAAGTCCATATCCCAGGTAGAGGCCTGATGGCTGCCCTGGTGGGCTAACTCTTTTAAAGAAAAATATTCAACAAACCATCAGTTTAGCCCTTTTTTCTTCCTCCACAATGCTGGAGCCTCCCTTAGAAGCAGAATATAAAACCACAGCTTTCTTTAGGTCTTGTGAGACCAATTTTAAAATTCAAGGCAGAAAAAATGATGCATCAAAAAATAATAATTAACAGAATCGAATTTAAATAACCACAGTACACGCTCAATGCAAGGTAGGTTCTAAGGTTCGACTTAGTTGTGACTCCCTCTTTGGGACTGTCACCTCCTTGAGGGAATTTGCAGTCCCCTTTCTGCCCTGGGCCTTCTTTTCTGAATAGCAAGGTCTACCCTCATTCAGTTTACAAGGAGAAGCGGATCAAAGAACTTTCCTCTCAGAGGGATTGAAGAAGTGCCTGGAACTTGGGGAAACCACTGCCAGACAAAACACCACAAACAGAATTAACAAACTACACAAGTTCAAGTTCCATAAAAGAGAAGGAACATGCAGACTGAATTTGGGACATAACGCGGACCAAAAGATTATGGGCTGTTTATTGAAATTCAAATTTGGCTGGGTGTCCTGCTCTAGTGTCTGCTCAGTCTGGAGTGTGACGATTTGGAGCTGATTCCAGCCCGGGGACTGTGTCATGTCCTACCCAGCGTGGGGAAGTTTGTTTACAGGGAATACAAATTCATCAAGTGTACAACACTTGATGTCCCAATCAGGGGATTGTACTGTGTGCTTCCATAAAGCAGGCAAGCTGAGGTGTGAGCCACCGTGCTGTCTCAGAGGAAATGATCCTCCTGAGAGTGTGGGAGACAGGAGACACAGACCAAGAGTGGATCAGAGAGAGGTTCTCTCAGAGAACGGGATGGAGGACTTTCATTTTCAGAATATGTGCTGAATTCTCTACAGTCGGAATTCATTACATCTGTAATAGCATATGTTTTTATCATGTTTAAGTTTCACTTACGTCAAAGTAAAGGCAATAATGGGAACAAAATGACGTCTTGAAGCTGGAGCAGACACCCCTACCTCTGGAGCAGTACGAGGAGGCTGATGTTATTGACAGGATCAGGGGTGGATCCTTAGATAACCTAGGAATCCAGGGCAGCGTTGGCTGGTTCCAAGCAGCCCAGAGACTCTGCTCATCTTACATGTGGCTAGGGCCAGTTTGGTGGGCAACTTACTCAGAACCACCCAGCGTGGCCTCCTGGACATTATAAAGTGTACCAGGATTGAGCCTGGGACTCTTTCAGAAACCAGTTTAGACCTCACTATTCCAAGGTTCAAGAGAGTCTAGCCCTCCATGTAGTTTATAACCTGCAGCCCTGACTTCCCTATCGTCCGTGGCCTGCTCCCTCTCATCTCTGACCCACCTCCTTCCCCATAGCTAGCTCCTGCATCAGCCCATTGCTGGGAGGAAAGCCAGAACCATGTCCCCCACCTGTGGGCAGTTAAGGAAGTGCCTAGAGCCTGGCAGAAGGAGTCAGACAAGCTCCACAAGCAACACAATGCAGCAGGGGCCCATGGATACAAAAATACGCAAGCTGAATCTGGGACATACTTGTACCCAAAGATCATGAACTCTACTGAAATTCAGGTTTGCCTGGGTGTCCTGCCCTTGTGTCCGCTCAGTTTGGCTACCCCAGTGTTCTCTTCTCCTCACTCTGTGAGCAAGGTGGGATCAGGTAAGCAGGTATGGAAGCCTCTGTGCTGGAAGACGGGGCAGCGATGGCTACCTCTGAGCCTCCTATTGAGTCCCGGCTCTGCCCAGACACATTGATCCCACATAGTGCTCTGTGCAAGTACACCAGTTAGACCTTAAGTCCCTTTGGCTCCCTGCCCCTGACTTATGGAACGGCTGGTGTTTTGAAGGCATCTGGCGGCTCGCTGAGAACTGACGTCCACCCCTGAGTCCTGGAAGCCTCATGGTCAATGCGGAGACCTAGATAAAACTGATCTTGTCTCCCCTCCCAGTGCAGAGAGCAAGCCTGATGGCATTCTCAGGACCCAGGGTCTGACTCTGACGTCCTACAGTCACCAACGCTGGGAAGAAGCTGCGCGCTGGATCCTTCCCTGGAGTCTGAGGGCCTGGGCCTCTTTAAACAGGTCTAAGGGAAAATAACAAACCCTCAAAGCAGAATTATGTTTGGAGAGAGAGAGAGAGAGAGAGAGAGAGAGAGAGAGAGAGAGAGAGAGAGAGAGAGAGAGAGAGAGAGGGAGAGACTCAATGCACAGTCCAGCTTTCACCAGTTAACAAAAATCTTTCCAAACTAGAAAAACGTTTTGCCCATCTTTGGGGGTGCAAATTTGGGTTTGGACCAAGGCATCTTTTGAATGACAGCCACTGACACGATCTAACCTTGAAAACAGAAGAAACAATCACTGGGGTGGAATCACCCCCCCACAAAAAAAAATCGCCTAAAATCAGACTGATAAAAAACAAAATTCAAAGGACCACAGCCAAACTCAGGGCAAGGACCTGCACGCTGGGAGCTGCAGCCAGCCCCATCTGTTGCTCGGGGCAGCTGGACCCTCCCTCATTCTATCACAGCTCAAAGTAGGTTATCTAAATAAATGGGAGAAGAAATCAAGGAGATATATTAGCGTGGAGGGGTATTCGTCATCGCCTCTGTCCTTCCTTCCCCAAGAATATCGGTGATGAATTTGCAAATGGTTCTGGATTGTGACAGACCTCTTTTCTCTCTTCATTATTTATCCCTTCTCTGTGCACCTCGATTAGAGGCCACAGTGACAAATGCATGAATAAAAGGCAAAGACAATATTTGAGCAATGTGTTGTAAATCTCCTTCTACGCATTATTAATTTAAAGGAGTCCATTACACCCAACAGCTCTGAAGAGGAAGACGAGGTAATGGGAGAATGGTTTCTGCCCGTGGGGGTCAGCGAAAGAAAAAGCAAGATCAGCCCCTTTGAGGCGGGGGGGGGGGGGACACGGGCTGTGCTTTTTACCAAATCCCAAAGCCTTTCAACTGCTCACTTTTAGTGAAAGAAAAGAAAACATTTGCTCCCTCAGACATAATCTCATTCTGCAAAGTAGAGGATGGGTACCATCTGAAAGGACCTCATTTTCCAGCAAATACAAGGGCCAGGATCTCACGGAGCTGGAGAAGGAAAGTGGGTGTCCCTCCCTCGCACCCCCTCGATACAGAAACACCGCTCACGTGAGGAGAAAGAAGAAAGGCAAGCCAGCGGAAGGTGCTGGGCGGGAGAAAGAGTGTTGCAACAATGGAGTGGTCCCTTTCTTCTCCCGAAGAGAATTCACCATGAGTCTGCCTGATGCGAAGACCTGAACAACACAGCAGACAGCGATAATGCAGGCATCCCTGGGCCCAGAGACCATACTAATCAGGCTCAGCCGCACGCACAGCAGCCCCTGCCAAACCCTGCAGCCTGGATTTGCTTTCCCCCTATTTTCTTTCCTTTCAAAATCCTCCAAGAAAGGAGCATGGGCCTCGGATCTCAACACCTGCCTTGGCGGACGAGATGTGTCGGCTGGGATCAAGCCAGTTCTGGGATCTCTCTGGAAAGGCATCTCTTCCAGGGACCTTCCTTGGGAGCTCGGGTGGCGGCCGGGTGGGGGATGGCAGTATCTCACAGATTTGGAGAACCGCAGGACCGGCCAGAAGCCCACCCACCTATAGAGTCTGAAACAAGACTATCGGTAGAGCTGGGAAGTTGGTTGCTGAAAAACCTCCTCCATCTACCCACATGTACCAAAGCCCTAGTTTGGGTGTTTCACTTGGTTTGCTTATAACCAGAGCTCAGTTTCCTTTTCTTTTGCCTCTCTCTGAAGTAGATTTTTTCCAGCAGTGTCCACAGTGCTGTCTCTGAACTGCTTGCTGGGCTCCCACTCACACTGGTGGCGCTTATTCCGTTACATCTACAGCCATCCTATCCTGGGCTCTGCTCCTCTTCCTTTTCCAGGGTATCAATGCTCACCTGCTAGAAGCTGTGATAAGACCCATTTCGAGGGGCTCAAGAGCACTGGGGATCAGTTGAATCCCGGGGCACACAGGAGCGGAAGGAGTAAGAGTGTCCTTCAAGCTGCCTAAGGGTGGAGCCCAGGGCCCCGAGGCTGCCGGACGCAGAGGGTGGACCCCGCAGTCAGCAGACCCTATACTTCAGCTCATCTCTCTCTCTCTGAAATGTAAAGCCATTCTTCCGAAACTTGTCAAAGTCCACCAGGAAGTGCACAGCTCTGTCCCTAAACCCACCCACCCACCAGATTGATGGGTTGATATGAGCTCCCCCTGCCCGAAGTGTTCACCAGCCCCCACTCCGTGGGAGAGTGCACCGGCCCACAGTGACAGCCCGACAGTCCATTTAGGGACTCGGTGGTGGATTGTCAGGCAGATCCTAATGATTCATCACCGACCCAGCCTGGTGACAGCCCAGCGGCACACACAGGCAAACAGTGGTAGGGCCCAGTGGGACCTGCAACTCTAAAGTCGGAAACTCACAGACAAAAGGGCTCAGGATGGCGAGACCGGTGGGAACGGAGAGGAATCCCTAGACTGGGTTAGCCTAATTGCTTGGGAAGCTGTGGCTTTCTTTGACACGGAGCAAGTGAGGGGAAGACTCCCTGGTAACATGCTAAATCAGAAGTTTCTGATGGCGGATGTCGATGCAGATATGCACATATTAATTTGAATTTTTAAGACAAGTGCCGCATGTTATTAATATAATTGCCAGTTGTGGAAGTGGTGTATTTATTGCGTTTTTCTCCACCGCTTTGCGCTCCAAGCTTCTCAATGGTACAAGGGTTGCGTTCAGCTGGTGTTTACTGAGCATCTGACTGTTAATCAGCGTAAATTAAATGTGTACTTGAAACCCTCACTTAAAGCCCAGCTAATTATTTTTTGATCCAAACAGGACTGCCTTTTCCAGAAGGGTGAATCGGGGGCTCTCTGGGGACCAAACGATAGTGAGAGAAACCACTGCCAGCTTCGGGGATCAGCCTCCAAAATGATGCCCCAGCAACTTTCGGCACTCCGCTTTCCTTTCGGGGAAAGGCGAGTTGATTCTGCACGAGCCTGCTGTGCTACAGCCTTGCTGTCAGCCCTCCACAACGGAGCCATTAGGGATATGCGTGTGTGGCTTCTCCCCCTGGACAACCAGCTGCTCACTGGTTGTGTGTCAGCTGCATGTCCGATTCAGCTGCACACGGACCACATTCCCAGTATGTGTAGCTGGATAGAATACGGTTCAAATCACATGACACAGACTCAGCACACAGGCTTGCATGCACTCACATGCTTGTGCAGATAAAGACAGACCCGCACATACGTGCACACACCTAGCTCAGGGCTCTAAGCCCATCCTTGACTCTTCCCAGGCCCTGGTCCTCAACCCTCCCAGATCCCTCCTGGTCTGACCGATCTCAATGCCTCCCCAGCAGTGATCCAGAAACACAGAGAAGAAAAGAGGTGAAGGAATCCTGCTGCAAGGCAAAGCAGTAAGAGAGGAGCAAGTTCCACCAAGGAGTTGGCTCTGGCCTACTGAGTTCCCTAGATAACTCTCTGACAGAGGCCTTGGAAGCACGGCTTCTGTAGACCTGTTTGCTTCTCCATTTGAAGACCCTTTAGTAAGAGAAGAAAAAAATGAATATCCCAGTACCCTAGCATGGGTATGCTTTTGAAATAAATAGTTTCATCGATTGATTGATGATTGATTGACAGCATCTCATAAAGCCCAGGCTGGTCTCAAACTTGCTATGGAGCCAAGGACGACCTTGAACTCCCTATTCTCCTGCCTCTGCCTCCCAAACGCTGGGACTGCAGGCCTGCACCACCTCACCTAGTTTACACTAATGCCAGTGATTGGTGCAGGGTGCCATGCATCCTGACAAGCCCTCTACCAGTGCAGCCACCTCCCTGGAACACTAGAAAGTAGTTTAAAGAAAGTTTTCCTTGTTTAATTTTAACTTTCATATTTTAAATATTTAATTTAAACATTTTGCATATGAGTGTTTGTCTGCATGCATCTCCATATACCACATGTGTGCAGGGCCACAGAAGTTAGAAGTGGGCATCAGATCCCCTGAAGGCGGAGCTACTGATGGTTGTGAGTCACTGTGTGGGTGCTGGGAACTTAACCTGGGTCCCCTATAAGAGCAACAAGTGCTCTTAACCTCTGAGTCATCTTTCCAACCTTACTCTTTGGACCGCTAGGAGCTGTGTCCATTTCCACAGTCTTCATTTAATAAGAAAGAAACACGCTTTAGACACGCTTTAGACACGCTTTAGCGCCTCTCCTCAAGCCACGCGCCAGTGAATGCACGATCAGATTAGTGGAGCTTCTTGCAGATTCTGCAGGTGTCTGGTCTGTACCCCATCCGGGCTATCTGAGGCTACTTTCTCCTGACACGGTTATAAAGAGCAAAATTCATGTATGCATCAAGGCTGGACATATCCCCAGCTGAGACCTTGGCCTTCTGGGTGGCAGAGTCAAGAAAAACACCTGGGTCCCTGGCCCCCTAGAGCTCTGAATGCTACTGCCAGGAGAATGTGTACCTGGCCCAGGTCCCAGGGTGTGCTGGCTAGCTTTATGTCAACTTTGTACAAGCTAGAGTCACCGGAGGAAAGGGAACTTCAATTGAGAAAAATGCTTCATTCAGGCTATAAGCAGGTCTGTAGAGCGTTTTCTTTCTTTCTTTCTTTTTTTTTTTTTTTTGGTTTTTTTGTTTTGTTTTGTTTTTCGAGACAGGGTTTCTCTGTGGTTTTGGGGCCTGTCCTGGAACTAGCTCTTGTAGACCAGGCTGGTCTCGAACTCCCAGAGATCCGCCTGCCTCTGCCTCCCGAGTGCTGGGATTAAAGGTGTGCGCCACCACCGCCCGGCCTTGTAGAGCGTTTTCTTAATTCATGATTGATGTGGGTGAGCCCAGTCCATGGGGAGTGGTGCCATTCTGGGCTGGTGGTCCTGGGTTCTATAAGAAAGCAGGCTGAGCAAGCCATTGGGGAGCAAGCCAGTAAGCAGCATCCCTCCCTGGCCTCTGCATCAGCTCCTGCCTCCAGGGTCCTACCATGTTTGAGTCCTTATCTTGACTGCCTTTGATGATAAACAGTGATGTGGAGATGTAAGCCAAAACAAACAACAAAAACAAAAACCCGCTTTCCTCCCCAACTTGCTTTCTGGCCACAGTGTTTTGCCGAAGCAATAGAAACCACAGCAAAGACACAGAGGTGACAAAGGCTGTTCCTAAGGGACAGTGAGTGCGAACCCATTTTAGAAAAGCTACTGTCCCCTTTCAGCTGTGCCTTCCCCAATCAACATTGTCACGAGCCGGCCAGTGCCTCTCTGTTTTAATCCATGAAGTAGACAAAAGCTAAGTTCGTGAATTTGTGGGCTTTCTCTAGTGCAGCAGTGCCTAGCAAAATCTCAGCACAAAACGATGCTCCCTACCGGAGGTCCACCTGAACTCATGCACACCGGCCTAGCCCACTGAGGTAAACCCCGGAGGGCAGTGTGGGATCAGCTGACGAGCGCCCTCCTGTAAGCCAGGCCACTTCCGCAGTCTCCCTGGGTCAAGCTGGGTACTCAGCAGCCTCATCGGTTTTAGACAACCGATTTACCTGTCCCCTGCACTCTGCTCCCTCTACCCAGGTCTGGCTCCATCCCCATCTGCTCAGAGTCACTGGATTCTTGAGGAGCAATCCTTTCTGGAAGTAGACTGAGCTAGCCTGCTCTACTTTCTAAAGAAAGAACTGAGGATCGGGGCTTTCTCTCTCCCCAAGATCCTCTACGTGCCTGGACCATGGTCAAAGTCAACAGTGTCTCCATCTTACCTCACTCTGTCAGCCCACCCAGCCCCACCACCCCCTGCATCCCTCACACATCCCCACACCTACTCCCTACACACACCCCAGCTTTCCACCATCCTTAAAAGGAGGAATTCGTGGTCTGGAGGACTTGAGTGACCCACAAGTGCCAGCAGAGCTCTGATTAAAGTCTTGACCCCTCACCTCCCACCTCTCCACACCTGGTCAGAACTGTGACCTCACAGACTACAGAAAGGTATCAACAATTGCCTTGGCCTTCTGAAATGGCTTCCAACACAAATTAGATCAAAGATGAATCAGGGAACCCCGAAAAGTTCCTAGGGACCCCAGCTTCCTTGGAGACACAGGCGGGAAGTGAAGCTCTCCCGGGCTTCTGTAAGCAGCTGCTGCTGTGACTGAGTCCAGTCCAGCAGGACCCCAGCATCTGCTGTGTGATGAGTCAGGACATGGACCTGGATGGCACAGAGCCAAGGGTCTTCCCTCCCGAAGGTACCACTGTATGTGCCATGCTCTAGTCTTCTTCTCTGGTGGTCTGATAAAACGCCGACCAAAAGCAACTTGGAAAGGGGGAGGTTTGTGTGGCTTACACAGGTTGCAGTCCATCATTGAGGGAAATCAAGGTGGGAACTGATCAGGGAGAAACAGAGATACTGCTTCCTGACTTGCTTCCTCTGCCTTGTCCAACTACCTTTCTTATGCATCCCAAGACCACCTGCCGAAGACACAGACACGGGACATTCTGATCAAGGCAATTCTTCAACTGAGGTTCCCTCTTCTTAGGTGACTCTAGGTTTGTGTCAAGTGCACATAAATTGCCATGATAGCCTATGCACAGGGTGCCAACCAGGTGGAGGGGACAGCCTGCAGGAGCTACCAGTCAAGTGAAATGCTTTGGCCCAGGCGGGCCCACTTGGCTTGAGGCAGGTAAGTCCCCCAGGTGAATCACCAGGCATTCGACTTAACTACCAAGTCCCCTGGTGGCCCAGCTCCAACCAGTGTCTATGAGTCATCTGTGCACCCCCAAATTCAGAGGAATGAAGTAGAGCACTCTCTTTTTTAATTCCCATCCCTTTTAAGTGAAGCCTCATCTTGTTATAAGGGCTAGAATCAAGGCAGGATATGAGCTACCTCATGCTTGACCTCAGTGGGCAAGGAGAGACGTCTCCATTTTCACTTCTACAGATGAAAATGAAACACAGGCCTCTTACATGCCACTCACTCCGTAGAGAAGCCTACCATTCAGTAGGTGTCTGTTATACACACAAACATGTGAGTTCTGATACCCAGTTCCAGGCATTGTAGCATGCATCTGTAACCCTAACATTAGGAAGGCAGAGACTGGCAGATGCCCTGAGCGCCACGGCCAGCCAGGTTAGCCCAAACTGCAAGCTCTGGGTTTAGTGAGAGACCTCGCCTTAAAGTATGAGGTGGCAATGATTGGAGCTGTACCTCATTGGTTAACAGCACTGGCTGCTCTTTCAGAGAACCTAGGTTCAACTCCTGACACCCATGTGACAGCTCACGGCTACCTATAATTCCAACACCAGGCAAGCACATGAAATGTAGACATACATGCAGTCAAAACCACTCATACACTTAAAAATAAATTTAAAATATAAGTGCCTTAGAGATAGAATTCATTTGATTTTTTTTTAAAAGATGGAGAGCAAATTGGAAAATACACCTAACACTGACCTGTGGCTTCCACATGCGTGAGCACATATATGCACACTCACTTACACACACACACACAAAACAAACAAAAGACCACTGGGTTCTCCGATTGTTCCCCGGGAAGCCGAGGTGTGTCGTTTCTGTCAGAAAGAGATGTAGAGAAGTGAAAGAGAACCCAAGAAGCTGTATGGTGCCCTTGTTCTGATGAGCAAGGACACCATACAGGTGTATGTGTATGATCATACATACATGTGTATGTATGATCAGGTGTGTTCCGACCCTCTCCTCTCTCTTCTCACGGGAGCCCTCGAGAGCAATCAAAGTCATTGCATCCAGAAAATTCCCCCACTGAGGTGGGGAAAAGGCACAAGCCTGCTGAGTCTGTCAAGGCATACTATGTCTGTGCTCAGAGAAGATGGTGGCAAATGCAAAGGTGACCGGGCTTTCCGGACTAATCCATGGTCACCATGGCAGCTCTCAGAGAGCTTAACTCCTGAACGACAAGCAAGTGGGAGAAGGTCTCTGAATCAAACATTGGGAGGAACCCCTCCCAGACACCCCTGTTGTTGAAGTTGCTTGAGACACTGCTTAACCATTTGCTAAACTGTGAAACAATAAAGTGCAGACGTCAAGTCTGGGTAAAATGAAGCTCAGAGTCGAGGAGAGACTGTGGAAGAGCCTGACACCACCCATTGGTGCACACAGACGTGCGCTGGCCCTATGTGATCAAGACACCCAGTGATTCTCAACTGACTCACAGAAGGCCGCAGCTACCCAGACCCATCCCTGCCCCACCTCTGTGGCTCGAAGATGGCACACGTGCCATATTGGCCTTTGAGTGGAGTCCTGGCACGTTTCTCTGTTCTTTGGGAAGAGTCAGGTGTATGTCTGGCCATGGCAACTACACTGTGGTCAGCTTATTGCCAAACCTCTGGGTGTGGGTGCTGGAGGTTGTAGACTCCTCTGGGTCAGCTGCCATAGGTAGGTAGAGGCAGAGGTGGGAGGGAGGTGGTGATGGAGGAGGATCCACCCTGCACTGAGCCTGCTCATCAGTACTTTCTCATACCCCTTCCCAACAGTGCTGTTCTCTCAACAAGACTTGATCCGGAACAACCCTCACATCAAAGCCAAGAGCTCCCCATGATCCCAAGGGCAGGTGCCACAGAAATGAGAGCCTCTAAGTCCACAGTCCCCCACCCCCAGAATAATTGTAAGGGTGTCAAAAGCCACACCCTAGAGGTGCCCAGCTCTACCTGGCTTCCATCACACATTGTCCTGGCCTGTCCCTAACTAGTGGTTGCCCATCCCCCATCCACCACTCCTTGCCCTCAGTCTTGTCTTTCCTGAACCTTTTAGGTACTAAACCCAGTCCACACAGCTCACAGGGCAAGCTGACTGTAGCATATCTAAAGTGGATCTGGAAGATGGAGCTGGTCTTCCTGGTGCCTCTGAGCCCTGCTGGCAACCTCCTGCCTCACTGCTCTTGGCTTGGTGTCAGCTACTCTGATACAAAGAGAACTTTCTACAGGACAGCAGGACCAGAGGGGAGCTGATAAGATCAGCTCAGCCAGGACACAGCACAGTCCACCTGACACCTAAGGACCCGGGTCTGGGAATAAGTACTGTGGAGACACAAAATAATCCACTAGGTTGGCCATTTTCTTTCCCTTGACTCCCCACCACCCTGGGCAACCTCAGACTTGCCTTTGTGCTCACAGAACCTCCCACTGGCATCTACCTCTGGCCTAAGCCTCAGGTCTGTGGTGGCAAACCAAGAAGCTTTGGGGGAGATGACTTGCTTCAGGTTCCACAGAGATGGATCATGGGACTGGATTGCCAGCTTCCAAGCACTCCGAAGTATACTTGAAAACAATGCTAAATGCAAATTGGAACTACAATGTCCCCGCAAGGACCCAAAACCATATTTGGGGGTCTCCTCCTTCACAGGACACTGCCAAGCAATGGCAGCCTGTTCTGAGCCCCAAGGTCCCACTTCTCAAACAGAAGAGGGCGAAACAACTAGAAAGAAAGCAGAACAAGGGCACAGGCACACAGCCCGATGCCTGGGTTCCTGGGTCCAGCTGCGTGTGGCAGCACCCCAGCACTGGGAAACATCATTAGTGCAACTAGGCCAGTGACCACTGGCCCCAGGTCTCCTATGTACACATAGTCCTGTCTGAGGGTGGTTTGCTGGAGAAGTCGAGAGCAGGACCGTTTTCCCATGCAACACACTCTGGTACCCAAGGTTTCCTCTTCCTTTCGGGATGCCAGCCAGCCAGCCCTTATGAAGCATCCTCACATGGATACTTAAAGTGAACACACACACACACTCTCACACACATATGTGTGTGCCATCTTTGACAACAGACTACAGCGTGGTATCTCCTAATGCACACTGATTTTGTGAATCACTTCTGTTTGGTGGTGATGTGCACAACCATCTCCCAGATGGCCATTTCTCACAGAGTGGGAATATAGTGACCATCCATTGGTGAGAGAAAGGTGGGGGTGCATAGGGGACAGTACACCCTGAAATGCACAGGGGATGAAGCATTTGCAGGTTAGAAACCCGACACGCCCTGGGTGATACAGAAAGCTGAGCCCCGTCCATCCTTAGGGCAGCTCAGCAGTCTCAAGCACGCGTCTATCAAGGTGGTGCTCACACCTTGATGATTTGTGTGACCCAGGGGGATGTCTGGGGACCTTGGAAATGGTAGCTGACCCCTGGGTGACAGAGCTGTTCACGTGCTGGGGCGATAGGGAGCCAGGACTCACTCAGACAAATTAGATAATTAAATGGAACCCACTAGATAAATTGCACTTTGTAAATGAGATTATCATGAACCTCGGTGGGCAGCCATGACCTCACTGTCTCCGTGGCTGAAGCAGCACTTGACCAGGATCAGTTTTCATCAGCCAGCTCTGTTGTTGGCCCAGAGGCCCCGGGGCTCACCATGCCATCCTTCTGATAATGGCTGGATGGTGGTCACGGATGAAAGGAAATGAGGAAAGATACCCCACTCTGCTGAACACACCCTGGATAAGGATGCTTGCCCCAGGGAAAACAGAGGTTCCATTCTCCCAGAGGACAGCTGGGAATTTCTCTATGGATTATACAAAGTCCTGTCCTACCTGACAGGGCCATGGGGACACTCATAACACACAGCATGCCATTCTGCCCTAGACTACTGGAGACTCCCAGCTGGTCACAAGTCATGCTTCCAGACCCTGAAGTGGGCACGGTCGGGTATGCCTGTTATGCCAGAACTCAGGGGGTAAAGGTGAGAGGTTCAAGGGCAACATGGACTACACAGTAAGACTGTCTCAAAAAGAAAACCAAAGCCACCCCCGTCATGCATGGTAGAGCCAAGTCTGGGCAATGCCTGGCCTGACGTCTCTGCCATTCAGGGGTGGCCCATCAGCTCACTGTGTCTACCAGAGCATGCACACTGTAACTCTGTAGATTCTTCCTGTGTAGCATCCTGGGATTCCAGCTTCCAGCAGGCAGGGAGAACAGGTGTTTTCACATCCTGGGCAAACCCCCAAACAGCCGGTCACAGTATCGGGGAGTTGCCTGCCAGGTGCCTGGGGACCTCAGACAGGGTAATCTAGGCTGATACTGCTGCAGCAAAAGAAGGGACCTCTCTAGTGTTCCTCCCTTGTGTGACTTCTGCTGTTATACACGGTTCTTTACGTGTGTGTATGTCTTTGTGCATTTGTGTTTATGTGTTTATTACATGTGTATGTGCATGTGTTTAGAAGCTAGAAAACAACTTTGGATGTCATTCCTCGAGTCCCATCCTTTTCTTTTTGGCTTTTGTAAAAGATAGAGCTTGCCACTATCCCTAATACACCAAATAGGGTAGACTGGCTGGCCATGAAACTAAGGAATCTTCGTGTCCCACCTCCCCAGCCCCAGGATTACAAGCACACACCATCATGGGATCTAGGGAACCAAATACAAGTCCTTTACCAACTGCGCCATCTCCCCAGCTCTGTACATGGCTTTAGTCTCTCCAGGTGAGATCTTGGTGAGGTGCTGGGGGAGGAACAAGAAGGGAGAGCCTGCCTGGTTTTTTCCCTGTGCAACCCCTGCCTTCACCCACCATGTGGGCAACAGACAGAACCCTGGGGTTGAGGTGCCATGGGACATCTGGGTCCCAGATTTCTGTTCCTGGGTAGTTCTCAACCATGAGATTGAGGGACAGACAGTGCTCTTTGTAGGGCAGGCTCCAACCCATCTACACCTCATCTGAGAGAGGTGAGAACAGAGCAGGCTCCAGCCAGAATGCTGAGTATCTGTGACATGCAGGTGTAGAGAGAGCTGGGGGCTTTTACCTTGCTGTCCCCTTACACCCTGAGTGGCCTCCCCCTTCCTCTTCCCCTCAACCATCTGGCTCATCCACCATCATGCTCTATGCAGTCAGGGTCTGCACCGGCCAAGGGAGCACTGGAGCCTGGACAAGCAGCAGTGATCTTCCTGTCTTGCACAAGCATATTGGATCTGTGAGGCAAAGCTGTTGGCCCTGGGATGAAGAAACTAGGGAGTATGGGAAAGCATGTCAGAGAGCTGCTTGTCCAACTCCAGGTTTGACTAAGGTCATACCAGATGTGCCTGGTACCCATTTCCCTTGGAAAGTCAGGCCACCCGCCTTCCCAGAGCTGCTGGGTCCTTGGGGAGCTAGGTCCTGGGCAGGGTGCTCACAGCATCCCTCTTATGGGCAGTGTTTCTGGGGCTCCCTCTCATTGCACCAGAACCTAGAAGACAGAGGTGATCTCTTCTTCCTAGGTTATAGCCACAGATGCCAGCAGAGCTGTGTGAGGGTCCTAGACAGCAGAGAGAAGGAAGAAATAAAATGGGGCCTCCGTGGATAGGTCAGGTGGGCAGGGGAAAGTCCAGCATGGGTGAGTTTGTATCATCAAACAGTCAAACACAGCCCAGGGAACCCAGGCTCTCTCCATTTTATTTATTTATTTTTGCTCCTTGAAGACACTGGGGAGAAGTTCCAAAGATATACAGATCAAGCAGTCTCTCCTGGCTCCCTCCTTGGGCCAAGTCTCAGATCCCTCTGCATTGACAGCCCAGATGCCCTCAGTGGCCGATAGTTGGGCACAGACATGGGTTCAGCTATTTTTATGAACTGGAAAACTTAAGTGGGGTGGGGAAGAAACATAGTTTTAAGATTAGCTACTCTTTTCTCTAGTAAAGAGAAGATGAGAGAGTTGGAGAGCCAGCCGTGTAAGTAAGCCAAGTAGAGGCTGTAGCTCAACACCCAGGGTATGATACTCCTTGGGGCCCTAGCTACTCTGGGGACCCAGTGCCTGAGTCCTGGTTCTCTGACAGGCAGGTGAGGGGCTCCTGTCTCAATCCACAGCCTGTCTGTGCTGCCCATACTTGCCTATGTGGGGCCCTGACACCAACCAGGGAGGTCTTGACCAAGTGGCTGACAAGCCCAGAACCTAAATACCCAGGTTCCTTCATAGCAACACCAACCTTTCCTTAAGGGGTACAAACCATGGTGCCACTGCCTGCGGCTGCTGATCCACCAGCTCACACTCCCTTCTTATTTTTATTTAAGATGACAGGCCACCAGAAAGACAGACTTCAAGCTTCCGTACACATGCAGGAACCCACCAGCCCCCTGTGTGATCTAATGAGAAACAGCCTATATCCAAGAAAACATTTAGGATTCCTTAACAGAAAAGCTGCTGCCGAGAGACTTTCATCCTGCCTCGGGGTGCTCTGCTTGGGGAGGGCGAGATGGCAGGCGGCTATTCCAGCCACCCCTGTGCCCTGAGCTAACCCTCTCTCTTCAGCACATAATACAATACGCAGGGCCCAGCCAAGCCGTTAAAGCAATTTCCTCTGCTCAGAACCCTTTGCCCCTTCCGACGGTGTTTGCTCCCAGCTTCATGGGTGGCAGGTAATTATATGAATTCCTGGGCTTCCTGATTGGTAAGGTATACACTCAGGTAAATACCCACTCTCTCGGGACCAGGGGACACGGGAATCCAGATGTTGCTGGGCCATGTGTGTCCACACCAGACGGCATTCTAGGAAGAGGCAGATTGAATAAGGCCATTCGTCCTGATGCCCCCAGACCTCCTCGAAACCCTGTATGTTGTACACTTTGGGCACCGGCCTTGACTACCTGCCTTGGATGATCTGTGTGCCCTGATTCGCTTGTCTTCCCTCTGTGAGCATCATCCTGAGACCCAAAAATAGCTTTGCTAGAGAGGGAGAGGCTTCCATGGGACAGTGTGAGACAGAACAGGAGGCTTAGGTCAGGTCTCACTTCAACAGACCAAGGGAGGCCAGTGCTCACCCCAACTCCTGGGACAGAGCTCCCCAAGTCTAGCAGGATGCTCATTGTTAGCACGACCAGATGTTTTCACTCGCTTTTGCAAATCTGCTCCAGGCCTAATACGTCGCTGTTTGTTCTAGAAATCAAAAGGTCTTGCCTGCCTGTGAAAGAAGCTTGACCGCCACCCGCCCTGAGCCCCTCCCTGCCTTCCTGGAGGCCCAGACCCATGAGCGCCCCCAGACAGGAGGAGGGGTGAACACCAAGGTGGCTTTCGTTTCCTCAGCAACTCAGTTTTGTGAGCGGAAGGCAGCTCCCGCAGGCTGGGGGCTCCCACAGTTCTAACCTTGTCTTGGACCACTCTGTGTCCCCAGTGCTGGGTGCCCCTGCATGGGGACAGGCAGTGTGACCTTCAGTTTTAAAGAAAATGCCAAGCATAAAGTATATTTACTTTCTTGGTGGGTTTGATGGTCTCTGGCTCCTGAGGGCCCCAGGGATTAAAACAAGATAGCATCGCTTCTGCTCAGGACAGTGTGAGTCAGGACAGGTCCTTCTCTTGGCATTCACGTGAGCAGCCATGGAGAGACTGTGGCTCTCCCCAAGCTAAGAGGGTGGGATTGTTCTGGTGTATCCGGAAAGTTCTGAGCTTGTCTCAGATTCTCTGTCCTGCTATTTCTCTTTACTCTCCTCTCTCAAAAAGCCAGTCTTGGCAAAGCACAGGGGAATAAGGCCATTCATTGCCACAAAATTTATCATCTCCTTAACAGGGCCTCTGTGGCCACGGAGTTATTTACATCTCGTCGGGATGGACGGACACAGCAACTCCTGGCTCCCAACTCCACAGCCCAGCGGCCGAGGAGGGTCTAGGCTGAGGCCAGGCCGCCTTTGATATCTCACTGATAACGTATTGTACAATTAGATCAATTTGACAATTCCCATTATGGCTGATAAAATATTTATCGAGCCTTGGAGATGATGTCTGATCTCCGTGCCATTTGTTCTGCTAATGGGGGGAGGCTGGCGAGGCTGCAGACAGCGCTCCAAGCCGGCTCCTCATACCCTCCTCCCCATTAGGTTTGCAAATTGCCAGCACCAGTCATAAATTACCGTCCAGCCCAGCGAGATTGATGCCGAGCTGACAGGGCAGGTGGGTGACTTGTGATGACATTGTTTCATGGAAGCATTAATCACGGAGGAAAGAGAAAATACCCTCAAATTGGCCCATAAGTCTAAATATTAAGGAACGAGAAGCAGGCAGCCAGAGGATGGCTTTAGCAAGAGCTGGGAATTGGGAAATGAAAAACATTTTCTATTATTTAACAAATCATCTTAATAATTTCCAGTGTTTTTCCTCAGCTGGCCCAATCTGGCTACACACTGGCCGTTGAAGATATGTAATAAACCTTGCCAGTAGAAGCCTCTGAGGCTGTCCTGTCCCTAGGCTGCAGGACGCTGTGTTGGGGTAAAGGGAGCGATGCTGGGAAAGTAGCAGAGCCGTGTTCCCACTCGGCTGCCTGAGTAGCCAGGACCATCTGAAGACAGGCCAGATTTTCTTTGGCAGGGATGGATGTCTTTTGGTATTGCTAAGGGAGACGGAGCCCATCAGCCCATCGGATGCAAGCTCCAGAACCCAGACGAGGACCAGACACGCCATCAGGTCGGTGAAGGATTCACGTCCACATCTCACCCTTCACACCTGGGTTGAAGGAGTGACACACGTGCCCACACTTTACTGTGGGGCGTTTACGCTGTCTCCTTTACAGTCCTGTGCTGGGCTCTGTGGGTAAAATATCAGAGTGAGACGTAAGTGGCCCTTAATGAATTGCCTCTGAGTTAGGGAACTGACGTGGTTTTAATGGCAAATGAAAAATAAACATGTCAATAGGAGAGTGTGAAGTGCAGCGTAGGGTCCAGTCCTCAGCAGAGACCAGCGGAGGGTGGGGGTCCAGAGAGACCAGGGCTGGAATTCCAGCCCCTCTCCCTTCGCTGGGGCCTCTGGGTTCATCCCGAATTTGGGGCCCCATGTGAGACCCCAGTAGCCACATCTTGGCTCTGAAGGTTACAGAGCAGAGCAATTAAATTAAATTGATGCTGTCCCTGTTTTGAGGCCACCCTTGATTTAAGGCCAGAAAAGGAAGCAATTAAATTTAATAAAAACCAGGTCCCTGAACAAGGATATATAGCAAGTATGGCCATTTGGAGACTGCACCCGCCAGGGAGAGGCCACTGTGGGTGCTCCAAGCCCATAGAGGGTTTGAAATAATAATAATAATAATTCCCTCTTGGGGTCTTTGAGTCCCTAACTCACTGATTTAAAATGCCCATCTCATTGACAATTTTGTTTAAGCCAGACTCCAACAGACCATTCTCGGAGGGAGATTTGTAGCTGGCCAGTGACAGCAACTCAGAGGTGACCTGTTTGACCAACAGCCATGATTAAAAGTGGTCTGTCAAGGCTCAAGGTCAGGGAGCACAATCCTCAGGCCAGAGGAGGGTCAGCTCTGAGACAGGAAACCAAAGAGTCTGTGTCCTCCTCCATTTACCCCTGCCCAGACAGACCACACTCAACCAGGAACTTTTCCCCTGGGAGGGAGCAGCTCCTAGGAGCAGGTTAAGGCACACTCAATTCTGAGGGATTGTGCTTGCGGCCCCCGGCTCTGAAAACGATAGTCTGAACAGAGGGAAGGACTAATCCCCAGTCTAAGAGCCGGGACCACGACAGAGTTGCCAGTCACAACGCAGTGCTATCCCCCACAGCACCAATAGCTGCAGTGAGCCGGCCCCACTGACTGTCCTCACAGTCACTGCTTACCAAACCCCAGATGGATGCAGGGTAGAGGGTTCTGCAGCCCCAACCAGTTCCACTCCTGCTGGCTGTCCCGGCTAGGGGATCAGCGTGCACAAAAGTAAGACGCCGCCATCAATCTGCTGCCCGCTTTGGGCAAAGGGGCACGTGATTCATTATTTAAACATGGGCCTCTGCACCCCAGGGTCGTGGAAAGCAGCCTATAGCCCTGCTCCTTGCATGGGTCTTCATGCAAACCGTGGGTCTCCTGGGAGAGGTGGGTTCTGGAAGAGGCCAGCATTACTAAGTACCACATTTCTGATTGGCTTGACTCCCGGGCAGGAGAGCACTCCATAACAGAACGGTGGCCACCAGGCTGAGGAGTCTGTCCCATTACCATGCAGCCCACCATGCCCAGCCTCCCCTCGTAACAAAACCAACTAGCTGAAAGTTGGTTGTGCGTTAGCTAATCTACAAGGACAAATCAGGCTGGAATCTCTAAACTCTGGGCTCCAAAGCCTCCAACAACTGCCCCATTTTCTGATCCCAAAGAGCAAAGCTGAATGCCCACATTGCAGGAAAACCAGCTGAGGAGGAAGCGGGAGCAGGGAAGGGAAAGACCCTCGCCTTTCACCCTCCTCGCGGAAGCACCCAGAAACAGCAACGAGGTCAGTGAATTACAAATCTGCCAACCAACCTGTGGCAGGCATGCCCTGCTCAACCTTCAAAACCTTCTGACACAAAACAAACCAAGTGACTGACTGCCCAGGAAGTCACCCAAGCACAGCCAAAATGCCTGGTCCTTGCTACCCATAGGGCCAGGGCAAGAAGGCCTTTGGGAATTCTCTAGAACTTTCTAGGTTCATGTCTTTCGCTTCCCACAATGCACAGGTCTGTGGCTTGCCAGCCCCCCACTCCCCATGTCTCTTTTATAGACATGGGGAGTGGGGTGTTTACCCTATGCTGGGAGGTAAGCATGCTCCCTTTCTGAGTGTGTGAAATAAAACTTAAGAATGTGGGTACAGGCACCCCAACCAGTTCTGGGACCCAGAACTAGTATCAGCCTCACTCAGCCATAGAGACCTGTCCCTTTAAGACCCAGGATCTCTGCTTTGTGTATAATTGGTGAGTTTTGTTTGCAAAGAGGACAAGAGGACGGAAGAGAGCTTTGGTGCCTGAAAGACATGGTCCCCTCCCCCCCTTTATTACAGTGAAGCCCGTCACTTCACTGGGCTAGATATGGACTCAGTTTTTAACACAATGTTCCAAGATTGTTGAGGACATGGATGGGAGTGGCAGTAAGAAATGGCAAGAGACACAAAAGATTATTTGAAGAAAAAGAGTTGAGTCCTTTCCATTAACAACAACAAAGGCAAACCCATGGCTATGGGCAATGTGAATGGGATTGCATCTACCATGCAGAATTCCTCCGTAAGAGGGACCCCAAGTCTTGGCAGGCTCCTTGCTGCCTGGTTAGCTTGGTACACAAACCCCAATCACATAGCCCAGGGATGGACAGCCACTTTAGAACTGCTACCTAAGGGGCACTGGGGCATCTCAGCACAGGAAAAGGAGGGGTGTCTGAA
This sequence comes from Chionomys nivalis, assembly GCF_950005125.1. Lineage (NCBI taxonomy): Eukaryota > Metazoa > Chordata > Mammalia > Rodentia > Cricetidae > Chionomys > Chionomys nivalis. The sequence goes on along the minus strand of NC_080096.1, from coordinate 1,771,468 downwards.
GCCTGTATCCTGTTGTGGAGCTGCCTGACAGGCAGCCCTCTAGGATGGCCAAGAAGGAGCCAAGAAACAGATATCCTAGTTAGCAAAACTCCTGTGGTAAGCTATACCTGGCGTGTGTTGGGGGGTGAGCCATGCCTGGGGAGGGTTAACCATACCAAGGGGGGAGTGTGAGAAGGAATCTTTTCTTCCACACCTGCCTTGACCCCCCCCACCATGCACACCAGGCTGCCTCCCCCAAGGTGATTCTCTAGATAACGCCTCTTGATTTGACTGACTCCAGCCTCTGGCTGCCAGCAGCAGGCCCTGGGTCCAGATCGGGCCATATTGTTGGCCTCACTGGAAGGCACCACTGTTCCTAGAACATCCTTCATACACACGAGGCTTTGCATCAAGAAGCCGTGTAACCTGCCTTCCTGGCTCAGATTGCCTAGCTGGAGTCAAAATCTGCACCTTGTGACAAACCTTACACGCTCACTCCAGTCGGGAAGTAGCCGGGGCAGAAAGAGAAGAGCCACGCCCCTGCTCCGGATCCCCTGAACACTTAGGCTGGGAAGGACACCTTGGAGACAGTCAGGTTCCCCCATAACTTGAGCCCAGGCTGGAGCAGGATTCCTGCTTCCCATACTGCCTCTCTCTGACTCTGTTTCGCCACCTGTAAAATGGGATAAGCCTCCTCCCACCATTCTCTGTCACCCCATTTGTCTGAGGACCACCTTGCAGGGGTCAGTAAGCACTTGAGGCTGTAGCTGCCCTCTGGACAAGCTCCTCCCAGATGGGCAGTGGGAGAAATGGCTAGTGCCTTGGATCAGCAGGGGTCCGCAGCCAGGTCAGCTCCCAGCATCCCTGAGCCTAGGATTGCCCAATCACCCAGCATGTGACAAGAGACAAGTAAAGCACTGATTGCAGTACCAGGAGGGAGCTTGTGTGCTGGGGGGGGGGGGGGCAGTCATCTCAAGAGCAAAGTTGAGCCTGTAAGAAGCCCAAAGGTAGGGTGTCATTGGGGAACCCCTTCCTCTGCCCATAGCAGGCAGAGCTTAGGGATTCTAAAGATGATCCTTTTTCAGTCCTGGAAACTATATTCCCTTAGAGGCCTTCACAGCTACCCACTGGCCCCTGTGGGCACAGAGACTAGGGGGAATTTACTGTGCACTCAAAGGCCAGTTCTTCTCTGCTATGCAACTCCATGTAGAGTGTCATGTGACCAGCGAGGGTCCTGGATATGGCTGGTCCTGGGTTCACATGCCTGCTTAGCCACTTCCAAGACTCTACCCCTCCCCCCGGACCACTGCTTCATCTCCCCTCCTTACTCTGTATACGAGAGACATTTCACTGTGCGAGGGCCCATGCCTATGCCACCCTCCTCGCACTGGGTGTCCTCTGCTGAGGTGGCAGCAGGCAGTGCGGTCCCTCTGCTGGGTAAAGCAGGAAGAAGATTTGCAGCTGAGAGCCCCATAGTAAGCCATTTAAGGACCCCTTTCCTCTTGGGAGGCAGGTCCTGGGTCTCAGTCCCACCCACCGGGTGTCCTGTGCCTCTTGGACAATATGGGCACACAATGACACGCTAGTTATCCTGCACCTGGGCCTTCTGTCTCAGCTGCTGGCGAAACAGAAGGGAATCTTTGGTCTCTGCTGCCCACATCTTGCTCCCCAGCAGGGCACTGTCCAGACCCAAGGACCCCATTCTGGGTCTGGGTCTGGGGGATACCGAGGAGTAATCTCAGAGAGGGCACAAGAAGACCCAGCCCAGAGACAAAAGGGCAAAGAAGGGAGGGCCGGGGATGGCTATGTCCAGCTTGGAGGAAGTTTGCACTGAACGGCACAAATACCTGTTTCCCGGGTAACCCGACCCTGTAATTATGGCTAAGCCCTGGGAGGGTGTGCAGGGCCTACAATGCCTACACTTGGAGGCTGGGTGAAGAGACCCCTAATTGTCATTGCAGTGGCAGGGTGCATTGAGTCAGGCGGGCTCAGGTTACCTGGGCTCACAGCTGGTGTGTCACCTGCCCCAGCAGAGAGGGAGGCTGTGCGGGGGGCCAAAGGCACTAGGGCTGCTCTGAGGGGCAGGGTCAGTTCCTAACCTTGGCAATGACTGCAGAAGCTCTCGGTACATTGAATTTCTGTGAGCCCCCTCCCAGGACGGCGCGATCTCATTGTTTGCCCTCAGATAAGAAATGTGGGACCATGTGTTTTCTTTCCTTGAGAAAATGTCAGGTCCCTGGACGGTGTCTGCCAGACAGGAAGAGCTGGGTGCGGAGGGGAAAGGCCTCCCTCAGTCCACCCTCCCAGGACCCACTGGGCCCTCGTGCCCAGCTGGAGTTTCCTCGGAGCCTCTCTGCAGCCCTCCAATAGGCAAATGACCCAGTAATATAGGGAAGGTGTCCTTTCTCCCAGCCACCCCTGACCCAGCTGGTAGCTGACATGTGGACACTGGCTCCCAGGCCCTGGCCCGTGGGTGGTCGGTCGGTGGCTTCAGGTCACACCAGCAGCTTGGTGGCCTAATCCTTGGCTAATTTGCGGCGATCCCCTCTGCTGGCTCTTAGAGAAGTGGGTCCCGGGTACCCCCACGCAGGCTCAGTGGTCAGGCCTTGGGAGAACAAAAGGTAGCCTGTTCCCGCCTCTGCCTCAGCTCGGCTTATGGACATTTTTCTCATTTTTGACCAGCTAATATCTTGGAAAAGAAAAGTAAGTTGTCTGACCATGCTACGCTTAATCTTCACATCGTCTGACACTGTCGGTGCCCAGACTGATGTCACGAAATCAATGAGGTCCAGGGCCTGCAGGGCCTGTTTGTAAACTCTCTTCTGATTCCCATTCCCCGTCCAAGGGAGGCAGGTCCCACAGAGCTCACACCTCCCCCTGGTTGGCCTTGCAGCAGACCCTGGCGTCTCTAGAGCAGAAAGGCAGGTTCCACAGGACGAGTGTTTCCTCCCCTGGGTGCTGCCCATGGAGAGCCATCTTCCTAGTTCAGCACGCCATGCCTGCCATGCCTTGTTGTCTGGCTAACTCTTTGTCTTCAGGAACCAAGATGGCTGCCTTAGCCATGGATTTTTCTAGACTAGTATTACTCTTCCCCAGGCAGGCCTAGCTCCACTCTAGACTTTTCTGCGTGTTTCTTATCTGCCAGGGACCTGAGAACAGTCATCCACTCTCAAGAGGTGGGGTAGGATGCCTCGGCCCCCAGGACCCAGGTTCTAGCTATAGTTAGAACCAAGATGGTGGCTGCCCTCCTTCTGATATGACTGGCCTTTGGGGATGCCCTCAAACAGGGTGGTGACTTTCCCATCAAGGTGGTAAGTCCAGCTTCCTGGGGGAAAGAAGGGACTTCTACAGGAGGCTACTGGTCAGCAACCCTCTTCCCTCTCGAGAGCCCTTCTTCCACAGGTAGGAAGTTCATAAACCGGGTCCAGTTGGCTTTGTCACCCCTAGCTCAATGATCTCCACGAGGTGTCAGCCTCTCTGGGAAACGGAGAGAAATCAGATGGGGCTTAATGCAATGAATGGCTTAGGGCTTGCAGGGGCCTTGTGAGTCAAACTCCCCATGGGACTGCTACCCGAGTGGACAGCCCTCACTGAGTGGCACTCTAGGCCCCAGAATCACCCACCTATGCAAGCTAATAGTCAGACACATGAGGCCCTGCACTGACACCCTACAGACACACAGGCTGAAATCCCCTGAACCCCACTGCAGAGTTTCCTGTCAACACATAGGTAACTGTACATAATACAGTTAGTACAGTGAAGCACCAGTTCTAGGCCCATGTCCTGAACAGTAGGAAATGGAGGACTAGTAACTAGGATCCTGGATGTGCACTTGGCTGGGCTGCCCTGCCAAGCTTCTCAGAGTCTAGGCCTTTGTCTCTGTTTCCCCCGTACCTGCTTGCTGATTTCCGTGTGGGTATGCTCAAGGGAGGCTGGACCAAAGAAGTCAAAATGATTCCGTTTTAAAAGAACCCTCTACTCTCTGTCAGGAAGTAGAGGCATTGATGTCCCCAGACACCAGTGCAAATTACACTGCTCTAGACTCGTCTAAATCTCATAGGCACCAGATCTACAGAGAGCAATGTCAGAGGAAGAAGGACGGTGGAACGGAGAGGACAGGAGGGACATTTGGAGCAGACTAAAGATACACCTGCTGCCTTTGCTGAGCCTTCAGGGTCTGCAGTGGTGACCGGCAGATGATAAGAACTCCCCCTGAAGTTCGACCAGTTGGCGGAATGTGCATAGCTCTCCGGAAGATTCTAAAACATTCTATAGCGTTCTAGAACATTCTATGGGGTTCTAGAATGTTCTGGGATGTTCTAAAAAATCTCTGTGTTCTAGGACTGCCCTCATGAGGCTAAGGCACTGCTCCGACCAGGCTCACATCTCCTTTCTGTTCAGCAGTTTCCCCTCCTCGGTCTAGAAGGGGACGAGTCAGGCCATGACTGCTGTGGATCGCCACTTCCCCTTCATCCTGGGTATGTACCAGGATGCACACGTGTGTCCTGAAATGGACCCTTTGCACCCCAGCATCCTGTCTGCACACACTATGGAGACCAGAGTACAAATTCTAAACCCTAAACTCAGATAAATAAGTTTAAATCTTTAAAAAGGGCCCTTGATGCCCCATTGTGCCCTTGATTGCTCATTTCCCAACTATATAATTAGCATGTAAAGAAGGCTCTCCTCTGAATTAAATGGCAGTAATTGGGTTTTTTTAAAAACTAATTTAAATCCTAAACCCTTTGAAAAAATTGTCATTGTTTACATATTAAATGGACTAGCATTTTAAGTATTATGGGCTAACTTACCAGCTTATCTGGGACATAGGTCTGGAGGGGAGGGGAGGAAGGGAGAGCCTGCTGGAAGCCGGAGGGACTGGGAAGAGCTCCAGGAAGAATCAGTCCCATCCCTCAGGACAGGGCAGTGGCTTCCCGGTGAGGTCTGCAGAGTTGGGAGCCCTAGGCTGCAGGAGCTGCACAGGTCCCACCCACACCTACAATGGGGACATCTCCTATTACCAGGGACTAAGCAGAGACCAGTATGGGAGCCTCTCCTTCTCCAGGGGTGCGGGAATACTTGCTTACTGTTTCTAGAGTTGTCTCATTAAATTAATCCTTACATTGCAAGGGTTCATGTTGAGGGAGATAAGAGTTTAAATTATTTTCATTTCAACATCGACTAAAAAGTGAGAAATGTCACATTCCTCCACGGAAGAATAAAGAAACAATAACGCGTCCAGTCTCCATTTAATCTAGCAATGTGAAAATATCACGAGGGGAAAAAACAACGTTTGGTTTTTCCCTTTAAACTTGGGGGAAAAAATGACTTTCAAGTTTTCCTCAGAGGGGGAAATGGCAAGGCGGGCAACACAAGGAGTGTTTAAAAGCAGAAATGGAACCTTGCCTCTCCATGTGTTTGGGGTGTCTGGTCAGAAGAGCAAGACAAAAACACAGTGCAGGCAGAAATAATGGAAAAGGCTGGGCTGTGGCAGTCAGGAGCAGCGGAGCTAGCACACAGCCGCGTGCCCTGGAAGAGAGGGCCCGGGCAGTAGAGTCTTGCAGGATACAGAAATGGCTGGTCCCCTCTCTGGAGAGCCACGGCAAAACAAAGAGTCCAGAAAAGACAGGAAAACAATGTCACGGAGATGTGGGGGACGTCACCTCCACAGACTGCATAGCCGCCAAGGATGAAGAGGGAAGAGGGGGTGTCTATCCTCCACACCAGACACAGGCACCTCAGTGGGGAAATCAAGTCATACCACAAGATGAAAAGGTAAACAGAAAAGATGGCCTCACTCAACCTAACAGAGGTGAGCTGTCATTGGGCTCCCGAGGCTTAGGAAACGGAGGCAAAGGTCCCCTGGAAGGCAGGGAGGCAGAGGGTGAGTGAACGGAGCATTTTCGTCACCCCCCAAATCTCCAGTATATATTAAACAGTGGGGAGAGGTGGCACCATAGTGGGGGGCCTTAGACGCCCGCTCAGTGCTCTTCATTCTGCACCCCAACTAGAGCCCTACCACTACTGTGATGCTAGGGTCGGCTTGCAGAGGCCACCTTAGAGCGAGAGGCATGCAGAGTCTGCACTGGTCCCTGTGGCCTCAGCTGCCCCTGTTCCTCAGGACGCTGACCGATAAGGCCTCACTGCAGGTTGAGACCCCAAAGCCCATATAACTTCCTGCTGGGGACACACAGAGCCTTGGGAATAGCCAGGGCAGAGTCAGGACAAGGACAAAGGGGGGCTGTGGCTTTTCACTGAGATTAGCAGCCTCATAGGTGCCTGCCCCCAAGACTCTGGGACCCCAAAACCCTGGGTGATTGGGCATGTGGCCAGTGACCTATAAGGTCCATTCTGGTATGTCACTGAGACTTAAGGCCTTAACTCTTTTCTTCAAAGATATAGGAATTTGGGCCCACAATGATCATCTCTCCTCTCTCCTGAATTCTTTAGTAGTCTGTCCCTCAGCTAGCAGGTGAGGACCTGTCCTCTGAGAGAGGCTAGTGGCCCCGTAAGGGCCATAAAGTCTTTGGTGAATACAATGACCGTAACCCTCCCCTGGCACTAATTCCACATGGGGTAGGGTGGGGCCTCCAATTCCTGGGGCCATGGTTTCCTTCTCGCATGTATTTTTATTTATTTATTTCTATGTAGAATAAGAACCTGTTATCTCATAATGAAAAAAACCCACATCCATGGATTCATGCAGGGACAGCCGGTGCCACAATCACCCAGAAATAGCAACTCAACAATGCCACGGGCCACAACAGCAAGAGAGGGAAACAAAACTGTCCTCTAGGGGCTAGCGCAGCAACAGAAGACTCTCCACCCCGTGAGGCAGGTCGCCAGCCAGGCATCCCAACAGACTCAGCCTCCATCCACGCCCTGACCACCCCCCCCACACACACCTACAACAGTGGTGGAGACTGTTTGGAACCTCCTGAGCTGGGAGCTGGGGGTTAGGAGGAGCAGGGGTACAGAGACAGTGTGAAAAGCTGGAGGGCTGAAGAGAGAAGGCAGCACAGGGTAAGAGCGTCCGAGCCAGGCCTTTTAGGTATAGAGAGGAGCCTACTACACAGCCCTGTATGCATGGGCCGTACCGTGAGGACACTGTGCTGCTAGCCTGACCACTCCCCAAGTCTAATCCAAAACGTTCAAAGCACTCTGGACTCCTCCATCTTATGGAGTGCTTCTTTATACTGCTCCCCCTCCCCCCAAACCACAGCTGACTGCATTTTAGGTCCCTAAGCTGAAGTCTCTCCGCTCTCAAGTCCCAGGCCAAGCAGTTTCCAACGCAGAATAAAAATTCACCATCACAGAGCTACATAGAGTGCTGGGCCCTGGCCTATTTCAATGTCTTTACTGTCCACGGTCACTCGAGGGACGCCGTGACTAGGAGAATGGCACAGGAGTGACCTGTAATAGTTTAGACTCCACTTGACTTGGGCTGAGATAGGGAGCAGAAGTCTTTGCAAGCCACCAAGTCTCAGGGACAGACTCCCAGGTCCCTCCATCTGTGGGCCTCTCTGTTCTCTGTTTTCTTCCCACCAGAGCTCATTGGTCCCCGTGATGCAGACTGTGTCAGGGACAGAACTCATTTTCATTTTCAATCACTCAGAATTTAGACTAACTCCTTCGGTGGCACCACCGACCCCAAGGCTCCATTCCTTCCATGGAGGGAAGGGCAGTGACCCTTTTCTCAGGAACTAGCTACACTTAGGTAGAGGGTCCAGAAAAGGTCCCCAGATGCAAGGAGTCCCTTGATAAGGATCACACACACAGAGAAACTAAACCCCTCGGCTAAAAGCCCTCCCTGGGGGCCTCATGCCAACCTCTCCACTCTAGATACCCGGGCCCTTCAACAGGAAGCCAAAGCCTACAGGCATCGGGTATGGTTCCATGCTACCCTCTGCCCCACTGTTCTGTGGCATCTCAGAGGGTTCTACATCCACAGGGACCCTTTGACCTTCCCACTCTCATGGGAAAACTTGCCTCCTGCTTGGAGAAGTAGATGCAACCTCCACACAGGGTGTGGACACAGCCGAGAGTGGCCTGCTGACCCCCGGCCTACTGTCCCAGCTCAGGGGCTCCAAGCATCTGGATTCTTTTATAGGCCGAAGGGATCTGCTCAGCAGCCAGTCTTCCAAAATGAAACCAGAAACCAGGTCTAATCATTTGAGCTTGATAAAGACTCCCCAAGTGCCCGGGGAAGCCAGGGTTGGGTCGCACAGGCAACCGGTTTCCTTTCTCCCCAGACGCACGGATCATGCGAGCAACAGAATGAAATACGTTGGCTGCACCCACTGAGTTGAGGGGTGGGGGCCTATCTCACAGGGGCATCGTCTGGGTAAGATGATATCAGATGTAGCAAACAAGAAAAGCAAAGTTCAAGAAACCAACATATATCAGCTTTTGGCAAAGTGTGTGCACCCCTGTTATGCATTTGGAACAACTTGGTGCCAAATCGTAGCAGGCTCTCCTTGCCAGGAACCGGGAGAGGTCAAGCAAGGATCGCAAAAGAGTGCAAAGATTTGTCTTTAAAAAGCACAGTGCTGAAATCTATTTTAGTTTTGCAAAACAAGAGACCGTCTGGGTCTTGGTCTCTCTCTTTCTCTCTCTCTCTCTCTCTCTCTCTCTCTCTCTCTCTCTCTCTCTCTCTCTCACACACACACACACACACACACATACACACACACATATTTTAAACCACCATCTACACTGAGTTCCTACCAGGCCTGGCTGAGCCTGGCATGAGGGGGGAACTCAGCAAATGTGTTCAAGATGGGCAGGCAGTCCTACTAGGCACCTAGGTACCACATGGGGCTTCATGGTCAGGCTTGGGACCTTCTGACTGAACCTGGGGAAACAGGCCCCCAACCCTGAAGCTTGCAGAATGTATGAGAGAAACAGCAAGGGCTGAGCCTGTAATCTCAGTCCTCATGCCCAAATCTGAAGCATTCCCTGCATTTTCCTGTCTCTAGATCCTTACAGGATGCTGCTCCCCTCAGCAAAACCTCCCTCTGCTTTGCCTATGGGCTCATTTATGTTCCCGCCTCAGCCGGAGCCACTGCCAGGCCTGAATCCTGCCTCACTTTCTCCTGCCTTCTAAAAAGTTCTCATGGGAGCCCAGGAAGCAATGCCTGTCTCCTGAGCACGGGGATGGAGTATGCAGCTTGGTACTGAGCATACAGCCCTGGGTTTCCATAGCACCCTGCGATGCTGGAAGAACTTCCAGGTGACCTCTGGGCTATATCCCGGAGGATCCACAAACATATCAGTGAGATGTTGCCAGCCGGTAACCTGGGTGATTACTCACAATGTCATCTTCTTCAAATCCCCCAGGTCTCATTGTACCTATCTGTAAAATGGGTCTGTTCAATCCCAAGCACAGGGAGGAAGGAACTGGCAGGGCTTGAGTTTCAGGACACCATCAGACAGGCAGATATTTTCCCAGGCTAGATGAGCTCTGAGGTAGTGAGAACCACAAGGACCCGCTAGGCCAGGAAGAGAGGCCAGCGGCGCCCGGGCCCACAATGGCCCCTTTCTCCCTTTGCTGATTGAGACAGTTGAATGTGGAATGTTTATTATATATTCACAGATTGCAAGACGAGAGACGATTACCTAAGGACGAGGTTCGCCTGGCGATCAATGCATAATCAGATAACTGCCCAGCTCGGCGAGGCTTTGCGGGAACATCAGCCACTCACACTCTAGTTCCTCCTGCTAATTAAGCAGCCTTTAATTGCTCCCGGCCTCTAATGCCCCTGTCATTATGCCCATAACAGCTTGCCTGACAGCAACAGTCCCTGAGCTCAGGGCCCACAAAGGATTGGAGCCCTTAATGAATCAGGGCAGCGCGGGGACCTAGTCCCATTGGCCCTGCGCCTTGCCTGTCCTGTACTGCACTGTGCTCCGAGGGGGGCTGGCACCATAGGGTCAGCAACCCCTCAAGTGGACCAAGCAGGTTACAAATGACATAGTCCACTTTCGTAGCAAGAAGTAGCCAAGCTCCAAGGGAAAAGACTCTCTCGTTACCCCTTCTAAAACAGCCAGGTCTGGTGGAGCTGTGCCTGCTCTAGACTCACATTCCTCTGGATCCTGGACCAGCCACGCAAACCCCTACATGTTCAGAGTTCGGCCTAGTGGCTACTCTGTCCTTTAAGGACTCAGCAGAAATCTAGTGGCCTTGAGCAAGTTCCCTTGCCTCAGTTTACCCTGCATTATCTGAAGGTGACAGCAAGGACAGGATTGGGGGAAGGGACAGAAGGCTGCTCCTTCCTGGAACGGCCTTTCCTTCTATCCAGGTGATGTTCACAAGTCAGGCTGCACCAGTCAGCTCCGAGACTCAGGTCTAGGCTCAGGTCCGGATGGTGCAGTGATCTGAGAACAGCAGAAACACAGGCCTTCGCCATGAGGTATGGCTGCCAATGGTGCTCACCAGAGGACTCCGCTGCCCTTGGCGTTGACCAGCCTTAGCAAGCCAAAAACATTATCAGGCAAAGAGAAATCCAAGAGAGGTGTGCTTGCCTTGGTCAGGTGGACAGGTTTTCCAGAGGCACAGAAACCCAGAGAGCGGACGGGCCTGAAGACTGCGGAGTGTGGGGCCAGCAGAAGCCTGAGAAACAGATGCTGTGCCACCACCACGCCAAACTACCACTGCCGCCCACAGGCAGCACCTCTTGAATTCTTCCCAAGTCCCTCTTCTCCGTGGGGCTGGTCCAGTTGGGAGCTCAAGCGGGGCACATTCTCACCAGCACCAAAACTCAACCTTAAAAGCATTGATAACCCCACCATGCATACACACAGCAAGCACTCCCAAGCCAAGAGGTGTGACGTGACGTAGGTACCAGGCAGGGTGGGGACAAAGGCTCAGACTTGTCCTGCCCTCCAGGGTCCCCGCAGCATGGCTGGAGCTGTTTAAGTGAACAGGCCTGGAAATCAGTGAGGCCCTGGTGGAAACCACTGACCAACCCAGTCTGACCGTGGGTGATATAGAGAGGCCATTTGGCGCTCAAAAGAAACGAGATCGTCTACTAAAGCTATGGTCCCCAAGCTATGCCTCAGTTTAGCCTGGCTGTTCCTCTTCTAGTAGCCTGTGAAGACGGGAGAAAGTGGGAATACCTCAGGCCAGGCCACCGTCTGTACAGAGGAAGGTGCAGGTGAACAGTAACCTTCCACAGTCACCTGGGTAGCAGCATCCCAGAGACCCCGCCTCATTCTTTCCCCCAAATCAACAGAGGCCACATCCTGACCTGCCTGATGCAGCTTCAAAGACAGCTTAAACCTCGGTGGTCTAACTGCCTCAACGAGATTTGGGGCCTTCTGCAGCAACCTCCTAGGAGGCAAGCAGAAAGCCCTCGAGATGGAATGACCCTCATCTCCTAGAAGCCGGCAGCTGTAGAGCCCTGACCTTTTGACCTTACCAGGGTCCTGTAATGGGCTGCCCATGCCCTCCATGTTTAACCATGTCCTCCTGAGAAAACGCAAGACCACAGCCTAACTCACAATGGGTTCCAGGCTGCAGCAGGTGGCTCTCTGTGCTCTTTTGAGGAGAATAGTTCCCCCCCATGGCCTATACATTCCTGAGCGGGCCTGAATATCACAGTTGGGGTTATAATCTTGGCGGATGCCCAGGGATACACTGCCTCAGCCACTGCCTCCCCACTGGGGACTGGCCCCTATAGCGATTAGGGGGCGATCTGGGAGCTCTGATGGGAGACACAAACCCCGCTGGGAACCCAACCTCGGACACTGACCTGCAGTGTGGCATCCCTTGCCTGAGGGCCTCAGACCTTGAAAATCAAGCACTGAGGTCAAGTGATGCCAGCCAGGGTACAGGGAATGGGGAAGGATTGCTCTAAAGTCTTAGAGGCCTCCTGTCAGACACCCCATAGTTATTTAGCCACCACATATAACCTCAACATCTGCCCCATGCTGGGCCTCAGCCTCAACCCTCTGGAAGAGCAGGTATCAAGGGGAAGTTGGTTTCTCCTTCAGGACCTGACAGACATAAGGGGTCTTTCTGCTGACTCTCTGCACCCAATTGCCCAGAGCACCAGGCCACCAATCGTTCTCAAGCCCACAAGCTCCACACATGGGTGCTTTGCCTTTCCCCACTTCTTCCTGCATGGAGTCCTGGTTTGAATTTGCAAGGCTGGGGCTGGTTTTCATTCCCTGGCAGCCGCCTTCCTAGAGCCTACAGGAAGATTCAACCTGTTCAAAGTAGGAATAAAATAAGATACAACAGCATCTCCCCGCCCCCCTGTTATTAAATTAAAAATTCTAGCCAGTAAGGGAAACTCTAAATTTGATTTCCTTTCCTGGGCTGTTTTTAGCACGGGGGCCTGAGCCTGGAGGAAGGGCCGCGTCCTGGTATTTGTTGAATCAAAACGCTCACTTTTTCTCGCTCATAGAATGATCCTTTCTTTCCCTGCAGGTACTTGAGTTCTGTTTATTCTGCCTAAACCCTACACTCTTCCAACTGCTGCTCAGAGCTGCCAAAGGGGCCCAGGGCGAGCCAGTCACCTTCAAGTGGCCTGTGGGCCTCTCGGATAGAGCTTTTTAAAGACATTGCGTCAGGCTTATGAAAAACTTAAAGACATAAGAGGGGATGCCGCTCACAGCAGACGTCTGCCCGCATTGAGAAAATGGTTTTCCTGTGATGGAATACTTTGGGGCGTTCCGGAGCCCAGTAGCCTCCCTGTGCTGTTCAGGGGGACCTGTAGTTGCAGCATCTGGGCAACAGGGATTATCCTGCGGTGAGAAGATGGGACCCAAGGCAGCTCAGGAAAGGCCTAGAAATCATTAGACCTGTTGTTTTCTCTTTCTTTCTTCCTTTTTTTTTTTTTTTTTTTTTTTGTTCGTCTTTTTTCCTCAACATCAAATTAAGAGAGACAGACAGGTGGGCAGGGAGAGACTTCTGACAGGCAGATCCAAGCATGCCACTCTTAAGGGTTCTGTGTGCCTAGACCAGAATATGGCCCTCACCCGCCTGACCTCCCCAGGCACCAGGAGCAGGAAAGAGGCTCATGGTGCAGTGTGGTTCCCCTAATAAGATCCATACTCTGCCGGGTGCACATTCAATATAAAAGATCTGGCGATAGCCTCCGCTGAGGCCTGTGCGCTGGCCCAACTGAAGAGCCTTTGTTTGGGGGGTTTACAGTGGGGTTCATTTTCATACCACGTGGTGGTTCACTCACTACATCATGGGGTTACTGACGTGGACGTGGCCTCTCTTCCATCCCAGCTCCACCCAGGGCCACACATTCCAGGGGGGTCTCAGTTCACCCAGAAAGGAGGGGTGCTGGGCGAGGAGAGTCCTGCACGGATGGATAGCTGGCAGGCTACAAGCAGCGAAGGTGCGAGCTCACCAGCCTCGAGGGTTTCAAGGCTGCCTGTCAACCCTGCCCCGAAGTCCCTAACTGGCTACCTGTCTGTCTGCCCCTTCACAGCACAGACTCACATCTGTTTCTCTGCATTTGGAAGTCTGTTTGCTTTTTACGGCCACCGCTTTGTCCTACACTCACTAGTTTTAGAAAGAAACGAGGATCAGCGGCCTTGGAGCCTCTGAAGGCTTCCACTCACAGGAGTCCCAGACCCTGGCTGCTCCGGTCAGGGTCTGCTGGCTCCCTGCCCACTCTTGCTGTACTTCATCTTAATCAAGGTTGATCTTTCTAGGGGCCAGCGGCTCAGTGCTTTCCTTCGGGGCAGATGGCTTCTAAAACAAAAACTGTCTTTAAAAAGCAAACGCCGTCCTCTCCCACCAGCACAGCCATGGCTTTCACAGGCAGACACACAAGGGAGCGGCTGCCCGGCCGCGCTAGAGGATGGGTTCCTAGGGACCAGCCCTGTTCAGGCGGGCTTTCCCCTACCTGCTGAACCCATGCCGCCACAGGGGCCAGTTGCCCAGACTCCTTGCAGGGCAGGCTGTCCCCGGCCTCCAGTCTCCCCTGCTTCCCCCAGCTCTGCCTAAGAGCTCGGCACTAATTGCAGCGTTTTCCTGTACAACAGAAAGAAAAGAGGAGAAAACACCCACTTATGTTGTCCCAACACGAGATTCTGACATGTTAGCAAGTTTATTATATCCTGTTTCTAATCTAAACACAGAAGGAGTTCTGGGCAGAAGTAGGAAGCCAGCCTCCAACGGTTTTCTCTGGGCTGGTAGCTTCCCTTCTCCTGGTCACCATGGCTGAGGTGGCTCCCTCAGACCCACTGGTCCCAGGGGACCCCTATCCCAAGTCCATTAGCCTTTTCCAACAAAATCTGCAGACAATACCCTACCCTTAGGTTTGCAGAGGCATGGGAGACGTCGGGGAACTGCTGGCTTCTCTTTGGCTATCTCTGCCTCCCTTTCTTGGGTTTTTTAGGGAATGGTAGCAGACCCTTGGGAATCTCTAATAACAAAAAACTAAGTTCCTACTTGGAATGGTCTTTCAGTGTCCAGCAATCCCCTTAGGTTCATGAATAAGGCCCCTTCCTCTCTCCAGGGCTCCAGAAGCTCCCCCTTGTTTCTGTCTTTGTGCCAAGCTCCTTTGCCTGGTCTTTGAAGCAAGGGAAGCTACGCTGCTCTGTGCTTTTCTTGATCTATCAACCACATTGTAACAGCTAGAGGTGTCCTGAGCAAGTCAGTAACCCTGACCAGTCTAAAGAGGCCCTGCCCCAACCCCAGAGTGTTCCAGCACAAGGGGAAGGGTGGCTGGGACATAGGAAAGGAGAGACACATGGGACAACATAATACAGGGCCAGCATGGAGACATCCACAGATTTCGTCAATCTCCTTTATCCCTAGGATTTCAAACCGGAACTGATAACAGCCAGTGACGGGTTGGGCCCTGAACTGCCCATCCTCCCCTCAGAAGCACCGTGGCCACCTGTGGAACCAAGGCCAATGGGGGCAGAATGATCACTTCCACCTGCTTTCATCACAGAGGTCCAGCATTCTGGACTGGGCCTGTCAGCACCAGCAATCCCTAGGACTCAAGTTCCCCAGGACCAAGGGCAGAGCTCCTCTGTCTTAGTCAGACATGGCTTCTGCTGTGTGTGTGTGGGGAGGGGGGGGGGATGGGAGAAGGACTTCTGGGGGCTGCAGAGACCTAAGGGGTCTCTATCAACTCTCTCTAGAGATCCACAAATGGGCTGTGTAGGCTGAGTGGGGACAATGCAGCATGACCCGGGGCGGGCCTCTCTCAGCTTCGGCTGGGATTTTTCAGACACTGATCTCCTGGCTTCCCTTAAGGAGAGAATCTGCCACAAGAATCTCATTGTGCAAAATCGTAGCACAGGCAGACACCCCTGGATTCTCAGGCCTCAGGCTTCAGCTTTCTCATGCAGACAGGCACCTGGAATTATCTACCTAGTGTGCTTATTCGGTCAAGTTAGAAAACACACACACACACACGCACTCATGCGCACACACACACGTGCACCGCACATGCATATACACATACATACACAACATGACTCCTGTCTGAGAACTGGTCACCAGAAGAGCAATTCAAATCTCTCAATGGGATGCCCCCAGGTCCTAGGTCATAGAAACTGCCCTGAGAACACTCATCCCCACTTCCACCAGAGGCCAGGCTGTCGGGGAGGCCAAGGCTGTGAAACACACCCCCACACACCACATCCTTTCAGGAAAATGGCTTTCCAAGCAGAGGTCTGGAGAGAGGTAATTAACCCGACCCCAGAGGCCCAGGCCTACAGCAGGTCACCTGTGTGGCTACACAAAGAGCCACCACTGTGCAGGGACAGGCTATAGCACTCTGCTCACATCCTACAAGGCCCGCAACACGCTCTCCCCCACCGGTGCCTGGGAAGGGAGCCCCACTGTGGTCCAGAGGTGGCAAGGGGTTGGCTGCTCCTGAAAAGGAAACAGCGAGGTTTGCCAAGCAGGGAGCCATCCGCACCAGACCGAGGGTCGATGGACAGATAACTGGAAGTCACAAGGTCAGTGAGTTGGGCACGAGAGCCCTAGACAAGAAGGCAGCACAAGAGCAGAAGAAAGACAGGGGAGGACAGCAGATGGTGTTGGGGCCTCACTGTACCCCGACATCCTCAAACTGCAGCACGGCCCCTCACAATCCACCTTGAGACCCAGCAGCCCTACAGGCCTCCACAACACCCTCACAGGATCTCACGGCAAAAAGCTCCAGAAAGTTAGAAAGGGGTTGCTGCTGCCTTCTCTGTCAACAGACTCTTCAGTATCTCAGGTTGCCTGCTCTATCTGTGTATTTGTATATGCATACATGTGTACACACACACTCACACATGTACACATGCTCACACACATGCCAGCAGAACCTCTATGCATACAAGCTCCCCAGTCTTAGGTGGAACACTCTGTGTTCCAGATGACTTTCCTCTGTTAGGACCTGGATATAGTCACCCAGAGGGGCATCTAGGGTACATCCCTACGGCATAAGCCATGTCCCCGCCTCCTTGGTGGCTCTTGTATCATAGTAGATGCCTGAACCATAGGATTTGGGGTGTAGACCTAAAGTGTACCCCAGTCTATGCTCTCCTCACCTCAGCTTGATCAGGGGCCCTGGTACCCAGAGAAATTCAAGGGGCCAGTGCTTTCCCACACACTGGATAGGGGACTTGCTTCTGGGTCTACAGTTCCTCTCTGGACAATTGTCTTTCTGCACTCTGAGAAGGTCTGAATGCTACTTCCAGGACGTCTACTTTCATGGGAAGATGGCTTTGTATGTGTATCATCTCTATGTGTGCATGTATTTGTATGTATCTATGTACATGTGTTATATATGTATGTCATGTATGCTTAACTATGTATGTCCCTGTGTATGAATCTGTCTGTGCATGTGTATGTATGTGTGTATGAATGTGTGTCTGTGCATATATGTGTTCCTGCGTGTGAATGTTTGTCTATTTGTATGTGTATATATGTATCTCTGTGTGTCCCATGTATGTCTGAATTTATCTGTGTGTATGTACCTATGTCTTGTATATATGTATCTATGTGCATACTTGTCTGTATTTATCTACGTGAATATGTGGGTCTGTGTGTATGTATATGTGTCTGTGTATGTGTGTATCTGTATGGAAGTATAGAAATGTTCATGTATATCATTTATTTATGTGTGTATCTTCTTGTGTCTGTGTGTATGTATGTATGTACGTATGTATGTATGTATGTATGGTGTTCTCACTCATGATCTGTCTGAATGTGAGCTAGGAGGAGGGACCATGGGTCTGTATGGTACTTAAGTATATATCTATGTTGTACATGTGTATATGGAGACCCACAGAGCCTCTTTCTGTATGTGAGGGAAGATTATGACAGTGATTAAAATTGGGACCTGAAATCCCTACAGATAGACGGCCTGGAAATTAGATACAGGATAGGGCAGCCTGTGGTCCTGGCTCAGCCTCTGCTGGTCATCTCTGAGTTAGCTCATCAGGAGTACTGGGACTTCCAGGGTCCTAGGCAGGAAGCGTCTTGCATCTATGTGCATGTCTGTCGAGGTGGACTCTGGGAGTCACTCGACATTCAGTCATTCTCTGGTCTGGTCCATTCAAGGACTCATGTATAAGAAGACAGAAAAGCCAATGTGGCAGCCCCAGAGGACAACATGGGAGGCACGGGCCACCTAGGCTCCAGACTCCTCCCAGTTCTGCACCTCACTGGCTCTCCTGGGATAAGGCAGATGCCAGAGCAGAAATGAAAGGGTTTCTTCCACACACCCACCCCAGTCACTTCCCAGCCACCTCGCCATAGACCCTCAAACCCCTGGTTTCAATTGGGCTTGTTCACGCACGGTCTAATCCGATTTCCTACTCTAAAGAGGCCGTACTCAATACCAGCGGAATGTGGGGCCAATGCTCCTGGCCCCCGCTTGCCACATTTGTATTTAAAGTGCCCTTGAACCCAGGCCAGCCTGGGGCAGCTCATGGAGGTGAAAAACCAGGAATGAATTACCCCAGAGGATGTTAGCCTAAAAACCGTGGCCAAAAAACTTAAAGTAGAGATGCAGAAAGGGGGAGGCTCTCCTCCGTGGAAGACTCGTTGCCCTCCACAGGAACCCTCAGCACTTTGGGAACGGCTTCAGCTGTGATCACTATTGGGCCAAAGGAAAGATAGTGTGAATAGTGTCTCGCCGCACTAGGAAACGTTTTGGTGGCTAGAGCTGGTTGGGGAAGGGTATAGGTATCAGACTCAGCAGTGAGAGTCATAACCTTAAACAATGTCACCAGTCAGGGCAGATCCACAGAACCTGGATAGAGGCAGGGCAACAGGAGTGGCCACTCCTTCACCTTCCTACTCCACCAACCTTGTAAAGATCCCGGTTGATACCAGGTGTGCTAGCGCACACCTTTAATCCAAGTACTCAGGAGGCAGAGGCAGGCGGATCTCTCTGAGTTCAGGCCCATCCTGGTCTACAAGCTGAGCTCCAGGACAACCAGGGTTGTGACACTGAGAAACTCTGTCTTAAAGGAAAAAGAAATCCTGGTTGCTATATGGCCAGAGCCTGGCTATAGACCTAAGATGGACAGGCAGCACAGTGCGTATGGCCAGAACTGGGGTCAGGAGAAGCTGCATCCATGTCCGAAATGACCATACCCTGGCCAGGTGGTAAGGTTCCCTTGAAGAGCAAGGAAAAGGTTAGATGTGTCTATCCTGGGCACACAGGTTACTAACGTTGGTTTTCAATTCTAGCAAGAAGACACTCTTAGTAGGCACAACAGGGCGTAAATTCAGGACAGTGTCAGAGGCCTGAGGCACCCTGGGACCTGGGACTGTCACCTGTATCATAAGCCAGCCAGCCACCCTTGCTGTCTGCTGTCAATAAGGGATGAAAAGTGGTCCCACAGATGACTCCCGAGACCTGAAGTAGGCTACCCAATAGTCTCATTGGTTAGGTCTAGCCTTAACCTCCCTATTAAAGACTTCTCGGGACTTTCTCCATGTGAGGGGCCCTGGCCATGGCGCCATGACCACAAGTACACGACACATACATACTACATGACTGGGCCATGAACAGGCTGCTGAAGGCTGTATAACCCACGCAGACCTCCAGGTGCTGGGCACAGGGCAGGAGGCCATGTTGTTTTCTGCCCAACCCCATGCAGCTCACTCCTCCAGAGAAACCAGAAAAGAGGAGACAAGGCAGACATACAGCGAGAGACAAGGCAGCTTTATAAGACATTACCTGGACCCCTATCACCAGCCACCCAAACACCCCTACAGCACCCCATCAGCATGAGGGGCACCTCTGTGGGCAGGCTACAGGCCAAAGCTGAATGCCCTGGCCAGGGGCAGCTGCCAGCCTGACGTTAGGGAGGATACTGAGACCCTCCACCTCTCAGGGGCCCCACAGGGTGTGGCTTCAGTGAGCTTGCAGGCGAGGCTGGTGCCACAGGCAGTGTGTGCGCAGACTATCATTGGCCTCGCTTTTGTCTACAGAAATGCTTTCATGGGCCTGGAGCTCTCCTGCCTGATGGAGTATTGATCCTCCGAGTGCAAAGTCCAGCGTGCCGCTAGTGGGGTCTGCACAGAGCTGACACAGTCCCACCATTTGTCAAGCTCCCTGTCCTGCCGGGTTTGCTCAGGAGTCCCGTGTTTGTTTTACCCGACACTTCCCAAGCCTTCCCGCGGTCCTCCCTGGCGGATGTTAATAGGCCACCACATGCTCACGGCCCCTCCACCCCTCCTCTGGAGTTATGGGGCCTTCACAAGAAGTGAAGTATTCCTTGAATGCTCAACAAAGTAAGTCCAGTGACCCAGGCTGGACGAAGACGCAGCACGTCCCCTCGAGGTCACACATCCGGAGGCAACAAAGCTAGGGCTAAACCCCCAAATTATCCGACTCCAAGAGCTACAGCTTGTGATTCCATGTTGTCTCCACACCAGGGCTGGCAGCGAGTGAGCACGGGAACAGAAGAACAAAGGGATGAGGCCACACACACCTGGAGTCCCTGCCCTAGTTTTGTGTCTGTGTGCCGTCCCCCTGCTGTGGCATCTGTAGCTCATCCTCCTGGAGTTGACCTGGGGGCTGCGTCTAGTGACTGAGTGATTGGTGAGACTCAGGAGCCTTGAGAGCATCTGGAAAGGGACCACCCGCCCTATACTGCAGGTGTGTCTGTGTGGCCGCATTCCTAGACACCACTCTCTTAATACAATTCAGTCCTATGCATCAACACAAACTCATGTTTTAAACTGGGCCGTGTTGTGGCCTGAAACGTCTCCGTATGTTACCAGTGGGATTAACAATAATGGAACACAAGCTTGGCAGGCAAGGAGATCAGGCGTAATCATGGCATCTAGTAGGTGAGCCTTGGATGGTGCCCATCTCTGTGGACTAAGTACCTGCTTTGGTCTAAGAGTCTGTTTTCTTGATCCTCTTACCCTCCTTCCCCCATCGGCTTCTTCTTCCTCAACACATTGACTGCACACTAGCTGTGTGCCATCCCTGGCTTCTTCTTCCTCAACACACTGAGTGAACACTAGCCGTGTGCCATCCCTGGGCACTGCAGTGCCTTCCTGAGCTCTGTGGCAGAGGACCAATCACTTTCAGGCTTGGACCTTGGTGGGAAGGCCATGTTTGCACAGATATTCCTTTATTAGGCTTCCTCTTCAATCCTCTTCCCTCTCGGCTATGGCAGAACCAGGAAGTCAGGTTGCTTGTGCTCAGAGAAGACAGGGCACCGGCCTAAGTGACTCTAATTATGGACCTTGAAGATACCATGTGGGTTTGCCAATAAAAGTATGATCCCCCATCACCTAGCAGCTGCCCAGCAGCAGGGAGTCCTCAAAAGCCTGAAGGCCCTGACCCTAGAAGTGTGGGTGTGTAGAACGGGGTGGGAAGCGTGGCCAGCGGTCTTGGCAGGGACAGCCAACTGGAGCACTCTTCTCCTCACGCAGCCACAGTCTGAGCTGCACGCTGCCAACGCTGCGGTAGCAAAAACAAATATCCAAGTGAAGTCCACCAGGCCAGGCCTATAAAAGAAGGTCCTCGGTTGGCGTCTCCGGAGCGCAGCTCACCTCGCGCATTTATAAGCGAACAAGCAGCGCACACGGCTGTACACACAGGCTGGGGGCAGGGGGCTTAGCAACACCACCATATGCTAGAGAAACTTTCAAAGCACCAAATCACAAACAGGTCAGGGAAGAAAACGCCAGGGCGGGAGGCCGGTCCCTGAGACACACTGGGGCTCAGTGCACGATTTTAAACATTTCTTACAAGCGGGAACTTAGAGACAAAGACAGATGGAGCTTTTTTCTACGCCTCCGCCCTTTGTCACCAGGGAGGGACACAGCCTTCCCAAGGTCCCCATCCAACTTCTCCTTCACTAAGACTTTGTGGTGTTGCCATCTAAATCCACCCCAAAATACCCAGGAAAGGCCAGTTGGTAAGCACGGAAGTGGGCAGGAGTTTGATGCCAGTCTTTACTACTTCCTACCTAGATAAGATCTTAATCACAGCCCCCAAATTATCTGGGCTGACATTTATCAACGCCCGTCCTCCACGCCGCCCGCGCTGGGCCATCGGCCTTTCTTCCTGGCCTCCCTCTCAATGGAAGTTAATTCCGAGTACATGATTTATCTTGCTGGGGAGCAGCTCCGAGGCGGCCCACCTTTTCAAAGGGCGGGCCGGGAGTGAATTATAGCCACGCTGTCCAGTGATTGGGTTCCGCGGGGACGCAGAATAGGCAGCAGTGTGTCGCCTGATGGGATGCTGGGCCTTTTCAGCCCGTGAAGAAAAAAGATTAGGCCTCTGACGGCGGGGCTGACAGGCGAGCTTGGGGCAGCAGACAAAAGGCCGTACCTGAAAGCCGGACAAGCCCCTGCCCTGAGGGGGTGTGCACACTCCCCTGACAGGCTGTGACTGCATGTGTCCCATGCCCCCACCTTGCTTAGGCCCTCCACCTCCTGCCCCATCCTTTCTCTTCCCTCTTCGGCTTCTCTTCTTCCCATCCTCTCCCCTCTACCCCACTCTGCTGCTTCTGCCTCCTTTCCCTCTTCCCCTTCCTCCTCCCTCTCTCTCTCTCTCTCTCTCTCTCTCTCTCTCTCTCTCCTCCTCCTCCTCCTGTTCCTCCTCTTTCTCTTGCTCTCCTAGTGTCTCCTCCTCCCTCTTCCCATACTCCCTCCCCTCCTCCCTTCCCACAGCAGTCCTCGCACACCAGGGTCCCTCACAGCGCCCTGCCTGGCTCTCAGCCCTTCCACAAGAATCCTGCCTCTGTGTGAATCCCCCCCCTCCACAGCCTTGCCCTTGGAAAGAGGGAGAATCTTGCCCATCACGCCACCACTCCCTCGCCAGCACAGGGAACACACAGAGGCCTATGAAGACCTGCCCCCACCCACGGGTGGCAAAGGGCAAAGCTGTTCCCTCCTTTCTGCCCTTCCCAGGGGACTTGGCAGGCAGGCTGAGAGTGTGGGTGGGCATAGGCCCACTGGGCCCACAGCTAAGCGTGGAAATGGAGGGGGTGCTACAAGTGAGTGCATGGTCTCTGCTGGCTCCCAAGATTGCCTAGACTCCTCCAAACTGAGCCAAGTCCATCATCTCTGTGTGCTCGCTGGGTTCCACCAGGCATCCCTGCTGAGTTTTCCCGCAGCCCTTCCCTCTGCTCCAACCAGGCACCAGCTACCTTCATGCCACCATCTTACTCACATTTGGTCAGTCTCAAGCCTCCTGCTCTTGGCACACCCAACCTTGCTAAAAACAAGAATACAGCACTGTTTCCAACAATACAACCCATGTTTTGTTTCTGCATGTGTGCCCCATGCCTCCTCCACAGCTCCTCTAGAAACCCTCTAGCTACCCAGGACTACAGGGAACCCACAGATCCGAGATGTCAACCAGCGGAAGAATGTCATATCAAGCTACTCTTGACCTCTCTCAGAAACAAGCCGCTGCTTTTGTTCTGATACGTGTGAATTTGGGAAACCGTAACTACCAAAACAAAACAAAATGCAGCTTTCTGGGTCAAGGACAGATGGGTGAGGACTGACAGCTGGAGGCAGCATGGGGGGGGGTGTCGACTTTCCTGAAGCCTCCTGGACCTTGCATCAGTACCAACATAAGCTGTATGAAAAGGATGCAGGTGGGCATTGGTACCAAAGCCCATATGGGACCTGACCCCCCCAGTATTCTCAGGGATTTGGTACTCTAGAAGATCAGTATCCAGGGAGACCACTATCCTCCAAACCTACATGAAATGAGCCCTGTTCTCTGAGGCTGCCCAAACTTTGTGAGGCCTTCTTTGGGTGCAAAGGGGGCAGAATTGTCCACACCCCAGAGGGTGGACTGCCTCATCCCATACTCCACACGTCCCCTAGGACTCCCAGATGTGCAGGTACCCACCTCCCCAGCCAGAGCAATGGAGACAGAAGAGACTGATGACGGGGGAACGGAGGTGTCTTTGATGCCCC
This sequence comes from Chionomys nivalis, assembly GCF_950005125.1. Classification (NCBI taxonomy): domain Eukaryota; kingdom Metazoa; phylum Chordata; class Mammalia; order Rodentia; family Cricetidae; genus Chionomys; species Chionomys nivalis. Next base: position 1,748,103 of record NC_080096.1, on the reverse strand, counting down.
TGAGAATGTCTAAATGCCCCAGCTGGAGTCTGCTTAGGCGTGGCACCCTCATGTGGAGAGCAGGCCACAGCCTAGGAAGCCCCTTTACAAGTAAAAAACACATTCCCGCAGCTCCTTGCACGGAACAAGGTACGCATGACTGGACAAATGATGAATGCATCCCTGTCCATAGAAACAAGGAGACCCCACTGGTCCCAATTTCAGGATGGTGGGTTTCATCTTTAGTCAAAGATGAGAGGGAAACTCCCCCGAACCTGCACTCATCAAGTCAGAGGCTGCTCACTGAGGACCACCTCGCCAAAATCCGTGGCCTTTCTGAGGGCTGCTCAATGCATCCCAAGCAATGCCTCCTCCCGCCTGATACACACGACGCCTCACTAAGGCCTCCGCAAACACTAAGTACCAGACAGTTATTAAAAGTCAGTTGATTTCTGGGAGCTCTCTGGAAAGAAGCCTTTCTGTGTCTTTTCATGAAGCTGCCCCGAGCCACACGGGAGGAAGAAGGCAGAGCCAGTGTCTTTGGTGGTATGGGATGGCCTGCCTCCACTCCACCAATGGTAAAATCATACTAACAATGAGCAGAAGATGGAATCCACAGCTTTTAATCCAGCTGAAGATGCTGACAGCATAACTGTCTGCAAAAATGCCAAAGAGAGAAACATTCCCAGCATCAGAAAGAGCCTCACCACCAGAGACCAGTTAATCCTTTACCTAGCTGGGTGTCGCATGGTACACACCTGTTTCGGGCGTGACTTTGTTTTGACTTTTTTTTTTTACCGACCGAAAGAATCCATGTTGGAGCCACAAGGGGTCATTGTCTCAGCCCACTGGGCTTAAGCACAGGCTGGCGTCTTGTACTCAGACCCTAGCCTTATAATGGCGGCAGCATGCTTTAGAGCCGAGGCCTGAGCCAGCTACACTGTAGCTTTAGTGAGGACAGAACCTGGCTGTCTATGTTGCCCTGTGCTTAGGCTTTGAGCAACAGCAGAGGTTTCTCAGGACCTTCATCCACTCCTGGGACCGACGTCAGCATCTGACACAGTGCACACCCCCATCAGCATGCGTGTCATTAGTACACAGTGATTGCTCCGACAGTTGGGCTAGATCCCGATCCCACACCACATATGAATTCACAGACAGCTCGATCTTAACCTTATACCAAACACTAAGATACACAGTGGCAGAATTAATTACAGAAAAATCAAAACTTGAGCTGGGACCACAGCTCAGAGCTAGCATGCTTGCCTCCCATGTGCAGGGTGTGCTGTGACACTGTTTCCCAGGCCACAATATCAGGTTTGTGACAGGGGAATGGTATGGCTCATTCTCCGCGTCCTGTCACCAGCCACACTGCGGTTTCTGCCCAGCCATCTAGTCCCCTCTCAGACAGGAGCCTCAGATTCTGCTTAAGCTGACCCGCACTCTGCATGGCGCACCCAAGAGAGTCCAGCCCCAGGCTGGACACGCAATGGCCACTGCACGGGGAGCTTGGCAGATGACATGCTGAGTGAGACCAAATCTTGGCTGTGCTGAAGAAGGAACCAAGACCTAAGCCCAGGGGCAGGCACCCTGGGGAGGTGACCCACACTTGATCAGCAGAGTTCTCAGGGATCATATGTCTCCCTCACAAGGGAAGGTGGTGCCAAGGTGTTAGTCCAGCAGGAAGGACAATAGGAGACTAGAATCTATCCAGAACACTTTCCATAATTACTGTGTTACCCTCACAGGCTCACCACAAACACGGCCACAGGGAAATGGGCTGAGACCAGAGAAGTTAACCAGCAGGTGTGTTGAGAAGAGGCTGCTGTCGGGGAGATCTGTGGGCTCCCTGCTGAGCATTAAATGATATATACTTAAGAGATTGCTCTATTTACAGTAGAATTAGCTGTGCAGACTGACACCAAGGATCCTCTGGCTTCCAGATCCTGAGCCCACTAATCCTTCCTTAAGCCCCATACGCTAAACCACCTGGGTGCAGAATCACGAGTCCAGGCTCCTTGGGGCCCAGCCACCCTGGGTAGGAGCCACAGCCCCTGTGGCTGCACACAGGCCAAGCCATCTGCAACCTACCAGACTGGTCCCCAAGACCAGCAGGCCAACACATCAGCAGGGGCAAAGCTGCCAGGGAACGGTGTGGCTCTTGCACACAGCACAATCAAAGGCCGTCCCTCCACAACTCTGAGTAACAATAGAAGCCATGGACCCTCTATGACCCTGTGTCCTCCTCTGAGGTGAGGGTAACACTCAGTGACACCCAGTGTCCCCACCCTGAAGGGGTGTGAGGAGGGCTAAGCTAGAAATAATATGCAGTCATGGTTCTGTACCCACCCAGCAAGAAATAGCACCTGTTGAGCCCGAACCGGCCTGTTATATCCCTGCTGCCCACCATGGAGGTCCAGCAATGGGCAGTGCCATCCCCTGATGCTCAGCAAACATGCCCCTTCCTGTGTCAATCCTGGCTGCCCACTGGTACTCAGCAATGAGGAGAAGAAAATCTTGTATACACCCCACCAGTCATTCCTGCCACTCCAGTGTCCTTCCCCCTTCCTCACATCCCAAGGCCTGGTAGGAGACCCACCTGTTCACTCAACAAATGGAACCTGACTCATAGTCCTCCATTGCTAAAGACCGTCCCTTCCCCATCCCTTGGAGCAAAGCTGGCTTGCCTTACACAGGTCAGAATAGAGTTTCACCCTCCAAGCCCTCCTGCCCTCACTGATGGTCAGTGTCCGGGTTCTGGAGGCACCGGCTCTCAGTGACGCTGAGGCTACATCTCTTCTCCCACTTTCTGCCACAACAGCTCCTGCCTTTTATAACCTGTGCCCTTTCTCCAGGTCCCAGATGGAATGCTCCCCCTGCCTCAATTTATCTGAATAGCCCAGTCCTTATCTGAACAAATATTGCCCGCCCTCTCACACACAGCCCCCCTTCTGCTGGGGCTGCTCTCCCCAGAGGATCAGCTCTCTACCCTGGGCCCCAGTGTGGCGGCAACAATGTGCTAAGTGAGGAAAGGAGCCTGGAAAGAGATTCTTGGCCCTGGGTCTGGCATCCAGGGGTCTAACATCAGAAAACAGGCAGACAGAAACTTCTTGGGGTTAGAGATGGGGCAGACCGTGCAGGGGCCTACCCTAGCCTCACCCCATAAGGACATGGCCAAGGTGATTTCCAGGGTCACTGGGTATGACTGGGAGAGGTTTTGGTGATGTGTTGCCCCCTGTGGACTCACCCTGCTGCCCTGGGCATCTCCCAGGGTCCTGTCCTATATGAGGAAGAGAAGGAAGGGGAAGGATGTTGTAAACAGAAGTGGCCTCCTCTGGCCCCTTTCTGGGGACCTGAAGCCAGGCTCCCGAGAAGCTAATTAGCATGCTGTTTGGGCCTGAGTTAGGAATGTAATTACTGCTGGAGGCAGAGCCCGCCCAAGGAATGCATTCTGAAGGTTACCATAGGAATCCAAGGGCCTATTCATCCCCGCAACACTAATCACAGTCATAAGGAAGGGATTGGGGACAGGCTGTAGGTTAACATCTGATGGGATGCCCCTGAACAAAGCCCCCGGCACTTGCTCCTTAACCCTTTGGGGTCCAGAGTGATGGCTGTCTAAGGGTACTTGGTCAGGTCCAAGTACCAGGATCGCCACTGTGTTTCCAGAGAGTCTGCTGCCTGGCTACTGGTGGTGAGAGGGTCCTGACCTTTGAGGACCTGTCACCAAAAGGGATGCGAGAAGAGGCTGGCCGGCTCTTGACCTCAAGGTCCAGGTCGAGTCCTTCAGTAGACTGATGGGCAGCAGAGGTCCCTCCCCTTAGGGAAGACTCACTTCCTTTCCCTGTGAGAGGGTTGGCTCTCATGGAATGACCCTAAATTTCCCACCTCCCGGGCATTCTTAACGGGACCCCTTGTCCTATCCCCTATCTGCAAAGGCCCTGTTTTCCAACATGTACCCTTTCATCTCGGTCAGCATTTATTCTTCATCCATGTGTTTAGCACATGTGTTGAGTAACAACTGACCAGGAGTTGCTAGGAGTTGGGAGAAACAAGAAAAGCATCCTTGTGCGTCAGGGCGGGGGAGATCACAATCTTTTGGTGGGAATGACCACAGCTTAGAAACACCCAGCTAGAAACAGGGTGGGATATATGGGAAGGGGATGGAGGGTCCTGATTGGAGATGGCTTCACTGGGATGTGAAAGCCAGGATGCTCAACTAAGAAGTAGAGGAGCTGGGGCTCCAAGTCAGTGTCCTCTGTAGGACTGAGCCCACAGGAACTTTGAGGGGTATATCTATCTCCGCCCTTTTGCTTGACTGGGCATCCTAGTTTCTTGTCCTCAATGGGCTTAGGGTTGTTTAAGGGCCGGCTTGAGCATGGATCATCTTAGTCTCTGGAGCAGGCCCCTGGGGACCCCACCTGCTGTAGGGGTCTGCATTATCCTAATACCTGTCTCCTCCTGGGCTGGCTGTGTGTCCAGGGGTGTCGTACACAGGAGCACCTACAATGTGAGCTCCTACCTGTCTTCTAGTCTCTTCCAGGACCTTCCAGCACCTTCCAACAAGGACAGCAGCTCCTGGCTACCTCTGCCCAGCCTTTTTTCTTTCCGGGCTGCCTCCCCAGTCCTTACAATGGCACTTGTTGGCTGGAGTCTTGAAAAGAGTGGCTGGGGTAGCACACACTTACATCCCGAGCCACGCTGTTCTCTGCAGACCTCGGGGGACCTGCCTCTGTGGGAATCGCCATTCAGTGATGGCCTCAGAAACTGTGTGTTATCAACACTAGGCCAGGAGCAGGGAGGAAGGCAATTTGTTTGTGAATTTTGCCCTTTGTTATGGAAAGCTGCTGGGTTTTAAAAAATTGTAAAGGTTTGAACCGTTAACTCCCAGGGTAGTCCCGCCCAATGGCTGGGGAAGTTTGTGGATGTGTTTATTTCTTAAAAAAAAAAAAAAAAAAAAACAAAAACAAAAAAAAAACATAGAATTGCTGTTAAGTAGCCATATGCAAATTTCCTGGGGCCTGTTGATTTTATTCCCTTGAAATCTTATTGAAAAGGATCAGCCCTGCAAAATGGGAAAAACTGTGCTCTCCAGAACAGCCCTGATTTCCTCAGACGCTTTCAGGCTGAAGGCCTCTCTTTGAAGCCGGTTGGATCCTTTCAGAAAAGATGTGGGGGTTGGACTAGGGCTTCTTCACTCTTCCCACTACGCACCCCAACTCCTGGGATGCTCACATGACCCAGGCCCCCACCTGCAGGTGTTCTACATTGCCCCTGCCGGCCCTTTGTCAGTGATTTTTGGGGGATGGAGGAGTTGTGTTAAGACAGTTATAGAGAGAGGTGGCTATAGAGTCAAAATGATGCAGTCAGAAGTCACAGGGTTGTGGAGGGGAGGCTGGGATGGCCGAACTGTGTTCCTCAAAATTCCTACATTGAAGCCTTAATACTCAGTATCCAAGAATATGGCCGCTTGGAGAGGAGGTGATTATATTACATGTGGATGGTTACATTAAAATTGGTCTTTAGGTGACCAAGGACTAGTGTTTTTGTAAGAACAGGTGCTCAGGACAGTAGGACACAGGGCACCATCTCTAAGCCAAGCAAAGAGGTCTCAGGAGACACAATCTGTCAGGGCTGCATGTTGGGCTTCAGCTCCCAGGACTTGAGACAATAAACCCTTAAGCATTAAGCCCAACTATGAACACGAAGTTGAAAGGCAGAGCCTTCCGTCATCCCACCACAATCCCAAGTCAGGCCACATAAGAGGACACACTCAGCCTGGGATGTTCAGAATGCACGTCCTCTGTCCCAGTCCCACTGATGTCTTCGGTTTCACTTGGAGAATGGCAAAGGAAAGTGTTTAGCCACATTCGATCACGGCTCTCCGTGGAAAGACAGGCTAATATGCAAAACACGGAGCTGCCACGGCCTGTGTTCCTCCTCAGGGAGGCTAAAACTTTCAAGAGTCCAGAGTTCCTGACCCTCCAGATCAGTGGCTCATAACCTTCCTAACGCTGTGACCCTTTAAGACAGTCAGTCATGCTGTGATAACCCCAACCAGAAAATTATTTTGTTGCTACTTCATAACTGTAATTCTGCTACTGTTATGAATCATAATGGAAATATTTGTGTTTTCCAATGGTCTTAGGTGACCCTTGGGAAAGGGTCCTTTGACCCCAAGTCCACAGGTTGAAGATCACTGCTGTAGAGTCTTGCAGGGTCTCATTGTGGGCTCCGCCCTTGGCTCCAATCCTCAATAAACTCCAGCTCCACCTTGATTGTGCTCAGAGGTCAGTAACAATCCAAATCTCCTATTTGGAAGCATTTAGGACAATCAGAGATATTTACTTAGCTAGAGGTCTCTACCCATGTGTTAAACCCTATGTCAAAGGGAAGCTCCACGCAGAGAACAGACAAGGTCACAATCTGGTTTGTCTCCAACCCCAGCATGGGGCGGAGGGGTCCTGAATGCTGGTTATGGCTCAGGGTGGTATTGGAGGCTAACAGGTATCTACACATGCAGAAGGGTCTTCCAGGAAAACCTCTGTTCCCTCGGTTTCTTCTTTGGGGCATTTGTCCATCCTCGTGATTCTGGGGGCTGATCTGCACCTCCCTCGAGAACACAGAGGGGACAGCTGAGACACACTTCATCCTTCTCTGCTGGCTCTGCCTTACTTCACCTGACCACCTGGTATCCCGAACTCACTGTCTACCTGCTCTGAACTATGGGTTCTCTGACTGTGGCATAGGTCCTAGACATATTGGAAAATACTTTTGAGGCTCTGGCCTAGCTAGGGGTCCTCCCTAACTCTGCCTCTGACTGCTCTGTGAGTTGGGTTTCTGTTTAAAAGATATCTCGTTGCTCCAAGTTCTGGAAAACTGCTAAAGACTTCCTTCCTGTCATGCAGTGTGGACAAGGGTGGCAGGGCCTGGCCAGCAGAGATGGTACCCATCACGGCATCCCGGCTGGGTCTGACCAGGTTATGGGAGATTGGAGGAAGATGGATGGGGCACTTTCCCGACTTTGCCCCGACACTGATATCATCACACAGAGAATTCCAGATCTTGTTGAACTAGGATAGCGCCCAGTGAGGTCTCACGCTGTCTTCCACTGCCCGTCTGTAGGCATGGCTTTTTATTCCGGACGCCTGCTGCAGATATCCCCACCGGCTCTAAGCCCCTCCACGTGAGTTCCTTGGGTAGATGATGGACAGACTCAAACCGAGCCCACTCTCTTCTGCCAGGATCACTAAGACCTCACCAGCTGCTGGCACTGGCTTCCCCGAAGGCTGCTGCTTCCCGAGCCGTTTGGAAGGTGCCTGGACGCCCACTCGGCCTTGTGGGGCGGCCGCCCATTCAGCACAGATAAGCCCCTTTAGAATCAAGGGGGAATTTAATTCAGTGCCTGAGTGACAGCAGGAAGATTTATCCCCTGGCCAGACAATACAGCCCTGGGGCTTTAATCTCACCCAGACAATGCACTGCTTCTCGGCCCTCCTCGCGGCTTTCCCACGATGGCTGCTGATTAGCGGAGGTGCGTTGGATAGAAGCCACTATCTCTCGAGGAAGTGTTCACTGGAGGAGAGGACCAGCCATGTCATCTCAGTCTATCGAGGGGCACAGCAAGAAGGTCCCCCTGCGCCTCGCAAGGTGCCAGCCAGGAGACAGACTCATGCCCCTCAACTCCAGCTGCATTTTCCACGAGGGAACAGCTCCTGTAGTTTAGGACATCACCTGCCCACCCCCAGACCTGTGAAGTGAGATCAGAATACCAGGCAGGTGACTTGGTATCCATGGAAATCCTGAAGCTAAGCCAGTCCCCTCCGGCCCTGGAGTGACATTAGCACAGGCTGCGACCTCTGTCATCTCTCCCTCTCAGGACCACAGTGATTCTTCCTTCTCCATCTTACACAACCCAGGGCCTCCTCACGCAAGGCCTCAGACACAGAGAGTCCAACATGGATGCCTGAGACAAACCCAACCTTCCATAGATGGATGCTCACTCATCTTTCCAGCCCAGGAATATCACAAGGGGCATCTTATGCCCAGGCAGTATGTGGAAGGAGGTAGAGGTAGAGTTCTGAGGGTCTCACCAGAAAATATGGCCTGGTTCTCCAGGCCCATGGGATAATTCAGAAACCCTATAGAAAACTTGTCCACGGAAGGACAGTGGCAACCAGTCTACAGAAGCATTTGCGGTCCAGTGTGGAGGCTGCACCTTCTGCTACTTCTTAAATAATTGTGGAGAGCATGGAGAATCATCCCTACCACTGATGTGACTCAGTTTCCACTTGGAGTTGGGAGTCTCTGTCTCGTCTTCCCCATGGGATGCTTCTCGGCGGGATCCTGGACACCAGCTCTCCTTGACCAATTGGCGGCAGCCCATAGGGTTTTCAAGCTATTGAATCTTCAAGATCCAGCCTCTAAAGACGGTACTGTTCCCACTTAACTCTTTGCAAGGCCTCTGCACACAGCCCCAACATGGGGCTAGAAGACAGTCCCTGAACACTATAGTCCATTTCTGCTCCTAGCTGGCTCAGCTCAAGAAGGCTACTGTGTTCCCCCACCCTGAAAAAACCCACCTCCTGGATATGCCTCTGGCCAGTGATGCAGGAATGCCTTTCCTTGGGGCCAGCAAGCAGATGGACGCAGTAAAGAAGTTCACAACAGGAACCAGAGCAGTCAACATGCAAGAGTTAGCCCGTCCGTTATTATCGTACAGTAGGGAGGCTCGCACCAAACCGCACAGGAGCCCTACTCCCGAGACAGACACACTTGTCCAGCAGTCCCTACAGCTCTTCCTTCCCCTTCACAACCTTGTCTCTGAGCAGAAGCCAGCCCTGAAGTTGGCCGGGAGGACCTCATTCCATCCCCAGACACACAAGGACTCGACTCTGTAGTTTCCTTCCAGGGGAGAACTGAAGGGTTCAGACCCATTCCTGCCCACGTCAAAAGCAGGGTCTTCAGCTGCCCCGGGGAAGATCCAGCTCTACACCCATCACCACGCTACAGCACAGGAGAGGCCAAGTAGGAGACCTCACCACTCTTCCAGTCCATGAGCAGGAAGAGGCTCGGCTGCCATACAGGAAGTTTTCTATGCTAAAACCCAAAAGCATGAAAGAGGGTCAAAGTACAAAGGGTGTGAATTTTGTCCTATAAGCACATATTTGGGAGAAAATGGGGATTCCTCATTTTTAAGACTCTTCCTGTGGACATCGTATGTGCCCGTATGCTCTGAAGATATCGGAAGACATCCTCAAGTTTGGGCCTCAATTTCTACCTTATTTGAAGCAGGGCCTCTTGTTCGATGCAGCGTACTCTGGGCTTCCGGGGACTCTCCCACCTCTCTCATGGGGGGGGGGGGGGGCTGTGATTACAGACATTTGCTCCAGCACCTGGCTTCTCATGGGTGCTAAGAATCCACACATAGACCCCCATGCTTGCATAGCAAATGCTTTACCCACCGAGCCAGCTCCCCATCCCAGAATTTCTTCTATGAAAGGTTGTTTTACAAACTAGAGAAACTTGTCCAGAAAACAGTGGTGGGTGCTGTTTAGGACCCTGGTAATCTAGACCTGGTTTGGGTACGTAGAGGAACACATGGGTTCCCTGGCCACTGTCTGCCAACCCTGAACATCTGTCTCCCTGTTGTTCTTCCAAAGTCCCCCTGTTCGTCCAGGCTGGGGCTCTGGCTCCTGTGGGGTATCTGCTCCCACTATAGACTGTCTTCCCTCTACTGGGACAACTGGGCTTCCTCCATGCTGGCCACTCTGGAGCCTAGATGCTTGACTCAAATCTCAGGTCTCTATAGCTCAGGTCACAGCAAGTGTTAGAAACAGTGGCCTTACGCCTTACTTTTTAACCTATTCCATGAAAGGGACAGGGGAACTAGGGTACCCGGCCAAACTGGGCTTCTGCCTGTGAGGCTGTCCAGGGCTACTGAGCAGCTGTGCAGACCCAGGACCACTTCCTGATTGCCCAAGAGGCAAGAAGAACCCTCCACATGACTAGCCCCAGACACTTACTCTGGATCTGCCTGAAACAACCCTACAAAGATGCTCAAAAGACCAAGCCAATCATACATGCCCACCATCCCCTCCTCCAAAGGATGCAGAGGCCAAGTCACAGATGGGCTAGGGTGTCTTGTTCTGGTTCCCACCCTCCAGCGGGGGAGGAAGACCAAAGGCCCCAGCTCTTTCCACACACCTTAAATGAACATGGCACAATCTGAGACCGAGGAACAGAACAACATCCAACTACACCCCTCGTCCCCCTCAAGAAAGCAACTGGAGACAGGAACCAACAGGAACTGGGGAGGTCAGGATGGCCCAGGTCACTGACCCAAAAGGCAATGGGGGTGACTATGGGGGATGTCATTCTGCCTGGGCTGAGGCTGTATCCAGGTTGCGCTGTGGTTAAGAGTTCTCAGTTAAAATAGGGTGGAAAAACAAGGAAGGGGAGCAAAGCTAATTCTATGACTTTCTTTCTGAGTGGGGCCAGAAGAGGACTATGACAGGGAAATACTAGGCATGGGTCCCTCAGAGGGCAGAGTTCAGGGCAGCAAGCACCCCCAAATTTGATAGCCCAGGAGTACCCTCCCAAGAGCTGCAATACTAGACTAGGAGGCTGCGACCCTTGGGGATAATCAGATACCCTGCACATTTATATTATAATATTTACATTACAATTCATCATAGTATCAAAATTACAGTTGTGAAGTAGCAACAAAAGTAAGTTTATAGTTTGGGGCCACCACAAAATGAGGAACTGAATGAAAGGCTCAACCATTAGGAAGGTTGAGAAACACCACGCTGGAAGATGTCCATTTACTCTTGTTTGGAGGGTGGTGTGAAGTTTCTCCTTCCTTTACTTTTCAGATTTAAAAAAAAAAAAATGTTTTATGTGTTTGTCTTCATGTATGTATGTACGTATGTATGTATGTGTAGCATGTTGCAGATCCTAAGAGAGCCAGGAGAGGGCATCAGATCCTCTGGAACCTGGAGCTATGGATCCTTGTGAGCTGCTATGCGGGTACTTGGAACCTAATCCCAGTCCTTCAAGAGTTGCAAATGCCCCTAACTGCCGCTGATCTCTCTCTCTTCTCTCTTCTTCTCTCTTCTCTCTCTTCTCTCTCTTCTCTCTCTCTCTCTCTCTCTCTCTCTCCCTCTCCCTCTCCCTCTCCCTCTCCCTCTCCCTCTCCCTCTCTCTCTCCCTCCATTCACTTAACCAGGCCTGAGGCATGCAGGTGGATCACTGTAAATGTGAAGCCATCCTGTGTCTACATAGGAGTTCCAGCCAGCGCTACATAGAGTGACCCTCTACACAGATCCTTTAAAAAATACATAAATGAACATTAACTAAAGCCCATTTCCTATGAGGCCATGTAGGGATGAAGGCATGAGGATGCCCCCCGAGGTCTTCTGGAGTCTAGTGGTGGGTCTCTGTGCCCTAGATCCAGGTGTGGGGCTGCAGAAGTCCTAAAGTTGGCGAAACACCTCTCTAGGATACACTTAGATGTTCAGGTACCACAGATAGAACAAAGTCAGCAGAGTCAGTACTGGTGTACATGACCTTCTAACCCACTTTGAGTGGGACCCAGTATCAAGGAAATGACTCTTGGGCAAATAGTGCCAGGTCCCTTGCTCCCCATGCCAAGCTGTTCATTAAAGAAATTGAACCCAAATACCTTTAGCTCTCTCTCCTTGGGTCCCCTGAACAGCCCTGAAGTTGGGGGGGGGGCCAGCACTACCTACACTCTCAAGGCATTTTGAGAGTTCTGAGAGTTGAAGGCTCTGTTGTGGGGGTCCAGGCTACATCTCGCTGATTCTGAGTCCCTTCAGTGAAGGTCTCAGAGTCGCCTCCTTCTCGGACCAGCACTTCATGGGACAAGGAGAAAGTCCCCCAAGAAACCCCACTCTGGAATTTCCACTGCATGTGGTCTTGACTCTCAAGCAGCTGTCTTCATGATGTCTCCTGACACGCTAGGCATGCTAATTGGGGCTCAAGGGGGGGGGGGGAGGCTGACACACCATGCTCATTAAGGGACAGGCAGTTCCTTCTCTGCCCCTTCATCATCCAGACACGTACTTGCTAAACGCTGTCTGTCCAGTTCTAGGTGGGAGGGTGACAGTGTCACCACTGAAGGAACATAGTACCTCCCTCCCATTCACCCAGCAGGGAAGACCAAGACACAAGACGGGAGGGGAGCTAACACTTAGACAGAAGCTAACACAAGGCCCAGTACCTGCCATTCCTAGCAGAATATGCAAAGACCAGGAGGGTGAGAGAGGGAGTGACTAACTCTGATGGGCAGGCAGGAAGGGGCTCTGAGATCGGCTGAGTAGCCCCTTTGTGTCTTTAGGATTCGGGACATCTTGAGCCTTCAAAAGTGTGTTTACCTTCTTTGGAAAATCAGATGCATTTTTACAAGGCAGGGTGCCAGCACGGATACCTCCCTTCTGTGGTTCTGTCAGGAGACCTAACAGGGACCACACCCTTCTGTACCCTTCTAGCCACCTGGAAGGCTATTCATGCCCAGTGCCCTCCTGGCAAGTCCGGGCTCTCCAGAAGGGACTCTGAGGGCAAGGTGCATGGAAAGGGGTTGGAAAGAGCTCTCGGCCCAGACAAATCAAGTATTTCTGGGGGATCCCTGGGTGGGCAGCAAGAGTAACCTTGCCCCAAGCACAGCAGCTACACAGCAGGCCCCGAGCCATGTCATGGTGGCCCTGGCCCTGAAGAGACTCACGGAGCTGAGGTTGGGAAAGGCAGGCCTGGAAAGTTCCTTCTATCCCATGGCCATGCATCTGGGACCTGAATCAGAAGAGCGATACCAAAGCCGCCCATGGAGTCCTACTCGGGCTTGGAGGCCTGACTCAGGGCACAGTCAGCTCTCAACATGGTCACATCTAGGCCTGGAGGGTCACACGCACGTGCGCGCGCGCGCGCGCACACACACACACACACACACACACACACACGGGTTAGCACCATGCACATAGGATAAGTAGCGGGCAGGGGGCGATAGACTTGGAAGTCAATAACCTGTCGGAGGTACAGTTGGCTCTGCCCGAGAGGAGTATAGGCCAGGACACAGACATGATTACCTATCTAACCACTACACTATCATCACGAGAGGCTCGCAGACCCAGCACATGCTGGGCTAGCTTCAGGCCTTGGGAACATGTGGTCTCAGGAGTCACACCAGGGGGACATCATACACTCACTTTGCAGCTAGGAAGTGGACTCAGAGAGGTTAGAAGTTAGCCTGAGGTCACGCAGCCAGAGAAAAGTCCAAAGCACCCCAAACCTCCTACATGGTAGAGCCTTGATGTCCCTCAGCTCATGGGAGGGCTCTCTAGTCCTGCCCCTGGTCCTCTGTGACCTCAGCAACTCAGGCAAGAATTCTCTGAACTCTTCTTTATCTGAGAGATGGGTCTGCTTTTGACCTAGGTTCCAATCTACCATCCACAGGGCACACATCCTAAGCATATACCCCGAATGCAGAAAATGCAACTAGCACCCATTCTTGGAAGGAAGGCCTCAAGGGATCAAAGATCATACACACACACATATACATGCATACCTACACATACAAACACACATACACACATGCATATATATGTACACACATATATAACACAGAAACACATATATGCACACACACATATACACACATGCATGCACACCCATAAATACATAATACATACACACACATAGATACATACATGCACACACATATCACACATATACAGACACAGGAAAATGTGAAAAGCAGGTCAGGGATAAGAGGATGCCTTAGCAGATACAACGCAGAACATGTCAAGGCCACAGTGATCTTCCTGTGGGCCTACTTCCACAGGATGATGAACACCTCAGTGAGTGGGCTGGGCAAGGAATAGAGCGTGAAAACTCAAGAGGCTGCCCCGGAGCACTGCCAGGGAAAACGGGGAGAATCAAAGCCAAGGCATACCCACCTTGATCTGCAGGCAGACACAGCCATTCACCATCTGGACTGCTCTGGAAGCTTCATATGGCTGCCAGCCCTGGGACCAAGCTCAGGAGAGAGAGACTCCCTGTTTCTCAGCCTGTAGGCTTTCCACGTGATGCCTACAAGGGACTCAAAGGAATGCAGCAAAGAGCCCCTGAGTCTGGCATTGGGTAAGGCAGGTGCCCGTGTGGCAGAAGAGGAACAGGCCTGCCCAGAGGGGAAGCTCTGGCCTCGTGAGTTTTTCCTAGCCTCAGCCAAGAGGTACAGGTTCTAAAAACAGACCCTCTGGCCTGCACGCACGACCAGCCGCCCCTCCCATGACCTCATTCTTTCCCACCGGTTCCAATTTGGCCAGAGCTCTGCAGCAGCGGGGCAGACAGGGGCTCCAGGGACTGCGAGAAAGCCGGGTGAGAGCTGAGGAGGAAGCCGGGGGTCTGGGCTAGAGAGGCCAGACAGGGAGGAGGCCACAGCGTGGGAACTTCCAAGCAGGGCCCGTGGTGGGAACCCAAGTAGACACACCAGGGAGGCGGTAGAAAGCTGCTGCCCCTTCCTTGCAGAATCCTAGGGTTGCCGGGCCTTTCTGGGAGCCCACAATATACCCCAAATCAATAGGCTCCAGGCACACTGGCTGGGGAGAGTCAAGTGAGAGGGCAGGCAATGCCCACAGTTCTGCAGAATGGTAGACATCGTGGCCAGAAGTCACTAAACTGTCTGTATGGTGGAGAAAGAATGAGAGAAGGAACAGGGATCACCCTCCCCCTTCCACTCCCCCAAGCCTCTCGCTCTAAATCTATTGATATCTTGAAGCTTCCACTCCGGGGACCAAAATGCCAGCTATAGTGAGCCAGGGTCCTGCAGTGAAGATGGGGCATGGACACAGTCCTGAGCAGACCCCAAGGCATCTCTGCACATCACCCCTAAGTCTAAACCTGTCTATAGCACACATGGGTTCCAAGCCTGACTAGATGAGTCCAAACCCCAAGCTTTGTCCAAACCCTGCATGCTGAGCAGAAACCTTGCAGTCCACCAGCAGGGAAGATAGTGAAATTGTCCTGGTCAGTCCTCATGCCCACCTTGGATGGGAAGCCCATCAGACCCTGGAAGCCAGTCAGCCCCAGCCTCACCCCATACCGCCTCCCCACTGTCCCTCAGTTCCACCTTCATGCTCCCCGGGGGAACAGGCTGGCTCCACTCTCCCAACAGGCTACAGTTTGCTCAAGAGAGCCAGCCCCCAACTCTATGAGAAGATGCTACCATCCCTGTGTTCGCCAAAAGGAAACCGAGGCCAGGCAGCACAGGACCTCAGATACATCCCAAGTAGCTTTCATCAGTTAAGGCTAACTATCCCTTCTCCACAGCCCCCTATGCCAAGCCCAGAGAAGGAAAATTCAAGTCTCCTCGGCCTTCTCACCTTGGCCAAACTGGGCAGTGAGAACTTGGCCAGGAATTCCAGGTGGTGGTGGGCAGTCAAAGGACACCAGCAGTCCTGACCCTTTGCCTCATCTCTGTCCTGGCATTCCTTTGCAGTTGTAGAAGGTGCTAGATGGCAACCCTGAGATCTCTAACCTCTGCAGCCCACCCACAGTGGGGAAGATGCAGAAGAAAACCTTGCCTCCTTCCTGAACCCAACGGTGTCACCAGCAACAGGAATGAGACCCTAGCTTCCCAGGTATACAAAATTCTGAGAAAACATGAGCCTCTGCTCTGACTTGCTCATTTGAACAGAAACAACCTATAGTCCAGAACTCAGAACATGCCATATTTCCCAACCAAAGGAGTCTCTCAATATGAATTGGCCAAGTGTTCTCTCATTCACCAGTGTGAAAGTCACCTCTTCAGCACAGCTCATGAGGTTCTAGAGCAAGTGACAGCCAGGTGTTGCAGCAACCCGGGACCAGCAAAGTCTGCTCTCCTGGGCATGCCTTCTTTCAGGATAAACCTCTGCCAGATCTGGCTGACACCACGCTAAGAGACATAGGTCCTTATTGCAGGCCTAGGCGGAGTGCTTGGACCTATCACTGATTCTGAGAGCCCCTTCACTACATGGCCACACAGCTGTGCCGAAGGCAGGCCTGTGCCCTTCTCGAGTGTCTGTGGACACCAGGCAATGCTCAGATTAATCACGGGAATAGCCCCCTTCCCGGGGCTCTTGTCCCCCTCACCCTACTTCCCTCCTGCCCCGTTTTTGCCTTTATGGCCTGCTGCCTCCTGAGAATTCCCCTTCCTGCAGCCAGCTCAGTGTGACATGGTCTCCATCCACCCTCCACCCTGCACCCTCGAGTGTTCATTTTCTGGGTCACTGGCGGCCACAGACCACACTGGTTGCAGCCACCACTTTCTTCAGACCAAAGTCACTAGCCCACGACTCCACTTCTGCTTGGCACTTCCCGAAACACGGCACCTGGCCACAGGACCACAGAAACACACAAGCCCGTGGTGACTTCTTTTACAAAGTCCTGGGAGCTCAATGAGAGTTTCCAGGGACCCCTTCCTTGCCTCACCTGCTCTCTGCTTAGGTGTGTTGGGGTGCACAGGCATCATTTCACAAGCTCTCCTGTGGGTCCTCAATTCTTTTCTGCACCCTGCCACCACAGCTCGGGTGTGACAGGTAACAGGCAAAGTTTTATCAGGGCTTTAACAGGGAAATCGAATGCTGTCTGCCCCAGTTATAGCCGGAACGAGTTTCCACTAGTCAGCCACTGGCCCCTCCCTCCAGAGTCCTGCATCACCTCTACATGGGGGACAGGGACAGCACCAGCGCAGAAGCCCCCTCTCTCTGCATAGCACAGTATTTTACTCCCTACACTCTCCAAACTGAGTATTTGAGGCCTCCTGGAAATGCTGAGAAGCAAGGAAGAATGCTGCAGGGGTGCCCGGAGTCTTGAGCACATGGAGACCTCCTGTGCACCTCTGTCTGGACCATTCTCACAGTACTCTGCCTCACCAGAGTATATCCAGAGTCCGGCAAGCACGAGCCAGTTAAGTAAGTAGAAGAGACTCTCTAGGGACAGGTAGTGTGAGGCCCTGCTCCCGGTTAGCCCCTTTCTACCTGTGATGCCGTGTGTAGCTATGTGGAAGTCAGCGGAGTGTGGGGCACCTGCTCTGTGCTTTGAAACATCCCCATACCAGATAGCGCCAGGCAGGCTATTCTGAATCCAGCTATTCACACTGCGCTCATCTGAGCTCAACTTGATGTCAACTAGCCGGGGCCTTGGGAGGGTGGGTTAAGAAGGATTTGTGAGTGGGTGACAGTCTTCTGTCCTGGTCAGTACAGGAGGAGCAATGAGTGGAGAAGTCATAACAGGGGCAGCCAGCAAGGTTGACTCAGTGTCCCTTGGCTCGCAGGGAGTAGGTAGCGAGTTCCAGGAAGGACCACTATGCAGTCCAGCAAGGCCCACAGGCAGAAGCCCCACAGCAGCTCAGTCCCCTGTCCATCTGCCCATAAATGTGAATCAGGTCACACTGGTGCCCTGGCCTTGGCAAGTTTTACCTTGAGACCACACAGCCCTGTGTGATCAGTAGGAGCAGCTTCTGCTCCCATCCCAGCCCTGGTCGCCAGGCTTGCGGCAGTGAAAACCACAGGGTACACCAACCCTTGCCAAACGGAGGCTGCCCAGCCAGCAGGCAGAAGTGCCCCTCTCCTAGGTACAAGCAGTCCTGGAGGGACCTGTTTTTACTTCCCACTAGCAGTCACGGAGAGTGGGTGTTGGAGATTTACCAAGTGGTATATTTTACGGCAGAGATAAAGAGAACAGATATCCATCTTCTCCATCCTCAACCTGCAGGGTAGCCTTGAGCCACAGGACATGGACACAAGAAGGCTTGAGAATCAGGCTGCATTTGTTCTTAGAAGCTGGTACTTTGCCGGGGACACACACAACTCTGTCCAAGTTGCCTCTCTGAACTCTTTTGATCTGGGTTGTACTACAAGGCCACGTGGTGTGGCTTGCCAGCTGGAAACCCAAACATAGCCCAGGCTCCTGAGACTTAACGGTTTTGTTTGTTGTTTTGTTTTGTTGGAGACAGGGTTTCTCTGCAGCTTTGGAGCCTATCCTGGAACTTGCTCTTGTAGACCAGGCTGGCCTCGAACTCACAGAGATCCACCTGTCTCTGCCTCCCGAGTGCTGAGACTAAAGGCGTGCACCACCACTGCACAGCTGAGACTTATGTTTTCGTCCAGATGCAGCTGATGTCTGCACAACACAGCCTGTCACAGGAACGAGAGTGCACTCTACCTGCCAGCCTACGTCCACCATTGTCTCTGCCTCATCCTTTAGGTCCAGGCCTGGGTCCCTTCCCCAGAAAGCTTTCCTGCCCCACCCACCTAAAGTGACTCTTCCAAACCTATTACTGCAAAGACCCTGTTGATTTTATCTGGGGTTTCTGACATCTTTAGCAACCCATGTGTCCCTGGGTAGGATGTGGGTCTCCTTGGTCAGACCTATCTCTCTGCAGCCTCATTTTCAAAAGCTGCACTTTTGTGGCTCTCACAGTGGAGCATGGTGCTGCGCCCTGTCTATGGCGGTGACACTACGGCCTACCTGTCTTGCATGTTCACAGTGAAGACAGTACTGTTTCCCCTTCCAGGGGCTGGAGGTTGAGCTCTCAGTCCTGCTCAGGCTGTCTGTGGCCCTGCTAGAGCTTACCCTCTATAGGATGGCTTTGCTCTCTGCAGTAAGATGGAGTGGCCAGCTCCTTCTGTTCTGCCTGGTTCTGGGACATGAGAGGAAGTCCACCTCATAGGAACAGGGTGAGTGGCAGGATGCAGCTCTGGGGTTGCAGGGAGAAGAGCTGAAACAAGGGTGGTCTTAGCTCTTGTCAACCCTCCCTAATTCCTCAGGGGTCCGAGCACTTCTGAGAAGTCCTGCATCACTGGCCCCGGGGTGTCCCAGCTGGCCTAAAGGACCATGAGGCTGTGGAACACAGGAGCACAGCACCCTGGGCAAGTACGTGTGTTCCTCCTAATAACATCCAAGGCTGACATCGTCCGTGGGTGACCGCAGCTCCTGACTGCTCACCCATGGGGCCACATTCCCCCATCCACACATCATGGGGACCTGAGAGCCTGTCAGGCCGGGCCACGACAGATATCAGTCAGGAAAACCCCCACTTAGCGTTCCCTCTGGCTCAAGTGGCCTTGTGGCCTCAGGAGGATTTTCATCTTCCAATCTAGGCACTCTTCTCCCTGTTCAAGACTCTTTGGAGCATCTGGCATTTAGGAAAAGCAAATTCCATCTCCATCCAGAACTGAAGGCTGCCGGGAACAGGTTGAAGCTGGAGGCATGACAGCCAGAGCCTACTATCCACAACACCTGTTTCTACTGCCCTCGTTGTGGCTGCATGGGGCAGCTACAGACAAAGCCAGAGCCAACCAGATGAGGCATGGGCACTTGCCTACCCACTCCAGAAGCCTTGGGAGCCTGACCCCATGTAGGAGGCTTCTCAAGGGCCACCCCTTCTCATTATGATGAGAAGTCTCACTAGGGCCACGCTCAGACACTGATGGAACACCCTCTGCTCATTCCACAAGCTTCTGTGGCAGGCTCCAAAGCCTGTGGTAAGCTCTAGTGGACGCTAGATGTCTATCAGCAGCAGGACAACGTCAGCCACATCTGGAAACTTGAACAGATGTCTGCTTTCTTTTGGGGCCCCAGAGAAAGATCTCACTACCTTGTGTGTGTGCTCAGGAAGTTCAAAGACAAAAGACTCACAGGCACTGACAGAAGAGGGTCTTGGCATCAGTGTGGAAGCAGCGAGACTGGGTTTAGGATACCTGAAGGCAGCTTTGTCATAGCCCAGGGCTGAAACTCACAGGCAACAGTCCTTAGAGTGGACACCTGGTCTCCTAGAGGAGGCACACACACACACACACACACACACACACACTTTTGACTAAATGGAAAGAAACACCAGGAGGGTGGGGAGATTTGATACCCTGGATTTGGGGGAGCTGAAGGACAGGGAATTCTCAGAGGACAGATAAAGGGTCCTTTACATGTTTCAGTGGGGTTAGTTAGCTACCCCAGAACAAGCCACCAAGGACCTCCATGCCCAGAGGGGTGTTTCTGTTTAAATGGGAAAGCTGTCCTACAAAAAGGCCAACTGAACAACTTAAAATGATACACATTTTATGTCCCACAGACACTCTGACAGGGTTTCTCTGGCCTGAACAGGAATACAACAGGCTGATATGCCGAAGGGTGTCTACCTCTCCAGGCACTCGGCCTGGCATCTTTTCACAGCCCCAGGAAAGCATGGTAATTGCCCATGGCCAAGGGCTGGATAGGAGAACACCCGGACCTTCCAGAAGTCCACGCTTAGGTCTGACCATCAGCCAGGTACCAGCTTGTAGGTAGTTTCCATGCTACCAGAGTCCACACCTCTTCTCTATCCAAATTCTCTTAGCAAGTGAGCGGCTAGGGGCCGAGCAGGCAGTTCTTAGAAGTACCCACATTTCCAAGTATTTCCAGAAGCTGTGTGGAGTGGACTTGGGGTTCTGAACTAGAAAATGAATCTCATGTAAGTAGGGAAAAGTAGGAAGCAAAGGTGCAGGGAAGGGGAACAGGGGCAACCACCACCTCCCTTCTCTGCCTGGTGAATGCTGCCTGCTCCCACAGGACTTAGAAGCCAGCAGAAAGGTGGCCCAGGCTGCAGCCCCACATTTCCCGGTCCTTTCTAGCCATGAGGAAGGACGGGAAGGAAAATTCCCTGGTACATTTCCCTTCCACACTCTGGGCTACCCCACCAGTGGGTCAAACACACAAAGAACAGAGGGTTGAAAAGTCTGTTGGGGTTTTTTGTCTTTGTGGCTTGCTCAGAGTCAAGCCCTTTTTTCTCTGATTTAGCACAGGGAAAGGGCAAAGTGGATGGGTTTTCTTACTGTTTCAGGACTGAGCCCAGTGACTCAGGCCCCTTGCTTCTGCCGGGATTCAGCCTCCTGAGCCCCACCTCTGCCTCCAGGAGGAGATTTCTCAATTCAAACTCCGGCACAGACTTGCTGTACCCAGAGACATGGCTGAGGTCAAGCAACACAGCTGAGAAAAAACATAAAATAGACAATCCTGTTAGAATCACGGGCTCATAAATCCCCGCTGAGGGCTGGCTTTGGAAGGTGAGGGAGGCATTACCAAACCGAATTGGGACAACAGAAAGAATGTGCCCAGAACGCCAAGAAGCCAGGGAGAAGGAAAGCAGGTTTCCCAAGAATAAATTCACTTCTACTCCTCAAAATGGAGGCGTTACCCAGAGCCACAGCCACACATGTGACTCCCAAGGGAAAAACTGATTTGTCAATCACCAGAGATTTGTCCAAAGGCATCTCAAGGTCATTTTTTTAAAAAAGGTAAAAATAAATACACTACATGAATGGCCACACCATCAAGGAGTAGCTTCTGGGGGGAAAGTGACAACCGCCGCCAGGCATTTCATATGATGGTTAGGAACATTAAGCTTACAATGTCTGAGGAACTGGTACTTGAGACTAAGATCTCCCCCCAAACCCTCCTCAGACAAAGGAATCAAAATCGTTCACCTCTGACCTACAAACTGCCTCTCAGAAACCCAAGAAATGTGAATTTCCTCATTTGAGGTTGAGTCACCTGTGGGACACTAGGAGGGATGGCTGACCTGACCCTAATATGGGAAACAGTTTATCTTCAGGCCTGGCCCAATCAGGAGTAGCTAGACCCGGCTCCAAGACCTTGTTCTTCTGTGGCAAAGACCAGAGGAACTCATCCCGCCTTCTGCTGCCAACGCAGCCATGCTCTCCGCACCTGCTTGGGCCCACAGCTCTAGTTGGGGCTGACTGACACCCCCTCTCCCCCCAGAGTGCAAGACCAGCTGAGCTTCACGGTGAAGGACAACTTGGATTTCAGATTTTCTTTTCCTCAAAAAAAAAAAAAAAAAAGTCATTGAAGATAAATGACGCTGTAGGAGAATTCCATCACTAATTGCTCCAGTCCTGGAAACTATGGGAAGGTTCCTTTTGTGTGTGTGTGTGTATGTGTGTGTGTGTGTGGAAATCTCCAAGCCTGACACATTTCCACAAAGCTTTTGCCTAATTAACAGCTATAATTCATAAAAATAAAGTAAACACTGATAGAGTTAGCTAAGAGTTATTCCCTAGTTTCAAATAACTGAGCCACTGTAGAAGAACCAGAAGCTTAAAAAAAATCTCTGCTCAAAGGGTTCCAAGTAGAGAACCAGGACCTTGGCCTTGGGTTTAGCAGGTACCTCCTCTGTATGCATCATAGCCCTGGAAGATCCCTGTTGTAGGAGCTGCAGTGGGCTGCGTTCCCGCCCAGCTCCGCACAGCTAGCTCTACGGCTGCAGCTGCCACTGCTGAGCAAGCTCAGCTCAGGAAATGCTCAGGTAAAGAGGCAGGTGACGCAGGAGTTTGGGAGGGCCAGGAAGTAAGCATGCCAGCAACTCCAGCTAGTCTAGAGTCTCCCACGTGGATTGAAAGTCCTTGATAGCCGTCCTGGGCTACTGTTCTGACTGGGTGTGTCACGGTTCCTTCTTTCATCAAACAGAGATCAAGACAAGAGGAATCTTGGCCTTCAATAGCAACTGCAGGTGGAAACACAGGAGCCTAGGATCTGAACAGGCAACAAGAGATGGAGTTGGATTAGGCCATGGCCTGGCTGGGACAGCAAAGGACCCTTACCTGGGCAAATATCTTGTGAGTGTAAAAAGACTCAATAAGAATCAAATGCCCTGAAGAAATGCCAGGCTTCCACACACCTTTCTGTTCTGAAGAAGGAAAAAAACTCAGCAAGAGGCCCCTGTCCAGCCTCCATAGAGGCCACGTGCCCTTCACCGGGTCCTGGTTGCCAGTGTCCTTCCACTCATTCAGAGGCCCCAGAACTATGCTAAGACTGAGTGGCGGGCCGTACCTGCGCCAGATCTGTGGTCACTGCAGTAAGCCTGAGCTCTGGGAAAGAGACTCTGCCGGCATCTAGTCAACATGGCCATGTTCGTGAAGCACGCAGCACCACCAGAAACCCTGTCACCCCTGAGGCAGCACTGGGCAGGCAAGGCTCCCGTAACCCTTGGGGGAAGGAATTTGACCAAAGAGCTGCCACCTGCCAACTCTGGAACCCTAAAAGCCAACCCAGACAACTTGAGAACATCTACTGAATCCTCCATCCTGGCCTCCAGGAGAGCGAGCTCTTGAGCAGGGAGCTGAACAGGACTGCCTTGAGACAAGCTCATAAGGCACATCATTCTTAGGGAAGATGGAGATCCTGGGGCTTGTGACCTGGGGCACATAGCTTAAAAGAGGATGTGTCGGGACCCAGCCAGTCTGCCTGAGCCCAAGCCTATGCTACACACTGTCAGCTAGACTCTTGGATCAGATGCTCCACAGTCTGGGGGACCTCTCGGGGTGGGGTAGGGTAGCTCCACTGTGGTCTGTAGCTACTCTGTGAGCATGAACCACACACCTCTGTGGTATTCCTCGTCCATGCTGGCAGTAAGATAAAGCTACCTTCTTGGCTTGCAGGATGACTTCACTCCACAGAGGCTTGGTCCCCACGACTGTAGCTTTACCAGGCCCCGAGCACCTCTCAGCTTCTGAGCAAGGCTACGGGTGACCTCAGCAACACCTCTCTTCCTGAGGCTTCAGTACACAGGCATGTCCAGATAGAGTCTGGACAAAGGCATTCTAGAAGATTAGCTGGGTCCTGAGCTTCAGCCTAGTGGGATTAGATACAACCTTAAGCTACCGCTAACAAACATGGAAGGACAAAGAACAGGCAGGAAAATGGGGCCTGGAGACTCCACAGGACCCTCAGGCTTCCCAAGCCCGTGTAAGAGTAGGACCCACCCTGGCCACGGTGTCCACCAAGCCCAGCCTAAATGCTCCAAGAGATGCCTGAGGCAGTTGTCAAGCGAAGTTCCCCCAGCTCCCTCTGGATGTCTTTCTATCCACATTGGGCTTTGGGGATTTTTTTTCAGGTGACAAGAGCCCTGGGTAGAGGCAGATGTGGCTTCAAATCAAATTCTCAAGAGCAAGCACAGAATGGAGGGTACCTCCCAGTCTCAAATGTCCCCGAACAGTGGCCTCCGTTCTGGGGCTGCACCTCGGGTTTCAGAGACAGAGCAGTCACAGAAAGCAGCCCGTTTTATCAGCAACCTGCACGGCTCCCCATTGCCATGGCCCCTCACCCTGGCATTCCGTGCCTCCCAGGAGGGCAGATAATCCCACAAAGGGCCTCGTGCCAGAGTCTGGACACTGGAAAGTGCTTTCTCCAGTCGGGAGCTTTTGGGTTTGCTGGAATCTTCTTACTGGGCCCCAGGGTTCAGATCGAATATCCCTTTGAAAGGGTCAGAGGCAACCCCATGCCCTGCTCTGGTCTGTCTGACACAAGATCTAGGGGGCTGTGATTGAGGAGGATACCCCCCTCGACAAACCAGAGCCCCCCAAGACCACAGTCCCAGGAATAAGAGGAGGCAGGAGGAGGGAAAGGCCTATATCATATCTCAACAGATACCAACACCTTCTCCCTTAGGAAGCTCACACTCAACTTTCCCATATTGCACCCTCCTCTTGCTCTGTCCACAGTCCAGGGGGTGAGGAAACCCAGGAATAGCTGACTTCCCTGAACGAGGCTCCTGTACACCTGACAAAATGGTCTCCCTGTGTCTGGTTTACACCACTACATCTCTATAAGCCTATGTCATTAATGTGCTTTATGTGTGTGCTTGGTAGTGTATACATGTGCTGGCATACATGCACAAGCATCCACACATGCCCAAGTGCACACCCAAACTGACTGCCAAGCCGATTCCTAAGTAAGGCTGAAGCATGAAGTCTCAGGAGTGAGACTATTGAGGGGGCAAAGGCAGCAAAACCGTGTTGCTCAGATAAACATCCCTCCCAAACCCTGGGAACACTGATGACAAGTGACCCCCGAAGGGGGAGCTCAGGCCTAGAGCCTTGGACCCTGCCCCTCTTTGTAGGGATGCTAAATGCCATCTCCCTTCCCTTGCAGTGACACTATGTCCTGGTACAGAGTTCAGTTTTTTGGTTGTTTCCTTTTTCAGGTGACAAGAGCCCTGGTATACCTCAGCAAAAGGTTGGCATAGTACCTGTGGTCTTCTGTGGAAGTATGAAGAGCCTTGTCTGGAATGGACCCCAATCCAACAATGCCATCTTTCCTACCAGCCTCACACTAGACAGTCCATCAGGTGCTCATGTCAACTGTCCACAGCCTGGCCTTCCCAGGATTCCTTCCATCCCAGACCAGAACTAACATAGGCACAGGACATTGGATTTCTAACTACCAGCCATTGGACAGTGGGGCATCCTTCACGGGGTTGTCCCCAGGAGACTCGGTCAATGAGTGTTGGTCACTTGAATTCTACTCACCGAGTTATTTTGTACAAGTGTGTTCACATGGAAATGAAATCCAGGGAGGCTCCCCAGTTCTGCTCACACCACACATACAGACACACACACACACACACACACACACACACACCTTCCCTTAGTCAAAGACCATTTCGACAAGCCAATGTAGCTGCTAACAATGACAACCTAGCCCCTGAGGACAAGGATTATTCAAGTGCTGTGGTCATTACCACAGCAGGGCCTAGCTGGGCTCTGTGCTACTCTTACGGAGGCCTCTTCCATGTTTCCTCTGTAATGTTCAGATATGTTGGGCCCCAGGCAGAGATAAACATCAGCCCCAGGAAAGAGGAAAGATGAGGGTGGGAACTTCACTTCCAAAGAGCCCTGGGACACCAGCTCAGTCACACACATCCTTGTTCCCCTCTGCCAGCACCGCCAGGCACTGAGGTAGAGAAGGTAAGTCTACGCCTTCATGTGCTGCCCGTTTGGAGGAAACAGACAGGAAAATGGGCTTTGGCTGTGTCTTGTCTGGAGGGTCCAGCTCGAGGCCCCAGGGAAGGAGAAACTGGCATTGACTTGTGGCCTCTCGCTCAGACAGGGAGGGGCCTGAGATAGAATACCCAGATACTGACCTGCAGGGCTGAGAGCCCAGGGACTATGGCTAATACCCCCACCTCAGCACTTGGTAAGATGAGAGATGAATTCTTGGGGCTCCATCTCTAGCAATTAAATCCAGCCTCACCCTGAGCTTCCCTAAAAGCCATAGTTGAGAGTTCGTCACCCTAAGTTCCAGGTAGGTGAGCAGTGTTCCCATCCTAAGGGCATGTCCAAATGGAGAGGGTGAACCACTGTCCCTCTGACATAGGTCAGGCTAGCCCACTCCTACAGGGGCACCCATTAGATCCCAAATGTCACAGATAACAGAACATATGGCTTTGGGAGGTGCCAAGGCCCAAGGGCCAACCTGTTGCCTGGCCATTTAGTTCTTACTATTTTGACCAACATCAACCAAGGTGGTAGAACACTGTGTTGAGTTCAGAAAATAAAACCCAGGGGCTATCTGTAAGGCTGGGTATGGCTGACTCAACTCAGAGATGTCACCAAAATGGCAGATGGCCTGTAAATCAGGAGTGACACTCATAGGGGTCTTCCCTACCCCTAGTAGGTTCCAGAGCTTGGCTTCTTTCCCAGGTCTTGCTGGCCCTAGAGCCCTCTGGTCAGACAGGAGACCGTAGTCCTTGGTGTTAAGTTTTCCTTTTATGTATTCAGTAGAGGACCAGAGGCCTTAAGAAAGGGACCAGCCAACCTGGCTGGCTCAGTTTTGTATGGTCTGGCCCTCAAAATGTCCTTCCCTGTACCCAGGCCAGGCTATGACCACTCCCTGGTGACCAACACATAATCAGGGTATCAGAGAGCCAGTTGTTCTGCCATGGCCACAGTAGCTTTGATGGGATTGTACCTGGCCACTTCTCCTTCCCACAGGTAGGAGACTACTAGGTACCCCTCCTCCCTACTCCTCACTCCTACTAGGGGCAGCAGGGGTGAGACTACACATCTACCCAGGTCCTGGTGGGGGCAGACTAGGGGCTGCATCCTTCTTCCCTTCATATTGCCATATTCTGTCATGTGAGCCAGGGAGGGGAACTCAGGGAGGGCCCAGGCTCCTCACTTCCTTACCACCACCACCACCACCCCCACCTATGGTCACCAGCTCCTATTCCCCTTTGAACGAGAGTAGTCTGTCAGGATGGAGGCAACCTAAAACCCTAGGCAACAAGAGAGCTGGGACAAGAGAGAAGAAGGGTTCCTTACGGAGGCTGCCGGATGCCAGGAACCAGGTGCAGCTGGGGGTGGGGGAGTTTGCTTGAACTTGAGGTCATTGGCACCATCATTAGCAGATGAGATTCAATTCCAAGCTGCTGCTTTCAGGGGCTTTACCTCACCTTTGGGAAGGTAAGATTAACACCTTGGATGGAGGGAAAGTTAAAACTCAGGGCCTCTGCTTTGCAATTCTGATTCCCAGTGCTGAAACTGGAGAGTGTCTCCCGGGGCTATCTGCCCAGGCTTCTGAGCACTTTCCATGGTTTATAGAACTTTCGTCTTAAGGGCACTCAGCCAAATGTGCAGCCACCAAACTGCCCCTCCACGGTGTGCTCGTGAACACACGCTCCTTGGAAAGCCTCAGGCGTTAGGGATCAATGCAGGCTTTCACTGAAGATGCCTGGCTCCCACAGGTTCCACGGAGACATTAGAAGTCTTTCACCTGCCACGCTGACTCCTTGTGGCTGCCCTCCTGGAAGGTGCCATCCAGGGTCCTACCTCTGCACAGAATCCAAACTAAATCAGCCCGCTAGAGAGAGAGCAACGCCCATGCTGACACCAGTCTGTGTGCAGGCTGCAGGCGTGGGAGGGATCCTCAGGATTTTCACAAAATGGACGGGGTGGCAGCCTTAATGAGATAACGAAGTTTGGGCAGTTTGAGGACACTGCCCAGCATAGCAAAGCAGCCATGATGTCTCAAGTCAAATCACTTTCAGGGGGAAAAAAATTGATCTGTCTCCGATAGCATTTCCTCCCGCTAACATGATGAATAAGAAATTAGCCGCATCATGAAGTTGTTTCATTAAAAGAAGGAGTGTGGAGGTGGGCCGAGATAGAAAGGCCAATCCAGAAGACCAGAGCCAGCTGTAAATTTTCCCCTCCCCGGGCCTTGTGACACCATTTGTATTCTGTCAGTCACTAGCTTATGTTCAGTCTGAGTTGGGAACCGAATCCCCTATTCAAAGGGGTACTCACACGGCATGTTATTGCAATTTAATATTTTCACACAGAGACACGTCATTATCTCGCAACCTGACACCGGCAGCGTAATTCTGTAATTTTTCTCAACGTGAGCACCAGGGTCCTGAGACTGTCTAAACAACCCCATCTCCTCTTTGTTTCACCTCGGGGCCGCAGACATGCCGGAGAGAGCTCACTCGCAGACCGCCGTGGCTTCGCTTCCTTTCCCACAACAATCAGCTGCCAAGCAGTTCTGGGGACAGACCTGGCACCAGCTGCTGACAACTGTCCCCATACCTTGCAGACCTAAGGGCACAGGGTCCCCCAAAACTAAGTGGGCAGGAGAGCAAGTGATATCTCTGAGAAATAGAACGATGGCATAAATCTCATCTAGACAACACATCTCCCCTGGCACATGGGTGCACGTGTGTGTGCAGACGTACAGCACACATGCACACACCTGGCATGACTACGTGCTGTATGGAGACAGTCTCATTGTGTCTGCCAGACGAAGGAGCCACCTTAGGAGCTACCTTCCTTCCCAGCGCTGTTGACTCTGGCTAGCAGCACACTCTGGTACTTCAGGAATGTGTCAGCTCTTCCAGGAATAAGAGCCTGGGAGAGAGACCTGGAAGAAAGACCAGAAATTTCCCAGGGAGCCACTGACTCAGATATGCAGGTAGCAAAGAGGATGGTGGCATACCCCCCCCCCCCCCACTGCATACCCCTACAACAGCCAGGCCCTATCTCTGCTGGCTGCTGCCACCCGAAGCCATACTATCCTATTTGAGTCAATAGGCATTCTCTGGTGTCCACAAGGGACCCAGGAGGACCTGTAGGAAGCGTGCTGACTGCCTGCATGCTGACAACCCAGGAACCCCATGTGCTGACCCTGGAGCTGACCTGGCAGAGTGGCCAGTGTGCTAAAGGGCTGTCCTACAGTCCCTTCCTAAAGTGGCCTGGAATGCCATCAAGCCGGCATATGCCAAAGACGTCAATTCTGGGCCCAAAGGCTTTTCCTCCGTGTGGGGTTTCAATGGAGACTCCGGGGAAGGAGGAGGCAATGGGGGTGCCGGAGATTAATGTCCAGGCTTTCGGAGGCAGCTCTCTCGTTTTTCCTCTTTGCCCTGGGACTGCGTGGTCTCTCTGTGGTCACCACTCGGGCTCCTCCGGTGAGCGTAATTTTCAGTCTTTGTTTAAATGTTTTATGGACTGATGTGCCTGGGCCTCTCTGAGGAGGCTGTGGCCGCCCGTTGGGCAGATATAAATGTCTGAGCCTTTTCAATTCGTGCCCCTTTCCCTCGGAGACCTGGCTGCAAGGAGCAACTGGAATCTATTATGTAAATCTGTATTTTGGTGTAATATCGACTGTCAGCTTGTGAATATAGACACGGGATTAAAACTGCATCGCAGGAAAGAGTCCCAGTCGCTTTGGGGACCCATTCTTCACACTGACCCAGTCCTGCTCTCTGCCGAGATGCTGAGGCCCTGCCTGCCCAGGGGCTGGAGAAGCAGCGAGGCACTCCAGCAAACCTCCTTCCCTTTCTCTCTCCATTCAGCTCTCCCAGGGTGAAGTAGAGGTGGGGCCCAGACATCCTCCACCAGCCCACGCTGGTCAGGGTCGATAAGACAGACAAGGTCAAGAAGCTTTTGGTCTGGCTCAGGCCTTCTGCCCACCTGCGCAGACTGGACATAGAGGCACAGACCCAGAGGCAGTACCTGGTGCAGAGTACTCATAGCTAAAGGCAGTGTCTTTTCTCTGAGTGAGCTCCCGAGTCTCCATTCTGCGGGGAAGGTTCTCTAGCCCCCGGTGAACCAAGCTCAGAGGCCAGCACACATAGATTCAGTGCTGGGCTTCTAAGAAAGGTAAGCAGGACTTCAGTGTGATGGAGCTGCTGAAGCAAAGTAAAGAGTCCCACCCAGCAGGACCTGGCAAGGCCTCTGATAAGGAAAGAACCGGCAGATGCAAACAGCTGTTTCAGCCCCAAAGGCAGATTTGTGCAGGAAAAGCTTGCCTGGCTGAGATGGAAAGGCAGTGGGGTGGGGGAGAGGGGTGAAGAGGCCCCCAACTTCTAATGCAGTGAGTCCCTCTGCATGCACAGGTCCACAACAGGCCCAGACACCTGTGCCTCTGGGCTGGAAAGTGAAAGAAATGGTGTACAATCTGTGTTATGTTTTACTTCAGGACACGGCTAAATGGTAGGGATCAAAACAGGACCCTGCTGGAGCAGAGTGAGGCCCACAGTGCTCATGACTTCGTGATCAAGTCTGAGCGGACAGGGTTGATCTGCACTCCGCCTGGCCTCAGTGCCTTCCAGGGGAGGAAGCTGAAGAACAATCAAGCCATTTCCAAACAGAAAATTGGGGTGGGGGGGCTGTCATTCCAATTCCCTGTCAGACGTGAGTACGATTCTGATGGCCACAGCCTCCTGTGCAGAAGCACCAGCCAAACAATACACTGGACTTTTCTGGATCCTTCGAGGCAGCCCTCCCAGGGTGGAGGCAAGGAGTTAAAACACTTGGGGCAGAGTCAGACACATCCAGATGCTGCAAGGCTTCACCCAAGTTAAAACTGACTTTTATTCTCTGAGGCATTCTCACCTCTTATCTGGCAAATCCCAGCTGCAAGGGAGCTCGGGGATCACAGAAGAGCAGACAGTTCACACAGCACGGGAAAGAAGGGAAGGGAGTCCCCAGCATGTTCCCCTAAGCCTGTGCAATGCAGAGGGAGGGGGAGTGTGGGAGGCCAGGCAAGGCCCCCATGAAGCCTCATGGGTAGCCTCCAGGGCTTCTTGGGCCAGGCTGAGATATTGGCACTAAGCATCCGGCTTTGTTATTCTTTCTAAAGTAGGAAAGTAGACAAAGCCACTTATTTCTCAACTCGACAGTGGACCGGCTGGAAAGCAAATTGCAGGTCTATGGAGGTCACTTCAGTGGGGATTGCTCCCAGAGCCAGTGACCTGGGGAGGCCAACACCAGACATAGCCCAGACACTCTGTGCCTGCTCGACCAAGAGACCTAGAGATGGCTGTGTCTCCCGGCCAAATGCCCTACCATCAGCCAATATTGAAATTCATATAGACTGTATTCTATATCTGAAGGGGAAAAATATGAAGTCTGCCTGATTCTGTCTAGGTAAATCAGGAGACCAAGGAAAAGAAACGAAACATTATCAAGTAGGCCCAAGGAAAATTACCTATGAAATCCCCGAGGCCTGGGAGACCTCACACCCCACCAGCCCTGCTCCCCAATGTCCTCCTCAGTCACCTCCTGCTTTTTCTTCCTGACAATGTCTCACAGCAATGCCTATGAGAGAAAGGGACACAGGCCCACCACCCCAGGAGTCCCAGTTCTCCTGCCTCTGTCTGGGTAGGGACTGACTCCAAGGCCACTGACAGCCAGGCTCTCTCTCTCTCTCTCTCTCTCTCTCTCTCTCTCTCTCTCTCTCACACACACACACACACACACACACACACACACGCACACGCGCGCGCACACACACACATGCATCCTTTGAGCCCCTGCTATATACTGGCAAGAGAGCAGCCACTGAAGGGGCCTCCACCACTGTCTCAGACCACCTGGGAGCATAACTCAGAAGCTCAAAGAAGCAAGAACCCAAAGAGCCCTCCCTCCCTCACCACCCGCTGCTCACTCCCTCCAAGACCCTCTGGTTCTGCTTCACCTCACTCTGGTAGGAATAAAGAGTCGATGTCACTCACCAACTCCTCTCACCAGACTAGTCCAGGACTCTCTCACAGGTGATGGAGATCTGACACACACACATGAAGACACACACAGGCACACATAATGCTCCACAGAGCACTGACCCAGAGCAAGCCCCATTTTCTGATGTATCACCCCTCACCCCAGTTTATTCCGCTGCACCCCCACATTGAGTGTAGAAAGCCAGTATTTGAGGACTGCACTTCCCTTGGTCTCTGTGTGAACAGAGCATCCCTGCTTGCTGAGCTCAGAAACGAGGGTATGGACCGTTTTTGCTCTCATGCCTATAAAGGCCTGCGCACAGACATGTATTGACTTTCCTTCCCACCTGAGTCAGAGGCTGGAAGAACTAACTGCCCCATGGAGCACCCTCTGGCCGCAGTGGGTTTCCGGCAACTGTGTGTCCACAGCCCATACTCTCGAGTGTGGGGCTCAGGCCAGAATGAGAAAAAGATCCTGTTTCCATCCGGTTTGTTTAAACACAGGCTTTACTACTTCAGTTTTGAGGGACGAACCCTTGGGGTCGGGAATGTGTGAATGTGCACAGGAGAACACAGAACCATATTTAGAGGAGATGAAATATTCACTAAGACCAGCCATGTTTTAAAATGATTATAAATTATTTTAACAGTGCATTCGCAAAGGGTTATAAAAACAGCCATAATATATTTTTTTCTTAGATTCTAGAATTACCAGTATGACAGCTAATGCAATAATGATTTGTTTCAAATGCCAGTGTTTAAGCTGCATAAAGCTGATTTCAGACATTTTTTCCAGTAGGCCACATTGTACTTAATGAAATTAAACACACCAATCGCATTTGTCCCCAGGGGACGAGGAACTGAACACACCACTGGTTTATTTTTTTATTAAAATAAATTGCAGCCGGCAAGATGGACTAATTGCATACAGAATTGAAAAAGAAACATTCCATTGATATAATTAAGCCAATTTTCATGGACAGAAATAGTTATAGTGGATATAAAATAAGCAAAGCCTTCACCAGAATCTGCCTTCCCTCCCCCCCCCTTTTTTTTACACAAAATGTTAACTATTAAACAAATATGTATCTCAAGTGGCCGGCACTCCTATCTTCAACTTGCTCAGGGCATTTGTTCCTCTTCCTCATGAGAGGCAGAGGCACCTCCAGGGAGAAGAAGATCTGAGAATAGGGAGTGGTCGGAACGGGCTTCAGGACCACTAGAGTGGAGGGCATTCTGAGCCCAGAATGGTCACAGTGGCTCTGGCCATGAGGTCCCAGTCTCAAGGAACAACAGCCAGTTTAGGAGACCCTGCACTAGTCCGGCAGCTGAGGTCTCCTCAGTATGGGGTACCACATGTCCCTAACTACCTGAGAAAGACAGGTGGATTTTCCCCCTATAAACTGGGGGTGGGGTAAGCAGGCATTCCCACACCTCCATGAAGGTGTAGGTAAGGCTATCCTTGGTCCAATACTGGCTAGCTGGAGTCTGCCCTTGGAGAGAATCCCCACAGCCATACAGTCATTCCCTGGGTGTGAGGGTGGGGGGAGTCCACGTCTGAGCAAACGGGATTCCAATCTGCAGGGAAGTGGGGGATAAATCTGATAGTTATATTCACAGGTTACAATGCATAGAATCAACTTTAAGAACAGACCACAATAAGCATTGGTCTTGAAATACTTTAACCCTGACATGTTAAAAAAAAAAAAAAAAGTTTAAAAACCCCACTATGGAATGAATTCTAGTCTGCAGTACCACACTGAGAAACCCTGAAGGTCTTGAACATGATGGGCAACAGTCTGCGTTCCTGCACACGTAGCACCTATTGGGGGGTCTCTTACCTCTGGAGGAGGTGTCCCACTGCTCCAAACACCTACCCAGGAGGGTAGAAGGGCACCCACAGGCACCTTGAGGGTCTGTTCCCAGGCTGGTGCCACACAGAATAGCAGCAGAGCAAGTCACAATGCAGGCTACCCGGGCCACCTTGTTTTCCCAGAGCTCTCTCCCCCCCACACCCCAGTTCAAACCCGGGGTGGGAGGGCACACCTGAATTCTAGAGCACAGGTTTGCCAAGAGAGAGTCAAGGGACTGCTAGAGACAGAGATTTTGCCCTGGGGATTTTGGGGACAGGTGGAAGGGTCTGGAAATTCAGGCAGGAACACCCGGGAAGCCAGAAGGTGGCCCCCAAGTAGAAAGGCACCATCGTCATGGTCTCTAGGTCAGAGGCGTTAAGTCGGTGCAGTTCAGACACCCGCTGCTGACTTTGTGAGTAGGGAGCTGGGAGACACCTGAAGAGTTTCCCCCAGCAGGTGTCCGGATCTGGCAAACGGAGCCGCTGCAGGAATGTCTGCACTCCCAACCCCGGGCCGCCTTTAGAGCAAGACTCCCTTCATCTCAGGGAAGTTCTTCCCTGAGGGAAAGCGCTAACATCGTTCCCCCAGAGCCTTCTCCGTGAGCTTCAGGTTTCGATTCAAAACCTGATAAATCGTATTTAATGCTATTTTGAAATTTTTTAACGAAATTACTCAAAAGATTTTTTAATCCCGGATAATTTTGTTGTAACTCTAATTATACATAACCTTAATTACCAGTACCAGCCCCCTCCCCCAAGGATCTCTAATTGCCTCCTAATTGAATAAAACAGAGGGCTAATCATGCCCCCACCGAAGCTCTGTAAGCAGTCACAGCTGAGGCAGCGCCTGGGGGGGGGGGGGCTCACTGCCACCCTTACCTAGCCTCTGCACAGAGAATGAGAACTTAGTCCTCTGTCCCTAGCACTGCCCAGGTAGGGTTTTGGGGTGGTAGAAACTCAGGACTGGGAAGGGCTAGGTCTAATCTGCACCTGTTCTCCCTAGACCCCCAGACTGCTGGAGAAGCAGGCAGCAGAAGTTAAAGACCCTGGGGCATACAGCCTGAGGGGAGACCTATACAGCACTTGCTTGACAAACTGGCTTTGGCAAGACCTATGCTACACACCAGGCCTCCGATGAACCCCTCTAAAAATCAACCAGTGGTGGCAGAAGCAAGTCCTGTGGCACACGGCACAGAGCCTCAGGGTGCTGGCCCACAGTCCTGCACCCCAGCTGCCCCTCCACCAAGCCAGCTCTACCTTTCGCCTAAAGCGGGCAAGACAATCAATTCCCACCTACAGGTTCCTGCCACTGCGTCAGTCACGGAGAAACGACTATTCCCTGGGCTCTCATTTCCCTGGAGAGGGTAGAAGGGCAAGGACCAGACAGCCTAGGCCCCTGTCTGTCTCAACAGGGAAGGGCACAGGCCTTGGGCTGGGCCTTGAGTCCTTCAACCCAACCTGCTTCACATATTACACTGACTTACCAATTCAGCACCCAACGCACGCAAAGTCCCATACCTAGCAGGGTGGAACATGTGTTGTCTGTTGTCTGTGGCTTCCCAGCTATCGCTATGCGTTGCCAGTCATGTTCTGTAGTTACTGAAGGTCAGGAGGGCACCATCACCAACCAAGCCCCCTCCTGCCCACCTGGATCACAGCAGTCGCAAGAATAAGTTACTCTAAGAATTTCGTTTTTAAATGTAGGGCCAGGACAACCTTACTGGCCAAAAAACGGGCCCAAGTTGAGTAAGGTGACCCCTGCCCTGAGCTGTCTTCACTCTCCCCAGGGTAGGGTGCCTCAGACACCTCCATCCTTAGAAAGCTCCACCTAAGTCGCTACTCTGGGCCCCTGCACTTCTTTCAAGTGGGTCACCTAAAAGGCCCAGCATGAGCAAGCCATGCAGACAAGAGGTCTGGAGAAGTAGCACCAAGAAATACAAACGAAATTACACCTCAAGATGCACGCCCCGGGACAGGCTCCCCAAGCCCTGTGTCCTGCTATCCTTCTGTCCTCAGTGCAGGCTCAGTCACAGCTCAAGGGCCCAAGCGCAAGGAAGGTGCAAAACCCTGAATAACCATGACCTTGCTCCTGCCCCTACCCCTTGGCCCCGCTGGCCAGCCTAAGAAGCAACTAGGCTGGCTGCAGAGTGCCTGCTTGACCCCCTTGCTTCAGGTAATGGAGTCAGGCACCCCAGGAGCCCGCCACACATCTGCTTAAAATATTGCCTAATGAAATTCTAAAGTCCTCAGTAGGTCCTGAGCTGTCTTCCATCCCGAGCTGCCTCAACCACCTTCTTACTGAGGGCTTTGGTGGTGGCAGTAATAAAGTCACAGAGCCAGAAACCGGGTGTCAGAGTGACACCCAAGCGGGGACTCTGGGCAAGCGTCTGGGGGCAGTTTCTAAGGACGCCCGGTAAACAGATTGAACAGTGCACTCCCCACTGGTTGTGTCCTCCGGTTCTCCGCCTCCAGCCTCCAGGGAAGGCCTCACGACCGCAGGCTGGGAGCCCGTTCCGATCCTACGTAAGGTCTGGGCCAGGTAACCTTCCCCACCTGGAGGTGGAGCAGGCGGAGAGCTGAGGCCCAGCAAGGCGCCAACCGGCTGTGGACCTCTGGGAAGTTTCCGGGGCCCGCGCAGAGTGCGCTGAGCCAGTCTCTCGCTTGCAGCGAAGGCGGCGACAAAAGGACCTCAGTAGCTTTACTCTTCTGCTTCCAGCTCTGGGTCCTTCCTCTTCGAGAGCCTAACCACCCCTGTCTGCAGCCCGGAGTTGAGTCTCCGAAAGGCTCACGGTGCACACCAGATTCTAACAGTACACAGCACACCCGCTCCGTACGTCGTGGATAGTCACGCAGTACGCACACAGCTCATTCGTACCCGCTAGGAAACTACCGGCCTTATTCGCACCAAGAGGGGTCAGAGGTCATGGGTGGCGCAGGAGGCGAGGTCAAGGGCAACTGGCCAGGGAGCTCGGCGGGAAATGGGGCTCCTAACCGAGGGGCCACGAACCGCAGAGCTCAGGGAAGCTTGGCGGAGGTTGGAAGCTGCTTTTCCCTGTAGGGTGGGCACGCGGCCCAAGGCAGCCGAGGCCGCCGTGGGGCCAAGTTCAGCAGGGTCCCGATCTGAAAACGCCTGGCTTCGGAAAACCCTCGCAAATCCCACACCCGTTGGGCTCATGCTTTGAGAGTTCGGCTCTGGGAGCCACGAGGCCGAGCCAGGCAGGATCCAGCCCTGGAGGGACAGACCGAACGGCCTGGTGATCAGGCAGGGACCTCGAGCCAGCGTGCCGGGAGCCCCTTTCGCGGGCCCGCGATAGAGGAGGGGGCGGCAGGGATGAGCGACTCGTATCCTCTGCGCACAGCGCTCACCGCTTCGTTGTAGCCGGGCCATGGCCCGGTCTGTTGAAGCCGCGCTTCCCCGGTCGCGGTGCAGCCGGTCCCCACCTGCTGGCTGCAAGGGTCGAAGCCCCCGGCCCGACTCGTAGCGGATGACGCCTGCACCGGGCTAGGAGGGCGCGCGGGCTGCTCCGAGACGCAGTGGCGGCGGTGCGGACGGAGAAGAGTTCGCGGGCTGCGGTGGGGACCGGCCCGCGGCTGACTGCGCTCAGAGCCCCAGGCTCGGCCCAAGGCGGAGCGAAAGAGAAAGTAAGACCCGGGCCCTGGCAGTCTCGCCGGCGCAGTTCGTCCCTTTGGGCCTCACGGGTGCCAGGAAGACCGTGTGCGGGAGAGTCGGAGCGAGGTCAAGTGAGGAAGGGCGGCGGGTCGCAAAGCGGCGGTGGGACCCTGCTACCGGAGGCACGGGCACTGGGCGATCCGAGCGAACTGCCCGAGTCACAGAGGAGCGCCGGCCACCATGCGGGGCACCACTTGGGAATAAACTTCAGGACCACAGTTCCGAGCGCAGGAAAAGTCTCCATGTTGCTTCCCCAGCGGCTGCGGCCGTCCTTCTTGCGCCAACCCTGCCTTTGCTCCCGGGGAGCCGGGTGGGCGCCGGCCCGTTCCCCCTCCTCCGCCCCCTCCCCGGCTCGGGGTCTCCCTCCTCTGAGCCCGGCTGGCGGACGCCAAAGGCGGTGCTCTAGCGCCCACTATTTCAAAAGCCCGGAATATGATTTGACCAGGACTGAGAGCCACTCGGAGAGAGAGAGAGAGAGGGAGAGAGCGAGCGAGAGGAAAAGTTACTCTCCCCTTTCGTCAACTTTTCGCTAACTTTCGCTTTTCTCTCCCCTCCACCCCCGGCCCTCCCCCTTCGCCCCCCTCCCCGGCCCCCACCGCGCGCCTCGGGTTCCCGGGCCCGAGCGCCTGACACTGTGGGGGGGAGGGGGTTCGGCGGGGAGGGGGCCGGCGCCTTCGGGGAGCGCGCGGCCCGGGCGCCCCGAGCCTCCGCGCCGAGCCCGGCCGCTCCGGAGCACGAGAGGAGGAGCAGCCCCCGGGCCGCGCGGTCGACCGGGGGCCGGAGCCGCAGGCGCGCCGACCGCGCCCCGACGCGCACCCCTGGCCCGGGTACCCCGGTCCCGCGGCCCGGGCCCGGCGACGCGGCGCGGTCGAGCGCGGGAGACTTACTTTTGGCTAGCTTCCTCGCCCTCGCCTTGGATCGCATGGTGTCGGCTCGCGGAATCTCTCTCCTCCTCCTTGAGCCCAGAAGCAGCTACACACTATCTTCATCTCCCTAGCATTGTCAGTTTGGACACCTTCGCACATGCGCACAGAGCACTCAATCTGACACCCCTCGCCGGGGCCAAAAAAACTTTGCAATGTGTTCATCATCCTCTTCGTCGCGCCGCCGCCGCCGCCGCCTCGGCGCGGGATTGGGGGGCTCTCCGATGCCTTCTCGGTCTTCACCTCACTTCTCTCTCTCTCTCTCCCCCCCTCCCCCCCCTTTTCAGTACAGCTCGGAACTGGCCCTTTAAGAAAACATTCCGTGCTCGTCGCTCCCTCCCGGGGCCCGCACCCTGGACACTTTAAAAGGACCCAGGTAGCCCTGGAGGCGAGGTGACTGTCCCCCCGCCCTGCCCCGCACAGCGCTGCAGCTCCTGCCCCAAGCCGGGCCGAGAAGGAGACTGGCCGCTGCGGTTTTCTGCGCGACTTCCTCGGATCTCCCCACAAACGCGCTGATAGTTCGGACGCGGGTTCGGGCTGGTTTTGCTGCGTTTTATTGCGTTTTATTACTAATTAAAAAGCTTTCGTTCGCCGTCGCCCCACTGCGCTCTCCTCCCGAACTCCCCTTGGTCCCCGCCCGCACCCTGCGCTCGCGGAGGGGGTGTCGGGGCCAACGCGCCAGAACCCGGCTCCTCCGAAGCCCCCGCCGGCTGCCGCCCCCCGCGGGCCTCCCGCCCCCGCCCCTCCCCCTCGCCCCCACCCCGTGGCTGCAGCTTCGGGCTCCGCGGCTCAAAAACAAACAGCCCAGGCGCCGCCAGCTCCGCGCTCTGCCACCGCCCGGGACTCCGAGCGGCGCTGGACCCGTCGGTCCTCGGTCGGGCGCGGCGGCTAAGGGCAACGCGCCCCGCGTCGGGGGGCGGCCGTGCCAAAGCCAGGCGTCTTGTCCCTGGTGTCCCGGGGCGTCCCGCACCTCTGCGCCTCCCGGGTGGGCCCGTGCGCTGCGCTCCGGTCTCCGCGCCCCATTGGGCTGTGGCCTCGGCCCCCAGGTGAGTACCGAGTGCGGAAGCGCCAGAGCTAGGCTACTTTCGGGAGCCGGTGTACTTTCCCGACACTTCCCTCCGGCTTCTCCCGGCCTAGGTACGTCTTGGACTGGAGAACCGAGGTACAGGTGGAGGAGTGCGGGCTGGAAAAGATCTGGCGCTTCTGTTCTTGCAGACTTCAGACTCGGAGTTCAGGCCGGCGAGGGGCCTGGCGGGGCAAGAGCAGGGTGGCCCCAACTAAGAGGCCTAATGGGGTGAGTGTGAATTCCTCCTGAGAGTACAGCTACAATTTTGAGTTTGAATTAGAAACAAACCGAGGCGCTGCTGGGGCTGGGTCACTGCCCTGGGCGCCCTTCCCGAATACCAAGGTCCCTCCAGGCAACAAGATTTAGATCTGTCACGGTGTCACCTGAGCCTTAGAAGGGGTAGGCGCCATTTGGGTCTTTCTGCCTCCCAGGTGGGGCTTCTCGCCATCCTCACCCCCTCTTTGTTGTGCAGTAAAAAACAGCCTTCGAGCACTGAAATCTGCACGCCCAACCCCGTTAAAACTGCAGTCCCCAGAGACTACTTCCTATAGACCTGCTCACCCAATGGAGAGTTGCTGCTGGGCCCAAACTACCCAGGGAAAAGGTCCAGAGCGGGCTGCAGCAGTGTGCCGAGTCTTCCGACTACCAGAGGCGTCACTTCCCTGCCGAGATTCAAATGTCTCGGAGGAGCCCACAGCTCTGGGTGCCTAGCCCTGCACCCAGCTGGCTGCACAGATGGAGGCCCTGTTGTGGAAGGACCTCACTCTTCTCCCTTTCTCAGTCTCTCTACCTGGACTGAGTCACAGATCCACTCCTGTACTAGGCTCTGGAGGTCGTGGTGAGGAGCTTCTATGGCAGGCTAAGGCAGTGCGGCAGCTCTGGTGCGTCTTGGAGAGCCCCGCATCTGCTCACCCTCACGGGGTGGTGTGACAGAAGGAGCCCAAGTGGCCTCTAGCCTGTGGGCTTAACCTGACTGGCGGTGCACAGCAGAGAGGGCTCAAGGCCACCTCAGGTATCCCTTGTTCACCTGTAACCTCAAAGGTGATCTAGAGAACCCGTGGAAAGATATAAAGACGCTACTTGAAGAGCTCTCTGCAACAGAGGGCCCTGCAACGCCACTACCCTAGCCCAGCCCTGGCTTCTTTCTCTCTAATCTTAGAGGCTGCCAGAGCTACCCTCACCTACCCCCAGGCAGAAAGGGCAGATCTCTTCTAGGGTGTTCTAGAGTTTGCTGGAGCCCTCCTTCTGGTCCCCCTCTCTGCTCGGAGGACACAGAATTCTGATCAGTTTGTACCAGATCTGCTGACCCTTGCCAGTGGAGGTGTGAGCAACGGGCAGTAGCAGTCAGTCTATTGACCACCTTGCTCTGAGCTGGGGGATGGCCTGCTGGGGGGAGAAAGTCTGGGAACCAAGACTGACTCCCTCCTGACCAAGGAAAACCCCAGGTCCTGCAATTACTCTTCAGTACCTCCAGGTCTTGAAAGGCCAGTGGCCC
The DNA here is from genome assembly GCF_950005125.1 of Chionomys nivalis. NCBI lineage: Eukaryota > Metazoa > Chordata > Mammalia > Rodentia > Cricetidae > Chionomys > Chionomys nivalis. The sequence goes on along the minus strand of NC_080096.1, from coordinate 1,707,290 downwards.
TGGCCAGGCCCTGCCCCCGCGTGGCCACACTTAAAAGCTGAGAGGTCAGACATGGAGGAATTTCTCGGCGAGAGTGGAAAAGCAAGGGAAATCAGACACAGGTCCCCTTGGAGGTGGTTCTGTACCTCTGTACCATTAAGAAAATTTTTAGCAGGAATGGGGGCCGACACTGAGAGAAACAAGCATGGGCACGGAGTGGGCCTGTGGGGGGATGATTATCACTAAATGTTTTCAGAACCACTGAGTCAAGCTCCGGGGAATTTGGAGAGCACGGACTCTGTGGTGAGAAGTGCTGCCCACTTCGCTCTCAGTGTGTGTGGTTGGCCAAATAGCTCCCTGTGCTGGACAAATGCTAATACTGCCAAGTTCAAGGACCAACTTCATTGCTGGTGGGGGAGGGGTGTGCTAGAGAAAAGACTCCCACCAATTTCTACCAAGAACCCGATTATCCCAGGGGACTGAAGAAGGATCAGAAGAGCGTCCTCAGTCACTTAGAGAACTCTGAGTCCCTAAGTTCCTACCTACTGCCATGTCTACAAGGTCTCTTGGCTTAGCCACACCCTGTCCCAGGCCTCCTAGAGGAAGCCAGCCTCTGGAGAGGTACAGGTAAAGACCTCTCTTAGACCACCCCCACCCCCGGGGAAGGGCAGAGATTCACTGCAGCCCCTTGTGCAGCCTTGCTAGTTGTGCCTACCACCACGGGTTCCTGTGTCACCCGCCCTCTCTTCTGTGCTCCCGGAACTCTTCCGCACTCTAGACACTCAGCCTCCACGAGTAGTCCCAGTCCCATTGTGGTGCCTGTCCAGTAGCAAAGAAAATAAAAGCACCTCTCCTTACTGTTGCCACATGTGTTTCCTGGGGAGCTGGAAGTTCCATGGAGGGATCTCAATACCACCACCAGTCCTCACCCCTAACTAGCACATGGACCACCAAACCAGGGTAGATCTTCACCATGGAGGTGTTTCATGTTCCATGTCTTTGTTGGAGGTGGTGGTTGGTTACCAATGCATAGATCGAAAAACAGAGCAGAGACTGGGCAGGGGGGGTTGGGAGGTGGGGAGGAATAAAGTCACCTTCCTGCTTGAGGCAAGAAGGAGCCTGCCTGCCTGCCTGCAGATTGGTTCTGACTAGTGTTTGGGATGGGTACGAGATACCTAAGGAACTGTCCCCACCCAGGTCTCTGAAGTGGTCCCAAATGAGTGACTCCCAGCACAGCGCTCTACCCTGGAGCCCTTTTCAGATTCCCCCCTTTTCCCATCTGTCCTCCTAGCTCCACAGAACCTCGATGTGACCTGGATGACCTTGAGAACATGAGGACAGTGGTTGGAACTTCTGCCCAAAGGGTTTTCTCTATGAAAATTTGGGACCTCCAGGGCCAATACCAATTCCTAGGTTCCAAAGTGGGTCTCTGGTCCGTGTGGGATGCTCTCAACCAAGACTTCCCAGGAGTATAACCTTGCAGCCTGTGTTGAACAAACCCCAGATACTCAGAACAGACTTCTTTGGATCACAGGGTGACTTTTGTCCCTTCTTCATTGGCAATGTCCTGGAGGCCTTCGCAAGCATCCTTGCTAGGGTACTGGAGCTGCCTGGAGACTCTCGCAGAATTTCTCCGTCTGACTTCGCTTCCTGCGCCCCTGCTGGGGTGATGTATAGGAGACAATTTGCCACTTGCCTGCATACTTGGCAGTGCCGATGGCGGTGAGGACATGGTAGGGGGATTGTTTTGTTTTGCTGTAAAGCACTGAGAGATCAGGACTGACTTCTCTTGTCCTCTTGGTTTGAGTTCAGGAGGGAGTTAGCTTTTATATCTTTCGAAAATGCTCTCCAGAAGGCGATGGAAGCCCCCAAGGACTCCTTCTGCCTGGAGAGCACCACGTGCAGGATCAAATGCGGAGAAGCCCCGGGCTTTTACAACTGTGTTGGGGCTATGGCCACCGGGAACAATAAACGGAATCGGTTTCTCACGCTTTCCCTCTCGATCCGCAAACCTTCGAAAATCCGCTAACGAATCTGGATCTACGGTTTGTGCTGCTTGTGTCCTTGAGGCGTGCGCTTATCCCCAACTTCGCAGCAGTGCAGCTAGTAGGTCCCTTTCTTCCGCCCATGCTCACTAGGAGCAACTTCGTTACAGGTAACGCCCAGGAGCCCAGGAATGAGCTGAGCCCATTGCGTCTGAGCGGCACCCGCGTGGCTTCCAAGCGCTGCCACACTAGGATGCTCCCGCTTCTAGCGAGCGCGAGCAGGGAGAGCTGGGACAGCAACGAAAACAAACTGCGAGGCTCTCCAGCCTGTCGGCCGAGGCTCTGGAGCCGCCGGGGAGTAGCAGCCTGCTTTCCCTGCCCGGGCGACGTCCAGAGCTAGGTAGAGCAAAACAACTAAGGCTATGCAACGCATCTTGAATCCGAAACTACATTTCGTTTTTACAAAGTCACCTACTACTTACTGACTCAATGGCAGATGGGCTCGTAGAGCTGACACTCGGTTTGGAAACCAAATTTTGTGTTTGAACTTGTATGGCGCTGCACCCCGCAGCTGCAACTGTTGGGTGGGAGCTGCGACGCGACGTATTTCTTCTCCTCGGTTAGGTTACCCTTCTGTGACTTGGGACCACTTCTCTTCATAGTTCTTGTGTGATTGCCAGGCTGAAGACTAGAGGAGGCACAGCTCAGCCTGCCCTCCTGAGCCGCAGTTTTAGGCCAACAGAAGTAGTGCTTTCTATCGGAGAGGAATTTTCTCTTAAGACTGGGGCTATCTGCGCATCCCTGTGCACTCTCGGCTTCCTCCTTTCTTTTCCGCGGAGGAGTTGAGAGTGTCTCCTCTTGGCCGAGGAAAAGATTTGTTCTTCTCTTGTCCTCATTGGGGATAGAATTACCAGAAAAATTAACAAGGCCTCTCCATCCAGGACTCGAAATCCTAAAGAGGGTGAATAGGGTTGTGGGGGCAACAGCCTATAGATGCTCACGCTCCGAGCCCTCCCCACATACACATAAGCACATCACCAACTCCCGTTGGCTGCCTTGGCCTGGCTGTGTGGTGGGTACTGGAGAGGGACCCAGCCCAGACTTCAACTACTACAGAACTTCTCCCTCAGTGGGGGGAGGTGGGAGTCCTGGCCAGCAAGGGAAAAGGGCTCCCTTAGTGATAAAACTACTCATCTTTCCTTCCATCCCCAAGACACTGAGAGCAGGAGGGAAGGGGACTTCGATGGCCAGGGAGATGCCCAAACCGACTCTACCTCCTCCCTCCTCCAGCGGCTTTCTACTAAAGCAATAACAGCAGAACAGTGGCTGTGGAGACGTGTTTTGTGAGCCGGCAAGAAAAGGGCAGAGACCAGTATGGCCTGAGGCTGGGGAAAAAATTACCAGTTCTGCCAGAGTCACTACAGGTGATGGACTCAGTGGCCCATGTCCTCCAGGGACAAGGTGCCTGTTCTCCACCTGTGCCCCAAGTGGAAAAGCCCAGAAGGACAGAGGCAGCAGTGAATCTTACTGACTTCACCCGGCTTTGTGACCTTGCCTCTCTGGCATCCTGCCTTCATCCTTCCTGACTGTTGGATCCCAGTTTGTTGCATGGTAGTGAGGCTCTTTAAGAAAGAAACAAGACACCCCTGCATTAGGCACGGTGTCTCCAAAGCCCTCCATGCTACCTTAGTGAGGAGTAACTATGTGTGGAAGCCTAGGGACCTGGGTGAAAATGACTGGGTTTCATCTTGAGCATCCCCTCACACACGGGAGAGGTGACTTTCATAACTGTAACAGATATACATCAGGTATCCGCAGGAGAGATGCTGTCTACTGAGGAAGGGTGGGTTGGGTCCTGCCCTCTGTTGAAGAATCTGTCCTCTAAGCCAGCATGAAACCATTTTCATTTAAAACAGCTTGGCTACTTCCAAGAGACCCCAAGGATCAGGCTTTGTGGACAGGTGAGAGCTGGGAGGGCCATGCACCTGCATCTTCAGAGATTCTGACCACTCCTACCTTTTGTGTGTAATTCTGCCCTAATTGCAGGTGATCTCAGAGGACTAAAGTATAAAGACTGTGGGACCAGCGGGGTGGGCGATTCTGTCTATACAGCTATGGGGACGTTTCTGGTGGTGCAGCTGCTTTGGGAGTCACTCTTACACTAAGAAACCCTCACCTGTGCTCTCTTGGCATCCCCAAGTTAGACTGCAGTGGGATTCAGGGTCAGCTTGGAGTCCTATAAGGAGGAAGCACAGGTTTATGTCTCCACAGGAAAAAGAATCCCTTAAACACCCCCAAGCCTATCTTGCATCCCTGCCCTCAATCTGGCAGAGCTGTGAGGATGAGAGCAAGACAACTGTTGTCCTGGGGTCGGGGTGGGGGTGGCAGAGGAGGCTGGGACCCAGTCAGATCACACTTCTTTGGGATCCTCCATCAGCTCCTCCACTCTCCAGAGCTCCTGTTCCCTGGCAACACGGGGTGTGTGGGTGGGAACACCCCCTAGCAGTAGCCTTCCAGGTAGGGTTACACTTCCCAGGAACTCCTTCAGTTCCCTGAGGAGGACAGCAGAGGTAAGAGCTCTTTTCCCTCCTGCTACTTTTTCAATTCCTCTTACAGAACCTAGGGTTTGTCCTCAGAGCTTCTGAGAGCTGAAGCCCTGGAAAGCATCTGCCCCTTGCCTGGACAAAGAGAAGGTAGTGGAAGCCATGTGCAAGGACTCACGGTCCGTGGGGGGGCACTTGATCACTCAATGTGGACTTCTCAGGGGTTTCACAGGTCCCCTCCCCCACCCCCCACAGCTCCAGGCTGGCCTGGAACAGGACAAACTCAGCCAGCTGGGCTCTGTGCTTCCTGAATCCAGAACTCCATGGGCAATTAGGAGCCCCCTTCTGATGGAGGTGGGTCTTGTATCTTATCTGTTGCTATCATTGGTTAACTAATAAAGAAAACTGCTTGGCCTGATAGGATAAAATATTAGGTAGGCAGAGTAGACAGAACAGAATGCTGGGAGAAAGAAGCCGAGTCAGGCAGTCGCCATGATTCTCCCACTCCAGACAGACACAGGTTAAGATCTTTCCTGTAAGCCAGCTCGTGGTGCTACACAGAATATTAGAAATGGGTTAGATCAATATGTAAGAGCTAGCCAATAAGAAGCTGGAACTAATGGGCCAGGCAGTGTTTAAAAGAATACAGTTTCTGTGTAATTATTTCGGGTAAAGCTAGCCGGATGGCGGGACGTAGCCCGCCGCTGCTCCTACAACACCCTTCTCTACACCCCATCTGAGGGCTGGGGTGTGGCTGTCTGGGTCGAGGGGAGGCTTCATTTCTGAGCCAAAGCTTTTGGGGGACTCACCATAGGACTAACACACTGAGGTCATGTCCTGACACACCAGCATATTCTGTATTTGAGCTTCTAGTAAGGCATGTTTAATTATCAAATGTATCACTAGGGGAAAAAACAGTGTCCATTAAGTGTTCACAAAGCCTGGGCCACATGGGACACATGGTTCTAGTGAGCATGAGTAAGCCAGTTTTCACATTAGAGAAATAACAGTTCTTGTAGCAATGCGGCACTTTTAAAAGAGGTTAATTAATAAACAGCAGGTAATTGTTCATGGCACGATGTGGCAGAGGGTAATTTTCATTTTTGAGGATGGAAGGGCCAGATGCCCCTCCCCACTCAGCATTTCTCTGTAATAATCACCTTGGCTTCCTTCCGCCTTTAATTTTTGCAGCTGGAGCTGTTTATCACTGCTCCAACTTTCACTGAAAAGGCAAAACTATCACTTAAACAAAGCTATTGAAAACTCAGCCTCATATGTGGCTTTCTTAACATAAATAAATCATACAAACCAAGATTTATGTTCAAGGAATGATGTCATTCACTGAAGGCTGCCTTCCCAACCAGATCAGTATTTCCGTGTGTGTGTGTCTGTGTGTGTATATGTGTCTCTGTCTGTGTCTCTGTGATTCTGTCTGTCCGCACACTCGCTTTTTGCAAGAAATAACAACCACAACCTTTCTCTAGCATCCTGGATGCTCTTCTGTTTGTCTCGGGTCATCAAAATTGTCTTGCCTGTGTGAGCCCAGCAGAACCAGGTCTAAGTGACAAGAACATTCACCCTGCAGTTGAGGACAAGAAAGCGGGGCTTCTCTTAAGAGCTCGGTCAGCTGTTGGTTATTGTCCAGGGTCCCGCGGGTCTTTTGACTTTGGAATGAGTACAGTTAGGGAAAACACCTCTACAGAAGCTTAGCCGTGCTGAAATGACTGAGGAACTTGAAAGCCATGAAGAGGTAAACAAAAGACTGGACATCCATACAATAGAGTATTGTGTGACCTCCAAAGAGAATGAGACACTGACCCATGCTATGAAAGGATGAACCTCAAAAACACAGCGAATGAATGACACCAGTCATTCAAGGCCACCCATCATGTGACTCACATTACAAAGTGTCCAGAATCGAGACAGACTGGGGGTTGGGAGATGAAGGGAATCTCTGCCTTGTGGAGTGCCCTGTGATGAAAATGTTCTGTGATGAGCCATGGTGCTGGGTACATGTACTGAGGTTTAAATGTCACCATTCACCTTACCAGAAGATGAATGTTACAATGTATGACAAACCCCAATAAAGTTGTTACTTACAAACCCCTAGTCAGCATTTGAATTTTTAATTAAAATACAGTCACCACGGATATCAGCATACAAATTCAAGGAAGTGTGTTAACATTTCCTGGCAGACATGAGTAAATACTGTTCACCCCAGTATGGCTATAAGGACAGACCAAAGAAAGGATTCCACCAGAGTCAAGATTGGTGACGTTTACAGGACTAGGAGCAACTAAAACTCTCCCTTCCTGGCACTGTTACCTCCTGGCACTGTTAACTGCACATGTATCCCCGGGGATGGGAGTAACGGTGCCCTAATTACACTGCCCCTGAGTTCTCTCTCCCACCTCAAGGGAGCATGGGTCCTAACAGTAACAACTACTCCAGATTAGAGAGAGCAGTGGCCATGTTGTGCCCAGAGAATAGTTTCACATCTCCAAGCTCTTCTTTAAAGCTTTAACTGTGGAAGTGATCACACAAGTAAGGAATGATCCCAGCATCCCCACACAGTGCAGAGAGCAGTACATGGGCACCGGGGCAACACTCAGGGAAAGGGTGAGCATATGTGCTTATACCTCACAGCTCTCCCTGCAGCCAGCCAGAGGTTTGAGGTTAACCTTTCCCTTCCTTTGATGTGCGCTCTTACTCACCCAAAATCAAAGCAAAAGAGGACAGACATCTCCACTGTTTCCAAAGGGTGAGTAAAATGTGCTCCATCCACTCACTGGGGTGCCAGTCAGCCATGAACAGGAGGGTACTCTTATACCTGAACGATCGTGGACCCTGGCACTTGCATGAAGAGTTGAGGAAAGTCATTCACCGAAAGTCATGTGTGTGATTCCAGAAATGTCCAGAAGAGGCAAAGCCACCAAAACAGAATGTAGATTGGGGCTGCCTGAAACAGCTGGGAAAGAAATGATATCTCATCCAGGGCGGTGTGAAAGCAGGTGAACCACTCACTGTCTGCCCCCAGACAATGGCAAGAGGTTCACTGGGAAGCCACAGGAGGATAACACTGGCCCAGAGCAGGTGCCCAGCAGGCTGCACCGTGAGCCTTGTGTTCTTCAAGAGTCATTGCAGCAGCTAGAGAGATGATGTCGCTATTAAGAGACAAAGTGGTTCACAACCTTCTGTAGCACCAGTTTTAGGACGTTCAATGCCCTTTTCTTGCTTCCATGGTTTACATACACATAGGCAAAATACTCACACACATTTTCTAAAAAAGCATCATTTCATACCTGCTTTGTGCTAGGCATAGTCACAGGCCCTAAGAACACAGCAGTGACCCAATCAGGCTTCTTCCGATTTCCCTTGAGGTCACATCCTTGAGGGAAGGCAGCAGTAACAAGCTACATGCATCACATGCCTAGAAAGTTTAAGTTCTAGGGACACAATGGTGGGGTGAGGACTTGGCATAAATAAAAGGTTTGAGACGTAATTCTTTTAGGACTTTACATGTCTAAAAATATCTTTTCCCAGTATAGCAGGGGGATAGTTGGGCTACATATAGAATTCTAGCATGCTGATGGATTTTTTCATTCAGAATTAGAGAGTGATGGCCACAATCATTTCTTCCAGGAGAGCTGAGAAGTCCATGGGGAAAGAATTCTACTGCCTCAGTGATGTGGGATGTCCTTTTGTATATGTGTTTCTTTTATTGGTTGATGAATAAAGCTGCTTTGGCCTATGGCAGGGCAGAATACAGCCAGGTTGGAAGAGATATAGAGAGAGTAGGTGGAGCCAGGAAGATGCCCTGTAGCTGTCAAAGGAGGCAGACACCATGTAGCTGCCTAAGAAGTAAGAGGTAACAAACCACAAGCCTCATGGTAAAATATAAAATAATGGAAAAGGGTTAATCTAAGATGTAAGGGATAGCTAGAAATACACCCGAGAAATTGGTCAAACAGTGTTGCAATTAATACAGTTTCTGTGTGATTATTTGGGTCTGGGCAGCTGGGAATGAAAGAGCAGTCTATATTCATACCTTGGGTTTTGTGTGCCTGGCTTTTGCGCCTGAAAACTCAAAAGAATCTTCTCTCTGTCTTGGTGTTCAGTGTTTCCTGAGCACATGTCCTGGAGTGGGTGTCTCTTTTTCATCTACACTGGAGCCTTTGACCTTTGGTAATTTTCTTGAAGCATGTTATTGGTGATTTTCTGCATTCTCTGTCCTTGGGTTTTGGGACTTGAAGGTAGTGCTTTCCCTCTCCTCGTGTAGGACGTGCATACTCCAAATGTCCGTCTCTCCTTGGCTGGTGTCCAAGGCTAGGAGCTGACTGACAGAGGACTCAGGGCTAGTTGTCTCTGACCTCCATGTCTGGGTGCTGCTCAGAATCCTGGATGGTGCTATCTTGGGGAACTCATCTGGTCTCCAAGGGCTTTCCCAGGAAGTCACTAGAGGGGTCTGGCTAACTGGAGAGGTGGGGATCTGTGGTTGCTTGAATATATTTGGTCCCCATAAGCTCATAGGGAATGGCACTATTAGGAGACGTGGCTTAGAGAGGAAGTGTGTCACTGTGGGGGTGGGCTTTGAGGTCTCCTTTTCTCAGGATCAGTGTGACACTCCGTTCACTTCCTGCTGCCTGCTGATCAAGACCTAGGACTCTCAGCTACAGCACCATGTCTGCCTGCATGCTACCATGTCCCACAAGATGATAATGGACTAAATCTCTGACATGGCAAGCCACCCCATTTAATGTTTTATAAGGAGTTTTAAAAGAGTTGTCATGGTCACAGTGTCTCGTCACAGCAAGAGAAACCCTAAGACAAGGTCTCGGCAGTTTCAGGAGAATAAATCTTGGGATGCTCGCTAGCAGGAGGAAAGGACAGTTGCCCTACGGGGAGGTGAAGGGGAGCCAGGAATTTAACTTGATTGTCACATGTGGTCATTCTAAGTTCCTGATTGTAGACACCCCCACACCCCATCTCCCAGGAGCATTCTTATTAATCCTGAGTTTAGGTGCTGTACCCCCTCCCCACCCCAGTCCAGGGGAATTTTCCTCTTGCTCTCTGTGTTCTCTGGGACTTATGTAGACGTATGACACCAGACCCAGTCAGATCCTGTAGGGGGATAATCACAGTCCTGATACTCCACCCCCAACCCAAGGAAGGGACCAGCTTGATGTCACCCAAATGCATAGAGGGAAGGTAACTTCTTTGCCCTGTACCCCAAATCTGCTCTCAGACTCATTCTGGTAAAAAGAGCTCTCAGGGTCCCCGGAGGTATCCGACTGACCCTCCCCACATATTTTTGCAGCTGGTTCTAAAGGATAGTGTCCCTCCAGGGTCTTGTAGCTCTCCTCTTAGTCCAGGGCATTTCTAGGAGGGCAGGAGACCCCAAGGGAGGAGCTTGGGACACGGGGGTCTGCCCCTCCTCCTGTCATAGTATCCTCGGCAATGTGTGCTTTCATGTAATCCAGGAGCAGAGTCTCCCAGCAGGCTTCTGGCACTTTCTTTCCTATATGGGACCTTGAGGTGGACCCGGCAGACCTGGCTGAGCCACAAGCCCCATCCTGTAGAGGAAGAGATGATGAAGTCAAAACCAGCCCCTCCTGAGACCCTGCTGGGTAGAGTCTGAGCCACTCTGAGGCTCGCGATGACTCCAGCCAGTGTCCCTACTCCAGAGGTAGGGACACTGTGGTTTGGGCTGGGGACTAGCCTCACTGTAACCTCTGTCCAAATAACTCTGAGATTCCACACGGTCACCTGTGGGGTAACTCTGGACTCCCTGTAAATGAGCCATGGCAGAAACAGCTGCCCTAGGCTCCCAGGCTTTTATAGGTTTGCCTTAAAGATTTTATTCCAGAAAAAACCCAAAGCAATTAATTCAAATTACAGAGTAGTCATTTGCGATAATATTTGCTTTAAATACATGTTTTTTTAAAAAACCCTCAGCTGTGGGCCTTGAGTGAGTTCGAGGTGAAGGACACCTTGAAATAATTACATTTTTGCTCATTTTATGTTGTGAAAATGGCTTAGTCAATTTGGGGAAGAACGCAAAGTGTTCAGCTGAGCCCCCTATAAAGGCTGTGCTATTTCTCTTCCCATTTCTGCCAGCATGGCCACACTGGGATCATTCGTCCTTTCGCCTTGAAGGTGGATTTCTTCCAAAAGGCATCCAGGTGCTGGCCCAGCTGCCTCTCAATCTGTGTCTTGGCAGCAGTGAGGGAGCAAGGCCTCTTCTGGAGGTACACCTGATTGGTGGTGTCCAGAAACCGGAGGACAGGACCTGTATGTGGGAGCCCTTGTCCTGGCCCACAGCTGCTGTCTCTTCGGGTGGAGGGTGTGAGGGAACTGGGGATCACCTGCCCAGTTTGTCCTGGGATGATAACGGGGGTTTTACCTGAAGGTGGGTGCAGCCAGATCAGTTTGGAAAGAGGCTCTGAGCCCGGAAAAATTCATTACAATGAATGACACCGTGCTTCACCTGGCGTCAGAATGTAGGCCTGTTTGGAGCCCAACTAAGGCTCCCACTGCCACAGATCATCAAGGACCCAAGGCAGGGCTCTCCCGTCCTCCCTGCCACGCCAGGCGCATGGTGTGGATACCTCTCTTAGTGTTCTGCTTGCCTTTCCTGTCAGTTGTTTTTCTTCTTGGTGTGTTATGGAATTTAGATTTCTCATCATGTTTATTTACTTAGTGTGTGTGTGTAGCGTGGAGGTGCGTGTGCCACGCACTCCTGTGGAAGTCAGAAGACAGTGTGTGGGAGTTGCTTCTGTTCTTCCACCCTGTGGGTGAGGGGGGTGAACTCAGGTTGCCAGGTTCCTTCCTTTGTTAAGTAAGTTCACCAGCCCAGTCCCAGGGAAGTTAATCCAGGTCACATTTTCTTAAAAATTCGAGACAGCGTTTTATGTAGCCTGGGCTGGCTTTGAGCCCTGCCATGTACATGGCTGAAGACAACCCAAGCTTCAGACCCTTTGTTCCCTAAGTTGTCAATGTTAGGATCACAGGTGGGCATCACCTCCACCCTGGTTTATGCAGAGCTGTGGGGCAGTGCCCAGAGCTTCACACCTTCCGGGCCAGCACTCTAATGATGAACCTGTCCCCTCCCCCAGTCCCTTATGTTTTTTTAAAGTATCCACATTTTTATTTATTTATTGTTTGGTTTTCTTTAGGATACTGTGCTGGTTGGTTTTATGTTCATTTGACACAAGCTAGAGTCAGCTGAGAGGAGGGAGCTGCGATTTAGAAAATGCCTCTACAAGCTCTGACTGTGAGACATTTTCTTTTTTTTTCCTCTTTTTTTTATTAATTAATTTATTTAATTATTAAAGATTTCTGCCTCTTCCCCGCCACCACCTCCCATTCCCTCCCCCTCCCCCAATCAAGTCTTCCTCCCTCCTCAGCCCAAAGAGCAAGCAGGTTTCTCTGCCCTGTGGGAGGTCCAAGGACCACCCACCTCCATCCAGGTCTATTAAGGTGAGCATCCAAACTACCTGGGCTCCCACAAAGCCATTACGTGCAATAGGATCAAGAACCCATTGCCATTGTTCTTCAGGCGATGAAAGAAGACAGAGACAGAGACCAACATTGGAGCACTGGACTGAAGTATCACGATCCAAAGGAGGAGCAGAAGGAGAGTGAGCACGAGCAAGGAACTCAGGACCGCGAGGGGTGCACCCACACACTGAGACAATGGGGATGTTCTATCGGGAACTCACCAAGGCCAGCTGGCCGGGGTCTGAAAAAGCATGGGACAAAACCGGTCTTGCTGAACATAACGGACAATGAGGACTACTGAGAGACATTTTCTTAATCAGTAACTGCTGGAGGAAGGCCCAGCCCATTGTGGGCGGTACTATCTCTGGACTGGTGATCCTGTGCTCTACAGGAAAGCAGAGTGAGCAAGCCAGTGAGCAAGCCAGTAAGCAGTACTCCTCCATGGCCTCTGCATCAGCCCCTGCCTCTAGGTTCCTGCCCTGTTTTGAGTTCCTGTCCTGATGTCCTTTGAGGATGAACTGTGAAGTGGACACACAAGCCAAATAAATCCTTTCCTCCCCAACTTGCTTTTGATCACCATGTTTCACCATAAAAAAAAAGTCACCCTAAGACTAAATTAGGTCCTTTCCGTGTAAGCATGAAAACTGGGCAGTTTCCCATAGGAAGCAACATCCTGTCTACACAGTGAAGCTGTCAAACATCCTGTCTACACAGTGAAGCTGTCAAACTGGGTTCAGGAGCACTGCCTGTCTAATGGCACTGAGCTGCTGCCCCAAGGACACCGACCTTCCCTCACTTCATCTCGGTAATGTTTCTTGGTTTTTCACTGTATGAGATACACATTTGGGGAGGGGTGAGATTTAAGGATTTGAGACAAAGTATACATATTTCTAAATGGATACTAAATGTCTGCCTGGCCATTAGGATCAGAATAGAAATAAGAACCACCCTTTCCCAACAGAGCCCTCTGCCTGCATGTGTTACATTGCCTTTTTTATATAGGGTTTTATAGAATGTAAGAGGGAGAAATACTCTGTTCATTTTTTTTTTTTGAGACAGAGTCTGGTTAGGAAGATTGCCCTTGAATTTTTAATCCTCCTGCCTCAGCCTTTCAATGCTGGGACTATAGGTCTGCATTACCAGACCTAATTCCTCTGTTTTACTTGGAAAACTGGTGTCGTGTCATGCCAGCTCTACACCGGACACCAGATCTGCTGGCACTGTATTTGTGGGTAAAGTACTTGCCAAGCAATCCTTATGACTTGTATTTGGATCCCCAGAACTCATGAAGAAGTCAGATGCACAGTGTAAACATTTCCAGCCCTCACCCACCTATGGGAAATGGAAGGCTTACACAGACATGAAGAGACCTTGGATAAATCTGATTTTAACCAACCTGCCACAGGTACTTCACTAGAGTTTTGAAACATTCTTACTGAGATCAGCAATGAGACAAGTGTACCCACCACCATCTTATCATGACAGCTAGCCACCTCGGTCAGATGCAAATGTGAAACCAAGGTGCTAAGACTTGGAAGATTAAAGTCATGTGCCTTTATTATTGACATTCAGCTGGAACAGGTAAGCAGATCTCTATGAGTTCAAGGCCAGCCAAGGCTACATAAGCAAAACCTTGTCTCAAATCCCCCAAAATAACAAAGAGCCTGTTTATGTAGTTAAAATGTGGTCATCTATGCAAAATTCTAAATAAACAATGATGAACATTATTGTCATCATCATGAGTTCAGTACTATCCTAGATAAAAGATCAACATGCAACACACAGGAACACAGCATGTATACACACAACATATGCACATTCAGCAAATGTATACATAACTTATGCACACAAGATATATATACAGGATGCACATACAACATGTATGCACACAACACATGCACCCACAACACACCCAGAACACATGGACAGAATACACATACACACAGCATACAGAACATACATGCTATACAATGCACATACCTGTAACAATACCTGCCACACACATATGCACATATATGACACAGCATGCACACAGCACAGGACATACACTGTGAACAGCACTTACATATACATAAAACATACACACATGGTCCACCATCAAACTTACACCCCTGAGTAGCTGCCCAAGGCAGAGAAGAAAGGATGGAGAGGAAGGATTGGGATGGACGGGAAAATGACGAAGGGTGTTGAGGAATCACAGCCACAGACATGAACCGGAAGCTCAGATAGCTGAACTTGGTTCTCTGATGGGGCAGTGGGTGCAAGGACAGCACACCTCAGGTTTGGCTGGAAGGCTCAATTATCCAGTGTGAGCACCTGTCTCTGCATTCCTTTCCTCATGAGGAGAGAGGAGAGGGAAGAGATGGAGCCCCCTTTGCCTCTGATGCCCTGTCATTCCTGGAGTCCTGGAAGGGGAAGGGCATGCCCTCACTCCCCAGAGTACCCCCGCCATGGCTAGGTCCTGAGCCGAAATCACTGATGGTTTGGCCAGTGCACTTGACCAGTGTCTGGGTGGTCTGCCACACCTACTCCTCCAGAAACCTGATGCCCTCAGCCCATGCATCTGTCTGGAGGATTTCCAGCTGGAGGGTCAGGGTGGCCTGCCTGCAGCACAGAGCCCAACAGCCACATGATTCCCAGGCTGCCGCAGGGGGCATGTCTCCGCCAGTCCCAGGGTTTGGCAGCAGGAGGGCCAGCTGCTCCCAGCTGCATCTCAGCAGGACAGAGACCATGAGAAGAGACTTTCCCTCACCCCCTCTGCCTCCCCATTCCATTCCTGTCCACCCCCATGCTGGAACCCACCCCAGCTGCTTCAGCTCCCTCCAAGTGGTGCCAGGGGGATTCTAGCTCCCTAAGGGTGTCTGACACAGGTGAGCAGAGCAGCAGGTGCTGACACTGGCCTCCCGCTAGTGACCGCTTTCCCTTCTCACCGTCATTTGCCACCCTGCTGTCTGTCTCTAAGCTGCTTTCTTCTCTTCTACAAGATTTTCCCGTTTTCTCCATTTTCCAGATGAGGAACTCGCCCTTACCAAGGTTGCAGAGCTGAGCCCTGGAACTTGACTGGTTTGCTCTCTCAGCACTTGGTTCCTAAAATGCTCTTCTTGGCAGCCTGAGGCAGATGAAGAAGGGGAGCTTTTTTGGGGCAGGGAGGAGAGTCCCAGGGGCCTCGGGAACAAGGTCACCTGCAGGACACCAAGGGCAGCACTCCTTGGGCGCAGACTTGGCCAGGGTGTTGAGGGAAGGAGGGAGTAGACTGTTGCTAGTCATTTCCAGGTCCTCCAACCTCAGGACCTTTGCAGATGCTCTCCGTCAGCTCTTCTTACCTCTTCACCTCTTCATCCCTGCTTTTCCAGCACAGCTCAGCTGTCTGCGCGAGCAGGAAATCTTTTCAATGTATGAGACCGCCATTCTGAGACAAATACATGTTTTTTTTGTTTTGTTTTTTAATGGGCCAGCTATTTTACTTGGCTCACCAATTCATTGGAAGGGATGGACTCAAAGGACAACATGGAATCAGGACCCTTTGGACAGCCAGGAGGCTAAGGACTTTGCTGTAGACGCCCAGCGTAGATACACACAGGAGGCAATTAAGAGGCTAAGAGCCTCGCCACAGTGTAGATGTCCACAGGAGGAAACCAGGAGTCTAAGGGACTTCATTACAGACACCCAACGTAGATGTTCACAGGACGAACTAATTGCCCCTCCCCAGACTTCTAGGCAGTTTTGCTCCCTACTGCTCAGAGTGTGAAGGGCACAGATCTGGGATTCACAGAGGCTGGGATGCATATGCTGGACAAGTGGCCTCTGGAGGACATCTAAAGAGTTCTGTCTCCACTTCAAAGGTAAAGCTTCTCCTGATACGCTTAAATACCCACTATCCCCCATGCTTGAGACATCTCTCACTCTCGCCATCAGTTCAGGTGAGCCCATTGTCACCTCCCCAGCCAGACTCTGGGAGGGCAGGAACTTGCGCTGCTCCCCATGACATGCTAACACATGATGGTGATGATGATGGGTTCAAGTGGCCGTGTCTCACGCCACAGCAACATCCGTTCCCACTGGTGTGAGGGGAGGGAGGCATGGCTGTTGCCTGTGGATCTCCGAGGAAGAAGCTATAACCCAAGTACCACCAACGTCTTTGTAGTAGCAATATTCGTGTAGCTGGGAGCTGAAAGGAGATCTCAATGCCCCTCAAGTGAAAGACTACAGGGATGAGTGGGTGACGGTCAGCACCAGAGGAGATCCCTCCGCTAGCAGTGGAGACAGTGTGAGAGAAGGACCTCGGGTACATGAGCTCAGGCTAGCCCTAGGGAGGGCTAACCGTTTCCCAGCATGCTGTGTTGGATAAGGCACTGGTGATGCATTTGCAGTCGTCCTGTGACAGGGCTTCAGCTTCTCCTGAGATTTACAGAGGTCACAGTTAACCTGTGTATCAGGGCAGGGTAAAAGAGGCCTCTTGGAAGAGCACCAAAGACCATTCAGCTGGGTTCTGCATCGGCCAGTTTTCTGGTTGCTGTGAGAGAAAAGTCGATAGAAGCCAGTTTGGGTCATGGTTTGAGGGCGCAGTCCATTGCATAAAGGGAGCATGGCAGCTGCAAGACCCACAGCTGTGGCCGCAGGGGCAGGACGCAAGCTGGTTCACATCTCTGTGGGTCAGGAAACAGAAAGACACATCCCAGCGCTTCCTTAGAACCCCAGTTGATGGGCGGCTCTTCCTCCTTCACCTAAAACCTCTTGGAAAGCTTCAGTCTCCTAGGTGACCCCCAAATCTAGGCAAACTGACAAAGATCAGCCGTGAGTCATCCGTCACAAGGTCAGGGGCCAACTCCACCATCTTGGTACATTTTCTGCAACTAGAGTAGAATTCCCAAGACTGGGCGGTCACAGAGCCAGAGGGTTGTTTGGCTTGGATTCTGGCACCTGGAACTCAAGAGCTCATCCAGCTCTAGAGGCAGAGACTGATCATTCGTTTTCCAGTTGCCCAGACCCAAATAATCTCACAGAAACTATATTAATTACAACACTGTTTGGCCAATGACACAGGTATATTTCTAGCCAGCTCTTAAATCTTAAATTAACACATTTTTATTAATCTATGTATCACCACGATACTGTAGCCTACCAGTAAGGTTCCAGAGGGTGTCTTTCTCCTTCAGCAGCTACATGGTGTCTCTTCTGACTCTGTCTACTCTATTCTATCTATCTATCTATCTATCTATCTATCTATCTATCTATCTATCTATCTATCATCTATCTCTGCTTGGAATTCCTGCCTTGCTTTACTCTGCTAAGCCATTGACCAAAACAGCTTTATCCATCAACCAATAAAAGCAGCACACAGACAGAAGGACATCCCACATCACAGTTCCAGCAAGGGGCCCATGCTGCTTCAGTCTCTAACAGGAGCAGGGTAAGTAGAGTTTACAACAAAGACAGATTAAGAGGCTGGTGGTCACTTCCCAGCAGCTGCCCTCATGGGTGTGAACTCAGTCCTTAGCAAGCTTCACTTTCTTGAGAAAGGCTTCAACTACCCCTGAGAGGTCCATCCCAGGACCTTAATACACCATAGCCTGCCATCCCTGGGCCAGGCTTTACCAGGAATTTAAGAGAAAAACCATTCTTAAATCATAGAGCTTACTGAACCACTTAGCAGGGTTCCCATTAGTGCAAAGCCAAGGTTCCCTCACTGCTCTCTTCCCAACCTGGAGAATGCCCTCAGAACTGGTCCTGCTGAGCCCCATGCTGTGGGGCCACCCTGCCACTCCACAGGCATCGTTGACCTTCCCACCCTCCCAGGTGGTCTCTAAGGTCAGCCCTGAGGCAAAAGTCAGCCCACCAGCCTGAACCTTACTCTGCCCACTTAGACATCTAAACAGGCTACCAAGAGGGAGGTACACCCAGCGTCCAGGGTGAAGGTAGCCTTCTGAGAAGATGGGCCCCTTCTGTTGCATTGACAGTGGAGCTCACAGCTGCATGGGCCTGGCTGTCTCCCTGTTGTTTCTAATGTGCATCTGCACTCAGGACTCCTGACTTTCCCAAGTGTCTCCAAAGCATATTGAGCAGCAACTTTCTTGGGAGTGGATAGACCCATGTCAAGCTCTTTCAGGCAGCCCTCTTTCAGCTGGAAGCTCTGTCCCCAGTTCCCCTCCTAGAAGGGGCCTCTTTATCTTCCCTGAGGTTTTATCTGCATAACATCTCTGTCTGTGGCCAAGGGGTAGAAGGTCTCATCCCCACGACAAGGGAGAGACAGTAAAAATGAGAGCGATTGTGTAACCCTAGTGGAAAGAATGGCTTTGGCTTCATGAAGTCCCAGCAGAAACACTGGCGTTATTCAGATTCTAGCTCTGTTCATGTCTGGAGCAGGGAGGGACTGGCTAGAAGGGGCAAGAGTGGGAGATCCATAGACCCTGTGTAAGTACCCCAGTATCTATCACCTCATAGGGCAGACTGCCTCTCCTAGTCCTATCTACATGGGCAGTCCCTGGAGTGAGCCCTTTGACCTACACACAGCAGGGAGCTGTGGAAATGAGAAAAGCTCCCCAAGCTTGCAGCTTAGGCTGGAATCAAGCCAGGAGGGGCTGCACTCCCCAACAGTCTGAGCTGGACTAATATCCACGTGCAGGCTCCTCCTCCCATGTGAGGAGAGCCCCTCTGGGAAGAGGAGGGTCTGGGATATCCTTTCCAGGGGAACTAGAGAGAACTGCAGGCTTACCCTGATGTGTTGACAGCCCATGGGTCAAGAGAAGAGCCCCTCCAACCTCCTGGGATCTTCATACCTGGCCAGGCATCAAGTAGGGAACACACAGCCAGTCGGATCTGATCCCTGACATTCACAGTGAGTTTCGTAAGGTCACCATTTCGGGGGCGGGGGGTGGGGGGGGGAACAGCACAGGGAAGGACACATGGACTTGTTCTGAGGACATGCTGTACAGTGGACATGAAGCAGAGCCTGGAAGGCTTAACACATCCAGGCTCCAGGGAGCCTCTGCCGCTAAGCTCCAGAGAGGCTCCCCATCTTATCCAGGCCTTGTTCAGGAGGCTCTGCTTCTGTAAAATTGGGTTTGGACTTTGAAGTATCGTACATCTACTTACCCCTGGAAAGCCACACATTTAATCTGCACAGCTGTGTAAGGGTTCTCTAGGGACCGATAGAGGTGGGTGGACTCAGGCATGGAGATGCTGTTTTACAGTGTGTGTGTGTGTGTGTGTGTGTGTGTGCTTACATGTGTATATTGTACCATGTGTTCACTAATGGGCATGCTCACTTGCCAGTACATGTGGGTACTCAGATGTATAGGTGTTTACATATGTGCATACATTCCTGGACATGTGTGACTGCTGATATGTTTGCATGAACACATTTGTATACTTATGCATGCATGTATATACACGTGTACACACACATATACACGCACACTTTACAACACTCACTGAACCCTGGCACCTCCAGGGCATCCCAAGGAGCAGGCAAAGGTCCAGGGAAGGTTGGGAGCCCTCGAGCCAGACACAAGCCACTCTAGACACCAAGGTCTGGCAGGTGAAGGAGTTACTAGGCTGCTTACTGGCCACATGGTTCATAGCCGGCCCCAGACCCAGGTGTTCTTGGCAACCTGGGACTGATTCTAAGTCTGGCCTTTGCTGCAGTTTGGTTGGATTTAAATTTTTATTTGTGTTTTTGGAAGACTGACAAAGTTCCCACTTTTTATTCACTAGTTTTCAGAACACCTAGCTGGGGTCAGACTTGGTTGGTCACACCTATAAGCTCCAAATTCAGGCAGCCGAAGCAAGAAGATGGCCATGAGTTCAAAACCAGCCAGGACCACACTATGAGACTCCTCCTCAAAGAGTCCAAAGTTAAAACCAAGCTGGATTTATAGGGCAAAGAGTGTATTATTTTTTGTATACATACTTGTGTAACAGTCTGCACAAACTTGTGCATGTATAGATATATACATAAATTCATGTACAAGTATGCAAGTGTGTTAGTGTATGCTTTGTGCCTATGTGCATATGTGTATGTTATGACCTGCATAATTCATGTATGAGCTGTAACCTTATACCATGGTGTATGTCTGTACATGTGTGTGTACACAAATGCATGCCCATGTGCCTGCCTGTGTGTGTGCTTTATGATGTGTGTGCATTCTCTGTGTTTCTATATTTCATGTGTGTGCTATAGTCTGGATACATTCATGTATGTATGTTTTGTCTGAATCTACTCATATGTGTGTGTATGCATATTCATGTATGCATGCCTCTGTGCCTACATGTATGTACTATGATCTGTATATACCCTGTGTGTGTGTGTGTTTGCACAGGTGCAATGGGAGATTTATTTCAAGCAGCTGGCTCATGTGACTTCAACACTGGCAGATGGGCTGGGATGGAAACCCTGGAAGAGCTGAGGTTACAGTCTGGAGTCAGAAGGTGGAATTCCCTCCTCCTTGAGAAACCTCTACCATCTCCCTTGAGGCCTTCAACTGATGGTCTGAGGCCACTCACAGTACAGAGGGGCACCCGTTTCACTCAAAGACTACTGAGTCAAGTGCTGATAATGTCTTTAAAGATCTCCACAGCAATGTCAAACCACTGTCTAGTCCAATGTGTGGATACCATCTTTCATCCCTGACAGACTCAACCGGCTGATGGGAAGAGGTCTGCTCTGCTTCCTAAGGCCTGGGACTTGCATACCCATCTCCCTGGGAATTTAGCTGAGTGGAAAGACAATGTTGTGACTGAGATGCCATTCAGTGGTACAGCATTTACCTATGCATGCAACGTACAAAAAATAAAGAAGTAAATAATAAACAATAAATAAAATGCAGCTGTTAACATATAACCCCTCTAGGCATGGGCAGTTAGCTCGAGCTGGGGGCCCTGGAGCTGCAAGAACAGAAGAGCCCACTGCCTGGCCAAGAGGACTCAGGACACCTTCTCTGAGGACAGGGCATGTACTGGAAATGCGATGGCCATGTGGCCAGCTAAGGGCAGAGGTAGAGTTGAAAGCAGGGCTTATGTGGGCTTGATCACATAAACATTCAGCCTCACTACCATTCTCTCAAAAGAAAAAAAAAAAAACAGCCCACCAGTCTCAGCCTGAACCAGATAGAAAATAGTCAGGACCCTCCCAGAGGGATAGGAAAGGGGGAGGGGCAACATCACATTGTCATTCAGATGGAGGTATGGTCAGTTTATCCTTGGCATGTGTTTCTATTAAGGGTGAAAACCATTGGCTGCTGAATCTGAATCCTCACTCCCACCCCCTACCCACACATACTACATTCCTGTCTTATTGCCCATCCTACCAGAGGAGAAGCAGGAAGTCCCTGCTGTGTAGATAGCCCAGCCTGGGGTGGATAGGCAGCAGCGTGGACCTGAACAGGTACACCTGCCTGCTCAGGAGGACAGTTGAGAGCTTGGCCTGAAGTCTGACTACTCATCCTCTTGAGCACCCTCAATAGGCAATAGGGGGTCCCTCAATAAGGGATAGGGGTCCACAGACCCTATGAAAACACTATCCCAGCAAGGATGTACCCTGAGAGAGGCAATGAGAGTGGATATGTCCTGCAAGTCAAGCACTTGTGTCTGTGAGTGGTTAGACAGGGGACAGGGCTCTTAATCTGTGAGCCACACAGGGGACCACTGCCCTCTTGGTAGGTAGCCTGCCTAAGGACCTGCAGTGGGTCAGGCTACCTGGGATCAACATTACTTCGGAAGGTCCTCATGCTGTCTGAGCTCAAGAGGCTTGTATCCGGTCTCATCTCCAGCTTTGTCTTTTTAATGCCCCATCTCTTCCCTGGCTAAGATACACACTGGACTTTAATACTCCATCTCTTCCCTGGCTAAAATACACCCTGGACCCCTCCTTGGCCGGGTGGGTAGATACTAAGTCTGCTGATTGTCAAAGTCCTCCAATTACAAGAGGCTTTGGGTAACACAGAGCAGGGAGACTGGGGTCACTTAGGATGACGACGAGGATAGTTTGTGCTCCTAGCTTCCACTACACATCACCCTCACACAATGCCCGGAGCAGCCAGATCCTGGTGACATTCTGAAGGTTCTGAAGAGAGCTTCCTGCTATGGTCACCATGCCACTGGCTGCTGTGCTGGAGAGCCAAGCAGCTGACCAAGAGCTGGTTGATAGGCTCCCTGCTCTTCCTCGGAACAGTTTATAGCCTGGAAATGATCAGTGCCCTTTGCCTAACCTCAAAGGGGACCCCTGTAAGGACTATTGGCTTGGAGGTGCCACCTGTCCTTACCTGCGGGCATCGTTCTGCCTGGGACTGCTGCTTTTCCAACTCAGGCTCCCTCCCCTCCAGCTTCCAGCTAGGACTATCTGTCATAGCTCAATCTCTCTGACCAGTCCCTGGTTCTAGGCAGGAACATGCAGGCACCGGTGGGAGGGGGGAGATCAGCAGGGTGGGCTGGCTGTGGATGCCTTTAGTTAGCTATCCGCAAGAGGAGCCTGTCCTGAGCACAGGATTTTCTGTTTATCACCCTTACCCCCCTACATGTGCTGGCAAGAGCTGATATTTGAGGCTTTCCTAGAGCCCCACTTCCTCTTCTCTGATTTATGTTCCTGGGGATGAGTTTTATAGGGCACGGTCTCCCAGCTCCTGTGAGATAAAAGGCAGTTCCTGCTCCTTCGAGACTGAGCTACTCTCCCCACCCCTAGTAGATCTTCACACTCTGGGCTCAGGAGCAGGGCCCCCCACGCAGCTGCCTCTGTCTGCCTATCAGTCTCAGCCTGAGTATAAAAGTGAATGAAAGTAGACTTTCTTCAGGGATAGCTGTCAGGGATGTGCCGCCCCCTTGTTGTGTAACAGTTTCCTTTGAGACTGAAACATTTCACCCTGCAGGGAAGCCCTTAGGAAGGTAAACAAAGGAGCTTCAGGATGGTCCTGAAACTGAGCAGACTCACTAAGCCGCTCCCTACCAGAGGAAGAAATAAAGGCCGTTCAGCGTCATCCTCAGATCAAAAGAGCCAAGCTGCAGAAAAGAGTCTCGAGACCAGACACCCGTCTGGAAGAAGCACAAAACCGGCTTATCTGCCAGGAAGAGGTTTAGATCAACTGAGTCACTTGGAAAGGGCATTCTCCAACCTGTTGAGCTGCCTACAGGCTGTGCCGTGTGCTCCAGGTTCCAAGTGTGATCTGTCACCCATTCTGCGGCAGGCTTAAGTGATGTAGATGTCTTTGAGTCCTTTCTGCCCCTGTGACTAACCCTAATGAAACTCATGGTTGATCAGTTTGGTCTTTGGTGGTATCAGTCCTGAGGTCTGTCCTGAGCTCCCAGAGTAGACCTGCAGACCATCTCTCAAAGGAAAGTTTTGTCACACAACACCTCCCCCCCACCCCCCCGTGTGTGCCGCCTCTTGACGACCCTGGGTGGTACCTGGAGACAGTTTGTATCTTCTCTTCTAACAGGGTCCTTTGCTGCTTCTCTACCTCACACCTTCCTAGAAGCTTCTCACTGGTGAGCTCCTCTAGGCAACGTGAGCGCATCCTCCGGACCCTCCATTCCAGATACCATGGGGTAGTCACACTGCTCCCAGTCCGACTGCCTCTAAGATGCCTCGGGCGATGAAACAGACGAGTCATGGTTTTCCATTTCACATGTGTGTCAGCCCTGCTTGGTGGCTCTCCAGTGACAGCCAGGTTGTCAGCACCTGGGGCGAGCTGGCCCCCATGGGAATCTCTAACTCCCGCTGCCAGGCATAGAGAGAACGTCCGTCCTACACCCCCCGTGCAATCCTAGGGCAAAGAAAGAGGGCAAAAGCATCGCTGTCCCCTCCCCCTCCACACCATGCACAGGGTTTGTGTGTGAAATGTCCCTCTCTAACTGGGGGAAAGAGGAGAAGACTCTGGAAGAGACCTCCTGCCTTCCCCGAGGTGCTGGGGTGACTGTGGGACCAGGCTGGCTACAAGAGTGGGCCAGACCTCCCCGCAGGCTGCCCCTTCCAAGGAAGACTCTGTAATTGATGTCCGGCCCTCACTCGCTCTCCCCCATGTCATTGGGCCTGAAGAGTTCACACTCTGGAGCCGGGATGGTGCTTGTTTTGGCTGGCCCAGTGCAGGCAGCCCATCCTCACAGACCCTGGGTTGCATAACGTTGAGGTATCTGCTTACGCTGGCTCCCTCCTAGCAGCAAGGCCTGGGCAGCCCTCGTTGGGTGGAGTGGCCTCCCTGGGAGGTACCCAGCCCCACCAGGCTCAGGGTAGGGTCTCTTGGGCCTCTTGACCCTGCAGCAGCTGGCATGCCACATGGTGTCTTGGCTTCCAGGAGCCAAGAGCAGTCACCTCTGGCCAGAGTTGGCCCTTGTGGGTGTAGGCGGGCTAGGGGCTGCCTCCACCCACTGATCACATCTCTTCCCAGCTCAACGTCATCGTCATCGTTGGCTCTGCCAGAGCACTGTGGGCCCTGGGTCAAGAGACAACAGTCTGGGGGGGAGGGGAGGGAACAGATCCAGAAAATGACCTGCTGGGTGTCCTTGTTGCTTCCCTTGGTCCCTGAAGGAACCTTGGGAGCAGCATCAGTCTCCCTGGTCCCTGTGGGTCCCTGGACCCAGCCCAGCTGAGCCAGGTGTGAAGATGTCCCAATATGCAGGTCCCTCACATCACAGCAGCTGCCGCCAAAAGGTGGAGCCAGAGAAATGGGAGATTTGAATAACGGGAGAAAATTATTATGTCTTCGTGTGAGCCGGAGCCCAGCCCTCCTCCCCATGGGTGTGATAACTGGGGACGTCTTACATTTCTCCTGCTCAGAGCCAAGGCCAGCCATGACAATACTCACATTGTTTCCTGTGCTTGGGGTATTGTTATCCGATGACAGTGTGCAGAAACACTGCTACAGAGCACGGGATTAACACACACGGCTGAAACCGTGGGCATCCGTAGGAAAGACAAAGCTAGAGGGGGCGATTACCAAGTCAGCAGGGAAAAATGGTTTTGTACAAGTGGCCTGTTGACAGCCAGGCCCACAGCTGGGCAGGGCCTGGCAGGAGGGAGCTGCCAGTACCCTGGCACCCTGTAGTCAGTTTCCCTGGGCTACAAAGGTTTCTACCTACGACAAAGCAAGACTGGAACTGGCTTTGGTTTCTTTCCTGGAGCCAGGTGAGAGGATGGTCCCGGCTAGCTGAGCTGTTGAACTTGTCTCCAGAGGCTGGGAGCAGTCCTGATGCTCACTGAACAAAGAAAGCACAGGATACTATTCAGGGCGTGGGAGTGGGCACATCAGGCTGCTGACTCAGAGTTAGTGGATAGACAGTTTTCCAACATATAGAGGTCCAGGAAGTCGGTCCATACCCCACATAAGGACACCAACCAGCCAGCTCAGCATCCAGAGATTCAGCCAGCCCCAGTGCAGCCCACCATCCGCTCTGGATCACTGGTCTTGTGTAAATAATCACCATGGAGAGGAATGGAAAGTGCTGGCCCCAGAGCCATGGTTCCTCCTGAAGCCAAGGACACCGGGGATAGCTGTTTCTTACATCTTAGAAAGAATGGAAGCCACCTCTGAGACAGCATGGAGTCAACAAGGTTATCCAGAAGGGACAGCCCTGGGGAGAGGTCCAGGCCACCACATGTATGCTGGACCCTCGGGACGGCCTGGCTTCCCGGCCACGCTGCTCTGATTGTCTCTGTTGGGATTGTCAAGCTCCAGGCTGAGCTCTTAAGCAGCTCCCTCGTGAGGAATTAGGTGGACTGTGTGTTTAGATTCATTTCGTGGACAGGACTCCTGTACTAGCACAAAGGACTGGGAGCCTGGAAGTCCCCAGAGTCCTGCCCAGCACTACTGCCCCAGAGAAAAAGGAGCCGTGGAAGGGTACAGGTGTGCACTTGGAGCCCGGGACTCTCCCTACCCTGTGGCTCAATGGGAATCATTAGAACCCTGTCTCTTGCTGGTTCCAGAGAAGGACAGAGTAACCGGCTGCTCAGACTCATACCCTGCGTGCGACAAGTGGTCGCCAAGCCCCTGGTGGGCACACCATCTCTTCCTCACACGCAGCTCTTCTGCCCCTGGGAACATCCCATTGGGACATTAAAACTTTGTAGGAGGCCAAGGCTGAGGGCCAGAAGAAATTCACACCTGGGGCTCTTTGGTTCTCACAGAACACATCTGGACAGCATCTGGCCTTCACAGGTGTGCAGAGTCTGAACACCGCCCCCACCCCTGCACCAGCGCTACACGGGAGAGCAACTGAGGGACATGGAATTCCTGCTCTGCCCTTCCCGGGGCTTATTCTGACACCTGCATGGTCAGCCAGCCTCTCTGACCGGCCTCCTGGCTCCCTTCTCCCCATCTCTTCTGTTTTCTGGGGGCCCAAAGCTGACACACCCATCCCTTGAACTGTGGGCTTCCTCTGATGGCTGTGAGATGATGCTGGACATAAGGAATGAGTGGATGAGTGAGATGTGGATTCATGGGTCAGAGGAAGTGAATGAATGAAGGATGAGGGAGTGAATGAATGAATGCATGGGAGGATGAAGTCCCCCCAGGTGGAGGACAGTTCTGGGGGAAGAGCAACCAGTGAGCCACCCTAGCTGCCATGACAAAGGACCCCAACCAGGCAGACTCACGAATGATAATTTCCTCAAGTCTGAGGTCAAACCTGGTTTGTTCCTTCTGGGGGTTCTGGGAAGGATCCTTCTGGCCTGGTGATGGAGGAAGGTCATTGGTTAATTAATAAAGAAACTGCTTGGCCCTCATAGGTTAGAACATAGGTGGGTGGAGTAAAAGAACAGAATGCTGGGAGGAAGAGGAAGTGAGCTCAGACTCGATAGCTCTCCTCTCTGGGGCAGATGCGATGAAGCTCTGACCCAGGATGGACGTAGGCTAGAATCTTCCCGGTAAGCGCATCTTGGGGTGCTACACACATTATTAGAAATGGGCTAGTCCAGGTGCGAGAGTTAGCTGAGAAGAGGCTAGATATAATGGGCCAAGCAGTGTTTAAAAGAATACAGTTTGTGTGTTGTTATTTTGGGGCATAAGCTAGCCAGGTGACCAGGAGCTGGGGCGGCAGGAACACAGCCCGCAGCTCCTACTACAGCCTGGTGTAGCTTCTGGTGGCCATAGAGATGGCTTAGTCAGTAAAGAACTTGCCACATAGCCCTGGAGAGGCAGAAATAGGAGAAACCCTGGCTGGCCAGCCTAGCCTAATTGGCCAGCACCAGGTCCCAAGGAGAGACTCTTATCTCAGAAACCAAGGTTACCATGTTCATAGCAGCATTATTCATAATAGCCAGAACCTGGAAACAACCTAGATGCCCCTCAGCTGAAGAATGGATAAAGAAAATGTGGTACATTTACACAATGGAATATTACTCAGCGGTTAAAAAATGACATCATGAAATTTGCAGGCAAATGGATGAAACTAGGGGGAAAAAATCATCGAGTGAGGTAACCCAGACCCGGAAAGACAAACACAGTATGTACTTACTCCAAAGTGGATATTAGGTGTAAAACAAAGAATAACCAGGCTACAAATCAGAGTCCCAGCAAGGGAATGCATGGGTCGCCCTTGAAAGGGAAAATAGATGAGATCTCCTGGGTAAACGGCAGGTTGAGGGAGGGGGAAGAGGAGAGAGGATGAAGGATGGGAACATGAGGTGTCAGAATGACCAAGTTGGGGAGGGATGGAGAGGGAGAGATATCTTGATAGAGGGGGCCATTATGGGGTTGGGGGAAACCTGATGACAGAGAAACTTCCAGGGTGACCCCAGCTGAGACTCCTAGCAATAGTGGGGTGCCTGAGTTGGCCTCCCTGTAATCAGATTGGTGACTGCCCTAATTGTCTCATAGAACCTTAACCCAGATGGAGCAGATGCAGAGACCCACAGCCGAACACTGGACAGAACTCAGGAGTCTGGTTGAAAAGAGAGCACGATGAGTCAGGATCCTGACAGGGAAACCCACAGAGACAGCCGGTCTGAGTTCATGGGAGCTCACAAATTGTAGCACAATTAATAAAAACCCAGAGACAGTTTTGGGGGTTTAACCCAAAGGTCAGAAAAGCAACACAGACAGCCACTTGCTCTTACCTCTACCTCAGTCCAAAATGGTAATTCTGCCTCCAGGAATCTCAGAATAATACTGTGTCTGAGAGCTGTCTCCTCCCATCCTCTATTCCTCCCTGGGGCTGGGATTTAAGGCATGCACCACTACTGCCCAGTTTCTGTGACAAACTAATGTGGCTACTGGGGTTAAAGGTGTGTGTCACCACTGCCTGGTCTGTAAAGCTGACCAGTGGGACTGTTTTACTCTTTGATCTTCAGGCAAGCTTTATTTACTAAAATACAAATGAAATATCACTACACATGTACCGACAGCTAGGGAGCCTGCATGACACTAACCTAGGCCCTCTGTATGTGGGTGACCGTTGTATGTTCATGGGGCCCCTAGTAGTGGGATCAGGATCTGTCCCTGGTACATGATCTGGCTTTTTAGAACCTACTCCCTATGGTGGGGTGCTTTGCTCAGCCTTGATGCAGTGGGGAAGAGGTTGGTCCTGCCTCAACTTGATGTGCCATCCTTTGTTGACTCCCATGGGAGGCCTTACCCCTTCTGAGGAGTAGATGGGGGTGAGGAGGGTGGTAGTGGGAGGGAACGGGAGAAGAGAAGGGAGGGGAAACTGTAGTTGGTTCGTAAAATAAATCTTAAAAAAATCAATAAAAGAAGGAAAAAAAGCAAGGATGTTGGGAACATTATTTTAAGGTGTGTTACTTTTGCTTATGTGGCATTTGCTTAATTCTGTGAAGCTGTGATACTTTGTCTCGAACACCTATGATCTAATAAAGCTCTGAACAGCCAATAGCGAGGCAGGAGAAAGGACAGGGGGGGCTGGCAGGCAGAGAGAAAATGTGTGAAGAGAAAACTGGAAGAAGGGGTTTGGAGTAGGAGCTGGAGGAGCAGGGGGACATCAGGGGCAGCCACCGGGCTGCACAGCAAACCACAGAGTAAGATTTAAAGACCTAAGAGAATGGGAAAACACAACGGCCAAAGGGTAGATGGGATAATATAAGTTAAAAAAAATGGGCAAGAAACAAGCCAAGCTAAGGCTGGACATTTATGAATAATAAGACTCCGTGTGTGATTCATTTGGGAGCTGGGTGGTGGGCCCCCCGAAAAGAATCCAAAGAGCCTAACATCCTATTGCTACACAAGGCCGCTCTTGAGGAAGGATACCCGAGGTCACACACAGGCACCCACGCACAAGTGAACACACCTATGCATAAGCGTGTGTGCACACACACTCGCACTCGCAACTCTGCAACCTCAGAGAATGAACTGAACTTGGCAAGCCCAGTGCTTGACCATTCATCTTTTATTGAAAATGGTGCTAAAGCCGTGAGCACGCTCACTTCCCATGGGCGTCCCTCACAAGGGACACCGTGGCTACTGGGAGCACGGACCCCTTCAGAAGCACCGTCTCTGGACCACAGATGCCCCAAACTCCTTGAAGTCTGCAGCGGTGATCCACATCTGCTTAAAGCTGCTCAAAGAGGTGACAATGGAGGCTCCGATCCATGTGGAGAACCAGCGATCAGGGGGTGCCATGATCTTGATGGGGATTCCCTTGGAAGCCAGCTGCTCCAGCTCCCTCAGGAGCCTGTCGTCCAGCCCCTGAAACAACGTGGAGCCCCCTGACAGGACAATCTCCCCATAGAGGGTCTTCTGTATATCAGCATCACACTTGGCTATGCTGTTGGATGCCATCTGCGCCAGCCCTGGGCCATGGGTGCCCGGATGGTCTGGAGAGAACAGGACCTCAGGAGCCTGGTACAGCTGGTCTCCGATGTAGATGACATTCCCATCGGGCAGTTTGTACTCCCTCAAGATGTCTTCCTCCCGCCGAGAGAGTTCCTCCTCAGGCTCCAGGGCCACGTAGCACAGTTTCTCCTTGATGTCATCTACCAGGGCCTTCTCCAGTGGGCATGGAAAGGCCCTTCTGCTGGCCAGGAGGAGCCGGGTAAGGAGCTCTGTGATGTCTCTGCCAGCCACATAAAGTTTGCTGACTGCATGAGGCAAGGAGTAGCCCTCAAAGACAGGGACAGTGCAGGTGACCCCATCCCCACTGTCCACCACCAGACCTGTGACACAGGCAGAGGCATAGAGCGCCAGCACAGCCTGGTCTGAGAGATAGAAGGCGGGTGCTTCGAAGGTCTCAAACATCATCTCCGCCGTCTTCTCCCGATTCTCCCTCGGGTTCAGGGAGGGCTCCGTCATGAGCACTGGTCGTTCACTGGGCTTCACACCCAGTTCCCATTCGAAGAGATGTCTCCAGAGCTTCTCCATATCATCCCAGCTTGTGACCAGACCCCGCTCGATGGGGGAATGCAGGCGCAGGGCTTCCTGTTTGTAGAGGGCTTCCTCTCCAACAAAATACTTCTTCTGATTGGCTCCCATTGGGGGCATCTTGAACTTTGGGTACCCCACAATGGAGCTGGTGACATGACGAGGTCCAATCTCCCCAGACAGTCCTGCCTTACAGAGCCCAGATCCATTGTCAAAAATCACGGCAGGAAAATCTAGAGCCTGTGAGTTAAACATGTCTGCAACCAAACCCTTCTGAGTGACGCCAAGAGAGGCAGATGAGCCTTCGCGGGCCGTTCGTGTCACAATAGGTTTCCCTGGGCGTTCACAGGGTTCCAGGGTTCCCAGAGGTCTCCCGGCACAGCTAGCAGACGGACCCCAGTCCCCAGGAACCCTCCATTATCCTTGGTGACCTGAACTCCTCTCAGGTGGCCTTGACCTACAAGGCCTTTTCAAGGGTGCTTGACCAACACGTAACAATCCAGATGAAGTAACAATTGTCCTCAGCGAGGGTCAGAACCTTTGGTGGGGCTCTGAACCCCTGTATACCCTGAAGGGTGAGATAAACAGAAAGAGTCCTGGGTGAGGTTGAGAGGCCTGGGGAATCTCACACGAGAGGCCTCATTTCAGAACGAGGCAGCCTGAGGGCACTGCCTTGTACAGGAAGACAACTCTTCACTTCCCAGGCTCAAGGGACAATGTCTAGCAGACCCTCAAAACATTGCTTTTTGAATATATACTCTTCCGGGAAGCTCTCAGGAATGTCTCCTCACTCTGTCTAATTGACTCTACTTCCCTATCCCCGTTCCAGTCCAGGTCAGGAGCCTTCATCTCTCTCTGTACACCCGAAGGTGCCCAAGAGCCATCTCTAGTTCATTTGATTATCGGCTCACACAGAGGTGGCCCCTCTGGAGTTGGGGACACCTGTGTGTCTAGAAAAGGCATAGATATTGAAGGGGGCCCACAAGGGCCGGGGCTATGGAACAAGACTGGGAAGGAAGCTGGAAGCCACCTGATGAGGCCTCAGACACACACACAAGCTCATGCTGGCTCTGAGACCTGACTTGACACTCAACTCAGGAGAAAAATAAAAGAGGGTTGACCCTGGACACAACTTCCCTGTCCCCTGATGATAGGGAGGGCCTCGGAAAGGTGGCTTCATCTGGCTGTTCCCCTCCATCATGTGCAAAGGCACAGGTAAGCCAGATGCCTCCTCCATCCAGAAAGTTCTGTCAGAGCATCACCTCCTGGTACCATGCCCTTCCTAGAGCCTGGGGTCTTTATGCCCAGAGCACCCTCTATGCCCTACTGACCTTGCGGATATTTCAGCAGGCATTACTGTCACAAGGTTGTGCCATTCAGACATATGATGTAGATATACGGACAGAGTGTGTGGGCTGAGGGCTCGTATGAAAATGTGCAGTAGATAGGTTGATGAGAGTTGGCGGTGTGGGTATGGACTGAAGATGCGGCTTTCCCGGTGTCACTGAGCCTTGCAGGGGTGTCGAAAATGTGGTGGTCACTAGAGACTTTGCCTCAAAGGACCCCTAGGGGAAACAAACACAGAACAGGGGCTGAGGTGGAGCAGAGAGAGATCTTCATTCTTTGCTAAGCCATGTTTGCCATGTGCAGCATCTCTATGGCGGCTTATAACCATCTCTGCCCTATACCTACCCAGACCACGAGATGCATAGCCACCCACAGTGGGCCAGGGACCCAGGTCAGACATAAGCATAGGTCCTATGGACATCCATGCTCTGAAAAGCCTAAGTCAGGCCCCTGATAGATGCCCAGGCCCCAAAACAGTAGGTTCCCACAGAGGTTGCAAAGCCAGATCCTGAAGTGCTCAGACAAGGTCTCTGTCAGGGGTCGAGAACACCTTGAGCCCTGCATGCTGTGAGGGCCATATTGCCCCAGCGAGACAATGGGCCTATTCAGCAATAGTATGTCCTGCCTATGCAAGGCCCCTTCTGTCCTGTGCCCAGCCAGGAAGCCTTGACCTTGTAAAGGCCCCCAGTGGCCATGACTGTTGGACTGACCATGTCCTCTACCTAAACCCAACTCTGTGTAATCTACTCATTTGCTTTTGTTGCTGGATCACCAAGACGTAAAGTTCCATATTTTGAGAACTATACTGCTACCCGGTTGCTGGGGGGTGGGGGTGGAATGATGCTACTTGGGGTTCCATCCTGCTTACATCACAAAAGCCCCATGTGTTCATCTCTCAGGCGCTGCCGTGTCTTTCCAACTAAACCAGACAAGTGGCAAAGCTTTCTGGATGTGAATGTGGTCTGTGGTGGGGCAGAGGGCTCTTGGACAGTGACATGGGTATGTCTCAGTGGCCACAGGCTAACCTGGGAGACAGTACAGGAGGGACAGTTTGAACTACTTCCTTTCATGCGGATGTCATGGCGTGCTGAGGCTCCCAGGCGCCCTGCTAAGACAACAGCACGTGATCTCAGTGGCCAAGGGGCCAGCTGACGCTTACACAAGTATAGACGGGCAGCCTAGCCTTGTCCCCTCCCCAGACGTGACTTTCTCCTCCGTCTCCAAGTCGGGTTCCCAGCTCTCTCAGTTCTCTCATCCGATCCACCGTGAGTGCGCCTGCGTGTGCACACACACGCATGCATGAGTAATCTCATGCTCCGATCTGCCATGTGTGTGCCTGCGTGGGTGTACACGCATGCGTATGAGTAAATAGTGAATGGGTACAAGTATATATGTGCGTGCATTTGTGGATGGGTACCTCTGGAGAGCAGAGGACAATCTCAGAGTGTCTCGGGGTGCTGTTCTCAGGCATTACCACCTTGCCAACTGAACTGTCACCTAAGACCCTGTAGGTCACTCTCTGTGCCCTCAATCCCCTGCTTCTGAGAAAGTTAGTCTGTAGCCTGGAGTGAACAGCTGAGGACAGAAAGGCCGGGAAGAAGCCTCGGGATTGCCATCTGAGTATGTCCAGTCCCTTTTCTTATATGTCTTGCTGCCGAACCTAGGAGGGGTGTTACCCTTGGTGTGATGCCATCACCCGCCTCTCTGTTCCAGGTCAGCTGTGACTGCCAGGGTTCCACACACCCATCTGAGTGGTCCCAGGAACAGCATTATTTTGTTCACATGGGTCAGTGTCTCTTAGCCAGGAGTAGACCTTTGTCAGGCACCACATGGGATTCCTGGATGCTGGAGCCTGGCTGACTGATCATCTTTCCTGGGTTTTATGTTGGAGTCCAGAGAGGGCATGGCCCAACCCAGAGCATGGCATGGGTTCAGCAAACACTGTATTCCAACACCAGTGCCTAACTGGGTGAAAGACAAAGAATTAGGGGGGTTCTGAAGAGCCTGCCATGGAGGAGCCAAGGGCATCCCCTCGAGTAACCATATGGCCATTGGAAATAAAAATGGGTAGGTTTATGAGCCATAGCCTCTGAACGTGATGTTGGGCTGGTTTGGAGCTGCCCCAGGGCAGAAATTCCATGTGCTTCTTAGGTGCTGGGAACCTCCTCAGCCCTCTTTAGAATCCTGAGTTCCAGGGTCAGTATGTCTCGGAAGTACCATGTGCACCTTAGCGTGGCTGCGACCTTCGATTCTTCTTCTTACTGCAAGTATGTGTTACTACAAAGAAAGAAACATTTGGTAGCTGGCTAGCAGTGCAGTTTCAGGGGGCAGCCACAGTGAGGGTGTGTTTGCCATTAACACGGAATCTCTCCTCTCCCGGCTTCAATTAGAAGCTGCCTGGGTTTGTTGCCCCTACCCTAAGCAAGCCAAGCCTCATAAATCGCTTGAACAAGTTTATGGACAAACTGGCTGTAATGCCATCCCCCTCACCAGTGCTCACCCTGGAGGGCCACTGTTCTCTTTCCATCCAGCAAACACGCTCTTGTTTCTGCTCTACTGTGTGTAGCGCCAGGCATCTTCTCCAGCTCCCATGTGACCCCACTTCCTATTTTAAGGTCGTGGTGGGAGGTGGGCAGGTCATGGGATACCTGGGAAAGTGCTAGGTATTCACATGGGATGGATAGCCACATAGCTACCCACTACCCTGCCTTCCCACCAGCCTGTCTTGAAGTGCCTGGGTCCCCCGAGCCCTGGGAGAGGCCTGCCAGTCTCCTCCTCATCCTCCTCCTTCTCCTTATCCTCCTCATCATCATCCTCATCACAATTATCTGTGGTTCCATCTATCTCTAGTGCCCAGAGCCCCAGTCAATTAGTGACCACCAGACTGCGCTCATTAGTGCCAACCTAACATCTGGTGGCCAGATCCTCTTTCAGAGGGAATGGTCCACATGTCAGCAGCCTAAAGTAGCAGGGTGGCCCTTCAGATGGCAGAATGCACACTGTCATTTTAAGATCTGTGGTGTCTGATGGGTCTTGGACTATACACAACTCCACAGAAGGCTACTTTCCCACTTTGTGCTCTGGGTGCTCCCAAATGGCCCCAGACTCAGAGCATGGGCCCTAGCAACTGAGTCTCAGAGATGCAACTAGCATCATCTATGCACTTACCCATCTGCCCATCTTCCTGTTTCCCACCAACCCTTCCATCCACCCTCCCACTCGCCTACCCATCTAGCCATCCATCCGTCATCTACCTACCTATCCTTTTATCCACCTACTTACCTACCCATAAACCCTTTCATCTGCTCATCCATCCCTCATTCATTCACTCATCATTTCATGTACCCATCTATCCCACCCACTCATGCATGCACCATCTACCCACCCACCCATCCATCTTTCCATCCTTCCATCCACCCACCCACCCATCCATCCACCCACCCACCCATCCATCCACCCACCCACCCATCCATCCACCCACCCATTCATCCACCCACCCACCCATCCATCCATCCTTCCATCCACCCACCCATCCACCCATCCATCCATCCATCCACCCATCCACCCATCCATCCACCTATCCATCCATCCATCCTTCCATCCATCCACCCTCCTATTCACCCATCCATCCACCTACCCATCCATATATCTATGACTCATCTACTCACCCATTCACCCACTTATTCAAATATCCATCTTTCTACCAACTTAGACATATCATACACCCCTCCCTCTTCGCCCTTCTTTCCTTCTCTCCTCCTCCTTCCTTCCCTCTTTCCTCTCTCTCGTTTCTTTACCTCCTTCCATCATTATTTTCCTCCATTCATCTTTCTGTTGACCCATCTATACATCTTTCTGCTCATTCATTCCTCCTTCCTTCCCCACTAACAGAAGTCAGCGTCTCCTCTTGCCTCCATGTCCTTCTTTCAAGCTTTGGCTCAAAGTCAGAGTCTGTGGGCTCCCCCTTCTGCCTGCCCAGCATCAATAACCCTCCATCCTTCAATGTCCCTCAGCCCCTGTGGGATCAAAGAAGATACCCAGACCACACCTTCTCATGGAACTGGATGGGTAGCCTTCATCACCTGCAGTCAGTCAGCCTGTCCTCCCTACAACATAGACCGAGAGGGAGGACTTCATACTTGACTGTCATTAGAGAGCCGAAGAAGAGTCCTTTATTGCACGTGTCCCACGTTCCTGTGGGGCTCTACGGACACGCCTTTGGGTAGACCAAGGAGATCGGGCCTTTCCCAGTTCTTGGAAGAGCAGTCTGAGGCCAGCTGGCCCTTCCTGGCTGCATGTCACTCGTCCTCATGTGACCTAATCCCGTGTATAAGCTACTCAACCTCCTACATGCACCGCCTGAGCTCAGGAATACCTGTAGGGCCCTCAGGGAAGGTGCTCCACTGCCAGCTGTCTGCACTGCAGCCCCACCCCCCACCCGGCCCATCCACCAGCTCTGCATAAGAACTCCCTTACTGAGCTTGATCTCTGGGCAATTAACCTCACCTGTGCGCTTTTTGAGAGGCTTGTGTGTTATTTATCAGAACTTTGAAAGAAGTATACGAGCCAGAGTGGGGATTCTATCCTCTCTCAATGGGATGAACACCACCACACATGGACCTTTCCCACGGACATGTGTGACTGGAAACTCACACTGGTGTTTAGGTCTTCCAAATGGTATTAAAATGGGCTGTAGCAGGTTTGGGAGTCTCCAGAGTTGTGAGATTTCTGGTTAAATTGCAGCTGAGCTAAGGTCTCACCTGAAGGCTCAATGGGGGCGAATTCAGCTCCCACATGAACCCTGTCCCTTGCTATTTTGAACTGTACTGGACAGCTTCATCAAATGGAACCTGGTTTACCTTGGGGATAGAGGGGAGACAGACAGACAGACGAGACTCAAATGGAAGCCAGTGTTTTCATTGCCTTATCTCCGAAGGGACCCATCCATCATTTGTGAAAGCCAGTTGTCAGTTCAGCCCATACTATGAGGTCAGGGCTACACAACAGAGGTGGAACCACAGGTCTCCCAGACTCTACCCTCCAATCAGAACTCCTCATTTCTTCCCCCGTCATCAGCTCACACCATTCTCCATTCGTAGTGCCCACTCTCTGGGCCCCGTGTCCCTGGAGACAAATGCATATGGCTTTGTAGAGTACGTGCCCCTTGAGTAGAGCCGCTCGGTAGGGAAACACCTAGACAGTCCTTGAGGATTTCTTCCTTGGTCTCACCATGTAAATGGCCACCGCTACTGCTGCCCAGTTCTTGGTCAAAATGTCATGACCTAACCCAGAGGAGGGTTTTCCTCTCAGCCTGCCTGCCTCAGTTCTGTCTACACAAGTCCTCTTCCCTTCTCAGCTCAGTACCCCTGCCTCCCTGGCCTCCGCTGTGTTTGTAGAGGCCCTCAGTTCAGGACACGACTGCCTCCTTGGCCTGGCCTATATCTGTGGGACTTCCCCCTCGGGTCTTCAGCTCAAGGTGTCCCTGTATCCCTGGCCCCAGCTCTCCCTGCGAGATTCCTCCCTTCCCTCCCTTGCCAACTTAGACAGCTAGGGCAGCCCGAAATACAGAACTGCTGAATCCAGCTAGTCCCAGAGGAGCTGTGTGCCTTGACCCTTTAAGCTACAAAAAGAATTTTTCGCCCCCTGCTGGTGCCCGTGTGTAACTACCGCAAGGTCTAGGGGTGGGAGAATTGCGGAGTCTCGGACAGGAGCGAACAAGCTTTGTTCATTTCTGGGCAAGGCAGGACACTAGTAGAGAGAAAAAGAAATCAATGTTTGCTAAATAAGGAGAAAGCATCACCCTGTCTCCGTGGAGAAGAGGTCTGTTTACAAATGTATTACGGTGATTACCCAGAGGAGAACCCCACCGAGATAGCCGTCCTTTCCCCAAAGAGTTCCGTGGAGCGCGTGTTAATGTGCTCCCTCCAATCAAACATGGCCAGGCTTTGGGTTTTAAATAGTTTATAGCATTTCAGATGCGGCTTCGAAGTCAGGTAGTCCCTGGAGAGGCCGAACAGACTTCTACACTTAGCCAGTGATGAATAACCGAGAGCGCTCAGGGCCCGGAAGGATTCCAGATTTAATTCAAATAATTTAAAATCCATCGTTGAAAGAGCTCTTTGCATTCACGGGCCGTACCCATTTCCAGCTGCAGAAAGAGGAGGCTTTGTGTCTGAAGCTGAGGTAGGAGCATTAACTGTCTTACCATGTGCCTGGCCCTTCCAGCCAGCACACCGACATTTTTCATGTTACAAATGGCAGACTGTGATTCCGAAAGCCAGACACGACGAGGGGGAAAGATTTATCATGGCCATGGAGTCTTAACTCCAGGTGGAAGGATTTTGTCCATGTCCACGGTAAGGTTGCTGCCTAACCAGTCCTGCCAAGAGGAGATGGAGCACCCTGGCCCACTGGGCACAGCCTGGGAGGCCCTAAGGAAGTTCAGAAAGCTGGATGCAGAGCCAAACCCTCTCACCCATGCTTGGCTGCACCATGAGCAAGTTCTGTGTGTGGGTCTGGAAGAGGGGAGAGAGTGCCAAGGTGGCGATGTTCTGAGACTCCGATAGACAGAATACCAGTTTCTGTGACCACAGGACTACAGAAGGATCCACTTTCTAAGTCTGGAGATCAAAGGGTGAAAGTCAGGCCCATGGCCCCTCTGGCTGGTAAGTATGCCCAGGCTGGCCAAGACCCATAGGAGGAGGGACCGCCAATGCCACCTGCTTCCTTCTTGTCTGGTCTTCTCAGACCAGAAGGATGGACTTGGGTCTCAAGAGACTGAGCTTGAATGTGGTGCAGGCAAAGACTGGCTCAGGCTGAGTTTTGGGGAACAGGCTGCACCCACTCACCCACAATGCACGCACACAGACTCATAACACTCGGAATCTCAAGGCACACATTTAGTTATCAACAGGGTCTTGGCAGATAGAATTAGATAAGCTAAAGTTAAGGATACTGAATTAGGGTGGGCCTCAAACACTACCTCTGGCACCCTCGGTAGAGAGGAGAGATGGGGAAGGTGTGACCACACAGGTGGACGGACTGTGTCCATAAAAAAAGATGTGTGACCTTTGTTTCTGTGTTGTTCCACTCTGGTCTCTTGTTGTAGTGGTCACAGAAGCTGATATTCTGTCAACCAGATTCTCAGAACATCGCCAGTTCTTAAGTCTTGGGGCCAACTGTCTGACAAACGAACAAGCACACATA
Organism: Chionomys nivalis; assembly: GCF_950005125.1. Classification (NCBI taxonomy): domain Eukaryota; kingdom Metazoa; phylum Chordata; class Mammalia; order Rodentia; family Cricetidae; genus Chionomys; species Chionomys nivalis. The sequence continues at coordinate 1,668,437 of NC_080096.1, read as the reverse complement.
TCAGTCTGTATGAAGAACCCCCCCTTCTGCGCCTCTTCTGGGTGACTTTGGGGAGGCCCTTGGGTGCTCAGATGTCTTCACGGTGTCTTCACTATGGTCTCCATCTCTGAACATGAAGCCACAGCCATCAGCTCATCTTTCAAAATTAATCATCTCCTCTCGCCCTGACATCTTTCTGAGAAAATCCGCAGAACCATAAGTTACCCAAAAAGCAACATCTCACTTTAGAGTCTGTGCCAGCTTGGGTGGCTAGGCCTTTGGAGGGACTTTGACGATGTATGGAGGCCAGCGGGTGCTATGTAGAGTGACAGAGACCTCAACAAGCAAACTCGTTTCACTGCCTCTCCCCGAGAAAGTCCTCAGCAAAGTATACCTTAGCCAGAGCTGTGTTTTAAGGACAACAGACACGGGATTTGGAAGAATAAGCACACAGCATTGAGCTCAAAATGAGATGCTTGGGGCTCCAGCCAGCTCCCAAGGACCTGCCACTCACAGAGACCTTGGTTCTGCTGAGCTTTGGGTCATGTGACAGAGGCAGCTCCATCTGAGGGGATGAAGATCCCTGCTCCAAAGCTTACCCATTGATTGTGAGGACAAAGGTTATGTCTTGCAGCCTCATGTCACCAATTTCTTTGGCCCAGTCCTTTGGGTCATCCAGGAGAACAGTTAAGGGCTGATGCCTAGCAGCTGGCCTAGACTCCCAACAGTCCCCTGAATGTGGACATAGAAAGTGTGGGACCAGTTCGAGGCTTCTGCAACCCCAGGCACATCTCAGCACCCTGCACCTGCATGCTTTTCTCCTTGAAGTCTCTTGGAACCCAAGGTAGCCAGTGTTGCGTCCTTCAACACTTTGAAGGACTGTGTACAGGTTTCTGCTCACACTCTATTGGTCAGAACTAGTCACATGGCCAGCCCACCGACATGAGATCCTGGATTCAGAAAGCACAGGGACCATGCCTCCTGAGCAGTGTTTGTTTTGTCACCCAGTTCCCCTAGGACCATGGGACATCACAGCATCGCTCTGTGTATCTGAGCTTCACCTGCTTGAGTCCTGGGCAGTGGCTTAGGCTCCACGGTGACACAGGGATTGGGACACCTGTCAGTGAAGAGAGACAGGAAGAGACAATGGCAGTGGTCACCCCTGACCCTGCTAGGGGAGGAGCTCCACGGTCCTCCATGCATCTGTGCCTAAGGTGGAGTTTTCCAGAGGGAATTCCACCTAAAATGAGGGTGGTCTTGTTCCTCCTCCTGTCCACCCCAACTCACAGAAGCGAGATGCTGGAAACCTTGGTAATAGTCGGTACAGCACCCACAGCACTTGTGGGTTCTTCGCTAGGTGCAGAGAAGTTACCCATGGGTGTGCATTAACACTGTCAATCCAAAGCGGCTCCTGGCATTCTCCTCAGGACACCAAGAGACCATGCAGCTAAAATCACCCATCAAGAACTGCTCACAGACGGACTTACCAAGTCAGAGCTTGGATGCCACCCTCCGCTGATGTGGGTCATCTAGAGACAAGCTCAAGCCAAGGCAGACAGTACAATGCTACTGCCCAGACAGGTGGCCTCAACCCCATATCCCCCACCCTGTCTTACCAATCTCTCTCCCACTGCTCACGCCATGGCTTCCTGAAAGAAAGGCAATTGCACTACAGACTTGGCTTGGCTTTCCATGCAAGCCAAAACAAGGCTGCTACTCTCTTCTTCCTCAAACCAGACCTCACAGACAGGAGCCAGAGACATTCCCAGTTGGCAGAGCTTCGAGTATCATGCTGGTTATAAACCTACCAGATCGTGAGCCACAATGACTATTAATGTGTAGCCCAGGCCTGAGAGGAAAATGTCAAAAGTCAAAGAGGGGTGGGAAATGGGCATGTAAGTGGCATGGGGAAATGGAAAAGTCAAGAGGATAGGTGACCTAGCGTCTGTCTTCAGCCCCTCAGGTTTGGGCAGACTTCATCACTAAAGCAGGTGTGGTGGCAGCATTCGAATCCACGAAGTTCACAGCCTGGAATCTCTGGATGTCACAGCTGCATCTATAGAACGTCCCACCTCCCCACGTCACACAGACCTGCTGCATCATAACTCCAGCTCTCAGAGATGGCACCTAGATGCTCGGTCCATGCTGGTTCCTGACCTGGGCTGGCATATATTCTGGGTAACGCGACAGAGGCGATGAACGTGGCAGAAAGTGTGGCTGCAGGTGTGTGGCTATGGACTCCCTGGCTTTTCACAGCCACGTTCAGAATCAGCCAGGCGGGTGGAGCGTGGGATAGAATGCAGGCCATGATCACCACTGCAGGACTGCATCTGCCAACCCTCACACCGTGTCTATGTGGTGGCCAGGTCTTCATCTGAGGACCGCAGAAGGACCACTCCATCTTGTCATCATTGCCTCTCCTACATCAGTAGAGCAGCAGGTGCAGATGGAGCAAACCTGGTAGGGTTTGTTGACCTTGGTCACCAAGGTGGAACTGAACTGTTGCTGCAAAGCAGGAAGGGGAAATTCCTGTGTCATGTGACTCCCCGGGCACCTCTCGATACTCAGTGCTCTGATGTGCCTTGCTGAGGTACGATGACAAGGACTCGAGCTTCTCACTGGTCCAGCCAGGAATGTGGCATGAGAGTAGCTAGGCATATTGTTTCCTTGTGTTGTTGCTGGGACAAAATGCGTTGCCACGGTATCTTGTGGCAGGCTTGCTTGGCTGACAGCTTAGGGAGCTGCCATGGATCACGATGCACCTACAGTGAGGAAGCACAGAGCAAACAGGCAGCAGGACTGGACTGCAAAATCTCCAGGTGCACCCCCAACGACCTACTTCCTCCAACAGGCTCCAAATCCTAAATGTTCCAGAACCTTCTACAATGGCAGCACCAGCAGTGGGCCAACTGTTCAAATACTTAAGCCTCCTAGAGATATTTCACCTTCAAACCACAACACTCGGTGGTGCGGGAGCACAAGCGGTGGACTCTACATCAGCACACACCCTCTGGTAGTGAGTTTCCAGGAGCCAAGGATCCCTGGGAACATGGATATGAGCTTTCCGTATCCTTCAGACAAGGGACAGGCAATTGTGGATGTTCTTGGGGCACCAGCCAGGGCTCTTCCTGGGCCAATGACTTCATCTCCTGATTGTTGGTGTGTTGGGAGCCCATGGCCTATGGTTTCCACCTCTTGTCCACTGAGAGCTACTGTTCTGCTTGGGAAGTGATGTACCCCAGGAAGGGTACAGCCAGTATCTGACTGGCCACTGAGGTACAGATACACAAATGGACAGACATTTGCTTCTGTTGTGCATGAGAACATAAGGTTTATTTCCCACTCTGGCCTTTCTACAGGAGCAGTCGCTGGATCAATGACTGTGCCTTGTGTCTTCAGGTCTGAGAGAATATAAGACAGCAGCCCCTTCCTGTTGGCACAAATGACAATTTTCCACAAAAAATGAACTGTCAGAATAGACAGTCATAATAACAGGGACTCCGTGATGATAAAAAAACAACCGTGAATCTTCACTGTGGTAGCTCTGGGATGCTCATCAGACCCCTCAAAGAAGAGGGAACGGGTGCCTCCGAGATGAAAGGGTCTAAATAACACCCGATGATGTTAACACACAGAGAGCTCCATGTCTAGGGATATGCTTGGCTGGATATGACGCTGATGGTAGGGTTTAGAATGGAGAGGACACATCCTTCCGGTGCCAGTGTCTACCTATCCACTTAGCAGTTATCTCTCAGCAAGACCCTGTCCCTGGGACCTGAAGCTGAGCTGTGCCACACTGCTGCTCTCTACGCTCAGAGTTGAGAAATGACTCAGTAGAGGTCCAGGGACCGGGAAAAGCAGGAAGTGAAACTGGGCACCCAGCGTCTACCATTCAGGGCTGGATAAAAGAACAATGGTGTGCGATGGCCGTCCTCGGTGGTCAACTTGACTTCATCTGACATTAACTAGAACCCCAATTGGAGGGAAGACCCACTTCTAGTTCAGATCTTTCCAGGTGGGAAGACCCACTTCTAACTGGGGCTCCACCTTCTCTTGGAAACCTGTGTAAGGACTTGGAAGGAGGAAGCTTTTGCTCTTTGCTGACTTGTTCTCTCCTCTCCAGCGTCCATCCTCCTCCAGCGTCCTGGCCGAGTTCTGTGGGATTCAGGTGTGTACTGAAGACCAGCTGAGACATCCAGGCTTTGGACTGAACAACCGCTGGATTTTGGCCCTCTGCTCATAGGCAGCTATTGTTGGATTATCTGAACCACAGCCTGTAAGTCATTCTTAAAAATCCCCTTTTTATATAGAGGGATTCATTCTACAAGTTCTGTTACTCTAGAGAACTCTGACTAATACAGATTTAGTGATGACTTCAGGGCAAGACCCCACCCAGCTGAGCTTCCAACTTGTGAAAAGGAAGAAAAGCTTCGGCATTGAAAGAAACCATCAACAACGGAAAGCCAAGGCAGCTGTAACTGATTAAGGAGGCCATGTTCCAGCCCCAGCAAGTGGCAAAATTTGGCAACTTCAGCTGTGTGGTTCTAGCTCTAGAGTCAAGGATACAAGGAGTTATAGATTCTCTCTCTGCAGCTAAGGAAAGCCACTTACATCAGGCATATATGTCAGAGGTGTCCCTGCACGGAGGCCTAGAGAGGCCGTTGCATGAAGCCATGAAGTTGAAACCTGGATTGCCTCGGAAATCCCAAGATGTTGGGGATGCCAGAGCCATGGGATACAGGCCAAGGAGAGCTGCTAACAGGGTGTGGAACCAAGCCAAGAGAGAGCAGCTTCTCTGCAGTCAACAGAGCTGAGAGGAATTGGCGATCTGAAGAGCCCTTTGGCGTCAGACATGGAGATGTAGAGCTGGGGGTTCACCCAGCTGGTTCTAGGTCTTGTTTTGGTGCAGTGTTTTCCTCACTGTGCCCCTTTGGGAATGATAATATATATTCAGAGCCATTGTATGTTGGAAGTATGTGACCCACATTTTTGATTTTGATTTGACAGGAAATTACAGTTAAGAGAGATTCAGAAGAAACTTTGAACTCTGAAACCATGTTGAGACTCTGCTAGACTCTGGAGACTTTTGAAGTTGGGCTGAACGCATTTAGCATTATGATCTGGCTCCAAGCCCATGGGGGCCAGGGAGTGAACTGTGGTGACTTGAACAAGAATCGCCCCTCTAGGTTCATATGTTAATACTTAGTCATCAGAGAGTAGCACTACTTGAGAAGGACTAGGAGGCGTGGTCTTGCTGGAGGAAGTGTGTCACTGGAAGTGAGATTTGAGGTTTCAAAATCTGAAGTCAGGCCCAGAGTCTATTTCTTCTTGCTGCCTGGATCCAGATGTAGAACTGTTAGCTCCTTCTCCAGCACCATGGCTGCCTGCTGCTGTGCCTCCCACCATGATGATAATGGGCTGCACCTCTGAAACCGCAAACAATCCCTAATTAAATTATAATTAGTTAATTACAATTAGTTGGTTATTAATTATAATTACATTATAAAACTCTTTTATAAGCATTGTGGTCATGGTGTCTCTTCACAGGCGTAGAACATTGACTAAGACAGGGTGTCTGTGAGTGACTGGAAATTCCTGATGCTCTGAAGACCCATGAAGTACAAGGAGGATGTATTCACTTGGACCCTGGTGGCCTGCTGGATTATGACTTCCACAAGATAAGACACGGTCCTTCCATATTGTTCCAGGCTTCCATGGGTATTGTCCCTCCGGTCCTCGCTATCACTTCCAACTTGGAAGCATTGATTTCCAGGATCAACTGTGTCTCCTATCTACTCCCAGGGCACCTCCTTCTCACCACTCCCTTGGTCTGGTTGGCCTGGGAAGTCTCGCTGCTGTGCTTTGGGTCTGGCCTCTGAACATCCATTGTTTCTCTGGCTGGGCAGAGGCCCTGGGACCATGGAGGTTTCTCTAGCTCTGTCAGCAGATGGGCCCCAACACTCACATCGTGAAAACCTCTGGAGAGGATCAAGGTGGCTGAAGTAGCGTATAAGAGTGAGGGTCTACTGCTTGCACCCAGCGCTCTTGGCACGCACAGGTTAAGGTCTACACATCATGTTTTGATAGCAGCGTGGATGTCCGCATGACTTTTAAAACCTGGAGAGTTCTTTTCCCTAAGAGTATATCGGTCAAGATGACCAGAGAACACTTCTATTTAGAGAACGAACATAGAAAGGCCAGGTAAAATATGAAGTGTATCTTTCAGTGCAGGGCCAAGCTTGCAAAAGAGTAATGGAAATTTCCAGGGGCTCCAAATGAGTAACATGATCCAAAGTAGTAACTGTGTGAGGTAACGCTTTGCTACCTGGGGCTGGCTCCCAGATATTGGTCTTGGTACAAGGGGGCTTAAAATGGGTTCCTAGGATAGGGAGGTCCTCCAACCCCCAAGGGGTAAAAGTCAGACCTATGACTTCTACAAAGAGCTGTTCCTACCATGACCTCAGCAAAGGGTGGCTACCAGCAAACCTGCCCCCAGAGCAGGCGTGACAGGAGGGACTATCTACCTGTCCTAAGATGATGATGTCTGGGTGTAATGAGTTCTCTGTAAGTAAATCCTTAGCCCCTGCAGTGCCAGCACGGGAAAGTGCTCTCGGCCTTTAGGAAGCAAGGTCCTAGTGGGAGGTGCTTAGGTCACTGGGGCTGTGCTTCTGCCTGTCACTCAAAGACATCATCAGAAGCCCAAACTACAGGGATCAGAGAAGCCGAGCCTCTCTGACTGAGAGCTAAAGAAGCTATATCTCTTCATTACTTGTTTCACATATTCCACTTCAATAGCACAAAGCTGACATAGAGATGGGAATTTTGAAAATGTCTGCTGGGCCTGGAGAGATAGCTCAACAGTTAAGAGCACTGTCTGCTCTTCTAACCCGGTTCAATTCCCAGCACCCACATGGCCGCTCACAGCTGTCTGTAATTCCAATTCTAGGGCGTCCAGTGCCCTCTACTGGCCTCCAAAAGCACAGCACACATGTGGGGTACAGACATACATGCAGGCAAACCCCCATAGATACATAATAATAATAAACAACAATAACAACAATATAGCTTTAAATTTTCTCCTGAAGAATAGTGGACTAAAGACTCAAAATCCAATAGCTGTAGAAAATCAAGAATGCAGGGGAAAAAATGATCAAAATTAATTAATTGCTTAATTCTGACGGACCTTGAGATTCTTCAGATGCAAGAACTTGAGTCTAAGTCAGAGTTACAGCCTGCTAGGAGACTGAAGTCACACTCACTCACATCTGGGAGACTTCTCACTTCAAGAAATCTCTCAGGGCTGGTGAGATGGTGCAACAATAAAAGTGCTTGTCCCAAACCCTGAGGACATAAGTCTGATTCCAAGAACCCACTGGAAGCCACCAGATGTGGCAATGCACATCTGTAATCCCAGCACTCCAGCCCCCGACACCCTTAAATGAAATGTCTAAGAGAAATTCATGCCCAAACATTAATTGGCCTCTGACTAGGCAGAGTGAGCAGGTACTGGAGTGGCCGCACAAGATAAAGAATGTGGATCTCACAACTGAGACCACGATGGGGATTGGGGAACCAGAATCAGCTGACCTGAGCTAGTGGGAGCTCACTGACTCGACTGACAACCGGGAAACCAGCATAGGACCGAACGAGGCCCTCTGAAGGCAGGGGACAATGGTGAGGCTCAGGTGCCAGTAGGACCAGGATCTAACCCTAGTATGTAAACTGACTTTGTGGAACCCATTCTCTATGGAGAGACACTTTGCTCAGCATAGGCACAGGGTGGGGCTGGGGGAAGGCCTTAGTCTTCCCTCAAGGAGATGATGGACAGACTTAGTTGGCTTCCCAGAGAAGGCCTTACCTTCTCTGAGGAGTGGGTGAGGGGTAGGGTGGGGGAAATATAGGGGGAGCAGGAGGAAAAGAGGGAGGGGAAACTGGGATTGGTTTGTTAAATAAATAAATAAAAAGGAATAAAGCGGATCTCACAGGAACTCTACCATATAAACAAATAACAAAAGCAGATAAGAAAAAAAACAATCTCCAGAGTGTGGGAGAAAAATACACTTTCTAGAGCTTCCACACTTCATTGCTCAAAATGTCCACATTTCAGCCAAGAACTTATGAAACTTTGGAGGAGACAGGTCAAAATAGCTAACAAATGAAGACATTTTCTAATCTTTCAATAGCATCTGTCCCCAAGAGAGTCAGATGCTACATTTACCAGGCAAAACTTTGCCACCTATTGAAAATGTGTTTAAAGGTCTAAAGGAAGCAATGAGGGGACGCCCTACCAATAGAGAATAGCAATAAATCGATAAGTAATCAAGCAGAGATTCTGCTGCTGAGATATCATAAGAAAATGTACTAGAGGAAGTGAACAGCCATCTGACTAACAATAGAGCCGATGAACTTGACAGTGGACAAATTAAGATCAGAACTTCCAAAATCAACCTAAAAATTCATTTACATATTCTAAAAGCTTACCTTTGCATAAACTCAAAGAGGTCTACACCTGAGCACTGAACAATTGTCAGAAAGCAAAGAGATAAAAACAGAATTCAACTTGCAAAGTCAAAATTACTCTGCTATCTATAGCGGACTAACACAGAGGGTGGGGGGGGGGTCTGTTGTTTCAGGAGAAAGCCCAGCCACTTAGCCCAGAAATAATCACACAGAAACAGTATTAATTAAAACACTGCTTGGTCCATTAGCTCTAGCTTCTTATTGGCTAGCTCATATTAATTTAACCCATTTCTATTAATCTGTATATCACCACGTGGCAGTGGCTTACTGGCAAAGATTCAGCATGTCTGACTCTGGCGGCTCCATGGTGTCTCTGACTCCACCTCCTTTCTCCCAGCATTGTTGAGTTTTCCCCTACAGCTCTGCTATAGGCCCAAAGGAGTTCATTTATTAACCAATGAAAGCAACACATAGACAGAAGGACCTTCCACACCAGACTGTGGGCCAGAATTTGTCATGGGCATTGATGAAAAATACTAACTGTTGAAACAATAGAGAGGATTCTTATTCCTTGTTATCTCACTGAGTGTACCCCAAGAACATCAGGACTGCTCAACATACAAACCCAATTAGTGAAACACCTGGGGCAGACTAACTTCCTAAAGAAGAGAGGTTAATTAGCTCTCAGATGAGAGAGTGGAAGAGGCCAAGAGACCCTCATGGAGGAATACAGGGTGCACACAGTGGGAAGATACACCCTGAAGTGAGAAGCCAGAATGGCTGGGTAGAGCCAGGCTCAGAACTTTGGAATAACCACTTAGTATCTCCCATTGGAATTGCCTGGCCCCCTCTCACACCCCTCAGAGGGAAGGACTCTCCACCAGGCTCCGCCCCTGAAGCTAAGGACCTTCCACCAGGCTCCACCCCTGAAGCTAAGGACTCTCCACCAGGCTCTGCCCCTGGAGCTAAGGACCCTCCACCAGGCTCCGCCCCTGGAGCTAAGGACCTTCCACCAGGCTCCGCCCCTGGAGCTAAGGACCCTCCACCAGGCTCCGCTCCTGAAGCTCACCACTTGTACAGTGGGCCACTAGGAGGATCCACACGCAGGCTTTAATCACAGTGGTTTAATCTCCAGCTTCTTGAAACAAAGTTGATCAGGGAAAATGTCTATGAGAAGTGGTGGATTCTAAGGCAGAGCAGAGGAAACACGAAACACAAACATCTTATGAAGCCAGCGAGTAGGGAGGGGGCTAACACAAGTTTGTTTCTTAATGGAGTAGCGGTGTCAAAAGGACCCAGAACCTAATCAAGAAGAGCCTCTCACTAGCCAAAGCTGTCCATTGAGAACTAAATGCAACAATGACAGCTGGGCTACAACTCAGAGGAGGAAAATACCAACCAGTCCATGAATGGTGAATAAACATGAGAGAAGCAAACACCTCACACACCCAAGCCACATGGCAATCCATGTATGCAAATGAAGTCTGTGGTAATTCAAAATTCTCCTTTAAAAACCTCAGTAGTGGGACTGGACAGGTGAGCTTCATTCCCAGCACATCAGGACATCAGGCAGCTCACAACAGCCTGTAACTCCAGCTCTAAGGGACCTGCTACCTGCTTCCAGCCACATGCCAACACACAGACATGCTGGTGCTCTCTCTCTCTCTCTCTCTCTCTCTCTCTCTCTCTCTCTCTCTCTCTCACACACACACACACACACTACTGTAAGTTTATAAGTCCAGCTCCAGGGGGACCTAATGCTCTCTTCTGGCCTTTGTGAATATGTACACATGTGTACACACACACACACACACACACACACACAATAAATCTTATTTTATAAAAAAAACATTAAAATTTTTGTAGGCAATATCCTCCAATGAAGTTAGTAGGCAAATTTTTAAAGAAAAAAAAAGATTTGAATACCCTTAAAATATTCTCTAATTACAAGTAGAAAAATAGTTAACTTCACAGAAGAAAATCTGGAAGATATTACCTTAGAGTCAAGGTCAACACATCCAAAGACATAGTGATAGTTTACATCCAAGATATAATATTCTCAGACATCCTTGACCTGAATCTATAACCACAAAATTCTGAGAAAACAAAATGAATTCAGGCTTGTGGACATTCTTAAAATATCTGGCCTGTATTGTTCAAAGAGACCATGCTCCGTGGTTGGGAGGTGAAAGGTTGCCGTAATCTTTTTTTATCACCTACCGTGGCTGCCCTCAAGGGTGGCAGTCTGAGGAGGTTTGTTCCTTCAGGCACCAACCTTTTCCAAGCACTAAGGTAACTTCTCTAAATCTAAAGAACTCACAAGTCAATGATGGAACTGGAATTCTGCTCACTCAGAGAGGCTAAATACCTAGGAACTAACATTCCCTCTTTGCTGGCATCTTTCAATGCCCCCGTCCTTCTCTCTGCACCCACTTCAAAACCCTTGCTCTTCCCAAAGAAAACCTTGCTCCCATGGTTCCTGCCACTTCCTGTCAGCTCCTTGCTGATGCAGCCTCCTGCTCACAGGTTAATTTTATTTAAATCGAACACATCTTTAAATTGTTAACAAAAGCAGTAGGGAAAAACGCAACACACTTTCAACTAGTATTCCCCAAGGTCTTCTACACTCTCCTCAGCGGGTGATGTTCGGGGGACTGTAGGAGGTGGAGCGGGGCTGGACCGTGTGTGCATGCTGTAGAAGGAGGTACCTGGCCCTCAGTCCACACCTCACTCTTTCCCCACGCATTCCAGTTGCTATGGCGTTCTGCCCAAGTGCATGTAGCCAAGCTCTGAAACCATGAGCCAAAAGAAACCCTCTGTTAAGTTGTTCCCTAAGCATCTGAGTCAGGAGGGAGTAAGTGACATATCCACAAGCCCTAGAGGGAAGAAGGACCTGGCAGGTGGAAGCCGGCTAGGAGGACATGACCGCTAAACGCTGGCACGGAAAAGCATATTAGAGGGGGAACCGAAGAAATTCAAACGAAGGCCGCAATTTTGTTTAAAAGAACTAAATAAAGGAAGTATAAACAACGGAGATTAAAAGCATCCTTCAGAGCAGTGTTCTTATAGTCATTAAAATAATAAATACAAAGTATCCTTCAGAGCAGTGTTCTTATAGTCACTAAAATAATACAAAGTATCCTTCAGAGCAGTGTTCTTACAGTCACTAAAATAATAAATATAAAGCCCCAGGTCTAAGCAAACTTTTAGATAATAGAATGAAATGCCACTTACCAACTACTATTATTATTGGGGGGGGGGGGGTGAGACTGGGTTTCTCTGTGCAGCCCTGGCTGTCCTGGAGCTCGCTCTGCAGACCAGGCTGGCCTCAAACTCAGAGATCTGCCTGCCTCTACCTCCGAGACCTGTGCCACCACCATTTGGCCTTATTTTTTAATTTTTGAAGATCCATCTATTTTATGTGTATGAGTATTTTGCCTCCATATGTATATCTGTTCCACACGCATGTCCAGCATCTGGAGGAGTTATAGTAAGGTGTCAGATCCCATCAAACTGGCATTATAGATGCTTGTGAGCCATCAGGTCGGAGCTGGGAACCAAACCTGGGTCCTCGAGTGCAGAGTGTAAACCACTGGGCCACTTCCCAGCCCTCTGAATTATTTAATATGACTAAAGTTGATTTAATGTTTGGTCTCAGACATGTGTATTACGAAAAGGGAAAAGTGCAAGTTGCACTTAATTATGGAAATTAATTTTTAAAATAAGTAAAATGGTGAAAAATTAAACTCAGCAATGTGAAACAGGCTAACATTTTTAAAAGGCCAAACTTAACAGAGGAATGCAAGGATAGTTCAACATCAGAAAGTATAAAGTCAGGTACCAAGAGTATTAATGAGATTTATTTCTGAAGATAGTTCTTATTCTCTCTGACTAGCATATGAGGAAGAGGCCCTCCTCAGCTGTCAAGTAGCCAGCCCCTTGTGGTCACCTGAATGTAGTGATATTTGGTTTGTGTTCTAACAAAGCTTGCCTGAAGATCAGAGTGCAGAGCTAAGCCACTAGAGGCCAGGCAGGGGTGGCACACACCTTTACTCTCAGGACTCAGGGGACAGACAGATCTGTTAGTTCAAGGCCATCCTGGGCTACATGAAATTGATCCAGTCTAAAGGAGGAACAGAGCACACACAAAGGTGATCCCAGTCTGAGGACAGGCTCGCCCCTTTGGTCTGAGCATTGGTAGAACTCTCTAGAGGCTGCTGCTCTGCTCCTCTGATCCTTCAGCTTTCAGCCGCTGATACTGACTCCAAGTTTTTGTTATTAAGATCAATTAGGATTCGCGCTACACCTGAGGAACTGGGAATCTGCTCTGTCCTGCAGTTCTCCGAGTTTTCATTCTCTGCTGTCTGCTCCCAGTCACAAACCACATCCCTACATCAATAGCATAGTAGGTGGGAGAAAAATTGGAACACACAGTAGGACAACACGCAGTTAAGAAATAGGACACCCTATTGATCACCCTACTGATCAAATTGTGTCAAGAGGCTGCTGGAGAGACTGGGTGTAGGTTAAAGGTCACAGCCAGGCCCTTCTGATATTTTGAGAAACTGAATCTAATCGTGGCTCTGTTTCTAAACGTCAGCATTTCAAGAATGTGGCTCCTTTTTTCTGGATCCGAGCTTGGTGCCCTGCAGAATAGCAGAAAACAGACACACCCCCAAAATACCCACAACAGGACTGAGAGGAGCTAGATGGCTTCGCAGGTGCCGTTAGGATGCCAAATCAGCCGATGGGGAGCGTGTTCTTGGGCTGTTCTTGGGGGGCCTTGTCTAATCAGATGAGCTCCTAAAGATGGGCAGAGGTATTTCAGTGGAAGATATTTGAATATGAGAAATTAAACAAGAGGACTGACCTTTCTAGTGACTTTGAAGATGTGGGAAACAACACGGTAAGGACTTTAAAACAGCAGGAGATCTTGGAACAGAGCCTGGCTGATAGCCATACACGAAGACATTCATGGCCCAGGAACTGGCGTTTGTCAACAGCCACACAAGCTTGAAAAAGGGCCCTGAAGCTCAGCAAGGACCACCACCTGCCTCACGAGGCCACGCTGCCCCCTGAGGCCCTGAGCCACCTCACATCCACGCTGCCCCCTGAGGCCCTGAGCCAAAATCAGAGTTGACAGCCAGCCCGTAAAACCCACAAGATGGGTGGCCACCAAGCTGCAGGGAATCTGGGCATAGAAATACAACACGTCTTTCTCTGTTGAGAGCAGCATACTCCTCCCAAGTTATCCATGCAGCCTCAGGAGACAGAATCAAGTCTGGAAACATGGATAATTATAATAAACGGAACCACAGTAGCATGAATAATAAAAACCCGGAGACAGATACGGAGGTTTGGTGGAGAGCCTTGCAGTCTGCTGTCCTGTTGAGGACAGGATCGCCCCTTTGATTGAGCCTTGGTGGTGGTAAGAACTCTCTAGTGGCTTGGCTGCTTTGCTTTTCTGATCCTCAGCTGGAACCCCAATATCTGTCTCTGGGTTTTTATTATTAATACTACAAACCACAAAACGTCAAAGACATCTATTGATGAGAATGTTGTTAAAAGAAACTGGAGCATGCGTTTTACATGAGACTTCACGGGGACTGTGCTGATATTTTATGATCTAGCAAAAAGTTTGCCTGAAGATCAGAGTGCGGAGCTAGCCACACTAGTTAGCCATAGAGGCCAGGCAAGTGGTGGTGCACACCTTTAATCCCAACTGAAGACGATTGTGATCTAACCTAAACCAGAGAAGCCAGAGAGACCCTTCCTGAGGACAGCCCAGGACTGAAATAAAACTCCGGGAGACAGAGGCAACTTACATAGACTTGCTCCAAGTGCATTTCCCGAAACTGTACTTAGCTTGGCCATCTGGCGATGGTAAGTCAACCCGGTACCCAGCCAGGCTGGTTCTAATGGGTGACAGCACCCTGATTGTTACTCTTCAGACCTTGGTTTTCTTGGGTCTAAGAGGCCAACTTGGGTGAAATTGAAGAGCTTTCCTCTGACTATACCCTTTTTTTCCTCTAATGAGGCTTAGTAAATGTTCATTAGTATTCATGGGAGCAAAAAAGGTTCGTCAACTTGTGCTCCAATCATCCTGCATTTTTCAACCCAGAGGATGGAAACCAGTTTTGTCCCTGTCTTCTGGGCTTTGCCCCAGGTACTTTGATGTCCATTTTTGAAGATGACATCGGTCACTTGTTTGTTGAAAGGTTTTAAAACCTTTGTCCCCATATCCTCAAGTTGTACTGTAACTGTGTCTGAGTAATTCTGTCCTGTTGGGAAGACCATACTTCAACATAGGCCACTATCTTTCAGGAAGCCTCTATGATCCGACCAGGCGCGGTGGGATTGAGTGTGAGCAGGTAGGAAGACAGAGAGGTGTGCACCAGGACCCTGCCTCTATGGAAAAGGCTCTGGTCTCCTCCCTTCCCTCTCCGTGTGCTCCAGGCTCCATGACTTACTGCAGCAAAGCCCTGATCTTACAAGGAGGCCCCAGGGGCCCGGCTTGCCACTTCAGGATGCAGCTTAGCATCACATCACTGCTTCCCCGGGCTGGGCCCACGTCCTCCTCACCTCATGTGCAATGACCCGGTAGGGCGACCCTGCGCTCTCAGCCCCCATTCCCATTCCCACTGCGTGGAGCCCAATGTTGGCTGCAGCCAGTCAACCCTTCCTAAGCGGGATTAGTGGCAGCGGTGGAAGCTGAGTCCTTGGAGTCCTGGGGAACAGGAGAGAGTGGAGAGGACCGATGCATATTTCCCCTGGGAGTTTTCCAGCTCCTGACAGACACCTGACCCTGCAGGCACCTCGCCAGGACCGCAGTCCCTGCCCACCTGCTTGCTCCTGAGGTCGCCCAAGCCAACGGTCACGGCCCAGAGCCGTGTTTGGTCGAGCAGTGTTCACACCACAGCGGATCATTCAGACTCTGTACCATCTGGTTGGGCAGGTGTTTCTGTGGACGATCTTCATTTTCAAGTACCGTAGCGATTCTTGTTTTAAAATCTTAAGTTTTTTTAAAAAATTTAAAGTTTGAAAATTAAATTGTTTAAAAGTTCCAGCATCTGTGAACCGAACAGATTGTCTGCCTCTGGACTTAGAAACATCACGAGGTGCAAACGAAA
Source organism: Chionomys nivalis (assembly GCF_950005125.1). Taxonomy (NCBI): domain Eukaryota; kingdom Metazoa; phylum Chordata; class Mammalia; order Rodentia; family Cricetidae; genus Chionomys; species Chionomys nivalis. The sequence goes on along the minus strand of NC_080096.1, from coordinate 1,652,868 downwards.
GAGACAGATCTGAGTTTTTCCAGGTCCCGCTCTCAGGAGGGTCCCTCTGGCTTCTCAGATTTAGGTTGAATCACAGTCGCCTTCAGCTGTTTGACCTCTTCACCGACAGGTGATGTCATTCCTCCGAGGTTTCGATGAGCTTTGGAACGGCCTCATCATTGCTATCCAAGAGTTGGTATGAAGGCACCTGCCGCGCACCGCGCCCCCGTGTCTGAGCTCTGTGCACTGGCACCCAGTTCGTGAGCTTCGGGGAAGGGGGCTGGAGGTTAAAATACACAGACACACAGACAGAGAGACAACGACACGGATCATCCTTGAATTCCCCAAGAATGCCCCCTTTATTGTGTTCAGGGGCAGATTATATAGAGATAGCCACGCCCCAGCCAAACCCACCAGAAACCACTCTCCTGCCATCAGGAACTCCTGAAGGTCTCGTGCTCATAGCAGCTGTAGCCACTCAGATCAGGGGATTGCAAGAAATTCGGGATCTGGGGTCTCACTGCTCCCAACAGGCACCAAAGGTTCATCTCCGACTGGGCTGCCCCGAGGCAGGTTTCTGTATCGTGTCCTTCGTGTCAAGTCAAATATCCCCTTGTCTACTGGTCTCACTACTTCTTGGTTTACTTTAGCAATTCTCATGACTTGTCTTCAAAGTCTTCAAACTTTGGATTCACACGCAAGAAAGAACGATCATCCGCACCTTCCTTGCCCACTGAAGTACTTCTTGAGCAGATGAGTTCATGTTGAATCTCGACATGGAACCATCTTGTTAGCTACATACACCTGGTTCTCTTCCAGGGCTCCCAAGCTTGTTCTTAGCCTCATTAGTGACTGATGCGACCATCTTCAAGCACTCTGATCCCTTCCGCTTTAGTCCAGTTGTTCCTTTCACATCCAGCAAGATCTGCCAGAGAAAACTGACTTACGGTAATTTGTACTTTTTCCTGTAAGACATTGTCTCCATCAGCGTCCAGGGGAGCTTGGACGAGTTTGACACCGAACACGCTGTGTGAACGGCTGGATTCTCTATTCAAATGGGTGTTAACAGTATGTCTCTCTTTCTGACCGCTCCACAAAACTTCAAAAGTCTCTCCCATAGATTCCACTTCTACTTCTGTACAGCCTGAAGCATACAGATAGCGGTTCTTATCTTCTCACAGTATTTTAGATTGTAGGAAGTTGGACTGGATGGGATTAAAACTACACCTCTCCCAATAGATCATCTATGGAATTATTGTAGATTTCAATGTAAGACAAATATACCACAGACACCATCTTCATCAACTTCTGCTTTGCAGAATTCTGGTATATTTATAATCTCTGCAAACCTTGGATCTGCTTGTTGCCCGCTAGAGGGGATCTTTGAAATGGCCATGGCTTGTCTTCTCCACTTTTCTAATACAACATCAACTTCACACTGTTATTTCTATGCTGTCCTAGCACTAGATTTAAAAACACAATGGTTTGCCAGGAAGGGCCCTGTGCTGTTAAATCCTCATGTTCAAACAAAGAAGAAGCAGGCTTCCGTACCCCACAGAACCTGTCATTCTGTGAGCTTTTCCACTTCCAGTAATACCATACGTAAACAAAAGGCCATTATTGCCATGAATGAGGTCATCTATCAATGGACTAGCCACAACAATGAAAAGTTCCTTCTAAGCAGTAGGAGTGCCAAATACCTGCTTAAATGAGTACTGAGTCTCCTTATAGACTGCATTCCTATTGAGTCGGCAATGCTCAGGAGTTGGGGCTACACAGTCTGCATGGTTGCATTGTTGATGACTTCAATACAACATTCCTGATCAGGGAAATCAGTGGGTGCACCCTCCAGTATACCCCCAAATCAAGGGACTATTGGATCGCCATCTAATCTCATAACTTTTTTGGTTTTGTTCTGACCTTTAAACAACTTTTCTTAAGGTATAAATATTATCTCAAAATCTGTACCATTAATATATATTTTAAACTTTTTATCATGATATTAATGGTCATATAGAGTACTAATTCTAGATAAAGGCTTCCCGTACATGATTTTGGGTTTGAGTCTCTATCAGTTTTCTGCAGTGAACCATGACCATGCCTAACAGTGCCTTGCATTGACTGCTGACAGTATGCTGTCCTAATTGGACAAGCAGGACACAAAAGATGGTGACTGCCAAACCATGCCAAGACAAGGCAGGACAGTCCTTCAAAACTCCTGATTCATAGAAAAGTTTGTCAGTTATTTTAGGCCACTAGGCTGAAGATGGATCCCCAGTGTTACAGAGGAACTTTGGGTGACTTTCCAGGCAGCCAACTGTCCATCATTTCTCACACTTTCTCAAAGTCTCTTGCTTGTATACCCTGCTTATACTCAGTTAACATTATTTCCCTTACAGGTTTCTGAGGGAGTTGAAGACTAGATAAGCTTTTCTTGTTTATCAAACTCATAGAAGAAATTTACTAAAGAGATGTAAAGTATATAACATTGAGACATTAAAAGGTAATTTTGAATTGGTAATGCAAGTTAATATAGAAAGTAAATAAGGTACAACACTTTGGAGTCACCAAGATAAGATAGATAATTTGAGTGTTTTCTCTGAATTTTTCAAATGCAAATGGATTAGACATTGTTGATGTACTTATTGCCTGTATATATTGTAGATAGTTATTATTATTGTATATAGTTTTTCTTATATTAGTTGCAACCTTTTTATTAGACAAAAGGGGTAAATGTGGTGATATTTTGTTTATGATCTAACAAATAAAGTTTACCTGAATATCAGAGTGCAGAGTTAGCCACACTAGTTAGCCATAGAGGCCAAACAGTAGTAGCACACAACCTTTAACCCCAGCACTCGGGAGACAGAGGCAGATGGATCTGTTAGTTCAAGGCTACCCTGGGCTACACAAAATTGATACAGCCTAAAAGAGAAACACAGAGCCAAATGGTGGGGCTCACACCTTTAATCCCAGCACTAAGGAGGTGGAGACAGGAAGGGTTATGACTGGGTAGAGAGAGGAATATAAGGTGGGAGGAGACAGGAGCTCAGAGCAGTCAGTCTGAGGCTGCCCTCTGAGGTTTTGGTCTGAGCATTGATAAAAGTGAGAATTCTAGTGGCTGGCCACTCTGCTTCTCTGATCCTTCAGCTTTTATCCCATAATAGCTGGCTCTGAGTTTTTATTAGGACCAATTAGAATTCATGTTACAGAGACCATAAGCAATTAGGAAGGAGCAACCAACTCCGTGAAAATTCAACGAAAGTCTTGGTGGCTCTTTCTGTGGAGATGATCAGATGAGGAGCTGGTAAGAGAAAGTCCTCACCCTCATTGCCATGGGGGAAATGATGGCCAAGGCTGCCTTGGGCTAGCACCACTTAGAGTCCGGAGAGGCTAGAGAACCCCTGAGAAAGGACATTCCTCGGAGAAAACACTTGGAGAAACTGCCCAGTATCACAGATTCTGACCACAGACCTCAGATCCAGGCATTTATTTCATGCTGGTTTGTATTGAGCAGAAAACCTCCCACACCCCTTTGAAGGGGTTTCCAAGTGTTCCTAATACCTGATCAATGTATTCTACATTTAAAAAAAAACCCACCAAGTTTAAACACAGCTTTAAAAAATCCTATATTTTAACAAAGAGTCTGTATTAAGGATTTATTTACTGACTTCTTAGCCCCTGTGGCCTCCCCTGGGTCTATGACACCTGCTCAAGCTGCCAGCCTATCCCAGAAACCATCCAACAACTCACAGAAGCACATTTACTCTGTGTGCAAGGAAGTACCAGTAGGCAAGAGCACACACAAAGGTGGCACTTAGCAGAAGCAAAGCCTCTGTTGGGTAGGGGATGGGTGGGTGGGTGGATGGATGCATGCATGGATGGAAGTGGGTGAGTAGGTGGTTAGATGATTAGATGATCAATGGATGAATGGTAGATATTTGAGTAGCTAAATGGCTGAAATAGATGGAAGGATGGGTGATGAATGAATGGATGGTTAGATTGAATGAACAGAGTAGATAGATGATAAATGAGATAAATGTATGGGTGGATTACCAGATGGGTAGGTGAGTGGATGATGGGATGGGTGAGTGGGTGGATAGGATGGGTGAGTGGATGGACAGATGAATATATGATGTAGGGATTAACTGATGCAGTCATCAGATAGAATGAATATATACCATAGATGAATGGTAGGTAGTTTGATGTCTAAATCAGTGCAGGGTATTTGATGGAGAGAAGAGATGATAGATGGTTGGATTACCAGATACATGGATGACGGATATACAGGTGGATTACCAGATGTACTGATATAGAGATGGGTGGATGGTTGGGTGACCGTTAGACATCCATTAGACAGACAATGGAATCCCACCAACAGCTCTCTTGGGTCTCAGGAATTCTAGCAAATGAGCATGCTCACTGGCAGGCAGATGCCTTCATTTCACCCTTTCCAACAGAAACAGTGTTCTCTGTGTGCCTGAGAGAAGCCAGGACCAGCAGTAGTAACTGCCATTGGCTGAAGGAGTTTGGATTGAGCAAGACAGCTTTTGGGTCACTGGCTTGAGTTCTTTAAAAAAGATTTATTTTTATTTATGTGTATATGTGTCTTTTTTGTGTAGATAAGTGCGCATGTGTGTGGTTGCCTATGGAAACCAGAAGAAGGCATTGGGTCCTCTGAAGCTTAGGCAGTTGAGGGCACCTGGTGAGGGTCCTGGGACCCAAACTGCAGTCCTCTTGCTTCAAGAGTAGCCAGCACTCTTAACTGCTGAACCATCTCTCCAGCACCTCTGGTTCATTTTCTCTGAAAGAAAAATAAAAAGCAAAGAGAATAATATGCTGCTCAACAAGTATTGGAGACTGTGTCTAAAATACAGTCAGCAAATGGCTTCAAGACTTTCCTGGGAATATATTAAAAGTGAGAGTATGCTGTCAAATAGCATAGAGCAAAAGTCAGGGGTGTGTTAGAGTGGTGGCCTCCAAGGGAAGAGTTCATCCAGTGACCAGGGGACACATCCAAGAAGAATGACAGCCCCTAAGCATGCTGAGAAGATCCAGCACAGGAGAAGGTTCCTCCAAGGCTCTGTTTGGGCAAAAGCCACAGAGCCGTGATCTAAGGAAGGAAGGGAAGACAACACCCGTTTCCATAGGGAAACAACTCACCACATGGCATGTGTTTTTATTGCCACCCAAACAAGGCCAGCCACAAGGTTCCACAGACCTTGCACCCACTGAGGTTTCCACGGAGACCCACCACTGGCCACACAGAGCATTAGTGGGTTTTTGTGCATGCCAATAAAAAAGTAAAAGGCACTGTTAAAATCGAAGCCCTGCCACATGCCTGGTTCAGATCGCAGGGGAGCTGGGCTTCTGCGCTGGAATTTGCAGCATCTGTCCCAATTAAGTCTTGTTTTTTAGCTTAAAGATATTAGTCCGATCACTAGTGTTCTGTTTGGGACATGAATGGTGCATTGTTCTGCTCTGAGCAGCCCTGCAGACACTCAGACACCATTAAACGGCTTTGAGGCCCAATTAGAAGTGGAGGTGGGCTGGCTGTGGGGCAGGGGCTGACCACCAGGGCACAACACTGGGTGGACATGGAGTGGGGGAGGGGCAGCTAACACAGTCCATGTGTGGAGAGGGTGGGCCTTGGCGTGCATGTCTCTGACTCCATGAAGAGGCTCATCCATCTTGAGGTGATCACTGGCTCAAACGAGGTGGCCAAGTGGGGAGATGGAGTAGTCTGTGAAGCTGGGCAAATGGTTCTAGGCTAACCGCAGAACACAGTAGGAGGGACCCAGCAGACTCATGCACACATCTGTTGATGTAGTCACCAGACTCCCCCACCCTACAGCAGCCACAGACACACTCAGAAATACAAGCATGTACATGTGCACATGTGCAAGCACTCACATGTGTATGCATACATGTTCTCACACAATCATGCACTCATACATACAATTTACACTCAGTATGTACATCTGTGTTCTCCTTTAGAAGCACATTACTTTACAGCCTGTTTTCTACTAATAGAGACCATCCTGGTGTTTTCTAGGTTCCTGACCATCAGGGTCCACAAGTAGCTTCCTTTGGGCTTTGCTCATTGGGCTAAAAAACTTCCATCCACAGAACCAGCATGGACTCAGAATATCCCAATACCCCTGTAGTCGGCCTAACTGAGCATTTTGTTATCTGCAACCTCTCTCCACTTAGGCAGGTCACCCTGGGAATGGGGGGTGGGGGCAGTGCCCAGCAGGCCCAACCTCTCCAGGTAGTAGGGAGTGGGTGGGCAGAGCTCTCCTAAAAGAAAACCCTTCACATCCAGGGAAGTAATCACCACACGTAGCCTCATTTCACAGCTAAGCTAATAGAAGCCTGTCTTCATCCAGGACTGCATAGCAAGGCAGGGCCCACTGGGAGTCCATCTGCCAAGGCAGGATCAGGTAAGAGCCCACTCACCCTCAGCACTGGCCACATATCTGTACTCAGGATGCCCTGGAGATATCACACTGCTCATTATAAAAGTTGTGTCACCTGACACTGGACCAGGGAACACGGTGTTGCCTAAAGTCACCATGCAGATACCCCATGCTGCAGCACAGTGGAGGTGACCAGCATGTGAGACACTCCTCACCCACTCCCACAGACCGTGCTCCTCAGAGGACAGCCCCAGGCGGCCTGCTAACCAGCTAATGGCTTTCACAGCTGCCTTGCCGCCAGGTGGGTATTTTCTGCAGAACTTTCAGGGCAAGTGTTCTCATACTGTCATAGAGACATCATTAAGGGACAGAACAGCTTACAGAAGGCACCAATGCATATGGATGCACATGATATAAAAAATTAATAGAACACCAGCATTAGGTTAAACCATATGAAAATACTTTTCTCATTTAAAGAGATAAAAACTGCCTATGGTTTAACCAGAGTTGGTTGGCTGGATGGGTGGATGGATGGATGGATGGATGGATGGATGGATGGATAGATGGTAGGTATATGGATGGATAGATGGATGGATGGATGGATGATGGATGGATGAATAGATAGATGGTAGGTGAATGGATGGATGGATGATAAGTGGTTAAGTACCTGAGTGAAAGAAGAAAAGGAAGATAGGAAATGATAACTGGATGGATCAAGTGATTGATCAACCAATTGATTGATAATTTGGTGAGTTGCAGAGACTGTAGAGACCTGTGGTTGAAAAGTACTAGGAGGAATTACAAGGTAAGGTTTTCAATGGTTTTTACTTCTTCCTATTGTCTCTCTTTTCTAAGTCTTCTATAGTAAGCAGGTAGGTAGGTAGGTAGGTAGATAGATGATAGATAGATGATAGATAGATAGATAGATAGATAGATAGATAGATAGATAGATGATAGATAGATATGGGTGGGTAGGTGGAATGGGTAGATGATGAAGATAGATAGATAGATAGATAGATAGATAGATAGATAGATAGATAGATAGATAGCTTCTATGATAAGCATACATAAATATCTCTCTCTATATCTTCATTCCAAAACTCTGGAGTGAAAGCATTGGCCTCTCATTCCTGAAGCTAAAAAGAGGAATTCCAACACCCGGTGCCAGGAAGCTGGTTTGTCCCAGCCTTCAAGTTTGAAACAGCAAAACAGAGGGGCCTCTTTCTGCCCTTGCTCAGGCAGCCCGCTGCCATGACATCATCCCCATGGTGTGAAACTCAAGAAGCACTGTGGGAAGTGTTGGAACTGATTGATCTGTGTGCTGGTGTCCAGGAGGCCGAGGGGCCGGCCTGAGACAGCAGCTGGCTGTGTCTCTCAGCAGTGATGGGGCTAGGAGCTGCATCTTCATCCCATGGTCCAGAAGCTAGCGTGTGTCACATTTCTAGTGAGCGCACCAGGAGCTGGTATCTGCCCTGGAGGAAACATTTGTGCATGGTCCTCTCCCTAGGTCTCCACCCCCTTCCTTCCTGCCCTATCTGCCTGCCCCCTGCCTGACTCCTTGGGTGGGCCGCAGTTGCTGCCTCTTCTCCACAGAGAAGGCAGATGGTAGGGAGGCCTGGGGAAGGCTGTGTAGGTACCCCTGGATGCTGAAGCCAAACTTACCAGTTTGAACACGGGCACAGTCAGTCCAGACTACCGGACCAAACCTAGAGAGGAGGCTTAGCTGCTACTTTGCTTGTTTACTGTTTCTCTATTAGGGTCAAACCATGAGTAGACTCTTATGAGAGCCAGGGCAGGGGTCTCACAGACTTAAGGAACATCTTCACACTAAACCCTCTGGTAAGGCATAACACTTAACTCCTGGGATTCTCAGAGTTGTAGTCTTTAAGGCAGGAAGTTGTCCACCCATTGGTGATAAAACAGAAGTGACCAGCTCATGGTTCTACCTGGCATCTGGGACCCTCGTTTCTGGTGTGATTGGGGGAATCCCATGAACACCACCAGAAGTCCCTGTAAGGTGGTGCCGGAATATCCTTCCCTCCTCCACCAGATGAAGTGTGGCATTCCTTTCATCACTAGTGGACACTCGGTGACTGGCCATGGGCGTCCTCCATTTCATTTTGTATTACACAAGTTCTCAGTGCATGAGTCCCCGGGCCCTTGGACATGTTGTTACAGGAAATGCAGAGCCCGGACCTCTCACAGTACCCACAATCTTGATAGCTATGTGGTGATACCTGGGTCCAGAAATGCCCCTTGTCCCCAACAGTTCTCGACTTTATCCACTCCAGGTCACAAGATGACCAGATGCCTGAGCTCAGAACTCATGACAGAGCTAAGAGGCCTCACAACGCAACTCACCGGGGAGGGCCCCGGACCTACCCGAGAGCCCCAGCTAATACTACGGGGTTGTCTTTTGCCATTCACTCAGAGGAAGTTGCTAGCATGAACTAGCTCTATCTCCTGATCCTTCAAATGACGCTGTGGACTTTAAACAGTTATAGCTTCCAGGTTTTCCCCACCCCTGAGGAGCTGCATCAGAGAAATGAAGAGAGACAGTTCCATCACACAGCTCCTGAGAAGCAGTGCTGGGGTTTGTGCAGGCATTTCTGCAGACTGGCTGCTCAGAATATGGCCCCCCTGGGGTCAGGTGCAGGCCAGTGCACTGTCCCAGTCACCCCAAGGAGCTCACCTGCTGCCCTGCATTAGCTAATGCAACACGCAAAGGGATGCTAAGAAAAAAATCAATTTACAGTGGAATGGCCATCTATTTCAGAGTAAAAACAATCACCTTTGTGTTCCAGAGGAATGGGAGAAAGCACTTATTTAAATTGCTGTCTTAGAACTATACAGAAGCTATTTTCAGAAAACCCTTGGATGCTTTTTCCTTCCCTTCCCACAGAACCCCACTGCTGCTCCACCCTGCATGCCTGCCTCGGTCTGCACCATCAGCCTGCAGAGCCCCTGGACCCCCAGAATGCAGCTCTGGGCCTCCCTCGAGCAGGGCTGGCTTTCCATGGCTCAAGCAGGTAGGACCCCCGGCTTTTGTGAAGCCATTAAAATGGGGAATTTGGAGGGCTTTGGAAAGCGTTGCCTTTGCAGCATGGCCAGGAGGGGAGCGACAGGTCAGGCCCCCTCACCGAGGCAGTTAAAAAGTAACACAGCCCCCAAATCACATTAAATATGTTAAGCAAACACACGGCAGGCGGCGGGGATATTAGGTCATTTCTCATAAATATTAATACCGGGGAGTTTTCCAACGGGCGAAATTACAGAAACAAAGATGCCTCTTCAGGTGCAGCCTGGCGCGCTGGTAGTCCTGGACCAGGCCCAGCAGGGGAGGGGTCAAGCTGATTCAGCGGCCAAAGGCTTCTCAGTGCATGCGCGATTGCGAGTTGCCCCCTGCCCCGGAGATATGCTAGCACACAGAGGCAGAGCAAAGGCCAGGCACCCAGTAGGACGAAGCCAATCCTCCCCAGCTTTGGACCTGCACCTCCCAGGGCTTCAGAACTCTCTCTCACACCAGCATCCATGCCCAGTATCTACACCTGATACTTCTACCCCAGGCTAAAGGTCTGTGAAGGAGCAAGGCCTCCCTGCTCCTTCTGAAGTAGCCAGGACTCCTGTGTGTCTAGAACAGGGTGGGCCATATAATATGCACTCACTCATGAGTGTCCTTTAGACATAAAGCAAAGAAAAACCAGCCTACAATTCACAACCCCAGAGAACCTCGACAACAATGAGGACCCTAAGAGAGACATACGTGGATCAGATTTACATAGGAAGGAGAAAAAGATCTCCTGAGTAAATTGGAAGCGTGGGGGTCATAGGAGAGGGCAGAAGATGAGGAGGGAGGAAGGGAGGGAAGCAAAGAAAATATATAGCTCAATCAGAACAACAAAAAATGAAATATGGATGAATAGAAAAAAGAAATTAAGCTTTATTGTGGTGTTTGTGTGCAGGACGAAGAGCAGTGTCTTGGTTCAGGCTTGCTCTGGGCCTTGGAAGCCATCCCCACAGATAAGGCATAAAAACTGTGAGTGCTATCTAACTCCATTTTTACAGAATTTTAGGAAATGTTAACCCAGGAGCCACAGGAAGACTAGTGACTTTGTGTCTGAGAGAGGCAAGAGGAAGGGCTGGCAGTGGTGTGAGGAGGTGAGCAACGCGTGCCCTGGAAGCTCAGGTCATGGTGTCTCACGGGCTGGGTCAGTATCTCCAGCATACCAGGTACTGAGGGTAAAATGCAAGGGCTTGTATGTGCAGCCCATACAGTCAGCAATGAAGCCCACTCCAAGCCCTTCAAAAGGCACAGCTTAAATCGTGTCAGTGATGCTCCAAGTAAGTAGTCAAAAAATATCACACAATAATGCCTGGCTTATCACAGACGGCAGCCAATAAATACGCGCACGCTGGAAAACTTTGTCAAAGGAGCTGGATGAGTGACTGAGATGTCCCTCTTCCACCCCTGACCCACCCTGCAGATGAAGCTCGGGTAGCCTGAGGTCCACTGGGAGGAATGTGACCAGCCCCGGGCCTGCTCTTTGCTAGCTCCCTCTGAGGTGCCCCCTTACCCCTTCTAAGTCCTGCCACTCGCAGAGACTCCTGGGAGTTTCACTCTTGCTTGGTTATTTTTGGAAACTGTTAATGATTCTATTTGCCTTTCCAATGACCTCAAAAGTTCCACTGCCCCAGACCCCCCTCGCCCTGCCAACTCTGCCCACAGCCCCACTTCCCTCCTCCCAGAACAAACCTCAAGCAGAGAGGCTAAGGACCTGAGACCCCCTCCCCATGCCCCTGGCTGCACCCTGGTGAGTGATGTCTTCCATAACAAGAACAGAGACAAAAGGCATGTGTCCAGTGGCACCCTCCCCCTGTCTCAGTTTACTTTCCTAGACAGTGGGGAATAGGCCTGGCCTGGCCACGGGAGGTGAGAATGACAGTCACGCTGGCAGCTGTGGGCACTGTCACCATTAGAGGTGGCCTAGAGATGTGACAGAGGAGGGAGGGGTCAGAGAAGGGGCCTGACCTTCCCCAGACTCGGGGGCTGAGGCATGTACATGGCCTAAGTGTAGAGCAACCGGCTGAGAACGTGCCAGTAGCCCTCCCTTGGATTTGGAGAACATGGCCATAGAGTTTTATTGCCTAAAGCCGCTTTCCCCTTGATTTCCAAACCCATGTGCATTTATAAAGGAAATTTAATCGGGTTGTTTTTAATTCTCTCACACTTAACTCATCAAAATGCTATTCTGTGAGAGCAAGTCCAGACCAAGGGAGCCTCCAGAACCTCCACGCACAAGAGCCACACGGCCAAGCACAGCCAGACTCTCTTGGAGGATCCTAAGAGGCTGGGATGCCACTCCTTGAGAGTCACCTCATCCTGCCCATTGGGTACGTTCCCTCAGGGATGTAGGACAGAGCCCTTCTTTCCTACAGAGAATCAGGGATCTCTGAATCCGGATCCAGTATCTTCGCTGGTGCCAGCTCTTGAGGGGACTGGGGACACGGGGTGGACATAAAGGACTGAATAGCGTACCTGAAGCCCCCTGCCCACCAAGTCTGGCTCCTTGACACAACAAGTGTTCTCAGGAAGCAGGAGAGCCACAGAGGGATGGGGAGTCCAGGTAGGGTGCCAGCAGTAGATGCTCCTATGCCCAGTGGTGGCCAGTGCTACTGTTGGCATCTAAACACAGCCCCCACTGCATAGCACACACCTACAACTGGCAAGCCCTCTGCAGAAACTGATCAAGGGGAGCTGATGGGGAACAGGGGAGGAGGCAGAAAGCACATTCCCACACTCTGGGGGCAGGGCAACCAGACAGACACCAGCACACCCTTGCCCCAAAGTAGCCGCAAAGCTGCTGGAAATGGGGCGCGGAAGCGTTTGCAAGTGTGGGCTTGGAAGCCAGGACTGACAGGCCTCTGAGAGCCCTTTACGGTGTGTGGGAGTTGGGGAGGAGGACCTGGCAGGGATGATTCTTGTCTCCTGCCCAAGACCTGCCTCCAGAAAATCGTCTTCAATGCTCAAATAGCCGTGCTGGGTCCTTAGGGGTCACATAGTTCCCTCTGCCCTTTTCCAGGCTGTCCTTCCTCCCACCTTCCTCCTTCATTGTCCTCTCTGCCAAGGGAGAACAAAGAACAGTTAGGGAAAGCCCTGAATGAGAAATTCACCTGCTCTGACCCAAAGTGGTCAGCGGGACTCGGGGCTGGAGGCTTCAGTCTGGACGACCTAGAACAACAAACCCTATCATGACCAACCTTCGTTCTTATAACTTACTCCTTTCCCAAACCCAGCTCTGCTTCCCAACCCACTACCCAATGACTTCACCTGACTTTAGAGGCTGGGTTAGGAATGTCCTCGAGTATTATCTAGGCCCACCTGGAGAGGTATAGACTGTGCTGTGTACATGGACCTTCTAACCCAGTTTAGGGACCTCTAGGACATGTCCGGAGCCCCCACCTCACTGCTCTCTGTCCACGCCTCTGTCATTATTCGACAAGCATGCACTGACCCCTAATTGGACCTAGCTTGTAGAAGGCCTGGGAGTCTGAGCTAGTTCTGGGCAGAGGGCAGAGGTCTCAGTCAGGCAGAGGATAACGAAGGAGAAAGGTACTCCACCCACATCTGCCAAGGATGGCAAGGCTTCCTGGTGAGAAGAGCAAGGGGTTGGGAGGCTGTTGATGCCACAGGTCATCTTGGGCACAGAAGCCAGGCCAAGCTGGAGATGATCTAGTTCAAGCAGCAGGCAGCAGACCCAGGTTCCTTAGAAACTCAGAACTATCTAGAGCAAAACATGGCCAATCCAGTTCCTTTGCTGGCTCACTCCTGGTCTGTTGTTCTTGCTCTTCTGCTTTCTCTGAATTATGAGAGGCCATTTGGAAGGGGAAACCAGCCCACATGGTTTGGTAGCATACTTGTGCCTAGATGCGGCAGAGGCAAGAGGGTCCAGTGATGACCCCAAAGGCCGCCAATCCTAGGTCCGGCCGTCTCATGTAAACTGTAAGTGCATTGTTATGCTTCAGTGTGCACTCAGGGTCTAAGCGCTCACCAGACTTCAAGGAGACACCAACCCCAGCTAGCAAACAGGCTCAAAGTAGAAGTCCAGGCCCCAGTAGACAGTGTGCTGGTGACCGTCAGGCCCTGAGGAGACAGAAGACTCCAGGTGGACAGTGGGTCCCAGGTGGATATGAAGTCCCAGTGTATCTCAGGCCCAGGTGAATGCTTACATAACAGGTGGACACCAGCCCGCAGGTAGCGTCAACCCTCAAGCGGACATCCAGGCTCACACTCAGGCCCCAGGGACGCCCACTCTGGCAACTTTCAGCATGGGAAGCAGAGATTCTTATCGGACAAATATCCCCACTCTCCTTTAAGGTGTTCATATCAGCCATCACCCAGCCGTCTGGTCCAGCCCAAAGGGCCTGTGTCTAGCCTACCAAGAGGGCAGGTGGGAAGCCCTGGCTGGGCTGCCAGGTTCCATCTGCAGCCACCATGCGCTGAGCAGCGGAGCAGGAGGTACCCAAGGAGCCCCAGTCAATGGGCTTTTTCATTCCGTACTATTTCACCACTGCTGTGGCCTCACTCCCTTCTCCCCAGCAGAATTACTCTTATCTGCAAGTGATTTAAACTCTAAGGTTTACTGAAGATTTAAAGACTGTGAACACAGTTGGAATGTTTTAGACCTACAGTGCAAGTTGCATTTTAAGAAAATAATTAATTCCCGGGGGAGGTGTGGGTTTTGGAGCCATGACAGACCCTCGAGGCTGCCTTCCCTATATGGAATTTCCAAATAATAAAATATCTTTGATTCCCTGCTGATGTCAGACGAGAACCTGTGAGTGTGTGAGCAAACTGTCATTTTTTTTTTAAACAGGCCCATTAGTGTCTTAAAGATGCAGAACCCTCTGCAGAGGGCAAAGGGTTTGTTCAGAGTGCCATGAGGCAGGGGGACCGTGGTAGCCTCACAGTTTCCTTGTTCCTTTCTCCCTCTAACATCCCACTGCCCAGACAGCCCAAAGGGCACCTTCATTCCAGGGCCTCAGAGATCAAGCCCTCACCTACCAGGATGCCCACCCTCCAGCCCCAGGACAGGGCACAAATGCACCCACCTAAGTAGCCTGGCACACAGGCGTCCACACAGCGTCAACCATTACCGTCAACACAGCCTTAGCCGTGGAGAGTATTAACCGGGTCTTGGGGATCTGGACCTTAGCTACAGTTCTATGGGGGCAATGCAGAGTTTTGTAACCAGCCAGAACTGGTTCTCATGTGAAGCTGTGTCACTTGTGGTCCAGAAAAACCCAAAGTGGGGGTTTTCCTCCATGCGACATGTATGGGAAGAGGCAGGGCAGGGTGGGGTGGAGCTCAGCAGGTTAGAGAACATTTCAGGATGCCCAATGCAGGAACGTGGAACTGGCGACCTTGGCCTGGCTCATGGCGTGACCTCTCCTCCCGTCCCACAGAAGAGCAGCTCTGCAGCTGAGGACAGCTGAGGGGCCACAGCAGGCAATGCCGGAGTTATTGACATGGCTCCTGGGGCTCGAAGTCCAGGGGGAGGGCAGGTGGAGAGGGTACCCCCGTGGTCTTCCCTGACATGGCACCAGAAAGTAGATATCACTTTATTGATGGTTTCCATCCCACCTATCCAGCCATTTCTGGGGTCACCACGCCTGGAGTGTATTCGACATTTTCACAGCACCAAACTGGCTCCAGGCACTGTCTCCACAGGAACCCCCATGTGTGTGTCCCCCTTGGAGCAGTGTAATATGTCTTACTGCCATTAACTAGCATCCTCCTCTCTGGCCTCATTGCCTACCTCCAAAGACAGGACCCCAAAGGCCCTTGGAAAGCCCACTCCTTCCAGGTACATTCTGCAGCTTTCCCAGTCACGGGGAGATCGGCCAGGAGGTGCTGACTACCTCTCCTCTCTTTTCGGGGCCTTCCAGGTGTCCCCAGAAAGAAGAATGCCTGTCCCCCACTATTTCCTGGTACCCTCCCTCCCCCAGAGCTCCTGGAATACAGGTCAATCCCATCTGTCCTTTGGAGGGGTACATGCCCAGGTCATATCCCTCCATCTTTCAGTTCCTGTCTCCAGAATCATGGGTACCATCTGTAGTTTCCTTCATCTCCATCCCTGACTCAAGACATCCAGAGAGGAATTTCTGCCAAGACGGCTGTCCAGATCTCCACCTAACCCTGGCTTGGGGAAGGAGGCCCAGGGCAACCTTCTGTCTATACCCTGCCAGGGAGGAGTCTTGGAGAGCTCACCACAAGCCCTACTCCAGGAAAGCAGCTCCTCTGAAGGGGAGATTAACACCCTTTCTCCCAACCTGCACCTTCCTCTGGCCTCAGGAGTAGCCCAGCTGGCCACGGCAGCTGGCCTCCGTGCCTGTAGGGAGGGTTGGAGACAAACATTGCTGGCCGTCCGTTTTCTAACACCTTTTCACAAATCTCTGCCTCTCAGGAATAATTCTTTCTGGTAATTTACTTGCAAAACATTTGGCCATTAACACCCAGCCAAGAGTGGATGGCAGGTCACAGACTATTAAAAATATCCACCTGGGCCTTCAGGCAGCCCATTTAACCACTGCCCTGGGCGGAGAGTCCGGCCAAGGGACCCATGTGCTTGCCAAGCAAGCTGCATGAGGGCAAGAGGACACCTGCCCAAGCCTGGCCATCATTTGCCAAGGGCCTGGGTCACACTTGGGCATCCCTAACCTCAGAGCCCAAGAGGTTATCTGAGGAATGGGGAGTGCAGGAGTCTCTGGTCTGGAGTGGTTTCTGGGAGGGCTGGGGCTTTGCCCAGGTTCCACTCGTGACTCCATCATAGATAAGGAACTTCAACAGAGACACTCTAATGTCTCCCAGGACCCTGTATCCTAACCCATCACTGCCACAAACTCAGATCTTCTTGGGGGTGTCTTTCTGTCCTCAGCACATCTGGGGAGGCCTTTGAGGTGTCTTCTGCTACTCTGTACAGGGGTTTGACCTCCCTGAAAAGACAGTGGCCCCTGTCAGTCAGTTCTCACCAGCCCTTTCCTCCCCAGAAGCTTCTGCATAGCAGAAGAGTTTTGTAGCAGCTGCCCTGCCTGGGAGACAAAGCAAGCAAGGAAACTGAGGCATGAAAGACACCAGCCACCGTGTCAGAGAGCAGGGCGTGGCCACCGTGGTCAAACCTAGAACATTAGCCTCCATCTTCCAGAATTTCTAGAATGTGGCTCTTGGGAATGGAGGGGGGTCCCTCATTAGCCTCTGGGGAGGAGGACTTTGCCTCTGCTCCAGTGGGTACTCAAGCTCTGAGGAGAGATGTGTGGGGATGGGAAACCCAGTTCTACCCACACAGCAAGAGCCCCAGTCAGGCCCTGGGAAAGAGCCATAGAGGAGAGGCACCCCTCTGAGCACACCTGTCTCCTGCCTCAGCAATAGTCCTGAGTGAGGATGATGAGCAAACCCCGCCCAGCTGAGCCCATGTGTGGTCTGAATAGATGGACGAGAAGATGCTAGCAGAGCCATCAAGCAGAATGGGTGGGGTGATGGGGGTGGAGGGCATGAAATATTGGGGAGGTTCCCATGTGAACTTTATACCCTATCCCTAAGAGTTAGAGTATCATATTCTCCTTGGTCTTGAGACTGCACCCAGGAGAAGGTGGGCACAGCCCCCAGTGCAGAAGACTGGACCTCACAAGTGTGCAGAGCAGAGACTTCTGCTGGCCACTCTCCCTGGCCTTGTTCTCAGGCTCACGGCAGACAGCCAACATCCTCTGAGGGTCAGATGCCGCAGGGTCCTTGCCACCCCCAGGGTCCCCCTCCACCATTATACCCTCCAAACAGAGCCACCCAGCACTCACAACCAACATGGCCTGAGGCCACCTACAGTGTAAAGGTGTATCCAGCTCCTTCCAAGGAGATGTGCAGGCCTCTGGGGAGTCTACTCCAACCTGTTTGGAGACCAGTGTCCCTACTCAGATAAAAATGTTGACCTGTGGCTTGGAAATGCCTTTTGCAATGAAGCCAGTTTCCCATCCATGAGACGGGAACAGGGGCAGAGACCCTTCGGTGTCAAATTCTTGGACCCCATCCCACCCTATCCTTGGAAGAACCAGGCTAGTTAAGACCAGATCTGAGGTGACGCTCCTGGGTTTAAAGCCCCGCCCTCCCCACAACCCCCGTGTTCACGGACACACACACACACGCACACACACACACTTGCATGGCTTCCACCTCATGCAATGAAGATGGCATGACTTGGCACCCACCCCACCCAGACCTCATGTTCTGAGGGAACCATCAGCACCCTGACAGATCTGCTTGGCTGGCCAGGGATGGCCTCTCCCTCAGAGGTAGGGTAGAGCCATAGAGATCAGGACTTGGCAAGGACAATCCCTCCAAAGTCCCTGAGCCTTCTAGACACCCCCCACCCCAAGTCAGGAGCCTGGCAACAATGAATCTTCCCAACGCCCAAACCTCCTCCTGGTGGACAGCTCAGGCTTCAGAGATCAAGTGCTACCCTGAGCTGCAGACTCTGACTCTCTCCCATCTCTCAGGGTCTGAACATTCAAATGTTTTCCTGCCCCCATTCCATAGCCAATTTTCCATGTGGGGAGTTCTGGGCTGCACCCTTGAGCCCCCC
Source organism: Chionomys nivalis (assembly GCF_950005125.1). Taxonomy (NCBI): domain Eukaryota; kingdom Metazoa; phylum Chordata; class Mammalia; order Rodentia; family Cricetidae; genus Chionomys; species Chionomys nivalis. The sequence goes on along the minus strand of NC_080096.1, from coordinate 1,634,840 downwards.
ACACTTGACCCGCAAGCCTTTTCCGAAAAGGTTGATAAGGCACAAGAAAAGGATGGTCCTGGGCCTAGGTCCAAATACCTTGCTGGCACCCAGGGAGCCTCAGTGGTGACCTGCTGGCCAGCTCGAAAGGCCATTCATGAGATGAATGAAGCTCAGCATACCCAACTCGGGCCTGACTCCAGCCCAGGAAGGCAAAACTGAGGACAGACCCAGCGAGGCTGGCCCCAGACCTCAGCCTCCAGGAAAGACCTTTTCCATGCCCCACCCCAGCCCTCTTATCCTCCCCCCATTCCGCCAGGCCAAAGAGGTTTATAACAAACCGTGCGGCACACCAGAGAAAATGCCCCTATCATTAAGGGATTTAACGACAGCGTTGGCCGATATTGGGGATTTGTTCTGTCTCTCATTACACGTTTTAACAAGCGCGTTTCTTCACCACGCAGCCCCGCGTCCTGGGCTGCCTGCCCCTCTGTGTGTGTTACTTTCATTAGAAGGCGTTTTATGAAGCCACCGATCACAGATGCGCAGACAAACCACAACTGTTGGCCTGGTGTCCTGAGTTGGGTGGCCGGCCAGCAGTGTGCCTTCGGCATGCCTGTGGTGATGTCTGCATCCCCGGGCGGGGACAGGGCCCCTCTCTTTTCATACTTGTCCCGAACCAAACAGTAATGAAAGGGAGGCTGGGAATCGGGGGCATATCCTTGCAGAAAGCCGGGGTTTGTCTAGGTCATGACTCCATGAGACCTGGGCTGCTTCTAGCTCCTCTCTAGACCTTGGTCTCCTGCTTGTGAGGCCAAGAAGGTGTCCCAGCTGACAAGCAGAGTTCAGCTTATTTTAGCAACAACTGTATTTTCCCACAAACCACTAAGTGGTGTAAAAACAAAACCAAAAGGCAGAAATAGAGCTGATTCTATACATCCATTCGTCTACAGGAGGCCCTGAGAGCACCCAGAATTCCTGCGAGTCTGCAATCACTTCTGGGTGTCCCTCCTCTGGTTCTATGGCTGGAACCCCCACTGGCACAGAGGATATGACAGCCCCAGGCAGCGTTGGGCTCCAGGCTTCCCAGCAGGAAGAAGATGTGTGTTGTCTCATGCCCCCTGAGACACCCACTCGGTATCTGGTACGCGCTTGGTTTTATAGTCGGGTGAATCTGAGTTTTTGCAAACGGTAAGAGTCAGCCTCCTGGGGCAGTTAGAGGCCAGCACACCGTGGGCAGAGGGACAGGAGGGACGATGAAGTGATGAAGGAGGGTCCACCCCAGGTCCTGGAGCCCCGCATCTGCAGCCAGACAGCCCCGTCCCTCTGTCTCTCCACACTGACAATTGATGCTCAACCATACAGTCTCACGAGGTGCTACAATGGAGAACTTCCAATTCTGCAGAATCTTCTAGATCAAAAGCCATAGCTGATCTGAAGATGTGATTGGGCCTAGATTTGGCTTGGCTTCTTGGTCAGCTCAGAGAAGCTCAAAGGAATCAGTAAGGAAGACCAGACACGGGCCTGGGATGTGCTTCATGAGGAAGCTGAGTGAGAGAGGACAGAAATCACAGTCCTTAGGGTCAGCAGACTTCCTGGGGAAATAGGTATGTAGACACATGGTCCTGTCAGGGGTCACCTGGTCCCTTCCAGACAAAAAGCCACAGGCTGGAGCTTAGGGAAGCCCAACAGAGAGCAATAGAGGTGCAGCGAGGTGTCACGATCCCAGCTGAGATGGACTCCCTCTGCCCCCAGCAAGCAGCCAGTGAGCTAGTAAATGGCAAACCTCGTGGATCCTGCTCTGCCGCCCACTGGGCCGCCCGGCCTGTGACTGTGGCCACAATGCCTTGCTTTCATTATGCTCCTTAAAACGGCCTTGTGTGTCTGGAGAACAGGAAGTGGCCCAAGTCCCCCGTGTAAAAGCCATCTGAAGCCCCGACCAGGTATGTTCTCAATCAGGAAGCAGGCAGTAAATAAACATTTACGTCCCGCGGCTGCGCACCGCCTGCCCCCGGGCTGCAGAGGAACACGGAGAGCGGAAATTTGCTTAGTCCTATAAAAGCACAGGCCGTATATCAATAAATGATTAAAAATGGAAACGGAGCCGGCTAATGGATGGTATTGATTTTAATAAGCGTTAAGTACATGGGGTTTAAAGATAAGAACCGCCTGCCCATCTCTCCACGCTCCAGGAAAGTGACTGATGCAAAGAAGAAAACGGCCCCTTTGCCGAGTTAACTAAAACTCCCTCCCGTCCTATCAGGATGGTTTCCAAGCCAGCGTCCACCTGAGTGTCCATGTGGCACAGACGTATACATTTACCTATACTGTGAGGACAGCATGCTACCCTCAGAGTAGAAGACATGCAAGCCCACAGCATTCCACATGACCCTGAAGCCCATCTCACTTTGATGTCACAGGCTTTGGCCAGGCCCCTGAAGGCCACAGAGTGCACTGTGTCCACTCACCATAGTATGGTATGTACATGCCTGGTACCAAAGATGACCCATCCCATGTCATCCCATTTTGTCAGAGAATTGTCCAGATGCCCCCAGGTTCCAGGCCACTTTTTGGGACATACCCATGCTCATCCGAATTCCTTTTTTATTGTTTTGTTTTTCAAGACAAGGTTTCTCTGTGTAGCTTTAGAGCCTGTCCTAGAACTCACTCTGTAAACCAGACTGGCCTCGAACTCACAGAGATCCGCCTGCCTTTGCTCTCCAAGTGCTGTGATTAAAGGCATGTGCTACCACCACCCAACTCATCTGAACTTTCATTCTAAATTAAAAAGTGACATGGGTCCTCAGCAGGTGGAGAATCTGGAGCTAGGTTTTCCACTGAGAGACACGTGATCCGGACAAGTTCAGAGGGGTGGAAGCCAAAGCTGTTGACCTGCTCCAAACCATTTCATAGCACCCCCTTCCCCCAGCAAGATGAGGATTCCCCACAGATGGTCACTCTCGGTAGCTGCTCGCTGGACAAGAGGGTTGGTCGCTGGGAGATAGCTGGGCAAGTGTGACAGCCAGAGAGGGAGAAGGTGGGCTGCTACTGGATAGCCATCATCCGGAGTTCTGGTTGGGGACAGCCCACGGGTCACACTGCTGGCAGGGGAATACGGCCATCACTTATTTCACTTGTTCCTAACTTCCAGCTGAAAGTTTTCTATTAGGAGAAATGGTTGCTCAGTCGGTTAACCCCTCACTGCCAGGGTCCACAGTAATCTGGCCCCGAGAGGTGAAGCCTCAGAGCTCCAAATCCACCTGGCCCATCAGGTGTGTGTTCAAGAACAGTTGGGTCCTCGCATAGAGAATGTTTTCGAACCACGTGGGCAGTGATCGCTCTGGGCACAGCAGACCATTGTCTGCCTGTGCACTGGGCTCTTAAGCAAGCAAGGACCAAGTGTCATTGGCAGAGGTGGGAATTCAGTCAGGCAGATCCAGCTGGAAGGCACTTACCCCCTCCCTGCCCCAGAGCCCCATCCCTGGCTGGGAAAGACTGCACCAGCCACATTCTAGCTGTGACCGACAGCCGCTTGGAATTTTGTGATACATTATTTTGTCTAGCCGGCATTCCAGGCCGACCCCCTTGGCCTCCAAATCTCTTATAAACCATCTGCAAGAGTGGGAAACCGAATCCCCACTAAGTCCCAGGGCCGAGGCCGTCAGGGACCTCATGAGGGACATCTCATCCTCATAGCCAGCAGTGGAAGACCCTCATCAGCTTTTCAAGGGTGAGCTGCCAGGGTTTGCAGGTAGACGCTGTGGGGTTCAGGACAGGGCGTGAGTTGAGGTAGCAGATGTCTTAAAAGATGAAGACTTGGACTGGGGAGAAGGCTGAGTGGTTAAAGCCCTTACTATGTAAGCATGGGGACCAAGTTTGGATCTCAAGAAACCCATGTACAGGTCAACTGGGCCTAGGAATCTTCAGGTGCAAGCTGGCTAGCAAGACTAGCCATGTAATGAGCTCTGGGTTTGATTGAGAGAGTCTGCCTCAATAGATATTACAGAAAGGCAAGCAAAGATGATACAGACATCAAGGCTGGGCCTCCACACTCACGTGCATGCACACATACACATGCACACGCGCGCACACACACATACGCACATGTACACCGCATATAAAAAAGTTAAGACAATAAGGACTTGAGTATAGCGAGTTTGTAGTAAACGGAATGATTAGTTGTAAAGCATCTGCTAAGCCAGTTCTGCCCCCTGCCTCCCAGTGTGAAGCTCAGTCTCGGCAATGGTATCCTGGGCCAACAACAATTGTATGCAGGGTGACCACACCTAGGAAAGGGGAGGTTGACCTGAGTTGGGGGGTTGTTTCCCAGGGTTCATAACACAAGTTACTGAAAAGTGGGTCCCTTAGAACAACAGAACCTCATTCTCCAGTCTGGAGATAGGAAGTACATCAAGGTATTGGGGGTCTTTCTCTACCTGTCCAGCTTCTGGAGCTCCTGTCAGCACTCGGTACATTGCCTCTCAGCTCTGCCTTCTCCGTGTGTCTCCACCGAAACTTTAAAGTCGCTCTTAGAAGAATTCTAGTCCCTGGTTTGATTCTCATCTGAATCCAGTGTGGCTCATTTTAACTAGTTAACGTCAGCAGCAGCCTGACTTCCAGATAAGGTTGCAATGCACATGAATTTTTAGGGACACCGCTGAACCGAGTATGGGGGACAAAGTTCCCTGTGGGACAGGTCTCTCACTCAGCCCCCAGAAGGCTGTGGCTCCGCCCTGCTCTGTCGCTTTAGGACACAGGCTTTGTGGCAATTGTCATGAACGTGAGACTTGGCCCTAGCATAGTCATAGCCTTTCATACCGCTTTGCCCATCTCTGCCACCCCCGTCACGGGGTCAACCTTACTCCAGTCTCAATCTCTTAGCCGTGCCGTGTGACCTCACCCTTCAAGCAGGTATGGGCCAACAGTCCCTCTTAGGAATACCTCCTTCCATAGCAACTGCCAGGACACCTCCATTTTTTTCTTCTTTTCTTAATTTGCTAAGAGGTTTTTTTTGCATGTGTATAGGTGTGTTTTTGTGTTCATGTATGTGTGAAAACGCACATGCGTGTGGGGGCAGAGGCCTGAGGATGAGGATGGGTGTCTGAATGGGTGGGTGGAAATTGTCTTAGTGCCTCACCTTCATGCTTAGCTCGTACACTGCACATGGAAAGTGCACAGGGGACACGCAGGCAGGAGGGAGGAAAACAGGCACAGGGAAAGATTAGGATACAGAAAAGGTCCTTACCCCAGATGTTCACAGGGAAATGGTTTTGCTTCCTTTTGCTGGAAAGACAACCACTTAGGGCTCTGCCCAGCCTTAGAACCTGCTGTGGAAACAGTTGTAACCAGATGAAGGGATATCATGCTTTGAATCAGACTTCCTCTTTGTGGTGGGTGGATGAGTGGATGGATAGATGGTGGGTACACTTCGGCTAGACAATCCCAGAAAGTAAATGAAGAACCCTCAACTCCACTGTTACGTGCAAAAGTGGCCAAGTGGACGTGGCCACTCCCTAATACAACAGTTGCCAGTGAACACTGCAGCCTGGATTTCACGTGAATGTTGCATGGGATGAAATTTTTCTTTGGTTTTCATTTTTTATAGATTTAAAACTTCAGGAGCCACTCTTGACTCATGGCTGTTTAGAACGGCCATGGGCTAGCTTGGGTCTATAGGGTATAACTTTCTAACCCCATCCTGATGTAGCAGTCTTCTTCCCTAACTCTAGGACATGAAGACTGTGTTGGGGGGACTCTCAGGACCTGATGCTGACATGGTCTTTCCTATCCTCCAAATGTCCCAGAGGAGGTAAAAAATAATCCTTGTAAGCAAAGACCGCCCCCACCCCCTAGAGTTAGGTCCTCCATGCAACTTTGGTCTTCACACTCAAGAAGGCTGGAGGAAATGCCTGCCCCAGCTAGACCAGCAGGGTAAGTCTAGTGAAGGCCCTAGGTGGGCTTCCTAAGGCCTCGGCTGCAGGATGGGGCATTTTCTCAGTAGGTGGGATGACTCTGGTCACATTGTGTCACCAGCATCCCCCTTGGCCAGAAAAGTCACAGGGACCAAGCCTAAGCACACAGCAGGGAAGCTGCCCCACCCTACAGGCATGGGAGACAATGAGTACCTGCTGAGCAACGGTGCAAATGATCACATATGTTCTCATTAGCTTCTCTAAGTGACTGTTAATTCCACTAATAGCCCGTCTGCTCCGCGAGGATGGACGCTGTATGTGTTGCTCACCTTTAGAAAGCTCTGAGCAAATATTTGCTTGACCAGCGAGTGACACCCCGTGTCTGGATCCTGTTTACACAACATTATTACCAGCACCCTCCTCTCCACCCTGTCACCATCACCCCTCAGCAGCTGTGCTGAGGACAGAGCAGGGATGTCTGGCTTCAGGGACTTTTCTGTTTGGTCCTCTAGGAAGGGCACTGGTCAGCTCAGGCTGATCATAATAAAGCCCAGCAGAGCGGAGCATCTGCCTGCACACAGGAAACACTCATGATCCCGGAGGCTGAGTCCATTGGCAAGGAAGGCATGGTGAGGCTGTCTCCTGAGATCTCTCTCTTTGGTTGGTAGATTCTGTCTTTTCCCATGGACCTTAAATGCTGTCATTATTTCTTTATATTTAGTCGTAAATTTGACTAGACTCAGGTCCACTTAATGCCTGTTTTAACGTAAGTAGTCCTGTAAGGACCCATCTCCATGCACAGCCACAGTCTATAGTCTTAGGGACTCAGGACATCAACAGGTGGGAGAGGAGTATCGTTCAGCCCACTATTCAGACTTGCTGAAAGGTCACCCCTGACCCTGGAGTGAAGATTGGAAATCTCAGTCACTTGACCTATCATTGTTAATGGAGCTATAGACCAAGCAGGTCTCCAGGGATCTACGGCCACCTATGACCCAGTAGAGAGAGGACAAGTGTCTAACCCAAGTCCAGTGAGATCCGGGACATGGCCGGGATCCAGCAACTGTGTGACAGATACATCATAGCTCTTACACGCAGGCTGTCGCCCTACGTAGGATTTCCCACTTCTTGGCCAAGAGTGACTTGAAAGAATGCACGCTTGTGGTCAACGTATATAAACCTGGCCTTAACCACTGAGCCATCTCCGTCAGCCCCGATGTTTTCCCATTTTAAGGTGCATTTTGTCCATTAGTTCAAGTTGCTGACTGTATTATTTAAATCTTCTAATTCTTAGAGTTTGTCTACTTGTTCTATTACTTGCAAAGAAATTTATGTTAAAAAAAATCTTCCATTTTTTCTGTTCACCCATTAGTTTCTTTCTTTTAATTCTGTTATCTTTTGTTTTATGTTTTCCAAAACTGTTGTTGTATGTATATGTACCTAAAATCTGTACATTTCACAGAAATCTCTTTTTTCTTCTTTATAAATACATCCCAACCACAGTTACCCCTTCCTCCACTCCTCCCAGTCCCCCTAGCCCCATGATACACTCCCTCTCCATTCCCCTTCAGAAAAGAGCAGGCTTCCATGAGACAACCAAACAGAAAAAGCAAAAGACAAGGCAAAGGCCCTCACACCAAGACTGGGTAACTCAACAGGAGGAAAACATCTCAAGAGCAGGCAAATGAGTCAGAGACACACATGCTTCCACTGTTAGGAGTCCCACAAAAACACCAAGCTAACAGTCACAGCGTATACGCAGGGGACTTGGTGCAGACTCCTGCAGGCCCTGTGCTTGCCGCTTCAGTCTCTGTGAGCCCGTGAGCCCTGCTTAGTTGATTCAGTGGGCCATGCTCTCTTGGTGCCCCCTGTCCCCTATGACTCCTACAATCTTTCCTCCCCCTCTTTCGCAGAGTTTCCCAAACTCCAAGGAAAGGGACCAGATAGAGAACTCCAGTTTAGATTCTCTCTCCACATAGTGTCTGGCTGTGGGGCTCTGCATCTGCTCCCATTTGCTCCTGGAGGAAGCCTCTCTGATGATAACGGGACAAGGCACCAATCTATGACTTCTTCTTCTTCTTCTTCTTCTTCTTCTTCTTCTTCTTCTTCTTCTTCTTCTTCTTCTTCTTCTTCTTCTTCTTCTTCTTCTTCTTCTTCTTCTTCTTCTTCTCCTCCTCCTCCTCCTCCTCCTCCTCCTCCTCCTTCCCCCCTCCTCAAATTCCTCCTGCTTCTCTTCCTCCTCCTCCCCTTCCTCCTCCTCCTCGTTCTGACTAGTCATGTTGGTTCTACCCTAGGTCTCTGAGCTATCTTTGGTTCTTGGTCATTCGAGCAGTGTCAAGCATGGGCTCCATCTTGTGGCATGGGCCTCAAGTTAAGTCAGACAGTGGTTGGCTACTCCCACATGTTCTGTGCCACCACTGTCCCAGCACATCCTGCAGGCAGGACAGATGGTAGGTCGAGGGTTTTGTGGACGGCTTGGTGTCTAGGTTTCTCACCTTCCTGCACCAAGGAGATTAGAAGGTAGGGATGAAGGCTCCGTGTCGGCACCAGCTCAACCTCTCCATGTTCAATGAGCTGTGTGGATGTTGTCCTCAGCAATGGGGCCCTGCTGTCAATCTTCAGAGAGCAACCTTCTGTCCTAGCATCAGCCTGGGCTGTTTGGGCATCTCCATGGGATCCCCTCGGTCAACAATTGAACCAAATGCAGCTCAGTCCCACCATTAGAAGATTTTCCTGGCTACAGTAGATGGCCAGTTCGGATTGAGCGTTCCCCATCACTAGGATCACCCTCATAGATGCCAGGAAGTTTCTGCTGCAGAAGGTTTCCACACCACCCCACAGTTGCCCCCTAATTCTAGCCACCTCTCCCCTCACTCTCTCCCTCCATCCCATCCCACATCCCTTCCCACTCCTGCTCCTGTTCCCACCACCCAACCCACTTTCCCCAGAGATCCGTGTGTACCCCCAGGGCTCTCCTCTTTAGCTAGTATCTCCGGGTCCACCAATCACAGCGTGTCATCATTTACCTAGCAGCTAATATCCGTTTAGTGAACACACATCATATTTGTCTTTCTCGATCTGGTTTCCCTCCCTCAGGATTTTCTTTCCTAGTTCCATCCAGTTGCTTGCAAATTTCATGATGTCATTTTTTTAACAGCTGAGTAATACTCCATTGTGTAAATGCATCACTTTTTTTAAAAAATCTATTTTTTAGTTAGGGGACATCTAGGTTGTTTTCAGTTTCTGGCTATTATGAGTAAAGTCGCAATAAATACAGTTGAGCAAGTGTCCTTGTGGTAGGATGAAGCGTCCTTTGAGTGTATGCCCAAGAGTGGCATAGCTGGGTCTTGAGATAGATCATTTCCCAGTTTTCTGAGGAACTGCCACATTGATTTCCATAGTAGCTGTGCAGTTTGTGCTCCCACCAGCATGGAGACATGTTCGCCTTGCTCCATCCTTGTCAGCGTGAGCTGACACTTGTGTTATTGATCCTAGCCAGTCTGGCAGGTATAAGATGAACTCTCAAAGGAGTTTTGATTTGCATTTTCCTGATAGCTAAGGATGTGGAACATTTCTTTTAAATGTTTCTCAACCATTTGAGATTGTTTTATTGAGAATTCTCTATTTAGATCTATACCCTATTTTAATTGAATTTTTTATATCTAGTTTCTTTAGTTCTTTAAATATTTTGGATATTGGTCCTCTATCCGATGTGGAATTGATAGAAGAAATCTTTTCCCATTCTGTAGGCTGCTGCTTTATCTGATTGATAGTGTCCTTTGCCTTACAGAAGATCTTCAGTTTCATGAAGTCCCATTTATTAATTGTTGATCTTAGTGGCTGTGCTATCAGTGATCTCTTCAGAAAGTTGTCTCCTGTATGAATGCATTCAGGGCTAGTCCCTACTTTCTCTTATTTCAGGTTTAGTGTACCTGGCTTTATGTTAAGGTCTTTGACCCACTTGGACTTGAATGTTGTGCAGGGTGGTAAGTATGAATCTATTCCCATTCTTCTACATGCCGACATCCAGTTTGACCATCACAATTTGTTGAAGATGCTGTCTTCTTTCCAATGTATATTTCTGTTTCTTTATCAAAAATCATGTTTCCATGGGTGTATTGATTTATGTCTGGGTCTTCAATTTGATTCCACTGATCAACATGTCTGTTTTTATGCCAATACAATGTGGTTTAGTACAACTTGAAATCAGGGGTGGTGACACCTCCAGTTCTTTTATTGCTCAGGATTGTTTCGAGCTATTCTGGTTTTTTTCCATATAGAGTTGAGAATTGTCTTTTCAAGGTCTGTAAAGAATTATGCTGGAATTTTGATTGACATTGCACTGAACCTTTCAGCAGGCTGGCCAATTTTACTATGTTAACCCTGCATATCCATGAGCATGGGAGATCTTCAAGGGAAACTCTTGTCAGTTGGTCTTTCTCTCCCTCCATTCCCCTCTCCCTCTCTCATAATACCTTTTAGTTTGAATTTGACTTTATCCAGTCTCTATGTGGCCACCACAGCACAGCTTCCTGGCCTTTATTTCAACCCCTCTATGTACTTCTAGTTAGACTGAACCTCTGTAGGTTTTATAAATGGCGTATACTTAGATTCTGGTTTGTGCCCTTCATAAACGAAAAGCATTGGGGTTTATTATTATTGGGTATGGTAATTCCATTTTTAATTAAATCATTTGATGCATTAACATTTAGTATAATTACTGCTATATTTGGTCTTTTTCTATTCACCCTGAAGAGTATATACTCTCTTTCTTCTCTTTTCTTGCTTTTTTTGGGTTGATTCCATTTTTTATTATTCTGCTTCTGTTATCTGCATAGATATCAGTTACACATAGATTTCTGTTCACTTAGACATTACTATAGAGATTATATCAACCAGCCTTGCCAGGACCAAATGCAATGTCTCTTATGAAGCCTTGAAAATGTTTAGGAATAACTTCCCCCTTACCACTTTAACTTACGTTAGGTATTATATGTTTTCATGTATTATAGATCCTAATAGTGTATTTTTTTAATCCATTAGGAGACTTTATTTAGATAATCAGTATTTACATAAACTAGGCAGCATGTCGCCATCTACAATGAAGGAATGCCATCCATCCCTGCTTGTATGCTTGACCCTTGGGAGTCTCTTCCTTTCTAGTGAAACTTTTGAGTCTTTGTATTCACAGCGGCTTCTCAGATTTTGTTGCCTGGAAATACCTTTGTTTCGCCTCTTTGTGAAGTATACATTTGTGGTCTTTAGAAGTCTACACTGAGGCTAGAGAGACAGCTCAGTTATTAAATAAGAAATCTAGGATGAATTCTTGAGACAGGCTCTTGCTATGTAGTCCAGGTTGGTCTTGAACTCATGACTCTCCTGCCTGAGAACACTGGTATATGATCCTGTCTTTTGCTTTCAGCTGTTAGGAAATTGCATCATTGTCTCCTGCCTTCTGTCTGTCTGTTGATGTCAGGTCTAGCTGTGACTCTCACAGTAAAAGGTCTTGTTTGCCAGTTGTTTGGATAGTTCTCGTGTTTTTTGGTTCTTAGCACTTGCTACAGTGACGCAGGAGGTACAGGTGTAGGGGAGAGAAAGGACACATTTGTCCAGTGGATCAGATAGGAAAGGGTCACTGGGAAGGGCATCTCTCTCTTCATCTTTCTCTATCCCCCCCCCCCCCACACACACACACACACATTCGAAAGCTCAACTCTCAAAGACCTGTTAGGGGGCTGGAGGGCTTCTTGAATGAGATTAGAATATTAATGATTTAACAACTTTAGAATAATTTCAGCGATTACCAATGTGGATGTTGCTTTTCTGATCTCTTCTGCCCCTCCCGTGGCATCTGATGAGAATTCACTTTATCCTTTGTGCATCCTAAGTCCTCCTCTGTATTCCTCATGGTGGTAATCCCACAAGCCTCGGTCCGGATTCTTTGTCTCATATACCGCTCTGCTCATTCAACTCTTTCCGTCTATGTCTAATCTGTTGTTTAAGACAGCTCCTAAGGTCTTAATTTTAATTATTGCAATGTCCTGATCATCCATTTCGTTTTTTCCCCACAGCTTATAGTTCTCTATTGAAATTCCGATATAACTTTATCTCCTCACGCATTTTTAAAACAGATAGAGTTTGTGTCTGAAAAGTGCAATGTTTGGGTTTCTGTCTGTCTGTAGTGCTTGTTGCTTTCAGATTTTACTGATATTATCTTATCTCTGTGTGTCTAGTTATTTTTTGTTGAAGACCAGACCTTACATACTTCACTTAAATAACCAAAACTAAGAATTGTGCTAGCCTCCCCCAGAGAGGACTTGTGTTTATTTCTCATATTCAAATGGGAACACTAAGGACCTGGGGATACCAGGACCAACCATGTATGACCAAATACGGAGTTAATGAGTTAGCATAAACAGGTGTTAGCTAATACTGAGGTACTGTCTCCGGGGCAGCATTTCCTTGAGACTTGCTGCTCTAAACCTTCCCTTCCTGGTTGATTTCTACCCAAATTGCTTTCCCAGTTGTCCTCAGTAGAAGTGTTGATCTGCACTGTCTGACCTTAACCTTCTCATCTACAGTTCACCGAGGCAGATACAAAGGTGATATGCTCCAGGGCCTTGACCTGCAAAGGGGAGACTCGATAGTAAAGGAAGGTGACCCTGCTAGGTTCGGACAATATTAGCCTTGCTGAGGGGGGCATTGCAGCCAGGGATGGAGCGACAGTGGACCCCAGTGCATGCTTGGCCTTCCCAGGACTCCTGTGGTGAAGAATGACAAGAAGGAGAGTGGCAGTTCATACTCTGGCCTGACGCAGCCAGGTTCTCAGGCACCGATAGATTCCTTCAAACCAAGTCTCTGAGTGTCACAGCTGTGGGAGAGGGAGGGGAGGAGTCAGACACACTGGGAAAAGAGGGAGGGAGGGACATGTCAGGTACAGAGAAGCAACATGCCAAAAGGAGGCTGTGGTTCAGGGGAGTAAGTTGGGAGAAAGTGAGAAAGAGCCAGGGAGCAGGGGGCAGAGGTTGAAAACCTGCACACACTCCAGGTGCTTGCACAGGGCTGGCTCCCCCATATTCTGGCCTCCCTGTTTTCCTGTCCTCTCTACTGGGGGACACCCAACTTCACTGGCTGGGCACCTAGGATGGAGTTCTGCCAGCCTTGGCCAAGCTTCATTCGCAGGGATTTCTGACGGGCCTAGCCATTTCCTGCTCAGCCCTCCCCCACCCCCTCAGTGGTGCAGGCTGTCACCTTGGACATTGGAGGCCCAAGCCTGCCTCCCAGGGCCAGTAATGACCTCCATATGGATCCAACAGGGCTGCCATCTCTGCTGCACCGGCCCCCAGTTCTCAGACTCCTCTGACATGTTTGACCACAGAGCACATTCCGGATGCTTGGAGGGTGTGGCATGGGGTGGGAAGGGGCTGGAGAGAGAGCTGCGGTGGGGTCTTCTCTGCTAGCTCTGCGCTATAAATAACCCCACTCAGACCCTTGCTCCGCCTACCCCACCTCCCACTGGCAAAGGCCCAGCTCCTGCTCAGTCCACGGCCCTCCGTCCCGACAGAACTGATCCTGGAAGAAATGGCAGTGAGCAGCCTGGCAGAGTGAGTTAGGACCAGCCAAGTGCACTTTTGCCACGGCTGCCACTCTTCCTCTGCAAAATTTCTAATCCCAGATGACGCTTCGGGCCCAAGCTGGAATTCCAAGCCCACAGTTGTTCCACTCCATCTTCCTCACTTCTCACTAAGGGCCTGAGACGACTCCAAGGCCTGCTCTTCTCTCTCTCCTGCAAGGTGGCGGGTCCTATTTCCATCCCAAGTCCTCCTTTGAAGACAGCATTAAATGCCTCTCCAAGAGGCTTTTATCATCCTAGAAGTATTTTTTGAGCTCAGAGGTTACTCAAAATAGACCCTAGACAGTTCCATTTACTTCCAAGTGAGGATGGGAGAACTGGCCCGAAGGAAATCAAAACCAACCCAGGCATTGCCCCAAACAAAGCAGGGCATTTATGAGATTTGGGGGAATCCCCTGGGCATGCTGGGCACTTTAGAAGGTAAGGGGAGCCCTCGCAGACGACCAGGTGTGTGGGGGCTGCTTTACACTGGCTGCTGGGGCTCTCTCTCCCTGGAGCACTCTGGCTTGTCCCTGCCTTCTGTGCTTTCTGTTCTTTCCTTGAGGCAAGTTCTCATCCTCTTCCTAGCAACTCAAGGCCAGGTAGCACTCTCATCCCTGGAACCCTGCGCCTCTGGCATTGCCCGGCACCGGGACAGCTTTGTGCAGCTCATGGGACGCTTCTGGCCTTTGCCTACAGTCATGTGTCTCTGCCCCACCCTTGCCTGCAGTCTCAAGTGAACAGGCAAAGCTGGGCATATCAACTCATCTGCCTTGGCACCAAAAGGTTGGTTTTGCTTGCTCCCTCACTAATGCCCTGGGCCTATGTGGGGCCTCGGGCTCCACTACTATCTTCCTGGCCGTGTGACCCGAACCCCACAGAAAGCGGTTCCATGGCAAACATCAGGTAGCGTTTTTTGTTTTTTTTGTTTTTTTGGTTTTTTTTGTCTCCACTCAAGCAGAGCTTGGGTCAGGCTGGGCTGAGCTGGCAGCTATATCTGTATATCAATGCTATATCCTGTCACCCAGGACAACTGGAGAGAGATGGCATGTGTGGGGTTTTGGGAGACAGTCCACCCATTTTTCTGCAATATCACACAGCTACGTGACCATGCAGATCTCAAAAGTCATGAAGGCATATGAAGCCTCCGTCCTCTGTGCCTCCCTTTCCACACAGACACCGACTGTGGGATGGGATGCTTCAGAGATGCCATACAGGATGGTTCCTGCCTCTGACAGCTTCTCCCAGCTGCCGATAACACTCGGCTTATGGCTGCCCCTCTGTTTCCACTGTTACCAAGCTCCTCCTCTGACTGTGTCCCCAGGCCTCCTCGTTTATGGGATGTTCGTTCTTAGGGTTAGGTTCTACCCCAATCCAGTATGGCCTCATCTTAACTACACCCTGAAAGAATCTATTTCTGCATAAGGCCCCTTCCTGAGATCTGAGTGTACACGCATATTGGAAAACAGGGAGAAGGGAGATGCTGGTCAGCCCGCTGGAGGAGCCTTGATCTGACCCTCCATTCAGCCCAACCCCCTGCCTGCATGTGGGAATGTTGCCAAACTGGTGCCTTGGCCTCTAATTCCCTGGGAGAGGATATTCCCAATGTGATTGCACAAAGATTGGTTCCAAAAAGAGTAGATCTGAGGGCAGGGACGCATGGTGACAGTATTCAGCTGTAACCCTATCCCTTGGGGAGCTGAGGCAGGAGGATAATGAACAGAGACAGCTTAAAAAAGAAACAGGGAAGAAGGGAGAGAGGGAGGGAGAGAAAGAAGAGGAGAGGGAAGAGAAGAGGTCCGAGGGGAGGGAAAACAGAACAACCTCTTTCTTTTCGGCTCCCAGCGTGTGGTCACCCGAGCAGAGTAGCCTTGAGAGCTCCAGCAGCCCTCATGTCTGCAAAGCTTCTGGAATGGGCCTTGCACAGGCGTGGCCCTCTGTGTAGCCATGGACACATTCCAGATGAGAGACAGCACAGTGCCAGTTCAGAGCCACTGTTCCCTTCTGGCCTGTACAAAGATGGCCTTGTTGGTGTGTATCAAGCCTGCAGTATGGGAACATCATAGGCTGATCCTTGTGTGGGGGGTTGGGAGACAATAAAACCTGGACATGGATGCTAGGGGCCTCGCGCTAGGCTTCCATTACTAATGTTTGCTCAAAACCTCAAATGCCCACGAATTAGCTAATGCACACGGCTAACAGGTAGGCACACAGCTGGTAAGGAGGCTTCTGGGGAGCGGCGATCGCCGTAATTGACAAGGATGACTTCCTCTTCTCTTGCCCAGGGTTGAGGAGCTGAGCTGGCCCAGGGCTGTTCAGTACCCAGTGACCATGGAGAGCAGTAGATGCTGCCCAGGGCACTATGTACAAATAGGAGTGGCCTTCTCACGAGGGGCTGGTGAGCAGGAAGGCATTCACACAAATAGGAGTGACCTTCTCACGAGGGGCCTAGTGAGCAGGAAGGTATTCACAACATCTTTAGGAGCAGTTGTCTGGTCCTGGAGTATGACTGTTCCTACAGCTCTCAAAGATCACGAAGATCCCGGCACACCACCCCTCCTGACCCCTGTTACCCTCTTACCAGGCACCTGCCCAACTGCTCCTGTCCCTGTTCCTATTCCCGCTTCTGTCCATGCTCCTGTCCCTGCTCCTGTCCCCTTTCCTGTCCTGTGAGCAGCAGCCTTGGCCCCTCCTCTGTCCTCCTTCCTACCCCCCAGGGGGGTAGATTCTGGGTACCACACCCTCCTCGCTCTGCTTCATCTAAGGGTGGATGCCACCAAGCTAGAACGCCCTGTGTTGGCACACAGTAGGTCCTCTGCAGCCAGGGACCATCGTGAGGAGCAGAGGAACTGGGTAGCATGCCACAGTGAAACGGGGCATGGGTGGAACTGAGGTCTCTGACCTAGGTGGCCATCCTCAAAGCCTGCCAAAAAGTGGGAAGGGGACCAGGGCTCTCCGCACATCAGGGCTCGCTGTTCTGTTCCCATAAAGTCACTTAAGCGGCAACTGGCCTTGAGATTGATCCCTGATTGGAGTCAGGTTGGAAGACATGTTGAATTAATGATGCAGCTGTGCGCCATTGCTCCCTGGGCCTTGTTTTTTTATGGTGAAGGTGGGTGGGGAGGGGTGAGGGTGGAGAAGGGAGAACTTCAAATGAGTGAGGTTTTAGATCCATGCTATGTTTTGCTAATATTTAGATTTTACCTAGGATTACTTTTTCTCCCGTTTAATATATTGTTTTAAATAAAAAATCCTAATAAATCTTGAGAGAAATATGTCATAGCAGAGTTTAAAAACCATAGTGCAATATCTAACAGTTCATAAAATATTCTATTCAAATAGCCCAAACTGTAAGGCGTTTGGACCAGAAGTAGTTAACTCCAGGCTCGACATTTTATTAGCTACTAAAATTAAGAAAGGGCAACGCTGTTTCACAGTCCGATAATTAAGTACCGTTTTCTCTTTTTTAATTCTATAAAATTAAACTTCCTGTTTAAAGGTCTGGAGGGGCCCTGGGCAAAGGGGCCACGGATGAGCCCCGAGGGCAGCCAGAGGAACAACCTCGCCTTATGTACCCGCAATTTTAAAACTAGGCCTTGGAAAAAAACATGCCGCAGTCAGCAAAAAAACTGCAGGTCGTAAATCAGAGGTCCGTTTTTCACATCACTTTAACTAATCCATTAAAATCACGATGCCCAAGGTTCCATCAGTAACAGAAGCCGCGGCAGACAGCACCCACAGCCCATCTCGGCCGTGCAGATGTCAAGTGTGGCTAGGCACGGTGACAAACCCTGGCCCAGAAGGCAGTGGGCCTGACCTTCCAGCATCCGTGGCTGGTTTCCCCGTGGAGGGCCAGGATAAAGCGGCAGTCCGCCATGTTCTATCCCAATGTCAGCTTAAGTCCCCGTGCTGAGGGAGCCAAGCCGTGCTGACTCCAGCAAATTCCCGCAGGCTGCGCAGTGGCAGAGGAGACAAGCACCTCGGTCTGTACCTGGGACCAATGGGGACTTCCCTTACTTACACAGCGCAGGGACCCTTCAGAAAATTTATACATAAGCTCCGTTTTTAAATGAGATGTTACACCGGGGTGCTAGGAACATGACAGACATTTCGGTTATTTGGGGTGTCAGGGGTGTGGTTTGCTCTTATTTAATGTGACATTACTAAGTGGGGGCACTTTGTTCGAATGTGTGAGTGAATTTTAATTGGATTCAGTGTTTTAAAAATCTAATAGCACGGCCTGAGGATCACTTTATGGTCAGAGAGCAACGGCAGGTATCTGCCTGCCAGACTATCCCGAGATGAGCTGGCCACAGAAGGCGCAGTGACCCCGTGAGCCCTGTCAGAGCAGACAGCCAGAAAGGACAACGTGGATTCTCACAGACTTGCAGCTGAGAAATACTAGCTACTGAGCTTCCCTATCCTTTCTGCCTCGTGTGATTTCTCCACAGAAGTCCAGTTTCAGCTTAACAGCTGCCCAGAGCCATCAGCACCCTCCTCCCCGACCCTCTCTCCACTCCTGCACTCCCTCATCTCCTTCATGATCACCCTGGGGCAGGAAGGGGTGGAGTGTGGGGGGACATCAGCCTCTCCTGCCAGGAGCAGGCTGGAGAAGCAGGTGGCTCGCTGATCTGAAAGCGTACACAGCCAGGACACACGGGTCCAAGGGCAGCAACACAGAGACTACTGTTCTGGTGGGCAGACCTGAAGAGGCCCCTGGCCAGCTTGAGAATGTGGCTTCTTACCTAGGTCAGTGAGGTCTTGGCACCTGGCAAGACGGGTACCCACACCCTGCAGATAGAAATCCCTGCTTGGTACAGACTTCCTGCTTCTGGGATGATGTGCTGAGAATGGGTAGCTCTCCCTGGGGCCTTGCTCCACACTCTGGTGCTGACCAGAGACCCAGAGCTTTAGGATAACAGCCCTGTGGGATGAGGGTTCACTAGAAGGTGGCCACCAGGGCTGGATCATTCCCAATCTGAGGCCCGCACCCCTCAAGTTCCACCACACCTCAGGCAACCTTTGACTCATTTGCCACAGACGTTAAAGGCATGGCTGTAAGGCCAGTCTCCCTCAAACCTTTATGGATGTACATAGCAATATTTTCATAACAAAATACTTGTTGAATCTCTAGGGAAAAATTTAAGAGCCTTTAACATGGCTGTTAAGTTTTCGGTGGAGACAAGTTATCAGATTTCGGGCATCTGCTGGGGAAGACTTCTACTGAAATTTCTTTGACAAAAGCCATGGCTTCTCTGTCCTGGCCAAAGCACACTTGTGAGGCCCCACGGCCAGTCTGCATAGGGAGGGTCCCCATGGGAGAAGCCATATACCACGTATTCTAGCATATATGTGTATGCACACATGCAGTGACACCATGAGTACACACAGATACACACTGCCTGGTACTCACACTAACACATATGCACAGTGACACTCTGCGGTACACACACACTTGGTACTGTGGGCCCACACTAATGCACATGCATACTGACACACAGTAACACCCTCGTTTGGGCAACACGTGTAATTCTTTCAAACTGGAACATATCAACACATTGACACATGTACTCACAACACATATGTGTCTGAACATGTACCCTAAACATGCATGATGATGTGTGGACAAACATGCAGATACTCACATGTACACATGCCAGAAGTTGTACTCAGTGTAATCATGCACTAATTTACCCTCAGAAACTAGACGTAATCTCCTCTGTCACCCGGGCACAGTAAGTAGACAGCCCTTGCTGAGCTGCTGTGCCTGCACATGAACCCAGACTCTAGAAACGTGGGCCACAAATCTCTGTTGTTTGTATGCCAAGAAAGAAAAGAACTGAAAACTGTCATACGCGCACACACACACACGCATGCACACAACACACTCATCAAATATGCACACACTCATATATATGTATACACTCATCCTCACACATTCTTCATATAAAATATACATCTTCACACACACTTACCTACACATACATTCACACTCACATAAACACACACATTAACAAACATGCCTGTTCTTTCTTTCTCTCACACACATGTGCACATACATGCCCTGACACACGTGCTCACATAATACATACATACACACTCACACACACACACTTCTATACTCACATGCATGCCCCATAAACATGAACACATACATATTCACATATATACACGTTCTCTCATAAACACACACATACACACTCCACTCACACACTCATGCTTACATGCCTTCACACACGTATACACATGTTCTCACACACACATTCACATACACTTCTACACACCCATGCACGCACACGTATACAGACTCCCACTTTCATGCACTCACGTTCCCACTACCCGTGTATAGAAAGCTCCAGAGACGATCACGACCCATTCAGGTCACCATCCGTATCTCCATCACACTCACTGAGTACCTGGATACCCTGGGCCAGTACCTAGGGGCCTGTCCTGACTGTTCACATCTGACCCTAGTGCCCAGGTCCCACCCCGGGCAGAGGGCTGTCCTGGGCCTGGACAGAGGGAAGCACACTAGCAGCCTGAGTCACCTCTCCAGGGCCATGGAGCACGGATAATTGCAGGGAGCTGCAGAGGGACAAAGGCAGATGCCATTTTCTGCCTTGGAGCTGAAGTCCTGCTGGACACCGCAATTCTGGGGAGCAGAGGGATAAGTCCTGCGTGCAGCGCAGTAAGCAAGAGGTACCCTCCACCTGAAGAAGGGGGTACAGTTGGTATAGACATGCTTCGAGGTGGATTCCACCTGATCTGGGAGTGGGGGTCCCTTCCACATGCCCTGCCTTCTCCACAATTGTCCACCAACAAAGGCACAGGGCTGAGTGGGACTCCTGATGTGTATGCTATCATGAAATGCGTCTATCTGTAAATAAGTTACTTACTTGCTTTATAGGTGGGTTGCTCTCATCTTCCAACCAAAGTTCAGATGTCCTCAGAATCTGTGGGAGTTAGACTACCCATGCAATCAGTGGCTTCCGCCTGCTCGACCCCATCTGTGGAGGACAAGGGTTGGGTGAGACCAAGCCCCAGAGTGTGCTGATTCTCATTTTAGCTTCATACAGAGCTGTTACATTCACCCACCATGCCAGTGACACCTCACTGCCAGGGACCGGGATTGTGCTACCAGATCAGGTCCTGGCGCTAGAAGAGGACTCCAGACCATCCTTTGCCTCTGGTGACCAAAGGTCAATGCAGAAAGCTTAGCCTTTTCCTCTGGGGACTGAGCTTCCACAGACAACATGTCCTGGGGCTACCCATGGCCGACGCATTGCTTAGGGTGCATCCAATAACAAACCTGGGCGCAGCGAGCCCACAAAGCCGCGAAAGAGACCAGCGTCGGCCAGGAGGGCTGGTGCCCAGGAGCACCTTAATTGGCAACAGCCAGCAGACAAGCCTACATCTGCAGGTTGTTTCAAAGACAATAAATCAGGGGCTTGTGGGGCTGGCACCCTGCCAAGGTGGAAGGGCCTAGGAGAGCAAGGGCCACGGCGGCCTGAGTCCAGAGAGGCTCCGGGATTGGCGGCACTCGAGACAGATTAATCTCCAGTGAGACTTTGTGGTTGGCTTGGGACTGATTAAAGAATGTGTCATTGGGAAGAGGGCTACACACAGGGGCTGCCAGGGTTTGGGCTCCCTGTCTGTGAATGGGGCCCAAAGATTCCTTTCTCATGGAGCAGAGTTGAGAGTGTCTGGGTCAGCCAGGCCACTGTGTTCCGTGACATGAATGGGGGAGACTTGCCCACCTAGACCCCCATGCACTGTGACATACGGTCATACAGTCCCCTCAAAGAGCCCGGATGGGGCACAGCCCCCAGTGGGAAGCCGGCTCGGACGATGGAGAGTGGAGCAGCCTGGGAAGTCCCTTTGCCTGGGACTGTGTTAGATGCACAGGGACAAAGCCCACCTGGTTCCCACTGAAGAACTTTGTCTTTGCTCTCAGCCTCCATATCTGTCGGAAGCTAGTACTCTGTATGACCTGATACCGGCCTGCAGGGCTGCTGCAGCGACCTTGTCCTGCATACGCAGCCTGGGTTAGGTCTGTACGAAGCGTTTCCGCTGTGGAGAACCCTTAGGACTGCAACAGTTTGGCTCCTCCTTCAGGGCTGAAGAGCTCAATGCCCCAGTTGGATACCAAAGCACAGAGTGGACACTCTAGGCTCATCAACTCATCCAGCATGAGGCTGTTCCCACTCCCTCCTCACGGAGGTTGGCTTAGACACTGGCCATCCATCCTGCTTCCATCTGGGCCTGGCCCTTAGCACCAAGAGGTCCTTGAGAAGCCACTGGTCCCACCCACGGGTAACTGGGGGCAGTGCCTCGAGAAAAGCTGGCGCTATGGTGGGTATGTGCTCCTGACACCTGCTGGGTGATACCTGTAGTCTTCACCGCAGGGCGGACGATGCCCAGCTCTGGGCAGAACTGGCGGTGGGACCCAGAAGTGGGGAGAATGACTGGGGTCAGCATGGGCAAAACTCGGGGTATCCGTGAGGATCCTCAGGCGGCCTCATGGTCATCCACTTTCGTGAATCTCCTGGTGTTTAACACATGTGTGTATGGTGCATGTGTGAGCACCATAGGTGCATGTGTATGCCAGAATGAGGGTGATTTTCTGAGAACATGTGATTTGTGTCACACCTATGTATATGTACACACGTGTTCACATGTGCAGGTGTATTTCTGTGTGCATATACACATTATGTTTGTGCAAAGCACACAAAGGGGCTGCAGGCTCAAGAGACAGGTGGCGATGGCAGAATGAAAATTCAGAGAATCAAGGTCATTTCCCACCTCCATGTCAGGTGCCGACTGAGGCACATAACCCACCCCACAGACTGCGGGGAAGGCAGCAGCCTTCCTGAGCTCACAGTGTCTTTCTTGGGATCTTCAGACTGCCCTCGAGATCACCCAGAGGACAGTCCCAAGGGTCATAGCTCCAGCCAGATGTCACGGAACAAACAGGGACTTTACTCTTCGCACACCTCCCAATGACAGGTGGGAGGGTCTGACCTGTGTAAAGCCAAACCAAAACCCACAA
Organism: Chionomys nivalis; assembly: GCF_950005125.1. Taxonomy (NCBI): domain Eukaryota; kingdom Metazoa; phylum Chordata; class Mammalia; order Rodentia; family Cricetidae; genus Chionomys; species Chionomys nivalis. The sequence continues at coordinate 1,612,288 of NC_080096.1, read as the reverse complement.
TGGCTCTTCCAAAACCACAGCAAATGTGACCAGGAGGGGCCTAGGGGACCATCACATCACTCTCCTGGAATTCCTCGTGGCTGGGGGAAAGGAAGTCTTTGCATCACGGCCCAGGAATCTACCCAAGTTCTGTGTCCTGAGCTCAGGACAGAGAAACCAAAGCTGTTGCTTGCCTCCAACGTATTCCTCTGCAGGGTCACTTGGAAGAGGCCACCCTGGGCCAGCCTCCCCAGAGGAGGGCCAGCACCCAGTGTTCTCTGTCTCCTTGGCATAACTCTCACTGGAGTGGTGTTTCTGGGCAGACCCATGTCCCAAAAAGGCTAGCAGCCCTGGTGTTGAAAGCCGGAGACAGTGATAAATTGAATGAGATGGAAATGGTTGAGGGCCGCTATTCATAGCCCAGAGCCCAGGCTGCAGGGCCATGAATCTCCAAGACTGGAGCTGCGCTGCTCATAAAGGCCTGATTCACTGGAGGAGCTGGCTCTGCGGACTGCACCGCACAGGGGATTTTTTTCCACAGAGGCCCAGGTGGGAGGGTCTGCAGGTCACCTGGGCCTGCGGCTTTCCTTCTCCTCCCTCCCCTCTCCACCTCTCCTTTCCAACCCAATGGCCACCCCATAAGACCCTGCTTCCTCCTGGCCTCGTGGTCGTTTCTGGAATTCAGCAACCCAGGTGTGTAAAGAATGGTCAATTGTGAAAACGTGACATCCGGGTCAATCCCTCCCATGCAGCACATTTCCTGGGCTAAATCTAAGCAGCTTTCCAGCACCAGGGAGAGGCTGAAGTCAGAGAGGTACGGTACAAACACCAGGAAGTTGCCAGAGCTAGGGAGATACTAATACCAGAGAGATATTAACACCAGAGAGATGCCAGAGCCAAGAGGTGTCAGAGCCAGGGAGATGCCAGAGCCAGGGAGTGCCAGAGCTAGGGAGATACCACACCAGGGAGATGCCAGAGCCAGGGAGATACCAACACCAGGGAGGTGCCAGAGTCAGGGAGATGACAGAGCCAGGAGGTGTAAGAGCCAGGGAGATGCCAGAGCCAGGGAGATACCACACCAGGGAGGTGCCAGAGCTAGGGAGATACCAACACCAGAGAGATACTAGAGCCAGGGAGATGCCAGAGCCAGGGAGATGACAGAGCCAGGGAGGTGCCAGAGCCAGGGAGGTGCCAATGCCAAGGAGATACAAGAAGCAGAAAGTACCAACACAAGGAATATACTAGAGCCATGGAGGTGCCAGCACCAGGAAGGTGTCAGAGCCATGGGATATACCAAAATCATGGAGATGCTGGAGCCAGGGAAAAGCCAGTACCAGAGAGGTGGCATAGTCGGGGAGGAAAAGCATGAAGCTCACAGCAGAACAGGTGGAAGCTAGGTTCTCCTTCCCATGCACCCCTCTCACTTCCTTCTTGCACAAGCTAGCACCATGACTCCTGCTTTTGCTCAGGTCTGGAAGGGCTGGGTGCGCCCCTGCACCCATCGCTTGCACCAGATTAGACATTCTATACAGATCCATAGGGACCGGGATCTGAGACCAAGAAATAGTACAGAAAACAATACACATCTGTGAGAACTCAATCTCCACTTAGCCCTGGCCAGGTCTGGAACATTTCAGCCATTCAGAGTCAGAGTGGGTCAGTCAGGGCCTGCTAGTCTCCCTCCTAAGCCCCAGGGTGACACAGTCCAGCGAGGACTGTCACAGGGGATGGGGCAGGATCCTCCTCGGGCAGTAGCTCCCAGTTCTGACCTTGTCCATTTGGGGCAGACTGACTCTAGCTGGCCTCTGGCCTGTTTCCTGTTGATTCATTTGCTGAGCTCACCTAGGCCTGTAGCACGATTAACAAAAACCCAGAGACAGATATTGGGGTTCAATATGAACTCAGAAAAGCAAAGCAGCCAGCCACTGGCTCTTAACCTCTACCTCAGACTGAAAATGGGTGATCCTGCCTCCATGAATCCTCAGATTGGACCGAGAGTGAGGGCTGTCTCCTCCCATCATATATTCCTCTCTGGTGCTGGAATTAAGGGTGTGTGCAACCACTGCCTGGCCTATATGGCTGACTAGTGTGGCTGCTTTGCACTGATCTTCAGGCAAGCTTCATTTACTAAAACACAAATAATATACCATTATATAGGCCTACTTGGTGTCCCTGCCCATCTGCCAATGGACTCTTCTTCGCTACAATCCAAAACTTCCATGTCATGGGGGCTCCTAGGACTTCAGGGATGGCCTAGGAGCTCTCATTGCCAGGATCCTTTGGCCATCAATCCTTACTGTCCCCATGTCATTTGGGCTCGAAGGACCCTGCAAGGTTAATTTCACCTTGATCCTGAGTACCACAGGCAGAGGGATTTCTGGTTCCTCTATGTGCTTATGTAGAACTGGGTGTGGTGAGGGCTGAGCTTCTCTGTCTCCACACCACCCTTTCCCCCTGCTTCCTCTCCTCCACAGGTGGTTGTTAGGGTGGGGGTGAGGATGGCTTTGGATCCATTATGAATGTCCTCACCACTGTTTTCCAACTGGAAGAAGCTGAACTCCTGCCCTGACCTCCATTGGCTCCACTCAACGAACCTACAGCATGAGTTCCTTCACATGCTCGGTCCACAGTCAAGATGGGACTTCTCTGCATGGCCACCACTGGCCCTGAAGCCATAATAGCTGGAGGTAGATGCAGGTGGGTCCTGAGGGCAAAGATGTCCGCTCCATATGTCCAGGACTTGGCTCTTTCTACACCACTAAGGAGGAGTCTCACCCATCCGCCAGGTGCAGCAGCTTCTGTGTGGCTCTTGGGGGTGACTGCCTGCTCAGCCTCAAGGAGAAGATTACAGATGGTGAGTCTGGTTGTCATGTGGGCCAGAGCATCTGTCCCCCCCATCATGGTCATTCCCAGTCCCACTAAATTAGGACACTCCTCCCAGTGCCCTGAGCACAACTCAAGTGTTTTCCAGAGTGCAAGGATGAATCTGACTTTTCCAGAAGATCTGAAGTGTGGTCACAGCGGCCGGCACCGAGAGCTCCTGGGAGTGTGCTACGGGCATACACCAGCAGCCAGAATGGGACGTGTTCCCTTCTCCCAGCTCTGGGGGATTGGGTGCCTGAGGAGGTACAGGCGGGGCTGACCCCTTCCTACACTGCAAGAGGACATATGATAAGGCCTATCTCAGCTCCCATAAGTTTGCCGCCTGTATAGCCGCTGAGTCACATGCCCCTGAGTGTCTCTTCCTGTGTCTACATCTCTACTTTATAGGAGGACACCAACCATGTTGGACAAGGGCCCACAGTAGTGACTTCATCTTAGCTCGACCACTTGTGACAGCTTTTTAGTTTCAAATGAAGTCTCCTTTTAAGATATTTTTGGATTAGGGTTAAGAATTTTAAGGGACACAGTCCCATCCATAACAGGAGCCAAAGAAGTCCCCTGGGCATCAAAAGCCTGGGCATCAAAATCCAACTTGGGTTTCCTGATCTGAGAAGAAAACAAACCCAGAGGGAACCCCCAGTCTAAGTCCACACAGGAGGCCCAGTATAGTGCCCAGCCGTTCGTGTCTGTCCAATAGAGCCATGGTGGTGACACACGACTGTGAGAGGCCCTGATTTTGAGTGCCATGGTAGCTGTGGGACCAGGCAGGATCCTGTGGGCTCCTCCTGCCAGGGGCCAGCGAGGGCTGCAGCTGCTCAGAGTCCTAATAGCCAGACTAGCCTGGACTTTCAATTACCCCAACAATACTGAAAACACGTTGCGGAGGCTGGCGTTAGGTTACAATCGCCAATTCTGACTTCAAGAGCAGCAATAAAACGGAGACCCTGGGCATGTTCCTCGCGTTTCTTCCGACATTAGCAGGTCACCTGATACTTATTCTTTGGGTCCAGTTTCCTGAAAGCTGATGACAGGTCGGGGCCTAGCCCGGCCGATGCGAGCCCATGGGTAATGAGTGTGTGCTCTCCCGGCTCGGGTCCAGGAGATCACAGACACAGATGGGTTGCCCAGGCTATAAATGCTTTTCATGACCCAGTATTAGGTTTATCCTTATTTTCTACCTGAAAATCTTCAAGCATAAAAGCCGAAGGAAAAATCCTCCGGAGCCCAGCTGGCTTAACCTACTGCAGAAGGTCAAACATGGAACCCAGCCTCCAACACGCAGAGGGGTTCTTCACTGAGATCAAGCCTTACCGGGTTCATACCCCACCTCAGTTGCTACAGAATCTGCTGCCACTTTCTCTGTCCTGATGCTCACAGATTTCACACAGTGACTTTGGAGACGGTGCCCTCTCTTGAGGAGTCTGAGGGAGATGAGAGGCCTAGAGATGAGAGGGGAAGATCCCTTTGTGTAACAGGGTCCTGGGACTCCATGATACATGTGAAGTTTCTAAGAACTGCATGAAGTAATCAGGGAATGGGGAGAAGGTTCTGCCTTCCCTGGGAACCCATTGCACTCCTCTTTTTCTGTCTTCTTGTCCTGGTAACTCAGGAGCTGATGCTGATGACCAATAAGCATCCTCCCTGTCCAATTCTCGCTGTGCCCTTTAGGGCCAACACCCAAGCTGCCTTCAACCTAGCCAGCCATGTCACCCCTAGCTGTCCTAACCAGAACTCTCAGTTCTCCCAGACACACCACCCTTCTGCACCAGTGTTTGCTCAGGCACTGGGGATGCAGCATCCTCTGCGTCTCCCCCTTGCAGGGTCTCCCTTTCCAGGTCAGTTCTCTTCCTAAAGCCTACCACCTGAGTTCATCTCCGCCCCTGTTACCAGCGCCCTCTATGCCAGTGCTCACGCCCACCACCTGACCATCTTGTTTCTCTCTCTTCACTCACCAGAACTGACCCCGTGGGTAGGTACAGAAGGCGGCAGACCAACGTCCCCATTGGCTTCAAGTGGTGATCATGTGAGGGCCCAGAAGCAGATGAGGCAGCTGGAGATCATGTTCCTTGATTCTTGGCAGTCAAGTTAGATGCCGAACCTGTCCCTCAATTTCCTCAAGCATAGCGGAAGCATGCTGATGCTGAAGACACAGAAGACCCACAGGAATATGCTTGACTAAGTGTATCACTGCACTTTGACGATCTCTCTTGTGTCCCTGTCTGGGGTGCTGGTCTCTGTTCATTGCTCTATACTCAGTCAGCAGCTATGTCTGGCACCGCAGCAGCTGGGGTCTGCCTGTGGCTCAGCTGGTCTCTATGCTCCCAGTTAAACCCCACTGAGGATAAAGAATACCCCTCTGAGCTGGAAGCCAGTGACCATCTGGGTGGCACGTGTCCCACTCCACACCTGCAAGGATCCCAGAGATGGTCCCGTCCAAAGTCCACACTGAGTGTCCACACAAAGTCCTTGTGTCAGAGCTGCCCAGGAGCCAAATCCAGGCCCCTGACAACCCTTCCCAGAACAGCACAGAGGTGGCCCAAACCACAGGGCTCCATGGGGGCAGCGCAGACCCCACAGATGTTCTGCAGAGACACATCTGCAAGCTGGTGTGTCCAGATGATGGGCAGAGAGCCCAGGAGAGGAGACTCCCTGTGTGCAAGGGAAGACATGGATGGCATAGTAGCAAAGCCTTTGGCACTCTCCGTACACTCACCAGAGGATCCTTACTGGGCGCCATAAAAATATCACGCCTGCTTATGGGGAATTTACAGCCCAATAAGGCGGTAAACAAACAGCTTTCTAGATCAAAGTAGCATAAATAACAGACGCACTGGCTTCTGGAAGAAAGTCAATAAATCCGAGGTTTTCAGCTAAAAACTGTGCCTGGTGCTGACACTTCCCAACCTTCTGGCTGGGCCCAGTGGGGGTGACAACCCCCTGCAAAGGCTCCACACACATCCACTGAGGCATGGTCACTGGAGCCCACCACAGTCCTGCATCCTAAGGGTCTCCTGTGTACTGTAGGCTCGGGGCTCAGGAGGGCACTGGAGATAAAAACCCCTACTATGACTGTGTTCTCCCTGTGGTTCCTCACCTTTTCTTCTCACTGCCTTTGTATCTGGATTCCTGTGTTTTGCTTAAGAAATAGCCAGAAGCCCATGGGACCTGGTTCCTTCATCACCCACCCCAAATGTGTGAGGGTCACATCCCCTTAGGGTGTACCTCCAGAAATTCTGCAACCCCTGAGTATGCAGACATACATGCCAAGACATATATGACAGGCATGTAGCAAAGGCAAACCCCACAGCTCTTTCCAGAGAGAGGGCTCTCCTCCCTCACTGAGCTATCATGCAAATATGGCCCTAATGACTCCACCGAGCCTATGGTCTTTCCATGCAAGCTGTTCCTCCTTGGGGCCTTACCCACTGAGAGGGAAAGGACTCTGACCTGGACTCTGGGAGAGAGAGGGCACGATTCATCCAAGAAACGTGCGGGATTGCCTAGGTTTGACTGTTAGATACAGAGACAGCAGGTAACTTCAGCCTGACTATATGTTAAATATGTGCCTCATTGGTGCAGCTGACTCTTTCCTCTGACGTAGCATGGCAAAGCCCTCACGCCTGGAATCTTGGGGAAAGGGTCTTTAGTGCAGGAATGGTGTGAAAAATGAGCTGAGCGAGGTGGGACACCAGCACACAGGAAGATGACCATGTAAAGTTCTGGAAAGTCTTTCACACTTACACGCCAAGGAGGCTGGCTCCTTGCGGGAGAGCCTGGAGTGACACCTGATGTGTCCCCGCCTCTGGGGCCATGAGTAGCAATTTCTAGAGTATGAGCCCTCTGGGTGGTAGGAGGTGGTGGCCTCTAAAAACACTAACATATGGACCTTAAAATATTAAGCATCGCCTTAACCTTCCCTGCTGGACATCTCCACGCTGTCTTTACTGACCTGAAACCTGTCCCTGCCTCATCCCCGCAGCCAGGACAGACCCTGTACACACATGGGAGATACACATATCTCTTCCCATGACTGTTCACGACTCAGGCTGGGGAGAAGGCTTCCACCCAGAGTCGCACTGTGACTTTAATCTAGACTGCAATAGAATACTTCCAAAGCAAGGTCCCTCCTTGGCTCCTTTTAGGAATGTACACACCATCGTGATGGGATATACAGTGTACCCCAGCTCTGAAGAGTGTCAGGCTCCTCCTTGGAAATGCCTTTCCTGAGTCAGAAAGATACACAGCTACTGGTCGCCAGAAGAGAGGCAACCCGGAAGCTCTGAGCAGGAGACCTGACAAGGAGTCCATGGCATTGTGGGGCTTCTAGTTTGAACAACAGACATCTGTTATGAGTAGCTGAGCAGCTGACAGAAGTGTGATTCTCTGGAATCCTCCTTGATACCGGGTAAGGAGGAACAGGTGGCAACTCAGAGGTCAGAGGCAGAACAGGACGCCTCTACCCCAAGCCGTGCTCCTGATACCCAGTGGCAACGACATTGCCCACCTCTGCCCAGCAGCGCAACTCTGTGCCAGCCTTCAGTCCTTGTGGCAGTGCTTAAATTAATCACCATACAAATTAAAGCCGCGGTGGTTCCAAGGAGCCAGTTGGGGGGTCTGTATTCACACTCACCGTGCTTTTCATTCCATTTGTTCTGTTTAGGAGTAGAAACAGAGTCTTTCTCACAAGGGCATAGCCAGGCATTAGCAAGAGACCCAGCAAAGTTTTCCTGCCCCCTCCCCCAGCTCTTCACCGGAGAGGCCCCACTGTGCACCATAGGGGGCCTGGACCAGGCAGTACCCACCTCTGCATCCACCTGGACATGCCTGCTTGATCACCAGGACCTGGCCTCAGGTGAGAAGAGAAGCGAGTGACTGACAGCATGAGCCGGTGAGGGAGCTGACCCAAGCGTTGAAAGAGAACAGTTGAGAAGGTGGGCCAGACCTGGCTGCTTCTAAGCACAGCACATCTTCACGGAGCAGAGCCCTGGTGTGCACAGACCCTCCATCCCCACCTTGTGTGTCTTGGCTATTTGGGATGCTCCTTACAGGACATGGCTGCCGGCACAGCCTCTCCACCTACTCAAGCATCCATCTTGCCATTGTAGAACTAGGCCAGTTGTGTGGCCCTCCTAACATCGAGGGGGCACCAAAATGTCACTTAAGGATCAGCCGGGGACCGTGCCCATGTCCACGTCCAGCAGGGCACAGCATCCCCATGCCCTCCGCAGGCTCTGGGAGCAGGCGGCTTCACTGCAAACGCGCTCATCTAAAAATAGCCCTTTTCTGTGTGTTTTGACTCCACGCCCAAGAACACCAACATGTTTCCACAGAGAGCGGCAGGCCCGAAGCCCCAAACATCTTGGAGTGATTTGGGTGCCGTCTTCCCAGGACATTCTCTGCTGTTCTAACACAATGGGGTTTTCTAGACTCTAATGCGCCCATTTGGCCTGCAACATGAGCAGAGGATTCAGTCTTCCAACCCGTAAAGATCTGAGGCTCTAAACTGTCATTGCTTAAATGTTTCAAAGCACACGAACGTCGACACCGTGGTTGCCGTAAAACAAGCTGCGAAGCTGCAGCTCTGAGGGATTTATGCAGCGTGGAGAATCGCCGCTGCCGGGGTGTGCAGAGGCTGCCAGGAGCATGCAGCTTACAGCTGGGGAGGCCACTGGGGGTGTAGCGCTGTGTGGCCAAGGACCTGTGCACCTGGGCTAACTTTTAGTAAGCGGTTGCTGGCAGAATGTCTGGATCAGAGTGCAGACAGCCCCAAAGAGGTTGAGATCTCTAGCTGAATTTGAAACCATGGTCATCCTCTATGCTCTCCTCCCATCATGGAACCTTTGAGGTGGCTTAGTAGGTGGGTGTTTGCTACCAAGATTGAGTTCCATCCCCACATGGTGCATGGGAAGAACCAATTCCCCCAGGCTGTCTGCTGACCTTCACATACAGCCGATGCATGCCCAAGTGCATATATACACGCATACATGGGGGGCAGGGGAACCACTTCCTGGCAGATGGGGCCCATCCGTAGTGTTAGAATCCCCCAACTGGGCTGGGGCTGGCCTCCTGGTCTCATCTGTGGGCATGACTCACTCTTCCTATGGAGTTAGGTGAGGAAATTTCTGCTATATAATCCCTATTTTAGAGTAAAATGATCCAATGCAAAGCAAAGCATGAATTTTCCCTGTGGATGGGCATGGCCATCCCCCACACCAGTCTCCTGTATGCAAAGCCACAGGAAGAAGAGATGCTACCATAGGAGCAGGGAGTTCCCACACTCCTGTCCTTTGCCCAACCCACATACTGACCAGCTCAGTGGTGGCCTCAGCTCCTGCTCCTGTAATCAGGACCATGCCAGGTACCCAATGTCCCCCAAATCCTGAAAAGGAGGGGCTGCCTCATAGTGGGGTCAGCCAGCCACTTCTCTAAACTCTTCCTAACAGAGGATCCCCCAAGTCCAAGCACACCACTGTGAGAGGCCTGGGCTCCTCTGACCCCCAAGTCCGAGCAGTCACCGTGAGAGGCCTGGGCTCCTCTGACCCCCAAGTCCGAGCACGTCACTGTGAGAGGCCTGAGCTCCTCTGACCCCCGAGTCCAAGCACGTCATTGAGAGAGGCCTGGGCCCCTCTGATCCCCAGAAGGACTGAGGGGAGACAGCCATGAATGTCTTGGGACAGAGGCGTCAGCAGGCCGTTTTCCGCACACCTGACAGGAAGGCTGTGAGGGACATCTAGCCCTTACTCTTGCAACCCACTGGTTGGTCCCTGGAGGTGGCAGCACAGGCCCAGCCCCCAGACGGCTCCACGCTCCTAGTGCTCAGTGAAATTCCTTATCTACAAGGGGTCCTGGCAGAATTGGGGCCCCTGTGAAACTATTTCTATGGGAGCACATCAGAATGAAGTTAACTCCTGAAACAAAGCAAGACACACAAGGTGGCGTTCCTGAAGCTTGGAAAGCTAGCTGGCTTCTGGTTCCCGCTCATAACATGGTAGAACCACATACCACCCCAACAAATTATATGAAATGTGTCTGCAACATACGTTGTTATAACATCAGGCCTCATGTCACTTTCTTATCCCCAATAGTTTGGAGGAATTTGGAGGCACAGAGTCTCTGCTGAGGAAAGCCATGGAGAGGCTTCATCCTGTGTAGACGGAAAAAAGCAAGCATGCCTGACCTCAATGGAGCTCAGCATGGCTCTGCCTCATGGTGGGACCCACGCACTGCTGATCCACTACACCACTGCACACACATAGGGTTGCCTAGACCAAAACATCCAGCACAACTAGCCCAAAGACCAGACCCCAAAGGACTCCTGGACCAGCAGGTACATGTGGCGGATTAGAGATTCCCTGCTCTTCCTAGGCATAGGGCAGACCTAGAGTGACTCTGGGACTGCTCAGCACCCAACAGAAAGCATGATGGGTCTCCACACAGCACGGTGACACCCAGAGCCTCGGGCTCCATGTGGCCGTCATCCAGCACAGGGTCAGACAGGCCCAGGCTCAAAGAGAACCCAGCTCTAGTAACTTGGAGCCCTTATGCTGCCTGGGCACCTGGCTCTCAACCCTTCCCATCTGCAGAGCTGCTTCAGCCTCCCTCCAGCTGGGTTCTACCCTTCCCTCCTGGGTCCTGCAGCCTCCATCCAACTTGACCACGTTGTTATACCGGGCCCCGGTGACGCAGTCTGGCCTCCCCACCCCAAGATCCTTAACTTCAACCCTGTGCCCTTGGGAAAAGGACAAAGTCATTCTGGGGTCATCTTGCCACCTTCATCTTCATGGCCCTGACTGTGGGCCTGAACTGTCAATGGAAAACTCTGTGTGCCTCAGTCCCCTGCAGTAACTGACCTTGAGATGCAGGGAGGGACACGTTTCCTTTTGGTTCTAGAGTAGATCTTAGAAGGCTCTGTGGAGAGGGACAAACTTTGCAGTAAGCAGAGAACAAAGACAAAACTTGCAAAGCAAACACACTGTGGCCCAAGCCATGAGAGAGGACTGCGGGCCCATTAAGGTAGAGACAAACTCGAGATATAGGCCACTAAAGATGGAGGGCCAGACCCAAATATCCACCCAGGTACCTCCTCCTTCATCCCACCCATGACTAGGTCATCACCATCATTGTATTGGATCCTGATGACACCTTGCTGTGCCCATCACCAACCCTAGGGACCCTCTGGAACAGAAAGGGCTGAGAAGGGCCTGCCCCAGTAAATGGTGAACACAGCGGACCCCTGAGTCAACAGATCCAGACACCCCATCATTGACCAGGGACTTGAGAACCTCAGAATGGGCGAAGAAAGTGGTTCTACACTGTGAAGGGTGAATAAGAGAAACAGCAAAAGAGCGTAACTCTGCCACCATCATCTTGCTGATCTTCCATTGGCTACCTCAGCAGGTTCTCTCAGAAGTATGCTATCATCTGGGACCTGGAACAGTTTCCAGAGGACAGGCATGGCCTCCACAGAGGTCGGTTAAACCAAGTAGAGAGCCCAGGGTGTGGGGGCAGGACTTCAGGGTAGGAGAGGATCACAGGGGACCGCACAGGAAGTCATCTGACTGCAGCAAGCAGAGAGTAGTGTGGAGAAGTGGAGCCTGGCAGGGGCGAGCAGGTGTGGCCTGTGCTCAACACGGCGTTCAGCCACAGAAGGAAGGGAGCTGTGGGTTGTGCTCCCTAAACACCTCCACTTTGAGAGAAGCTGACACAAAGGGTCTCAGAGGCTTTGTTCCTGTCCAGGTGAGTCTAGAAGGAGAGTGAGGACTACAGCTGCCAAACGCTACAGTGGAAAGTTCAAGAGGACCAAGTTCAGTACCCAGTGCCCACATGGTAGCTCAAAGCCATCTGCAACTCTGTCCCAGGGGCTCCAATGCCCTCTTCCAACCTCCAGATGGTGTACAAATATACATGCAAGCAAAAGCAATCATGCACATAAGAGAAAATAAATAAATCTTTTAAAAATTCTAAATCTCTCTCTCTCTCTCTCGTGTGTGTGTGTAGGTTGCTTGTTAAATTGTTGGTATATCCTCAGTTTTTTAGCTATGGCATAGACATATTTATACCCAGATATCATTCCTTTCCAGTCTGGATTTAAACATGATTGTTACATTCTGTATTTTCAGGTGCACCCCATCCCCTCCACCATGAGCCCCACTATCATATCCTGGAACTTGCAAGACACCAGGGAAGATGGGTTCCAGAAGAAGGACAGGGCTGGGGGCCTGAATTGGGTGGGTCTGCACCCAAGATGAAACTGGCAGCTGCTTTGGCAGCTCCTTACCACCAGGGGGCTCTGGGCACTGAGGCTTTCTGGGTGCTAGCTTAGTCCCCAGACCTGGACCAGGGTAGAAGAGGCTGGGGCCCCTACTCTGAGGTGTCCTGGCTCCTGAGTGTCCTTCATGTAGCCTAGAGTTCAGCACCCACATCAGATGCATAGGGTGAGAAGGCAATGGGAGGGCACCCCAAAGCCTGAGAGGACACCCCAAAGCCTGGGCGACCTGAACACTCAACTGTGAGACTCCAAACATAGACATGTTCCAAAATGGTTTTTAAAAGAGTTTTTAGATCCCCAAAGCCATGGCACCATCCAACAAAGCCTAGTGGCATCTGTGTCTGTAACCACTTCAACATGACCCACCACATCCTCAGGACACAGCGCTAGGCTCTTGCAGCATTGACCCCTCACTCTCCTTGCTCCTCCCTAGTCTCCTGATGGGGGCTATTAAATCACACGGTGAACCCTGAGTCTGCATTTGTGTTAATTCAATAAAAATTAACCTTGGGTCAGGAGGCTGAGTTAGCAACTAGTTGATAGGAAGCCATCATAGAGCCTCAGAGGGCATCTGGGAGAGACTGAGTGACATGGTTGTTTTGTTTATTTGTTTTGGCAGAGTGGAAGTATGAGCATTTTGAGAGATGCCAGCAAGGTGAGAAGGTTAGATAGTTGCTAACCTCTCTGAGCTAGCAGGTCCTCACCCCACCCTTTGAATTTCAAGTCTTATTTGTAAATAGAACAATAGAGATTTTGTTAAAGCTACCTTTACTGGCAATGACAGAGTTGGTGCCTGCAGAAACAGGATTCCTGCCAAGCTGCAGCCTGAGCAGCTAAGCCGCTGCCAGAGGAGCAGGATGGTAATGGCGGGGTCACAATCGCTGACTGAAATAGCTATAGGTTAATGTGCAGTCACTGCTCCAAAGATAAAACAACAGTCTTCAGTTAGCAAAGATGACCTCAGCTCTCCTCTGGCAAGGCTAAGCCATGGACTGAGAGAAAAGATTGGCAGGTGTCTGTGGGCCTGCTAAGGACTGTGGGTAAAGAGTCCTGCCTTGGTCTGGGAGTTGGGGTTGCATCACTCGGGAGGCAGAGACAGGTGGATCTCTGTGAGTTCGAGGCCAGCCTGGTCTACAGAGCGAGTTCCAGGACAGACTCCAAAGCTACATAGAGAAATCTTTTCTTGGGCTGCCACAGATGATATTCCCCTTATTCAGTTGTGTTCATGTGTGGCAGCATAAATGAATGTAGAAAGATTATAAAAATATATACAGCTTTAATAAGGAAATAGACTTACAGGACCACAGGTTTCCGCGGAGAACAGGAGAAGCAGAGCAAAAAAGGGCTGCTGGGATCACGCCCGGCAGATTTATCAGTAAACATTAGCCCAAGGCGAACACGCCCCCAATGGGTGGAGCTATATCCCATGTTCCCAAATATTGTTTATAAATGTTCTTTTACATTTAAAGGGGGATATGATATAGATATAAATAATTTGCATTGGTGTGGATTTAAAGGTCAATTTTGTTATATGTATAAGGGATTGTGATTGTATAGTTCATTTAAAAATATAATGTATATAGGTTGTTAATGGATAATCATCGATAATTGTCAAGCTTTTAGTCATGTTAGTTAGATTTTCTAGAGGTGCATGGATATATTTCAGTTAGATAGGCATTCTTCATATCTTTCAAAGACTACAGAATATGGCATTTAAATGTTTTAATAACTTAGGGCTTTTCATGACAATGAGACACGTCTGCTCCTAGCAGCACCAATCTACTTCAAGAGGAAGATGGGCATTGAAGAGGCTCCTTATGGAGTTTGATAGCCATTTGGGCAAGAAACTGCTCTTGCCTGGACTGTTGCATAAACTGGACACAGAGAACCCACAGAGAGAGGACTGCTAAACTTGCCTAAAGATGAGATGATCTTTTGGGGTTCCTGATTCATGAAAGAGTCTGTGAGACATTCTGCAGGACACAGCAGAAAGTGACTGAACTGTCTTTGAATTTTCCTGCTTCATGGAAATGTCTGCTGGATACTATGGGCCTGTAGGCTAAAGATGGATGCCCCAACAGTACAAAAGAACTTTGGGTGACAGTCCAGGCAGTGAGATGTCTCTGTCATTTCTAGAGTTTAAAGTTTCTTATTTCTTGTTTACTTAGGTAATATTATATCCTTCTGGAGTCTTTGATGGAGTTAAAGAATAGTTAGTTATAGTTATAGTTTTCCTTAGTTATGATAAAAGATAAAATAGATATAAATATTATAACTGTAATTCTTGCTTGATAACTGTTTTGCTATATGTAATCTTACTATGTTAAAGTAAAAGCCTTTCTTTTTTGTTTAAACAGAAAAAGAGGAAATGATGGAGGTGGGTCTTGTATTAATCTGTTGCTTTCATTGGTTAATTAATAAAGAAACTGCCTAGGCCCATTTGATAGCCCAACCCTTAGGAGGGTGGAGTAAACAGAACAGAATGCTGGGAGAAAGAAGCCTAGTCAGTGAGTCGCCATGATTCTCCCACTCCAGACAGACGCAGGTTAAGATCTTTCCTGTAAGCCAGCTCATGGTACTACACAGAATATTAGAAATGGGTTAGATCAATATGTAAGAGCTAGCCAATAAGAGGCTGGAACTAATGGGCCAGGCAGTGATTAAAAGAATACAGATTCCGTGTAATTATTTTGGGGCATAAGCCATGCGGGCGGCCGGGTGCCGGGACGCAGCCCTGCGGCTCGTACTTCAACATTCATGGGGACAATGAGAGACACGAAGACAGGAGGTTTCAGGGGCCAGAAGTTTCAGAACAGAGTCTTCCTCTGACTTGACATGTGGCTGTGAGGAGACCTCTGAGCCTCTGGTAATAATTGGAGTTTGGGGGTAGAGGCCTTGAGGTTTGGGAGCTAGGCAGCAAGCTTCAAAGCCAACCTCCCTTCCTGAGTATATGGCCTTGAGCAAAATGCTCAACACCCCTGCTCCTAACTCCATTGTAAGATTGTTCTCAGACTAGGTAGCCAGGTGCTAACACACCACTGTCTGTAACCATCCTGTCTGACCTGCAGGTTTGAGGCTTTGGGCAGGCTGCCATAGATGGTCAATCCATGACCTCAGAATTGCGGGTCCACCACAACAGTGGGGCTTGGCTGGGCACAGCTGGGATGCAGTGGTGCTTTGGGGATAAGGAGAGAAGCTATGTGTATCCCCAGTGCCAGGGGTCCGTGTCTTTACACACTGCATGCGCCTCTGCAGACCCTCAGTTATGCAGGCAGAGGTCTGAGCACGGCAGGGGCTCACTGCCCTCGTCAGCCGCAGAAGGTGGGCAGGGGTGCTGCCGCTGGCTCCCCACCCACAGGGAGCCTGCTGCAGCTGCTCGCTAAGCCCTAAGCCGGTGGTTACACGGGCTTTGCTGTGGGTTTTCTCCCTCCCGACTTTTGATATTTTGGGGCCCACTTTTATATTTTAATGCATGTTTTTATGGAAATATTTATGGTGCACATGTAGCACATAAAACACCATTGTAAAGTCGTTTTGCCCCAACGCTGCTGAAATAAATGATGTTGTTAGTATTATGATTTCACAGGGTCCTCTCTGGCCTTAATGAGAACGGTCTGGGCTTGCAAGCTGCCATCCCAGCAGCTCGGCCGCTGTCTGCAAGACCCTGGCCGCCTGCAGAAACACTTCTCCAACAATCAGAAGGAGGGGCTGGCCCAGGAGCCAGGGGTCTGAAGAGGGGCTCAAGAACAGAGTGAGGTAGAGACCCTCCGGGAAAGCATCTGGATGTGACTCAGTTTCCCTGCATGTAAGCTGTCAACCTCTTACTCTTGGTCTCTTTCAAGATTCCTCACGAGGACCCGAACTCAGCAATCCTGGGAGAGCAGTTGTGGCCAGTCAAGCTGTCATCCAGGAACTGCCATCCACACAGAACCTGTTTCTGCTCTATCTAGGATGCTCCCCAGTGGTCCTCAACCACAGGGAACAGTCACTGCCGCCTCCCTTGACAAACAGGGCAAGAGAGGCATACCTCAGGTTGGCCACCCAAGTGGCTTAGTTTAAAATTTAATTCACCAACCTCAAAAAGCCTGCCCCAGGCTCCACACCCTCCCACTGCGTCTTAATCCCAGGGTGGGCAAGGCATGAATAATTGAGCGGTCACTCATGAAACCGCCAAGGTGGGTAAGTGGAGGGAATTGTCATTAAAAAGCAATGCTGGCCTTGCATAAATCTGGGCAGTGATGCACAGGTGACCGGCCTCAGGGACCAGGGACCATGGGGAAACCAAGAGAGGGTGTCTTGGGCCCAAGGCCTGAGTTGGAAGCAGAAGCACGGTCTTTGTCCCGGCTCTGACATCTGGTGAGGCCTTAGCCTCCCTGAACCACGCTCCTACCTTCCCCAGGCTTCAGTCAAGCAGGTGCAATAAGATACAAGGCAGATGGAAAGGCAACATCCTGAAAACAGCATCAGCAGCAGCTACGGCCCACAGAGACAGCCTGAGATGCTGCTGCCTTCTGCAATCTTGCCAGGAAGTCCCAGGAAGTTCCTCGCCATGACCGGACCAGGTGCATGTCTCTTCTAGAAGTGTCTGGGCTCAGCCTCTTGCTCACCTTCAACAACCATGAAGGTGGATGAGCACAGGCCAGGTCACTGTGACAACCATCTTCATAGAATAAAGAAGACCCGTGGATCCGTTAGTCCGCTGTTCCCTGCTCTGGGGCATGGCCCTACCTACCCACTCCAGTTGCTTCCCTGTCCTCTGCTCCTGTTCCAAATCTCAATTCTCACCAAGGACAAAGTCCTAAGTAGCTGAACATATTTAGTCTGTATAAAATGTCTTCTTGTGCGAGCGAGAGCCCCACATCCTTGAAACAGGAAGGGCCAGCAATGCACAAAAATAACAAAATGTGTGGTACGGTTTTAAACACTATTCTCCTAAATCTCATTAAATCTCCCAGTTTCTCTCTCCTGTGTCCTAAGAATACAGGACTCCACGCTTTTTTAAAAAATGATAGGAAATAGGACTTAGTAAAGAGACGGGTGGAGGGCACCTGGCTTTCAGGCACTGTCCTTTGTGGGATCAGCAAAAGGGAAGCTGTGGACAGGGCTCTACGGCAGGCATGGTTTTGACTCATATCCTGCTCGGACAGACGCTGAGATTTCCAGTGCCTACCATTGACCCAGGCTCTGGAAGTCTTGACCTGAGAAGGGCAAGTTATTTGGAAGTGAGGGTCTTTGCAGATATGATCAAACCAGGATGATGAAGCATCAGGGGCCCCACCCCAGGGACTGGTGTCTGTATTAGAAAAGGAAAGAAAACAGAGGAGTACAGCTTCCGCTGAGGCCCGCTGCAGTTCCTCCGAGCTGGAGGAGCAGGAAGGGTCATCCATGGCAAGCAGAACCCCAGATTAGCCTAGGTGCTTGGACTCTGGGACCGAGGCAACAAATCTCTGCCACTAAGCACTGTAGGTTCCAAGAGCCCAGGACTCCCCACTCCACCCCAGTGTCTAAGCACCAAATGTTAGTGTACAGAGGAGACACAGGTGTTCCTGAAATGAAGGATTCTGGGATGGAAAGAGCAGGTTGGGAATCTGGATCAGGGCTAGGAGTGGAGTTCAGTAGTAAAACATGCCTGGTATTCGTGGGGTCCTGGGTACCTCCCCTAGCACCCCATAAAGAAAAAGTCTGCAAACAGTAGATAACATATAAGGAGACAGGGACAGAGTCCCCCAGCCTCCCTGCCAACTCCCACCCCAGCCTCCCCCGCAGTGGCAGCCACTCACAACTGCCCAGATGCCTGCATTAAGCACCTCTGCCCACGTTCCCATCCGCAGCAGTACACCTTCCCTTTATTTATTAATTTTCATGGGTAAATAAGTGTTTCCTTTTGTTCCGGTAAGTGGGTCTCCCACGTTTTTGCATGTTTTAAATATTCACACATGCAAACGAATGGAAACGCACGTCCTTGATTTATTATTTAAGGTGCTTTTTCTCTGGTAAAGCAGAAACCCCCATCTGAAGGGGAACTTACATTTTATTTCCATTAAAGCCCCTCGTTAAAGTTTAAAACCTGCTTTGTCCCTGTTCTTGAGGATTGATATTTCCGTCTGTCAGGGAACACGATTGTGCTTGTCGACATGACAGGGGGGAAAAAGACCAAACAGGAAGGGAAATGCCAGCCTGTCAGCCAGCCGTGATGGGCTGAGGCGACATGGGGCTACCTACGGCAGTGAGGCAGGATGGGGGCACTGCCAGGGGTCAGGACCCACGTGGAGGACAGGGCCTTGGAGCCTGGAGCCTGGGGTGGCTCGACCAGAGTACCAAAGATAACACACCACAAAGTTTCCAGAGCTGATGGCAGAGGCAGAGTAGAGCTCAGGAGATCACTTCACAGGCACCACATAGGCTGGAGCCGGAGTGCAATGCAGAGAATGACTTACATAGGTGCACACAGACACCGGCATGAAGCTGCAGCTGTGTGCCCGCGGAAGCAGGCACACACACTGGTACCTGCTGTTGCTACATCCACTCATGCGTACGCACAGTTGCAGTTGTTCATACCCATGTGCACACAGTGGCCAGTGCAGCCAAGAATCTGGTCCCAAGCCAGGTCTTACAAGCAGGACAGTTCGGGTCCTGGTTCACAGTGTCTCAAGGCTGGGGATCCTTGGGCCTGGGTCGAGGGGAACCTCAGGAGAGGGTGTGTGCAAACACATACAGGCACACACAAATGCAGGTGAATATGTGGGTGTGATACACACATGTACAAGCATGCATGTGTTATGGGCATATGTAGAAGTATGACTGTGTGAGCCCGTGTACAAAGGTCTCCAAGTCACAGAACCTCGGGCAGTTGCAGCCAGAATGCAGGCTGCTCTCAGGCTGTCGCTGAGGATGGCTTTGGGGAGTCTAGAATCCTTCCTCAAAGGTGTAGACACGCTGAGCTTGGGTGCCCAGCACTTTTCAGCGTGGGCTCTGTCTTCCTTCTGCTGTGTGTCTATCCCAATCCAGGTTCAGTTTGGAAGATTCCAGAGAGATTCAGAGGAAGAGCACTTGTCATATCAGAGACAGATCCAGAATAGGGTGCATTCCACCCAGGGCTCCTGAGTGTGTGGTTCTAGTATCTGGGGCAGAGTCAACGTAATTAAGGGTAAGTTCACACTTTGTGTGGCTATGGCCTTGGCCTTGGGAATGGTGTGCAGGCAGGTTCTACACCCACACCACTCCAGACTGACTGATGCTTCCTTCCTAGAGACAAACATGTGCCTCCATCTTTCCCAGGAACCCTTTCTGGTGCAACAGCTCTCTGCCTCCCTCCAGAGCATTCTGGCAGGTCCTGCATGTTTTCTGTGGGCTGTGAATGGGAAAGGCAGCATGCACACATTTTGGATGCCCTCAGAACCTCGGGCCTCTGCCAGGTGAGATCAGAGTCCCAGCCTTCCCCACCAAGCTGGAAGCAGGCTCTCACTGCCACTCTTGGCACGTCTTGTTCACAGAATGAGTCTACATGGAAACGGGCAGACTCCCTTTGCCAGTTCGTGAGGATGCTTTCTGATTCTGGAGTCAAGTTGCTGAGAAGGGCCAGAACAGAATGTTCAAGGGGCCCTGTTGCTCCCAAAGCTAACTGTGGGCATGGCTCCTAGGGAGGATGTGGAGCCGTTGAAAGTGGAATGAGACTGAGCTCTGCCTCCTGGCAGAGCAAGCAGGTGGGCACCAGGCCTCACCATGGGCCAACTTTCTCTTTGATACCCTGGTGTCCACAGGGACAAGAGATACCCAGGGCTGGTAGAAAGCCTTGTCGAGTGGGCATCTGTGAGGCGACAGACAGAAAGCAAGGGTGACAAAGGGAAGAAAACCAGAAAGAGTCCACAAACAACACACCCCAGTAGTGCGCTGCAAGGGCCGCTGAGCCACAGCTCACAGTGCCCTCCCTTCCTCGTCAAGTGGGGGCCTAGGAAAGAGACAAAGGCTGGGACATCCCAGGCTTGCAGACGGAAGGAGACAAGTCGGCTCACCGTGTCGGAGATCTTGCCCAGTCCCCTATGAAGTGGGAGGGTCCGAGTTCAAGGATGTGGTGCTTCTCCCTTCCTGCCTCCTGCAGCCTGTGTCAAATGGCAATATGGAAACATCCTGATCTAGCTCAATGCGACACATCTAGAAGAAATACAGAAACGTCTAGAAGCATGACCTTGAGTTTCTGTTCCTCTCAATCATTTTCAGGGAATGCGTGATGGTGATTAGGGTCTGAAAGGAAGTTTGAATGATCCAAGGCCCTTTGCCAGTCTGGCCGTGATACAGGACCTGGACACAGGCCCTAGAACCTGTCTTTCCCCCTGACAATCATAATTAAGATTCAAACACGGGGAAGATCAAAGTAGAAGCCCAGACTACAAGATGGGTTCACAGCCTGTCTCTCAAGTCCCTGAGAACACCAGCCAGGAGACAGTTGCCACTCTCGAGCTAGGTCTCTGAGAAAGGACCAAAAGCAGGCTGTGTGAGTATCTCTGCCCCATCACAGTGGAGGAGACAAAAGTGGCTCCCATGATACTGAAGAGTATCTTCCATCAATGATGTAACCACCACTGGGAACTCTGGGAAGAGCGCTCCTCCTCCAAAGGTTACTCTGTAACCTCTGCTGGAAGCTGCTCCTGTCCCATTACCAACACAGGCACACACAGAGACACAGACAGCAAGGCAGACAGCCACGCACACGTGCGCACACGCACACACACACAGCCTGATCATGGCAAACACACTCCCACACGTGAGCTCACAGGTGCTCACGAGTTCACCAGCCCGGGCCTCCCTGTGGACTCCGAGACACTCAGTGACGTGGCCCTCAGAATAGACCCAGCATTGATCGCAGCAACAGTCTATAAATGCAGCTGGACTCCGGAGGCTGCTCAGTTCCCCCAGCAGCTGCAGCGACAGGCGAGGGAGGAACACTCAGCGATGAAATTTATTGAATGCATGGCAGTGGATGGGGTGATGGTGGCTGGTCCTCCCCGAGCTGAATTATCTCTGGCAGAAATAAAAATCAGCTGAGCACCGGGCTGAGATAGGCCACAATCTGTTAGCAGAAAATTGGACTGTCACCAGTGTGCCATGTTCATTTTGGCTGATTAAAGAGATATTAATCTACTGTCACTGACGCAGCTGCCAGCAAAGCCAACAGGCAACAGAGATGGGGACAGCTTCATAGCACTGGTCATGCAGTAAAGGTATGTGTTCCCAGGCTATCGGTGCACCTGGTCCTTCACAGGATATAGCTGGTCTTGAGGATGTGGAGTAATGTCTGTGGGTCCTCAGCAACCACACTCTCATCCTGTGGAGTCAATTGCATGTCTTTAATGAGACCTCTCCATGCACCTCTAGTTGGTAAGGGCTCACTCGGAGCGAGGCTCACAAGGGACAGAGATAGGGTAGGAACCACAGGCACAGTGCCCCTGCATCTTATACCAGACTTGGGTTTACAAGGGCCACAAGAAACCAGGCTCAGCAAACATCCCAGTCACTTAGAAAGTCTGCATATCTGGCCCTCTGGTCTTCACCCTAGTCTGAAGACCCTGGCCCACAGCATCTCCACTCTCAAACTTCCAGACCTAAGTTTCATGTAGACATTGAGTGACCACCACAGGCTACCATCTAGAGTCCCAGCCACCAAGAAGGCATGGAGTCCCTTTAGCCATAGAATGCCCTGGACAAGGTGGCAATGTGACACCCACCGAATACTTCACCAGTTCAACTTGCCTGAGAGTATATTGTCTTGGACCTGGCCTCCTGGGGCCTAGAGCCAGCACCCCTATCACTTTCTGAGGATCCTGGCAGGGCTGACTGAGACTTATACAAGATACGGATGTCCAGCAGCTGTCCCTCCTCTGAATTTCACGGTGAAGCACATGGCCAGGGCCCAGGTCAGGTGACAGCTCTGGGCTGCATCTTGTAGTGTTCAACCTACAACTGTCACATGTGGGTGCTGCGGGACAACGGTCTGTACCCTGTCAGTTGTATTTTAAGAAAAGGCTGATTGGCCAGTAGCCAGGCAGGAAGTATAGGCAGGGCAACTAGGCAGGAAGTAGAGGTGGGGCAAGGAGAACAGGAGAATTCTGGGAAGAGAGTCAGTCTGCAGTCATCACCCAGACACAGAGCAAGGAAGATGTAACTGCCTCACCGAAAAAGGTACCAAAGCATGTAGCTAACATAGATAAAAATTATGGACTAATATAAGTTATGGGAGTTAATAAGAAGCCTGCACTACTAGGCCAATCAGTTTATAACTAATGTAGACCTCTGTGTGTTTTCTTTGGGACTTAACGACTGTGGAAACCGGGCAGAACAGAAACCTCAGTCAACATGTGGGTAAGCCTACTGCAGGTCCACTCTGCCCAGGAGGTTCTCCTGAACCTTTTCCCCACCCACAAGCAGTCAGAGCTAGCTCCTGGAGAGAAGCAGGGAATATATTCAAGGCACAGTGTCCAGCATCCCATAGTAAAACAGGGCCCGAAATGCCCACAGGAGGGAAGATACAATGGTTGGAGCTACAGCTAGGAGTGATCAGCTTTGGGGTTCACAGCAGGTGGCATCTTTGTCTTGCTGGCTCAGGGAACAACAAGGGAGGTTTCAGCATGGAGAATGAGTGGCAGACCACACAAATCCACAGACTCCCATTCCCACTGCAGCTCTAGGGTCCTCTAGCCCTGCCCCCAGCACTCATCTGATGCTTATACTACCCTATCCATGCCCTGCAAAGGGTTCTTCCAATGATAGCTACTAAATGCATCTCGTAGCGAAGTGTGTATTTCAGGCCAATTGGGTGGGATACAGTGGCCTCAATCTCCAGGATCTAGGCATCCCACCCCAATATAGAACATGGCATTACCAGCTCTGCTTGCCCCAACTTAGCCCCACTGCCCAGTCCCCACTTACAGGTGTCCATGGTTACAAGAGAAATACACTCTGAAGCTTAAAGCCCTTATGCTAGCAGCAGCTGCCTATTCCTTCCCACAGAGAAGAAAAAGGTACTGATTAGACTCCAATGTGATTACCTTGTGTCCATCACTGAGCTCTGGGGAAGGTGGGTGGGGCTTTGGTTTCTTGTCCTCCCTGGGAACTGGTGGATTGATCATCCTCTCTTGTACCAAGCAGGCAAAACAGAGAGACCAGCTGACATTTCTATGTGCAGAGCCTTCACTACCCAGACTCCTGCGTTCTACACACATCCCTCAACACATGCACGATTCCAGGCATAGTCAGGCATGCACTACAGGATGCCAGCCGAGTGGGGATGCAAGCAATGAATAAAGAGTATGTTAAGTAAGTAATGTCATAAGCAAAGCACTGGGTATGCACCTAGAACCACCAGCAGCTTTAGCTCCAAGAGGGAAGCCAAGTGGGACCTTGGAGAAAGAAAGGGCATTAGCACCAAATTTTATGGGTAAATAAACACAGATGCCCCCAGGCCTCTGGAAAATGCCCAACTCTATCAAATCACACTATCTGAGCCTTGGTTTCAGTGGCCAGCTGCAGCACATACAACCACAAGGTCAGGGGCAGAACTTTTTCTGGGCAAGCTTCAGTTTACTGGAGCCCAGGTCTGTAAGATCCACATGGCATCAGGACTCATGAAGGGGTATTGTCAGCCAGGATCACACACTGGAGCCACGGACCAGTCTCCAGGTGGGTGTTTGTAGTAGCTTTTCATTTTGTAGTTTAATAAATAAAGCTTGATTGAAGATCAGAAAATAAAACAGCCACACTGGTCAGCCTTTCAGACCAGGCAATTGTAACACACACCTTTAATTCCAGTAGCCACACTAGTTGCCATAGAAATCAGGTGGTGAAAGCCTTTAATCCCAGTGGTGCACACCTTTAATCCCAGCCCTAGAGAAGTTTATAAAATGGGAGGAGACAGCTCTCAGACACAGTCTCATTCTGAGATTACTGGAGACAGAATCGCCATTTCGGACTGAGGTCGAGGGAAGAGCTAGTGGCTGGATGCTTTGCTTTTCGGATCTTCAGGTTGACTGAAATTTCTATCTCTGAGCTTTTATTAATCATGCTTTAGGTGTTCTTGCCCTGGGGTGCCATCAGGATTCAGCTTCTCCTGTCTGAGGACCAGGCTCTGGCCCCATAGTAGGTGATGTCAAGCAACCAAAATGACAAAAGGAATCTCCATATGGGCCATGGGGGACGCCACTGCAGAGTAGAGCCATGGGCACATTAGAATAGGAACCCAAAGTCAGCAATGCCTTGGGCCACACTGAGATAGTAACAAGGTTGCTAACACAGGTCAGGATGATACTGAATCCTCAGAGGATACTTCGTGGGCACAATGGGTAACTGTGACAGTAGGTCCTCCTCTTGACTCAACCTAGCCTCATGATACTCTCCAAGAAAGCTCCATACAGCTTCCTAGCATACAAGCAGGACCTCTTGGTCTGGGTTGGTGCCAACCTGTAGGTATGGTAGAGTAAGATGGGAGGGGACCAGGTATGTGATAGAGAACACAGTCTCTAAGCACAGTCATTACAGATTGGGCAGAGATTTGAAGAGAAAAACATGATTGCCTCAGCTTTTATCTCCGGGAGCTCATATAACCAAACCAATCACATGGAGGGGCTCCAGCTTAGCAGCTCATCCCTCATGTGTAAGGCTGGAAGCCTGGGATCAGGTTTGGGTGAACTGATTCCTCCGGAGACCTCTTCTCCACACATGTGAATGGTGGCTTCTTCATGTGGCCTCCTAGGGTCACACTTCTGTGTCTGCCTTCTTTATAAGGATGTGTCATGCTGGATAAGGGTCCCCCAATAACTTCAAGCCCTGTCTCCAAAGACAGACATGTTCTGGGTGAGGTCCTAGAGCTGACTTGAGGACACAGATATGCCAAAATAAACCTGTCTTTCCTCCAAGCAGGGTGTAGCTGATTCAGGAATGGTACCTGGGGTCTCCAAGTTTCAGGCCTTACCTGAACCCCATCACTGTGTGCTCCCAGAGGAAGAGGATCTGGACGAGCCCATGAGAAGCCAGACTGTGTTCCATACCCCACTGCCTGCTAAGTTCTGAAGTGCTGACAAGTTCAAACCTCAGTCTTCCATTGCTCTCCCATCAGCATCCAAAGCCCCTTGAGTGTAGGCCACATGCAATAAGCGGGAGAATTCTATTATTGAATTAACTATTTATCGATTTATAATTCAAAAGACGTATATGCAGCTGTTAACAAAGATTCCAGACAGACTTGTGAGGCCCCAGGGAATTCCCTCCTGTGAATCCTCCCCAGATATAAAGTGAGGAGGTAGGCATGGGAGTACCAGCCCCTCCCACATACCCTTACCCTGGTTAGCCCTACAGAAGCCAGTCTGTGGAATCCAGCCAGAGATGTGTCCCTGCTTCATTGCTCTGTATCCCCATCCTGCCTCCCAGGGCTGAAGGACTCCATCATCAGTGGCAACATCTGTGGCACTCCTTCAGCTTTGACAGGTAGATGTCTAGGGTCTGAACCAAGCTACCCAAAATGGCTGATGCTGTTGAGCACTGGCCATGACCAGTGCCAGGTACACAGCTTATACATATTACCTCGTTTGTGCCTTCTTAAAAATAGAGCTATGTCTCATTATTGAGAGCAATTTGCTGTATTCACAACAAAATTGAAAGGAGCAAGACAAGTATCCAGATCCTTACCACATGTAGTCTCTGGCTCTAACCACAACCCAGGACAATCACAATTGCTTACTGTGCCTTGATACTTTGTAGCATTGTTATGTTATATTGTTGCCACAGTAGTTCCATTAGTACACAGTTACACTGTTGTATTATATAGTTACAGTGTTGTGAGCACAACGTTACATTGTCACAAGTACACAGTAAAACAGGGTTATTGCCTAGAATTCACATTTCACATCAAGGTCTCAGTGTGGGACATACGATGAGTTTTCACACACGTGCAATAGTATACATCCATTGTAGCTTCAAAAATGTGTTTCAGAGCCCTCAAAATCCCCTGGGCCCCTAGACCTAATCACCAGTTCCTTTATGATCAGTTTCACCTCTAGCAGAATGTTCTGCTGCTGAGATCACAGGCTTCTATGATCTCTGTGACAACTTCTATCACTGTTGCAAGCATTGGAGACTGTAAGCAGGTATTTCCACTGTGCCTGCTTTACAGATGTGGAAATAAGAGGGTCTCTCAAACACCACCATCATGGGAGCCAGCTAGATTCCAGTCCTGACCACTTTACTGTCCAGTGGCCTCTGAGTGGCGTGGGTGAGACTGGCCCACATAAAGGCTCTGGGCATATGGCCTGGCTGGACACAACTCTGTTCTGGGCAGAGAGGCTCTGACTGCAGCTCTCAGAGTGAAAGTCTGACCCCGATTCCATCTCAGTCACTCGAAGAAGCCAGCACAGCCATCAGCAAAGTACTGTAAAAGAAACGGTGGGGTTTCCGCAGCCCCACCCTGCAACACGGTGCAGCACACTATAAATAATCACTGTTTTAAGACTCCATGTCGAGACCCTAATGGCATTACTAGGGCACAGGGATTAAGCCCAGGAAGATAATTACCAGCACATCAGACTCCAAACCACAATCACACCTATTAAAATGACACGCTAGGGAAATCCCCGGGATTATGTGAGGGCTGTCCCCAGTAGAGTGCCTCTCTCCACAGAGATAAGCATCCCAGGCCGCCCTACCCACAACTGGATAATCATCTCTCGGGGCAGGGAACTCACCCTGAGAACAAGTGGAACATCTTCTTTAAGGACTCATGTCTCTGCTGGGATTCAAGGACCACAAAACTGTCCCCACATCAAAGCACACATGGTTCCCCAGGGTGGAGGTGTCTGGCCCTTCCCAGCTCTGTCCTTGGGGTCCTCTCTGAGAACTTGGGGACTCATCTGTGAGCTGCTTTCAGGGAGAAAGAGTGCTTCCCACTCAGCTCCCGAGGATTACGGTTAGAGATATGGGTTTATAAACTCACCCTGATGAGTTTGGGTTTGGGTGGAGGGCAGCAGTTGTGACATTTGGGAAAGTATTAGAAAGATTTCAAAGGACCTTGTATAGAGGTACGAGTGGGATTTGGGTACTGTAAGGAAACAAGGATACTAGGGACCAGTACTAGAGACTCAGGTCCCTGGGTCTAGTGGAGAGAAGAGAGAGGACTTTCAGAGAGGACACAGAATCCTAGGAGTCTCCATAGGATGAACACAGTTGGTCTACAAGCATCTGTGAGGGAAGCAGGTAAAAGAAGCCCTGGCCACTCTCCTCCACCCTTGGGTTTCCTGTCTGTCCTCTGCAGAAAGTCTAACCATAAGGCAGAGGACAGAGCTGGGCTAATCTCAGCTCTCAGGAGGTAGAGGCAGGCAGATCTCTGTGAGTTCAAGGCCAGCCTGGTCTACAAGAGCTAGTTCCAGGATTGACTCCAAAGCTACAGAGAAACCCTGTCTTGAAAAACCGAAAGAAAAAAAAAATAAGGCAGAGGATAGTTGCAGCATGAAGCCTGAAAGTCGGCCTCCTGGAAACACGGAGCCTGCTAGTAGAGGAAGAGACAGTTCCCCTCACCACCTACCGTGGCAGCGCCTCATGAGCTTCAGTGGCCCTGCCACCATCATGATGTATGGGGCTCACCAGCAACCAACAATGTGTGCCCAGCCATGCAGACAGATGTGGGATTTCCCTCTGTATGCTGTGAATACCATTAATGAATAAAGAAACTGCTTTGGACCTATAGCAGGGCAGAAGTTAGGTAGGTGGGGGAGGAGCTAAACTGAATGCTGGGAGAGAGAAGGGCAGAGCAAGAGAGAAGCCATGAAGCCACCAAAGACAGATGCTGGGAACTTTAGCCGGTAAACCACTGTCACGTGGTGATATACAGAGTAATAGAAATTGGTTAAATTAATATGTAAGAGATTAGCCAATAAAAATCTAGAGCTAATGGGCCAAGCAGTGATTTAATTAATACAGTTTCTGTGTGATTATTTCTGGGCTAAGCAGCTGGAAACCAACAAGCAACTCTTCTCCAACAGCAGACTGCAACCCCAACTTTCACCAAATCTGAGGCTTTTGGCCAAGCATCATAAGTGGGATGCTTATGCTGGGTCCCTCCACTTGGGTTCCAGCTCATCAAGCCTGGGGTGGAGACTGACATTCTACCCAATGAACATAGACCCAGAAGCCACAGAATAAAGATTCTGTGGACCAAAACCTCTACCACTGTGGAGGATTGACTACTGTAGGGTTCTTATGCCACCAACCACCAGAAGAAAGACAGGGCACCAAACAGCACCAATCTCTACCATACAAACAAGAGGCCTAGGTACCCAGCCTTGTCCCTGGCCTGAAGAAATGATGGCTGAATGAATGAATGTGTAGGTGAAATAGCACAGGATTGTGCAAATGAACACTGTGAGGGCTCTCCCTTCTTGCTTTTTGTATTAACTACTTTTGATAAAACACTACAGCAGAAGGCAACCTCAGGAAGAGAGTTTATTTTGGTTTGTAGTTCCATTGGCAGGGGGAGTACCACCACAGGGGTCAAGGGGGGGCAGGAGCAGGAAACAGAGGGATAGCATGTCAGACAGCAAGGGAGATGTAGAGAGTGAGCTGAAGGTAGAGTAAGGATTTAAACTCTCAGTCTGCTCCCAGTGATGCTCTTTCTCCAGCAAGTCTCCACCTTCCCACATGGCACCACCAGCTGAGAACTAAGAGTTCAAATACATGAGCCTAAGGTAGACATTTCTCATTCAACTATCACACTCTCCAAAGTCCAGGTAGGGTTGGTAGCTTGGACACAAGCCAGTCTGCTAGAGAAAGGTTTGAGCCTTTCCGTGATCACAGCCAGTGACAGTGATGACACATCCTGCTATGATAGTCTATCGTCATTTTGGTAACAAATGTCCCCAAAGGCTCGGGTGTTGGAGGCTGGGTCCCCAGATGATGGTACTTCTGAGTGTGAAGGGTCATTCCTGCAATGGGTCACTGGGCAGTAGGGCTTGGTTAGAGGAAGCCCTTGGAGAGACCCTCCTCTTCCTCTGCTTCTTAGCCACCACATAGTGAGCATCCTTCCTGCACCACACCCTTCCACCATGACGTTCTGCCCCAGTGCACACAGGCCCAGAAGCAACAGAATCAAGGCCCTGTGGACTGAAACCTCCACCAGAGTGGCCAAGACAAACCTTCTTCAAGTTTCTGTCTCAGGTGTCTTGTGACAGCAACAGGAAGCTGACTAGAATACAGCTAAAGAACGGAGCATTGCCAAGAAGCCTGCAGGTCATCGAGGGAAGGGTCTTGTTCAACACAGTTTTCTCCTTTTGTATTTGAGCACATAAGTACATGTGTCCGTGGGTAGCACATATGTGTGTGTGCATGTAAAGGCCAGAGGTCAACCTCAAGCATCATTCCCTAGGAGTCATTTACCTTACTTTTTGCTTTGTTGTTGTTGTTGCTGTTGAACAGGGTCTCTCCCTGGCTGGGGCTTGCCTAGCCCAACACTGAACCAGTGAACCCCGGGGATCTGCCTGTTTCTGACTCATCAGCACTGAGATCATGCTGCCACACCCAACACATTTACATGGGTTCTGTGCACTGACACAAGAGTCTGGCACTGACCCTTGCACAGCACTTTACTGACAGCAGCCTCTGTTGATTCAGGTTTCTGTCCTGTCTGGTTCCCACAATTGTTAAGTCCCAAAAAATTACACAGAGGTCTACATTAACTATAAACTGATTGGCCCATTAGCTCAGGCTTCTTGTTAACTCTTATAACTTATATTAGCCCATTATTCTTGTCTATGCTAGTCACATGGCTCAGTACCTTTTTCAGCGAGGCAGTCACATCTTGCTTCTTCTGTGGCTGGGCCAGGACTGTGTCCTCTTCCCAGAATTTTCCAGTTCTCATTGACCCGCCTCTACTTCCTGTCTAGTTGTCCTGCCTATACTTCCTGCCTGGCTACTGACCAATCAGTGTTTATTTAAAATATAATTGACAGAATAAAGACCATGGTCCCACACCAAGCCTCCCCAGACATGGAGCTGCCTTCTTACAGAGAACATCAACCAGGATTTCACAAGGAGGGTCCAGGGTCACACACAAATGTTCCCCAGTACACATAAGCATGCTTGCCTGGTTTCTTCCTTATTGTGCCTAGAATACAGAAGTGCACATCTCCACTCTGGGGCCTCTCATGAAATCAGTTCACCCTCCTCAGTGTGTCTTTTCTATTCCTGATCAGTAACCAACAAGGCATGTAAGGTCACAACCTCTTATTTCTTTCCAGTCTGCAGATCTGAATCTCAGGCAGCACCAGGAACACTAAGTGAAGTTAGTGCCGTGACTGATGCTCCTACCTTGATACTTGTGTCTAGTGGGTACTTGGGGCCATGTTTGTTGAATGAGCACACGAGGGCAGGTATCTATGTAAATGGTTGGTCTGGATGGCCAGAAGATGGGTTTCTGCCTTCTTATCACCTGCCCACAACTTCCCAGTGAGAAGAGCAGGCACAGATACCTAGCCCTTCTGCTTGCTACATGAGGACTGGACATAATGCAGATGCCCAGTCCCTCCTGTCATTGCCTAGGGAGCCAGTCCTATGCTGGTAGGCATGGGGCAACTTGGAATCCAGACACAAGTTGAGTTCAGCTGGAAAGGGAGGTGTGAAGGGAGCCAATCCTGTAGAACCCTGAAGATCCACCCATGCTCTCATGAACCCTGGCCATGGAGCTTGACAGAGATCATGCAACACTCAGAGTCTGGAATGCCAAGGCTGGATAGGTGTCTTCTTGTAGTTCCCTGTTCCTGTGACACCAGGGTAGGGCCACTCCCTTCTATCCAATCTTGTGGCATTCACCCTGTCCTGTAATCCCACAAACAGCCCTTTGACATCTTCCTCAGAAAGACATCAACCATTGCCCAGCAACCCCTCCACTGTTTATGTGGTCCTTCTCTTGGACTCCACTCCTCTGCTCAGACACACAGACAACTGTCTCCTCATGGTCCCAGGAGTATCTGAGAACCAGATGGTGAAGTTGGGTTCTGTAGCATTCTGTCTTACTGGGATCTTGGTCAATAAAAATCTCTATGCTGTGATATCACAGTTATAATGTCAGATCTCCCCAGCTGTGGAGCCGCCTTCTTAGAGAGCATCATCAGCCAGGATCTCACGAGGAGCATCTAGTGATACACACCAAACTTCCCAATGCCCATGTGCATGCTTGCCTGGACTCGTCCTTACTGTGCCTGGAATAGAGGCATGCAGACACCTGTGTAGACAGTAATTAATCCTTCTGGAACAAGTGCTGCAGGGCCAAGCAGTGGCTCACCTGGACTACAGCTGTCTTTTACAATGGTGGCCACGGAGGTGGGGTGGGCTGCCTCAGATTGCCCTGAGAACCTACAGGAGGGTGAGAAGGGCTCCGGTTACAGTCACAGAACTGGGGAACCATGGTGGTGGCCCTGCAATAATCTCATTTCTTTTAGCCCCAGGGACAGAAACACTGAAAACAAAACCTGAATGTAATCACATCGAGTGTGGAAACAGAACAAACTGAACTCTGGGGTTTGTCAAGCCCTTCGCACAAGTGGGCGCTCTTGAGAAGGATCTGGCTTCAGGATGTGGAACACGTGGGGGAATAGACAGAGGCAGAGATAGGATTCTGGGTCCTGTATCATTTCTCTGAGGCCCTCTTGCCAGAGATGTCCCCTCAAATGGGAGCCACCAGCCTCACTTCCTCCGGGACACTGTAAATCTCATCTGGGCAGTGGCCACATGGGAGGTTCCCACTCTCAAAGCCATCCAGCCACTGATTCAGGAAATAGCACAAATGCTAAAAGATGGCTGGCTGTCCATTCTTCAGGCTTGGGGAGCCACACGGGGGAGATTTGGGAATCGCTATGGACTAGGACACATTTGACACATCTGGCTCATTTGAGGTCACCACTGGGGTTTGCTCAGCAGACAGAATGGGCCTGCTCCACTGGCTGATAGAACAAAAAGGAACCCGGTGGAGCTGGGTGATTGTTTGACAGGCACAGGTACCTAGCCCTTCTTCAGTGGCCAGCAGTCAAGTTCTCAGAGGCCATGTTCCCTGAGCCAACAAGAGGATGTGACCTGATGGATGTGACTGTGCGGGGCCTTTGCAGGAACACCCTGCACTGTGCTGTGTCCAGCAGCGTCCCCCACCCCCGCCGCAGATACACCTGCCTGGAGAAAGAGAACTAACCACAGGCAAGGAGTACCAGTCTCCCAGATGACACTGTGTGCATTCCACAGACTAGAACTGTGCCAAAGGCCACCCTATCCTAGACTTTGCAGCTGCCGCTATCATGACTCCCATAGGTCAGAGGGCCTGATAGAGCACACATCATCCTCTCACTGTCCTGGAGTTGGGGAGTCAGTCATCAGTCTCATTGAGCCACACCGAGGAGTCAACAGGGCCACAGTCCTTCCAGAGGCTTCCAGGCAAAACACTTTCCTGGATGTTCCTGACTTTTGGTGGCTGGTGGCATCTTTAATTTCTTCTGGAAATGGGACTCCCTGGGATCTCCATATCACAAGACTGTTTCCCCTAGTTTCATATTCATTCTCTCTCTCTCTCTCTCTCTCTCTCTCTCTCTCTCTCTCTCTCTCTCTCTCTCCCCGTCCCTCCCTCCCTCTCCATCTTTCTCTCTCTCCTACCCCACCCCTCCTTCTCTTCCTCACTCCCTCCTTCCCTCCCTCTCTCTCTCTTTCTGCCTCTGTCTCTATCTTTCTCTCTCTCTCCCACCCCACCCCTCCCTCTTTCTCTCCCTCCCTATCCCTCTCCTCTCCATCTTCTGAAAGGAGACCCAGCACCTGAGTGAGGACATCAGTGGACATTCCACAGTGTTCCTCTCACCCCCTGGACACAAGATGACCCTGGACACAGGAAGATAAGCATGGTGGCATCAGTCCATAATCACAGCACTGAGGTGGCTGTGGACAGTGTAAGAGCTCAATGAAATGCTAGTGAACCACGTAGCTCAGATTTCAGACTCTCCAGACAACCTTCCCACACCCTCGCTGCTGCTATACTCTTACGACTTACGACAAAAGACCGAAACAGACTGGCTTCAGAGAGCATCCCAGATCTTTTTCTGTCCCCATCCAAAAGGAAGTACAATGGGCTGAGGCTCTAACTAGGAAAGACCCGAAAAGCAAGGGCCACTAGGGTCACCAGACAAGGGTCACCAGGGTCACGTATTCACCTTGTCTGATAGAGGGGCAGCCTGAAGTATAGACGTGCCACAGCTAAGAGAGGAACTGTGGGGTGGCCTGTATAACTCAGGACTTAGAGGTAGTAGCTCAGATGGACTCAGGGTAGGAATGGGGTGTTTTCAGGAAACATCTATGGCCTAGAGGAACTTCTAATATCCACAGATTCTGTAGACAAAATCACATAGCAGCAGCCCTGTCCTTTATCCCCAGTTACACTGTGCTGTCAGGGCAATGGGGGCTGTCACCAGTGGAGCTGTGTCTGTCAATAAGATGTCTTCAAGTCTAAATGTCAGAACCTATAAAAGAGACTTACTCTGAAACGGGGTCTCTACAAATGCAATCAAGTTAAAAGGGGGTGGTTAAGGTGGGTTCTAATTTAATGACTCATGTGATCCCGAGAGAACCCTAAAGGGAGACAGTGACCTGGGGGAAGTGGTGTGATGGCACAGGCAGAGACCGGAGTGATGTAGCCACGACCTGGGGCTCCGGGAGCCTTCCAAGGAAGAGCCTTATTCACAACTCCATCTTGGCCTTCCAGCCTCCAGACTTCTGCATCTCTGGTTCACGTAGATCATGGGCAATTATTCCAGCAGCACATGAATTGCTCTGCACAGACTTAGCCATGAGAGCAAACTCTATACAGGGAAAACCCAATCTCCACCATAACCTCAGACTCACCTGCCGAAGCAGAAATCACCCTAGGCCCTCTGGTGGCAGCCTCTGGGATTTGTGTCACCCATAGCAATTGGGTTTATGGTGCTAGATCCTGGTGGCCATAGATGGCAGTGAGCTTCCTCTTAAGATCTGGACTTGCCCTGAGCAGTGTCAAAACACATAGAAGGATGTCAGGCCTCCTTCGCCACTGTGTGTCAGCATAACATTGCTATGTTAACAATGCCAGGGTAAGCTGCAGCGAGACCCACATAGCGCGGCTGGGAAGCTCTGCCGTTTACTGTTACCTGTCAGTGTAGGAGGGACCCAGTTATAGCACGGCAACAACAGGGTAATTCTGCCAGAAAGCCAGTCCTCCTGCTATGGTCTGTGTCATGAAGAACAAGATGAGGCTCTGCTCCTCTTGCGGCCAGACGGGACAGGTCCCAAACTCCCTCCCAGTCTAGCTATAGAATCATTTTTTCTCACTTCCCTTGAGACTCTTGCTTCCTTTCCCCATGGCTTTAGAATCTGAAGTTTATGAAACTTAGTTCCTGGGAGGGAGGAATGCTTCCACCCATGGCATGGCTGTGGTTATGCAGAAATGGAAGCCAAAGCCAGCAAGTGCCCACTAGGTAACTGTGTTCTCAGCTAGCAGGCAGAGTAGGTGGATACATCCAGGACAGACAGGTCCTTGCTATATTGGTGTGAGAATGCAGCTGACATCCAGGGTGTCTCCAGTGTGCTGCCTGGTCCTCTCTAGGAGACTTGCAGCATGAGGAAGGAAGAAATAGCAGGACTAGCAAGGACTCAGACCCATCTGCAAAGACCCTTTGGAGAGACCCAAAGGGTCATGAACTCCAGCCAGCCCAGATGCTGGTGGAAGCAAACAAGGCATAAGGACGTCAGAGTACATATGGATGCACACACAGCCAGCTCTAGAATGTGAGACCATATCTGCCATGCGTATGTTATACATTTTTATGCCAGAGTATATGTGTGGACATGTGCACATGTGTGTGCAGGTGTGTGAGGGGGTATGCATGCATGTGTACATTGCTGTGTTTTATACACTGGTTTGTGTACTGTGTATACACATATGTGTACACATGTGTATGGTGAGCTTGTTCTTATGTGTGTGCATACATGTGTGTGCATGTGCTTATATGTAAAAGTGTGCACAAATATGCCAACACACAAATGCACACACATTTGCATGTTCATGTTCAAAGGCGAGCATGGTTCTCTCTTCCTCCCCATGTCTGTGGCTCTGGAATTTCACAAGTAGAATGTTAGCCACAGTTTAATGTAACAGTTTAATCTGCACATTACAGAACATCCGAACAGCGTCAGACCTGACCCTGGAGAGAAACCAGCTCTGCCCCACGACAATTCTGTGACACCATCAGGAAGTGAACGCTCTGACTGTCATCATTCATCTCCCCTTTGCCTGAAGAGAGAAAAGGTATGTTTGCCTCACAATGGCCCATTGTGTTTCCCAGGGCAGAGGTGTGAACCGGATGCTGCAGCCATGGCTGGCAACTGGCACACGTGTGTGCGCCACACCGGGAGGCAGTCTGAGCCCATCAAGGCCTGGTGTCTCCATCCCAAGTCACCCTCACTTCTTTGAGGTGCTTCTCACTGAAGGCTCCCCTTGAGTCCTCTGATGGTATGAGGAGCAGGGATGCTGGGTCTGGGAGAAGGGCTGTTTGCTTTGGCTCCTCTGGTTTGACTCCCGACATGGGACTCATCCTCGGTAACTGCAAGTCACTCAAACCTCTAACATTCAACATTTGCAAGACCAGCCACAAGAGAACCCCTCTCAGGAGGCGAGCCAGAATGGGAGGCTGTCCTCAGACTAGGCACAGTAACCCTACTGTCAGCTGGTGTCTGACCCCATTCCCGTTATCCCAGGCTTCTGAATTCTCCGATGACTGCTCAGCTCCCAGTTCTCCTGAGATTTTTGCCTTTGCTGAAACCCACCCATCGAGGTCCTGGTCTGGATTGTGCTCTCAGGACCCTGGTGTTCCTTTGGGTCTGGCACAGTTGTCACTGGTTCTAGTAGGCCACTATTTTTTTTTCAAGTAGATAGTTAGAAACCCTGATAGGTCTGCAATGGTGGGATGGGGATAACTAAGGAGTCTTCCGCCTCACTGCACCCACAGTTTCCAAAAACCCCAATGCAGTTCAATTCATGCAGCCTCTGGGGACTAGTGTGTGCTGAACCATGTCCCCACGTTGGTATGCAGAGGCCCTGACCTTATTCGAAAGTAGGGTGTTGGCAGGTATGACTAGGATGGCTAGGCTCACACTGTAAGATAAAAAGGGGGTATCTGAGCTGCGTGGTTATAGTGCACACCTTTAATTCCAGCACTCAAGAACGGAGCCAGGAGGATGTCTGTTTAGAAGTTAGCAAGTTCCAGATTAGCCGGGGCACACAGAAAAACTCTGTCTCAAAAAACAATAAAATAAAACAAACAAAAAAGGGAGGGGTAATCTGCCCACAGGGAGGCCATGCAGGGAGAGATGCAGACATGGGTGAGGCTGCCACAGTCCAGACTACACCAGACACCTGAAGTCCAGAAGGTTTGAGAGCAGACTTCGTAACACAGACTACAGGAGGCCAGCCGCAAGTCTGAAAGGCAAGAAATGTCCGTTACCTGCACTTTGCTGCTGCGGTCCCATTATGCAGACACAGCACCCTTGCCAGGTCACTCAGTGTGGCTCACTGTCACTTCCATACCCAGCGTCACGCATGGTAAGCAAGCATTCTGGCATGGCTGGGGTGTGGAAGTGGCCTGAGGAGAGAGGTGGCACCTTTGCTAACACTATGCTTGCCAAGGTGAGGGTCTGAGTGAACAGAGACCTCACTGGAGATCAGAGCAAGGCATCACCACGATGCTCCGCCATTCAGAGGAGGAGGAGCCCTGTGCTGGTGTCTACACCCAGGCCTGAATCTCTACCAATGCAGAGGAGCCGTGGGGCTGGGAGGATCGGACACTGAGCTGGGCTCTGCTCTCCAGGGCCATCTCCTTACCACCCCTCCTGCTGAAACAACAGCAACAGAAAGGACAGTTTTAGAGACGGAGTGTTCCCTCACTGGAGACATCCTGAATAATTTATTAACCTTTAAATAGCACCCAGTGTCTACAGAGAAAGAACTATGAAACTTAATAACAGGCAGAGGACAATGAGAAAGGCACACACGGCCCGGAAAACAGGCAAGAGTACTGCTCAGAGTAACATAGCTGCTACACCAAATTCCCCATCTTGCCTCTGCCGGGTTTAGGTTGGACCTCTGGCCACCACTCCATGACAGGAAGCTGTGTTCTCCAGAGTCAACAGAGAACTAGCCAGGGCCTGAGACCAAGGGTGGGTCCAGGTGGGTCCAGGTGGGTTCCTGCTGAGCTACATACGACCTAGTGGGACACTCTAGATCCCTGTCACCAGAGATGGAAAAGTCAGGTCTGTCCAGTGACCTTGAGTGGGGCTTTTCACTTCCTCGAGTGGACAGGGAAGGAAGGCCAGCCCGAGATCTAATGAGTAGGCTCTTCTTAGGTCTTTGCCCAGTCTAAGACAGTTGAGTATCTGGATAGCACAAAGACACCATCGAGTTCCTGAGTCAACACTGTTCACAGACCAGCAGAGTGGAAGATCATTGGTGTGTATGTGCGTGCGTGCGTGCGTGTGTGTGTGTGTGTGTGTTTGTGTGTATGTGTATCTGTGTATGTGTCTGTGTATCTGTGTATGTGTGTGTATCTGTGTACATGTGTGTGTGAGACCAGTGTGTATTGTGTCATCTGTGTGCATTCATGTGTCAAGTATATTCTTGTTCTTAAACGTGGATTTGTGTTCGCATACATGTATCAGGTATGTATATGCATCTAGGTGGAGTGTCTTTGTAGGCGTTTATACATGTATATGGATGCATCACGTATGTATGTCTGTGCACATGTGGGGTATGCTGGTGTACGTTCACTAATGTGTGTTACATGTGTGCTACGTGTCTTGTAGGTGCCTGCACACATTCCCTGACATATGCTGCATGTGCATGCATGTGTCCGTGTACTCCTATGCAGTGTGTATTCTTGTGTCTGTCTGCTTGGTGGGTGTGTACCTGTATGTCTATGCTCTATGACTGTCAGATGAAAGAAACGTCAGACTCTCTCTGGCTCTTCACCTGTTTCCCCGTTTAAGACTGTTCTGCTGTCTTGTCCAACAGGGGCTAGCAGGATGGTGAAATGGGCTGCATCCTGTCCCTCCGCCCTTCCATCTTAGGGAGATGCTTAATCTATTGGCTGGAATGTCCCATGCTCAGAATCACCACGCCTCCCCAGTATCTTCTCTAGAGTCCTCCTGACATCAAGGGCCAGGGTACCGGAACT
The DNA here is from genome assembly GCF_950005125.1 of Chionomys nivalis. Classification (NCBI taxonomy): domain Eukaryota; kingdom Metazoa; phylum Chordata; class Mammalia; order Rodentia; family Cricetidae; genus Chionomys; species Chionomys nivalis. The sequence continues at coordinate 1,573,897 of NC_080096.1, read as the reverse complement.
GATCAGGATGGCCTCCCAATAGGGAGAAGGACTGACAGAGACCAGACAGGAAGGACACTGGGAGGAAGGGAGGAGACTCACACTCTACTGAGCCTTCAGTGCCTCAGTTCCCCCACTGGACTCCAAAGGTGGCTCTGGATCATCCCAGAGTTACAGGCCAAAGACGGTGTGCGCATTCTCATGGCCAAATCTACCAGAGGCTAACGTGGTCGAGAGAACATGCCCAGAGAGGGACACTCAGGACCATGATCTCTGTACCAGCAGTGACACAGATCCATCTCTCCAAGCCCCCATTCTGAGCTGGGGTCTGGGTGACAAGGAGCCCTGCTGCCTCCAACCGTGGCCAGGTCTCACCTGCCCTTCCCCCACCATCATGCCCCTCTCTACTTTCTGGGACTGTAGCTCTCGGCCTAATTATCTCGAACCTTCTGTTCGAAGACTGCTGTCCTTGCCTGATAAAAACCAGTAACTTTGAAAGCAAACTGGGTCTTAATTTTCCTTGACAGCCCCGCTTGAAGCATGCGGGCCGAGCTGGGGTTTAATTAAATGCACATTCGTATTCCAAACAAATTAAGTACAATTAAGGACTCTGAGTTATGGGTATCTATCACTCCGTGATGTTTTTGTAAAAATTACCCCATCGAGATCAAAGTCAGAGGATCCTTGCCTTAATTGCTTCATTAGGGCGCCGCGCACCAGGCCTCGCAAGCAGCGGCCCCGGTGTCTCTTTGGGAATTACTCAAACGACGGCTTTCGCGGTAATTGCTTCCACATTTTTCTCCTAGAGACGTCCTGGGCTCCACGGATCAAATGCAATAGTAGCCTGAGACGCGCAGCTCCACGCTGGTCCCCCTGCCCGTGGCCACAGCATTTTGATGGTGCATGCCGTTGAGGACCCACTGACCTAGCATGAAAGGGCAACCTTTGCTCCACCACTCTCGTCCTTTATCAGGGAGAGCTGGTGACCAGGGCAGCGCTAGACCTCGGGTCCGCCAGGACAGGTCCTCCACCTTGTCATCTGCCAGCTCAGCAGCCACAGGTTCAGCCCTGGCTTCTCCACAACTGGCTATGACATGAGGTATGTGGTGGAACAACCCTCCCCCCAAAACTCCTAGCCCAAAGCTCCTGGCTTGTGGGAGGCAGGAGGCGGGGAAGGCAGTCCCAGTCAGTCACTGACCTCCGGTTCTAGGACCTCAATGTAGGTTGGATCCCCTCCCCCACTCCAGTGACTGGCAATCTTTTTGAATAACAATCTCCCACAGCTCCATACCCTCCTGGGAACCCTTCCAGAATGAAGAAGGCCTCCCTACTACTTGGAGCAGGGCAGACAGCCTCTACCTCAGGAAAGTGGTCAGCACACCAATGCTGACCCCAGAGGCTATCTTCCAGGCCTGGCTCTGGTTCTGGGTAGACACAGGATGGCTAGACAGTTCAATATGACTGGAACTGGGGCTGCTAGGTTAAAAACAGGACACCACTTCCATGGGAAATTCAGAACTAGTGTTTCTTGAGCGTGTCTCACTGTGTCTTTCTTAAGACATTCAGGAATTGAGACCTGGATCAGACCTATTCTCCGGCCACCGGCAGCAACATGAGCCTGCTGGGAGGAGAGGGGTGGAGACAGGGTTGGTTGGTCTTCCCTGGGGGAGCAAGCTCCCAGGGCTCACCCTGCCTGTTAACTTGAGAGCACTCCCTACTGATCTGTTTTTCTCACTCCAGGGTTCTCCCACTCTGTGAGGTTAAGCATAGCATCTCACCTTGGCTCCTGTATCCAGAGCAGCAAGTGAAACCCACTAACTCGCCTGGGCAGAGTCTGCTCTCTGCCTTTCTGGTACCTCCCTCTACAGAAAAGGGCTGGCCCGGAGGACCTGGTCTCTCTGGTCCGATGGTGTTTCCTAGGGGAAGGACTTCCAGGAACACACCAGCTTGGGTTCCTCTTTAGACTTCACACCACAAACTCTCATCCACAGTACAGAGCCCAGAGCTGGAGGTGATCAGAGAGGAGCCCAGAATCCCAGGAGAGATCACAGCATTCGGTCAAGTCTTCCTTTTTATCAGCGGGGAAACTGCGAGGAAGCATTTGTCCCTAGTCCGACAGACATTTGGTGGCTTTCAGAAACTGCAACATCCCAGCCCAGGATCCTCTTCTTAACCTCCAGGCCCCTTGGCATACCAGAGGGTCTCCAGTGCCCTCCCTCAGTAAGTAGTCTTCTAAGGACCCTGGTGCTATTCAGGGCAAGCCTGGTCACCTCTAGACCCTGCCCCAGGCTATCCTAACCAATAATGTGAAGACCACTGACCACACTGACACCTGGCCAAGGGAGCACTGTACAACGTTAATTCTATCTCAGTGCATACTGAGCACCGTGGGCCGCCTGCCTGATTATAGCAACAGGAGCAAAGCTGCAGGATCTGAGCTTACACCAGAGAGGAAGCTCAGAGTGCCGTGATCAGTCCATTGTGATGTTCAGGTAGAGAGGACGCTGTGAACCTCACTCCCAGGCCAGCAAGTTCTGCGACACTCTAAACACCTAGGCTCTCCCTAGAGCCGTGGAAGACACTGGTTGCACCCACTCCCCACAACCGATGATCCCTCAGTGTTCCCAGTAAGGATGGCCACGATGGGTGGGGAACCTCCCTCAGACCAGCATCTAACCATGGCCACCAGCCAATCCTCCAGGTAGCAGCACTAAGCTCTGATTGTGCCTCCCAGCAAAGGGCCTAGTTAATGTGGCTAAGGAGTCAGAAATGGTCCTTGGAGATAATCCCAGTTGCACAAGATACGCCCACACCTACCCCAGCTAGGAAGGCTACAGGAAATGCCCAGAGGCAAGTACGGGGCCAGCTCTACCAGCCCACTCCAGGCTTTCTAGAGCTTGTGGGACCCCTAAAAACAGCCCACTGCAGGCTCTTATTATTTCCCAGAAAGCACACTTGCCAGGAAGGTGCCCCACTGTATGGCTCAGGATGTGGGAGTCAAAGAGGTAAAGCCGCTATGACTATCACCCAGTAAACGAGGGCTGGGGGGACCTGAATTCAGTCTCAAGTTCAAAATCAAGTCCTCATAGAGAAGAGGTAAAAGTGTCCCCACCTGGGGATACATCTGAGATCCAGGCCAAGACTCCAGGCCAATCTGAACAGTGATGGATGGGGGCGGCCCTGAGAGCCCTGCAGGGCTCATTACCTGCCGCCAGAAGCTGAACTGTAACTGTCTCAGCCAGCACACTCACGGAATATGCATAGCATGACTCCACACCATAAACTTCTAAGTAGAAATCAAAACAGATTCTGAGGGGGGCAGGTAGTTGAGGAAGGCTCCACAGAGAGGCACAGCCATCATAGGCCCTTCTCAGGAAGCTGCCCCCAGTCTTAACACCCAGGATCCATCATGTCCCCCCAACAAACCCAGGGCCAAGTAGGGTTATAGCATGAATACTAATTAGTATTAGTAATAAAACCTCAGAGTCAGCTATCAGGGGGTGAAGGCTAATAATCAGAGAAGCAGAGCAGCCAGCCACTAGAGTGTTCTGACCTCTACCAATGCTCAGACCAAAGGGGCGATCCTGTCCTCAGACTACTCCCTCAGACCACACTGTTCCTCAGACTGCATTGAGCTCTTGTCTCCTCCTGTCTTATATTCTTCTCTCCACCCAGCCAGATCATTCCTTTCTCCACCTCCCTACTGCTGGGATTAAAGGTGTGGGATCCCAAGTGCTGGGATCACCTTTGTGTGAGCTCTGTTTCTCTTTTAGCCTGGATCAATTTCATGTAGCTCAGGGTGGCCTTGAACTAACAGAGATTCGTCTGTCCCCTGAGTCCTGGGATTAAAGGTGTGTGCCACCCCTACCTGGCCTCTAATAGCTTAGCTCTGCACCCTGATCTTCAGGCAAGCTTTATTTGTTAAAAACACAAACCAAATATCACTACATAGAGTCTTGGACAAGACTTTTGTCTCTCCATACCTGTTTCATGAGTCCTGAAACTGAGTTATAACAACCACTAGAAAACCTTGGGTAGGGGGTAGGGGTTCTTTCCCTGTGCTTTGTCATACCCAGATGGCCCCAGGGCAAGAGAGAGGGGGAACCACCAGATAACCCACTAGGACACCAGGGAAGGAGAGAGATTTGGGGCAGAACTAGATCCAGTCTGATGTGCAGGGCTTGCTTGGGGTGTTCACGGAACCAAGGGGAAAGTAGAGGTGGGCATGGGACTGGGGTCTGGGGTAAGTGTAGGAACCAAGGTGTATGGCCCAGGAAACAATCAGTCATGGTCACTGAGCCAGAGGGATGAGATGGGCAAAGCAGACTTGGCAGCTGGCTTTCTAGAGATGATCACCTACCCCTATCCACCTTGCAGGTGTGGATCAGGTGTGACTCCAGGACAGCCCTGGGGCTCCCACAGTGTAACAGGGATAGGTGAGATAGGAGAGGCCCCATGTAGACAAGGGGAAGTCATAAGGCTTCTCACCTGTGCCCCCATTTGAGGGGGCTTAGTCCTGAGTAGACAGGACCTATCAGGACATCCACTGAAAAGAGGCTGGAGACCAAAACAGACGCACGAAGGCATTAGGGCAAGGCTTGCTCCTGTCCTCCAGCGGACAGTGCTCTGAAGTGCCCACCTGCTCTCCAGGTGACAGACACACACACCTGCGATCCCAGCTACTAGGGAGATGGAGCAGGAGACTCCAAAGGTCAAGACCTGCCTAGGTACAAAGCCAGTTCAACTTAGTGAGATCCTGTGCCAAAATTAAAGTCAATGAGCACTGTGTAGTATAGTGTCTGCCTAGGGTGCACTACATTCCAGATTAGAGGCTCTGTACTGCCAAAATTACAACTTAAAAAAAATCAAAGGTAGCTGTGAATACACAGGAAGTTCATCTGCCCACTGCCTCCAAGGAAGCACCTGGAATAAGGCCTCAGGGCATTGGTGGGGTGGCAGGTGGTTTCCATGGTTACTTATTAGTTTGCTCATTTGCCTCCTGCTAGGTTACAATATTGGGTATACTTTTGTTACCTAGCCCCTGTCCTGTCCAGGTAAGTGTGTAGCTCTCATCCATGGATGGCCCAGGCTCAAGTGTTCAGAGCTGTAGAATGTCTCCCCAGTCCTCTAAGCCCCAGTGGGCTCTTACTGGTGGCTTTACGTACCTGGATTTCTCAGCGGTTCAGAGAAGAAGCTGGGATGGTGGGTAATAGAATAGAGATTCACAAAATACATGTCCACCCTAGTCCAGAGAATGACCATATTTGGAATCAGACTCCCATATATAATTAATTAATAATCTCTGACTTTTCCTTTTTCATTTTATTCTCCTCCCCTCGCCTGATTTTTTCCTTTTTCTACCTTTTCTTTCTTTTTTTTCTTTTCTTTCTTCCTTTTTTTAATTTTGAGAAAATGCCTCACTATGTTGCCAAAGCTAGATTTGGTCTTGAACTTCCAATATAGTCTTGTGTTGGGTCCCAAACAACTGGTGCCCTCTGTGCCACCCAGATCTTAGACAAGAATTTCCGAGGTGAAATCCTCCTGGATTTGGAGTAGCCCTAGTCTGATGTCGGGTGTCGTGTCTAAAGGAAGAGTGTAGCGGACTCTGAGAGGCCAAGAGTGTAGCGGACTCTGAGAGGCCAGTCTGGAGCCATGGAGCCAGAAGCCATGGGACATATAGAGCCATCAGAAGCTGGAAGAGACACTTTTCCCTTGGAGCTGTGGTCTGCCAGAACGGAGGCTCCAGACTGAAATGCTGCTAAAATAAAGGTCTTCTGCCTCATTTGTACCGTGCCACAGCCTCAAGGAACCAGCAAGCAAGTGTCCAGAGTGGCACCTCAGGCTTCCAGGACCCTGTCTCCCTCTGCAGGTTCCCACTGACATCAGGGCCTTCCAGATGCTCCTTAGACCGCAGCCATGTGGTCAACCCCACACAAGTGCAGGAAAGCTCGCCGGACCAAAGCCTTTCCCCAGAAAACAGGCACCCTCAGAATGGGTCCCATGTAAAGATGACCCAGCCAGTCTCACTTGGATGGGGGCAATGCCAGTGACATCATGACAGAGATATAGGCACACCACAGAGTGTTGGCTTCTTTTTTAAAGAATATTTATTTATTTTTATTTTATATGAAGTTTCTGCCTACGTGTATGTCTAAGCAACACAGGCATGCAGTAATCATTGAGGCCAGAAGAGGATGTCAGATTCCTGGAAACTGGAGTTACTGATGGTTCCTGAGAACTGAACCCCCTGTTCTCTACATGAGCAATAAGCAATAAACTCTGAGCTATCTTTCCAGCCATGACTTATTAACAATATGTAATGGGCGGGGGGGGGGGGGGGTAATGCATATGAGTGCAGGTACCTGCAAAGGCCAGAAGGGGGAGTCATATCGCCTGGAGTTAGAACGAGCTGTAAGCTGCCTGGCATGAGTTCTAGGAACTGAACTCCTGTCCACTGCAAGAGCAGAAGGGGCTCTTAACCACTGAGCCATCTCTCCAGTCCCCAGAGTGTTGACTTCTGTGCAAGAGGGGAAAGGGGGGCAGACTGAAAAAGCTATACAGAGCATGGACAACAGGAAGCAAAGGTGACATCCTGTACCCCAGATAGAGTGGACAGGGGACAAAGATGGCGTTGTCCCTCCTAGGACTGGTCAGTGACCAACATGATGAGTAGGACAGGAAGGAGTCAGGCAAAGAGGTTCGACACTGACTCCACACGACACCCCTTGGCTTCTTCTCAAGAGCCTGTGTGGCCCAGGGAGCCCAGTGCCCCTGCCACATCCCAGCCTGTTTCTCCTCTTCACCTCCTGAAAATGCAGCCGCTTCTGAGATCAGCCCCCAGTCCTGTGACACCTTCCCTTTGTCCTCTCCCTCCCCCAGGGCCATCGATTGCAAGTGAAAAGCCAGGAGTCTTGGCTTGACCGCTATTTGTTTTCCATAACGGTACCTTCTCAACCTTGAAACTAGTTTCTGTTTTGAAAATTATCTGACATCTGAAAATAAGCTGATTCCAGGACAAGCGCTGGCCTGTGCACCCAAGACGAGGGGACCACCAGCCAATAAATGAATTCGGGGTCTGCGGAAGCAGAGTCACAGTAGCGATATTCCTTCAGGGCATGATTGGCGCCGCCCCTGCTCAGAAGCCCATGGTGACTCCAGATGCCACAACACTGAGTCTGGCTCTAAGCTTGGACATTTGGAGCAAGCAGCCAAATCCAGCGGCCACTGACCGCTGGAAGCAAACACTAACTCACATAGAAGGACACAGAAAAGGACTCAAATTACAGGACAGAAAGTTCACATGGGCACCAGAAGCCTGTGCCTGTGTTTGTGGAACAGGCAGTCGCATACAAGGGGACATGTGCAAGTCACACATGTATATTCATGCTTGAAATCACAAACATGCCACGTACCTGCCTCAGTAAAAGGAGCTCACACGTGAACCCATATTCCCATCCACACACACAGAACCCCAAGACCACACTCCCAGCAGGGACCTCAGAACCTGGAACATAAACAGCGATATGTTCTGGAATTGCCCAGGTTTAGCCTGAACAGAAGCCATCAGGGACTGACACACAGGAAGAGTTAGCCGAGCCTCAGTGAAGCCCGACCCAGACCTATGGACCTACAGCCCCAGCCAGGCCAGGCTCGGGCTCTACTTCGCACAGGTTCTGAATACACAGCTATCTTGGAAGACTCCTCCCTGCCTCTCTAGATACCAGGACCTTAATGGTTCTGCAGAAGGGGGCAAGGTCCACAGGATACTCAAAAGGCAGTGTACCTCAGACCTCTGAGCTATTTCCTAGCAGGACCCAACTTGAACAAGGCCAGAGCCCCGGTGTGCAGAGAAGGCTCTCACCTAACTCAGAGCAGACAAGGGGCACATGAGTTCCCATGATGGCTCAGCAACACTATACCCAACTCCGGTGATTCCCAGAAGCTGCCCCTGGTAGCCAGGCGAGGAACCCTTGAAACACAAGAGTATGCCCCCACCACATCCTCGTGCATTCACCTCGCCGAGCACGGGCTAGTGCCCATTTGCTATTTTAAGGCCATTGGTGCCTTGACTGAACCACTCAGTGTCACCAGGAGCCAGGTGGGGGGAGGAGGGCAGAACCTTCAGAACTAATGTCAATTTTCTGCATCAAATATTTTGATAATTAAACAAAGCTGATCAAGAGAGGCAAGCAGCACGGCTCCGGAGCTCAGGAAGCAGAGCCCATTAAATAGAGGGGCCAGAAAGCGCCTGAGGCGGCAGCCCCAGATTAATGGCTTGGCGGTAATAGATTTTCCCAAGCTCAGTCGCACGGGGCAGCGTGGGGGCAGGAGGGGCTCCGGTGTGCGAGAAGGCCAGTCAGGAAGCAGGGACAGTAAATCAAGGTACCCACAGCAGATGTGGGGCTGGCTGTGGGCAGTGACCCGCCCATCCTAGCCTGAATGTTCCTCCTCTGGGGTGTGACAGGCACTCTAGGGCTCAGGGTGGCCCTGGAGACCCACAAGAGGTCTGTCCTGCATTTTGCATTTGCAGCACAAGTGGGCCTGTGTGGATAACCCTCCCCCTGCTGGGTTCTATTCCTCGACAAGGCGTGCACCACACAAAACCGGGAAAGTGTGCTGGGCAACAACCCCATGCTCCTGCCTCTGTCCTCTGGGTGGGACAGAGGAACAGAATCCATCCAGATGGGGCTGGCCTAGAACAGCCTCAATGTCTTGATGTCCACACAGCTGTGATTCTGCCTGGCAGAAGAAGGAAGCAGTTTGGGCTATAGCTGATACAATCACACCACAGGCGTCGGTTAAGTTGGCAGTGTTTTCCAAGCCTGGGGACAATTGGAGGTTAATGAAACCCAGGGTTCCCCGCCAGCCCTACCCCCACATAGCCGCTGACCTGAGGAGAGTACAGACATACATTCAGGAAGGTTCCCGCGTGGCCTTGGAGCACCAGACCTTGTAGGAGAATGGCCCTGGCCCTCCGGTGGGAATGGAGTCGGTGGGCCCCACACAGAACCCCTGTTGTTGGAGACCTTCTGCTAAAGGTCCTATGGGGGCTTAGTCCATCTCTTAGAGAGCTGGCCTGGCTCAGGAGGGTCATCTGTAAACACCAGGTGCCCTTGGCCCACAAGGTCCTAAGTGCACAATGAGGATACCTCATGATTTGCTGATTGGGTCTGAAGAAGTACTAGTGACCAGGCTAGGAGAACAGTACTAGTTTGGACTGAACTAGTCAAGTCCTCATGGAGAGTCAAGGAGCCATGCTGTCTGCACTGTCACTTAAACCCCATCCTTCGTGTGGTTCAGGGAAGCCAGACACCACTAAGGAGCAGCTGATTTCAGGACTGGGTAGCATGGCCCATGAGCTGCCTGCTGGGAAGTGGAAAGAGAAAGATCTAGGGGCCCAGTCTTGGCAACTGTGCTCCTTAAGGTGACAGCAGCAACGTGATTTCAGAAAATAAGAACTTTCTGGGTTTGGGAGCAGAACCCTGGAAATCCAGGAGCTACAGTGTCTCCTTAGGTTTCTGTTTGCTAAACCCAATGTGTGCCTGTATGGTAGGTCCTGGAGCAGAGCAGACCTTCTTGGACCTTCAGAGCCAGGCTGTGGCCAGCAAGCCCCTCATCCAGACCAGACAAGGCCCCCCATGGTTTCCCTATCAGTGCTACCTACTCAAGCCCTCTCCATCTCCATGGTCAGAGTAGCTCAGGCAGTAGGACTAGACAGAGCACTCCTTGGTTTCTCAAAGTGATCCTGCTGTGTAGCCAGCCATGCTGGGTACATTGTAAATGCTCAGAGTCTCTATATATCCGCTTCTCTGTGAGCTAGTGAGTAGCATTTGAAAGCTACTGGTAAGAACCATGAAGAGGGCTGGAGAGATGGCTCAGAGGTTAAGAGCATTGCCTGCTCTACCAAAGGTCCTGAGTTCAATTCCCAGCAACCACATGGTGGCTCACAACCATCTGTAATGGGGTCTGGTGCCCTCTTCTGACCAGCAGGCATACACACAGACAGAATATTGTATACATAATAAATATTTTTAAAAAAAAAGAACCATGAAGAATCAGGTCCTAGCCTGCCTGGCCCCACATCTTAATCCCTGCCCTTGCCTAGAAGCGTATGCAGGCAGGACGGGACCACCAATCCTTCCATCAAGCCTTGCATAGATCCCTGTGCTCCATTCTAGACCGAACCCCAAAACTCCCACTCATACACTAAGTATTCCTCCAGGCTCTGCAATATAGAGTGGGGTGTATCTGTTACTATCGGTCTAATTGGAATCATGTTTTCTAAACACAGGTCAGCTCTTAGCCTGGGACATCGTTGAAAGCCAGAACAGAGGAATAACCCTGGAGATTCTGGCGTGCAAGCTCACAAAACTGTGTTGCCTACCAGGCTGGAACTTGCCAAAGCATGTAATTGGATCTGGTTTCAGAAGCTGGGGCAGGTAGGAGGGTAACTAGTCCTAGAGAGAACTGCCCTCATTTAAACTAACCCCAGATCTCCGGGTCCCTAACTTCTTTGTGCTGGAAGTCTAGTATTTCCTTGCAGATGGGCAGAGCAGATGAAGTCCCCCTATGGCCACCTACGCTTCAGAGAGGAAACCACACACATACTCCAGTGCTGTGGCCCCTTGCATCCCATCCTCCAATTCTTTGTCTCAGCCTTGATCTCTACAAGGACGATACCATAGTCATCCCATGCCCTTGTGGAAGCTGGTCCCTCTTTCCAGTACCCCTTCCCTGCCTCCTTCACGAGCTGCTCTAATGGGGGCCTCAGAGCATGGAGGAGGTACTCTCCACAGGAGCCATGGCAGCCTGGGTTGTGAAGACACTGCAAGAGGCCTCCACTGTGGTTACTGCTGTGAGACCCTGCTCCCTGGCCTCAGCACAGGCTGTGTGGCTCCATCTCCCTTTGCACAGGGACCCAGGGTCAGTGTGGAGGAGGCTCTACCCAAGGAAGCAAGGGTTCTTGTGTGTTGTGATGTCAATGAGACATCCACCACAATCTAAAGCATTGGGAGGCTCCGTCCCAGTTGGTGGCCCTGTCTGAGGCTGCTTAAAAGGTGTGACCTTGCTAGAGAAAGTGTGCCACTGAGGGTGGGGTTTTGAGAGCTTAAGCATGGTGTTTTTTATCACTGCAGTTGAAAAGTAACTAAGACATTGTACCAGGACCATAGCAAGATTGGTTACCGTGCCTTGATACTTTGTAGCACTGTTATGTTATATTGTTGCCATGGTAGTTCCATTAGCACACAGTTACACTGTTGTATTATATAGTTACAGTGTTGTGAGCACAATGTTACATTGTCACAAGTACACAGTAAAACAGGGTTATTGCCTAGAATTCACAGTTCACATCACGGTCTCAGTGATTAAACAGTTGATAAAAGAACAGGGTGTTCTGCACACACCCCACACCGTGATGGTGGAGCTATGATGGGTTTGGTGTTCTTCCCTGGACTTATGGCGATTCTGGCTACAAGATTCTTGCTTTGATGTCTCTCAGCTTTAAGTGCCACATAGGAGCCTCCCAGGTCCCTAGTGCTCATGAGCACCAAAGATCCAGAAGGCCCCAGAGCTCTGGAATACAGCAGTTATGACCAATGGATCAGTAGCACCAAGACAGGGAGGGGTTGGGGGAGTGGTTTAATAAGAACAGGGTGAGGGAGGCAGCCAGGAAGGAAAGCACAAGACTTGGGCTCCCAGACAGAGCCCCATGGATGGATGACAAGTTAGGATGTATAAGGGCAGCCATAATTGAGAGCACTTTTGTCCAGCAGATGGAGGGAGGTAAGTGATCTGCATATGCCTAAGACTGGAGCGCCACCTTGGCTGAGACCTCAGCCATCGGAGGCTGAGCAGTTCCCTTGATGCAGGATCCCTTCCCCACCTGAATCTAGGCTGCTAAGTGGAGATGCCCCGCCCTAGTCACCCCAGCTTGATGGAGCCACTAGGGCAGGGAAATGCAGAACCTACTAACCACCTGAGAGGGTCCCCTGGACTGGCTATCTCCACTGGGGACCATAAATGACTGAAGTCCCCAGTCTCAGCTTGGTCACTGTAACTACGCGGTAACTCAAACGGAAGCATATTTCCATTGGCTATGACAGCAGGAATAAATCTGTCCCCAGCCAATCCACTGTGGGCAACGGGGCATAGTAATGAAGGTATAGCCAATAGAGGCAGGAGATATTGGGGACCAAGCTATAGGGAGGGTGTGATCTCATACTCACACTGGTCCAAAGGCCGAGAGGCTGCCAGACTCAGGGACTAAATCTACTGTTTCCGTCCCCCTTGGGAACTTAAGGCCCTCTCCTCCCATTCACAGGCATGCCTGTGAGAGGTCTAGGGGCTTGGGGGAGAGAGGCTGACCAGATATCCAACCACCGGGCTCTTGCCCTGCCTCCACTCTAGGAATCCCAGCTTGTGTCTGTCATTCATGGCTGTGTGACCCTGGGCCAGTCCTGAAGTCACTTTGAACCTCGTTTTCTCATCTGCAGAGCAGGGATGCGACTCTCAGCCAGCTGTTGGAGCCTGATACAAAAACCCAGTGCACCAGCAGCTGGCCAGCCACAGCAAGCTTTGCTGGCTCAGAAGAGCTGTCGCTATGCTGGGACAGCGAGTAGGAACTCAAGACATCCCTCATTTCCGGCACTGACCTGGTAAGTGCTGGCCCATGACAGGTTCTCTAGAACCTTCTTATCCCCAGCCTCCCCTCCTACTGCCCACACCAGCCCCAAGGGCTTCCACGTCCCCTCAGGCTGTCCCTTTTTCCCTCACTGGCCTCCCAAGACTCTGTGTTGACTCCTCTAGAACCCCTAGCCTTAAGAATCTTGGGCCAGAAGGTGGGTGATAGAGTAAAGCCGGTGACTAGGAAGTGTCCCCACTCTTGAAGAGACTTTAGATGACCATCTATGAAACCCTGGATCAGGGCTCTGTGCCACACAGACTCAACAGCAAGACTGAAGGGGATAATAACCCTTGGGCTCACAGCAGAGGCAACCACTGCCCACATGTTCACTGACACCCACCCTCGAGAATCTCACCATCTCTGACCACTCACAGCCACGGGGCTCCGGCTGAGGCCACCTCCAGGGTCACACCTTGGATGTCTCTGTCTGTTGGTATCAGAAGATCCTGAGCCAGCTTTCCAGGGGCATTTCCTCAAAGCAGGATGGGGAAGCATTTTCCCAGCACAGCAAAACAAGGTTGTGACATCAGAACCCAGGGAACACACAGGATCAAGATGGATACCCCATTCGTCAGGCCGGGCAGCTCAACATGGGCCATGCCGGGAAGTGGGAAGCCATCCATCTTCCACTTCCTCACCTCTCATGCCTATCGGGCCCGTACCCTCTGCATGAAGGAGCTGGCTTGGAAGCTTGGATTGCCAGCAGCTCCGGGAAGGACCCTGTACTGGCCATGCATATGTCCTTCAGCGCAATGCAAAAGCTAGATGCCACTCTTCCCTGGCCCCTGTACAGCCAGAGTTACAGTACAATAGATACCCAGAATTCCCTAGCAGGGGTCAAGGGAATGAAGCTCCCAGGGATCATCCCCAAACAGGCCTATAGTTTTTGAGTTTCCTCCAGGCAACCTGATGGGAAGGGACAACTTCTACCATTTGAACAACTTCTACCATTTGAACAAATAAAGGCGAAGGGACGGGTGGTGGGTGCCAGCTCCGCCTGGTCTATTGGGAAGGATGTCCAGTAGCCCAGGTTTCCCTCACTCCAACAGAAGACAGAGCCCTCTCCATAGATGTCCAGTCTGGGTCCACTCTCCATGCCCTCATCCACAACAGATAATGGTTTAATAAGTGATCTGTTTTTTATTTAAGGGGTCGACAGTAAAACCCAGATCACATTTCTCACTTGGTGGGTTAAAAAACCGCTTACGCTCATTTCTGCAATGTAAAGCGACACTCTATCAAATCAAACATTTCCAGATGGGCCCAGCTTGGTGGAGGAAAGCAGTGGACAAGCAGGGAAAATAGGTAAGGAACACCACCTGCTGGCCAGCAGCTGGCCAGCACCCACCATCCAGGCTAGCCTCCCTGCTCCCCAGTTCCAGACTACCTCCTGTATTACGGACATAGGTGGGTTTCTGTGGGGTCTTGGAATCTCCCATCAACACTGCCTAGAGTTTGCAGGCGTAGGGGTCCTGGCCACTCTTGCCAAGGTCTCTCTAGCTTTCTTCTGCTTCCTACTTCCCACTGGGATTACCAGGCTTGGATAGTATCCGCACAGCTTTCTACCCAGGGATAGGAATCAGTTACTTTGATTGTGGGTCAGAAGCCATCCTGAGCACAGAGTGTGCTTATCACCTGGAGAGCAAGGTGAGGCTTTGGAAGGACAAGAGCTTAGTGTGAGCACCTCCCATACAGCATCCTGATGCAGGGTTCCACACCCGCGTCGGGGACACAAGAGCAGCATGAGAAATTATTCCATGAAGAGGTCCATCTGGATTCTCAGATTACCCTCATACTAAGATATAAGAAGCCTTTCCCCTCCAGAGTCACCAAAAACTCGGGAGCTAGTAGATGGCCCCAGTCAACCTAGAGGACACTGGCAGCATGTAGTCAACCAGTATCCCTGAAAGTTCAGCCACCAGGTTCCAGTTTGTGAGCCCTGGCACCTGAGGGGTGACAGACACCGGGTGTGAGAGACCTGACTACCACACCTTTGGACGTGGTCTCCAGATATCATGGAGTCTCCTGGGCCCACTGCCCATCTCCGAGGGCAGGAGTCCTAGAAACTGGATGGTTGGCAATCTCCCCGAAATGCATTCCCAGGATTCCCCCATGGTATGCAGTTTTCACTCTGAATTAAAGTCGAAGCCAGCTCTAAATTTAATAAGAGTTATAAACTCTTGAAAGTGCACGGATGGCTGACCGACCCCAGAGAGGAGTAGCATCTATAAATAGAGGTCCGTGTGAGTGAACCTCAGGGTTTGCTCCAAAGCTCGTCGAATTTCCTTTTGTAAAAGCCGCTGCTTGTCTATGTTGGTGAGCGCAGGCCCAGGTGACTGCGACACCACCTGACAACACCCCCACAAGGCCTGCTCAGCTGCTTCTCCCAAAGTAGGCCCCACCCCAGAGCACAGACACAAACCCAGAGACCCAGGGTCTGCACCAGTGTCAAAGACACAGAGAACAGACAGGAGCCAGCTGGCTAAGGGCTGTCCTGCCTCCAGAGTTCAAGATGACTCCCACAGGAATCACTCCCATCAGCCCCGGAGCCATTCTCAATCACCCTCAAATATGAGCAATGGGGGTGGGGAGTCTCCAGAGACCTCCATGGACCTCTGTGTCTCTGAAATGCCAAGACCCTGCCCTGTCCTTCTTGTTCATAGTGTGCCTTTAGCATGGGGAATCCTGCCTCTGACACCTCCAACTACCTGATGGTGCTGCCCATCTCATTCCCCTTTCTAGCCTTAAGTTTTATCCCGAAGACAAGAGAAGGGGTCTTCCCATTTCTCAGTGTTACCTCATCCACGATATGCACCCTAGTTTAGTCCCCTCAGAGCAGCCACTCCCCCCAAGATGCTCTGTGACAGCATCAGGGCTTGATGCTGCCCCTGATCCCTGCTGCCCTCACCCCCAACCGTTGCTAGTCCCAGGGTTAGTGTAATCCATGTTCCACACGATGCTTGATTTAAAATGAGAGCATTGGTGGTTCCGCTCTGGTCCAGTATGAGGGCTGGCATATCCACGAGACACCCTGACACATGCATTTGCTAATTAATCTGCATTCCACACAGAGCTCTGAGAGGAGGAGCATTGATACTGGGAGGGGACTGACCTGCTTGACCCACCCAGGCTTCCCTCTGCCCTCTGTCTTCTGGCTACCCCTGCCCAACCTTTTAGAGGTACCACTCAAGCAACTTTGCATGAGCTGGAAGTATAGAAAAATGTCCTTCCTAGACTTTCAGGTTTTAGTCTGAGGCAAAGGAGTAGTGGCGGTGCCTACTCAAAAGGCTGTGAAGGGATTACATAGAGCAAGACAGAGAGAGGACTCTGAGCACAGCAAGCACTCAAAGGCAAGTTGCCATCAACAACACCACCATCATCACCACCATCTCCACCACCATCTCCATCATCACCACCACCATCTCCACCATCACCACCACCACCATCACCACCACCATCTCCACCATCATCACTACCACCATCACCACCACTATCTCCATCACCATCATCACCACCACCATCACCACCACCATCTCCACCATCACCACCACTATCTCCATCACCATCACCACCACCACCATCACCACCACCATCTCCACCATCACCACCACCACCATCACCACCACTATCTCCATCACCATCATCACCACCACCATCTCCACCATCACCACCACGATCTCCACCATCACTACCACTATCTCCATCACCACCACCACCATCACCACCACCATCTCCACCATCACCACCACCACCATCACCACCACTATCTCCATCACCACCACTCTCTCCATCACCATCATCACCACCATCACCATCACCACCATCTCCATCACCACCACCATCATCATCACCACCACCACCATCTCCACCATCACCACCACCATCTCCACCATCACCACCACTATCTCCATCACCATCATCACCACCATCACCACCACTATCTCCATCACCACCACCATCATCATCACCACCACCACCATCATCATCATCACCATCACCACCACCATCTCCACCATCACCACCACTATCTCTATCACCATCATCATCACCATCACCATCACCACCACCATCATCTCCACCATCACCACCACCACCATCACCACCACCATCTCCACCATCACCACCACCACCATCACCACCACCATCGCCACCATCACCACCACTATCTCCATCACCATCACCACCACCACCATCCCCACCACCACCACTATCTCCATCACCATCATCATCACCATCACCACCACCATCTCCACCATCACCACCACCACCATCACCACCACCACCATCATCACTACCATCTCCACCATCACCACCACTATCTCCATCACCATCATCACCACCACCACCATCATCACCACCATCACCACCACCATCTCCACCATCACCACCACTATCTCCATCACCATCATCACCACCACCACCATCTCCACCACCATCACCACCACC
Source organism: Chionomys nivalis (assembly GCF_950005125.1). Classification (NCBI taxonomy): domain Eukaryota; kingdom Metazoa; phylum Chordata; class Mammalia; order Rodentia; family Cricetidae; genus Chionomys; species Chionomys nivalis. The sequence continues at coordinate 1,556,787 of NC_080096.1, read as the reverse complement.
ACCATCACCACCACCACCATCACCACCACCACCATCTCCACCACTATCTCCACCACTATCACCACCACCACCATCTCCACCATCACCACCACCACCACCACCACCATCTCCACCACTATCTCCACCACTATCATCACCACCACCATCACCACCACCATCTCCACCACTATCTCCATCTCCACCATCACCACCACCACCATCATCATCACCACCACCACCATCTCCACCATCTCTCTATCCCACTTCCAAGGCTCCACCCACTTAGAAAGAGGCCAAGACAGTTATACCTCTGCCACTTAAAGAGGCTATGCTTGGTCAGCTAAAGAAAGTTAGATCCTAGTCCTTGACGGAAAGATGAGTTGTAGGCTCCAGAGATGCCTGAATGGCTCAATTTCAACATCTGCAAACACCTGCCCATCTCAGTCTTGCCAGTCTCCCAACCCAAAGCCCCAGGGCAGGTCTTCTCTCTCCCATCCTGGCCCCCAGAAGTCTCCTGGAACAAAAAGCTATAAAAGACATAAAAGGCCAGCCCTCCTGCCACCACAGAGGAGCCCAGGAAGAGACCAGACCCAAGGCTGTCCGGGATGGGCGGCATCTGATGGACAAACATCTCAGAGGCCCCATCCTGATGACCTTTCTTAGCTGGTCCCCAAAGTCATAGAAGATCTTCAGTGTCTGAGATATGAGCTGTAGAATGGCAAACTGAGGGCTGACTTGGCTTCTTCACATAAGTTTACCACAAGCCCCTTGCCAAAGCCACCCCAAAGCCAATAAGCAATTCCGAAGACTATTCCAACGGTCCTTTGCACCTCAGGGTGATCAATAGGTTGACAGTTCTAGAAGCTATGTACAGACCAGGAAGCCGATATGCAACATAGGACTTCAGCCTGGGGAGGTGAGATCAAAATATGTTATAAACCCTGTATTCTTGAGTTTCTTTCTCCAGCCCATGGAGGGGAGTCCAGGCCAGGGCTAGGAACCTACATCTGAGCTCAGCCCTGATGGTGCCAGCAAGGTGACCCTGGCCTAAGCTTTGATCTTCTTACACAACATCTATTCCCTAGACGTCATTTGCACACAGGGCTCCCGAGGACAAGCACTAGGTTCTATTTTGTCCTGTTCTCTGGACTCCACTGCAGATAGCAACAGAACCATCAGCCTCTCATCACCTCCTATGGTGGTCTGGGCCTCCCATCACTTCCTGTGATGGTCTGGGCCTCCCATCACCTCCTATGATGGTCTGGGCCTCCCATCACCTCTTATGGTGGTCTGGGCCTCCCATCACCTCCTATGGTGGTCTGGGCCTCCCATCACCTCCTATGGTGGTCTGGGCCTCCCATCACCTCCTATGGTGGTCTGGGCCTCCCATCACCTCCTATGGTGGTCTGGGCCTCCCATCACCTCCTATGGTGGTCTGGGCCAAGGTCTACGGTAGGCTGGAGGAGGTTTTCTCCCTACGGAGAAGAGAATATTTGGTCCCCAAAGGACAGGTTCTTCCTTAGCCCCACTGAATAGTGGGGACCCGAGGAACACAGGACCCCTGCACACTATCACCCCATCTCCCAGGAAAGCAGGTGGATCTGGGGCTAGAGGCAGATGCCAGGTTCCAGCCACAGAAACCTAGCCTTTGCTCCGCACTGAGTAGCTATTCAGCCATACCAGCCTGACTCCAGACTCTGAAGGGCTTCACAGGGCGGGACATCTGTCGTAAGGAGGGGTCCAGGTGTCTCCTCTAATCCCAGCTCAGCTGTGCTTGGATCACTTGCAGCCCTCACCAGCTGTGCTCCATGAAGCCCTCTCCTGGTCCCACCATGCCGTCACCTTCTCCACAGCCCTCAGTGACTCCCTTGGGCCCGAGACAGGAAGCCAGCTTCTCTCCTGCACACAAAGGTTCTCCACAGTCATCCTCGTGGCCTCTTTCCCACTGCCTGGAGATACCAGGTTGACAGATACCCTTGGCCCAGATTCGGGGAATTCTATGCCCCCAATTCCAGTTTCCCTTCTCTGGGCCCTTGTGCAGGTTAAGCCCCTTCCTGAGACACCTACTTCCTTTCGGCTTCTGGAACCGCCCTGAGCTGCCTCCCTACAGTCAACATGGGGTTGAATGCCTGCAATGCAAGTCACACCTGACCCTGGGAGTCAGGGGTTTTGTCAACATTAACAAGAACTGTGGTGGCCTGGCAGAGCACATCCACAGACAGAAGCAGAGACCAGCACAGAGACTCCACTATGGCTGCGGTCCTGTTCCCCTCCCAGGCTCCTACTCCACAGGGAAGACACCCCTCCTCTGGAAGGACTGTGTCTCCTTTCAGGGTCCTGGGATGGAAGGGTAGCATCCAAAACCATGCTCACAAAGGCAGCCAGTAGGCCTGGCCCTTTAAGAGGCACATGGCCCTGCCTCTGTTGATGAGCCAGCCTGCAAACTCGGTGAGCTCTGTCAAAATATTTTTTGTATTTGTTCTGTTTAAAAACCCTGAGGTATTAGAGTGTGCTAATCTTTAGAAAGGTTAATTTATTCATAGGGGTTTTGACAGAGATGTATGGCACAGTACAGCATGGCCCCTGCCCAGGGGAGCGCGCACGCGCATGGTAGAGCAAGTGCCATAGACAGGCCGGCCAGAGTCCATCAGGGACCTAGCCCACCCCTCCCACTGCCCTGGATCTGCCTTGCTCTGCCTGGCCTACACAGACCTCCTCTCAATGACCCCTTTCTCAGGGGAGTGTGCCCTTCCTTCCATGGAAGGCGAAGCTGGGGTGACCCTCTATACTCAGACAGGCAAAGGTGCTCTGTAGCCCCAAGGGAGGGTTGGTGAAAGGCCACCAGCCCTACCATGGTTACCTGAGCCCCCTCGAAGCCTCTTTCTCCCAGACATCCCCACCAACTCCTAGGACTGGAAGCAGCTGCAAAGGAGCCGCAGGGAGTTGGCGACAGGCTGAAACTGGGCATTCCTTCAGCAAGGACCTTGGCTACAGAGTAGCTATGCCATCTAGGATTCCTGCTTTTGGTATCAGAGTAAACCATCCTAAGAGTGTTTCATTTTAAGCCTCCCACCATCTCACCATCCCTCTAGGCAACTCTATACCGAGTCTGGACCGAGCTTGCCCTGGTGAGCAGGTTCCCACATCCTCTGGTTCTGGAACCTGCTCACCACATCCTCTGGTTCTGGAACCTGCTCACCACATCCTCTGGTTCTGGAACCTGCTCACCACATCCTCTGACCTGACCTCCCTCTACTTTCTCCCACTACCATATTCTGGCCTCTGCAACTTCAAACCCTCAAAGCCAGTCTACCCTAGACTCCCTCCTCTGGGGACTCCTGCTGGTTCTGTAGCCTCGGAAGCAAGTGTGACCTCCTCCATGAAGCTCTTCCAGGTTGCCCATGGACCACTTCTGCCAGGCCCAGGGCCCAAGTGCATCACTGTTTTCCTTTTGCTATGACTGCTCCCCAACTGCCTGCTGAGAAACCTTTGCTTTGTTTGTTCTTGGGGGTAGCTGTTTCTCAGACTGAAGATAAGTGGCTACGCCTTGGTATCCAGCCAGTCCAGCACAAGTAGCCCTTAGAGGTAGATACAGAGTTCTGAGCTCTAAGCTGGTGTCTACAAAGCATACACGGCCTATGATGCCCTTTTAAGTGACAACTGGTACCTAAGTCACGTGAATCAAGGTCAGAAAATAATGTTCCTGACCTGGAAGTTGTTTATTCCTTATTTCCTGCTGATAATAACACAGCAAGAAGCCCCTTGAGGCACCGGCCTCTGCCTCTGTCTTCCTGATTCAGCCACCAGAACACAGGTTTGGCCTTTCCTCACTGGGCTCTGGGTCTCCCTCTGCCCCATCCCCTTCCCAGGGACATCATTCTGGAGCAGCCTGGGCTGGAAGAGCATCCAGCCCCGACACTGCTGTGTGCCGGTTCTTAGTGGACATTTTCCTTCCTGTAGCGTCAGAGAGCCCAGTGACATCAGCCCTCCCTCCCCATGCCCTGCCATGAGAGGCCAAGCCTATGCAGGTTACTATCCCCACTCTGCTCACCGTGAGACCAAGCCCAAGGCACCAATCCCACACCTCCATACAGAAGGCCACAGGCCCCTCTACCATCACCAAAGCAATTTCTGTAGTCCAGCACTTGCTGGCCCCTAACACAATCCCACCCCGTACGCAAACTTCCCTGCCCTTGTCCTTGGAATGTGGGGCAGTGGGCTGTAAGGGATGGGAGACAGATGCATGCTCCCGAGCCATGTAAACAAGGCCGGGGAGGGCAGGATTGGGTTACACCGGTGGAATATCCTAAAATAAATATAAGGACGGTTGGTATACTTCAGGTGAATTAGCCTGATTCAAGCTGTCAGCTTTAGGAAAAGTCTAAATAAACAGGGCTCCGTCTCTTCCCGGCATAGGAAGGGGTAAGAACACCACGGGGCGCCAGACTTCAGAGCTAATCCATGGGCCTCCATGGGTCTTGAGCATGGCAGCATCAGTATTGAATTGAAAGGACCTGCGTTCTGCACTCGGTGGAGGCCCCAAGGTCAGACCGAGCCCAGGTGAAGCTGATAGCCCCATGAACACCAGCAGCTTTCCCTGCTCCAGGTTGGGGTTGGCAGAGCCTCTTTCGTCCCTCAGCATGGCAAGTTACCATGATGGAGCAAGCTGTATGTCGGGCCCCATATGTGTGGGTATGTGTCTGATCAGTGCTGGGTAGAAGCTGGGGACGAGTTCAGGACAGCCCTTCACCTTCCAGACCAGAGTGCCTGCTACAGAAAGACATGGGTCTCTCCAAGCATGTATTTGTGAACCACTGTGACTGTCAGAGAGACAGAAGGGTCCTACATGGCACCAGGTAGCCAGATGGAGCCCAGGATGTGGTGGGCTGGCCAGATGCCCTGCATGATCTCTGACTCACACCATCCCCAGCTCTCAGCTGTAGACATTGGCCTCTGTGTTAGCTCTCTTTCCAGGAATGCTTATCCCAAGCCCCAACAAGAACTGTGGGGAGGGCAGCAGAAAGGAAGCTCCTTGGTGCAGGGCCTCAAAGCTACTAACAACAGCAGCCTCACGTCCTACGCACTCTGACTTCTCCACGTCTGTCTGTCCTGTCACTGTCCTCATCTGTCCCTCATCCTGGTCATCTTCAGGTGCCTGCTGTGCCCCCTGACTCCCACTTTATACCCAGTTTAGGGTGGGCATAACCTAGGCTGAAAACCAAGTCATACTCTAGCCTTCAGGGGGCTGCAGCTCACCCTTCACTCTGTTGATCCACAAGAAATCTCACTGGTATCTTCTATGGACTTGGCTACTTCCCAAGCCCCAAGGGGAGCCCATGTATCTGACTGATACCTGCATCCCTCCCAGACAGACGCTGCAGCGCAGTGTGAGTTCAGGATGTGCTCAGAGCAGAAGCCTCTAGTGAGACCTGGATCAACATCACGGTGTACCATTCCTGCCCAGAACTTTGCCCATGAAGGCAGGGACCAGGCCATGGACTGGGCATAGGGGCCCTTGGTATAATCCCATGCCTTCCCTTAACCACATCTGTAGTCCCTGCTCAGGGGCTCCTTGGTGTCCTCTCCACGGCCCCCAGGTACTTTGAGCCTTTTGTACACCTGGGAGGGGCTTATGTCAGGGCCTTTCTGACCCAGGCACTAGCACCTTCAAAGGTGTGCCTGAGGAAGGGATAGGATTGTAGGGGTGTGGAAGACCAGGATGGCCTCATGCCTTCCCCATAGCTCAACCCTGGTGAGCCTCTCATACCATGAGGCTTTGAGAAGCCCAGGGGAGGTGCCAGGGCTTCCTTGCTCTGCTTCCAGCTATTCCCAGCACTGCCCTTGCCAGATGCTCAAGACAGTAGATGAGGAGAAAACACAGCCTCCCACTCCAGACCTAGGCCTCTGAGCCTGGCCAGACACTATCCCCTCTACCAAACCACACCCCATGGCAGGTGGGAAGTGGCTCAATGTCATCTAAGGCTAATAGTGGATCCAATAAGACCCGTCGGTCTGAGGACACGAATGGAAGTCGTCCCCACCAGAGAAGTCCGTGGGAACTGAGAGTGTTAGCCTTCATTGTCTGTGATCTCCTGTAGAGGGATTTTCAAAGTTCATATCCCCTGCTGTGAAAATGGGCTTGGAAGGCCAGAGGCTGTTGGGTGACCTCCACCATGCCCTGGAGGACCACACTCACTGTCCGTGATTGAAAGTATTAAATTGTTTCTTCTGAGACAGCTCACCCCATACCCACCATCACGACTGGCCATTTCACGCTTTCAAAGATTCATTTCTCATGAACCTTGGGCCACAGAGAGGTGGGCAGGGCAGAGCTGACCTGGGCAGACCACCTGCTTGTCGAGAGTTAGTGTGTTGACCTGTCTGTCCCTAACGGTCCCGAAGCTGGACTCCAACACCTCTCACCTCCTCCTTCACCAAATGTGTCCCCCATGAAGATCACAAACTTTACCAAATCTTTAAGAGAAACTAGGTAAGATGGGAGACACCTGTAAGCCTCAAGAATCTGAGGAAAGAAAGTCAGTGGTTCCAAGCCAGCCTGGGCTACAGTCCGAGACTCTGAGAACTGAAGGCTTCAGGGACAATGGAAAAGAATATGCAGGTACTGAGACTGAAAGTGGCCCCAGAAGCAAGGAGCAGCTTGGAGAGTCGGCCGGCCACACTGGGAGACGCTCACTGGGAACTCTGGGTCTTCCAACAGTTTTCTCATCTGTGGGGTGGCTCATCTCACAGCTCATCCAGGAAGTGCAGAGACTTCACCTGCGGGAGCTGAGGTCCTGCAGACTTCCATGGCCGCTGGATGCACCAAGCCTCTGGCTCTATCAACAGGAAGCTCCTAGCAGCCTCGTCTTCCTGTCTCCTGGGAAACTTTCTGTGGGGCCTTGGCCAGAGCAGGAATCTGTTCCCGGCCCAAGCAGCACACCAGGTGTGGGGAGTTAGGGACCTCTCCAGGCAATAACCCCCACCACAGGCAATTAGTTACTATCAACAGGCTCTGAGAAACTGGCCAGATGGGGAACTGGGTACTTATTACGGTTATCACTAACAAATTGATCATTACCACGTTGATTTTTAAGAGTTTGAACTCAAAGCCGAGTGAGCCACGGGTTCGGCCCCAGATGAACAGAACCTTTAAAACTTAGATCAATCACATAAGTTTACACTAAATTTAGCAAATGGGGTTTGCCTCTCACCCACTGGCTCCACAAGACTGCCTGGCCCTTCCAGGTGCCAGCGTGCACCACGAGCCCTGATGCCTCCAGGTGTGAATCTTAGCACACACCGGAGTGACACGGCCTAATGAGAGCTCTTATGTCTCTCACTCCTGCCTAATACAGGAGCCACATCCCTGCCCTTTGAACACCCAACTGAGTTCACAGATGGGTTAATACTTATCCTCCCGAGGGCTGATAAATGCGGCTTTATTGAGAGTAAATAGTCATAGATAATTGTTGGCCCAGAAAACATCTGTCTGGCAGGCTATGCTAACCCAACCTCTAACCCTGTTCATAGATATCACATTACCCTGCAGAGAGAGAGAGAGAGAGAGAGAGAGAGAGAGAGAGAGAGAGAGAGAGAGAGAGAGAGAGAGAGAGAGGAGTATCACCTCTGTCTATCTAACTCCAGCTTCATAAACGTGAATAGTAGGTCAAAGGCTCAGTTTCCCTTCCTGGATTCCCAAGTGTTTGTTCAACGAGGTCTACTTAGCTGGATTTTCATTTGGGGTCATCCTCTCTTGAGCCAGTCACCAGTTCCAACAAGAGGGTCCTTAGTTAGATAGAGGGGAAGCTAAGAAAAGACTGGCCACCAGGTGAGTCTTGCCCACTGGATAGCTATGCTGCCCTCTAGTGGACAAGGTAAGCACAGCCCTCACACTGGCTGCTTACGGGCTATGAAAAGATTCAGGAATGTTTGGGAGAAGGAGCTTCAAGGGGCTCTTAGGTCACCAATGGTAGGTGGGTGAGCTTACACTGTCCTACCTGGTGGCCACGGAGCAGGTTTCCAGGGATGAACTGGTTTGGGCGTGGAGGCTTCACCTAGGTTCTCAAGGGAGCCACTGAAGCTTTTGGCAGCAACGTGTGTTAGATCGCAACTCTCTAGCTCAAGCTATGGCCAGGAGTGGGGAACTGACAGTCGGGTGTTATGTGGGGGCTCCAAGGCCCCTGAACCCAGCTAAGTGGCTGCAAGTTGAGGCCACGCCCTAGGACAGCAGAAAAGACAGACTCTCCCAGCCGAGATGGGGAAGAGAGTCCCTCCACTTCTAAAACTGCATTGATTTAGTTATAACACACAACACATAGTGTTCTTCAACTGACCCCATGCTTTCCTGACTCCTGATGTAAGCAACCGAGAACGATGGCAGGGAGGTGCTGGCCTCTCCATCCTGTACATGAAGAAATGAAGGCATAGGCAGGACCCAATACAAAAGCCCCACTCAGGACTTGGCCCACATCCTGGCCTTACACTCATAGGCTTCCTGAGCCCCATGGGTACCAGCTCTGAAAACCCAGAGGTATCTCCGCTGCCCACAAGGAGTTTCCAACTTGCACTAATTTGGAAGTCTTCCTGAGAAAACACTGTCTCGTAAGCAGTGAGGGGCGACCCCTGTGGCTGGTTATAAATGGATGAGATCTGGCAGACCCCAGGTGCCTGCTGCAAGACCCCAAGCAGGTAACTCAGCCTCTGGGCTCCCTCGGTGTCCCATAGTGACCCAGGGCCAGCATCACGTGTCCAAGGGGGCAAGTTCCATGACCAACATCTGTTCAAGATGAAATACCTCGTGTATCTCCTTGTGGATACTTGGGGTAGGCCCACCTCTTTGGGGAACAGCTGCACACTCTTCCTTCAACCAGAAAGTTCATTCTCTCCCTCCCCCAACTTTCTTTCTCCCTGCTCCCAACTTAGTAAGCTGGGAGTACCACCCAACAAGCCTGTTTTCCTTAACACGCCCCAGCCTTTTATATTCCAAATGCTCCCTTCTTTCTGGGCACTACAGGATGCTCCAGGCTCCTTTCTCCAACTCTGGGATGACTGTTTCTCCTTTCTGGGGGATGGACTGAGAAACAACCCGGATGTTGGTATGCTTGTGCTGTTTGGATGACATCTGTTCTTGGTGGATGGATCAGGTGAAAAGGGGTAGACACCTGCCCCTATATGCCCAAGTTCATGCTCTAGTCTGTGTGCCCAGGTCAGTATGCACGCATAGATGTGTGTGTGTGTGTGTGTGCAGACTGCTCTCAGGTACTTACATATCTGTGTGTGTGTGTGTGTGTGTGTGTGTGTGTGTGTGTACACCAACTCATTTATATACACATACATACACTGCCACAGAGAGAAGTGTGGGGGAGACTCAGACAAGTGCCTAGAGATCTGGACAAAGACACAGCCCTTGATGTTGATGGGGAGAAGGGGAAGACTCTAGTGTCAGGGAGTCAGTGGTTAGTTAGCTCCATGGGCATTTGACATACTGTATATCTTCCTATGACTTCCACAGTACTGACTCTAGTTGTAACAAAGGTCCCTTGAGAATGAAAGGACCGTCAGTCATTGGAGTGACCAGCTGGCTACCCTGAGAAGCCACCTACCTGGGCCCAACTGATGTGTTTCAGTAAGTTGCCTGTGTTACTGGATATTGGAGAGAAATCTCAGAGAGGAGGATACTGGAACTGAACCTGCTGTTCTTTCTTTGTGTACTCAGAAGGTGTTCCACAATAAAACGCTGAGACTAGTGAGCTGGCTCAGTAATGCGAATGCTTGCTATGCAGTCATGAGAACCCAGGTTCATATCCCTAGCACCTATGTAAAGGTGGTGGTATGTGCATGGAACCCCAGCAGTGGGAGGCAGAGATGGGTGGATCCCCGAAGCTCATGGGTCAGCCAGCCTAGCAGAATCAGTGAGCATAGGTCAGTGAAAGGCACCGTCTCAAGGAAATAAGACAGAGAGAGGGGAAGGCACTCAGTTTCTCTCCAGGCCTTCAAGTGCACTCACACATGTGTGCACACGAACACATACAGCTCACACACATAAAAAGTTACCCTGGCATGAGAAATAAGGACAACAGGGGCCACGCCATCCCCTGGTCAGGTCCAGCTCCTCTCTGATGCCCCGTTTCATAGCTAGAACTCAAGAACCAAGGACCAGTGCTGAGTTTCAGACCTGGTTGAGCTGGCAGCCAGGGCATTGTTCTATACCCTCAATCCAGCGCTCTTGTGATGCCCTAGGCTGTCCAGCTCAGAGACGCATATGAGGCTGGGAACATGGACCCTGGAATGCAATGAGCAAGGGGACTCTAAGGCTCCTGGATTCATGCATGCCTTTTGAACAGGTCTTCTTGATGCCAGTGAGGTCATTGTGCAGTGGGGGCTGCCTCTCCTTACTGTGACTGAACTGACCCCATAGCCATCACCAAAACAGTCCCTGAAAGGCAGGGGCCCCATCTACACCAAGGTGGAGCCCACAGCGGCCACAGGGGCCCTACGCAGAGCTCTTCCCTCGGTCCCAGGCAGGGAGGCATTCGAGTGCTGGGAGATGAAAGATCGGTCCGTTGCAAACGAGGACCACTAATGACTATTTAGCACGTCCATAACTTTACCAACAGAGCCCAGCCTGAGAATCCCCAACGAGGCCCGGTCCTTGATTAATGCTAATGGGTTTTCTCACCAGCTGTGAAAATGCATTTTCCATAATTTAGCTGTCATTACAATGGGAAGGATTTATAAAACACACACGCGTGCGCGCGCGCGCGCGCGCACACACACACACACACAACGTGCTCAGAAGCCCCCGAGGGGAGCTGTCCGGGGAAGGGCTGGAAGCAGCTGGCCTCACTGTGAAATGCAGGCTGCTGGCCACACCTGCTGCTGCTAAGGGCACACTGTGGCAGAGCTCAGCCAGCCCCTGGGCCCTGGGTCTCACTAAATGAAGGCTGGGACAGACACTATGTACTGAAACTGTGAATTAGGACCAGGATTCTCTTCTGCCCCCTGAGAAACAAGGACAGCAGGGGCCACGCCATCCCCTGGCCTGGTCCTGCTCCTCTCTGGTGCCCTGTTTCATAGCCAGAACTCAAGGCCCAAGGACCCTCTGACATGTCGTACCTCTCCACTCCCGGCTCCTCCCTTCCCTGCAGCTTCCAGAGGGTCACAGTTTCCACCTTAGCAACAGGAAGAAAAGGCAGGTTTTGAGATGGAGGAAACCACCCGGCACATAGCTGGGCCTCAGAGAAGAACGGGAAGAAAAGATGGGAACAGGGAAAAGGAGACACTCCTCTCCTGTCCCTAGCCCTGAATGTCTAAGATGGAGCTTCAGGAGCCACTGGTCACCAGCACAGACATTCAGAGTTCAGGACACAAAACACTCAAGTGGAGACAAGCTTGTTGAGAAAGTGGAGGGAAAGAAGAGAGTGAGCGTAAAGGTGGACAGCTGGGTGGATGGAGGGAAGAGAAGTGGAACCATGAATGGGAACATAGAGAGGGAAGGACGGAGATGCAGGCTTAGTTCTCAGAGCATAAAGAAACACCCAGGTGAAGAGGTACACACAGCCTCTTTGAGGGTCCCCAGGAAGCCTCTCAAGGGCCGAGTGATGGGTGATCAGGGCAGCCAACAGACTGAGTCATATTGTGTCCCCAGGCTGAAGACAAGAGCCCCAAGTGACCACAGCCCTCTGCTCACCTCCCCCCACCTGAGGGGCTCAGGCAGGGCAGGCCCTGCCCCACCCCCACCCCCTGATTTCAAACACAAATGAGTATCTGGAAGTAAGTTAAGGATGGGGGAGAGCCGGGAAAGGCCTCGGAGCAGACCAGCATCGAATCAATTAATGACCGTTCTTCCGAGCCCGGTGCACGCTTTACTTCAATTAGCGGATCTCGCTGGCCCCCGCTGCAGGCCCGGAGCCTTCGCCGCGGAAACTTTCTCCTTCTTGTTTTAATCTTTCACCGAGCCCGGCCTTTCGCCTCCAGCCCATCTAATTGAAACTAATCTTCGCGGGCAAGGCCTGTCTCTCCTCCTAATCCTCCTCCGAGGAAGTTCACATGGTCCCAATTACAGCCACACCGGCCCCTTTTATTCCCGCCCTCGTCTCCCTCTGCCAGCCTCATTTTTTGAAAGTCTGCGTTATTAACTCCATGCATTCGAGTTCCTGCCCGTCACGGGCCGCGAGATGCTATCGCTGGCTGCCTATGGATAAGGTTACCACGAAAGCATTTTGTGGGTTACGTTTCGCACAAAGGCGATAGAGGGCATGATAGCGCAGAACCGGTGAGCTCCGAGGGGGAGGGGGCCAGGACTGCCAGTCCAGGCACTCAGATCGCCCACTGGCAACCTGCAAGCTGGGGAGTCAAGAAAGGGCTCTGGAAGCTTCCTGGGGAAGGGGGCGGGACAGATAGGGAGAGGGGGCATCAAGTAACCCCAGGGAGAACATTAGCCCACTGCCAAGCCATATGGTCCCAACCAGCCCCCTGCTGGGGGCTACAAAGTGGGAGATGGGTTCCCTTGAGCTGGCTCCACATTACAAGGCAAACGGAAATCCTACATTTCCAGGCTGTCGAGAATGTCAAGTTTCCGTGCTCCAGGCTGGAATCCCACCAGCACGGTGTAGGCAAGCTGGTTATCGTGGCTGATCAAACCTCAGATTGGAAGCTTGGGATGTCTCTGATTAATTTTTTTTAAGAGAAACTGAAATAATCATTAGTTAATGAAGACATCTGGGCCCAAATTCCAGAACTACAGGAGAGAAACAATGAAATGAGCCACCACAGGGTGACCAAGTGAAGAGGGTCTGGACTGACCAATTCCGGGGAGCAGAGACCAAACTTACGCATGCTTCCAGGGAGGATTACTGGGGAGATGATTAGAGCAGTAATGTACTTCCATGAAGGCCTGAGTTTGATCCACAACGCCCGTGTAAAGAGCTGTGCATAGTGGCACTGGGAGATAGGAGGAGGATCCTGGGGGCTTGCTGGTCAGCCAGGATCACCAAATCAGAGTTCCAAAGAGACTATCTCAAAACACAAGGTGGAGGGCAATAGAGAGGAATACTGACCTCTGGCCTACACACGTGCGTGTACACACACACACACATACACCAGTGCAGACACTCACACAAACAAAAACCTAAAAAGACTATAAAACCACATTGCTACCAAAGCTCTGCCCAGTCCCTCGGGGGTCTTGAGCAAGAGCTCACCCTGCATGTGTGCACATGTGATGATTTCCTCACAGAAGGCTGAGCGTGAGATGGACATGACTCCACTCTCCGCCCTCGACAGATCCTCCAGATGCCAGCCAAGGCCTCACCACAGCAACTACGAGACACAAAGGACTGTGGGGAAGTCCTACTCAGACCCTCTCTTCCTACCTGGGAAGCCCCCTCCCCTGTCTTCCAGAGCAGAGTCTGGATTCTAGGTTCAGAATCCTTGACACTCTGACATCCCAGGGAAGTGGAGAAACTGAAGGTGAGGATTGGCCTGTGAGCCAAAGGAAGCCATGGACAGCACAATGATACATCGTATGCCATAGGCACTTCCTGGTTGGGCCCTGGGTCCCAGGCCCATTGAGTTGTGGCGTCTCCTTCCTGGGAGACCCAGAGCCGATCACATAGCTATTCCAAGCTGGCTTTCCATGTGTACCACAGGGCCTTGGCTCCCTCCCCAGGCCAAGTAGGGAACTCATGAGTGGCCTGAGTTGGAGGTACTGGGCAGCCCCACCAGAAGCGTCACCCCAGAGTTGTTAGACATGTCTCTAACCTTCAGGCTCTGCCATACTCCACTCCTGTCCAATCTGGCAGTACCAAGACCCTGGTAGAACTGATTCTGTCCCGAAGCCGGGAGTCACATAAATCCTGGCAAACAGCAGACTGGAAAATGAATCATTCCATAATGTGCATAGTTCAAAACTACATTCTGTACATGATAAGTATACACAACTCATATTTGCCAGTTAAATTTTTTTAGTGTAAAAAGCAGAAAAATAAAAATAGATATAAGAGAAGCCTTTAAGATGGCTGCAATGGTAAAGGCTGATATAACTGGGGGCTGCTAAGGCACACAGCACTTTGGGGTGCATGGTTACTATAGCTGCAGGCAGCTGACACCGCCATCTTCCACATAGTTTGTCCAAGGACACAGACAGTCCATACCTACCTAGGTATTTGTTCAACACATGAAAAGGCATTCACCCAGAAGGGTGCAGGTAAGTATTCTGAGCAGCTGAGAGAAACACTGGTGACCACTCAGACAAAGAACAGAAAAGGCTGGTGGACAGCATCCTGTGGCCTGCCAGAACTGGACAAGTATGGAGTGAGCCGTGGATACTTGACTATACACTCTGGACACACACAATGGGTAGATACATGCAAGGGACACAATGTGTGGATTACAGACAGGCGGTTTAGAGGGGTGGATATTAAATAACAGAAAGTTACCAGTACCTAGTAACACAAGTGCATCAGAGAACAATTAGGCTGAGAAAAAAGAATCTGGACCTCAGAGGACACACTTACACTCCTGGAAAACCCCAAAAGAGTGTAAACTAATCTACATGACAGGAATCTCATCTTGGGTTGCCTGTGGTGGACAGGAAGAAGGAGAGAATTTTCAGGGGATTTGGCCAAGTATGTAACTTGAAGGACAAAAAACTTTGAGGATTGAACAATAGCCTGGTTACATTTTTGTAATTGTGAGATATATGTGTGTGTGTGTGTGTGTATATATATATATATATATCATATATGTGTTATATATAAAACACACATATAATATAGATATATAGATATAATACAAGAAAGATAGTTTAGCAGTTAGGAACACTGGCTGTTATTTCAGAGGACTGGATTTGGTTCCTAGCACTCAAATCATGACTCAAAACAGTATATTACTCCAAGTCCCAGAGGGTCTAGCACTTTTGGATTCTGTGCATACTGCACACATGTGGTACACAGACATACATATGGGCAAAACACCCGTACACATAAAAGAAAAACAATTTTTAAGTTACTATACTGGCCATTCTTGAGTGAACAGTTCAGTGGCATTAAGTTCTTTCACAAATGCCAAGCATGATGGGAAACACCTGTAACCTCAACACTTGGGAGACTGAGGCAGGAGGAATGCCCTGAGTCTGAGGCCAACTAGGACCACAAAGTGTGTGCTATGTCAGTCACAGCTTCACAGCATGACCCCATCTCAAACAACAAAACAAAAGGTACATTCATGTTGTATGACTGCTTAAATCCCCAGAGCCTTGCACTTTCCCAAGCTGGAACTCTGGAACTCTGTCCCCATTAAACATGAAGTCCTCCACCCCTGCAGCCAGCCCTCTCCCTCTGTCTCTGAAGTCCTTAGTGTTCTTAAAGTTCTTGCACGGTGCAGTGACGTAAGTCCCATGCATTTTAATCCTGAGTAACACTCCAATGTGCTGACTCCACACAGGTTGCTCCTCCTCTTGTCTATTCATGGACACTTAAATAGTTTCTCCTTTTGGTGTTAGAAGCTCTGCTGCTGGGAGCACAGTTGTGGAGACACCTGCTCTGGCCTTTGTTTGTGGTGTGTGTTTGTTGGCACACATGGCAATTCTGTTCACTGTTTTTGAGAGATTCTATCTTCTCCATGCTATCTTCTGTACTGGCTTATTGGTTTCCCATCTCCCTCAGCAGTGTGAAGGTGATCCAGTTTTTCTACAACCTGTCTACACTTAATATTTACTGTTTGGAATTTGGTTTTGCATTTTGTTTTTCTATTAGTCATCTTAATAACATATATTTCAATGGTTAATTTTAATATTAAATGATGTCTTAATAAAATAACCAAAATGAAAAAAAAGAAAATTCCTATACTCTATTCCTAATCACAGGGAGGAGCTCAAACCCTACTAGGCACTTTGGTCTCTAAACAAACAGTGCAAAGTTCTAGGCAAGAAATACAGACAATATTCTCACAGGAGCTGAGACCTCATCTGTCCTTTCCCAGATCTCCATCCCTTCTGTGACACCAGACTAGGAGAGACCTTAGTCTGGATACCTCTGGCCCAGTGTTCTCATGAAGTCTTGGAGAAGGGTCTTTGTGGTGGCTGCACAGGGTGAAGGCAGCAAGATGCCCACCCCAGCCTCTGCAGCCACCATCCATCACCTGAGCATTCTCAACTCTGCTGAGACAAACAAGATCTCATTCCCGCTGAAGCTGAGAGTGTGAGCCACAGCAGGAGAGAATCTAGGCACAGTGATCGGGAAATTGGCAGGTACCTCAGGCCTGTCTTCACATGCTGACTCCCAGTACAAAACCAAGACTCACTTTAGTCCACCCAAGGCACAGTGGGATTCACCCTTCCACCTGGGACACATCACTGCTACCTTGAGATTAGAACTACACACTCTGCTGACCGTGGTTGTGGCTGAACAGACCCCAGGAGCCCACAGAGCATAGCAGATGGAAGCCAGTCCCTGCATCCACCACATGAACTTCTTCTGCAAACCTAAGAAAAAGTGGCAGAGTATAGGAGTAAGAACCCAGAAGTGATACTTTAGGGGTAGCAGGTGGAGAGCCCTGAGGAGAGAGTCTCCAGCTAACACCCACAGAACAGGATAGAGTCAGCTAAGCAAAACACCTGCCCTAGTAGGCAGTGCCAGCATAGGGAGAGCCTCCTCCCCATCCTGAAGCAGTCTGACCTCCAGGCATATCTTTAGAGCAGCAGACAGGGGGACAACGGGGTAGACCAGTTGTCCCAAATTGCCCAGGGTTGAGAAATTCCCAGGACTATTAGTTTTTAATAAAGTTTACAATAAACACAAAAGACCCACTTGTTCTTGAGGGTGGAAATAATGCATGATTATTCCTTTGTTTCTCAATTGGGTTCCAAGAAGAAGAGTCAATTCCTCCCAGACATCCTAAGTCCCACCAGGTCCTTTCTCTCTGAGTATCGTCTACAGCAGCCAACCAGGTCATCAGAGACTGGGACAGCTGAGAAAAGCCTAAAGTCAGAGGCTCTCTCTGTGACGCTTTCCCTCAGTTGAAAAGGGGGTGTAAGCCTCAGACACCACACTGATCTCCTAGAGGAAACAAAGAAGTACCAACGGAGAGCTCAAGCTGGGCAGATCAGCCCAGTAGAAATTAGGAAGGGAAGAACATGGAAGTGAGGTCAAGATACAAGGCTGAGATGGGGGAGGGACCTATGGCCTCACTCCAAGGTCATTGCATGTATTAATCAGTTTTTCATTACTGTGACAGAATACCTGAGGAAAATTGGCTTAAGGAAGAAAGATATCTTGGCTAAGAGTTAAAGAGATCTCAATCCATAGATGACTGGCCCTCACTGCTTCACAACCTAAGGCAGAACATCATAGTGGAACCAGGATGCTCACTGCTTGGGAGTCAAGGAGAGAGGGAGGGAGCAGCAAGAGAAAGAGAGAGACAGAGACAGAAGAGAGAATGCTAAATGCCTTTCAACCATCGTCCGGAGACCCAGCAACCTTCTGAGCCTGTGGGAGCATTTCATACTCAAAGGTACCATCAAGAATAAGCCCTCATTGTGTCTCCTCCCTGTTTCTCATGGTGGGCATGATGGTTCACAAAAACCAGGTGAGCCTGTATATTCCCAAAGAGCTGATTTTTGCCACAGCTTGAACTGAGTTCTAGGAATTTGGACTCGGTCCTCAAACTTGCTTGTCAGGTGCTTTCCCCAGCCTGATTTTTTTTCCAAGGAGAAATCATAAATAGCAAAAGGCAACCAACTCAAAGGGGGTCACATCAATCTGAGAAACTTCCACCCAACAAAGAAAATGATCCTCAGAGTACAGAAACCGTCTGACCAATGAGAGATGATATTCACAAAAGCACGTCTGAAATAAAGGGTTGATGTCCAGCATATACAACAGCAAGAAAACAAATGACCCAATTTAAAAATGGACAAAGGGCCCAAACAGATATTTCTCTGAAGAAAGCATATGAACAGTCGGCAGCTATGTGAAATACAGTCAGGGAAATGCAAACTAAGAACCACAGTGAGGCCATGGTGGGTGGGTGGGAAGGGAGGCTCTGCCACGTGTGTGCTGGGAATGGTGCTGGGAATGGCGACCATGCACACACTTCACACTTGTGTTTACCCCTACTCCCCGCCACCTCTTACACCTAACTGCCTCCCTCTAGTTCCGTTCACTCTGCTGGAATCATGCCACCTCGTGCCGTTAGAACAACTGTCATCGTGGGATCAAGGCTGTCTGGCCTGATGGGGAAGCATTCATCTTTCCCAGCAAACATGGCGTGAAGCATCCCTGAATATGGGAGAGCTGTGTGTGTGATGTGTGACATGCACACTTGTTATCTAAGCAGTGTGCTGAAAGGCACGCCCTGTGACCACAGGATCTCAACTGCCATTTTCCAGACACGTCTTTTAGCTGTGCATTAAAATGAGCGGTTCCCTCTACCTGATTTGTTCTTGGTCAGTGTGGTGGTTTGAACAAGAATGGCTCATATATTGACTGCTTAGTCACCAGGGAGTAACCCTATTTGAACAAGAGCTAGTTCCAGGACAGGCTCCAAAACCACAGAGAAACCCTGTCTCGAAAAACCAAAAAAAAAAAAAAAAGATTAGAAGGATTAGTAGGTGTGGCCTTGTTGGGGTAAACATGGCCTTGTTACAGGAAGTGTGTCACTGGCGGGGAGGGGGCTTTGAGGTCTCGAAAGCCTATCTCAGGTCCAGGCTCACTCGCTCTCAGCCTACAGATCAGGCTGTAGCCCTCACGTAGATTTAGAACCCTGGGTGTCACCATGATGAAAAACAGACTAAACCTCTGAAACATTAAGCAATCCCCCAATTAAATGCTTTCTTTTATAAGAGTTGCCTTGGTCATGGTGTCTTTACAGCAATAGCACAGTGAGGAAGACAGTGAGTGAGTGGACATGGTCACCCTCTTCCCTCCAGGCAACCTCCTGAAGTTTCTCAGGGCCCCTCTTCTGTGCAGACAGCCTGCTGGTCCCAAGGTGACCTTCCCCCAGCAGCGTTCACGGCATGATGTTGCCCTGCTTCTGTGAAGAGTTCCTAGAAGCAACTTGGAGTCCCAAAGCAGGGAGACTAACCCCCATCTGTCCCTCAGGACATCCAGGACACAGGCGGGCACTGGTGGCAGGGACAACGGCTGGCCCCACTAGTGCAGATACGGTTGTATGTCAAATGTTCTGCACCCTGCTCAGCTTCACAGCCTGTCTGTCCCGTGACCACAGCAGTGCAGTGTGCTCTGTGCTATTGTTAATGGAGTTCTGACTCCTTCTCAGCTTTCTCGAGCCTTTGAAAGGCACCTTGCTGCTGTTTCTAGGCATGTAGGGGGGACCACGGTTTCCCCTGCAGGTCCCTGAGCTTTCCTGTTAAGGGACTCTCCGTGTTTGTGTCTGACAAATTTGTCTAACAGATAATGCCCTGGAGATGGAGGAGAGGCCTCCAGACCCCAACACAGCCCTTCAGGAGAAAATGATGATGTTTACATAATGGGGTTTCTGTGGGAATCATAATTAATCTTAAATTTCACATTAGTGGATACATGGAAGCCAAATGACTTTTTCATCCAAACACACACACACACACACACACACACATGCACCTGCTTCTGAAAACCCACCTGACCAGTGGCTGAGACCAGTGACCCAGGGACGTCCTTCAAGAAACAGAAGTCTAAATCCAGAAGGAAGAAAGATGGTTACAGAGAGAGCCGGGCTGCAGACGGAGTATTCAGCAGCGCTGTGGCTTCTGTTTGTAGGATCCAGGTTGGCTGCTCTCTGGCCCAGGCTGGGAAGGAATGTCCCAGCAGGCATGGGGGTACACGGGACAACAGCCAGAACACAGCTTCACTAGGAGCTCACACTCTTGGGTGATGAGCTGAGAGACTGCAGTTAAGACTTTAATCAATTGCAGTTTCACCAGGTGATCCTCACGTTCCAGGGAGTGTCCAATAACTCCTGGGCCTCACGTTCCAGGGAGTGTCCAATAACTCCTGGGCGGCTGGACCCTTCCTGCCCCTCCAGAGTCCAGCCCTTGTGCCGCTCCCTCCTACCCACCAGCCAGCCAAGCCCCCATGATAAGGCCCCATATACCTGGACTTAGGATATTAAATTCAGAACCCTTGATCCAGGGTTTATAGCCACAAAAACCTGGGCATGGCTAGGAGGAAGTCAGGTTTCTGGAAGTCTCTAGATACTGTGACCCTGGGCCTGGTGGACACAAGGACTGTCAGAGTAAGGCCAGCCCTGGGTCACGTGAGGGGATAAAGTCTCCCTTCTGTCAAAGTCTCTTCGTGCCCACCCGTGCTGCAGCTCCCACACACTGCCAGCGAAACCTCTGTCCATAGCTTCCTCGCAAGCCCAATCCCTCTCCAGGCTCACGCTCTGGAAAACACACTCAACCCCCTGACCTCTGAGCCAGTGGGCAGCAGGCACTTAGTATCTAACCCTTCAGTGGATCTCTGCTGGCCTGGACACCCCTGGATTCTCTTCTTCATTTCCACCATGCACCCCTTGTTAGGTTTGGGATTGGGCTGGTGATTCAAGGGGACACTGAGATGCATTACCAAAGAATAAGGAATTTCTGAGAAGAGATATTAATGCCATGGACAGACCGGGGGACAGCAACATGGTAGGGGCTCCTAGGAAAACCCCAACACCAGAGACAGACAGCGTGGTGTATATGGGGGCTTTCCAAAAGACTCAAAGCCCATGTGGCAGAGGAAGGAACCTCTTGTACCTATTAAGGAGAGGACCCTAGCAACAGCATGCAGCCTAGTTCTCTGATTCCCAGGCAGGAAGCAGGGAAGCAAGCAGGTGGGGAACGGGACTTGGCTCCTCTTTGATGTAAACTCACTTCCCAGGTGAGAAGTCTTGACCCTGTCAAAGGAACTAGCTCAGGACTCAGAATGTCCCAGTAGGGCCCCCATTAGTGACTGCGACGCTATATTCTTGCACACACAGACATCCCGAACTGCACCCCTGTACCCATAAAAAGTCAGCATTTGGGAGAAAGGGGTAAGGGAAAGCCGCCGTGGAGGAGAAACCGAATCAAGGACAACACATAGTAATCAGAAGCACGACTCTCCGCCCCTCCCCCAAAGGCAGTTAGATGGACGTGGACTGGCACTTTGCATAGATGAGGGTGTCCCAAAAGTGGCTCCGGGGTCTGGGGCTTCTCCAGCTCTTGATTTCTCCATGTCTGAATCAGCCCACAGGCTATCCAGGCCAGGGGGATGGTGATCTGGGAATCTATTCATATTTTGCTTGCGTGTGTGTGAAATGTGTGCGTGTCTGCATGTTTTGAGACACACACGTGTACAAGTGCATGGGCATGTGAGTACATGTGGAGGTTAGAGGTCGGTGCCCTTGTCTTCCTTGCCGTGATCCGTTTCATTTAGAGAGGGATCTCCAACTCTGCCGCCAGATCTCTGGGGTTATAGGTAGGCCTCTATTTCCACAGAGTTTTTAGACGGGTTCAAGGGATCTAGATATCAGTCCCTAGCCTCGTGCGGCAAGTGTTTTTACACTGGAAATGACCTTCAGTGTGCCAGGAGAACTGGTCTGGAGATCAAATATACCTCTGGCCAATAGGCAAGCCTATAAACAAGGCATCTGAGAATAAAAGTCCAGCTGCAGGCACCTCACCAACTCACCTTGACAGGGTCAACTGGACAGTAACTCATGTCTTTCCTACAATTCCCTGCCACACAGCCTTGCCTGGGAGAAACAAAGCATGCTAGAATCAAGTCAGCATGAGCAGCCACCACAGAGGCCTCTGGTCCACACAGAGGTCCCTTCCGCGGTACCTACTGGCTACTCTGGTACCACCCAGGTCCTGGATGCAGATGGCAACGCCTGCAGGAGCTGCAGTTTCCTCATTAGATCTGTTCTGCCCCCTCCACTGCCTGACCCCCTGACCACAGGGCAGCCAGCATCCTCAGACTGTGCACACACCCTGAAGGGCAAAGGGGCCAGTGTACATGCCCTCAACAAGCCCACGGGTCAGTTCCAGGGAACCCCTGGGGGGAGGGGATCCTGAGGGGTTGGACAACAGAAATGCACAGTGGACAGGTGTCCCCTGAGACGAGGCCATAGTGGACAGGTGTCCCCTGAGACGAGGCTGAGTGAGACAGATAGAAAAGCAAAGTGAAGAGGGGGTTCCTGGGCGTTTCCATTGCACCACTGTCCTGGGCAATAGCACCTTAGGAGCACCCCAACTTAGAAAAACATAGCCCAGCAACCCCAGTAGCTAACCAGGCCCTGCAGGACTGGGGCACAGTGGATAGGGTAGAAGGGCTCACCCTCTTCCTGTAAGGCCCTCAGCTGGAAAGTAAGCTACTGCAGGACACTGGCTCTGCTCACTCCCCGCTGCAGATTAAGGGGCCACACCTGGTGCCCGTGAGACCCAACATTCCTGCCCACTCTTCCAAAGATCCTGGTTTCAAAATCTCCACCAGCAGACGGATGCCGCCCCTCAGCACGGCCCCCACAAACCCTCTTCCAGCACCACTACCCCGGTTCTCACACAACGGGGGTGGAGAGGCATCTTCCGCATGCTCACTCCCAGCCTTGCGGGCTCTATCAGGGAGAGTATGTTTTATTAATATTGGATATTAAAGTTTAATACTGTGATTACAGGGAAAAATGGAACTTCACCTTCGAGGAGTATTACAGGATTCCAAAGAGAGCCTGTGAGTGAGAGGGACATTTGTCACTGCCCTGCAGATGGCCTCTCCCGTTCATCATGCCCCGGACAAACACCCACAGCTGGCTAGGGAGGCTCAGTCTCCTAATTGCCCCCCTGGGGTGAGGGATGGAGCCACCTGGAAGGATGTGTAGATGAATCTGGGGCACCAAGATTTAAAGAGCATCCTCAATATTCCTGGATGGGACTGAGAAAAGCCAGTCCCCTGGTTCTATGATGAGAAGTAGGGTGTCATGGTATTGCCCTACATGGAAAAATAAGGATCTTTCTTATAATTTAGGTGCAATGGTCAAAATGTAAGGCTATGCCCTACCCCATAGAAGCCAGAAGAATGGAAGGTATTGGAGGATCACTGGTAAACAGGGTCACTGTTGCCCTGGGCAGTATGACTGAGCAGTATAACTGGGCAAAGGCCCCACTTTGAGGCCAGCCACAGCTCGAGGCTCCTCCAAACTCTCATAGCCACAGGCCTTCCTTGTCCTGGCTCCTTGAACCTGCCATTTTTCCATCCTCTCCCTAAGGTCCTGCCCTCTCCTTTCTGCCCTGTACCCCCCAAAAGCACTCACGGTCATGGTCTCCTGCACTCAGTGCTGTTCAGCCATGTTTGTTGTCTGTCAAATCAGTGACATAGAGGGACACGGCTGGGAGAGCATAGCTGTCACATTGGATAGGCCCATATGCCAGGGCCACAAACCAAGCCTGGTGACTCTCAAGAGAACTCTGTCTCTATCAGTTCTGGAAGGCTGCCATCCAGATCACAGCTTCCTAAGCTGGCAGTCACAACCCTGACTCATAACAGCAAATGGGATAACAAAAAAAATGGGCAACAGTAAAACAAAATGACTAAAAATTAGTTCAAAGTCAAGTGTGTCTTGAACCCAAGGTATTTCTGGTAGTGCTTTAACCACGTCACGTCCATGACGTCCCCGCAGTCCTGTGCACTCCACACTTCACGTACCATCACAGGACACCAAGGACGGCCGCCTGAAATGTCCCCAGTTCAGTTAGGAACTATTTGATGTAAGGACTGAAGAATGTTTTCTCTCTACGTAAATGCCTTTCCGCCATTGCAGAAACATGCTGACAGCGGTGGTACACACTTGTGATCTCAGAGCTTGGGAGGTAGAGGCAGGGATTCAGGAGTTCAAAGCTAGCCTCAGCTACATAGGAAGTTAGAATCCAGCTTGTCTCAGAAAGCGGGGAGGGGGTGTAAGTTGCAGAAAATGAAGACTTTCAATACTTTCCCATTCTCATTCTTCAGCACCCAACATCAAATTAGTGTATCTTTGGACTGGATTGTGTTAGAGTGTTTGACTTCAAACGTTGCTATTTGAGTTGATGACTCGAGTTTCATGAGAAAAAAAATCATTCAATGAATTTTGGCTTAGGATTAAGACAAAATCTCCATCTATTTCTGAAAGGAGCCTAAACATTCTGCCGTGTTGTACTGCATATTTATGCCAAGCAGAGTTCTCAGCACTGAGAATTGCAAAACCAAGTGTCCATCAACTCTGAAAGACATTGAAGATGCTCTGTGTCCTGCACATACCCAGCCAGATTCCTATAGGAGTAAACAAGGAGCTGGGGAGATGATCATGGGTAAGGGCACTTGCCGCACAGCGTGAAGACTTGAGTTCAGAGCCCAGCACTGTGGAAAAGCTGTGTGTGGCCATGTGCCTACAATCCCATAGCGGTGTTGGGGGTGGGAGCGGCTGTAGACAAGAGAATCTCTCAGACTCTCCGGCCAGCTGGTCTCACCAAACATTCCTCCAGGTTCAGAGAGAAGCAGACACTCTCTCCGGGGAATAGGGCGGAGAGCAGTAGACCAGGACGTGGGTATCCTCTTCAGGCCTCCCTACAGACGTGTCAATGGGCATATGCACCTGCACACACATGCACACACCACAAACATACACACACCACACACACATGCACACACCACACACACACACACATACACACACAGAGGAATAAGCAACACATCTGTTTCATTAGTAGGTACATCCATTTCATTAGTATACAAATATGTTCCCATCTTTACTAAAATTACATTTATACCTAATTATTTTAAAACAACAAATTTCTTTAGTTTTTGTAAGCTGTACCGCCCGCCTGTCTACGTGACAGTACGGCACTGCTCCTGTATTGTGGCGCCTGCACTACAGGACCATTCGCGAGCCAGGCAAGGGCCTGGAGATTTAAACACACTG
Source organism: Chionomys nivalis (assembly GCF_950005125.1). NCBI lineage: Eukaryota > Metazoa > Chordata > Mammalia > Rodentia > Cricetidae > Chionomys > Chionomys nivalis. The sequence continues at coordinate 1,531,893 of NC_080096.1, read as the reverse complement.
AGACACACAGAGACACGGGTCGTCCTTGAAACAGGAATGCCCCCCTTATTGTGGCCAGGGGCAGCTTATACAGGGATCCTTAACTGATAGCCATGCCCCACAGCCAAACCCACCAGAAACCACTCCCTGCCATCAGGAACTCCTGAGGGTCTCGTGCTCAGAGCAGCTGCAAACACAGGAAAAACACGCTGTTTTGCTCAGAGCAGCTGCAAGCATAACAAGTTGTTTACAGGAAATTCAGGATCTGGAGGTTCATAGTTCCCAACAGTAAATATTCGACATATATTCGTATATTCCCAGGGTCATATTAAATTTTTCTTAGACCAAGAAGCCCCAGCCTAGATCAAAGCGCTGGAAGACTCAGCATTGAAGGGCTGTGTCCTCCAGAGGGGACGCATACCTTGTTCTCACAGGACAGCAGCAGAGACAAGGTCAGCATGGGGAGCCGCTTTTCAAAGGATTCATCTGGATCCCACTGTTGGGGAGAAGGCCCTTTATCTTCCCATCTCTTCTTAAAGGCGCGCTCTCGGCACCATCCTGTCTGCAGACAATGGAGGCCTAACACAGCTACACCATGGGCGTCTCTCACACAGCAGGCATGATTAAGCAATTGCTGCACAACTGTTACCAGAACTTTCCCCCAAATAGTCAGGAATGCCACGTGGTCAGCAAGGTGTCTGTCTGGGACTGGGCTGGTTTGTGGGAAGAGGACCCAGGAGTCCCTGCGGTTCTCTTCAGATAGGAAGTTTGACAATCTCCTCCCTCTCTGGTACAGGTAGCCACCACCACCACCCATGTCTCAGAATCCAGCTTTGGGCTGGGAACACAACGGGTGATTTTTAAATGTTTTTATGTGTGTAGGTGGTTTTGGTTGCATGTGTATCTGTGTACTATGTGCATAACCGGTGCCCTCAGAGGACAGAGAGATAGATCCCCTAGGCGCAGAGTTACAGACGATTGTGAGCTACCATGTGGGTTCTGGGAATCCAACCTAGGTCCTATGGAAGAGCGGAAGTGCTCTTAACAACTGAAGTATCTCTCCAGCCCCATAAATAACGGGCACTTAATAAACGCCAATAAGTAGCAAAGAGCAGCTTGAGCAGGGAGCCTTCCTGCCGGCTCAACAGCTTCACCTTGGTTAAACTGCAATGGCTATGCTCAGTCTGCTGGAGGACACCCCAACCCAGGTTTAGACCGCCTCAAGGGACAGGCCCTCTGGTGGTTACAGACTGGAGCAGAGATAGAGGAAGAACTGTAAACCTAGAGGGTTCACAGACTGGAAACATTCTATCTGGGCCACCAGGCCCTTCCTGGGAAGCAGTTAGTGTACAAAGTAGCAGGAGCTGTGAATGGAAACAGATCTTAGCAGTTGCAGCCCCCCCTCCCCCCCCCCGGGGAGTCAGCTAGGACCTCACCCAGAGGTGACCCTAAGGCACAGCCAGGTGGCCAGGCTCTGCAAGGAAACAGAGCTGGGAGGACCCTGAGGGACCAGAATCCGCAGAGGGTCAGGGAATCCAGGCATTGTCACACTGGCTATCCAGGGCAGAGCAGCCCTCTGCCTGGCTCTGCCCTTCTGAAGCCTCCACAGCCTGACAGGTAAGAGAAAGGCAGGGTAGGCTCACAGCCAGAATGGTCCAGGGCCTTGTTGGTCGCCTGTGTCTTTGTAGGCACATATTCCACACACTCCCGAAAAATAGGCTAGGATGGTGGGTGATCTTGGTCACCCTGTGATCTGGGATCACAAAGAGCTGGGGCATGAGTACAGGAGAGATGCTGACCCAGGAGGGCTGCCTGGAACAGGGGAGCCATGGCAACTGGGCAGTTGGAATGAGTGGCCAGAAGGACTGTGGAGAGTACGGCCAGAGCTTGGACACAGAGCTGGGAGCTCTCAGTGGACACTGGACTTACCAAGTCCCAGATGACTCCAGGCCTGACCCCACGGTCCCATACATCAGGACTGCAATCACCTCCACCATTCCCGAGAGTGGAGACCACTTCCTAAAGGTAGACCAGTTGCCAGAGAAGCAGGACCGAGGCCCAAGCAGAACACCCGTAATGGTACAGCCCCTGCTGACCAGATGGGGCTGAGTGCATCTACAGGAACTGAGCCGGAACCCCTCAAAACAGGGAGGACATGGGATCTCCAGCTGCAGCTGCTAGATTTCCTCTACCCAGAGGACCCCTAGATGGATCCCCTGACAGCCTAAGTCTCCCTTTTCCTCACCTGAGCCTGGGGACAGGGGAGAAAATTACCTAAACAGGGTCCTTTCTTTGTGTTGTGTTTTTTATTTAATTTTCCAAAGAACACACTCTTTTATCATCCAAAACCGTGAAAGTAAATTAAGAAGAAATGGGTTTCTTTCAATTAGGCTCAGCGCTGCTTTGAGTAACTGCCTATAATTCTATTTAATGAAAAAATAAAATCATTATTCCACAGCTCCCCCTGCCCTGTCACAATCCCACAGACGGGCTCCATTAGCGAGCACCGTAGATTTATTTAATTAGAAAAATATTTTGTTTTCTCTGATTCTTTAGGAAAAGAGGAGGGGGGAAGAAAACCTAAAAAAACCTCCAGGCACAAAATTAATCAAATCTGTTACCTGGTAGTTAATGGTTGCTACACATAGGCATCTCTCAATCTGCCTCAGATCCCCACCCGAATTTTGGATTGCACTGCAGCCACGGGCTGACCTATGCCTCCCTGACTGTTTGGCAAACTCTGATGCCAAGGCCTTCGCTGCCAAAATTGGGGACCCCCAGGCAGGCACCCAGGGAGAGCAACTAGAGTCTCCTGTTGCCACCAAACATCGGTCCTCTGGGCTTGTGCCCAACATGCAGAACCAGAGCTGGGGTCAGGCCTGTGTTGGCTATGTGCGGTCTTTGCAATGGCTGTAACCCCCAAACCTAGACTGATACCTTTGCTCAAGCCGGAATCCTCATGTGACTCCAGGGACCTGAGCCATGGAGGCCAGGAAGTATCAGGGAGTGCGTAGGAGAGATGAGCAGCTATGCAGAAGGCCTGCTCCAGGACATCAGTATGAGGGGAAGAGACCAGAATCAGGGACACTGCCTGATGCCCTCCAAGATGACCATGGTGGCCTTGATGTGCCTAACTGCCCTGCAGGAACATGACCCTGACATTCGACTTCTGATGGGGCCCCTGAGAAGAGAAACTAGGGTACCTTTCCAGGGACCCTGAGCACTAGCCTTGAGCTCTCCCAGAGGCCACCACACAGCACCCACAGGGAAACCCATCCTTAGCTGAGATGCTCCATCACACACAGGCATAATGTCGTCAGGATCCCTCATTACGTATGATAGAGATGGCAGGTCATAGCCATTTCCAGGCCTGGAGGAAACTGGAGGAGCCTGGGTCCGACTGCAAGCAAAAATTCTACAGGGAGGGTTTCACCCAGGGCAGCCCCCAGGGGGCGCTCGGAAATGGTTGCCGAATAATAGGCCCAAGGAATTGGTAAAGCTGAAGCATCCTTGGTGGTAGAGCCTCCTTGTTCTTCCCTCCTCCCTTTCTCCCTTCCTGCCCTCCCCTTCCTTCTCTCCCTCCCTCCTATTTTATCTCCTTCCTTCTTTCCTCTAGCCTTCCCTCCTTTTTTCTTTTCCTCCTTTCTCCCCTCTATCCTTCCTCCTCTTCCTCCCACCTCCCTTCCCTGGTCCCCGCAGGAACTTCCAAGAACACAATCCATGGTTTAGAACCACTCCTGAGGGAGGACTCCTAGGAGCCACTGCAGATTTCCTGGCAGAGAAGGAACATCTGTAAGCCCGTGGTCCCTGCAGACGGACCTGCCACAGATGATGCAGCTGCATGTTGAAATCTGAATCAAATCAGCAAGGATCCGTTTGCTAGCGCAAGTATGTCGCAAATGCTTCTCAGGAAGCAACGGGATAGCATGGTCTGTGTTCTAACTGAGGTCTCCTGGGGCCCAGCACGCTCGTTTCTTCTGGTGGCCAAGATGCAGAGTGCTGAGAATTCCCCACACACACCTTCCTCCCAAAGCCAGGACCTCTCACCAGGAACAGATAGATCCACAGCTTTCCAGCTGATCACAGTCACCAGAAGCCACCTTTAAAAAGAAAGAAGATTTAAATACAGTTTATTTTAATCATATTCTTTCCTCTCCCTAGATCCTCCTAGATCCTCCTCACCTCCCTACCCACCCAAATTCATGCTCTCTCACCCTCTCTAAATAAATAAATAAATAAATAAATAAATAAATAAAACAAAAGGAGTCAAAACAAGACAAAAACTAAACAAACTGCGTGCACGCACACACAAAGATAATTGGAATCCGTTTTGTTCTAGCCAACTATTCCTGGGCATAGGGTCTGCCATGTGGTTGAGACCCAGTAACCCACCATTAGAGAACACTGATTTTCTCCTTCCCGATGGGTATCAGCTGCAAATAGCTTCTCGGTTAGGGATGGGACTCTGTGCCCACTTCCCTGACTCGGTGCTGCATCCTGCTGCCTGGCTGAGACTGTGCAGGCCTCACAGTCTCCGTGAATCCAAGTGTATATCATCCCAGCTGTGTCTAGAAGACTCGGTCTCCTCAGAGTCAAGCACCATCTCTGGCTTTTCCAATCTGTCCTCCTCTTCTGAAGAGATCCTGAGTCTAGAGGACACCTTACGCCACCAGGTGAAACCTCCAGTGCCAGACCTGCGGACGTTATGCTGAGCTGCTGGCCAACAGTTCCATAGAGCCCCCAAAGCGCCACGGGCTATTGCCAAGGCTGTTGGTTACCCTCCACGACTTGATGGTAAGTAAGGCTTTGCCAATGACGATATAACTTACTTAGGCCATCAAACACGGAGAAAACAAGCTGGTGCCCAACCAGAAGCTTTACCCCCACTGACCAGTATCTGTGGTGCTGTAAGGTATTCTCTTCACTACCAGAGTAGGAAAGGATCAACATCACCAACTGTCATGAACCCTGAGGCCCACAGCAAGGACCTGCCTATAAAATATACAGGTACAATCGTGACACAAATATCATGGGAGTAACAAACCCCTTTTTGATTAGATTTAAGGCCCCCTCCATGAGCCTTATACCCATACGTAACACTGCTGAAGAGACAAGAAGCCACCTTCAACAACCATTTTCCCAGTCGGCCCCACTGTAGAAACTCAGGACTGCCATCCAGCCGCCCCTGACATGTTGGATGGCCACATCTGGCCCCTGACAGCCCCTGAGCAGACTAGACCCAGAGTCAGCCATCTGAACAACACATCAGGCTCGGGCCTGTTGGCAATGTGGAAATAGCCATGTTGACGATGGCCATATGACATGGAGATGCCAGCCCTCAGGGACCCCCAGCCTTTAAGGTGTGAGAATGTGAGGCAGCTCAGAGCCTGGCACTCCCACTGGTGCCATGCGTTGGCCAGTGCTAGCAGTGGGCATCATGAACTTCTCAAGTGCAGAGCCAGCCGTCATCCCTCATGATCCCACACTTGAGCCAGCACTCCTGTCTAGACGGAGCCAACTTGGCCAGTGACCAGCCGATTTCGCCCACCATCTCTCTATTTCTCTAGTTTTCCAGTAGGATCTCAGAACTGGATCCTCACCCCTGCCCCTTCCCCATAGCTCCGCAAGGAGAAGGACCTGGCTCTCCTGACCCAGGTGGGTGTCCACACTGCCAGTCTGCCCTGCCTGTACCAGGGGCATTGCTGTTAAGTGGACTCTGCCCAGTCAAGGGCTCCGGGTGGGAAATGGGGTTATGGAAGGTAGGGAGGGAGGTGATGGGACAGCAGGGGTATCCCTGCTCCTGCAGCCTGAGGCGGCACCTTCACCCCCAGCCTCCTATTCCTCTCCCTCAGGCTATGTCAGAGCATCCAGACATGAGATGCAGGGAATACACAGACTGTGTTCACATGCAGATGGGTAGACCAGTCCACCCCATACTACAGTGGCCCACCAAGTGCCCCAATGCATTTGCTACACCTTGGTTTGTCTTCTATTACTGTGATAAACACCATAACCAAAAGCAGCTTGGGGAGGAAGGGGTTTATTTCCTCTTACAGGTTACAGTTCATCAGAGAGGGAAGCCAAGCGAAGAACCTAGAGGCAGAAACCATGGAGAAGACACTGTTTACTCTCTTACTCTCTGGGTTTTACTCAGCCAGCTTTATTATACAGGTCAGGATCACCTGCCCCTGGTACTGCCCACAGTGGGCACTCCTGCATCGACTGGCAATCAAGAAAATTCTCCAAAGACATGCCTATAAGGCAATCTGAACGAGGCAGTTCCTCAACTGAGGTTTCTTTCTTCCCCTGTGACACGAGTTTGGGTCAAGTTGACAATAAAAACCAACTAGTATGCCTACGTTCAAATTTCCCACCAGGAAAAAGGGGCCAAAAGCCCAGAAGGGTTGAGGAAGGACCCTGTCCCCAATCTCCAACTACAGACAAACTGTAAACCCCACAGGCTCCCCTGTTCTGCTCTGTAATTTTCTTATGGAGCTGTAATAATGTCCTGATGGACTTTCCTGTACATGGTCAGCAGGAAGATGTCTGCATGCCCAGTGACCAGTTTGCTTGCTCTTATGGTTCCCCAGAGAGGTGGAGTCCATAGGCTTTGAGATGAGGAACAACTGTGAGGCCATGTACGCACGAGGTGTCAAGTTCTGCACACTAGAGACCAGGAGAGCACCATGGGTAGCTCCGATCTGAAAGCATGCTGGCTCCAGACTTGGGAAGGTTCCATATTTCAGTTCACATCTGAAGGCATCGTGGATGCCATGTTATTTGATGTAGATAATTCCTTCAGGTCTGTCGAGGTCATCAGCCGACTAGAAGTGGCCCGCCACACTGTAGGCAGTCATTCCCCAGACTCAAATGTTTATCTCATGTCCCTCACAGACACACTTGGAGGAACTTTCTCCAAATGTCTGGTGTCCCAGCCAAACACAAAATTAACCTTCACAGAGACATTTCAGGTGGCCTAAATACAGAACCTTGGCATGGGAAAATGTACTGGATTATCTGAATGGGGTCAAAGCCATCAGAAGACCCTACCAGAAGGAGGCAGGCGTCACTCGGAAGGCTGAGGCAGGAGGATTGTGAGTTCCAGGCCAGTCTACAACAAAAGTGGGGCTGGAGAGATGGCTCAGTGGGTTAGTGCACTTGCTCCTGCAGAGGACCTCCTAGTTCCCACACGTGGGCTCATAACTACACGTGTAGCTCCCAGTTCCCACACGTGGGCTCATAACTACACGTGTAGCTCCAGTTCCTAGAGACTCCACACTCTCTTCTGACCTCTTCAGGCACCAGAAACACAAGTGATGCACAGACACACACAGGCAAAGCACTCATCATACACATAAAATAAAAATCAATAAATAAGCCTTAAAAGAGAATGATGAGGCCAAAGAGGAAATCGTGAAGATGGAGAGGGAATCAGACTGGAAGACACTGGTTGGTCTGCTGGGGTAGAAGGTGTGGGTAGGCTCTGCAAACTGGCAGAAACTGGTTTTACCGGAAGCCTCCGGAGAGGATGTGCCCTGCCCACACCTCCATTTCAGGACCTTTATCTCCAGAGTCTGCAGTAATAAATCAGTGCTACTCTCGAGCAGCTGGGTCCCGCATTTCTTCTGAGGGAAAAAACGAGCGTGTTCCTTTTCTCTTCATGTTATGATTCATTTTTCTAGAGGAAAATTTTGCTTCATGCCACATCTCACCTGCTTAGCTCTTCCTCCATGGTCGTCATTTGCTTTATTTATTGTTGTTTTCTGCATCCAAGCACTATAAACAGAGGTGAACGCTCCATCCCCAGAACCGAGGGGTTTCAGGGTCAGGTCCTTTGCTTGGATTCCCAGCCACAGAGTCACCGAGTCACAGACCCCGCCCCAGCGTTACCCTGGAAGCTGAGAGCAGGGTAGACTTGCTTTTCTGCAGACATCAAGGTGTGCTTGACAACTTTGAAGGACAGCTTGTCTCTCCCTTGGCCTGGGCATCTGGTTTTCCCTGAGCTGCAGGGGAACCCTCCCTCTAAACTGCCCTTTGAGCAACCTGTAAACAACCCCTCCCTGCTCTACTGCCTCTCCCTTAGGGAGGACACTAAACTTTTGACTGAGGGGACCCCACACTCCTCAAGGAGAAAATCGGTCCCTGGGAGTGGGGGCAGTTTCCACCTTTCCATGGCAGAGGTGCTTCCATGGTTTGGGTCCATTCTGGGTGCCCCTGGCAGAAGCAGCTATTCACCACCAGGTCATGGGGGCCATGATGGGGAAGGTCAGCATCCTCCACCCGAAACATGTTTCCAACAAGTTCTTCTGTATAGGGACAATAAAGAGGGTGTTTTCTACCAAAACAAGATGACCTAGAAAATCGATTCTGAGGGTGACTTAAGTCAGAACTGGCAGCCGGATACAAGTTGCCAACTTGGTCCCCAGACCAACTCCCCTTTGAGTAGCATAGCATGGTAAGCATCCCCAAACGAACCTTTGCCTCACCTCTCTCATCTCCCACTGCCCCAACCCTGAACAAGCCCCATATCACCATTTGTGGGCAGAGCAGGCCTGGTCCAGCAGAATCATAGCTCCCATCACATCCCTTCCTCCCTGACTGTAGTGGTCCTGTGAGACCAAGCCCATGAGCACCTCCTGCACCTGAGCAGCAGGTTTTGTGGGATGGGGTGCTGACTTTGGGAAGGAGAGACCTGCCTACAGTGCATAGTACTCCCAGGCTATGGAGTGTGGCTGCCCTCTGCTGGCATCTTTGAGCAATAACCACAGAGGACTCCAGCCAAGAAAGCAAATCCCTCCAATTGACCAAGCTCTTGAGTAGCACAGATGGACGGACACTAGATGTCCCCTTCCCAGTCTCAAGGCATGTATAAGGATTTACTTTATGTGAAAGCAGATATATGCAGGCAAGAGACCACCATGTACATGGATACTATTTCACCCTAAGTGCTACATGGGTAAGCACACCCTCCTCCCAGTGCCACTGCTCCTCACCCCCAGACAGAAAGGGCCATAGCAATAGAAAGTTTGATCTTTCTGCCTTGCCTAGATGGAAAAGCTGAGAAAAGAAACATCAAACCCTTGGTGGGATAGCTTGTCCCTTCTAGAGCATCCATAAGGTGCTGTCTGAAGTCTCCCTCAGTCAGGGAACCCAGGGAGAGTGGAATAAGTAAGTGGATACTGAACACTGCCCTTGACTCCAGGAGTCCAAAGGTAGGACAGGTAAGCATGTGACGTAGGCTGGGGTACTCCACAGCAGAGAAAACAGCTTCAGAATGTTCCCTTTCGTAAGATGAACGTCCCATCTGCTCCAGGGAACATGACACCTTCACCCCATTCCACACGCGGTACATGCACAGCTCTGAATCCCTGAACTTAGTCACCTGTGTCCCCTCCCCTAAAGCAGGATCAAGCATTCACTAACAAAGGTCTTTGTACTCTGCTCAGGGCCAGGCTCCCCTAGTACTGAGAAGCTCCAAACCCACAGACTCCTGTCCCTACCCCACCAGATTTCTAGAAGACGCTGGAGGCCTTGAGGCCCAGCCAGGCCCACTGGGGCTCTGTGCCCCACAGGGTTAAACACTATCATGCTGCCCTCTGGTCAGAGGCCATGCTCAGGGAGGCTTAACCAAGGCTTTCAGTCCAGGGACAGCAGCCAGCTTACACAGAGGTACCCACCGCCACCTCTCCCAATATTTCATTCAATACTTGGGGCCATGAGGTCCTGCCTGGCTCCTTACCCTTGGTGCCCCACAGTGATCAATGCTGCCACTGATAGCCCCAATAGTCTTGGTCCCTGTGAAGAGAGAGAAACACTCCTCCTTAAGTCCCTGAGCAACACAGAAACTTCTCCCAGTTCTCTCTCTCTCTCTCTCTCTCTCTCTCTCTCTCTCTCTCTCTCTCTCTCTCTCCTTTTTTGTTCCTTAAAGATTTATTTTTACTATTTTTAATTGCGTGTACAGGGGTAGGGTACATGAGGTGTCCAGGTGTCCACAGAGGCAAGAAGAGGGCCTTGGATCCCCTGGAGTTGGAGTTACAGGCAGTTGTGAGCCACCTATGAGTCTTCGCTCTCAATGGCTCTTAACTGCTTTGCTCTTAACGGCTGAGCCATCTCTGCAACATCACCCTGTTCTTTTACTAATTTCAAAGTAGCAATCTTTTTTTCCAGGGGTGGGGCTCAGACAGCTCCCTTAAACACTTCAGGTATTTATAGATACAATGTAGTTGCCTGCGTGAGGATTTCTGTGATCTCAATGAACAAAGTTTCCCAAGTACTAATGACTTCAATTGGCAAAGAGAATCGCCCAGTTCCCTTAAAATGCCACCACTCTTCATGCCCTTAGGCAAGCCACCCTATGCTGCCTGACTGAAGATTTAATGACCACTTAACTATGACATTAATAAGTGAGCAGTCACAGGCTCATCCCCGCACAGTGCAGCCGCCAGCGCTTCTTCAGCAGCCTGAGTATTCGCAATGCCAAATACAGAGATTGTATCTGAACTGCCAAACTGGATCCAACAACTCTGCCTCAGTGTGCCAGTTCTGGGCTCCATTCCCATTCTCCAAGGGGACAGGGACAGTTACTCCCCAGGGGAGTGGGCTGTGGATCCAAGTGAACTTTCTCATGATCTGAGGCTTTTTATAACTACAAGACTCAAATCATAAAAAAGCTGGCCTCAGAGTCCAAGCCTGGGGAAGAATATCACCCTAAATAAGACGGCTGGCTTTGTTTCCGAGCTTCAAACTGAACTGAGCCAAGACCAGACGACCCAGCAAAACCCAGAAGGGCTCGGCTATCAAGTCATCTGAGGGAATTCAACAGAAAAAAAAAAACTGATACCTTCAGTCACTAAGGTCCTGTGAGCACAGCAAGAGCTGGTGGAGGCTGTCTTGGGGCTCCTCCTGACACTCCACAAGCAGCAGGCATTCAAAGATCTACCCTCCCTGATTGCAGATACCTACCCTGGGTAGGAGGCTGAGATAGACCTCCATATGGGACCAGGGTCACAGGCCAGAGTGAGCAGCTATGGGGAAAAGCTGCATTCAAGATCCCCGGCCACAGAGCCCACCTGCCTGCCCACCACTAACACTCCAGCTGCTGTGTCCTACTGGCCACATGCTAAAAACCTCAGTGCCACAGACTTGGTGACCTCTCCCAGATCTGGACTTATAGCCACACAGCCCACACACAAGCAGTGGTTGGCTGAGGAGCCAGGGGCAGGCCCCCAGGCATATCCTTCACACCCTGCCATGCCTGTGGCTCATCATGAGCTGTGCACCCAGACGCACATCCATCCTGGCCGTTGTCCTTACCACAAGAAAGCTGCCAAGCTGGACAGGGAGTAGGGACATCACAGGGAGATCAAAGACAGGAGCCTTAAACAGGGGGTGCGGGGAAGGCAGAGGCAGTAGCAGTCCCCATGGAGGTCAGAAGTTCAGCTGAGCCTGGACTGACAATTTCTGCCCTACAGATACATGTCCCCACCTTGAGGGGCCTACTGACCCTTCCGTCTCAGAGAGGGGTGAAGGAGGATCGGCTAACCACCAATGGAGGCACAGCAAGAACTACGCTGGAGACTGGACTGCAGACTGCCTGACACGTAGAGGTACAACACTGAGACTCCACGAGAAAGGCAATGCCCTGCGTTGTTTGATGATGTGTGGAAAAGCTGAGGTTCGGGGAAGGGTCGGTTGTGGCGGAGCCAGTGCTGAATCAGTGTGAGGAAGGAGGAAGTGTGAACTGAGCCCCCACAACACAGCTGATCTGCTACCCTTCATGGGTTCCATATATGTCTCTCTGACAGCCTGGTTCATCAACACCAGACTCCCTGGAGATTATCACTCACTGATATAGATCTGGGGTCCCAGATACACAGTTGGACTCACTGATGTGGGAATCCAACTTTCAGAAACATTCTGATAAGGCCTAAGAGGCAAGCAGCAAGGACCACCCCAGCAGAGCCAGACTCCCAACCATCCTTGCCAGATTTGTATTCCCTTGCTCACGTGTGACTTCCCAGGCAAGAACTGCAGGCTCCTTAAGGCACAGAGCAGGTGGCTTTGCTCCTGAAGGTCCCCTTCCTTATCTGGCTTTGTGTCCTTGCCTTTGACAAGGGATGCTTTCACTGGCCTGTGTCCCATGAGATCTGCATCGGCTGAAGCTCACCCAAAGCCTGTATGTATACTCCTGTGTTGTGTGGAGCAGCGGGCTGCGTCCCGCCACCTGGCTAGCTTTACACCCGAAATAATTACACGGAAACTGTATTCTTTTAAACACTGCCTGGCCCATTAGTTCCAGCCTATTATTGGCTAGCTCTTACATATTGATCTAACCCATTTGTAATATTCTGTGTAGTACCACGAGCTGGCTTACCAGGAAAGATCTTAACCTGTGTCTGTCTGGAGTGGGAGAATCATGGCGACTGACTGACTCAGCTTCTTTCTTCCAGCATTCTGTTCTGTTTACTCCACCTACCTAATTTTCTGTCCTATCAGGGTCAAGCAGTTTTCTTTATTAATTAACCAATGAAAGCAACAGATAAATACAAGACCCACCTCCATCACTCCTGTAGTCTCGTTACACCCCGGGGGACAATCACAGCTGCATACAGATATGGGGCTGCATGACCATGCCTGTGTCTCAGCAAAACCTGAAGCCTGTAGAGCAGATGACAGGCATGGCAGAGCTATAGACAGAGGTCATGAGCACAGGTCTCCCCAGCCTCCATTCCTGAGAACTTGGTCATGTACCATAGGTGAGAGAACTGAGCAATGGGCTCACAGTTCCCTGTGGATCCACCCATGGCTCATCAGCTCCCGTGTGGATGGTACCTTTGCTATGCCCAGTCTCACGGCACTAAGACCCTAGCAGAGCTCTGAAGCAGCATCACCCACCCGATCACAATGCATAGCTGTCTGCGCCATGGCCCAGGAACCCAACTGCACTGTGCCCCTTGTCCCTGGACCAGTAGAACTTTCTTGTGCCTTCCTGGGTTCTATGATTCTCATGCTAATTGCCCAGAGCCCCCATGACCTAGTCATTTGCCTCACGCCCCAATGGTCTTGCAGACCCAAGACCAGAACACAGAATCTTCAACTCACATACCATCCTCTGTGCCCACCACCTCTGGCTCACTACTAGGGGCCCCAGAGTCCTCCATCCACTTGGGACTGCCCACTTGCTCCTCAAGGGAGAGCCAACTCTTAAAGGACCTGAACACCCTTGGCTTATCAGCTGTGATGAGTCAGCCCTGATCAGCAACCCAAGAGAATGAGGGACAGGCAAGCATTGGGGTGCACAGACCAGCCTGGAAGGGTCTCACTTCCTCTGGCATCCTAGGCACGCAGCTGCAGCAAGGGGCCTGTAGGCAACTTCTGCCCAGGGATCTTGGGGAACCTCCTCACCACTCATACAGTTCTTGGGGGTCCTTCCCTTTGCTGGAAAATTAAAAGGCTGGCCATCACCCCCACTGCAGCTCTAGGCCCTGCCCCTCTTTGGATTCTAGGCCTAGTTTTAAGCAGAAAACTCCCGATAGCTTCTAAAAGAATGTCCCAGGGATCTCACCCTGAGTTCCCAAATGGCTGTTTTTCCAGCATGTTTCCAAAGCAGGCAGCCAACAGTAACCCGACACAGTCCTTCTTTACAAGACTCCTGATGTGGACGGTTGCCACTATGGCCAGCTGCCCGACACTGCTCTCTGCCTGCATCCATGCAAGTCAGCCGGATGGGAACTGATAACTTGAAGCCATCTACCCAGGTTGTCACCTTCTCATGGTCACCAGCACTTGGCCCAAGGCTCTCAGACTTCCTACATGACACCTGAGTTAAAAAAACAAAAACAAAAACAAAAACCCATCTACCAAGAGGAACAAGCACCGGTCTAGAAGCAGCCTCTGGAGGGGTGACAGGGGGAGGTAACAGGGAGGTGGGGTGACACAGCAGGAAGTGGCCCAGAGTTAGCTTCTTCCTCCCTTGTTCCTCAAAGAGTCTGATCTTTGAGGCACTGAGCAGCGGCCGACACCAGGACCTTCTTGGTGCTTAGAAAAGGACAAGGGGTTGTTCTCTGTCCCCAGATGCCTCGTGCTAAGGGATAGTGGCTTCTCTGTAGGTGTGGTCATAGCCCTTGGGTAGCCACAAAATCCAAGGAGGTTGAAACCATCTTCCTGCTAACCAGGTGGCATCCATGTAAGACCCCATGGTCTCCTGTGGAACTAGGGGAAGAAAGAGTAGGAGGGGGGTCAAGGGTATGGGATGGGACGGGGAGGGGTTAGGAAGACACAGGGCTCAGCCACAGGGTGTGGAACTTGTTCCAGTGCTGGCTGGTGGCTTCTGCTCTGTGGGGATGGAGGAAAAGCTTTTCGGAGACCCCAAGGCTCAAAAGAGCAAACGTCAGAATAGGAGCTTTCCAGAAAACGTCTGCTGGCTCCACTGAGGACAATGCAGGATGGCTCATTGAATACCAGCTCCACCAAGGAGGGCGGCAGAAAGAGACAAAGTAGCCAAAACCGTGTGAACAGGCCAGGGCCTGAGAAAAGACACGATGGGCCAGAATGGTGGGTGGATCTGGGGTAGGAGGCAAGCCGATTTCCTAAAGAGAAGGCACCTAGCAGAAACCAAGATTCTCCAAGGCCCGGTCCTCAGTCAGGATTTCCCATCTCCCTAAACCTTAACTTCCTGGTCGCTGAATTGGGTCTGCCTCACTCATCCTTCACAGGACTACTGTACGGGCAAAGCCTGGCACCCAGAACCGTACAGCATACATAGCTGCCTCTGGTGAAGAACACAGCCTGCTTGGCTTAGTGCTCCGCCCACACAGGGGTGGAGGACCTTAGACTTTGTGATGATGGACTTTAGACCGGTCCAGTTGTGGTCGAGCCTCATCTGGGCCTGCCTGTGGACAACCCAGTCAATCTGTAGCAAAAACCTGCTCGTCCGGATAAATGGCCCCACCTGTGATGTCCAATCACCTCTGCTGCGGTGAGCAAAAACCCGATGTAGTCATTGAGCAATCCTGGACCCTGGACAGCTCCTCTAGGGAGCATTCCCATCTCCCACCCTCATGAACCCAACTTGTGCTTGTAACAGGCTCCATCCCTCCAGCTACAGCACCAACTTTGAGTACGGGGCTCCCTTGTCACAGCAATGGGATCAGGATTGTTTCCCTGCCAATTGCCCTCCACCCTCGTCCTCTCTTTCAGGATCAGGAGACTTCCGGTGCACGCTGAGCCCACAGTCAATGCCCTCCCTGTCACCCAGACTACCAAAGTCACGACACCCTGAACACCCCGGCAGTGGCGCAGCTCTGCCTGACATCATTAATCTCATGCTTGCTCTTGTGTCAAAGTGCACGCGATTTCTTGTAAAAATGATCCGGCTGCTAATTGGGCTGTTTATAACTTGTTTCCCTGGTTGCTGATGATAATTAACATGCAAATGAGCTTGGGGAGGGGAGGCTCTGAGCCCCCGTTCATTACCACGTTAATTACTGTTTGCATATTTAAGTATCTCAGACACAAATGGCAGCAGTTAGCAGAATGGGCAAGATGATCATTATACCCTCGGCATTTTGAAAAGTCATTTCACTCTGTTATTTTTCTGAGTGATTAATGGCTCCTGGTGGCCTGGTTGATAAACTTCGTTAGTTCAAGCCAATCTGGGCTGTGTACACAGACTGCGAAGCGGCTCCCGGCCCAGCGCCATCAATCTCTCTCTGTACAGCCCCCACCCACTCACCCCCGTTGGTGACAGATTTTCAGGAGAAAGAGGAGGCAAAGGAAAAAGTTGGGCAGTACTTGGGCCCAAAGAACTTCTTGGTGTTAAAAGGATGGGCTCCAGAGCCATCTCTGCCCAGCAAGAGTGGGGCCATGTTCGGTTATAGGACTGAGTTTGGGGAGACCTGTGTGCATCTCAGGACTGACCTAGGGATCCAGGGTGTCCCTGCACAGAGTCACATGAAGTTCTTAGACAGGACCTCTACAGCCTGTCCCTCCCTCCCTCCCTCCTCCCTCCTTTCCTTCCTCCCTTCCTTCTTCCTTCCTTCCTATCCCTTCTTCCCTCCTTTCCTTCATCCTTCTTTCCTTTTTTCCTTCCTTTCTTCCTATCTCTTTCTTCCTTCCTGTCCCTTCCTCCTTCCTCCCTCCCTTCTTTCTGCCTTCTCTCCCTCGCTTGTCCCCTTGCCTTCTTCCTTCCTAGCTGCCTGCCAGGCAGCTTCTAGGTGATGGTAACCCAACCCTGACCTCCGTTGGAAGGTTGGAATCCTCAGTTGGAATCCCAACAAGAAGTCAACAAAAAGTGAGCACAAGGCTGATGGCGATGATGACGGAGCAGACCAGGGAAGTTATTTCATGTAACTGGGTCTGTCTAGGTGGGGATGACTGAGCCCAGGCCTAAAGGAAGTAAGGAGAACCAGGTGGATAATGAGAGGAAACAGGGACACAAAGACCCTGAGTAGGACTAGGCCCTACAAGGGACCACTGCGAGTGGCCTGAGTAATTCAGGTACTGAAACAGGTGAGAAGAGGCAAGGCAGATCCCTAGTTAGGATTGGAGTGGGCTTTGTGTGCTGTGTTTCAGACATGGTACAGACGGACTGCAGGCATGCAGGCAGTGAGGTGATCAGACGTGGTACAGATGGGATGCAGGCAGTGAGGTGGCCAGACGTGGTACACATGGGCAGCAGGCATGCAGGCAGTGAGATGGCCAGACATGGTACACACAGAATGCAGGCAGTGAGATGGTCAGACATGGTACACACGGGCTGCAGGCAGTGAGATGGCCAGACGTGGTACACATGGAATGCAGGCAGTGAGATGGTCAGACGTGGTACACATGGGATGCAGGCAGTGAGGTGGGATATGATGAAACGTGTTATGCTTTGATGATGGTGAGACAATGTGGGGGGGAGCCGAGGAGTTTCATGGAAGGCGTATCTGAGAAGGCCTCCTCTCTCTAGCCCAGCTCTTGTGGCCAGGTATCCAGAAACCCAAGGCTCCAGGCACAACTTCTGAGCCAAGTCTCCCCTTTAGGGTCTAGGCCTACCACCTGGCCTCAGAACCCAATTCTCAGAGGGAAGATGGGGTCCCCACTGAACAAACCAGTCATGGCGGGCCATGGCTTTTTCTCTATGAACACACCCCTCTCTGTAGCTGGGCTGTCTGTCAGGGGAGCCTGTAAGCCCCAAATGAATAGCCCCCACAAACTCTGGAACATAGACCCCGTAGCCTTTTCCACATTAGGTCATCCAGCTCTTGGTTTCGCCCACCTCCTGACCATAGGGATGACTCCACACCTAGAGGAGAGCCTGAAGAAGCCAGAAGCAGCAGGTGGGCAGATGGCAGGAAGAAGGGGAGTGAGCACATCGTCCTGCTGCATTATTGATTTTAGGATGGAACAAGAGCCCCAGGGAACAAGAGGAGACAGCTCCCTGGCAGGTGTGGATTGGGCATGTCTGCCAGCTGCACGGCCTGCCAAGGACTGAGCTCAACTGAGATGGGGTCTAGGCTGGTGAGGAGGGGAGGGAAGGGGAGGGCAGAGGAGAGGAGAGGAGAGGACAGGAGAGGAGAGGAGAGGAGAGGAGAGGAGAGGAGAGGAGAGGAGAGGAGCGGAGCCTCGGATTTGCCTGCAGTTCCTGCTCACTGGAACGCCATTAGGTAACTCCCAGAGTGCCCCAGGTAAATAATCTGAAATTTAGAGGGCTCTCTACTGAATGAGGTCGCATAGAACCCTGTCTCGGGAGGGCATCCCAAGCTCTGATGGCTAGGGGGTCTCGGATATCTTACTGAGGTCACATAGAACCCTGGCTGGTGAGGATATCCCAAGCTCTGATGGCTAGAGGGGGCTCAGATGCTTACACAGCCTGGCAGAGCAATCTGGATGCTTGGGAGGCAGGTGGCCCTGGTGGGTATGGGTAAGAACCAAGCTCATAGACAGTGCTGTAGCCAGCTCTTGGGCCAGTGGTGAGTGAAGAGCACTCCTGGGAGCCCAAGGTTGCCCTTTGGGGGATCCTGGGTGCTGATCTGCTCTAATTCAAACTGGCTTAGATGCGATGAACCCTTGAGGTGAGCACCTGTGGAGGAGCAGAAGGAGAGGGAGGCAGGTGGGATGCCGGGTCAGTGGCAAAGAGAAGCTCAGACCCCCTTGGAGGCCTGGGATGGGCAGACAAGGCTGACCAGTTTACCGCTGAGTTGTGTCATGGACTGTACCCTGAGTCCAGCATCATTAGTAGCTCTCAGTGTCAGGAAGGCTCAGATCCCCAGCCCTTGGGGCTGAACCTAACCATCAGGGACATATCAGTATCTGAGGGGCAAGTTGTCACTGCCCACTAAGTGGGTGAGATGTCAGACTTGTGGAAAGACATGGACCACATCTTTCTAATTCAGTCTTCTTGGGAGAGCACCTAGGGGTCTGGGAAGGGGATCTGCAAAGACTTCCCATGGGAACAGCCACTCCCAATCTTCCTCTGGAGAGCTGGGAAAGCCGTCCCTATAAGCCCTGCGAGCATTGTCCCTGAACGGTAACTCACAATCGCCAGACCTGCATCCCACAAGGTCAGCCTCAGTTTCCTCGACTTTGCCACTGTTCTCTGCTCATCTAAGAAGACCCTGGTCACTAGCCCAGTGCTCTTTCCAATGCAGGGCATCCCAAGGCCCTGCTTAGACATTGCATGCCTTGGGGAACAACCACAACCTCAGATATGAAGCCAGATAATCAGATACCTCTTGTTAAACTACTCTCATGCGGCATCTAAGGGCTATCACCATGGAGCAGGGCCGACTGGATTCCCAACAAGGCAGGGTGTCTAGGGCAACAGGACCCATGTAGTGCACAGGGCCAGAATTCTGGTCACCACCATCACAGGGAGACTGAAGCTGTGTGATCTATTCCCATGTCCAGATTCTGAAACTCGGGGCCACAGGCCTTGGCCTCTCCACCCAGGTCCAGCAGCCAGTATGTGGAATGAAAACACAATACAGAAGATAGCATGGGCAGGTAGGCCCAGCATCTAGGCGTGCTGCCCTCCAATGGGAGCTGCGGTTACAGCTCACTCCCAGCCAGAAGACGGCCCATCTGGCCAGTGCCTGCAGGCTCTCGGGCTCCATACACCCAGGCAGGACACAGGGGACAGATCAGGGCTAATGTGATTGCCATAGTCAGTGCCCCTCTGTGCCCCAGGCCCTTCCAACAGCCCCACAGGACAGCCTACTCCATTACAGAGCTCGCCTAATTAGGGTAATTAAAATGAAAGTAATCAAAGTAACATAATAGGAAATTTCTTAATAAGCCCTCACCACTGCTGATTGCCCGAGTTCCATTCCTTTGTGAACGTCAAGGAGCTGGGGAGAAGGTTAGCCATACAAGGAGATGGGCCTTGCTGCACGTGCCAACCCTGCATCCTCAGACCTCAACCCAGACTCCCTCCACAGAGGGGTGTAGGACCTTCCAGAAAAGTATTCTCTAAGGAGGACATCAGAGGACCCCACTCCCCAGCAACCTTGCACCCAGTCACCAGAGCCCCCAGAAGAGCCAGCACTGCCCCAAACCTGGACACCATGGTGCAGTGAGTTGGGAGGGGCTGCCCAAAGCAGAACCCCTCTGCGGCCATGTGAAACTGGTTACCCAGCATGCCCCATAGGGCAACTGACTGAATCTGGACTGATTCTCAGGTCCCAGTATCTACACCCAATTTCCAAAACTGTGCCCCACTCCTCCATCTATACCTGGCCATCCCCAACAAGGAGGAGTTCACCAGGACTGCCAAAGCCAGGGCGATACCAGGAACAGGTTGTGGGCACAGAAATGAATCCCAGCCCACTCGCCCAGTTCAAGGAGCAGGTTGTGGGGTCAGGGACTTGGGGACAAGTGAGAAGACCCACAGGACACCAAAGTGGACAGGGGCCTGAAGGGAGAGGCCTGGGAGTGGTATGGAGATCACACTATCCCAACTGCTAAGGCTGAGTTCTGGGGTACAGAGACAAAGTCTGAATGTGCAGGGCGGGGACTAGCACAAGTCATCGGGTAGCTTCACCCAGAACCAGAGGCTGTACTCTCCTGAGCCTCCCTCCTCTAAGACTTAGATTCTCTACTCCAAGGTCATGGCGAGAAGCCTCTTCTCACCTACTTCCCTCGCCCGCCCCCCTCCTTACCACTGCAAGGACTGGGGAGGTGGGTGCTGAGCCTGAGCATGTCTGGCCACTAGAGGGCAAAGCTGAGCACCCAGGCAGCTTTGGGATGTTGATATTCTCCCTGGAAACTGGAGATTGGCCTCTCCTGCTTCTGTGTCTCTAAAGGGGCCCAGAGTACCTGGGGCTGACCAGCGGCTGCACCCACCAACCCTGGTCCCAGCCTAATAAGGAATTTGAGTCGTCAGAGATTCTCCATCCCCAGACCTGGCTGGTTCAGCTTGTGAGTGCAAGAGTTGGGGGTAGGCATGAGTACATGTGTCTGTCAGGGAGGGCTTGCTGGGGCTCTTCACTGAAAGTATTTGGGGACCAGGAAATGAAAGGCCAAGAATAGTTCCTGGGGTCAGAGGCCAGCGTTAGAAGACAAGTTAGTCTTGGGGTCTTACCTCAGAACTCACCGTGGGTTCTTGTGCCGTTCCACACCCAGCTCCAGCCCCAGCCCTCAGCCTGCACCCCCCAGGCTTGAGCAGGTTGGTGGGGGTGCAGTGCTGGGTTGGAGCTCCGAGACCCTGCAGTTATTTGCCTTCCCGACAGAGGGAGCCAGGGGTCCCAGACTATGCCCAGGCGCTGCTCCCCAGACGTGGACGCCAAGGCCCCCTGAGGCTGACCTGAGTAGGCAGGGTTCCATCCCACTGGACAAAGGGGGAAACTGAGGCTCAAGAGATAAGAGTAGTAACTTGAAACCCAAACTGGCGGGCCCCAGTAGAACCCAAGTCCTGCTAACGGAGACAGCCTGTCAGGGGGCTCCAAAAATGTCTCTTTGGTAACCAAGTCCCAGGTTCTGTCCAGCAGGGTCTGTACAGGTTCTGAGGTCTCAGTGGCAGGAACTGGGAGGTTGCTCTGAGGTCATATTCAAAGAGGCTATGGGGCAGGTGAACTTGAACCTCGGACACTAATACAATTCCCCTTCTGTAGGTATCCGTGGTACTCATGAAGACTGAACACGGACCAGTGGGGACTGAGACCCTGATGTCAGCTCAGGAGCTCGCGGTCTGCCTCTGCCAGGAGGGGGACAAGCACCTGGGCCTTGGGGAGCTGCCTTTAGCCACAGGCTTCTACCTGGCGGCCTTCAGCTGTCATGCCCCTTCGGCCGTGCGGCACGTGCAAGCTCTCCTGGCTGAGGCCCCAGGGGCACCTGTGGTGGCCACACTGGAGGCCTGGTGTCGAGGGGACAGCCAGATTCCTGATATCCACTGGGATGGCATGGCCGTGGTCTCCCTGACAGGGCCACTGGCCTCTGCCTTCCTTGGTGCCATTTACCCAGACCACCCTGCCACTGTCCTGTACCTTTTAGCTGGCCTGCTGGCCTACGGGCGCCACACGGAGGTGGTACAGCGTTGCAATGCCCTGTTGGATACACACTCCCAGCAGACCCTGGAGCTACAGCTGACCCGTGCCCTAGCCTGGGTCCTCTCAGTGGACCAGGTCAGTGAGGGCATAGCTGCCTATCTTCAGACCTATGCCTCCAGTGCAGACCGGACGGTAGCCTTCATCCGTAGCCACCAGCAGCCCTATCTCCCCACGCTGCTTGGCACCCTTCAGGACTACCTCTCAGGACTCCTGAAGGCCACAGAGAGCAGCGGCCCACAAGAGACCAACTGCCGGGCATTCCTGAAGGCCCTGGACCCCAGGGGCAGCTGGGTGGATGCCATGTCACCTAAAGCTCTGCTTCTTAGAGGCAGATTTGAAGACTGCCTGGCAGCGTGCAGCCGGGACCTTCAGCCTGACCCAACGGGGAGCAGACCCCAAGGTAGGACAGTGAATCACTAGTCACATCCCCCAGGAGCCATGGCAACAGTCACTCCAACAACAGCTAAAACCTGTCTGTGGTGGGACCAAAGCTGGGGTGGGGCAAGGGCTGGTGCTGGAGCTGGGGACACCACAGTGAAAAGACAGAGAACCCAGAGAGGAACAAACAAGGTTCTTGCCTTATAAAATGCAAGGCACAAATCTGGCTGTTGGCAGAGAGGGCTTCCCAGAAGAGGTGGCTTTTCAGCTGAGCCTCAACCATGCTTCTTCTGGTATTGTGTATGAGTGTGATTCAGGAGTCAGAAACAGGCCAGACTTGCTGGGATCTGGAAGTCTGGGAGGAGATTGGGAGACTGGGAAGTCAGGAGTCTTAGGGAAGCTGAAGGAGACAGGCGCTGGGAAGGTGGAAGGCTGGAGGGAGGGCACTAGGAAGGTGGGGGCTGAGGGAGACCACGCCCTCGGGCCGGAGGGAAGAGGGAAATAATGAATCTGAGGTATCACTGAGTCACACACTGTGAACCAAGAATGATTTAAAGACTTGACTGGGGAGGGGTTAACGCGGACGGCAACCCTACGCTAGCAGCTAACACACAACACCTAAGATAATCAACTTATAAAGAGTAAAGATTTCTTTCACCTTGCCGTTTTTCTGTGGACTTCAGTCTGTAGTCAGCTGTGGTCACACAAAGTCGCTGGGATGTGGCAAAGAGAGACAAAGTGTCTGCTGAATGCCAGGGTCCCTGCTGGCTGGAACATAATAAACAGGAACAGGAAGGAATTGGCAAGAACCGGAAGCTCCATGTCCTGGCTCTGATGTGTGTGGTCGGCAAAAGTGCATCACATCATAGAGGACTTGTAGCTGGATGTGATGGGACACACTTGTAATCCCAGCACTCTGGCTACAGAAGCAGGACTAGCAGGATGGATGTGAATTCAAGGCCAGTCTGTTTACATAGTGAATTCCGGGCCAGTCAAGCTGTATGGTGAGACTCTGTCTCAAAACAAACAAAAGCAACAGATAATATTGAACTTGCTAAGTTTACGTTTGCAGAATAATATGATTCGCCTTGTTCAGTAATATACTAAAAGGACATATGAGATTGGAGGACTGCCTCAGCATTAAAAGCACTGGCTGTTCTTGCAGAAGACCTGGATTAAGCTCCCCAAGACCCACGTGGCAGCTCACAACCATCTGTAACTCCCATTCCAGGAAATCTGATGCCCTCTTCTGACCTCCATGGGCACAGCACACACATGGTGCACAGATATACATGCATATAAAACACTCACACATAAAAGTAAAAATAAATAAATCTTGCCAGGCTGGTGGCACACATGTTTAATCTCAGCACTGGGATGGGAGTGGAGAGAAACAGACAGATCTCTGAGTTTGAGGCTAGCCTGGCCTACAGACTGAGTTCTAGGACAGCCAGGGCTACATATAAAAACCCTGTCCCCTTCAAAAACTTAATAATAAATAAATAAATAATTTGTTTTGTTCTGGTGGAAGCTTCACCCCAGCTCCTGGCATCCATATACCCAAAGAGTCTGGAATGTTCTAGTGAAAGTTCTACCCCAAGCCCCCTCCCCATCTCTCTCCAAACCCTGCCTCATCTCAGAAAACCTACCAAACGATGACCCCTCCCCCCAAAGATGCTCAAGACCACTCCCACAGGGGATTTAAACTCCCCCCCTTCCGACAAATCAGATGTGATTTTCTGGTGTTTCTCTGGGGGGGGGCCAGAATACCATCCGGAAGCATTTTACCCATTAAACTTGGCCTTTTCTAATTCGTTTGGTTTGGTCTGGTCTGGATTGTGCATCAGCAGAGAGGCTTATCAGGATACACAAACTTTCAATGTTTTTTTTTTCAAAAAAATATGTATTTATTTATTTATTATGTATACAAAATTCTGTCTGTGTGTATATCTGCAGGCCAGAAGAGGGCAACACATTACAGATGGTTGTGAGCCACCATGTGGTTGCCGGGAATTGAACTCAGGACCTTTGGAAGAGCAGGCAACTGTAAAATGTAAAAGAAAGGACAATTAGCAGAGAAGAGATTGTTTTCAAAATACACAATGGCAAAAAGAATAACAATAATCAGTATGTAGAAATTTGTGAGATTCCTACATAGCAGTGAGATTAATAAATAAATAAAGTAACTGGCAAAAACTTCCCCAAAGAGAAAACGCAGCAACAAAACCTGGAGAAAGTATCCAGCACTGTGGAAACAAGATGGAGGAGAAGTACAGCAAGGGAAAAGCGTTTTCTTTACACAGCTGATCGGAAAGGAGATTCGTTAGCGAACCCCAGAAAACCGGAAATGAAAGCAGTGAGACAGCGTCTTAGAAGTCCCAGCCATCGACGTCGCTAAAGCTAAGGGCGGATCCGGCTCTGGGAAAGGTGGATGGTCCTCACAGGTCACCTGTCCCACGGGCGACAGCTACCTGTTTTGGAT
Source organism: Chionomys nivalis (assembly GCF_950005125.1). Classification (NCBI taxonomy): domain Eukaryota; kingdom Metazoa; phylum Chordata; class Mammalia; order Rodentia; family Cricetidae; genus Chionomys; species Chionomys nivalis. The sequence continues at coordinate 1,507,527 of NC_080096.1, read as the reverse complement.
GAAGTATTTGAAGGAAGGGGTCGGATGGTGACTGCCTGGAGGAGGAAGCTTGGAGGCTTTTTCTCTATCTTCTCTGCAGTCATGCGTACAACTGAAAGCCCCAGTTTTACCCCGCTTGAGAGGACGTCAGAGAGTTCCGGGCTGAAAAAGAGTGGGCTCCTGGACAGAAAGTCCCGAGGAGGGAGCCACGGGAGGATGCGGTGCAGAATCTTAATGTTAAACCCATGGCTGATTGCTGAACTGGATGCACACAGGAGAGACAAGACAGTCCCTTTGAAGCATCAGGGACTAAAGAGAGAATCTGACAGAATTTTGTAGTGATCTATTATTTGTATTTTGATAAATAAATCTTCCCTGAAGACCAGAGGCAAAGCTAAAGCCACTAGAGGTCAGGCAGTGGTGACACACACCTTTAATCCCAGGATTTGAGTGACATAGAGTCAGATGGATCTCTGTGGGTTCAATACATCCCTGGGCTACACAATATTAATGCAGAAATAAATCCAGGTGGGGTGGCCTATACCTTTAATCCCAGCACTAGGGAGTCAATATGCCCTTAATCCCAGCACTGGAGGGAATGTAAAATGGGAGGAGAGAGGGGCTTAGTTTGCTTAGTTTGTGGTTGCCCAGCCTTGGTAGAGGTTAAGACTTCTCTAGTGGCTTGGCTTTTCTGGTTTTCAGGTTGAACCCCAATTTCTGTCTCCGGGTTTTAATTATTTGTGCTATAGAATTCGAAGTTTGAGTCCAGGCAACTTAACTGGTTACGAATACAAAATTCAGCCCTCATCTGAGGAGCATAATTAAATGGGAGTCTGCAGGCCATTGCTCAAAAGTCTGGTCTACAACTTAAAAAATACTAGCTGGGGTAGGGGTAGCATAACTCAGTGGTGAAATGCTTGCCTAACATGTACACAGACCTAGATTTGCTACCCAGCATCACCCCCCCCAAAAAAAAAAACGGAAATTAATTCAAAAGTGAAATAATAATGAAAAAATCAGCACTATAGAGATGGGAGAAGAGTCATCAAAATTTAAAATAAAATAGATAATCTGATACGAAAAACAGAAGAATAGATGAATAGAGCCTTAACGGCCTATGGGACGATGAAGAAATTGAACATGTATGTGGTGTGGTGTGTGTGTGTGTGTGTGTGTGTGTGGTGAGTGTGTGTGTGTGAGAGTGTGTGTGTGGTGTGTGTTGAGTGTGTTTGCATTCTTGGAAGGAAGTGTGGCTGTTTCCAGGGTTGATCTTTCTTCTGTTTACACCTTTGGCTTCTGCCACCAGGACTGGACAGGGGACCCTGTTTTCGGCGGGTTTCTTGGTCAGTCTGTGCAAACTGGTTGTTTGTCGTTTTGCTGGGTTCAGGGCTGTGATAGTGTGCTCCCCGAATCCAATGGTGGCTAACAATGGGAAATCAGGAGATTCAGCCAGTGACCTCCACCCACTCCTCAGGTAAGGGCTTCAGATTACTGAGCCCCTCCTTCTGCTATCTCTGTTTTCCTACAGGAAAGCGTTGGGTCCCGAGAAAGTAGGATGTAAAGATTCCAGGACTGGTGACCCTACAAAATCAGACTCAGAATCCCAGTTTCACAGAGTGGGTTGGATGGGGCTACATCCCTGAGAAGGAAACTAAAACCCATCGCTGGAAGTCAGGGCGGAAGGAAATGTAAATAAATTTCTATTGGGACTGAGAAGTGATGCCTACCCAGAGTCAGGGGGATAGTGATGAGTGGCACCAGGAGCTGCTAGCTGTGGTGCTGGCGCGGATGCTATGGCATCACTCACGGGCACCATTTGGGGTCGTCCTTGTGGTCCCAGGGCCCTGGGTTACCTGCGGACTTAGGGGAGATACCCTGAACTGACAGAAAGAGCTTTCGGAAGGCAGCGCAATACAGCTTTCTCTCCCCAGGTGAGCAACTGGCGGCCCTGCTGGTCACCCGCGCAGCTGCGGCCTTCTTCCTGGACGGCCGAGCGGAGGACATGCTGCTGGACCTACGGGAGGCCTTCCGTGAGAGTCCTGCCGGGGCACGGAGGCACTTCCAGGCACTGCTGTCGGCCGAGGACCGCGAACGCGTGCAGGCTCAGGCGCTGGAAGCCGCGGACGTGGGCTTCGACCGCTTCCTGGAGGCTGTGCGAAGCCGCCGGGAGCTGCGAGAGGACGCGGACCGCGAGCTCTTGGTTCCTGTGACCCACGCGCTCCAGGTCCTGCTTCGTGTGGCTCCCGCCCGAAGGCGACCCGCGCTAGGGATCCGCCTGGCTGAGTGTCTGCTGCTGGCCGGGGACGTGGCGGGCGCTCGCACGCAGTGTGAGCGTCTCCTGCGGCCCAGGCGTCCTGGGGAGCGCATCGGGGACCGCACCGGAGACCTCGCGCCGCTGCTGGCGCTGCGCGGCTTCTGTGCGCTGCACGCGGGTGATGCGTGGCGCGCGCGCGAGGACTTCCAGGCGGTGGTGGAGCGCGGGGTGCCACACGCGGGAGGCTGCGTGCGCGCGCTGTGCGGCCGAGGGCTGCTGCGGGTGCTGGAGGGCAGCACCTTCCTGGGCGCGCTGGACTATGTTACCGCCTGCCGGCTACGGCCGGAGGAGACGCTGCTAGTCGCCAAAGCCTATGTGCCCTGGAACCAGCGAGGGCTGCTGCTGACCGTGCTGCGGGAGGAGGGCCGCAAAATGCTGCTGCGCTCGCCTAGCTGCACGAGGAAGGGTGCGCAGGGTGCTGGCCCTGCAGCACAGGCGCAGGAGGGGTGAGAGCCTGCCCCGCGCTGGAGGTGGGGGAAGTTAGGCAGGGATGTCTGATAGAACACTGTGCTAGGTTCGGCTGGGTGGCTAATGGTGGGAATCTGGAACAAGGGCTGAGATCTCAGGATCCTGGATCTCAGAAAGTGGTGCCTTGTGTTAGGAATACATTAGGTTAGGTGGAGGCTCACACCTGCAATCCCAGCCCTTGGGAGACTGATACAGGAGGATCGCCATGAAGACAGCTATAGAGTTCCAGGTCAGCCTGGGCTACAAAGTGAGCCCGTGTTTCAAAAACACAGGAAAAAGCAAAAAAAAAAAAAAAAAAAAAAAAAAAGCAAGAAGCGAAAAAGTCAGGGGGCTGATGAGATGGCTTAAGAGTTGAGAAAAAGCCTGAGTTCAGTTCCCAGCAGTATGTATACACAGGCTATAACTCCAGCTTCAAGAGAACCCTTGCCTCTGGCCTACAAGGACAACTGCTCTCGTTTACACACACACACACCACAATTTTTAAAATGAAGTATTTACATTTTGTGATTTTTTTTCCGTTTTGTTTTGCTTGCCTATATGTATATCGCATGCCTGTAGTACCAGCAAAAGACAGAAGAGGGCTTCAGACCTTGGTACTGGAATTACAGCTGTCCTCACCATATGGCAATTGAACCCTAGTCCGCTAGGAAAACAACCAGTGCTCTTAGCCATTGAGCCATCTCTCCAGCCCCCATTGCTTTCCTTTTTAAATGGAAGGGATGAAATTCTCTGAAGATCAGACCCCTGCAATGCATCGTTCTAACCTTTTCTTATTGCTCACGTGAAATGCCTCAAGATATGGAGTTTTTGTTGCAGCTGCAGCTTGCATCCTTCTCCTAAACTTGAGTGATGTGTCCTTTAGTTGCTAAAGACGTTTGTGACACCTTGTCTCCATAACAACTTGTCTCAAAGTGGGGACAGGTGTATCTCAGGCTCAGGAGACCGCTCCAAGGAAGGGTCTTTGACTTCAAGTGGCACCCACCCTGCCCTCCCAGGCCCATGTGGCACACTGCTGTGGGAGGGGGTACCTCCCTCTGCCCAGCCTTCGCCCACCACCGTTAGTCCACACCCCATGCCCACCCTTGAGCTTCCTCTGCCCTCGTGTGGATTCCTACTGTTGTTACGTTTCACCATCAATTCTTATATTAATAAGAAAAGTAACTGAGGCAGGGTCTGCTCAGGATCTTTGGTGGCTTTGGAACCTTCTTCTGCAGAGGTCCTGCCCTGTGGGGTGGTGGAAAGAGCATGGGGAGGGTGAAGGAGCAGGTTAGGTGATGTGGTCCTCTCTCTGCAGCTCATTAGGAAAAGAGCTATCCAGACTACAGGCATGGTTGGGGGCAAGAGTCACCTGAGGCCTGACCTCATGAGTGATGTAGGGGTACAGGAAAAGGCCTGTCCCACACTGAACCACCTTCTCCATAGGAATGCCTATGGTGTCTACCAGCTAGCCATGCTGCTGATGGAGCTGGATGCAGAGGATGAGACTTCCTGCCTCTTGGTGGCCGATGCCCTGTACCTCTTGGGTCGCCTGGATGATGCTCACAAATCCCTGCGGATTGCCTTGTCCCGGAGGCCCCAAGCGGCCCCTGTGCTGGTGCGACTGGCCCTGCTTCAGCTGAGGAGGGGCTTCTGCTACGATGCCAACCAGGTAAGAAGACCCGGGTGAATTTGTGCAGATAGGAGCGGGCACTGCTCTGCGAAGAACACCGTGCATCCCATGGCCCCAGATCTGCTTCCTACAGCCTGGGCTTTAGAATGGGCACATTAAGCCCCACGCCACCACCTGCGGCCATCCCTTACCTCTCTGAGCTTCATTGGCTGAGGGGGGGCTCAGGACCTGAGAGGCACCTGCACATGGTAGGAGCTCCTACTTGCTTTGACTGTGGTGTAATGAAAAGTGGCCAAGAACCAATGGATCATAGTCTGAGCCTAACTCAAGCCTAACTCTGCTGGAATAGAGGTGCAGCTTTACGAGACTCCTGACCCCTGCTTCCCAGCCTCTGAGAACCCCTGCTCTCGGAATCGTGGAGCTTAAGACCTGGTCCAGGCATTGTGAGCTTTCTGTTTGCGCCAGCGTTCACAGTTCATGTTTCTGGGGAGATTTCTGGCCATGAAGTCTGGGCTGAGGGACCAGCCAGCTTCTTCATTCTCCTCTGGTCTGGCTGGAACCTTGATTCTCTGGGCAGAAACCTGGAACTAACCAATCCTTCTCTGCCGGGGTCAGGAGTCTGTACCAGGCCCATGGGGAACAGTTGTGTCTCCTAGGATGGAATCATGGAGAGAGGAGCTTGTCTGTGCCTGAGGAGAACCCCTGACTAGAGTCCAGCCAGACCCTTGGCTTTTGGTCCACACCTTATAAGCAGCTCCCTAGAGTCCCTGTCACTTGCTGTTCTGAGGTCTCCTGCTCAAACTTATTCAAACCTTCCTCGGGTCAGCTTGTTGGGGTGGGGTCTCCACCCACGTGACAGAGGACGACACCAAGACTCGGAAAAAGGAGCCCACCCCACCTGTCAGTTTCTGCTGCTGCATTCTATGCCTCTTCACCCCCACATCCCTGTCCTCTCAGGAGGAGGCACAGTAAATGGAGGCCAAACATACCTTCAGGGGCTTAACTGGCTGGGAACTTCAATTCCTGGAAAACCTTCCAGTGCTCAAAATAGACAGCTTTCCCCCACTCCAGGCTTGTGAATGCAGAGCCAGGACCTACTCAGAGCAGCCAGTGCTGGGAAGGGCGTGGGTAGTAAGAAACGAGGAACAATGGAGATCACAGCAATGACTCCACTCTTGCCCCACAGCTGGTGAAGAAGGTGGCCCAGTCTGGAAACACCGCCTGTCTCCAGCACACCCTCGATGTCTTCCACCAGGAGGACCTAAAGCTGCTGCAAAGTCACTGTCACACACAGGCATTAAACATACTGCGGACACAGCCAGGGGGGCCAGAGAGTGAGGCCCACACCAGGGAAGCCATCGCATACCTCTCTCTGGCCATCTTTGCTGCAGGTAGGAACCCCCACCAGCCCCAGGGGTCTGATCCTGTGCCAGATGCATGGGAGACATGGGGTCTGAGATCAAGCCTGCTCCATACAATCCTGTGCCCTTGAGACTCCACAGTATAGACGAGACAGGACCATTTACCAAGATCACCTACGTGCTGAACCCTGGCTATCTGGTGAGCGTACCAAAGCCTGAGGAAGGCCTGGGTCAGCTGGGACTCTGTTCTGTGGGGCAAGCAGGAGTGAGGGAGAGCAGGGTGCTACCTTTCTGCCTGCTCCCCTCTGAGGTGTAGGCCAGACCTTGGCTTCCCTGAGCCCTTCACAGTAGTGGCAGGTTTTCTATGCCCATACCTGGCCTCCACATCTGGCCAAGTCTTCTCATCTGGGTTGCAGCAGGCTCCCCGAGCATGCTAGAGCGCAGTACTCGAGTGCCACGGTGCAAGAACAAGTCCCTGGAGCCAGGCAGGTTCAGAGGTGGGCGTCATGTAGTCCTGCATTCTGATCATGGTGGCTTCTTGGTGACTTGTGCTGGCACCTCCCCACCGCTTGTTCCTCAGAGTAGGTGGAAGGGAGCTCGTAGGAGGAGGGAGGGGAGCAGTTGGTGTACCCAGTCCAGCAGGTCATCAGTGACAGGGGAAGGTCAGGACCCAGAATGGCCTGCAGAGGGAGTGTGTGGTTCCCTGTGTGGGACACTAGGCAGATGTACAGGAGTGTGATAGAGGCAGTCTGTCTGGGGAGAGGCTCCACCTCCCAGAGTTCACTGGGAATAGCTGCCCACTCTGAGCCTCAGTCTACCTACCACATCCTTCCTTTCTCTACCCTGGCCTAAGGAACTTGTCCTACCCCCTTCCACCAAAACAGTGGCATAGACCTTCCAAGAACACCCCAATCATCCACTAGTTCTCCCAGGCACCACCCCTCCTGGTTGGGCTTCTGCCCTGTGGCCAGTAACCCTGGTGGCCTGACAGAGTCTTAATACCCAATGGAGTTTTAGCACCCCAGGGTGGACCTTGTATCCCTTTGCCCACCCAGATTGGACCCTGTACAAGAGCCCTAGCCAAATCCCTGTCCTGACCACATGTACTTCCTTCAGGGAGTCCGGCTAATGAGTCCCTCCTCACCCGAGCCCGCTGTTACGGGATCCTGGGTCAGAAGAAGACCGCCATGTTTGACTTCAACTCCATGCTTCGGGAGGAGCCAAGGAACGTGCAAGCTTTGTGTGGCCGAGCCCTCGTGCACCTGGCCCTGGACCAGCTTCAGGTGCCAGCCCATCCTCCCCACCTGGGCCTAGGCAAGCAGACATGAGGGAGACTGGGGTGCTACCTTCCTCCTCTGCTGAAGGAAGGTGAGCAAGGTCAGGCCTTCCAGTGACGGGGCCCATATGACCCCGCTGCAGCTAGGAGCCTGGCAGAAGTCACCCCAAAAAAGGTGGCCTATGACATTCCATCCATCAGGGTGCACGTCAGAACTCTTCTGCCCACAAGCACTTGCAGAGAACGAGAGTCACATTCCCACAGCTTCACCTTTCACGCTTTCCTGCCTCAGTCGCAGGGATAGATATGCAAGCCTTTGGGGCAGCTAGTGGATCTTAGTAAACCTGTGCAGGTGGTAGTGTTGTAATTTATTTTAAAACTCCACGAAGAGAAATCACACCATGCAACAAGGCTCACATAGGAGGTTTATTTGGAGAGGAGAGAGAAGAGGCAGAAAGGGCTGGGGGTAAGAAATCAGTCTCTGGGGACAAAAGTGGCAGAAGAGAAAGAGATGAAAGAGATGAGAGAGAGAGAGAGAGAGAGAGAGAGAGAGAGAGAGAGAGAGAGAGAGAGAGGGAGAGGGAGAGGGAGAGGGAGAGGGAGAGGGAGAGGGAGGGAGGGAGAGAGAGAGAGAGAGAGAGAGAGAGAGAGAGAGGGAGAGGGAGGGAGAGAGACAGAGAGGGAGGGAGGGAGAGGGAGAGAGGGAGAGAGGGAGAGGGAGAGGGAGAGAGAGAGGGAGAGAGGGAGAGAGGGAGAGAGGGAGAGAGGGAGAGGGAGAAGGAGGGAGAGAGAGAGAGAGAGAGAGAGAGAGAGAGAGAGAGGGAGGGAGGGAGGGAGGGAGGGAGGGAGGGAAGGAGATGGGAAAGGGCAGGCCAGCCAGTACAGATGCCTGAACGCTAACAGGTAGGTAGGCCGGGATAGTCAGGATAGGGAAGGTGAGAAGCTAGGTGGGACGGACTCCCTGAGACTCTACGGACAGAATTTGAGAAGAGAATTGAAAAATGGGAGTAAAGCCCTCCCATGCCCACACTCACAGGCCTCCCTCTCTTCGTAGGAAGCTGTGGAGGACATGCTCTCCGCCCTTAAGCTCGATCCAGGCACTGTGATCTCTGAGATCCACTCCCTGAAGCCGGAAGTTCAGTTGCCCCTCACCCAGGGCCTCCATACCCGCTGCCAGGTCCTCCTGAACCAGTGGCTGGACGCTGGCGGCCTCCTCGGGGAGGGGGACACCCAGAGCCTCCTTGCCATGGGAGAGGCGTTGATTAGAATCAACCCTGCACAGCCCAGTTGGCACCTGCTTCTCACGGACATCCTCACAGGGCTGGGTAGGTGTGTAAGAGCGGGGAACACGGGCCTCTGACCCACACCTCTGTTAATTCTCTGTGAAGTGGAGAAAGAGTCCCTGGACTATGGTGTCTATGTTTCCAGATCCCATGACCTCCAACCCCTGTAGGGCCTGTAGAATGGCAACTCTCTGGCTTTTTTTGTTTGTTTGTTTTGTTTTCCAAGACGGGGTTTCTCTATGTAGCCCTGACTGTCCCAGAACTCGCACCTTAGACCAAGCTGGCCTCAAACTTAGAAATCCACTTTCCTCTGCCTGCCTAGTGCTGGGGTTAAAGGCGTGTCACCACTGCCAAGTCAGACCCCTCTGCTGGCACAGGGAACACCCAAAGGGCCTGTGCATCCACGTGTGCCATGCGTGTTTCCCTGTCACCCCTTGTTTGAAAGGCAGCTGTCATCTGTGTTTGTCCTCCAAAGCCTACAGGGGCGCTGCCCCGCAGCTCTGCTCCTACTGGGGCTGAGTCTGCTCCCATCAATGGACCCCTACCGAGACGGAGTAGGGGACACCAAAGTAGCTCCCTGGGGCTAGATGTCCCCCTTCCTGGGCATACCTCTTCCCCAGACACACACACACACTGACTGTCTTCCCCTGATCCCCACAGGCAAGTATCAAGAGGCTGGCACCCACTTGCAAGAAGCTCTACAGCTCAGCCCATCATCAGAGGCTGCCCAGGCCCGGCGAGGCCTGCTCCAGCTTAAAAAGGGAGCTGTGTCAGCTGCTGCCCATGACTTGCAGTGCCTGGCAGAGACAGACACTCAGGACCTCAGCTTCCTCCTGCGTCTCCTTGAATCCCCAGAGCGGCGGAGTCTCACCCAGGTAAGAAAGTGGGAAGCCAGCCAGGTGGGACAGACCCCCTGAGCCCCATGCTGACCTTGTCTCAGCACCACAAGCTTCAGAAGTCCACGCCTAGCCCAGGTAGCTCTTCTTTCCTTGCTGTTGGCTGGTTTCCTTGGGTTTGGGGTGGGGTGGAATAAGAAACCCCAGATCTGGTCATGGAAGATTTCTGGAAACACTAACCCTGTTTCTTTGCTTGTGCATGCAAGCCACAGATGACTTGGGCACCTTACCCCGGTATAAGGCCCACCCCAGGACCCAGCTCAGGCTGGAAAGAGCAAGAGGGGAGGGTATACAGGTTCAGGCCTTGGAGTCTGAGAGACATTGCGTCAAGAGTTGACATGAGGCAAAACAAACATCTCTCCAAATGCATCTGTCTCTCCATTGCTCTGAATTCTGCCAGCAGAGTGACGTGGAAAAGGGCAGTATTCTATAGTATAGATTCTAAGGGACTAAAAGCCTCTGGACAGGGGGTCTGGGATCTGGACTGTGAGCTAAGAGAAAGGGAAGAAGGTGGAGTGTCAGGGAACCCAGAGAAGCTTACACAGGGTCGGGATCAGAGATGTCTCTGGGGTCCTGGGTGCCAGATAGGAATCCCCGAACTGGAGGGGGCTGGGGAGTGGGATCCTGAAGCTCTAAAAAGGTCAGAAGGGGAATCGCGATCCCCAAGCTATGGAAGAACTGGGGAATTCTGAGTTGGTGGGGGCGCTGAGGGCACTGCTACGGGGTTCCTGGAGCTCGAGCAGGGACTGGGGACTTGAGATGGAGGCCTGGGGAGGTCCCGAAGCTTGAAGGGGAGAATCGAGAAAACACTAGGGAGACCCCAAGACCTACGGGAGTTGGATCCCAAGGGCTGGGTTTAGCAAGGCAGCGTTCGGTTGCCCAGCAACAGGGACCAACCCGGAAGTGGCCTTTCTTAGCTTCCTGCCTCGCTCTGGTCCCGCCCACCAAGAGCAGTCCTGCTGAATATACTGCACCAGTGACTACACAGTCAGTACCCGTTCCTGAGCTGGGCGGAGCGGAGCTCCTGCAGAGCTGGGGTGATCCTTTGCACCGGTGGTTTCTGAGTTCCTTCTAGCTGCACCCGGCAGTCACGAGGAGCAAGCAGCTCGGCAGGGAGGGCAAGAGGCTCTTGCAGGTCACACAGCAGGGAATAAGAAGAGCAGATGCCCTTGTGCTAACCTCAAAGCATAGAGCCATGCCTGGGAGCCTTCAATCTAGTACAGAGAGAAGGCACTGTACCCCATGAGGGAAAGCCGGTTCCTGTTCCTATGGACCTCGGGACCCATCAGCCCTACTAGCAGTGACTCTGCAGAGCCCTGGGACCAAGGGGAGGCACATACTAGGCCAGCCCTCAGTCACATGGAGTTGACTACCTAGGGACCTCTAGGCATCCCTACCCACATACAGGCCCCCAGAAGTGGGTGGGTCTTCTGCACAGGGAAGGGACCGGACACCAGCAGAGGCTAACTCTGCTTTTTCTCTGTGTCCCCGGCGCAGGCCGCTGCCAAGAAAGCAAGCAACCTCTTGGATTTAGGACAGCCGAGGCGGGCACTGGGATACTGTTCTTTGGCTGTCCTGGCTGGTGGTGGCAGGCCTTATTACTTGCGTCTCCGAATGGCCTGCTTGACCCAGCTGCAGGAGTATGACCGGGCACTCAGGGACCTGGATCGTGTGCTGCAGGACGGTGCAGGGGACAGTGACCCGCCAAGGCAGATAGAAGATTTCTGCACCCGGGGTCGCCTGCTGCTGAGTCTGGGGGATACAGCCGGAGCAGCAGGGGCCTTCACCCAGGCCTTGGCCCTGTCACCAGCCCAAGCTCAAAGCAGCCTGGCAGAACAACCTGGCCGGGCCCCCACAGCCAGTGTGTTCCTGACCCATGGGCAGCACTGTCTAGAGGAGCAGCACTATGAGGAGGCCTGGACAGCAGCCCAGAATGGCCTCCTGGTGGACCCCAGCCACCGTGGGCTGAAGAGGCTGAAGGTGAGGACCCGCAAGGAGGTATCCTCTGGCTGCAGACTACATTGACCAGTAGATCCAAGAGCTGCTCTCTCCACTGACCACTCGTCCCTGTCCGGACCGGAGGAGACACTTCCTGCTTATGTAGAACAGCTGTCCTGGGTGACTCACAGCCCCACTGAAGTGGGCAGCCTCAGCACTGCTCACACCTGACCTTGGAGCAGCCACAAGCAAGATCGGGGCTGGCATCTCAGGGTCCTGGGGGAGATGTGCTGTCCCGGGGAGCCCTCCCTGGAAAGGAAGCTGCTTAGACTAGTCTAGACTGACTCCTGCCTCAACCTTCTGCAAGGTCCAGACTCCTGGATGCATAGGTGGAACTGGCTTTGCAAGGCCATTCACTGGGGAACTCCGTGGCCACGCTAGCAAACACAGCCCGGGCAGTCCCTTCCCTCCACAGGTCCCTGAATCCTTGTGATGTTGAGAGACCCTGGCTTCCACTTGGCCTGGGCCTGTCCAAGTTGTCAGCATACAACTTGATCCTTCTGAGCTGGGACAGCAATTTCCAGACCTAGGCAGACTTCCCCTCCTGTCTTGCTCCCTGTCATGGGGCCCCAGCCGGTCACCATCATCACCACCATCACCAAAGCTGTCATAGGGACCAGGCTGGAGTGCCTCATTCATTTGTGACAATGGGCAGGGCTGCTTGGCATGAAGTGGCACAAACCCCTTCCTGGGTTCTTCTGGGAGGGTGAGGGCAGTGTGTCTAATTATGAAAACATCCCTTTGCCCTGGGCTGCCCTCTCTGCCCCTTCCTTCTGCAGTCTTTAGTCCCATAGAGACTCACTGCCTCACCTCCAAGCCAGACCAACCCCCAGGCTCAGATACACAAGATCCCTAATACTGCCCATCCCCAGCAGCAATGAAGTGACTGGATGGGGTTAGCAGCCCCTTTCCTTGCTATCCCCCCGTGGAGTGAGAGCCAGACCTGCCAAACTCTGTCTCCATGGGTCAGTGCATTCCATGGACGACCAGGAGCAGGGAGCCTAGAAAGGCTTCATGAGCCACAGCCTGCTTCCTGCCTGCCTTCTGCACCGCAATCTCCAGGATAGCCTGGTGCGCCTGTACCCAGGTTTCACCTTCACCTACCACACGTCTGTCCATCTCTCTGCCCGTGCATTCCTTGGCACTACAGACACTTGTCAATATCCAGCAAGACCAAGGTCAAGGCCACAGAATCCTGGTGACTAAAGACGGGTCAGCAGGAAAGTGGAGGTGGCAGGCAGTTGTCATCTGGGCGTGCCTTCCCCACCCTGTGCCTTTTGTTCCTGCCACCCCTCAACCTGAGGTACCTCGTCACATTCATCCACTAAAGGACATCTCAGTCCTTGTCATTGTAAGCATGAAGGTACTAAAATCTGGCAAAGCTCCTCCCCACCCTCTCCTTCCCCAGCCACAAGGGGGCATCGCCCAGCACCTCATGGTTCAACTCACAGAGTCTTGGCATATGCTCACACATGTGCGTGCACACACGCGCACACACACCATCACACACCCCCCACTGCTTATCTGGCACCTTGCTGTGGTCTGAATGTGCTCCCAGAATTCATGTGTTCAGATCCTACTACCAAGGGCATGGTGCCACCGTGTAGGATCTTGCACATGGGAATTAGATTGTGATGATGGAGCCTTAAGAATGGGGTGAGTGGCTTTGTAAGACACTTCGGCCCACCCATGTGTGAGGACAGAGTGGAAAGGTGTCAACTACAAACCAGTGCCCAGCCTTGGACTCAGCCATGATAAATAAACCTCACTCGACAAGGTTCCCAGCCTGTAATATTTTTGTCATAGCAGTTGAGTGAACTGAAATACAGTGTCTCCTCCTCACCACTACCTCTGCCCTGACCAAACACCTCTAGTCCCTGAAGATGGAGGTGAGCCTTAGCTGGCCAAGCCCCTCGGCCCACACCTTGTCTCATGAAACAGTCCCAGGCTAGATCAGGCACCGCTGCAGTCTGCAGATCTTGTTGGAAGTTTATGGCAGCTGTGCGTGCACCCTAGCTGGGGTTTATGCCAACAGGCCATCTCCAGGGCTACTGGCCCCCACCGTCCTGGAGCTTACACTCCGCAGACCCTTCTACCTCCTTACAGCCCCCAAACTCCTATCCTCCTATCCACAATCTCCCAGCTCCTTCTTCCATGCTTGGCTGGAATGGAAAGAACCCAAGCCTGTGCCCCGGGCAGGTGTCCAGCTCTTGTGTGGTTCCAGTGTTTCTGGTTTCTTGTGGACCATGGAGTCCAGCTTCCACTGAACCAGGCAAACCATGAGTCACTTCCAGCTGAGTAGTTCTGATCAGGATCTGTGTGCACACAGCCACCCCAATCCAGTTGGCTGTCACCATTGACTCTGCCCCCACCTGCTTTCCCGGGACTCCTGGAGGTGCCACAGGGTGTGAGCCACAGCCTCAAGGGCCTAACTTAGTCTTCATTCACTCAGGGGTTCCTTAAACCTGGCCTGCTAAGGGTCTAAAACCAGGTCTTTTAGCACTGACTGACCATGGGGTTTTCAGACAAGAAAGGCTAGTGCCCCCATATGCCCCTGGTGGAGGGTCACTTGAAAGTCTGGGGCTCCTGAGTTCACACCTCAGCCCATCCAGATGTTCCCATCCCAAGTTTCAGAGTCCAGCTCCTGTCCAATGCCCTAATTTTCTCATAAGAATTCAGTAAGGAAGCCGGGCGGTGGTGGCGCACGCCTTTAATCCAGCACTCGGGAGGCAGAGATCTCTGTGAGTTCGAGACCAGCCTGGTCTACAAGAGCTAGTTCCAGGACAGGCTCCAAAACCACAGAGAAACCCTGTCTCGAAAAACCAAAAAAAAAAAAAGAAGAATTCAGTAAGGAGCTGAGAAGACAACTCAGTCAAATGCTTATTTTATTTGGGTTCAATCCCCAGACATGGGAATTGAATAAACACCAGACCAGAGTGTCACACACCTGTAATCTCAATTTCGGGGAAGTCAGAGACAAGAGGATCCCTGAGGCTAATGGAACAGCCAGACTTCCTACTTGTACAGGCAGTGGGAAACATCCATGACAGAGCGGAAGTCACTCCAGAGATTCCCGTAACACTGGTTTACATGGACAGCTACTGGTGGTTAGGTTAGGAAGTTTGAGTGTCACTGGAGTAAAGATAACTTGTGAATCACGTACTGCAATGTTCTGAGGTGTCCATCAGACCAGCCAGCTGCCCCTCTCTGCTCAGGAGGCTGGTTCCCTATTCACCCTCCCCAGCCCCTTGCAAGTGAAGCTTGAGCACACCTGCCTGGCATTGGGCATACATTCGTTTTCATGACAAGATCTATCTGTGTTAATCGGGATCAACTTGCCTGGATTTGGAATCCTCCAGGAGATAATACCTCTTGAGTGTATTTCCAACACTATGTCTAAAAAGTTCAACTAAAGAGGGAAGAACCACCCTGGATGGGGTTAGTACCCATGGGCTGGGGTCCTGGACTAAATAAAAAGGAAAAGGTGGCCTGAGCCCCAGTATCCATCATTGTGGCCTGAGCCTCAGTGTCCACCACTGTGACCTGAACACCAGCGTCCACCACTGTGGCCTGAGTACCAGCGTCCACCACTGTGGCCTGAGCGTCCACCACTGTGGCCTGAGCACCAGCGTCCACCACTGTGGCCTCAGCATCCACCACTGTGGCCTGAGCACCAGTGTCCACCACTGTGGCCCAAGCACCAGCATCCCCCACTGTGGTCCAAGCCTCAGCATCCACCACTGTGGCCTGAGCCTCAGCATCCACCATTGTTCCTGACCGCAGATCCACTGAGGTCCACTGCCTCACGCTCCTGCCACCTCACCTCCCCGACACCACACCAGACCTTCAAATGCTCTAAACTAAATCCCTCCTTAAATTGTTCTCGTCAGGTACTTGTCCCTATAACTACAATTTCACCCAGAATTCCAGGTGAGGGACCTAAGACCTGAACCCAGCTCTGCACTGCAGGTGGAGACTGCCCTCCCCACAGGTCATGAGTCATCCTCAGAAGCCATCAGAGAACAAACCCAATGTCTCCAACAGTTCAGTTAGGAGATTGTTCTCATGAGACCCTGGCTCTACAGTCCAGCCCTTCCTGATGCCCTTAGAGGCCAGGAGCACTTGTCCATGGGCCGCCCGGTTAGGTCTGAAGTCAGCCTTTGCTTAGGGCCCTATCACTTTCTTTGAGCATATTCCTGGCTCATATGTGAAGATCTGGAAGACAGCTCCTGAGCCCAAAGCCCCTCTTCCAGATCCCAGCCACACTGCCTTCCTGGCTCTGGGTTTGGTGTGTAAACTTCACAGACAATCCCTGGGAAAGAGTCCAGCCTCTCACTATCACCTGGAGTGAGGAGCCTTTGTACTGCCGTGCCTGTTCATCACGATGGGCAGGGCCTTCCTTACGCTGATAGGTCCTCCAGAACCACCCCTTACCCCACCCAGAGACTACAGGGAAGAAGCCCAGAGGAGGGGCCACACCTATCAGCCTGCATCAGAAACCCAACCAACACCTCAGTTCAAAGGAGCAACGTGTTTCCTACCCAGAAGTCCCTAGGTCCCTTTGGACTAGAGTCAAGAGACAGAAATGAGAGGTAGATAAGGCTTGGGGGAACAGAACACCCACTTATGCTAGAAAGCACGTCTGCCCCTCCCCCACACTCAAGCTCATGGAATGCCTAAGGATGTCACATATCCAGGGAACTCACGCCATCACAAAGGTGAGCCAGAAGCCAGCTCCCTGTGACCTCACAGCCAGATCGGCCTGACCGCTGCTCTACTCCACCGAGAGCCCACGTTGGCCAGCTCACCCCAGCTCTGAGACACCCTAACACAGCCCTTAAGGACCTGCCCAGTGGTGGCTGCGGCTCCTGAGATCCCTCGGTAAGGTCCGTGGAGAGGACCCTGCCCTGCTGCCTCACTGGGTGGTATCTTGTTTTGTTTCGTTGTTTTGGTTTGGGGGGATTTTTAAATTTTTGATTTGTTTGAAACAGTTTCACTCTGTAATCCAGGCTGCCCTTGAGTTCACAGCAACCCTCCTGTCTCAGCCTCCCAAATGCACCATTACGCTAGACATGTAAGCCTTGTCATGGGACCCTCTGATAACCGAGGCATTTCATTCGATGGCACCGAGCATTTCAGTATTTCATCACCTACACCTAGTTGGGTAGCCCCTTTGATCCCCTTCCTACCTGAAAAGCCCCTATCCCTTCATCATGACAACCCAGAGCGTCTCCTAGAAGATCTCCAGGGAGATGAAAACCCACGTCAGGGCCTGGCTGCACTGACTCCTTTCCCTCTTGCCCAGCACAGACATGCCCCGCCTGTCCCAGGTCACCTGACTGTGTTTTTATTGTGTGTGCCTTGCTAGCTGGAAGTGGGTTTCAGGACAGAGTGGTGTGAGCCCGTAGAATGCAGAAGAGAACTAGCGAATGCATTCGGAGTCAGAACAGGTTACTGGAACTAGAGCTGCAAAGGCCAGGCCCAGGAACCGACTTGTCTGCAGGGTGACAGACTCTCTTTCATGAGTCACCTTTTCAACTGTTGCTATGGATACCTTACAGAAGCCACAGGAGCCCCAGCCCTGGGAGTCTGGCAGTCTCATAAGGATGAGTTGAATAAGAACATTTGGGGTTGTAAAACTGTATGTTAAGATAACGCAGAACAGGAACAAGCTGAGGTTGCTCAGTTGAACTTGAAAGCCAGGTCGGGGAAGACCCTTGAAGATGCGGCCTTCTCTATTCTCTCCTTAGTTAGGGATCTGGGAGATGGGCACCCTGACAAAGTGGCTTGGGGAAATAGACAAGGGGGTGGGGTGAAGTGGCAGGCCCACAGTGTCCGGAAATGACAATTAGGAACTGATGCTCCAAGGGAGGTTAGAGGTGACATCTTCTGACTTCCCCACTACGAGGAGGGAAAGGGGACACATCCTCAGGAGGTCTGGCTGCAGCTCAAGAAGATGGCAGCCTGGAGCCAACTTGGGGCAGTAGGAAGGGGCCAAGGTCAGACTCCTGCAGAACTAAAGACCTAGGAACAGAAGTCTCCAACAACTTGGGAATGGGACTGTCTGGAGGAAGGCAGAGCTCTGTGGCCATGCAAATGGCCAGGCAGCCATGGTCTGAGCATCCAGAGGAAGTATCAGAAGTGCTGGGTTCACTGACAGGTAACTGACCGCCAAAAAACAGGGAGTGAGGCCCGGGGTCCAGCCTACTCTCCACCGTATCGAAACAACCATGCCAACTTTGTGAGAATTGCCTCAGAGCACCCAAGCCCCCTTCCCAAGCTGGGCCATTTGGAAGATGACATAGAAACAGAGGTGTCTGAGAGCCCCAAAGAATGGGCCCGGAACTGAGGCAGGATGACAGGAGCACTCACCACTCCAGGAACCTGGTCACTAACCTGCACCTGTCCTGCAGCCAGCCCCTCCCAGCCACCTCTTCTGGTCACAGCAGCAACCCGCCACCCATATTGTGTGTCCTGGACAGACATACCCATATTATGTGACACACCTTAGAGGGCTCAGAAAAACATCTTCTCCATAGTGAGGAGCTGAAGGGATGACCAGATCTGCTCACAGCCCCAGGGATGATAGGGGGAACTTCCAGACACCCATCTCCTCTTGCTCTCCTTGGTTCCCACACGCGTTCTCGCCCTTCCTAACCCCACCAACCCCCGAAACTCCTGGATTCCAACAAGAATTGTGGAAGGACAGGCAAGGAGCTTGGGGCCTGAGCCACCTTCCCAACAACAACCCTGATCCAGCTTCCAGGCCCAGAAATCCAGGAAGCCCTGGGCACAGGCACCCAAGAAGGCTCCAGTGCCAGTAGAGATATCTAGGTGGAGCATCCTGGGTCCTGCGTGCAGACCTCAGGCCGGGAGCAGAATAGCTCCAGGACGAGTTAGTCCCTGCTGAGTCTGATGATAGAACAAGAGAGAAACTGAAAAGCAATGGCCATCGTGACCCATTGGCCAGGTCTCATTTCTACACAGGGGTTCCCTGGGCACTCAGAGACCCTACCCCTAGCATAAGAACCCCTTGCAAGACCAGGGCACTCAGGGCACAGCTTGCAGCTTTGAGAGCAGAGACCAGGACACGGCATCCCCAAAGCACCAGCTTCACTGTGGTCAAGGCACTCAAGCTCCAGCTGCCTCTCCTGGCCCTGGCCTGGGGTGCTCAGCTGTGTGCTTTCCCCCCAGAACCGGCTGATGGGGAAGTCGGAGAGCCCAGTGGGGATGGTGGAGAGAGCAGACCGGTCTGGGAAGAAGAGGCGCTCAGGTTTCCTGGAGGGGGGGCTGCTGCTGCTACTGCTGCTGCTGCTGGGAACCCTAGTGGCCCTGGGTGTCCTCTACAGCAGAGGTGAGTAAGGACACCCTGCCCTCTTACCTTCCCCATACCCACCCCCACCCAGGGCTTTGCCTGAGAGACGCCAGCCTTGCAGAGTGAGGCAGAGGGCTCTGCCAGGGCCCCCTGCCCGCTCCCAGGGCCATGGTGCTGACTCCAGAGATGCCACGGAAGGGCATCTGACCTGACCTGCACGGACCCAGCGACCCCATCCAGAAAGCTCCGTCCTGGCTTGCTGGCGCGGCAGCTGCTGCAGGCTCTGCCTCCGCCCCCTCTGCCACAGCAGGACTCTAGGATGCTGCAGACGGCAGACAGGTCCCCCGCCCCACGGGCCAGCCCCCTTCTAGTCCGCAGCACAGCCTGGTCGAGAGGCTGCTGCAGTTCCCAGGTGGCCCAGCAGCAGGAGCCCAAGCCCCTGAGCGAAGGGGTCCCTCCAGCTGTCTCACCTGGTGCCAGTCAGGATGACCTGGTGGCTTCCGAAACAGGCTCTTGCTTATTGCAAGTCTGAAGGAAGGGGCTAGCCTGAGGACCCATGAAGGTGGAGGGGTGGCTAGGGCTGCCCTTCGGATAGACCTCGGGTGTCCCAGGAACTGCTTTAGCACACGGACCTCTTCCTAAAGGACCACATGTAGGACTAGGGTGCTCCCTTTGGAGGGGGCACCTAGACACCCAGCAGCTCTGTAACTTCCAAGCCCTTCATCCCTTTTGAGCCAGGAGCAGGGGGATAAACACACAGGAGGAAGGAAGGTCCACCTACTCCACTCCGCCATGTCTGTAAGTGATGCGCTCACCTTGGTCTGGCTCTAACTCCAGGGCACCAGACCCTGAATGTCCCCTCAGGGGACTCCTGATGAGGGGCAGCTGGGAAATGCAAGTGTGTTCCACCCCACCCAGGGCTGCCTTCAAGGGCCCATGTAGGGTGTGGCTCCCGCCCAGTGGCTACTGTGGTCTCTGCCTGTTTGGTTTTCCTGCAAGGGTTGACAGGTACAGCCAACTTCAAGGTCAGGGATGACAGAGCCCCTGTGCCCAGTGGATCTCAGAGCCCCAGGGCCCTTTGTTTGAGGAGCACTAATCTCAAAACACCTGATTTTGAACCCTCCAGAAAACAGGTCTGATGACCCCACAGCCAGCAGTGAGGTCGAGGGGTGGGGATCCTCTCCCTTGCCCTGTCTGTTGTTCTGTCTCTCTTCTCCCTGTCTGGCTCTCCCTTTGCCCTTCAAGCAGTATGACTTCCGGGACAGCCAGGGTCTCCTTGACCCTGCCAGGGCCCCACAGTTTCTGCTTCCTCCTCCTCCGGGGTTCCTGGGCCGCTGGAATGACCCCACATCTAACCTGGGCTTCAGTCCAGGACTTCAGTCAGGACTGGGCAGATGGGGAGTTTTGTATTAGCCATTTTCAAACATTTTCTTTTTTCTGTCTGGAGGATTTTTATTATTATTATTTCCAATCTGTGAGCTACTATTTACTCTTTAATGTCAATATCCACATGAACGTCACCGTCTTAACTTTTACTGACCTATGGATCAGTTTGCACAATTGTCAGAAACTCAGCCGGAGGTGGTCTGGTGGGATTTCTCGTGCCTGCCTGAGGTTAGCCTTCTTGGGAATGTTTCTGCTGTTGCGATAAAATATACCCTAAGAAGAGCAACGTAAGAGAGAAAGTGTTTGGGGATGTCAAGACAGCAGGACTCGAAGCCATCAGACGAGAGCAATGACCGCTGTGTTCAACTCATGGTCTTCATTCTAGACAGTCTGGAGATACCTACCTAGGGAACGTCCCACCCACAGTGGGCAGCTCTTCTACAGCTCAGTCAGATCGTTCCCCTCCCACGTGTATAAGCAGCCCTGCTCTCAGGTGGTTCTGAATCCTATCAAGTTGGTAATGCTGACCATCACACTAGCCTTAGGCCAAGTAAGGCTTGGCCAGTTGTCCTACAGGAAAATTGTCAAATCGGCCAGAGGCACTCGAGGGCTATGCCCTCCCCTGCCTGCTGAGTGACAGTGTCCATAGGTGCCTGTGAGTTCAAAGAAAGCCCCTGTGATAGTTGCTTCCTTCATTCTCTTGATCTTCCAGATAGCTATTAAATGTGTGTGTGTGTGTGTGTGTGTGTGTGTGTGTGTGTGTGAAATTCTTGCACTAGAGACTTGTCAGATTCCTGAAGTAATACCAAGGATTAATTCCTCTCACCAATTTAAGATTAGCCCATGATCATAAGTTTAGCCATTAAAGGGTTGGAGATAGCTCAGCAGTTAAGAGCACTGGCTACTCTTCCAGAAGACCCAGGTTTAATTCCAAGTACTCAAGTGGCAGCTCACAACTGTCTTAACTCCAGTTCTAGGGGATCTGACACCCTCTTCTGGCCTCCACAGGCGCCAGGAGCACATATGATGCACAGACACACACAAGACAAAACATACATACACATAAAATAAAATCTCAAAAAAGAGGACTCTGTGATGTTTTCCTCTACCACTTCATCAAAAAAGTCACAAAGTACAAACTTATCTTCATAAATTTATGCAGTTCTCTATATATGTATATTATTTATTTACTTTGTGTGTGTGAGTGCTGTCCCTGCTGTTTTATATTTAGTTATGCATATAGAATCAGCCCACTACAAGTCATTACACAGTGATCTTATCTTAACAATGCTCTTACCACCACTGTGCTTTTTTAGAAACAAAATCCTTTTGCATGGGGCTGGAGAGGTAGCTCCGTTAAGAGCACCGGCTGTTCTTCCAGAGGACCTGAGTTCAATTCCCAGCACCCACACAGCAGCTAATAACTATCTGTAACTCTAGTTCCAGGAGATCTGACACCCTCTTCCGGCTTCCATGGGCATCAGGCACACACATGGTGCACAGGCATATGTGTAAGCAAAAACACACATACACATAAAAATAAAATAGTAAAAACCAAACAATTGATTTTTACAATCTGCCTATCACATCTTATTTGTGCAGTGGGGGCAGGTCGTGACTCGCACGTGAAGGCAGGGGACAATTTGTAGGGTCGGTTTCCTTTCCACTGCACAGGACGGGAGGATCGAAAGTGAGTGCTTCCACTCTCTGCTCGGGAAGCGTCCCGTGCGCAGCTCAGCTGTTTCTCTTGCAGCCGTGATGGCTGGGTTGCGAGTTTGCCTTTCACTGGGTGGATTTTCCTTATCTGCATTCCCTGTCAGCACTAGACTGTGTCTTTTGTGCACAATGTTTGCTTGTATTTCTGATGCATTTTCATCTTTTCTTGCCTTTGTTCAAACTGAGCTGTTTTTCCCTCAACTTGCTCGAATGTTTTTTTTATCTTTTTGATAGTTACTCTTGTTTTTCCTTTTAATTAGTTGCTTGGTTAAAATTATAAATACACCTTTTTTCCTGGAAATCCATTTTATCTTGTGTGCACGTGGTGGGGTATGTGTGGTATGAGTGTGGAGGTCAATTGATTCTTTGATTCCATATTTGGATGGGTTCCAGGGATCAAACTGAGGTCTCTAAGCTTTCTCAGCAAGTGTCTTTATTCTTGAGCCATCTGGCTGACCCTGAAAGTCAAATATTTTCATCAGTGGCTCAGTATCATACCTTCGTCCATGCTCACCCAGAATTCTCTCCACCAGCAACCATATTCATTGTTCAGGTTGGCTAACCATGTCCCCTGCCTGGCTTTGTAAATAAGCTTTTATTGGCGTGCGGCCTTGCCCACTTGTGCACGCCTAGACTCCCTTCCTGGCCAAATAGCAAAGCTGAGGAGGTGAGACAGAACCTGCCGGGAGCATGCTGCCAGCCTGGACTGTGTCCTTGGAGTCCGCAGCTCATCTTTGGGCTCTTCTACCTTAGTCAGCAAGGACATGAGGGCCCGAGGCAGTGTGCACATCAGTTCCCAGCTATACAGCCAGGGATTCCAGCTCCTGTCTCAGCTGTGTGACTTCAGACAGCTTCCGTGACATCTCTGGGCCTCAGTTTCCTGACCTGCAAAGCAGAAATTATAGGAGTGTATGCTCACAAGAGGGCTTGAAGACTTGATACAACAGGAATGCTTAGGAAAATGCCCGTTGCCTTGCTCATTACCAAATGTAATAACAAAATGCCAGACTTGCCTCTGACGCCATCAGTCTTGTCTTTACATCCTGTACAAAGGCATATTCGCTTGGGAGACACCAAGCCCCCACCTCCCGATAGAGATGTCTCCATAGCTTTTGCTTAAATCCACGCACGTCATTTATATATACTATGGTGTATTTTAAAATCCTTATCATTTGTTTTCAATTATGTATACATGGAATATGTGAGTTCATGCGTATGTGAGCACAAGTTCTCTTGGGGGCAGAAGAAGGGGTCAGCTTAGGAAACTGGAGTTGCAAGTGGCTGTGAGCAGTCGTGTGGGTGCTGGGAACCGGACTCAGTCCCTCTGCCAGAGCCATCTCTCCAGCCCCCAGTCTTTATGAACTATGAAAACTAATGAGTTACATTTTCTTTCCTTGCTATTGTCTGGATTTCATTGTTTTCAATTCTACTGACGGTTCCTTTTTCTGTCTAGTGATTGTTATGCAAGACCTGTCTTTACCATTTCAAAAAACCTCTGTGCCTTTGTGTGCTCGGTGTATGGCAGGGAGGGAGAGAGAGAGACGGGATCTCATGTAGCCCAGACTCTGAACTTCTGATCTTTCTGTTCCTACCTCACAAGCACTAGATTACAGGGGCACTCCTCAACACCCGTATTGATTTAAGATAGTTTAAGATAGTTTGCGGATTATCGAGAAGATGTAACAGGCAACCTGAACACCAGGTTACTCCTGCAGTGTTACGGATTTGAAATGCCCGGCATGGGATCATGTTTTTGAACACTTGGTGTCCACCTGGTGGCACTGTTGGAAAGGCTATGGAACCTGGCTCCACTTTTCCTCTGCTTTTCCTGTGTGCTGATGAAACATGATCCAGCTGCTTCCTGCCTGGCAGGCCAGCTGCACACTCAGCCACACACTCCCGCTGCCCCACCTGGTGATCCCTTTCTCTCCAGAGCTGCTCTTTGCCAGTGTATTCTGCAACAGCAGCAGGAAAATAGTCAATAAGATCACCCTAGATGTTAGCCCATTTGAGGTACAGCTCTGGCTTTTAAAATCATTTTCCTGGCCTCGCTCCCCTTTTCTGCAGAATAAAATTTCAGAAGTGAGCAGCTGTTCATTTTACACAAGTAAGCGGCCTCCTCAGCCCTCAGTCTGAAGTCAGAGATGAGTCCTCTGACAGTTTCCTTTCAGCTTTTCCGGGCTGTGACAAAGTGCTCGAGATAAATGGCTTTAAAGGAAGAAACATTATTTTGGGTACGGTTTCAGAGGTCTCAGGCCTGGATAACCTGGTTCCATTACTTGAAATCTCTATTCCCAGTATGATTAATAAAACTCCGCCACTAATATAATTGATAAAGACCCCTCCCCTGGTATTTCTAGCAGAAGCAGACACAGAAGCAGACAAGGGCACTCCATGGCAGGCTGGCCACTCTGGGGCCCTCAGGCTCTCCTGCTGTCCTCCCCACTTCCTGCAGAGCCAAGCTGTTCCCCTGGCCCATGAGGGTGAAAGTTTATCTTTCCCAGTCTAGGCACGCAGCAGTTCCATGGCTGGGCCTTTGTCTTTCTTGGCCTCACCTGGCCACCACCGGAAGCTCCTGTCTCAGAGAGGCTCCTCTCTGGAGCAGGCTCTGTAAAGTCTTCTGAGATCTTCCTTCATCAGCCCTGCGGGCGACTGGGAAATCGTGGGAAAACATGGATGCTCTCGGAAGTCCTTCCAACAGAAGCACACCAACACGGGGCGGTCAGCTGGTTTAGAAGTGACTAACTTCTTGCTCATTGTTTGAACATCTCTCCGGGACCTGTGTGTCCCGCCTCTCCCCAAAACTGTCCCAAGTTCTCTGAAATGTCATTTTCCTCATCTTATGGCTGAGTCTTGGGTTGGATCCAAAAAGAGTGGTTCTTTTTTTTAAAATAGGTTATCTGGCTTTTGTTGTGGTTTCTAGGAAGGAAATGGCACTCTATTGTGGATTTTGGTGTCAAAAATAGAGCTTCTCGCCGGGCGGCGGTGGCGCACGCCTTTAATCCCAGCACTCAGGAGGCAGAGGCAGGCGGATCTCTGTGAGTTCGAGACCAGCCTGGTCTACAAGAGCTAGTTCCAGGACAGGCTCCAAAGCCACAGAGAAACCCTGTCTCGAAAAACCAAAAAAAAAAATAGAGCTTCTCTCATAAATCCCAGGTATATATTTAACTTAATATAAAGCTAAGGATGGGCTGGAGAGATGGCTCAGAGGTTAAGAGCACTGACTGCTCTTCCAGAGGTCCTGAGTTCAATTCCCAGCAACCACATGGTGGCTCACAACCATCTGTAATGAGATCTGGTGCCCTCTACTTGTCTGCACCATATATGTAGGGAAAATGCTGTATACATAATTAATAAATAAATCTTAAAAAAATATATAAAGCTAAGGAGGGGCTGGAGAGATGACTGACCTCTGGCTTCCACACGTGTGTGCATAGATGCATCCCCACATATGAACATGCAAACAATAAGCACATGAATTAATGAAATAAAATTCTGGTTGCTTATGGACTCACTTTTCTCAGTCTGTCCTTTCTGATGCTTTTTGTCTGTGCCTGACTTTGCCTGGTGCTCCTTGCTAGTTCCACAGAGCATCATTGTAGCTCACCAAGTCTCTCTTCCGCTGCCTTGAAGCCATCCATTCTGGGTTGGCGATTGTTGGTAAACTCCAGCAACTGTGTGTTTTCCTTTTTAAAATGTTTTTATTGTATTTATTATTAGTGCATATGCATGTGTGTGTGTGTGTGTGTGAGAGAGAGAGAGAGAGAGAGAGAGAGAGAGAGAGAGGCATATGTGAATGCAGTTGCATTCGTGCCACACAGCACGAGAACAACTCGTGGGAGTTGGTTATTTCCACCGTAGGTCGTCGGGTTTGCACAAGCACTTTACCCCAATGAACCACCTCATTGTCCCATATGGTTTTGTTTCTAGCATTTATAGCTGATTCTTTTTCAAATTGATTTTTAACTGCTCCTTGTCTGTTTTCAATTATTTCATCTCTTTTAAGTATTTCCAAAGTATATTATGTTCTGTGTCACTTAGATACCTATAAAACCTATACCAACACCCAGGCCCCCCCACCCCAAACAACAATTTCCCAACCTCTGTCCCTGGCTGAGGTCAGGTTGCGCATGTCTGTGTTGGGGTGACCTCATCCAGGTACAGAGACCTAGCTAATCATGTTCCCCTCCACGCGAAAGCACACAGGCTCTTGGGGCACTCGCTTAGAACTGGAGCACGCCACACCCTCGTTTTGTCCGCCAAAGCAGGCCACGTGGCACCTCTATGCCATATCTGAACTCCTCGGGGCTCTGCCCTTTGCTCTTCCTGATGTATGGACAACTTCTTTCACAAACACAAATTCACATTCATGTGGGCTTTGTCCTTGACCTTCTGTGTGATGTAAGTGGAGAGAGTTTCCCTCTGAGAACGTGTTTGTTTCCATTGGGTGTCTTGAGACATTTCCATTTGGGACGGCTTCATGTTGACTCTCAGGGCGAGTTTCCTTGGCCACACCACACTCATCCCCACATCTGCCTCTCCACCCACTTCAGCAGGTTACTCAACCTCAAGGAACATGAGTTTTCTCCATCGTTGCAGCGCTCTCTCTCTCGCTCTCTCTCTCTCTCTCTCTGGTGTATATGTGTGATGTGTGTGGTGTGTGATGTGTGTGTGTGTGTGCGTTCAGGTGTGGAAGCCAGAGATCAATGTGAGGTGACTTCTATCACGCTCCATTTTGTTGTTTAAGGATTTATTATGTGTTTATTTTTAGCTCTTTACACGCACGTATGTTTGTGTAGGGGCATGTGCACACAAGTGCAGTTTCCCTCTAGGCTGAGAAGAGGGAGCCAGAGACCCCAGAGCAGGGTCCTCTGCAAGAGTGGTCCATGCTTTAACCACTGAGCCATCTCTGCAGTCTCTTGAGACAGGGCTCTCACTGAACCTGGAGGTCACTGATTAACTAGGCTGGCTAGGTAGAAGGAGCTGCCCCCACCAAGCCCAGCTCCTTCTACAAGTGCTGAGGCTCTAAACTCAGTCCCTCACATGTCGGCACTTTACCGACTGGTTGGTTTTCCCAGACCCTCTGTAGTTGTTTCCCTAAGAGAGAAACTGAGGAGATGGGAAACACAGGTTATTTAAATTAAAGTCTTAGGGATGGGAGAGATGGTTCAGTGGTTAAGAGCACAGGCTGCTCTTCTGGGGGACCCAGGCTCACAATCACAACATCCAAATAGCATCTCACAGTCGGCTGTGACTTCAGACACAGAAGATCCAACTCTCTCTTCTGGTCTCCGTGGGCATGCTCATAGTGTACAGACACACACACAACACTCTCTTCTGGTCTCCGTGGGCATGCTCATAGTGTACAGACACACATACAAAGACATCCATATACACAAAAACTTGATTAGAAGTCAAGGAATTTTCAATTTCTTTAAACAAAATTTTAGGAAAATAAACTTTCAGAGGGATTGTGAAGACTATTTTTTGTGTATTTGTGCGGCATGCATGTGTGCACATATATGTTTGCATATGTGTAGGCACACATATGTGTGCAGGTGTTGGGGGGCTAAAGGTGAACATTTGAGTCTTCAATTGTTCTAAACCTTATGTGTTGAGGAAGAGGTTCAGTTAATCTCACTTGCCAGCTTGCCTCAGAGACCCCATGTCTCCACCTAGAAAGCACCGGGAGTGTAAGTGGGCCACCTACTTGTAGACAGGCTGCTTGTTTGTTTCCCAGCCGCCCAGACCCAAAATAATCACACAGAAATTATATTAATTAAAACACTGTTTAGGCTATTACCTCAGACTTCTTGTTAACTAACTTTTACCCCTAAAATTAACCCATTTCTATTATTTTGTATTTTGCCACGAGGCTTGTGGTTTTCTGGTAAGGTTCCCAGGCGTCTGTCTCTTTTGGCAGCTACATGGTGTCTCCTCAACTTCGCCTTCTTTTCTCCTCTATATCTGCTTGGAATTCCCACCTTGCTCTATTCTGTGCTGCCAAGGGACCAAAGCAACTTCTTTATTAACCAGTGGTAATAAAACCTATTCACAGCATACAGAGGGGAATCCCACATCACCTACTGGTCTTTACTTGGGTGCTGGGGAACTCCTGTTCTCACAATTGCTTGGCAAATGCTTGTCCACTGGCCATTGCCCAACTCTCAAAGCTGTTTATTGGCCTTGGCATACCATAGACATCACCTAAACAAACACCAGGGGATGTCCAGGGAATTTGATCTTCCTGGAATCCCATCCGCTCACGTCATTTGTTACCTGTGGCGTTAGCCCAGAGATTCTTGTGTTGTTTCCATCTCTTTTGAGGTCAGGTCTCACTATGTAGCCCAGGCCAGCCCCGAGCTTGCAATCTTTCTGTCTCTGTTTCCTGAACTCTTGAGACTACCATACTTGGCTCGCTCTAAGCTTGGGTAACTGTCCCCTCTATTTATTGATTTGCTTCCCTTGCCTTCGTGGTTGGGTTTGGTTTGAAAAGTCTTGCTGACTGGCATGTCCTGAAACTAATACTCCCTTTGTGGGGTTCAATGACCGTCACATCTGTGATGTGCTTTCCTTACATTTTTTTTTGAGACAGGGTCTCATGTACCCTTAAACTGGTTCTGTAGAGAGACTAGCCTTGAACTCCTGATCCTCCGTCCGTCTCCTGAGTG
Source organism: Chionomys nivalis (assembly GCF_950005125.1). Classification (NCBI taxonomy): domain Eukaryota; kingdom Metazoa; phylum Chordata; class Mammalia; order Rodentia; family Cricetidae; genus Chionomys; species Chionomys nivalis. The sequence continues at coordinate 1,479,255 of NC_080096.1, read as the reverse complement.
GTCCTGAGTATCCCCAACACTTTCGGTGACCTCACTTCTCTTCCAACATTTCCATCCTGCTCTTTCCTGTGATTTCCACTTGCCCGGTGAAGCACAGGGCATATCTGTAAGCTTCCCACCTCTCCTGATAGACTCTTTAGCTTAGTGACCACAGCCATTGCACAGACTGCCGCTACTAACAGTGGGGTCACCCCAGACTCCACTCCTTTTGATCATTTGGGGTTCCCTCTTGGTTTCTTTATTTGTCTTAGTTAGGGTTTGGGGTTTCCTTTTGTTTTTATTGTTTTGTTTGCTTTTTAAATATTTATTGTTCTGCCTGCATGTATGACTGCACACCAGAAGAGGGCACCAGATCTCATTATAAATGGTTGTGAGCCACCATGTGGTTGCTGGGAATTGAACTCAGGACCTCTGGAAGAGCAGCCAGTGCTCTTAACCTCTGAGACATCTCTCCAGACTTCTTTGGGGTTTTTTTGGTGAATGGCGTGGTTGCTGTTGTTTGCTTGTTTGTATGTGTTTGGTTTGTTTTGAGACAGGGTCTCGCTATGTATCCCAGGCTGGCCAGGAACTCATGCACCTACCCCTGCCTCCCAACTGCTAGGATTGAAGGTGTGTGTCACCACACCTAGCAATGATCTGAGTTTCATGTAGCTCAGGGGGCTGGCCTCAAACTCACTATATAACATTAAATTCCTAAATCTCCTGCCTCTACCTCCTAAATGCCACGCCGTGGTTCGTGTGGTGCTTGGGATGGAACCCAGGGCTCTGTGCATTGCTAGGCAAGCACTCTACCAACTGAGCCACACCCTGATTCCCAAGGTTCCTTCTTCATCGTCAACAATATTTAGCTGCTTCCCTGGGGGCTAGAAGTGGAAGGTTCTTCTCTGCTCTCCTTCTCTGTCAGTGGACACAACCTCAAACTCCTTGAAGGCTATGTGAGCAAGAATAGGTGGGAACTTAACACCCTCCACATCAGGGACTCCCCGAGACCCTGATTCCTCACAGCAGCCCACACGGGTGTACCCAACATTCTGTGGGTGGAAGCATACTTGGGATCGGCCCTGCAGCACGGCCTCCCTTCCTGGACTCTGGCCTGGTCACTCTTCTGTGGGAAGGAAAGGACTCATGTCTAGAATTCTGTTCTTTTTGTTTGTTTTTGTTTTGTTTTTCAAGACGGGGTTTCTCTGTGTAACTGCCCTGGCTGTCCTAGAACTCTCTCTGTTGATTAGGCTGACCTCAAACTCAGAGACCTGCCTGCCTCTGCCTCCCGAGTGCTAGGATTAAAGGTGTGTGCCGCCACCACCACCCAGCTAGAATCCTGTTCTTTTGTGCCTGTGTGTCCTTATCTTCCTTGAGATGTCCTAAACTTACCTGTGGTGGCTTCAAAGGTGTGCTGAGCCAGCAGATTCACGGTCCTCCTGGTCACACATCCTCTCTCTGGAGGTGTGGTATGACTCCATGGGATCCAAGGTTCAGTGTCTCACCTTCAGACTCTGCTTCTGAGATGGGCACATCCCCCACGGGGCAGCCAAAGCTCAGGGATCTTACCCCTTCCCTTGCAGACCTGAGGAGTCAACTTTCTTGTCCCCGGATCTCAGGTTGCCCCTTGAAAGTTTTCCCTCGACGGCTCCTTCAGATTGAGGATGAAAGGGTAGGGCTCTTCAGGGATAGAACCCACACTGGCATCATAGCCAAATCGGGTCTGGCTTTTAGCATCCTCATGTGTAGATCAAATGGCATTCTACATTGCCTAGTCCTAAGGAGCACCCAGTGTTGGCACCTCCAGCACTGTCTGTGCTGTCTGTGCCGGGAACCAAGCAGATGCACCCCTAAACCCTCCTCCCCCACCGTCTGTGTATCTGACTATAGGGAGCCTCAACACCACACACCAGGCCTGAAGATGGCCCAGGCCTGACTTGCTTTCTCCCAAACCTCACTCCAGGTCCTGAAGGCTTCCATGCTAAGCAGCTTCCCTCCCCACATGTAATGGAGAGACACGGACAAGGAGGGTAGCCTTAAACCTTCAGCAGGCAGTGAAAGTAGTTCCGGGGGAGGGGACGGTAAGGTTGCCATGACGGGGCTCCCTACAAGGGCCTGATCTCCCCAAATTAGCCTATGTATTCCCACAGTAAGACAGCAAGAGCAGCCTTCTCTAAATGCAGTCCAGGAAGACAGGCAGAGCCTGGGTAGTTTCAGACAGACTAAAAGATAGGAATAGCAAAATAAGGAACCTTTCCTTTCCCATTCAAACCTAGCAGGACCTATGAGGAGAGGGAAGAGGATAGAGGAGAGGATGCCTAAGTTGCATAGTCCCCCTGTCTCCGTTCCCTGGTATCCAGCCCTCACTGTGTGGTGAGCACTAGAGCCCACAGCACTGTACACAGACACCAGTGCAGACATAACCAGATCCCCAAGGCTCCACAGGGGGGCTAATGGAGGAGGCTGAGCCCTGTGTTTCTCCCCAGGGAAGCAGCTGCCCCTCTTAACTAGCCGACTACGCTTCTCCCAGGAAGAGAAGACGATTGTAAAACGAGGTAGCCTTTGCCTTCCCTGCCAGGCAGCCCTGAGGAGGTGGGCTTGGCATCTGGGCCTGTTGCGGGTAGAGTAACATAGATGGGCAGAGAGTCCAGGAGGGGACAGGGAAGAGAGGGACACCAGTCTCCAGTGCCTGTTGTATGTAGAATGTTTGGGCACAGTTGGGTACCACCCAGGAGGCCAGCCTGGTGTCACCTTTGGGTGTACTGACTCCAGGGTAAGGAGAGGGTGGGATAATGCATTCCGTTAGAGCTGGTGGGACAGCAGGGTAGTTATGAGCAGCCTCAGATATGAGGGTGCTGGGTCCCAATAGGGGTCAGCTGGAGGCAGAGAATTTAAAGGGGATCCCAGGTCACTGCTGTAAGGAAAAGTCACACTTGGGATCCAACTGGGGACCAGTGATGTGCTTCAGAGCTCTCCTGGGGGTGTCCACGGAGGGTGGGGGAGAATGGAGGCCCACCCCGTCTACTCTGCCACATCCACCCCAGCTTGCGCTTCACCAAGCCCTCCCAGGCCTTGGTCCTCTCACCAAGGCCTGTAAGCTGTGCAGCCAAGCCTCTGTACCAGTTCATCTGATGCTCTGCACCTCACATTCCTCCCTCTGCTCCTCCAGCCATCAGAGAGCCATCACAGCAGAATGACGTCTGCGTCACCCCAGGCTGCGTGATTGCAGGTGAGCCCCTCCCCTAGCTGCCTGGAGTCCAGCTGAGCAGCCCTGTGGGCTGGTCAGCTCCCACCTGCAGGCCCCAGGCAGGTTGGGTTGCAAAGACCCAAGAGCCCTCATCTATGTTTATAGAAAACAAAGTCAAATCAAAGGATTTCTTTTTTATTTCAAATTTTCTACCAAGACTTTGTCTTAAAATTGGGTGCCACAGACTGCCCTCTGCAGGAGGAAAAATGAAGTTTTGTGGGGTGAGGGTGGAACAGGTTGTTTTGTCTGAGTGAGTCCTGGAGCCCCACAGTGATGCTTCCTTTGAAATCTCCCACTACAAAAGCCCCAGACCAGGCGGTTCCCAGGCAGAGTGAGCAAAGCCAGTGAGCCCATAGCTCAGGCCCCTGTCACCAACATGCTCTGGATCCTAGGGTGGACACAGCTGCCCCTTGTGATAAAGAAAAACCTCAAGGCAATAGCCAGGGTGGGGGATCTTTTTCTCCCCCATAGGACAGAGGACCTGAGGACTGAGAGGTCACTAGGACTGCATGGGGCAGAAGGGCTATGGCGAGGAGGCCAGGAGGCAGGGCTGCCAGCTGGGCCTTTCTATAAGCAGGAACCATCTTCCAATATCAGGAGGGAGAAGACAGGGGTATTCAAGATCCTGTAGCTTATAAGTAGCTGCTGTAGCCCTTGAAGACACTTGGGTCATTCTTCCAATGTTACTAGCCTCCTCCCTCTGACTCAGGGAGAGTGAAGTGACTGACTTGCCCAAGAACAAGTTAGAAGCTGCCACCAAGTTAATAGTTGATATTAAATCTCAGACAAACTGTCCCCAAAGGGAGGATACCGTCTCTCAGACTCTGAGATAATATCAAGATGTCTTTTCTCCCCGCTCCCCTCTCCATCCCCTCTGGATAAACAGCTGCCAGAATCCTCCAGAACATGGACAACTCACAGGAGCCCTGTGACAACTTCTACCAGTATGCCTGCGGAGGCTGGCTGCGGCGTCACGTGATTCCCGAGACCAACTCCCGATACAGCGTCTTTGACATTCTCCGGGATGAGCTGGAGGTCATCCTTAAAGGTGAAGAGTAGCCACCACCTAGGGGCATAGAGGTGTCACTGAGCCTTGGGTTGGTCCCTGTCTGACCGCTAGGTATCAGAGTCAGAGTTGGAGTGGTCTATGACTGTGCTGAGTCTCAGGGCAGCTTGATGATGCTAGCCCAGGGCTAGACAGTAGACATCAGTTGTCCTGGGGCCCCAGCAGCCACCTCCACCTCTGTGAAGCTTTCTCCTCTGCCCACAGGGGTGCTGGAGGACTCCTCTCTCAAGGACCGGCCGGCTGTGGAGAAGGCCAAGACACTGTACCGCTCCTGCATGAACGAAAGTGAGTAGCGCCACCTGTTAGGGCCCAGTTAGCGCTAACGGTACACTACACGCGGAAGTATCTCGGGGCGGGGGTACATGAGAAGGAGCTGTGTGCTGTGCCTCACCTGGCCTAGCTCATTACCAGCTACCCTGGGTTTGGGGCTGTATAACCCTAGCCTGTAGTTACATTACCCAAAGGTACCACTCTGGCCGGCTGAGCTGCAAGTTGGGGCCACCTGCCTTCCCTGGACATCTCCTGAAGGTTTGAGGTTGATCCCTGTGTACCAACAATGCTACTTAGGGGGACTGTGATTTTATGAGATTATCTCTGTTGAAACCTGTACTTGGGCATGGCCAGGGCTATCTTATCTCCACAAACCATGTGACCAATATCCACAAGTCACAGACAACTTCCTTTAGATTCTCACATTTACTTAATTTCTTGCCTCAAGGGTTGGGTGCCCAAGGCAGGATGGCAGCAGTACGTGAATAGAACCCTGAGCCCCTTCCTCAGCTTCCAGCCCACTGACCACAGTAGCAGCCCAGCGGCTGCACAGAATCCTGCTCGCTTTGACCCAAGCAACCAGGACTTCATTTATAACTACCAGTTTCTCTAACTTTGTCCCTACTTCCAAATGAAGCCCAAGCAGAGAAAGCCAGAGAGACCACAGTCCAAACCCATGGGAGGCCTCCTCTTTTCACAAACCCACAGCATCTTGAGGCTAGCGTCCTCCATCAGACTCACCTGGTGCCTTCCTTACCATTTGTCCTTTCCCTGCGGCCCCTCAGCCCTGCCACACGCCGGGACAGTGGACATCAGCCCCATCTCGTTACCAGCTCTGGAGTCCTGCCCTGAAGTTCTCCCAAGTACCCCGTCAGAGAAGCACTTCCTTAGAGGGAAGCCTCTCTGGGCTTCAGCCTATGCCTTTAGACTGCCATCGTGTGCAGAAGCAAGTCACATGGCCCCTGTGTGACCCGACTCTTGCCCAAGCACATTCTGTGTCTGGGCCTCCCTCCTGGCCACCACTCTTCGCTAGGCTTGTCACCTGCTGCCGAGCCCCATCCTCTGTGTGCTTTATCAGCAAGCCCTGAGCTAAAGCTTAGCCCGTGGAGCAGCAGGCATGTTCCCGGTGGGTGCTGTGGCACCTGAGCCACTGGAGTCTGCGTAAGCACCCACTCCTTCCCTCCTCAGGTGTGATAGAGAAGAGAGACTCTCAGCCTCTGCTGGACATCTTAGATGTGGTAGGAGGCTGGCCTGTGGCCATGGACAAGTGGAGTGAGATGGTGGGTAAGTATAGACAAGTTTGCCGACTTCGGGGAGAGGCCGCTCAACCCCACAGCTGCCCACAGGTTGCCTGCTCTTAGGGAAGCCCCAAGAGGCTCATTCCTCCCAGAGATAACTTAGGGCCCCCAAATCTGGCTTAGGCTCCACACTAGGGAGTCAGTGGGATCTGTGATGGGTGCTCACGATGGCTGGTCCCCTGAAGTGCTGTACTGGATCATTCCTCCTATCATCCAAGATGCCAGTCTTCATATCCCCGTTCAGCCCTCAGACCGTGGCTCACTTCTGACTCAGGGGCAGGGATGATGCCTGGAATAGGGCATCTCCCATCCACAGCCACTCTTTCCCTGTGGACCTTTGAAGAACAGTCCCTAAGCCCCTTTTGGAGAATCGTTCCTCGGTCCCCAAAGTCTCACAATGAGTTCACTACCCGAGCCTGGCGGGGCTCCCTATACTCCCAGAATGCTGTGCTCAGGACGTACAGTTCCCTGTCTGGAGAGGGGCTAGCTGGTCTCCAGCGTGGGTACTGACTCCTCAGGCCCCAAGTGGGAGCTGGAACGGCAGCTGGCTGTGCTGAACTCACAGTTCAACAGGCGCGTCCTCATTGACCTCTTCATCTGGAATGACGACCAGAATTCCAGCCGGCATGTTATCTACGTATGCAATACCCTCAGTGGGTAGGGCGGGGATTGGGTTCCCTGAGTCGAGCAGGAGACAGACAGGGTGGTGGCTGGGGGATCTGGGAGCCTGACGTTTGTGTCCTGCAGTGTATGCTGTGCTAAGCAGGGCTCACAGGGGGCCTCGTGGCCCCTGCTGTGTTCTGAGAAGCTGGCCCTGTGCTTACCCTGCTTTTTTGGCCCCTGGCTGAAGGGTCCGAGAAGCACACAGATGCCACTTCGGGAAGGCTGTGGTGCAAGTCCCTCCTGTGGGGACTTGAACCCCAAACAGCCCCTCTCTATCAAGGAGAGGCTTGGGTTCGGAAGCATCTGACTTGCACAGGGAGCCAGTGTTGTTATCAGGCACAGTCTGGGGGCAGGGGACTGCTGCCCCCCTCAGCCAGGCTGCAGGGATTCCCCACCACCCGTAAGGAGTCACACACTCTGTGTTTCCAGATAGATCAGCCCACCTTGGGCATGCCATCCCGGGAGTACTATTTCAACGAAGGCAGTAGTCACAAGGTAAGCAGGGAGCCTCGGGGCCCATGTCAGATGCAGTTCCCTGCACATATACTGTCCCCCCTCCCCCAGAGCTCGGCTCTCCTGCTTGCCCACTAGCCTTGCTCCCCACAACCAGCCTCTGGAAGCACTTGTGGGGCTGTGGACAGGCACTGAGCACTGGGGACACAAACATGGACACCCAGTGTTCACACTGCCGGCCCTGAGGTGAGTGAGATCATCTGGTCAAGCAGTCCGTTCGGCTTGACCCATCCGTGCAGAGCCAGGCCCAGTGTCCTGAGCCTGCTCTGCGGAAAGAAGTCAGCTGTAGCCCAGGAAGGCCAGGGTAGCAGGAAGAGTTGGGATGGACAGAATGAAGGCAGGGACAACAAAGGCATCTGGCCAGGAACAGGGTAGGAATGACCCTCACAGCAGGGCTGGAAGTATTAGTGGGCACGTGGGTAGATCAAGAAGGAAGGATGGTAGCAGGAGATGGAAAATCAGGACCAGGATCATCCCAAAAGCTCATAGGTGTAGCCCCCAGTCCCACCTAGCAGCTGGCAGAGCAAGGTCTCGGTGGATGGAGCAGTCTGAAGCCTCCCCCTTCAAGAATAGACACAAGAAAGGGTGTTCAACTGAATGGACATAACCCACCCTATGGCTGAATCATGGCTGGGGCAGTCCTATCTCACCCTGGCTCCAATGGCTAAAGAGTTACTGAGCACCTGTGGAGGCCAGCGTGGCACTGGGCAGCCCTGAAAAACTGTCTCCACCCTCAGAGGCCTGTGCATGGGTCTTTCAGAGCAATGGATTTGGGACCAGAACTTGGTCCTGAGCTGTTTGGCATGGCCAGAGCCTTATGATTCCACACCAAGTTCAGGGAGTAGACCCAGACTACAGAATACGGAGGCCGTGGTGCAGGCTTGTCCCTAGAGAGTGAGATGGGGATGGTAGTCACAGCGGGGTGTGGTATGGACAGTCTCCACGCTCTATCCCGGGCTGTCTGTGCCAGAACTTGTTGGGGAAGCTAGAGGGGCAAGTTTCTAGGGGCCACTCCATGTCACATACCACCCCCACCCCACAGAGTGCTCCATGGTGGCCAAGGTGGCCAAAGCCGCCCAGCTCCATCCATCGTCCTTTGGCCCAGGTGCGGGAAGCCTACCTGCAGTTCATGGTATCAGTGGCCACCATGCTGAGGAAAGATATGAACCTGCCCAATGACAACTCTCTGGTGGAGAAGGAAATGGCGCAGGTGCTGGCGCTGGAGGCACATCTGGCCAATGTGAGGCAGGGCCACGCTGGGAGGCTCGGGCTAGGTGCTGAGTGCCACGCGGTGTGACCCCTGGTCCCCACGCAGGCCACAGTCCCCCAGGAGGAAAGGCATGATGTCACCACCCTGTACCACAGGATGGACCTGGTGGAGCTGCAGGACAGGTTTGGTCTGAAGGTGAGACCCGGGCACCGACCAGGAAGTAGCACGGGCTCAGCCCCAACCCACCTGGATACTCATTCCCCCTCCCCCGCCCACAAAGCTACTCCGACATTAAAGGGACAGTAGGGCTGGCATCCAGGCAGATAATGCCGTTAAATGAGCACAGTGAAAACATTCTAGGGGCGGCGTCCATTGTTGCCCTGCGACAGGCCTCCTCTGTAGGTCAGGCTGCAGCTGGTACAAAAGTAGGTGACTGGGCCTGCGGCCTCTTCCTCCCGACTAGAACATATAAATAAGCACTGGGATCCATAGCTCTGCACAAGGATAAGACAGACGAACCCCGAGAGAGCCCTGGTTCCAGCTTGTGTTCCACATGCCACCAGGTCCCTAGATTTGAAGGTCAGGGCTGGAGAAAAGGCTCAGCAACTAAGAACCTGCACTTTCAGAGGACCAGAGTTCAGTCCCCAGCACCCACAGCAGGCAGAAGCTCCAGGAATTCGGTGCCTTTATTCTGGCTTCAGAGGGTACCACAGACACACGTGCAACCACCACACCACCATCACACATTAGAAAAGTTAAAATAAACCTTTAATTAAGCAGTAAATTCAAGCCCGGCCTGGTGGTGCGTGCCTTTAATCCCAGCACGCAGGAGGCAGATTCAGGCAGGTGGAACACACACACACACACACTCAGAAAGAGAGAGAGAGAGAGAGAGAGAGAGAGAGAGGGGGGGGGGGGGGAGAGTATTGTCAGCTACATAAAGAAGTTCAAGGTCAGTCTGATTAGAGACCCTGTCTCAAGATATTTTTTTTTCAAAGTAGTTAAAGTACACCACTAATCTCAGCAGTGTGGCCGATTCACTGAGAGCAAACATGACTGTGGGACTAGGAGAGTTTAATGTAGTGCTTGGCCCTTGCATACATGAGGCTTATGTTAATTTTCACATAAATACTGAAAAAAGTTGTACACAAAATAGATAACTACCCAGCTTATGTAACATATACGACTATCATATTTTCTACTTTGATCATTTTTGCTAAATCGTGTTTGCCAGTGATTTCCCCAACTACACTTCATTTTCAGATATTCTGCATAGGTTCTTAGCAATCTCCTAGCCCACAGGCTCTGGGGAAATGTCACTCTTTGTCTTCTTCACATCCCTTTCTCACTCGTTTCTCAAATGTTCTTCGGTGGAAGCGGAGTTTCTCAGATGCGCAGAGGTCCACCCTCCCTTGTTTCTCGCCACCTCTCTCTCCACAGGGGTTTAACTGGACCCTCTTCATACAAAGTGTGCTATCCTCTGTCCAAATTGAACTGTTACCGGATGAGGAGGTAGTGGTCTATGGCATCCCCTACCTGCAGAACCTTGAGTCTATCATTGACATCTACTCCGCACGGTGAGGCCGGGAAGGGGAACCTTGTGCCTGCCCCACAACACCACACACACACACACACACACACACTTCCTGCTTTCGGGAGACGATACCACTGAGAACTTCTCAGGCGTGAGGGACACAGAGGTTCGATTCTAGTGCCCATGATGCCTCACGCTGGCAACAGGAATCCTATCAAGCATGAGGGATAAACAAGCCAGTTCTTAAGAGAATCTTGAATTCTGCTTGATGTAGCACCTGCTGGCTAACCTGCCCCTTACACCTCTGCTTCTTCCAGGACCATGCAGAACTACTTGATCTGGCGCCTGGTGCTGGATCGTATCAGCAGCCTGAGCCAGAGATTCAAAGAAGCGAGAGTGAGCTACCGCAAGGTGAGTGTGTTCTTCGCCCACCGAGCCGGACGTGCACTGTCATTCACCGGGATCTGAGAAAAGGTTCCTGCCCAATAGAAGCCAACAAAGCAGAAGATGGGGCTGTGGAAAACCAAGTGTGACCAGAGGAGGGACCAGGCAGGGTAGGGAGTTACTCAATAGAGGTCAGTTTGACTCTGAAGACATGAAGAGATGAGGAGAAGCTTTGGGTAGTGTCCAGGCAAACCACCAGGTCCAGGGGGTGAGGACAGGGTCTGAGTGGGACCCTAGCTTTTCCAGAGTAGTGGTCTTCTCATGTCCACAGCCAGCATCTGGTCTGAGTCATCCTCTGGGTACCCTGAAGCCTGTGGTGGGAGGATCTGCCTGCCTCACCTCACAAGCTCAGGGACCCACATATGACCGGGGAAAGTTAAACATTGGCACGTGGGATAGGATGCGTGACTGACTGAATGAATAAACACGCCAGGCACTGTATGGCACAACTGTGGAGGAGGTACGCTGGCGGGAGTGTGTCAGCTATGTCAATAGCAACATGGAGAGCGCCGTGGGCTCCCTCTACATCAAGGAGGCCTTCTCCAAGGACAGCAAGGACATGGTGTGTAACCTGGACTGCAAAAGGGCACTGTCCGTGGCAGCTCTCAAGCTCACCCTGGGACAGCTTCCTGGCAAGGATACCAAGCCCATCACCACCACCCTACCCAGTGATTCCCATGTGTGGCAGAGGGACATGCATTAATCCCAATGCCCACCAGAGCAGAGGAAGGCCAAGAGAAACCCTGCCCCCAGGTGCTCGTGACCATGAACTCCAGTCCTGGACCCTGTTAGGTCCCTGGGAAAGGCACAGATTGTATGTGTGGGTTCTGAGCCCTGGGCAAGCAAACCTCCAACCCACCCGTGAGGCTCCAATTCTGAGCCAGAATAGTTACCCCCTATCAATGCCACACCCCTCTAGGAAGTCAGGGACAGAGCAGCAGTGGTCTCATCCTAAAGGTGAGACCAAGCCTGGTGTTCTGGTCACGCCCCCTAAGCCAGCCCAGGACATGAGGATATGCATTCCCCCAGGTCAAAGAGCTGATTGACAAGGTAAGATCCGTGTTTGTGGATACCCTGGATGAGCTGAACTGGATGGATGAGGAATCTAAGAGGAAGGCCCAGGAAAAGGTGGGTGAGCTACAACCTGTGTGAAGACCTGAGGGAAAGCTCCCGCGGTCAGGACCCCATGCTGGAGAAACAGCCCTGGTGGGAGGGAAGTACCCTGGAAATCCCCAGGAATCAGGAGGCTCCGTGGTCTGGGGCTAGGATCTACCCAGGCTCCTCTAGCTCTGGTGACAAGCCACCGTCACTGGACTCCCGAGAACCCACACAGAGCCCCACCTACGTGTCTGGTTCTGCAAGACGATGGAGGGAACATGCCTGTTATCCCCTTACTGACACAGCAGGGAACAAAGCTAGCATGTAGGACAAGGGACCTCCCATGGTGTATGACCCTTGCTGCCCCTCTTCTGTGCAGGCCATGAATATCCGGGAACAGATCGGCTACCCTGACTATATCTTGGAGGAAAACAATAGGCACCTGGATGAGGAATACTCCAACGTGTGTACCCTTGGGCACTCTGCCTGGCCCCACCCCTCACCCTGAACCCCTGGAGAGTGGGTTCTCCATGTCAGGCATCTTTCTGTTCTTACAGTGCTCACTAAGACACACTTCTACACCCTAGAGGGACTCTAATCTCACTCTGCTAACAGACAAACTGAGGCCCAGGGAAACTAAACTTTGCCCTTAGCTGCTCCAGGAGCCTGAGCGCCACATGCCAGCTGAGGGTCTGGAGACCCTTCCCCAACCTTCAGCCCTTCCTCTTACACTCTTGGGGACTTAGCCTGAGTGCCAGTCATGTCAAGCTCTGTTCTCCTCATAGTTGATATTCTCAGAGGACCTGTATTTCGAGAATGGGCTTCAGAACCTCAAGGCCAGTGCCCAGCGGAGCCTCAAGAAGCTTCGGGAAAAAGTGGACCACAGCCTGTGAGTGGAATGCCTAAGAGACTTAGCCTGGCATGCAGGGGTGGCTACGGGAGTCTGGCCTGATGCCAGCTCAAGAGGACACTAGACCTAAGCCCTCCCCCTCCTCAGATTTGGGGGCTTCTTCAGGGCAGGATCTGGTCAGCCAGGGCAAAGGGAACCATAAGGGAGGGTTCTGGCAGATGTGGACTCCAAATGACCAGTATATTCACCACAGTTGGATCATCGGGGCTGCAGTGGTCAACGCCTTCTACTCCCCAAACAGAAACCAGATTGGTAAGCCCATCTCGCCTCTCTAATGCCAGAGGACAGCCCCTGCCCTTGCTTAGAAACTCCCTCAGTCTAACCTCAGAAAGGAGAGTGGGTTCCAATCTCTTTCATGTTGTCCCAAGGGTCACAGGTTGGAAGGAACACAGAGGAACCATCAGAGAACTTTCTTAAGAAGGCAGCGGTGGGCGGGAGGAAAGTGGGCACGGATCACCAATCCAGCATTCCCGTTTTAGCCTCCGAGCTCAGTGTCCCTGTCTGCACACTGGGCAGGGAGTCCTAACCTCCCTAGGCCACAGCATTAGATGGCAGGCCCAGTAGAGGTGCCCACCTGAGCCTGGCACCGTCACTCACAGCTTCTCCTTGTCACCCTTCCGGGACAGTGTTTCCTGCCGGTATTCTCCAGCCACCCTTCTTCAGCAAGGACCAACCACAGGCCTTGAACTTTGGGGGCATCGGGATGGTGATCGGGCATGAGATTACACACGGCTTTGACGACAATGGTAAAGGGGCATGGGGGAGTGCCCCAATCACAGGTACACTGTAAGTCACACGCACACACACACGCACGCACACACACCTCTACTGAGCGGCCAGGGATCCTCCATTCAGTCTCTCAGTAGATTAGTTGGACAGGAGCTTTGCCTGGTCTCCATCCCTGGAGCAGCTTCCCTGTTTGACTGTTAGGGCCTGCTATGGTGTCTGAGCTGGTTTTCCCATGTGGCTCAGCCAGGGGTATCATATGAGGTTAGCCATGTGCCCCCCCTTACCTGGGTTTAGACCCCCTGAATTTGAGACTCCTGGTCCTAATCAGGGGCAAGGATGGGAAAGATGGCATGGAAGCTCTCCTGAGCAGCCCTCAACATGGTGCTGTGTGCTCAGAACCCCTGAAATCTAGCACTGGCCTGGCCTTTGGAGAGGGGTGCAGGAGGGCAGTGAGAGCAGGGCCTTGGGGGACAGTGTGTGTGTCCTCTGCTGCCGCCCAGGTCGGAACTTCGACAAGAATGGCAACATGCTGGATTGGTGGAGTAACTTCTCGGCCCAGCACTTCCGCAAACAGTCGGAGTGCATGGTCTATCAGTACGGCAACTTTTCCTGGGAGCTGGCCGGCAACCAGAACGTAAGCATGTCACCAGGACTGCAGTGGCCCTACACTTGCACGCACACCAGCCAGCCCCGCGGGACAAGAGGAGGGCCAAGGCCAGGCTGCCCCCCCTCATTCTGTCTCTTTCATGCAGGTGAACGGATTCAGCACCCTTGGGGAGAACATCGCTGACAATGGTGGGGTGCGACAGGCGTACAAGGTGAGCCCTGGCGGAGCCCTCGGAGAAAGTTGAGGCAGTCACAGCATGGCAGGGCAATGCCCAAACTAGGGCTGTGTCCTAAAAACACTCCAATTGGACGGGGGGGAAGCAGAAATCCAAACCCCATGGTTGTAAACATGATATCTCACCTGTTTCCCACATGAGCAAGTGTAGGAACCTTTTTTGTCTCCTAAAGAGTATTTAGGGCAGAGACAACATGACCATGGGCTTGAGCAGCCCACATCTCCAGCCTTGGGAATAGAACACCGGGTACCAGGAGCCCAGATGGGTGGATTTCAGGTGGCAGCTATATGGCCAAGGGTCCCACAGCGCTCTGTTGGATCAGTCTTTTGAGGGCTGCAGAAGAATTATCTGGCTGCTACACAGCAGCCCTAAGCTAGGGAGGCAGGGGTCCCATCTAGGGAAGGTCCTGGAACCCGATTATTCTGCATGGGACTCTCCGAGAGCCTGGCTGAACCAATTTGGTACTCACAGGCTTACCTACAGTGGCTGTCTGAAGGTGGCAAGGATCAGCAACTGCCGGGATTGAACCTGACCTATGCCCAGCTTTTCTTTGTCAACTATGCCCAGGTAACTTCTAGTCCTGCTCCTCACACCCACAGCTTTGGAGGGCCCACTCTAGGGTATATCCAAGGGCACCATGAGCTTGCCACACTCCAAAACCAGAACCAGTAGGCTTGGCAGGCTTCCGAGAGAAAGACTGAAGCTGGGGACTGGGAGCCAGCTGTGGAGGAGGCAGCAGATACAGAAGGAAGGAAGGAATCTGTTGGTCTCTCTAAGCAGAGCGCACTGCTCCAGCCCTCAGGCCGTAACCAAGCCATTCATGCCCCTCTAGGTGTGGTGCGGGTCCTACAGGCCTGAGTTTGCCATCCAATCCATCAAGACGGATGTCCACAGTCCTCTTAAGTACAGGCAAGTGTACAGTCCCCAAGCAAGCACGCATGCCTGCCCCTGCCCTGGCCCCTTCCCTCATCTCAAACCTCCTTGGACTTGCTGGTCCACAGGGTACTGGGCTCACTACAAAACCTGGCCGCCTTCTCTGAGGCATTCCACTGCCCACGAGGCAGCCCCATGCACCCCAGGAAGCGGTGTCGCATCTGGTAGCCAAGGCTGAGCTACGCTCCAGCCCACGCCCACCCGCCACCCAGAGGCTTCGTGAAAGGTGCAGCTGGATGTGCAAGTCCTTGCCTGAAGGCCACTGGAGCCTCCAGCCAGCCCTCCGCACCGGCCTAGAGTGCAGCTGCCCGCCCACACCCGGGACGAGGGGTGCCTGGTCCTGCGCCCCTTCAGGCCAGTGAGGGTCATCAGTCCTGTAGGAGCTGTCCGCTGTCTTCCGCCCTCTCCATAGTGCGTGGCTAAATGTCCTCAAGCTTCAGACTTGAGCTAAGTAAATGCTTCAAAGACTTTGCGTTGCTCATGTAAGGGTCAGGAGGGTGGTCAGGTGGAAGCAGCAGGGTAAGCTGTGGCCAGGGCGAGAATTACAGCTGATGGGGACAAAGGGCGCCTGACCAGCCTCCCAGTTTTCTGTGCTAAGAACCCCAAAGAGACCGGGATGCCTCTAGAGGTGACCCTTTGGGTCTCCAATTCAGTGAGTTGGGCTTCCAGGACCGCACTGGACCTATACATATCCTGGTGACTCACATCAGTACCTGGCAGAGGGACCTCAAGACATGGGGAGCAACCGGTGGAATCTGGAAGCCAGGGATGGTCTAGATCGCAAAGGAGGCATTACCTGCTGTTTACAGATAGTCCCTGGATATAGGGAGGACATCGAGGTGGACATGGCAGTCACCCTGGCTTGGTCTTAGAAAGTGCTAAGCTGGTCATCAGAACCCACCTAAGGGAAGAACCGTTGAGAAGGGAAGACCCTGAAATGGTGGGGTGTCTGGAGTTCTGCTCAGACCTTAGGACCCCGGAGAAACAGACATGCTTAGCCAGACCCAGGCTTCTTCCAGGACAGCACCAGCCAATCAGAACCGGAAAGGGTTTCCAGCTCCGGAAATGGTCCCTCAGTCTTCGCCTGCCACCTCTTCCCTGAGTCCCATTAGCCTCCACCCTCCACCACAAACACAAGCAGACACCTGCCTCCCATTCCCCACAGCTGGGCTCCAGCTGGGAGCTGAGTCCAACAAACCCTCCTCTCTGCATCCTCCAACGGAGTGAGCCACAGTGTCAGGGTGACCTTGTAAGGAAATGACACTGCTGTCCCCAGGGTCCCACAACCAAAACCTGAAGTCTGTCCTCTGGAAGATCACACTTCGAGTCCCTCCTGCCCACAGGGACAACAGCAGGAACCAGAGGATGCAGAGTGTGGAAGCAGTGAGGACACTCACTGCCCGGGACCTGTACTTTAATGGCTCATTGCTGTTCGAGGAGGAGACAACGTCCAGTATCATGTCCCAAAGGCTCCACAGCGATTCCTTCTACTCCAGCTACACCCAAGGTTGCAGACGCCTCCAAGTCCTCAGAGGCCAGGCGTCACCTCCCACACACCTCTTCGTCACACTGTAGGGGAAACGGGGGCCTTGTCAGTCTGGTCACACTCCTCAGAGGCCAAGAAGGAGGCATGACTGGACACAGAACGCAGTCTAACCCATGCCCAACAGAGACACAGAGCCCAGCCCTCCTTAACCCGTAGCTCCTGCCCACAGCTCCTGCCCACAGTGGGACCCTGCTATGCCTGACCACAGTCCTCACTGCTCCTCTATCCCTTTCAGCTTATTCCCCTCTACAAGTAGAGTCATAGAGACACATCTACATCCCAAGGCTGCCAACACACACGAAATTAGGCAAATCTCAAGAGGCTGTAGCTCAGTTCCTAACCATGCCAACCACTGTCCCAAAGGGATAGATATGTGTGTGTCCCAAAGGGATGTACATACACATACATATACACACACACATATATACACACACATATATATACACATACACACACACACATATATACACACACATACATATATACACACACATATACATACACATACACACACACATATATACACACACATATACATACACATACACACACATACATATATACACACACATATACATACACATACACACACATACATATATACACACACATATATATACACATACACACACACATATATACACACACATATATATACACATACACACACATACATATATACACACACATATACATACACATACACACACACACATATATACACACACATATACATACACATACACACACATACATATATACACACACATATATATACACATACATATATACACACACATATATATACACATATACACACACACATATATACACACACATATATATACACATACACACACACATATATACACACACATATATATACACATATACACACACATATATACACACACATATATATACACATACACACACAAACATATACACACACATATATATATACATACATATATACACACACATATATATACACATATACACACACATATATACACACACATATATATACACATATACACACACATACATATATACACACACATATATATACACATACACACACATACATATATACACACACATATATATACACATATACACACACATATATACACACACATATATATACACATACACACACACATATATACACACACATATATATACACATATACACACACACATATATACACACACATATATATACACATACACACACATACATATATACACACACATATATATACACATACACACACATACATATATACACACACATATATATACACATACACACATATATACATACATACATTACACACACACGCTAGGGGCTGGACAACAAGCAGTGTCCCCCAAGGCCTCTACTCACCTGGGGTGGTTTGCTGGAGGAAACCTCTGCAGAGATACCCAAGGCCTGCAGGACGTCCTCCTGGGGAACATAGTCGCCTGGGGACTTCTGGGTGAAGTGTAGCAGTACTTTGTCACCACCTGCAGCCCAGACAGGCGGTCAAGTTGTATCTTACACCCATGTGACAGGAAGAAGAGGGAAATCCACCAACCTCCCACCCACGCACCCAAGACGGTTTAAGGGTTGGGCGCCATGAACACATGAACCACCAAGAAGGGCAGGATGGAGCCGTATGCCCTGCCCTGACCCACCCTTGCTGACCACCAGCAGGCCTCCACTCTGCAAGAGGTCACCAGACAGGTTCCCCTGGATGCCAACAGCCTTAGCCTAGAAAGACAGGAACAGGACCCGGGTCAGCCCCATAGCGAAGTCTCCAGGGACTCCCACCATGCTCTTGGCCGCCACAGACCTTGGAGACCACATCCCGCACAGGTTTCCCCAAGGCAGCCGGCAGGATGCTCAAGCTGTTGTACCTACAAAGACACAAGGTCCCGAGTTCAGATGCTGGATGAGCACAAGCACACACACCTGTCCCCAGTGTCCTGCATCACCCACTTCTCTTACCGGGGCCTCCACCTGAACCCAGAGCGTCTATAGAAGCATAGGGAGCCCCAGGTTGGATACCGCTGGCCTGAGGCCCCGGAGAGGGGCTGGAATGTGGGGACTGAACTCCAAGCTGGGTGTGCCCTGGGATCTGGCTTAGCTGGCACTGCGGATCACGACAGGCAGCCTGTGGCAACAGAGGACTGAACTGGGCCATTGCTAAGGCACTGGGCTCCAAGATTCCCTCCTGTTTATGACACTGCAGAGGGTAGGCCTGACTTGGGCCAACACCCTTAAGAAGACCCCAGAGAAGGACTTGACTGAAACTGGCCAGGCCACCAGAGTCCATTTCCACGGAACAAACTGAACAGCAGAGGGTGGTAGCAAGAAGATGCATAACAGAGCAGCAGTCACTCTATCCTCCTGTCCCTGGCTAGTCCCACACAGTCACACTTACCGCTTGAAGCCCAGCTCCTTGTAGAACTGCTTGCTCTCATCGAGATAGAGTTCTAAAAGGGAAAACCACAGGTATGTGCCTCAGGCCTCCGCCGTCTGTCCCCTCCACTCACAGTGTCCAGTTCAACCCAGCCAAGCCAAGAGGAGCAAGGTGGGATTGAATGTCAGCACTGCTTAAACGGGAAGGGCAAGTCCCTGGGACTTTGCCACTGGGCCTAGGCAGCCAGTGCATGGGAGAGTTGAAGTGCTGACACATGAGTATGTTCCTGCTTGGCCTGGAAAGGGGTGGACAGGGCTTGGTGGGGAGGCCAGCCAAGGTTCCGAGTCCGGGAAGAGTCGCACCTCCTGAGAAATAGCCACCATCCAGGAATTCCTGCAGGCCCAGGGCCTCAGGCCCCACGCCCACTAGGCGCACATCGTGTTGGTCCAGAAAGCTCCGGAGGTTGCTGAGGTCTTGAGCGATCCAACGGCACACCATGCAGCCAAAGCGTCGCAGACCGGCCACCACACAAGCTTTATCCTGCCAAAGGCTCCGCAGCTCCACAGCCTGCAGAATAAAGCTGTCAGGGGGCGTGGGCTCATCATAGCCGTAGGTCCTACAGCCCCGCACGTCCCGCAGCGTGCTGCTCCGTGATTCTCAGCCCCACCGTTCCTACTGCGGCAATACCCACGCCCAGCATGCGAACCCATGGGACCCCTCTGAACCTCCACTCTAGCCCATGTGAGTTGGCAGGGGACCGGGGCGGGTGCTGGGATACGTTCTCCGCCCTGCTCCTGGCAGGCCTCACCTCCCCGGTCACTGCATGCTTCAAGACACACGCGCCCACGCGACTAAGGTCCACCGCACTCATGGTTTCCTCGGTCCCCTTCTGCTCCGGGCTCCGGGAAGCCTCAGTCGGTAATAATGCTCAACCTCGTAACCCAGTCCGGGAGGGCAGCACTATCTCCTGAGTCAGGACTGCTAGGCCCCGCCCTTGCCCCGCCCAAGACTCCGCCCCGGATATTCTAGCGCGAACGCAAATCCTCGATGAAGATCCAACCTCCTAAGTGGAGAAAGGAATTGGGTTACTTTATTTGCACGTGCATAAACCCGTTGGCCAATGGAGTAGCAGGAGAAGCTCGACAAACTTCCGCAAGCGGTGCGCCTGCGCAAAATGTGCTAATGCCGGTCTCCGCTTCCATCAGGCGACTGGAAGTGTTGCAGGGCACATTGGAGTTGAAACAGCGATCCGAATTGCAGGGCAGCGGCACAAGAAAAGAACCCAGCCTTTCCAGAGCCTGGGTTCCTGCTTTGAAAAGTCCCAGAGTGTCGCGTTTTCGCGAAAAATCTTGATTTTCGTCATAACGTACCTTTCCTGCTGTACTTGTGTCAGCTTTGAAGCCATGAACTCGAGAGGAAAACAACCCGCAGGAGATAAACAGAAGCTCTCAGCGTTGTGCCCCTTGGAAGAGTAGAGGGTTCGGAAATCCGCTTGTCCTGGCCGTTTTTCACTAGCCCTGTGATGCTTTCTCGTTCAGGCCCTGCTTGACTGAAGTTGGGTACCACTTGGCAGCCTGACCGATCAAGCAGTACATCCCCCAGGCCCACAAATAGATGCAGAGGCTGGGAAAGGAAGAGAGGCACCACAACATATCCGTAAGTGGTGAGGCGGAGACTGAAGGTCCAGGCAGGAAGTCAGGAACCATGTCGCAATGTCAGAAGGAGTAGAGGTGAGGGGCTGAAGAGATAGCTCAGGGCTTAAGAGCGCTAGTGCTCTTCCAGAGGACCCAGGGTTGGGTTCCCAGCATCCCCACAGCCCTTTTAACTCCAGTTCCAGGGCATTTGATGCCCCTGTAGGGCTTCTTCGGACACCAAGCACGCACATGGTGCACAAACATACACACAAAAAGGAAAGAAAAAAAAAAAAAAACAGAGCCCAGAGGAGGAGCTGGCCTATAGAGAATGACCACTGGTTCTAGGGGCACCCCCAGAAGAAATCCAGAAGTGGGGCTCATCTGCCTGCTCTTCAGTGTTGAGAGGTACAGGAGTGGAGGCTCCCAGGAGGCTGGGAAGACATCTACAGAAAGGGCTGCGGGCTGAGCAAGAAGACCCAACAGGCGCAGTCCATGAAGTTGCTCACTCCCTCACATCTGCACAGTGTGGCAGAGCGCCACCTCTGTCCTCAGGGGGTCCTAGAATCACAGTATGGTATGGCAGACCAACAGGAGAAACACACTGCAGAGTCTTCACCCCGAGTTTACAGGATAGAGGTACTTAAACTGAGGAAATAAAGCCCTGGAAACATGAGGTCATTCTGTGTGTGTCACAGGACAAAGGTTAATAGTGAGCTGGAGCCAGGTGGTGGGGGCACACGCCTTTAATCATAGCACTCAGGAGGCAGAGGCAGGTGGATCTCTGTGTGTTCAAGGCCAGCCTGGTCTACAAGAGCTAGTTCCATAGCGTCTGTCTCCTCTCTCAACCACATGGCGTCTCCTTGAGTCTGCCTACTCTCTCTCTATCTCTGTCCAGATTTCCTGCCTGGATTTACTCTGCTAAGCCATTGGTTGAAACAGCTTTATTCATCAATCAATAAAAGCAACACATATACAGAAGGACATCCCACATCATGCTAGTGACTCCCCCACCTCTCAGATTCTTCCCCGAGTTCCTCTCTCTCCACAGAAGTTCTGCCTATCTCCTGCCCCACTATTGGTCTTCCAGCTCTTTATTAAACCAATCAGAAGGTCCTTAGGTAAGTGAGGTAAAACAGAAACATCTTTACAGTGTGATCAAATATCTTGCAGCATATATGTCCTTTCCTTTGAGAGGACAGTCCTAAATGCTTAACATTCCTTGTTTTCCCGGTGATCTGTGGGTGCAAGGACCTTCATACTCCCAACACTGATCCCCTGTGCAGCTGCGGAATGTAAGAGTATGACTCAGCACCCCCATACACACACACACACATACACACACACATAAAGATCTCACTTCACAGCCAGGAGTATTGGTGTACACCTTTAATCCCAACACACAGGAAGCAGATGCAGGTGAATCTCTGTGAGTTAAACCCCAAACTAGTCTGCATAGTGAGTTCTAAGGACAGCCAGGATTACAAAGAGAGAGAGAGAGACCTTGTCTCAAACAAACAAAAACAGGCAAAAAACATGTCACATTAGTCTTCAGCAGGCCAGGAGATGCTGGAGGAGCCACACGCACAGGAATGCCATTATGTAGCTTTTTATTCCCATTTGAAAATGTCCCTCTCTGAGGGGAGGGTTTCTTAAAGCTCTGAAAGTAAAGGAAATTTACAAGACTCAAAGGAAGTTCCTGAAACTGAAAGGATTAACAAGGTCCGTCCCCAAGATTAGAGAAATAGCAATGTCATCCAGGAAGTGGATTATCTCGACCTATTGAGCTACCATGAAAGCTTCACAATTAGCTCTAGAGATGAAGCTTTTGTGACTCATCACCCAGGCTGATGGATTTTTCTGTGGTGCAGAGCTGCCTTTGAGTTAATAGAAAGTCAAGAAACTCAGTGGTTCACTAAGATGGACTTCAGTGAAATCCTATCTTCAGCTATTGTCAGTGATTAGACCTTTGCTGACATCTCCCCCAGCAAATGTCACACAATCCATGAGGAATGAAAACTAGGGCTGAGAATCCAGCACTGTGGCCTAAAGCTTCCCGAACCTCTAGCCATCCACCAATAAGACAGCACACTCTTGTCCTGTGCCCCATCTCACAGTGCCAGTATTATTACCAAGATGCAGGCTGGCAAGGCCACAGACTGGGGGAATCACCATTGAGAAGCAGGCGTGTTAGATCCCTCCCCTATGCCACACTGGGCCACCTGGGGAAGCCCCAAAGTTGGTCAGCAAACACAAGGAACAAGGTACTTGTCTTAGGGTTTCTATTGCTATGAAGAGACACAAAGACCATGGCAACTCTTATAAAGGGAAACATTTAGCTGGGGCTGGCTTACAGCTCCAGAGGTTTATCCATTATGGTGATGTCATGAAGCATGGTGGCATACAGGCAGACATGGTGCTGGAGAAGGAACTGAGAATTCTACATCCAGATCTGCAGACAGCAGGAAGAGAATGCCACAGTGGGCCTGGATTGAGTATCTGAGACCTAGTGCCACTCCCTATGACCAAGCATTCAAACACACCAGTGTATTGGGGCCATACCTATTCATACCACCACCGAAGGTTTTTTACCCATAGGCTCATAGGGAGTAACACTACAAGGAATCAGACGTGGCCTTGTTGGAGGAAGCGTTCACTGTGCGGGCAGGCTTTGAGGTCTCATATATGCTCAAGCCATGCCCGTTGTGGAACAGTTCACTTCTTGTTGCCTGCAGATGAAGATGCAGAACTCTCAGCTCCTTCTTCAGCACGTCTACCTGCATGCTTCCATGCTTCTCGCCATGATGATAGTGGACCTAACCTATGAAACTGTAAGCTAGACCCAGTTAAATGTTTTCCTTCATAAGAATCGTCGTGGTCATCGTAAGCCCCTCAAGCCACATGAGTGACCAGGTCCCTCCCTCAAGGTCCTCTATCTGCCAGATTCCACCCACAGAACACTCTAATTGCCCTAACTGCTGGACCCTGCCCCCATCCTACAGAGCAAAAAGCCCAGTCTCTGGATGTGAAATTCCACCAATCTCCATCCTGGAAAGTTCCACCCTGAAAAGTTCTAACCACTTCCCAAGAAATTCTAGTTAAGCCCTGTATCCTGCTCGGTTTGCTGCTGTTTCTCTCCTGAGCAGAGGCAGCCACCCTCCTCATGTTTAACCTCCCACTAAGTCTCTTGTGCGAGGTTTGTTGTGTGGTGTGACATTGGGGTATTCCTTGACTCCCAGCTGCCAGGATACCTTTCTGTCTGAGTTGTAACATTTACATCTGGTGCAGAGACTCAGACAGACTCTCCTAGTGCCTGGATTTCCCCTCGCGATCTGAACTGCACTGGGACCCTAATCCTCCTCCCCATCACACCTGCAACAGACTCATCTCTTCTGGGTCACCACCCCGTCCATCAGCAGTAATTAGTTAAGTTTCCCTTTGGTCAGTGTAAGCATTTCCTTCAGTCTGAGGAAGTCACCGCTGAGTGTCTGGCACCCCTCAAGGAGTCAGAGATATCCTCAGCCATGGTCTTAAAGGCTAAACCTGGCCCTCTTCACCTGACACCATCCCCCACCCTTGGAGCTGCAATCCTGCAGTTTCCTTAGACCAAACTGAGCTATTGCGCCCCTTCCTGCCCTCTTCTCCCACCTTCCCCTTGGAGCTGCCGGTAACCCCACAGCTCCTCTAGGCGCACATGACTTTTGTGAACCCGTTCCCTGACCCTTTCCTGTGGATGAGAACCCCCTCTTCCTAGAGTTGGGTTTTCATTCTTGCCTTCTCACCTCTGCTAAAGCCCTGGTTCCAGGCCCCGAGTCTCTCCTCTGACTTAGCCAGGCTAAGCCCTGACCACAGTTGAGTGTGGTGATGACCCACTGGATGGCTTGGTCCTGGTTTGGTCCTCCCTGAGTCCTGGGGATGCCCACGACTACAGGATGCAGTGACATCTGCAGTGACATTTTTTCTTTTCCATCATCCACGGGGTTGTGTCTCCCATACCCTCTCATTCCCCCTTGAGATGCCTCTTAGAAAACCCGACCTGAAGGGCCCTAAATTTATTCACTTTTGCAATCAAGCTCGGTATTGAACTCCTTAGATAATGAATACAAAGGGTCACTTAACGGCACCTTAGATGCTAACATTATCTGGGACCTTTACAAATATTGTGTGATGGGGAAATGGAAAGAGATTCCACATTCCCTATTTCTCAGCTCCGAGTCTGGTTTGTTTTTGCCTTTTAAGTTACAATAGATGGATCTGTAAGTTTGTTGCAAGTAGAAGCCAGGAGTGAGACCTGGCAGGGGCGGGAGAAAGCAAAGTAGTAGGCCAGTTGCAACAGGCCCACACCGTGCACACACCCTGCACACACTCCTCACTGGCTGGTGCTTCTCTCAGCTCCCTCCTGCAGCTTCCTCTGTCTATAGTCAAGACTCAAAAGTCTCCTATCTCTGAACCTTCTTTGTTCTCAGCTTACTAAACTCAGCTTTACAAACATTCAGGAGTCTTTTAAGTATGAATGTCGTTATACTGTTTTGTTTTTTGTTGGTGATGTTTGTCTTGTTTTTTTCTGTCCCACTTGAACTAAAATCTGACTCTAGAGTTAGGGTAGGGCTGCTCCTCCTCTCGATCCAAGCATGCTTGTTTAATGGTTTCTTCCAAAAGTTCTGTCCCATATCAGGCAAGCCCCCTGCTGTATGACAAAGAAAAGAGCAAAACAAAATAAAGGGGCTGACTACTCCCAGTGGGGAGTATCGCCACTCGTCTCAGACCCTTGTGGTTTTGGTTTAACTCTGAAACTTTTGTTAAGGTGTTGTCTGAGGTTTTCAGTCTTACCATGTGACCTCACTCCTATCTTAATGAAAGTGATCACATGACATAAGCCATCTAAGGAAAAACAACTCCTCCTGGCTGTGAGGCCCAAACCAGATGATTCTTCCATGATTCTCACACTAACAGACCTCAACCCGCAGTCCCTTCTCTTCCTCTCCAGCCTCTCTGGTTTCTCTTTTCACTTTTCAGCGACAGTTGCCCACACCGTCAGAGCTGAAGCAATCCCTGACCAGGACCTTGAATGAAATTACTATACCCCAGGGGGCATCCTTGCTAGAGAGATCCATTTGCAACTGGTCTCCTGAATGGCCACCCTTAAAGAGGAAAATTATGAAAAACAATCCAACAGTCATCCAGGACAAACATGATAACCCATCTCAATTTCCAATGTACCAATCTGGATCCCGAGATCCCAGAATGAAAACACTCCTATGACCTACCACTTTCTGCAGTCTCCCTGGTATTAGACTCCTGACTCCATAGTCTTAACAGTGACTTTAAGGTGTACCCCAGGACACATAAAAAGCCCGAAAACAAAATTGCCTGATGATGGTGAAGGCCTTTCAACTGGCCATAGCAACTGCCCAGGCTCCCTGGCCTCCCAAAGCCTGAGACTGTTTCCCTGTTTCAAATGCAGTCTGAGGGTTACTGCACCCAGATCTGATTACTTATAAACCACCCAGACCATGTCCAAGGTGCCATCAAGAAGGGCATTTAGGTGTTGATTGCCCCATGTCCCTCATGGTGTGGAGGCCTCAAGCCCTGATGGTTGACCTAGATCTGGCCATGGAGAACTGAGTGATTCCAGGCTCCCTAGGCCTGACCACTGCCCATCTCTCACTGGGAGCCTCGGGTAGACATCACAGTATCAGGGTGACCTGTCCCTCTCCTTCTGGATGCTGGGGCCGTGTATTTAGTTCTGACAGAGGTTTAGGGACCCACATCTTCTTGTTCCCCTCTTATCAGGGTAGGGTTACAATTAAACCCCACTAAATATATCACCCAGGCTCAATATCCACTCTCTCTCCTTAGCCTCAGGGGAGTGAAGCCTCTTATCTCTGACCTTTTAAGAAAGAATCTTCTACAGCCTTTGGGCTGCCCTTCAGGTGGGCATACTCCCTGAGATGCCCTTGAGAACTCCACCACGCCTGCAATTCTGCTTTCTAAGGCACTAACACTCCAGCTACTTCCTCTCTGCTGCTCTAACCGCTGTCTTTCCCCTTCCACTGGGTGTCACTACCGAGCTCCCTGCTGTCTTTGCTTTTACTATGAAAGCCACACAGGGGTGCCAAGATAGCTTTCCCTTCACAGTTATAGGTATAGCCTGACTTCCTACAGCCAGGATACCTTCCTCTCCAGAGCTGTAACAAACGCAGTCATGGCGTCTCCTCACAGCAACAGAAACCTTAAGACAGAAGCTGGTTCCAGGGACTGGGGTATTGCTGTGATAGGTCTGTCTCTGCTTTTGTTTGAGGAATGTGGACTTTGGGTCAGGAGAGCAGTGGAGTATTTAGTGCAGACTAATGGACCATGCTAAGAGGGGCATGGAAGACCGTCGTACCGAGGGCGATTGGAGCTGTGGGGTCTGGCTCAAGAGGTTTCAAAGGAGAAGAATTTTAGTATGTGGCACAGAGACTGTTCTTGTGTCGCTTTGGTGAAGAATGTGGCTGCTTTCTGCCATTTTCTTTCAAACCACCATACTACCCACGGGTGAGAACCTACATATGATTTTCCTGGGAAAGGCCAGGCAAAGCCAGTGAGCAGGCCTAGGCTTGGCTGGTACAGATGGCTTCCCAGACTCCGGTACAGGGACCAATCCTGGCTGACTGGCATGGACCCTGGGGTCACAAGGTGAAGACAAGGCCTGGGTTGGTTGGTCCACATGCAGATTGCACACTCTGGCTCCTGGTATGTGTGTGTGTGTGTGTCTAGGATTTATTCTCCCTAGAAGCGTAGTCTCCTAGGTGAGTGAGGTTCCAGGTGTAAAACCATCAGATCATCAGAATAAATGCACATGCTTGGTACTGGCATTCTCTTGTGGAAGGCTGACTGCAAAAACAGAAGAGACCATGGAGTCCCAATGCTCTTTGCTGACAACTGAGGTGAGTGTGGCTTTGGGAAAAGTGTGCTGGATATCCCTAGGAAACACCAGTATGGCTCTATGCTGTGTGACCCCAGAGCCCACCAGAGCCTCGGGGAGTCTCCACACAAACATATCTGAACTCAGCCTCTGCCCAGTGGCGTGAGCTACTGGGAAGAGGGGTAGGAAGCGCTCGTAGATGGCAGGAAAGAAAATGGTGATATACAGGCCCTGCCTGCCACGCACCACGTCCCCGTGTCTGCGCTCTGTGCGCTGGCACCCAGTTACCAAGCTTCAGACAAGAGGCTGGAGGTTAAAATACACAAACACACACAGACAGAGAGACAATGACACGGGTCATCCTTGAATTCCCCAAGAATGTCCCTTTATTGTGTTCAGGGGCGGATTATATAGAGATAGCCACGTCCCAGCCAAACCCACCAGAAACCCTGAAGGTCTCGTGCTCAGAGCAGCTGTAGGCACACAGATCAGGGGATTACAAGAAATTCAGGATCTGGGGTCTCACTGCTCCCAACACCTGCCCAAACTTGTTCCAAGGTCTTTAGTCTGCCCCTCTGTCAGCGTTCAAGCGGTGCACAGACCTCTGTGTGTGCACTGGGGCCTCCATTTCCTGCTTATTCAGTTGTTTATTTCATTCATCCGAGGTTCGTTACTAGGTGCTCTCCCAAACCAACATAGGAACAGGGTCTATGGCCCAACCTGTTGGGTACCCTCAGAGTGACAGCAGAGGGAGAGAGACCTAGGACTGCAGAGTAGGCATTTGCTAGGTGTAAAAGGAGAATGAGCTTTCGTTTCCTGGCCGCCCAGACCCAAAGAATCACACAGAAACTATATTAATTACAACACTGTTTGGCCAATAACTCAGATGTATTCCTAGCTAGCTCTTACATCTTAAATTAACCCTTTTCTATTAATCTATGTATCGCTGCAAGGCTGTGGCTTACCCGTTATGTTCTGGCATCTTTCTCCTTCCGCAGCTACATAGCATCTCTTCAATTCCTCCTACTTTCTCTCTCACTATCCATTCGGATTTCCTGCCTGGCTTTACTCTGCTAAGCCGTTGGCTGAAACAGCTTTACTCATCAACACATACACAGAAGGACCTCCCACATCAACTAGGACTTTAGGAACAGAACATGGTCCTGGGTTACAGAAGACCAAGTGATTTCCACAATTTGTGTCAGAAAGAGGGACTTGGAAAAATGGTCAGGAACAAAGGGACTTTATTCAAACAAGGTTCACTTGGTTGATCACAAGCAAGCCACTGTACTGACACCACCAAGTCCACCCATTGGATTCTTACTGCATTCTAATGATTTTACCTCTACATTTTCTTATTTTTGTGTTTTGAGACAGGGTCTCTCTATGGAGCCTTGGCTGTCCTAGAATTCACTACATAGACCAAGCTGGCCTTGAACTCATAGAGATTCTCCTGCCTCTGCCATCGGGTTGCTATTTTCAAAGGCTGTGCCACCATGCTCAGCTCCCTGCCTCTACATTTTGCTGGGAAAGTATTAGGAAAAACAGGTGGGCCAGGGTGTATTACATTAAGCTAGATCCAGGCAGGGTAAATGCACAAGACTGGATTGGGTGCCGTTGATACTAGGGGGGTTGAGTAACCACCTCCCAGGATGTGGAGGGAGGGTCCCATAGGAACAGATGAAAAAATGTAGAGGTCCCTGAATTAGATTATACACTAAGAATGGCAAGGCAGCTCCATTACCCTGAGTCATGATGACACCTCAGTTGCCATCTGGTGCTGGAACAGCCCAGGGCAGCAGCCATGCTCCACAGCATATGGAAGTTTCCATCCAGGGTCTCCAAGGTTCTCATCACCCAGAATTCACATGGTTGAAAGCTGTCTCCTCCTCAATTGCAGCAAGCCCAACCTCAAGGACAGGAAGCTTGACAGTGTTGTCTTTTTCCTGCCTCTGCCAGAGAAACCCAGGGTGAAGTCCCGCCTCTCAGGCACAAAGCCAGGGGCTTCATAGTTCTGGGGCACAGATAAAGCTCAGCATAGACAAAGAAGTTGGGTTCTTCATGCTGTTGGGACCTCCTCCCCCAACCCAAACACTTCTAGCAATGATACCTGCAAGGGCTCCACTTCCCTGGCTGTTGGTCCTGTAACACAAAGACATCAGGTCATGGGAAATGGTGAAACAAGACTGGCCCAGGGAGATGGGTACACAGCAATGCAGAACCCACATTCTGGGCTCCCATATGTGTAATTCCCCCAATTCCAGTAGGGTAGAGAGCCCCAAAATCTGTGACTCCTGGATCTAACAATCATAGGTAGGAACTGGCCACAGCCTGTGACCTCCCGCCTAAGGCCCAATGATCTCTGAGAGCACAGGCTCCCCATGCTGTTCTGACTGCTGCCTATCAAGGGTGCAGCTCTGCAGGCTTTGGGTGCTCCTCTCCCCGGGGAACAGAACAGCTCCTTCCCCAGGGTACAGGTCACCTACTTGGTCCAGGGCAGACATTCCTCCTGAGCCCCTCCAGGTGAGAAGGTCCCTGTCGGGCAGTCAGCACAGACAGTGTCCTGGAAGTAATTACCTGAGGGTCAGAGAGAGACAAGCAGAAAACTCTGGGCTCACGTTGGCAGGAAGCTGGGTTTCCCTGGGGTGAGACCTGGGTCTGTCTGCTCTGGAACCTTCCAGCACATAGTTCTCTGAGAGCTGCAGTGGTAGATGACACCCTGAGAATGTATGAGAGGGCTTGGGTAATTCTAGGACATCCTGGGCAAGGAAAGGACCTGATTTAATAATCCAGGGGTCCTTTGGGTGTCCTGGCCAGATTCCAGATGAAAAGCAAAGACTGGCCTCACACTCACATCTGGTGAGTAGCAAGGTTGCCCTAGGTTACCCTACAAGTCAGGCTCCCTGCTAAGCATCAGAGTTGAGGCTGGATAGCTGAGGTTAGACCAGAAGTGAGAGACATTGGTGCTGCTCCAGGTCCCCTTCCCTCCTCTGCCCTCGGTCCTCTTCCTGACTCTCACCAGAAAGCCTTTTGTGTGCCCCGAATCTCCCAGATTCCCTGCCCTCTCCTGCCTGTCCCTGCCTGTCCCTGCCTTGTGTGTCTCCTGTCATCCCTGCCTCCTGCCCTCTCCTGCCCTCTGTGCCCTTTCTGCCCCTTCTCTCACCCTCCCCATCTTCTGCTTCTCCCCCTCCCTTCCCCTGTCTGCCTGTAGCTCTCCTGCCTCTCCTGCCAGCAGGACTCCTCTGGGGTGAGTGGCCTGGAGTGGTCAAGGTTTCGGCTCCTTCTGCAATCCCTGAGCTGGACAGGTTCTGGACACCAGGCAGCAGGGGAACTGGGACAAGAACGGCCTCAGAGGAGGAACCTACAGTCAGCCAGCTCACCTCTCTCCAGTACCCTCTGTCCCAGAGGGCAGATGGTATGTGGCAGGAACCTACAGTCAGCCAGCTAACCAGTATCCTCTGTCCCACAGAGCAATTGGTGTGTGGCAAACACGTGGAACAGTGGTCTCCCTCCTGGGTCTCGGATGCAGCGGCACATGGTGTCCTCCCAGCTGGAGCACTCCCGCCAGGTCACTAGGCCCATGTCTGCCGTCAGAGATAGGGCGATGAGAGCACCCGTCCTCCGGCTGTCCCAGTGCACAAGGGCTGGGCCTGCCTTCTGCCAGGCGCTCCCACCACCTGCCCCTCTACTCAAGGCTCCTCACATGTGATACCAACTTCGTCCTGCAGGGGGAGCCAGACATTGCACAACTGTTCTGAGCTCTGGCCTGGGTCAAGGACTGATTGGAGGCCCAGGGCCTGGGTTTTAACTCAGTCTGAATCCTCCTTGTGTCTGTTTTTTCCTACTCCAGGAAGCAGAAGTTCCCCAACTATGTTCTCGCTACCCGGGAAGTGTGGAGTCTGTAGGCTCTGCCGTTTCTCAGAGTGGCGTGGTGGCTCTTAGAATCTCAGACCTGGGACTCTCATCGACAGGAAAGAGCAATCTTTTACCTCTCTCTAGGCCGGAGCCAACGCTTCATGGGAACCGTGTGGATAGATCCAGGGTCACTGTAGGAGTGAGGCTGGCCCCGTGAAGGCTCTGTGTGTGGGCATAGAGGTTCAACTGTAAGGGTGAGGCAATCTACAGTGTACACTGACAGGCACGGGGTCATCCTCCCTAGGAGTGAGGCCAACTCCCGGCATATACTATGTGTAAGCACGAGATCTTGGTGGGGATGAGGACAGGCCCCCCACATACACAGGGCTCAAAAGGAAGACACACAGCGCCTAGGAGAGGGGATGAGCATTGGAGAGGACAATCTTCCCTCCATCTCCCTGGCTCCCTCCCTCCCCCAGCAGGGCAGGGGTGGGGACAGTTCTTCAGGATCCAGGGGAGAGCAGCTGTGTCTGTGGTCAGTCGCATACTTGAGCAAACAGGAGAGACATCCTGGCTCCTGCTGGCCTGGCCTGATGTCTACCTCCACGGTAGGAAGGTGCTTGCTCTCAGGGGCAGAGCTGCATAGTGCTGACCTCTTTCTGCAGGGCCTACCAAGTGCCGCCATGCCCAGGGCACCACCACCTGCTCTTGAATGAGAGCCACAGCAGGTGTCTGTGAGTGGAGCCCCTTGGGGCCAGCCTGCCTGTAGGCTCCCAACATGGGGTTGTCCTCAATCGCCTCCAGAGATCTGGACATCCAGGAACAAAGAGCCCCGGGAGCTTGTGTTCCGGACAGAACCTAGGAGACCTCTCTGTGGACAGGAAATGGCTGGAGCTCGGCTGGGGAGGACAGAGCTTGGGGACAGGAAAAAGCTCAAGGACTCACCAGCCTGAAGTGTTGGCTGAGGTTGTGCCCAGTTACAGGCAGAGCAGCAGGTGCCTAGGGCAAGGTGGTGCACGCAGCCTGGAACTCGCACAGGTCCTGTTCCCGGACACAGTCACATGATCACCCCGACTCTAAGCAACAAGAATATATCCAAGATCAAGAATGGTCCATTTTCTAGGTTAAGTCTTCTCAAAAGACTTCCATGACCCATGCTGCACCAGGAGCCTTGTTGGTGTCTGTGACCCATGCTGCTGCCAGCTGCTATGGACAAGGGAGCTCCCTTTGCAGTGGTACTGATGACTACAGATTCATCACTGAGAAAGAGAGGCAGTGAAGCTTTCTACGACAACCTCTGCCTGACCCCCAAAAGAAACAGTTCAGAAATAAAGCTACGGAAGAGAGCTCTAAAATCTGTGATAAAGACGCGGAAGTGTAGCTCTTCACAGTTGATGGCCTCTGACGGGGAGGGTCGAGCTGGGGAAGGACTCGGTTTTCCTTAAGGGGCTGACATTAGGAGTTCGACCATGCTCCAGTGAGTATATGGGCAACACAAATTGGACTTGGTTTTTATTTTATTATTTTCATTTTTTTTTTTTTTGGTGGAGGGACTGGGTGGAAGAGTGGACCTGAGAGGAATGGGAAGTGTGATCAGGGTGCATTGTATGAAATTCCCAAATAATTAATGAAAATATTATGCTGGGAAAAAAGAAAAATAGATATTCCAGAGAACACACACACACACATTTGTCTGGTCTCCAGTTCCTCCTCTCTCTTTCGTTATGGCCATGGAGTGGGCAGTTTTCTGTTTCTCAGCCCCTAACCAGGTTCTGAAACTATAAAACAAAGTAAACCTTCTCTCTGCTGAGTTTTTCTCAGATATTTTCTCACAGTTTCACAAAGCTGTCTTAACACTGGGCCTTCTGGATCACTTTACTGTAAACCAAAAGTTTTACTAAAAGAGCTAAAGAGATGGCTTGTGTTTAAGAGCACTGGCTGCTCTCAGAATCCATGTGGTAGCTCACAGCCCCCTCATGCTCCAGTTTAGGGGATCCAAGGCCCTCTTCCGCCTCCACAGCTACCAGGCTTATACGTGATACACAGACATACATGTAGGCAAGCATTCTTACCTATAAAGCAGGTGGTTCCAAAGACTATGCCCTGCCAAGGAGCAAGAAAGTTTGCACAGTGACTTCCTAACATTTGCACGGTTTTATGTCCAGGGTCTCCTCCTTCTGTGTCTCTTCTCTGCACCCCCAAATCTTGTTAACCTGATGACGAGCAGAGCAGTTCTCCAAGGATTTGGGAATGGCTGAGCATTCCAAGGGAGCGTGTATGTACAACAGTAAACAGTATCCAACTTCAAGATGGAATCCAGGTGGCAGGCTGCAGGCCTCTCTCCGTCCCCATGCCTCCCAACCACCACCTCAGACTTCTCCTAGGTCCTATAGCAGTGCCTGGCTTCTCAGCTCATTGGGTAAAGGCCCATGCCCAGCTATCGAGAGCTATGCCTGGCCCTTCTGCACTGTCCTCGCCCCAAAGGAGAGGGGTTCAGGAAAGCCAGACCCACCTAAAAGGCCCCTGCCACGACCCTCGTTCAGGAAATGTGATGGTGGACTTTACCACAGTGACCAGGAATTTTGGCATCCCTAGCAGAATAAGGCACTGAACACCTGCAGCCGCTCCCTGCTAATAAGGCTGTCTGTAGGGTAGAGATGAGGTCGGGGTCGGGCTAGGTGGGGCTGGGCATAGTGATATCACAACTTTCACATCTGCCCAGGCAGATCTCCCTCCAGGGGCACTCCGCCCCCACTTCCCATGGTGAAGACCCTTGCCTTTCACCCTTGCTGCTCAGCTGTTTCTTCTTATTCTATCTTTCAGACATCCCCTTAGCAGAAGGCCCCTGACTGTGCCTCCCAGACACTTCCATGGGAGAGGATCAGACTCTGTAAAGGCCAGCTGTGGCATTCCTGAGCTGTCTCTCATGTGGGGGTAAACTTTTCACTGATGCAGCTGACTTTGAGTATTCATGCTCTGTAAGTAACAACAACAACAATGCATAAGTTCTCTAACCTAGGTAGTATATTTTTTTGATCTGTCTTGAGTGTCTGATCTGGGATAACTAGACATTTTCTCACATCTCCTGGGCAAAAGTCACATGATACATGGCCAAGAGAAGCTGGGCTGACAACCCAGCACTGGGAGCTGAGGTTGCCCTGTCCACTAGCCATCCACTGGAAGAGACAGCACAGTCTCATCCTGTGGCCTGTCTCAGTGCAGGAATTGCACTGGTGCAGACTGGTCAGATTGCAGATTGGGGAAACCACCACTGAGAAGCAGGCATGTTACAGCCTCTCCCCCATGCCACACAGGGCCACCTGGGGAAGCCCCAGGGCTGATCAGCAAGCAGAAGAAGTAAGGTACCAACAGGTGAGAGCCTTCATGTGGAAAGGCCAGACAAGGTCACTCAGGAGGCCTAGGCTTGGTTGGCTGTAGGGCCAGTCTTAGTTCTCGGGCTCTGGGGATCAGTGGCCTGGGGTATAAGTGTCTCCTAGAGGAGGCGAAGGGTGCTGTGGCTGTAACTAACCAGGCAGAGGGGAAGCTATTCTAAGGACTCATCTTGTTCTTCACGCTGGCCCTCAGACTGTTGAAGCAGGGATCCCAGGGGACTGGAATGGCCCAGAACTCATTCTGTGAGAAAATGAAGCCTAAAGCTTGAGCCAGTCAGAAGTGAAACTTCTGGAAAGAGATTTCCAGTTTGCCAGACCACTTTACAGGAGATGCAACAGTGGTTCTGGTTGGGTGAGACTAGGGCTTGACAGGACTGCTTAAATGCATAGCTCTGGCCTCTGCCTTGTCTCCACCTCAGGTCAGGAGCAGAAAGGTGGACACGGAGACGGCACTGAATCTCTGTCCCTTTTCCCAGCGTGGCCCTCTGCAGACTCCATCCACTCTGGTGATTCCTGCCCTGACCACTTCCCAGGCCTCAGCTGAACTTTGTCCCTTTTCCTTCCCACCAGCCTCTGTGCCGCCCTGCGGGCGCTCGCTCGGTGCCTTCCCTTCCCCCAGCCCTGCCAGCGGATCATACCTCCTTCCCGGAACTGTTCCAGGGCAGCAAATGTGAGGCCACACGACAACAGGGGCGGGACCTACAGGGCTAAGGTCTTTAGTGTCCTATCTGGGGTAACAGGGGCAGGACCTGCAGGGCTAAGGTCTTTAGTATCCTATCTGGAGTAACTAGACACCTGCTCATATCTCCTGGGAAAAAATCACACAATGATGGAGAAGAGAAGCTGGGCTGACAACCCAACACTGTGATGATCTAAGGTTGCCCTGTCCTCCAGGCACACACCAGAAGAGACAGCACAGCCTCGTCCTGCGCCCTCTCTCACAGTGCAGACACCACCATGATGGAAGCTGGTAGGGCCTTCTCTGCTTCTCACTATGAATTTAGCTTTTAAAGTGTCTTCTCAAGGACAAACCTGGCTTTTTGGGACAGAGGCTGTGACTCTAAATCCAGCAGTGTAATGGTTAACAGTGATTATCATCATTTAGAATCACCATGGATGTAGGGACATAGCCCCACCCATTGGGGGCGTGTTCGCCTCGGGCTAATGTTTACGGATAAATCTGCCGGGCGTGAGCCCAGCAGCCCTTTTTTCTTTTGCTCCGCTTTTCCGGTACACCGCGGGAACCTGTGGTCCTGTAAGTTTATTTCCTTATTAAAGCTGTATATATCTATATAATCTGTCTACATTCATTTGCGCCACCACATTTGGCGCCCAACAAAAAAAAATAAAAAAAAAGAAGAAGAAGAAGAGGAAGAAGAAGGGGGTAACTGGTTTTTTGGGATGATTGGTATTTGTGAATTACTGTTTATAGAAAATTGTACTGGTACTGTTTCTTGTATATTGATATGTTGAATATTGAATATGAGTGTTCCTACCTCTATTTTTGTATGAGTATGCTTATAACTTTGTCTATATTGTATTGATACATCTACCATATTACATTGTACATTTCTACCTCTGATACTATGACATTGTTTACAGTTGAAGATCATTGTCTTCATATATTGCACAGTTGTTTATTCTTTTAGTCTTCAAAGTTAGATAGGTATTGAGAATTATATGTTTGTCATATTTATTTTTAAGTTTATCAGGTCTTTTAGTTACATAGAGATTATATTTAGTATAGATAGTATGATCTTCAGCCTCTTCGAAGAGCTGTAGAAAATGGCCTTTAATCTAACCTAAAATTTCTGTGCCAAAGAGACACAATTACTCCTGGCAACACCACTCTACTCCCGAGAGAACGTTGAGCACCAAAGACACTCCACTGGGAGCTTGTCTTCTTGGCAGAACTGGCCTTTGGGTTAAGAAAAGCCCATACCTCAACTTCTGACAAAGATACAAAATATCCCTAAGTGGATAAAACAGGATTGTCTTATCTTGCCAAGACAGGGTAGGATAGTCCTAAGAAAGTTCCTTGCCTTTAATAATGGTATGCCAGTTATGTTAGGCCTTAGCCAAAGTTGGTTGACTCAACACTGCAAACGAGACTTTGGGTGATTGCCCAGGTAGTCAGTTGTCTCTGTCAATTGTTGCACATTTTGGATATCTCTCGATTGTTAAGTGATATTTATTCCCTTCTCAGATCTTTGACGGAGTTGAAGATTATATAATTGTAGTTACTCTCTATGTTATTTAGACTCCTTGAGATAGAATGTTTAGCAAAAGTTTTGTTCTCAATATTGTTTGTTATATTTATTATTTGTTATTATTGTATATAGTTGTATTTGGTTTGGTTCTATCTTATTTAGACAAAAGGGGGAGATGTAGGGACATAGCCCCACCCATTGGGGGCGTGTTCGCCTCGGGCTAATGTTTACGGATAAATCTGCCGGGCGTGAGCCCAGCAGCCCTTTTTTCTTTTGCTCCGCTTTTCCGGTACACCGCGGGAACCTGTGGTCCTGTAAGTTTATTTCCTTATTAAAGCTGTATATATCTATATAATCTGTCTACATTCATTTGCGCCACCACACATGGAAACAGACCTCTATGTATCTTTCAAAGGAGTTTCTAGACTGGGTTGATTGAGGGTTGGTTACCCCCTTAGCAGTGGTTGGGGGGGACACCATTCCACCAGCAAGGGTCTTGAATAAAGAGAGTCAAACTACACATCAGCATCCACCACTCTGCTTCCAGAGGGATACGGTGTGACCGACACCTCAGGCTGCTGCCTTCCATAACGGATGAGGCTCTCAATCTAGGGCCCTTAGGTTGTTTCTTTCAGGTATTTGCTCACAGGTGGGCTTCCGCTTAGTCAGTCTGAGAAGAAACTGCAAACTCCCCGGCTTCTATTTCCTGGATTCAGGAGTTGGCACTTCTCATAAGGAGAAGCGATCCTCCGGATGCTAAACCATCAGAAGAAAACCACGTTTGGAGCAGGCATCTTGTGTGGACAGCTGGATACAGAAACCAAGAGACCCTTTGGGGTCCTACTGCACCTCTCATGGAGTAGGAGTAAATGTGGCTTGGAGATACTGGTTCTGGGGACCCCAAGCTCCAAGTGGATCCAGACTGGGCATCTCCAAAACTCTCCACAGCCTCAGACAGCCAGCACGAGGAACACAAGGAACACGGTGCCACACAGCTTCCCCAGGCCTCCATTTATTTGAGTGGGTATGAACTCTGCCTCTGATTGGTTGATCACGCATGCCCTGTCCTTCTGTAGGAGGGCAGAGGGCAGAGAAGAGGGCCCTGCAAGAGCAGAAGAGGGCAGTGGTCTCTGGGCCCTGCTCGTGTCTCTGTCCATCCATTTTGACAACAGCAGAGAGAACAGTGCTCAGGCTCTGCGGGGGGGCCCCAGCCTTGCTTCACAACCGTTCCCCACCTCCTATGTCTCTTCTGTTCATCCAGAGTCCACAGTTGCTGTTCTAGGGCAACCTGGGGCCTGTGTTCACAGACCAGGTAGGCCCTAGATGCAGTCAGAGCAAAGCCAGAGGTTAACAGATCTAGAACAATACAAGGAGCACTCTGCTGGGAACCTAAACAGACAGAATATGGGCCTGAGCGGCAGAACGCTGATCCCTGCAACTTAGATCAGAATTAAGAGTTTAGAAATTGGTCAGGAGAAAAGTGCCTCACGCAAGCCTGGTCTCCCTGGTTCATTTCAAGCTTACACCAGGGGCATCAAGCACATCCGGGTGCTGACAGCACAGTCTGCACAAAAGGCTCCATGCTGCGCCCCGACAGTTCTGTCTCCTTTGCTTTGCTGGGAGACTATTGCTGAACACAGACCAGGCAGGTCAGCGGCTACCATGGACAAGCTGCATCCTTGCACACACTTAAAGTTGGCAGGAGTCTTTGGTGAACAGAGTTACCGGAGGCTCTCCTCGTGATCACCGGGTTCCTCTTTGTGAGACATTATTGTAGGCTCATTCTACAGTCTGATTGCAATCCAGCTGTATCTCAGCAAATGACAGGCACTTGTGCAACCTGCCCTTCTCTTCCTCCTAACTCAACTCCCTTAACTACTAGTAACAACATACACACTCTTCTAGTCACCTAGTGAGTAGGTGAGCAGCCACATTCTACGAGATAAAGAAGAAAGATACACGAAAGATAAGAAAAGGCAGGTGATAAAGAGAGGAGATAGATGGGTGATAGATACAGAGATGAGAGAGGGCGGAGGAAGCTCACCAGCTGGGCCACGGGAAAGGTCTGGAAAATAGATGCAGAGATTGTGGCTGTTAGAATGAGAATGGTCCTATAGGCTCGTATTTGTGAATGGTTGGGCCACAGTTAGTGGAACTGTTTGAGAAAAATTAGAAAGTGTGTCTCTGAAGGTGGACTTTAAAAAAGCCCATATCAAGACTCCCCGCCTCTCTCTCTCTCCCTCTCTCTCTCTCCCTTCCCCCTCTCTCCCTCTCTCTCTCTCTCTCTCTCTCTCTCTCTCCCTTCTCCCTCTCTCCCTCTCTCTCTCTCTCTCTCTCCTGCCTGTGGACGAGGATATGAAGCTCTCAGTTACCGCTCCAGTGCCAGGCCTGTCTGCTTCCTGTCATGATGATAATGCACTAACCCTTTGATCAAGCCCCCAGTTAAATGCTTCCTTTTATGAGCTGCCTTTTTCACAGTGTCTCTTCACAACAACAGAACAGGAACTAGGACAGAGATGAAAAGATAGATCCACAGAGCTGGGACGTGGAGAGTCAGTGAGACTCTCCATCACCGTGGCAAATCCCTGAGGGAAATTCTTCCAGGAGGAAGGATGTGTTTCAGCTCACCGTTTTGGCAGTGTCCATGGTCACTGGCTCCGTTGCTGCTGTGGTTTGGCAGTATCCACAACAGATATGCATGGCAGAGCAGAACCGCTCACTCCACAGCGGCCAGGGAGCAAAAGGGGAAGGCTGTGCTCCTGGGTTTCTGTCTGCCTTTCCTCCCACCTGGACACGCCCCCTCAGATGGTTGTACCCATGCTCAGGATGAGAACCTCCCCTCAGCAAACCCTCTCTAGATGCTCCACAAGTGCACCCCGAATATTTCTCGCTAACCTCAAAGGCACCCCTGAACTCACTCAAACTGACAACCAAAGCTGGGCCTGTGCACCTCAGAACGAGGACACTTCGCCGCGGTCTCAACCTCAACAGTTTTTATGAATACAAACAGTCATTTGGAGAACTGATGTCAGGACTGGCGCATGGAGACCAGGGAGCCCAGAGCACAGTGCTTGGCTTGACAGGCAATCACTCTCATGGAGTGATGTGAGACGTTCATAGACACCTATTGGTACAGGGCCAGAAATCAAGGCAGCGACGGAATGAATGCCAGCGAGCAGGATGAAAAACCCAAGGATGCCCGTAGATGCCCCTCACCAAGAGACCGCCTGACACAGGAACTCTGGAGCAGCCACCGTCGCAATCACAAACAAATGTTTGAGGAGACACAGATGTCTACAAAGAAACAGGGCATGTAACAAAATTATTTATTTCTTATAACAAGTAGAAAAATAAGAGAAGATACAAATGTAATTTAGAAAATCGTTCTGAGGACGAAGGAATGGTTCAGTCACTAAACTGACCCACAAGCGTAAGGTCGTGACTTCGTGAACCTGAGTTCATTCCCAGAACCCACTTAAAAAGTTTGGTGTAGTGCTGTGTGCCTGTCCTCCCAGCACTGAGGAGACAGAGATGGGTTCAGGGGCAGACTAGTCTTGCTGAATTGGTGAGCCCCAGGCTGGCTCAAGATAGTTAGCCACTAAGGAATATTACACAAAGGACCTCTAGCCTGCATACGCACACGCACGCACACACACACACACACACACACACACGCGCACCAGAAAGAGAAGAAAAGAACAGAAAAGAATCTTGTCCCAGCCTGGAGGCCCACTGAGGTAATCGCTGAAAGGCTGAGGTAGTGAGGTCAAGTTTGAGGCTTGCCCAAAGTACAGAATGAGTCCAAAGTGATCCCAGACAATTTCATATAATTCTGCCTCAAAACAGAAATGAAGAGAGAGCTTGGAATATAGCTCAGGGGCAAAGCCTTGCATGGTCAAGGTCTGGGATTGCAGCCCCAGACCCTCAAAATAAATGAATCCCCTGGTTCACGTCTCACGGGATGTTCCCCAGACCCGGGAGGCCGCGCTCACCAGCCCGCCTGTTCAGGGCAGGCAGCAGCCTAGGGTTTAGACCGATGCTGTGAGCTGACAGGAATAGCCAGGCAGTAGGGTCAGTCGTAGCTGTCACTGATACTGGAGGCTTTGGGTCACCACCTCCCAGGATTTTAGATGGAAAATGTAGAGGCTCCTGGACCCCATTTGACAGTTAGAATGGCAAAGCAACTCCTCGACTCTGAGCCAAACCACATCTCCCCTGCAGTGCGGTGCCGGAGCAGCCCAGGGCAGCAGCCATGCTCCACAGCATATGGAAGTTTCCATCCAGGGTCTCCAAGGTTCTCATCACCCAGAATTCACATGGTTGAAAGCTGTCTCCTCCTCAATTGCAGCAGACCCAACCTCAAGGACAGGAAGCTTGACAGTGTTGTCTTTTTCCTGCCTCTGCCAGAGAAACCCAGGGTGAAGTCCCGCCTCTCAGGCACAAAGCCAGGGGCTGCATAGTTCTGGGGGACAGATAATGCTCAGCATAGACCAAAGGGTTGGGTTCTTCATGCTGTTGGGACCTCCTCCCCCAACCCAAACACCTCTAGCAATGATACCTGCAAGGGCTCCACTTCCCTGGCTGTTGGTCCTGTAACACAAAGACATCAGGTCATGAGAGAGGGTGAAACAAGACTGGCCCAGGGAGATGGGTACACAGCAATGCAGAACCCACATTCTGGGCTCCCAGCTGTGTGGTCTACCCCCATAGTCTGACCTTCTCAAAGAGAGGAAGTGAGTGTGGACATGTGTCACCACCCACAGGAGGCCCACCTTCCTGGAAGCCAAAGTCAACTTGACAGAGTTGGGGTTCACTCACTCCCATGAGTTAGGGGGTGGGGATGAGCTGTCTGACCCACCTCGGAGACTAGGAAGAGGCCACCTATACTGGGAACATCCAGAGGTGAGCACACAGGAGTATGCTTCCTCACTGCCAAGAGTGTGGCCTGTTTGGCCCTTAGTGGTTTTTTTTTACTTCCCTGAACCATGAAGAGCTTCCCAGGCCTGAGTTGGTCTGCAAGCAGGCTCTGGTACCCAGCTCAGCACAGCATGGCTGAGACAGAGGAAGGAGAAAAGGAAGGGAGGGAGAAGGTGGAGGAGGGAAAGAGGAGAGGGCCTCAGAGAGGTCACCTGACAGCTGGGTTCTGGGGAAAGCCTCCACCGCTAGCCATTGCACAAAGAGGGACTCAAATCCTGCAAGGACCCTTGGGATCCCTCCTGGGGTTGTAAGACTTGAAAGGACGCTCACTGGTATGTGATGTCTTTCTTCTAAAGTAGATGACTTTTGTGACAACCACCAAAATAACGCCCAAAGGGCAGAAACAAATAAAGTAGAACAGCCCGGAGAAGGAGCAGGTGGCATCTGTGCTGCTGGTCCCATGTTCTGCTTTCAGATACCATGCATCGCACCTAGGAGAGAGCAGCCAAGGGACTCAGTGGGGACCTATGCTGGGGAACAGGTCAGCTGACTGGGCGCTGTCAGCGGGGTAGGGCTAAGGCAGGCTCCATGAAGCTCAGAGCCACTCGGGTGGTCAACAGCTCTGAGGTAGGGCTCGGGTCGGCCACAGTCATCAAGCCCCTTTATGGGGAAACAGAGAAAGGAAGAAATAAGAGAAAAGGAAGACCAGTGCAGGAGCAGGGTGGAAAAAGCAGCAAAGCGTGGTGGCACCTTGTCTGTACCCTAACGAATAAAGCTTGCCTGAAGATCAGAGGCCAGAGCCAGCCACTAGTTAGCCATAGAGGTCCGGAGGTATGTACAGACAGACAGGAAGTGACAGACTGGGCAGAGAGAGGAATAGCAGGCAGGAGGAGACAGGAGCTCACGCTCTTTCCAGTCTGGGGGGCTGCTCTGCTTCTCTGGTCTTTCAGTTTTCAGCCCCTAGAATCTAACTCTGGATTTTTATTATTAATACTAATTAGAACTCGTACTACAGCAAAAAGCGAGGGATGGATGGAGGGAGGAAGGGAGGAAAGGAGGGAGGGAGTGAGGGAGAAAGAGAAGGAGGGAATGAGAGTGAGGGGGTTGATGAGGCAAAGCTGGGAACTGAACTGACAGCAGCGAAGAGAGACAAGGAGAGAAGGAGGGACCACTGGGCCCTTCCCTAGGGAAGCCACACCTGAAAACCCAATGACATGTAGCAACCCTCAGAGACCCTGCATTCTCAGGTGAGCTTCAGGCTCTCAGGCCGTCATTTAAAGAGGTCCTGGCTCAGGTGGAGATGGGACCTCACCTGAGGTCATTATTGTGGTGGTTTGAACGAAAAGGCCGCCATAGGCTCATGGTGGCACTATTGGGAGGTGTGGCCTCTGGCTTTGTTGGAGGAACTCTGTCACTGGGGGCCAACTTTGGGTTTCCAGATGCTCAAGCTGGGCCCAGTGTCACCCTCTTCTTCATTCTTCTTGCTGATCCAGATGTAGAACTCTCAGCTACCTCTCCAGCACCATATGCATGAAGCCCTGCTGCCTGCCAGGATGATAATGAACTAACCTCTGAACTCTAAGCCAGCCCCAATTAAACGTTTTCCTTTATAAGAGTTGCTGGGTTGATGGTGTCTCTTCACAGCAATAGAAACCCTAACTAAAACGGTAATGCCCATATCCATGACTCCCGGGCACCACATTCATAGGTGGGAACTGGCCACAGCCTGTGACCTCCCGCCTAAGGCCCAATGATCTCTGAGAGCACAGGCTCCCCATGCTGTTCTGACTGCTGCCTATCAAGGGTGCAGCTCTGCAGGCTTTGGGTGCTCCTCTCCCCGGGGAACAGAACAGCTCCTTCCCCAGGGTACAGGTCACCTACTTGGTCCAGGGCAGACATTCCTCCTGAGCCCCTCCAGGTGAGAAGGTCCCTGTCGGGCAGTCAGCACAGACAGTGTCCTGGAAGTAATTACCTGAGGGTCAGAGAGAG
Organism: Chionomys nivalis; assembly: GCF_950005125.1. Lineage (NCBI taxonomy): Eukaryota > Metazoa > Chordata > Mammalia > Rodentia > Cricetidae > Chionomys > Chionomys nivalis. The sequence continues at coordinate 1,435,661 of NC_080096.1, read as the reverse complement.
ACAAGCAGAAAACTCTGGGCTCACGTTGGCAGGAAGCTGGGTTTCCCTGGGGTGAGACCTGGGTCTGTCTGCTCTGGAACCTTCCAGCACATAGTTCTCTGAGAGCTGCAGTGGTAGATGACACCCTGAGAATGTATGAGAGGGCTTGGGTAATTCTAGGACATCCTGGGCAAGGAAAGGACCTGATTTAATAATCCAGGGGTCCTTTGGGTGTCCTGGCCAGATTCCAGATGAAAAGCAAAGACTGGCCTCACACTCACATCTGGTGAGTAGCAAGGTTGCCCTAGGTTACCTACAAGTCAGGCTCCCTGCTAAGCATCAGAGTTGAGGCTGGATAGCTGAGGTTAGACCAGAAGTGAGAGACATTGGTGCTGCTCCAGGTCCCCTTCCCTCCTCTGCCCTCGGTCCTCTTCCTGACTCTCACCAGAAAGCCTTTTGTGTGCCCCGAATCTCCCAGATTCCCTGCCCTCTCCTGCCTGTCCCTGCCTGTCCCTGCCTTGTGTGTCTCCTGTCATCCCTGCCTCCTGCCCTCTCCTGCCCTCTGTGCCCTTTCTGCCCCTTCTCTCACCCTCCCCATCTTCTGCTTCTCCCCCTCCCTTCCCCTGTCTGCCTGTAGCTCTCCTGCCTCTCCTGCCAGCAGGACTCCTCTGGGGTGAGTGGCCTGGAGTGGTCAAGGTTTCGGCTCCTTCTGCAATCCCTGAGCTGGACAGGTTCTGGACACCAGGCAGCAGGGGAACTGGGACAAGAACGGCCTCAGAGGAGGAACCTACAGTCAGCCAGCTCACCTCTCTCCAGTACCCTCTGTCCCACAGAGCAGTTGGTGTGTGGTGAGCACGTGGAACAGTGGTCTCCCTCCTGGGTCTCACAGAAGTAGCCTGGGATGCAGCGGCACACGGTGTCCTCCCGGCTGGAGCACTCCCGCCAGGTCACTAGGCCCATGTCTGCCGTCAGAGACAGGGCGATGAGAGCACCCGTCCTCCGGCTGTCCCAGTGCACCAGGGCCTGCCTTCCGCACATCCCACCTCCACAGAGCTCCTACCTGGATCACAGACTCCACAGGATAGGCATTCGCTCAGACCATTTGCATGGGCAGTATATGTCTGTGGGGGACAGGGGGCACACACTATGCCTGTCCGATCACTGCAGGCTTGCTTCACATAGTAACCTGCAGTCACAGACCACAGTTCCTCAGTGCTGGGGGTAGCCTGCAGAAGCCTACCCTGTACCCTCACCCGGAACTCCGGAAGCTACAGCATTGACCAAAACAATGGCCCCACAGGACCCATTGGCCCATCTGCCTTCTGTGTATCCTCTATGGGTGATTCAGAAGTTCACAGTGTGGGGCCTCCTAATTCACCCAGGACTGCCTCTGACCGCAGCCCATTTTCACTCTCAGCCTCCCATTAAGCTGGGCCTTCTCTATGTCCCAGGCCCACCCTACAGGGTGCCACCACAAAGGTCCCAGCAGCTGAGGAATCCAAACCACCAGGGGATATCCCCGGCCTGAACATTGTACAGCCTGGACCCACTGGGCCACTGGACTGAGCACCTAGAGGCCAAGAGACTCAGTCCAGGAGTTTCCCTGGCATAGCTCTGCTCCTGGAGCTGCTCCTACCTGGGTGGCACATGGGGCAGCACTGGTCCCCCACAGAATACTCCTCCTCTTTGCATAAGGGCTCAACAGCGACACAGGACAGGAAGTTCAAAAGGAAGACACACAGCCCCTGGGAGAGGGGATGAGCATTGGAGAGGTCAATCTTCCCTCCATCTCCCTGGCTCCCTCCCTCCCCCAGCAGGGCAGGGGTGGGGACAGTTCTTCAGGATCCAGGGGAGAGCAGCTGTGTCTGTGGTCAGTCGCATACTTGAGCAAACAGGAGAGACATCCTGGCTCCTGCTGGCCTGGCCTGATGTCTACCTCCACGGTAGGAAGGTGCTTGTTCTCAGAGGCAGAGCTGCATAGTGCTGACCTCTTTCTGCAGGGCCTACCAAGTGCCACCATGCCCAGGGCACTACCACCTGCTCTTGAATGAGAGGCACAGCAGGTGTCTGTGAGTGGAGCCCCTTGGGGCCAGCCTGCCTGTAGGCTCCCAACATGGTGTTGTCCTCAATCGCCTCCAGAGATCTGAACATCTAGGAACAAAGAGCCCCGGGAGCTTGTGTTCCGGACAGAACCTAGGAGACCTCTCTGTGGACAGGAAATGGCTGGGGTGATCAGTGCTTGCTGGAGCTCGGCTGGGGAGGACAGAGGTTGGGGACAGGAAAAGGCTCAAGGACTCACCAGCCTGAAGGTGTTGGCTGTGGGGGCCTGGCTCCAGGGTGAAGACTCCCATCCTGGCAGAGGTTCCATGCTCCTGACCAAGACACTGAAGGCCTGGAGCCCCATGGGCCTGGGCTGCACACAGACACCTTCTCAGCCCATTAGCAAGAAGGGAAAATGAAAGAGAAACCCAGTCAGCCTGGGGGAGGTACCGAGAGTAATGAAGAGGGTGATCTGGGAGGGCCAGTCCCAGAACAGCACAGGAAGCCTCAGCCACAGCAATATGAGAACACTAGCAAGTCCCCCTTCGTACAGTCCCAGCCTGCAGGGACACCCTGTGGAAGCTTGTCTGCCCACCAGGGCACTTCAAATACTTTGGCGCTGGTCTTGAGTTTCTGACAAAAGAACCTCAGCCTCAAGCAACTGGGAACTTTGCTGACCCACCTCCCAACACACCCCTCTCACAGGACCCTTCCCCAGAAGCTTCTAGTCACTTCCCAGTCACCATGTGAGGGTTCTTCCCCAATGCCGCTTACCACGGCCCAGTTCCTCAGCCTACACACTTCTGAGTACATGGGGCCCTAAGAATAGGATCCAACCTTTATCCCTTGAAGGGGTGAAGTGGGACTTCTTATCACCGTCCCCCCAGGCAGAACAGTCCTTCTGCATTGTGGGTGGGGCTTCTCCCTACAGAGTAGTGTGCTGGGCCCAGATCCACCCTCTTTGAGCATGGACCTCAGTAAGCCTGGAGGTGGGGGCCTATTACAGACCTAGGCTCCAAAGAGGACTGAGCAACCCCAACAGAACGCAGGAAACCAAGTTCCTCAGGATCCTTCAACCTGCGCTGTTGGCTCTGTCCCCTCTGTTGTCCATTAGTTAACCACAGATCAATGTTCCGGCCTCACAGGCTTGCCTGGCACCCAGCCCTGGGCTTGCCCACACCTAACACACCCTGTTCAGGAAACACTGTGAGCCAGGACAACACTGTGCAGCTTCCCATCGCTGAGGAGGAGACAGCTTTCAACCGTGTGAATTCTGGGTGATGAGAACCTTGGAGACCCTGGATGGAAACCTCCATACGCTGCGGAGCACAGCTGCTGCCCTGGGCTGCTCCGGCACCGCACTGCAGTGGATGTGGTTTTGGCTCAGAGTCGAGGAGCTGCTTTGCCATACTTACTGTCAAATGGGGTCCAGGAGCCTCTACATTTTCCATCTAAACTCCTGGGAGGCGGACCCACCCATAACAATTTCTGGGTCCTAGTTTGGATTACCACTGCTGCTGCGATGAAACACCGTGACCAAAAGCACGTTGGGAAGGAGAGGGTTTATTTGACTTGAACTTCCACAGTATCGTTCAGCACTGGAGGAAGTCAGGATAGGAACTCAGCAGGGCGGGACCCTGGAGGCTGGAGCTGATGCAGAGGCCATGGAGGGTGCTGCTTACCAGCCTGCTGTCCATTGATTGCTCAGCCCGCCTTTTTAGAGAACCCATGACCACTAACCCAGGGATGGCACCACCCACAATGGGCTGGTCCCTCCACCATCAATAATTAATGAAGAAAATGCTTTTTGGCCAGATCTTACGGAAGTATGTTCTCAGTTGAGATTCCCTCCTTTCAGATGACTCCAGCTTGTGTCAAGCTGACATTAAACTATCCAGAACACTAGCCCACAGCCCCCCAGAATCCCACCCCAGAGGGACACCAAAGAGTCTTCTGTATGTTACAGGGGTTGTTCCATCCATACAGCCCCTCGTGTGCTCTGTCTGTAGCAGACAGTTCAGGGTGACAAACCACAGAAAGTAAAAGCAGGACACGAGAACAGGGACACGCCACTACAAACTACAGGCACTGGGGTCAGACAGCATTGCTCAGATATCTCCTGCAAGGCTGTCCACTGGTAAGGGTCACACTGGCTACAGCCACCAGTGTCCTCAGGTCACAACTGGAGACCCAGAGAGGAAAAACTAGGTGCTAGGGCAGGAGGACTGTTTCTATATGGGCATGAACAGAAGTGCCCTGTCAGGCCGAAGCTTCTCCGACCTGCGGTCAGAGGCTTTTTGCTGACCTCCACGGGTAAAGAGGTTGGCACTCCCAGTTCCTGAGGAACTGAAGTGGGGGACCAGACAGGGGTCAGGTTATGAGTGCCTTCATGAGATTCTCATCACTCATTTTCTTTCTTTTTTTAATATTTATTTATTTATTTATTTATTTATTATGTATACAATGTTCTGTCTGTGTGTATGCCTGCAGGCCAGAAGAGGGCACCAGACCTCATTACAGATGGTTGTGAGACACCATGTGGTTGCTGGGAATTGAACTCAGGACCTTTGGAAGAGCAAGCAGTGCTCTTAACTTCTGAGCCATCTCTCCAGGCCCTCATCACTCATATTCTAACCTTGTAGTCTGAGGGCCTGTGGAAGGGTCACCTCCTCCTGTGGTGGCATTTCAGTTGTATTTTAATAAATAAAGCCTGCCTGAAGATCAGAGAGTAAAACAGCCCCACTGGTCAGCCTTACAGACCAGGTAATGGTAACACGCACCTTTCATCCCAGTAGCCACACTAGTTGCCATAGAAACCAGGCAGTGCAAGCCTTTAATCCCAGTGGCTCACGCCTTTAATCCCAGCCCTAGAGAGAATTATTAAAATGGGAGGAAACAACTCTCAACAGGCAGTCTCATTCTGAGATTCTGGAGGCAGGATCGCCATTTCAGACTGAGGTCGGGGTAAAAGCCAGTGACTGGCTGCTTTGCTTTTGGATCTTCAGGTATTTCTCTCTCTGAGTTTTTATTAATTGTGCTTCATCTTCCAACTCTTGTTCTGGCAGCCCAACATAGCACTGTAGGAGTTTCCAAGGAAGAGAAGGACAGCCCCTGTACCCCATCGCACAAGTGAGCCTACAGTTCACGGTGCCTCAGAACACACGGAAGGCTCTGGTCTGCTAGAATGTCTCCATGTCTTCTGACTAGGAGACCAAAGGATTCTGATGAGATCCCTGAACCCAGTACAGCACCTCAAAGACCCTTCACACACACACCATTAGGTTCCCGAGCCACCATTCCCAGAAGATACACAATCAGAGATCATCCATCAGTCAGGAACCTAGGACACAGCAAGAGACAGGAGCTACTGATACCGTGGAGCACCTAGCTGAAGGAGGAATGCCCAGTTGCTCAGCCCCTCCACCAGAGGTCAGCATAAAGGCCATGTTATCTATGTACGGATCATAGCCTAAACAGAAGGACTCTGTGAGATCCATTCCTATGCCTTATAACTCTCCACCCTGTGTAGGATTACCTCGCCACCTCTTGAATGAAAGCTAGGGGTGACTGTGGTGTTATCAAAGAGGAAAAAGAACGAGCAGTCCCCGTTTACAGGTGCCCAGCCACTCATCCAACCCCGGCCATCCCATGCCCATCGCCAGATAAGCTCTGCTCGAGTGCCCAGTGACAAACCAGACAGCAGAAGCCGGATCCAGGTCTTACCCACCTACAAAGCATTCGCTAGTGGCTGCCACCTGCTGGTTTTGCCCCTTGACTTCAGTCACTGACAGATGGACAGGTACCAACATCCCTGGGCTCTTGCCTCCTGTCCCCATGTGCTCTGAGACCCCCAAGATCTCTTTGGCTATCCTAGTCAGATGCCGTGAGGCCAGGCTCCTGCTGGGTGCCCACCTGATCCAGGGGAGGCTGAGAGGTTGGGGAGGGGACCATAACAGCCCTTCCCCCGAATGAAGATGGGAAACTAAGGCAGAAGGAGATCCTCCGATCACAGACACAGACACCCCTGCCAAGATTCTGATCTCCACAGGGCAGAAGACCCAAGCCAAAAGCCTGTCTCTATCATCTAGACATCCTCTGGAGGATATCCCCTAATCAGTGTGATCTCCGCAGGGGCTGCCCATCCCTGCCGTCCCCCTGGTACATTGACCCCATCAGGGAAGTCTCCAGCATCTGGAATTTCCCCTATGCTATTTCTTCTTTCTCTTGTCAGGATGGTGGGAAGCGAAATGCAGAAAACATCTGATCTCAGTTCTGGGAAAGGAAGGTGAGGTCCTGACTCACCCTAGTGTTCTTGTTCATTCACCTTGAAGTCCAGCACCAAGATTCCCTAGTGAGGGGGACCATATTCTAAAACGGTTCCTTCCCATGGTCCAGTGCTCAAGACTGCTCTGGGCTGTACCTGGCAGATGAGCTGCTGCAGGATGACGATGGCATAGAAGAAAAGACAGTCTCTGTTAGGGCACATGTTGAACCGTCAGGTCCACGGCTGGTGAGGCTCATGCCAGCCATGAGCACAGACACACTCCGCACTGAGAGAGCTATGTATTGTGTGGGGAATGGGAAGAGTAGCTCTAAGGAACAGACCCTGAGGTCATCCAGGAGAGAACTACTGAGAAGTCAGGCGTGATAGGGAGGCTAACCACGGAGATGGAGCTGAGCTGGGCTGGGTGAGAGCAGGGGGGCTCCACTCCAGCTGTCATGGTGGAGGCAGACTGGACAGGGAGGCTCTGCACAGCAGCAGCACAGAGAGCAGAGGTGCAGGGTGTGTGTGCAGTCAGGAAGATGCTGGCAGAGAGAGAAGCCCTGGGGGTTTCCAGGACTCAGACGCTGAGGCAGAAGCGTGTGACACCAGGGCTTGGTCTTTGGTTCAGCTCCAAGCTCCAGCTGCTGCCTCACCCACCACTGTCACACCTCAGTGGCCCTCTTATCTCCCCCGTCCCTGCCTACCTTTGGCCACCTTCCTCTGGGACTACAGGATCAGGAACCAGGATAGAAGCCAACTGTCTGCACCTCACCTTCCTGGCTGCCTGGTACCAGTCCTGAGCTCCAGGGATGTCCTTGAATCTCCTCCCTCCAGCCCCACTGTCCTGCCCTGAGCCCATAAACGCACCTCTCTCCACACTGTGTCCAGGCAGTGCTTAGGGACACTTCAGGCTACCAGAGCACCCCCCCAGTCTCCCCTCTCCTTCTCCCTTGGGTGCCTCTTGCCAGTGCCTGCTCTTTGCCCATCCACAATCTGTGCCCACTTCTACAGTGCCTTTTCGGGTTCGGTTCCTTGAATCCCTGTTCATCTTGTTTGCTTGCTAACCCAGAGACTCCACCTTCCTCTCTAGCCTGTGCATTCATCACCAGAGCTTCCCTGTGGCAAGGACACCCACAGCCCTCACATTAAGCCTGGCCCTTCCACCTTGCACAGAGGCACCCTGAGCCAGGGTCGCAGCCCTGAAGGAGCTAAGAGCTTCAGACATGACAGGGTGCCAGAGCTGAGCCTCTACCCTGTACCACTCCTAGACAACTCAAGGAGACAGCCACAGAGGACCAGCGGGGAGGGTCCTCCTGTCTCCTGGATCATTGGACTCCCTGACCTTCTGGGGGGAACTGGACCTAGGAAAGAGCCACGGCCATTGCTCCATGAAGGTTTCCAGGAGCTACAGGAGACCCTGGGCTCCAGATTGGGCAGGCATGGGCAGCAGCTGCCTTCTGCAGAGAGGGAACGGGGCATCTGTGAAAGGCAAGGGTGCTCATCTTGGGAAGGAGACTGAACACTCCCTGGTGGAAACATCCTGAGGACCAGCACTGGACACCCCATGAAGGCTAAGAAGACAGTGTGTGAACTCAGTGGACCTCCCACCTTTGTTAGAACTGCCCGCCAGGGAAACCTATTTGGAAAACCGTTTGTAAGTCGGAAGTATGTTTACATCAACTCCCAGTTTGATTCAGAAATAGCCAAGCATGAGGAATGTATACAAGGAGGCACATGGCTACCCTGAGAATAAAGGGGACGCTGGAAACAGTCCGTGTAAGGGGGTGGGCCCTCAGGCTACCCTGAGAATAATGGGGATACTGGAAACAGTCGTGTAAGGGGGGTAGCCCCTCAGAGGGTACAGGGCTCATCCAGACACCAAGTTCTCAGCTCTAAAGACGTTTATTACCCTAGAGGGGCAAGAGGATTAGGGAGGGGGCTGCCTCTGGGCTGGACCAAGGCAGACAGGCAGCAGGCAGCAAGCAGGTGTGTTTTGCAGGAATGGATTTTTATGGAGAGTGACTTGGTAAGTCCTGATTGGACAGGTTAACCAGAATAGTTGTGTAATTAATTTTTATTGCTGGACTTTGGTGTTTAGTCTCAGGAGTGAGTCAGCAGCCATGCAGACTAGCTTTGGGGATGTATTGAGCTGTTTTTAGCACGGCCGAGAGAAGAGTATAAAGCAAAGCCTGTCAGCACCATGTTTGCTGTGCTCGGGACTGTTAGATCTTCAGTGAACATGCTCACCAAAACAGACCTGATAGAGCCTGGCTTGTTGGCACATACCTGTCCCAGCACTCTGGGTGCAGACAGGAGGTCTGGGCTACAAAGAGAACCCACCACCACTGACACAAACACAAAGAGATCCTGTCTCCAAAAAGGAAACAAAGAAAGTGGGGGAAAGAGAAGTGGTTAGTTTGAAACTGAAAATGCATGAATCAACTGTTTTTAAAGATTGGGCAACATGAAAAAGCAAAGGAGAAGTCACAGGAGTCGTGGGTCAGCATTTGTAGAGCTTTGTGGTGTCTGCACGGAGGCCTGGACATGTTGCCTTGCAGGACTCAGAGATGCTTAAATCATGCTCAGAAGGGAGGAAGCAGGAATGAGCAGGTGGTCAGCTGTGCGTGCTGAGCGCTCCCCAACCCTGAACAGCAAGCTGCTGGAGAGCTAGGGGATGTAGGTCCAAATTGGAGAGCTCCCAAGAGCCGGTGTGGAACTACTCTGGGAGTAAGTCGGGCAGCCAGTGAGCCCTGGGAAGGCCAGGATTTGAGTCCTCGAGGAGAACCACGGGAACGCTGCCATAACATTGAGAGCAGCTGCAGGGAGGACAAAGTGAGACCACGCTGGCTGCACGATTGCACAGGGCACAGCATCCCTCAGAGGAGGTGCCTCCCCGCCCTGCAGAATCCAGGTCAAGTGGTTAAATGGTGTCTAGCATTTGACTAGAAATTACTAGTCATCATAGTAGAAAAATGTGGCTGGACCTGGGATATTAGACCTCATACTGCCTGTTATGAAAGAGGCCAATGGTAGAGACAACTTTATTAGAGAACTGGCTACCAGTGGGCAGAGACAGTACTTGATCAGGGAACTGGCTATCTGAGAAGGCAGACTTTCAACACTGGAAAGGTGGCTCAGGGGTTGAGAGCACTTGCTGTTCTCGCAGTGGACCAGAGGTCAGTTCCCAGCAGCCACAATGGACACCCCACACTACCTTCAGCTCCAGAGGATCTGATGCTCTCGTCTGGCTTCCATAGGCACCTGTACTCATGTGCACATGCCCACACACATACTCATAAATAAATGATAAATCTTTAAAAAGAAAAAGAATAGCAAAGGGGGTTTATAATCCCAACACTGGGGTGGGGAGGGGCGTATAAAAGGAGGTTCCAGGCTAGCCTGAACGCCACAGTGAGACGTCATGTCAAAATAACAGTAATAAAACAGCAATGAAAGCAGAGACGTCGATGGTGTGTTCCGACATCTCTAGCACTGTAGTGGATTCCACTCTGGATAGACCATAGGCCTGACCGGAAATGTCCAACCTGCAAGGCCAAGAGGAAACGCAGGAAAACATGTTTGTGACCTTGAGCAGGTAAGGGTATCTTTGAGTGGAGAGAAATCACACAAGCAGTAAACAAGCAAAGCTGGGCTTTGTGAAGACAGAGGACGTCTGTCTGTCAGCACTTCAGAGTCTGTTGTTAAGGAAATGAGAGGCAAGCCACACACCGGGAAAAACCCTCGCAGCACATAAATCACAAAGCCAAAACATGTTTTGAGTTCATATAATTTAATGAGAAGACAAACATGTTATTCAATTTTTCTGTGATGGCAACAAAATGCCTCAGATAATCAACTTTTAAAGACGAAAACTTCTGTCCACTACCAAAGTCCCTAGGGCTTTGAAATGGTAGAGACTGAGCACCAAAGCTGAATTAATTGTGGAGGAGGCTGTTCACCTGACACAGATGAGAAGCAGAGAGAGAATCACAGGTCCCATGGTTGGTTACCTTTGAGGGCATGTTTCCAGGAACCTAACTTCTTCCCACTTGGCTCCACCTCCTGCAGGTTCCACCACTACCCAGTACTGTCCCAAGCTGGGCCTTTGGGTAGCATGTTAACCTGTAGCAAAAAACAGCGTAGCTGGGTTTTTTTAAGAGTTTTTTTAGGGAAGGGAATTTTGTTTGTTTTTATTTCATGTGTATGGGAGTTTTGTCTGCATGTACGAGTCTGCAGCACATGAGTTCCCTAATGTCCACAGAAGCCAAAAGAGTACATCAATGCCCCTGGGAGGGCTACATCATCATGAGCCATCACGTGGGCTCTGGAACTTGAAGCCTAGTCCTCTATAAAAGCGGTCAGTACTCTTAACACCTTGAGCCATCTCTCCAGCCCCAACAATCTAGGTTTCCTCCCTCCCTTCTTTCCTCCCTCTCTTCCTTTCTTCCTTCCTTCTTTCCTTTCTTTTTCCTGTCCTGGAATTTGTTCTGTAAACCAGGCTGGCCTGAAACTCAGAGACCCACCTACCTCTCCCTCCTGAGTGTTGTGATCAAAGGTCTATGCTACCATGACTCACCTAATTTTTCTTAACATAAAAAAGAAAAAGAAAATCTAGTCAAGTGTGGTGGCGCACACCTTTAATCCCAGCACTCAGGAGACAGAGGCAGGCAGATCTCTGTGAGTTCAGGCCAGCCTCATCTACAAAGAGAGTTCTAGGACAGCCAAGACTGTTATACAAAGAAACCCTGTCTCTCAAAATTAAAAAAAAAAAATCTAGCTGGGTGGTGGTGGCACACACTTTTAATCCCAGCACTCGGAAGGCAAAGGCAGACAGATCTCTGTGAGTTCAAGGGCAGCCTGGTCACAAAAGTTCCAGGACATCCGGGGCTACACAGAGAAACCCTGTGTCAAAAAACCAAGAAAAAAAAAAAAACTGATTGCACCAAAGAATACAAAAGACACTCTATACATCATTAGCCATTAGGAAAATTCAAGTTAAAACCACAAGAGGGGCCTTTCCACCGTTAGAAGGCTCTGGCCCAATCAAGCATCACAAGGACGTGAAGCAACGAGAACTCTCACACACTGTTAGTGAGACGTTAGATGGTGCAACCACATTGGACAACAGAGTCTCACACATACTATCTGTGTGGCCAGCATTTCAGTTCCCAGGGACATAACCAAGTTACACACAGCTATGTACACAGACATTCCCAGACATCAGAAGAAACCAAAAAGATGACTCAGTGGGTCAAGTGCTAACTTTAGTTAAAGTGCTGATTTCAGATCACAAGCACTCACTTGAAAACTGGGCATGGTGGCATATGTCTGGAATTCCAGTACTGAAGGGTCAGAAGTTAGACAGATCCAGGGAGCTCAATGACCAGCCGTTCTAGCTATAACAGCAACCTCCAGGTTCAGAGAGAAACCTTGTCTCAAAAGAATAGTGTAGAGAGTGATGGAGAAAAACATTCAGTGTCACCCTCTGCCCTCCACACGTACACACACAGGCACTTGCACACAGACACACACACACTGTGGAATATTATTTTAAGATGTGTTACATTTGTTTACACTGTGGAACATTTGTTTAATGATGCAAAGATGTGTTGCATTCTTTTATTTTGTATTTGTTAACTTTGTAAAGCTGTGTTACTTTGCCTGTCTAAAACACCTGATTGGTCTAATAAAGAGCTGAACAGCCAATAGTGAGGCAGGAGAAAAGATAGGCGGGTCTGGCACACCAAAAGAATAAATAGTAGGAGAACTCTGGGAGAAGAAGAAACAAGAACGGGAGGAGGACATCAGGGCCACCCCGCCACCCAGCCACCCCGCCATCCAGTCACCCAGCCACCCCGCCACCCAGCCAGACATGGAAAAAGAAGCAAAGAAAAGAAATTACAGGCATAGAGAAAGTTAAAAGCCCAGAGGCAAAGGGTAGAGACAGAATTTGAGTTAAGAAAAGTTGGTTAGAAACAAGCCAAGCTAAGGCCGGGTATTCATAAGTACAAATAAGATTCTGTGTATATTTATTTGGGAGCTGGGTGGCGAGCCCCCAAAGAGTCAAAGAGTAAAACAACCAACGACAACAACACAAACACATGCACACGTGCACACACACACATGCACACGCGTACACACACACATGTGCATGCACGCACACACAAATAAATACATAGGTAAGTTCTAGAGAAAAGTTGGTAATGACTCACTTCAGACCACTTGAGAATGAAATGGTTTCAGTTTCTTCCTCCCAGCAGAGGGACACCAAGCTGAGGTCCGACTTTGCAACTAGGGCAGGATAAACTGTGGACACATATCACATGTGCTGAGCCCAAGCTGTGTGGAGGAGGCAGACACAGAGGACCACATTATGTGACTGCACTTGAGCAAAGCTCTGGAACAAGCAGAGCAGCCGGGGGGGGGGGGGGGGGGCAGAAAGATCCAGAAAGCACGTGATGAGGTGGGGTCACCTGAGCTGGTCTGGTGGCCGTGACAAGACAGCACAGATGGGACGAAAAGACAAGCATTTAAGCTGGGTGTTGTGGCTATGCCAGCCCTTGCAGGTAGAGGCAGAAGGATTGGAGTTCAAGGTAACTCTGCAAGCAGAAACAAGCAAATGTCTGAGTTGAGGTCAGGCTGGTCTCCAGAGGGAGTTCTAGGACAGCCAGGCTCAACATGAGACCCCTGTCTCAAAAGGAAAAAAAAATTGTTCAAGGTCGTCTTTGCCTACATAGCAAGCTTGAGGCCAGTCTGGTCTATATGAGACTTGGACTCAAACATCTACTTCAACAGCAGAAAGAAGAAATAGTCACACCTTCACGGTTCTACGGGGCGTGAACTCGGCTCAAGGAGGCGGCACGGCTGGCCCCTCAACCGCATTCTTCTCAGCCACAGACAGCACCTTCTGTCTGTTCACTTTCTGTATGTTCACCGACACCCCTGGTTCCTCTAGCATGTTTTCAAGGTCACTCTAATGACCCCTACTTAATCACCTAAAGTCCCACCCTCAGACAGTCGAGGCATTGGGCTCAGAGTATGAACTCAGAAGCTCCGTCCCCAGGAGTCAAGGAGATATCTCTGTCAGTAAAAGTAACATGCTTGTCGCAGAAGTGTGAGGGCCAGTGGGATTCCCAGAAACATCTACACCCACACCCCACACACAAGAATATGAATCTCCATGTTCAATGTCTGTAAGAGATTGTGTCTGTAAGATGTGTCTTCTCACCTGTGTCCTGAAAAAACTGCCAGGCATGTCCCCCAGGGGGTTGATGGAGACCATTGCAGTCCATTTTGTTTCTGCTTTCACTTCTGCCTGGCTTGAACGTCTCTGCCAGACATTGCCCCTTTACCAGAAAAGCATTTGCAAGTGATGGATGAACACGCATAGCCCTGTGAAGCCTGGACCACCAGGCAGACTCAAGAGGCCATGATTTCCCCAGCAATGACCCAGTCGAGCATTAGGGTCAGGTGCATAGCCGACTCCCACAGTCAGGCTTCTCCCCATGCCTCACCCTTCAGCCCTGGACTTGGGAATTTGGGTCTAGCCTTTATCTCCAGAGGCCACCTCCAGGGCAGGACCATGGACCTTCATAGCTCCTTGATCCCCAACAGAAGAAAAGTGGAAGCAACCAAGCATCTGTGCTCTGGTAAGTAGATAACAAAATCCTACTGTGAAAAGTTATCCGGCCATCCACACACACACACATACACACACACACACACACACACACACACACAAATGGAGCACTGACGTGTGATACAATATTGATGAATCTTGAGGATACCGTGCTGAGAGACAGAAGACACTGAACAGTAGATACTGAACGATCCATGCAGGGGAAGACACAGCGGGAAGAAAACAGGAGCAAGGCAGTGCAGATATACGGGGGCTGGGAGAAGTCCACAGGATACTGAAAAAGTCCTGGATGTGAACAGTGCTGATCGCTATACACAAATGAGGAGTCTGGGGACTGAAGAGAAGGCTCAGAGGTTGAGAGCACACAATGCTCTTGAAAAGGACTTGAGTTTGTTTCCCAACCCTTCTGTTGGGCAACTTACAACTACCTGTAGCTCCAGCTCCAGAGGATCTGATGCTCTCCTCCAGCTTCCAGTGTACGTGCATATACACAGACACACACACACAGACACACAGGCACACACACACATAGACACACACACAGAGACACACAAACACACAGACACACACAGACACACAGGCATACACACACATAGACACACACAGAGGCACACACACAGAGACACACACACAGAGACACACACAGACACAGACACACAGGCACACACACACAGAGGCACACACACAGACACACACAGAGAGACACACACACAGACACACACAGAGAGACACACAAACACACAGACACACACACAGACACACAGGCATACACACACATAGACACACACACAGAGGCACACACACAGAGACACACAGACACACACACAGACACACACACACAAACACACAGTCACACACACAGAGACACACAGACACACACACAGAGGCACATAGACACACACACACAGACACACATACACCCACAGAGAGACACACAGACACACATACACCCACAGAGAGACACACAGACACACCCAGAGGCACAGACACACACACACACAAATAGGAGTTGCAGAGATGGCTCAGGACTTAGTTTCAGCTTTCACACCCACTTGGGAGCTCACCACCATCTGCAAGTCCAGTTCCAAGGGGAACCAATACCCACTTTTGGTTTCATCAGACATTGCAGGCATGTGACGCACATGCAAGCATATATATAGGCAAACATTTATACACAAAATAAAACTAAATCTTTTAAAAATTAAAAAATTAGTCTTTTTTAAAAGAATCAGGCACATGCTTTGCACTAGTGTTTAAAAATCTTATTGATTGCTGTGAGATAATGCTCTTGTACACTGTAAAGATTTGTCATTCATATTGGTTTAATAAAACACTGATCGGCCAGTAGCCAGGCAGGAAGTATAGGTGGGGAAACCAGACTAGGAGAATTCTGGGAAGAGGAAAAGTCAGACACAGTCACCAGCCAGACACAGAGGAAGCAAGGTGAGAATGCCTTACTGAGAAAAGGCACCAAGCCACATGGCTAAACATAGATAAGAATTATGGGTTAATTTAATTGTAAGAGTTAGTTAATAATAAGCCTGAGCTAACAAGCCAACAGTTTATAATTAAAATACGCCTCTGTGTGTTTCTTTGGGACCGAACAGCTGTGGGACCAGGCGGAACAGAAACCCTGCCACAATGGATGGTTAAAATATTTGACTTTATGTTGTGCATGTTTTATGTGGCCCTGGTTGCTCTGGAACTCACTGAGTAAAGCAGGCTGGCCTCAGATTCACAAAGATCCACCTGCCTCTGCCTCCCAATAGATAGGATTAAAAGACATATACTACTATGCCTGGCTCACTAGATTTCTTAAAAAGTCACATCTATGATCCAATCCCTCTGAGGCAGGAGGACAAAAAATTCTAGGCCAGGCTGAGCTGTATAGTAAGACTCCATCTCAAAATATCAAAACAGCAACTCTACGTTTCTTAAAGATTTATTATTTCATTTTCTGTTATGTATATTGTGTGTTTCTGTGTGAAGATGTGTACATGTGACGGTGGTGCCCTCACAGACCAGAAGAGGGTGTTGCATTTCCCACAGCTGGAGTCTCAGGTGGCTGCGGGCCGTCCAGTATGGTGCTGCGAGCCCAGCTCGGGTCCCTTGAAAGAGCGGTATGCACTCTTAACATCTGAGCTGTACCTCCTGCACCCAGATTTTAAAGGAAAAGGAAACCAGGACAGAGTCTGGTGGGACTGAAGATCTCATGTCTTCACTGTGACCGGGTCAACGCGGGCGAGACGACCGTCACGGGAGTTTCTGACATTTGTCCTGTCTCACAATTTACCAGCAGAGAAGAAAGAGGGAAGAAGGAGAGAGGAAGAGAGGACCCATGGGAGAGCAAGAATTTGCACTTTGCCTAGGAAATTATTGAGCATAACCCAAGCAAGAGCTGGGCCTCCTGGCTCAACTTAGCTCACAGGCTGGTTTCCTCAGGCACAATAGGAAGCCAGGGGGTGGGGAAGGTCAAAACCTCCAACAGCTGCACTTCCTGCCGCCTGCTAGGCTCAGGATTCTTCTTAAAAGAAAAAAACACATGAATTTATTTTCCACCAACTCGTTATAGTGGAAAACAAGAGGTTCTCGATATGATCTCTCTTTTTTACATAAACGAGATCACAGAACATAATTTTACAGAGAAAAGGTTGAATATGTAAAGTATCGATGTGTAGCAAGACCCTAGCCTTGACTTGGTCTGGGACTTTCCCGGGTCTGAAGGGAAGCACCCCCTCCCTTACTTATGAACTGCACCCCACACAATACTAACTCATTTAGTCAATCATCCAATCATCTTCTCATGCTTGGATTCACTTTGTTGGGACCTTATTCATTCGCTCTGCCTCCTCCCGAGCATTCGGTCGGGATTTATGGGGCAGCCCAAAGGTCTGACAACATGCCAGGAAGTCCAATATTGTCCAGATCTCCCTGATCTGGGAGCAGCAAAATCTAAGGTCAACATGTTGATAGAAGAGTCACGGACTTAGGGCAATGCAGGGATAGAAGGCATGGCAACCAGTGTCCCAAGGAAGGAATCCTGAGGGAGTCAGTAAAGTGGTAACCAAGGTCCCGCAGCAGGCAGGCTCCCGGAAGCCGGGCGTTCAGTCCAGCTGCAGGGCAGCCTCCGAGCTCTCTCAGCAAACTTCTCTCACAGAGTGGGCCCTGTCAGGATGGCCTACCTCCCGTGGACGGAGATCGTGGATCGAGAGACATGTGAAGCTCCTAATTGGAGGCTGTGGAATGTGACACCTGCTCACCTGGCCCTGTCAGCTCTTTGTCCAGTCCACCTGTGCCCTGAGAGAATGAACCCTGTGAGCATGGCCACCATCTCCAGAACAAGGGACAGCAGCTCCAGGCAGAGGCATCTGAGCACAAAGGCCTGGGCAGGGTGGACTTCAGATCAAAGGCCTGGACCACCAAGAAGATATGGGCTTGCTGATGTGGGTTGTTCCCTCCTGGCTACCCCTCAGTGATCAGTGATGGGACTCTAGGCCTGAATTCTGTGGCACCCCAAAGTATTCGAATTCCAGTCCTCAGACTGTGCCCAAAGAAGTGCTGTCAAGTTCTACACCCAACACACATACCACACATACACACAGACACACACCTCACACAGACACACACACCACATATGCACAGACACACACCTCACACAGACACACACACCACATACACACAGACACACACCTCACACAGATACACACCTCACACAGACACACACACCACACACACAGAGACACACACCACACACAGACACACCACACACACAGACACACACCACATACACCACACACACAGACACATACACACAGACACACACCACACAAACACACACCACACACACACACCACACACACATACACACACCATACACAGACACACAGACGCATACACACAGACACACACATAGACACAGACACACACACCACACACAGACACACCCCACACATAGACACACACCCCACACACACATACAGACACACACCACACACAGACACACACATCACAGATACACACCACACAGACATACCACACAACCATACACCACACACACACACGCCACACACACACGCCACTAACAGGCAGGCTCTGGAGACCATGAAACAGACATCCAATCTGTGTTCAGCTGGATAGAGACTGCTTCTCTATCTGTCTGCATAGCTAAGAAAGCCCCTGCCTCCAGACAGAAGCCCCAGCTAAGTCTGAATACGGCCCTTGTCCCAGACACTGCCCCTTGTGACCCAAGAGTCTTACTCTATAACCCATTTACGAAGCGCCTACTGAAGCTGGGCAGTGGGGCACAGGGGGGCTCAGGTTATCCTATCCCTGAAAACAGGCTAGCAGGTGGAGTAACTGGAACGTGGGAATGAAGTGGGGGCACCCGGGGGAGCATCTCAGACCACATGGACACAGAAGGCTCAAGGTCACTAAGGATGTATCCAGAGGCTAGTCGAGGTCACTGCCCACAGAGGATCTGTCTCTCTATGGGAAGGGACAGGCTTCCTCCACTCCTCCGGAGACTCTGGCTGTCCTGGAACTCGCTTTGTATACCAGACTGGCCACGAACCCACAGAGGTCCACCTCCCTCTGCCTCCTAAGTGCTGGGATTAAAGTTGTACACCACCACCACAACCAGCTCTAAGACAAGACTTCCATTCCCTGCTGGTCCCATGGGCCTCTGTCAGGTTGTGCTGGCTACTCTGGGGTTCTTCACAGGACCAGGGAATTCCCCTGACAGGTGACTTCTCATCTAAGTCTCCACCCACCCGTCGACTTTCCCAGAACCTGGGAAAGAACCCTTCAGGTCTCCTCCCTGGTCAGCCCAGTGCTGAAGTGTGACCTCTGGTGGCAGATAGGAACTCCAGGATATCCACTTGGGAGCCTGGAGCCCCGCTCTTGTGTGGGAAAACCTACCCACTTTCCTTCCTTTGGGTTATAAACGTTTCAGAGCAGGGGCCACTAGAGGGCAGCAAAACCCAGGCCTGGCGGACCCCTGTGTCAGCCTCACCACCAGGCATCCCCTGGCTGAAGGAGGTTTGGGGGCTATAGTGGTTGTATTTACTTAAGAATGCCACATCCCCACCCTCACCAAGGGAAAAAGGGGAAACACAAGGGCTCCCCGCTCGGATACTGGTTTTTATGGATCATGAATGCTGGGCAGGGTCAGGGAATTTAGAGGAATTAGTACTTATCAAGGAATAAAGAGGAGGCAGGGAGTCAAAGCGCAGCTCTGGCAGAGGCAGAAAACCCTATTGTCACCTCTACTTGAAGTCCTAATGCTCCTCATGTGGTTCCACGGATGGATGAACGCTCCTGTCTGAAATGAGGGCGACATGCCCTGTCCCTGGGGCTGTGAAGAGATGTCGGCATGGACAGGTAATACCCGCCATCGCTCCTGGGGCCCTGGGTGAGTCAGCCTCCTCAGATCACACTAGGAAGAGGAGCTAAGCTAGCTGGAAACACTCTCGGGGGGTCTCCCCAGTCATTTGGACCAAGTAAGTGGACTGTCGTTAACCACAGACCCAGGGACAAAGCCAGCGAGAGAAGGGTCCGGCCCAGGAAGCCCTCAGCACAGGGACATCCTGGACAGTAGCAAGGTCTCTGGCCAAAGTGAGTGCCCAGGACCTCAGGGTTACAGCCAGTCTAAGACAGGTGACAGACTCGGATTCTGAAGACTGTTGACCAACGCCTTTATTCAAAGTCTGCTGCTCTCACTCTGAAGTATGCACTGTGAGCACCCACACACATGCCCGCCACCACTCAAGGAATACGCAGCTGCAGCCGCATGCTACAGTACCCAGTGCATAGCACTGAGGTACAGCATGGATCCACCCAACCTATTTTAACATAAAACATGGAGCCCTTCCACAGACTGGCAGGAACAGGATTCAGCTCTGGTCTGGCATGAAGATGCTCCCCATACATCCACCCCCATGGAATGCTGGCCCAGATCCCCTGTGTACAGCCTTTGAAACCGTAAACCCCGTGCCTGGTCTCTAATATGAAGACAGGTGTTGGTTCAGGGCCCCTGTTGGGGCAGCTAACCAACCCCTCACCCGTCCACTGGAGCCAGTCAGAAAAGTAGAAGGGGACGCAGAGTCCCAACTGTAGGAAGAGCCCTGACAGTAACCTTGACCATCACCTCTGATTCCCAGGGCCTTACACCACGGCCATGAGGTCTCCTCCGTCCTGTACAGCATACTGCGCTTGAATGGCCACAGGGATCGCTCTTCACCTAGGTTAGCACTTGGGGCTCTGACCTTTCCTTTCCCCATTCCCTCTGCGGAGTAAAGGGAACAGGCCCAGAGGTGCTTGAACCAAGGCGGGGCAGTAAGCCAGCCACCATCCCCCACCAGGCCAAGGTATCACCAAAGATGCTGCCTCCACATCCCCAGCGCTGGCAGGGCTACTGCCCATCTCACCCCCACAAACCTCCAACGGGAGCCTCCAGGCTGCCTCCGGGTCTGCTGGACCCACACTGATAGCACTGGGCTCTTTCTTCGCTCCTAGAGCTGGGAACCCTGTAAACAGCAGCCAGACCAGAGGTCACTGTGTCTTTATGCTACTGGGGGCGGAGGTGCTGGTGTGGTCTCTAGCACTTTCTCACATCCAGCAGCCAATGGAGAGCCAGGATCGGACAACAGAGCATGAGCCCTCCCACAGAGGGGCTGGACCATTCTCCCTCAGGGGTGAGGGGTGGGGATCCTGGACACTTGCCTGGTAGGCTCTTTGCCCTTGGATCTCACCCTGAGAGAGCTGTGACTGCTTTGCACACTGCAGCCAGGATCGGTGTCACTGACAGCTTCCGCCCTGGCCTCAGTTTCCTACAGGACAAGTGTCCCCTGTCCCTCCGTCTATCCATCCGACTTGTCTGAGGGGACACACACACACACCCCTGGCTCATCTCCACCCTCCGTCTGCAGAGTCTAGCCCAGCTCAAGGACACACTGGGACTTGGTGGTTTCGGTGAGATTTAACAACAGCATGGTCAGTGTCAGCGAGACGGTTAAGTCCGTAAAGGGGCTTGCTGCCAAGCCTGATGCTGACCTGAGTTCAATTCCAGAAATCCACATTATAGGAGAGAACCTGTTCCAACAAGTTGTCCCATGTGTACACACACATGTGCATGCGTGCACACACATGCATATGCTCTCTCTCTCTCTCTCTCTCTCTCTCTCTCTCTCTCTCTCACACACACACACACACACACACACACACAGAGTCGATTTTTTAATGACTTCAGAAGTCATTGTGTCAAAACCATCACTCCCAGAGGACCCAGCCTCCATCAACAGGATACTCAATGTTCCAGCAGTCAGCTTCTCCAGGAAGTCATCACAGTGCTGGTCCCAGTAGTTAATTCCTAGGGGAAGGGCACCCCTTCCATCAATCCCCTCACATCTATGTGATTTAGTGGGTTCCATCCCCCCCCCCTTTTTTGGTTTTGCTTTTGGCTTTTGGTCACATCAGCCCAGCTAGTTTTGAACTCACTGCCAGAGATGACATTAGCCTCCTGATAACCCTGCTTGGGCTTACTTCCCAAATGCTGGGGTTACAGGTGCACCACCATACCCAGTCTGGGATTTCTAAACAGCTAAGCTTGAGAGTCTCTCCCGCTTGCCCAGAGAAGGGGCACTGCTGCTCCTCATCAGATAAGGTGACGAGGTGTTCCGAGAAGGCCTTGTCTGGCTGTGTGCCCACCATACCCCACTTTGTCCCTCAGATTGAGTGGCAGGCAGGGCTGCTGGGAGGGTGGGGTGGAAGTGAGAATAACACGGGCACACCTGAGAGCAAGGAAGTGTGCCAGCCAGTGTGACTCTGGGCAGGACGTGTGGCGGGAGGAGAGGAGATGGGACGGCCCAGTGATGGCAGAGGCATTGCGCCAGGCATAATGGCAAGAGTGTGCACTGTCTTCCTGGGAGTCCTTTCCCCGGGCATTGAGGATGAGTGATAGTGCCAGGAATGGTGCCAGCGTTGGGCAAAAGGGAGGGGTAGCTGCCCTGTGTGGCTCTATGAAACTGCACCTAGGTCCCCAACCCTGGGGACATCTCGGCCTCTCACTGGTCAACAGAGAGGAGCCTCCTTGGGCACTTGTTCTGGCTCAAGGGTGGCCAGGTAGCTGTGGTAGCTGCTCTGCTGGCCCCGCCTGCCTGGAGGCCCTGAATGGCCAGGCGTCTTTTGTGGGAGAGCAGCTGGCGCCCGGCCCTTTATGTGGGGCTGTGGGAAAGTCCCTGGGCCAGCCTCTCACAGTCTCTCAAAAGCCGGGATTATCTCTCAGCCTGTAGGACACCCTCTCAAGGACCCCCTCCCCAGTAAGGTTGGGGGCAGGGACACCCCCACAGAGGGTCTGTCCACCAGGCGCTGGCCCCAGAAGCCCTCTGGCCAGGAAGTGTCCTTGAGTGGAAAGACCCTGGAACACTTTGCCCGCCCACCCCCCACCAGCCCAGCTGCCCAGACTTAGAAATGCCCACTATAAGGCAGAGCTGCCAGGCACAGCAGAAGGGCTGGCACCCATCTGAGTCCTCTCCACCCTGTGTGCCCAAGGCAGGCCCAGGGCGAGAAACTTGGCAGAGAGATGTGCACTTACTTAACACCTACAGCATACAGAGTGGAGTAGAATGTCCCTCTCCTAGCTCAGAGTTGGGGACATGGGAGGACCACACCTCGCTATCTGTCTGTCACTCTGGCCTTTCCCCTATCTATCAGTCAGATACGTGCAGTCCAGAGCACAGCTATGGGTCACCCACCAGGAAACCGAAGGAAGAGCCTGACAGTACTGGGGCTCAGGAATTTTGAGCTCCAGCAGCTCTGATTCCAAGGACACTATGAAGTCTCCTCTGTACACCCTGCTCTTCAGGGCACATCTGGGCTGGGGCCATCAGCCCCATTCCATAGATAAGAAAACCGAGGCCCAGACAGTTCAGCTTCTTTATAGTAGCAGTTCATGGGTTTGAACCCTGTGCTCACAGCTCTGTTACATGCGTGGGTAGGGCAAGAGGCAAGCTTCCCTAGACTGCCCTCCTCACACATAATGGGACACAAGAGGCTGTGAGAACTCCAGGGCACTTGAGGCCAGATGTGCTGACATCCAAGGAGGTTGCCAGGGAGCTGCTGCCGCTGCCCAGGGCCTCAAAGGCAGCCTAGAGGGAGCCCCCACCCTGCCCGCCCTGAGGACTGCTCCCCAGATGGCCTCTGGGGCCGGGAGCTTGGCTCACAAAGCACAGGCAGCCCCGTGGCGAATGAGTTTGTTGCCGCGCACGCGCCTTTTGTGGAGGATGAATGTCTAAGGCAGGGGGTGGGGTGTGGGAACCCACCCGGAGCAGGCCTCCCGCCCGAATTATTCCCCTGCTCTGTGTGTGTGTTGTGTGTGGGGGGGTGCTGCTGCCTGGAAAGAAGGCAGAACCAGCCCTAGGCACTGCCTCGGCACCCTTAGGCCCCACGACGTGGCGTCAGGCAGACATATGGGGCTCCACGCAATACAGAAATGCTTGGCTCCCATCTCTTATGCAGAGAAAAGCAGGAAGTGGGGCTGGCAGGGGCTTCTTGGGCTCCTGGAGGAACAGCTCATGACTGCCTGGGGCACCTATGGAAAGAGCAGGAAACTCCGGGACCTACTAGGGCACTTCCAAGTCCAAGTCTCAGGATAAGAAGCTGAAAGTGGCAATCACTGCCAGATTTGGGGAGCAACTGCTCCTTTGCCCAGTCTGCACGCTGAGGCCAGGCTCCAGGACAAACCCCTGGACCTGTCACATGGTAGCCACTTGTCAAAGCAGACAGTGGCTTTTTATTGCCCTGTGGGAGATGGGCAGTTGAACCTGACTCCTCCTGAGCTGGAAGCCACAGAAGCTGGTTTACCTCCCTCCAGGCTCTCTGTCTGTGATCCAGGTCCTAGGAGACAGACACCCATTTACCCACTGCTGCAGGTAGTGTCAGGTGTGACAGGGGCCATGGGTGTGTGTCCTCCCTGCTGATAATTGTGAGCCTGGTCCTAGCTGGTCAACTGTCAGGGGGTGGTAAATGAGATGGTAACCCCAGGGCACGTCAGGCCCCAAAATGAGAGTTGATGAGGTAAAGATCTTAATTTGGAGTTGGAGCTGGGTATCAAGAGAGACTAGAAGTCAGGCGATGGTGGTGCATGCCTTTAATCTCAGCTCTCGGGCTCCAGAGGCAGGTGGATCTCTGTGGGTTCAAGGCCTACCTGATCTACAGAGCAAGTTCCAAGACAGTCAGGGCTACACAAAACGAATGAACAGAAACAAAAGAAGAAGGAAAAGGAGGAGGAGGAGGAGGAGGAGGAGGAGGAGGAGGAGGAGGAGGAGGAGAAGAAGAAGAAGAAGAAGAAGAAGAAGAAGAAGAAGAAGAAGAAGAAGAAGAAGAAGAAGAAGAAGAAGAAGAAGAAGAAGAAAGAGAAAGAGGGGGTCAAGATGAAGTACTCACTGGGTTATGGGCCTGAGCCCCTTTCTGTAATCTCCCTGAAAGGCAGAGTCTCAAGTCTCACTGTGTTTGCAGAACTAGGATCCTGCCTGTCTCAAACATTACCAGCAGGGTAGGGGTCAATATTCTGCTAAACAACGTGCTGAGAGAAGGACCTCCAATCGGAGTCCTAGAATCCCCACTCCAGGACTTCCTGGGGGACTCGACCTCTTATAGAAGCCATCTCAGGCATTGCCCGGACACCCAACCCTAAGAGGGCCCTTGGTCTTCTGCGCCATGCTCAGGTGCAATCAGTTGCCATCTCGCAAAGGCTCCCTTATTTCTTTAAAACTGATGCTCACCCCTGGATTCTGTTTCCCTCTGAAAGCATGGCATCTCCATATTTGTTTAGTGGGTCCCTGTGACCCTGAAAGTCTGGGGATCCCCTTAAACAAAAGCCAGGCCAATCAGTACTCTGGCTGGAGAAGAGCAACAGACACTTCTAACTCACAAGACATGGGCAATCAGCAACTCCAGGCCCTGGGAGAAGTGCGTGCGGCTGACTTGAGGACTGTGTGAGCAATACACCATGGACTCAGGAACCCACTTCTGTCCTTTCTACCAGGGTCCAAGGCTTCCCTTCCTTGCCTCAACCCCTGCCCTGGGCAATCCAGGGCCTTTTCACTCTGACCTGAGCCACCATCTGGCAGCTTGGCCTTGAATTTCTCTGGGCCTTCGTTTGTCTACCTGTCCAATGGGTATGATGACGCCAGGCCTCTGGAGGTGATCCCGCTTCATGTAAACCAGCTTCGTTCTCCAACAAAAGTTTCCATGCCAGCCTCAGACGTGAGAGGAAGAAAGGAAGAAGCCCTTGGGGTGGGAGCGAGAGCATCTGTTCCCTGAAAGGGACTGCCTGATAACTCTTCTAGGCTGTGTGGGTGGCACTTCCCTGACCATCCACTGGTACTAAATCAAGGTAGGTATAGGAAAGGGACGAGCCAGCTGCACACCAGCAAGATTTCATTAGCTACCCTGACATTTCAACTCCATCTCCCATCTCACATCATGGAATCTTCTTGTTTGGATGTCGGTTGTTTCAGAATGTAATTACCATTCCTGGGGGGCAATGGGGCCCTGGTGCTCCGTACCCGCCAGCTACCTGCCGCTGATCCCGAAACCCATGGAGGGATGCTACCATTGCCCCCACTTTGCAGATAAGAAAACTGAGACAGGAGCAGGTTTAAATGAGATGCAGTAGGCCACACAGCCGGGGAGACGCGAGGATTGAGGATGGTGTCTGGGGACGTCTCTGTATCCCCTCTCCAGATTGAGAGCCAAGGGTGGGGATACTCTTGCCCAGACGGGGATGGCCTCCCTCCCTGTCACCGTGCTCCTCACCATAGGCTACGGTTCCCACACCATGGTGGCCGCAGCAGCGCGGGAAGCGTGCCCAGCCCCGAGGCATTAGTGCCGGGGCCTGCCTCTGAAAGAATGAGGGCGGCAGTGGGGGGCATGAGGAGGGTAGCTCCCAAAAGACCATCTGGCTTGATGTTATAATAGAGCAATAAAGGGCTCATCTGCTTTTCAGGAGTTGGGAAGGAGCTGCTCTCTGACACCGCGGAGTTTTCAACCAGCTTGGGACCGCGACCCCAGCACTGCCCTGGCCCTCTGGGGGCTGGTGGACAGAACGTGGCCACGTGGGCCGGGTGGACGTAATCCCTTTTACTGCCTGGAGAGCATCCTCCGCTCCCTGTTTTCCCACCACCACCCTCTGCTGTCCTGAGCCCTCTCCACCCGTTTAACAGACTAAGGTTGGGGCTGTAGAACCTGCTGTTGAATGAATGTGGACCCGATTGGGCTGCAGTGCGTGAGGTTCCCAGAGCCTCGGGAGTATGGGTTCCCACCTCACAGCCACCCAAATGGTTCTTAGGCAGATGGAGCACTCAGCCAGTGGGGCTGTGGGGATGTCAGAAAGTTCTCCAGGCCTGTCATCTCCAGGCCCCGAAGGGACAGAGGGCCGGGGCTCGGACTTGTGTCCCCCTGTGTCTCCAGAAAGTATTTTCTGCAGGGCTGTTGGGGTGCATTTCCCAGTCCCTCGTCCCTCCTTAATCAGATGAGGAAAAGGGTTTTGGAGCTGGAATCTCTCCAGGCAGCCACCATCACCAGAGCCCTCGGGCCACTGGGTAAGCAGCAGAAGAGGTTGGCACAGAGGAAGGGTACAGAGTAGAGCTGAGTTGCCTGAGCCACAGCAGAGTGCCAGGTTTGTGACATACAGTGTTAGACCCAACATGGATTTACTGTGCCGAGGGGTGGCCTAGGGTCTGTGCTTCTGCAGCTCTGGAGTCTTAGCTCACACACTCTCGGGCCAGGTTGGTGTGAGGGCAACAGGCAGGTAGGGAAGCCTTGTCCTCTTCATCTGGTGGCCCTGGCTTTGTACTGCCCAGTGCAGACACTGAGGCACTTGTTTGGGTACAGGTGACAGGCAGCCCCCACCACAGATGCGCCTTCTGGCTGGAGCCCAGTAGAGGTCCCTCTCAGCAAGGTCCTCCTTGTGTCTGCCCACAACCTGGAGTCAATTCCTCGAGACCCAGGTGTGTAGCATGATGAATAAAAATCCAGGGACAGATATTGGGGTTCAAGCTGAAAGATCAGAGAAGCAAAGTGGTCTGCCACTAGAGAACCCTCCAGACTGAAAGAGAGCGAGTTCCTGTCTCATCCCGCCTTATATTTCTCTCTAGTGCTGGGATTAAAGGCATGCACCATCACTGCCCCGCCTCTACTGCTAACTAGTGTGGCTGCTAGGATTAAAGGTGTGTCGTTGCAAGTGCTGGGATCAAAGGTGTGATCTCTGTTTCTCTTTTAGATTGATTCACTCTCACACAGCCCAGGGTGGCCTTGAATCCTGGGATTAAAGGTGCGCGTCCCACTCCCTGGCCTCTAGTGGCTTAGCTCCACACGCCGATCTTCAGGCAAGCTTTATTAAAACACAAATAATATACCAGTATACAGGTGAGCCTTGTCCTATAAGCCCATTTATAGACAAGTAAACCGAGTCTCTAGAAAGAGCAAGATATGTTGTTCACCTGTGTGAGAAAGGCCAGGGCAGAGCAGAACCTTCACCCAGCCCAGCCCCTCTGTCACCCCATCCAGCCAGCTCTTTGGAACTCCCCAAAGTAATCCTGTTGTGGAGGAAGCTGGCAGAGTCAAGTTGCTCCAAAGTACATCACTGAATGGCCACAGGAGACAGAGGCACGTCTCCAAGGCAGGGGTGGTGCAGACCCACTGAACTATGAACCTTAGAGTCAGATTGTACTGTTAACCTGACAGATAGTAAGCCGCCTCCTCTCACCCAGTGGAACAGAATGGGGCTACCATCTCACAGCTGTGTCTGTAGCTCTCCTGGCCCTGTAAATTCAAGACCTGTGTGGGAGGGGAAAGTACGGGTCCAGGAAGTTGATTTCAGTGGCTGAGATCTACACCTGGAGAACACCTAGTAGGGAGGCTGCTGGACAGAAGCAGGGAGGCTGGCCCAGTGGGGGTCCCAGAAGCAGCACAGCCCCCACCCCCATGAAGGTTTGATTTCCTCCTCTGTGCAATAGGTCCAACGCTAACAAGCCTTAGCCCATAGAGCCCCTGCTGCAGTCACCTAGCCCCTCCCTGGGGCTCTGCACCCAAGAGACTCAGGAGTTGCTGACTTTACCTTAGCGGGACACAGGAGTGCCTGTCTGTCCAGTTCCCACTCAGAAGGAAGCTGTCCCCATCCCACTACGAGAAGGCCGTTCCATATTAGAGGTACAGAGAATGGTCCAGCTTTGCCGAGGATGGTAAAGCCCCTCTCAAATCGCTTTCTGGGGCTGGCGATTTGAGTCTATGGGACTGGTTCACAGGAGAATTCCTTCCTCACCTGCAGCACAGACACACCCTTTCCTCTGAGGGTTGCTGAGGTTCTGACCCAGCCCCACGTCACCAGCACAGGTCAGTGGTGACCACACAGTTCCTCCCACTATCACAGCACCCGGGTATCTCTTCCGAGGAAGGGCGGCAGAGAACAATGTTCGGGTGACCGGGGCCTTCTGAGAGGTGAGAGAAGCAGGACCAAGCTGGGGACAGTGGCCCTGAGAGCAACTAAACATGGCATGCATATGTGCACACAGGCATAGCATTTGTGCATGGACACCCGTACAGGAATGAGCACACATAAGTGTGCAAATGAGCACGCCAGTGTGCTCCCTGGGCCTGCGAGAACAGAAACGTGGGCTATACATGCATGTGTACTTGCATGCGTGTCTCTACGTGTGTGGCTTGTGTGACATGGTGTGCATGTGCGAGTGTATTATGTAGAAGCATTTCATACATTACATAGTGGTGAGTGCCCACTTAAGAAAATATGATCAAGGGGCCAGTGGGATGGCTCACTAGGTAGGGCCCTTGCTGCCAAGCTGGATGATT
Source organism: Chionomys nivalis (assembly GCF_950005125.1). Lineage (NCBI taxonomy): Eukaryota > Metazoa > Chordata > Mammalia > Rodentia > Cricetidae > Chionomys > Chionomys nivalis. The sequence continues at coordinate 1,406,874 of NC_080096.1, read as the reverse complement.
TGAGTTTGATCCCTGGAAGCTACGTATTGGAAGAGAAAAACTTACTTCTCCAAGTTGTCCTCTGAACACACACAGAGTAAATGTAAGATGAAAATGTCAATAAGAAAAGCTAACCAGGGGCTGGAGAGATGGCTCAGTGGTTAAGAGCACTGACTGCTCTTCCAGAGGTCCTGAGTTCAATTCCCAGCAACCACATGGTGGCTCACAACCATCTGTAAGGAGATCTGGTGCCCTCTTCTGGAATGCGGGTGAACATGGAGGCAGAATGTTGTATACATAATAAATAAATCTTAAAAAAAAAAAAAAAAGAAAAGCTAACCAAATTTATGCTCCAAACCATGCTGACATTTGAGGGTTCTATGCATGCCTCCTCCTGCCGTGTCCAGTCAGCCTCCTGGTCTGTAACTCTGGTCACTGTAACTCCATGTCATACTCGATCTATAGCCCCCAAGCCACCTCCCACATGTGAGGATCTTCTACCCACACGCAGGGCCAAACTTGCCCTCTGCTCAGCCATACACTGTCTCTACTGATTAAGGGGAAAGGTGTGGCGGGAAGGGGGAAAGAACCATGCATGCCATCTTGGATACAGTTCCTCAGTCTAATTTGTGGGAGAGGGGAAGATTCAGATCACTGGCCCGGGAGAGATGGGAGGCTTTCCTCCTAGCCCCACAGGGGACAAAAGCATTGATTATGTATCTTCCTGGAAGCCTTTGCAGCATGGCTACCCTGTCCCTGAATGAGTCATCTGGTCACCTGCCATCTAGAGCATGGGCTTCAAACGATGGGCATGTTACTTTCCTCACACGTGGGGTGCATACCCAAAGGTCAGACTAGGAAGCTCCAGCATCCGTCTACCCCCAAAATGTACCCATCCCTTTCTAGAGACGCGCAGCACACAGCGCCTGTCTGCGATCTATCTATGCGCTACCATACAGTTTGTGAGCTTCGGGCAAGGGGCTGGAGGTTGAAACACACAAAGACACACAGAGAGACAGAGACACGGACCTCTAGTCACTGCTAAGAAACCCTTTACTCCATATCACCACGGAGGCTTATATACCCAACAGTCAGGTGGGCCAACAGGTGAAAAACCTTATCCTCTGATCCTCAAGGCCAAGGCAACACGTGCTCTGCTCATAAAGCAGAGCTGGTAAACAACTTTGACACAGTCTTTAGTAACTCAAATCAGAAGGAAAGTAAAGATCTCTAGCAGGGAAGAGCAGCTGGAGGCCAGGACTCCAAATGGTCCCAACAGAGACAGTCCCCTCAACCACAGCTCACAGGATCACCTGGCCCTCAGCTCTGCACAGTCCTTCTCTCCTGAAGCCACGCCCACCTCCCTTCTTGGCTCAGGAAGAAAAGTAGGCAATTGTTGAGGGTTAGCTAGATGTGGTGGCACAAATCTGTAATCTCAACACTCAGGAGGATGAGGCAGGAGAATCTCCTATTCGAGAGGCAGAGGCAGGCAGATCTCTGTGAGTTTGAGGCCAGCCTGGTCTACAAGAGCTAGTTCCAGGACAGGCTCCAAAGCAACACAGAGAAACCCTGTCTCAAAAAAAAAAAAAAATTCCCAGCCTGGATTCCGTCCTGCTCTCTGCAATGGCAGTCAGTCCACAAGAGAGTGACTGGTGGGTGGGCACCTCCAAGTCTACACTGGGAAAGGACAGCAAACTGCATAGGGAGCGCCTAGCAGCTCTGAGGACACATAGGGCGAGCTGAGCCGTGGTCACGTGCCTTGGCGAGCCTCTTGACCTCTGTTCGTGTGAACTCTTTCTCACTGCTGGTCTAGGTCCATGCCCCGCATTTTGCAGGTAAGCTCTTATTCACACGTTGGCCACATGCAACCCAGCTGCAGATCCTGCCTGGAGCATGAAGGAGAGCCCACCCTTCCTGGCCCCCAAGTGCTCCTTTGTCTCCCAGGGCCGGCTCCCTCCTTGCAGCAGAAGGCTGGATGGAAGGAACACAGGGCTCAGCATACGACAACCCTGCTGGGGTCACAACTTGAAGGGACTCTGTGCCCGCAATCCCAAATAAGATCACTTCCTTGCCCCCAGTTCCCAGGCAAGTGGCTTTTTCTACTCCCAGGCTCCATGAGGGCTTCTGAGATCAGTGGGAACAAGAGGCTGCCCCTTCCCTTTCCCAGGATTCCCTCATCTCCTCCCCTGCAGATGCCTTGGGAACCAGGGCAGGAGGATGGGGATGCTGGCACTCCTGACACCCAACATTCCCCGGCAGTATAGCCGCCACATAATCACGACCATCGCTTCTCTAGACAGCTTCCCAGTTGTGTCAAATACACAGAACATAAAAATCCTCCCACTCCCAAGTGCTGTTCACACGTGTTAAATACACTCGTGATGTTGTGCAGCTGCTACCAGCACTTATGTTCCTCTTCCCAAGCTAGAACTGTCCCCGTTAAACACTGCCACCCCATCTTCCTCCCACCCTAGCTCTACTTTCTGACCATGATTTCACAAGTCTGGGTTCCTCCTGTAATTGGAGTCGTGTAGAACCTGTCCTTTTCCAACATCCTCAACGTTCGCCCGTGTTGTGTACAGATGAGCGGTCTCCCACTCTGCAGACATCTTGCCTGTTCTTTATCTGCTCGCAGGTCTGTGAATACTTGGGTGGCCTTGGCTCCTTGGCCACTGTGTCAGTCACAGCAGTGGGCACCAGTCTGAGAGCGTTTGCCTCTGCTTTTAACTTTTCCAGCATAGACACAGAAGCAGAATTTCTGAACTACAAAATAATTCCATTAAATTTTGCTGGCCCTCCAAACTGTTTTATCAGAGTGCTGTACCCCATCCAAAACTGAGCCCTCTTTCAGAGACTGGGGGCAGAGTATCGCCCTGCAGCCTCCCCAAGGCCCTTCCTCATCCAGGGAGTTTCTCAGCTTATGAAAAAGGGATTGGGTTTGTGACTTTAAACATAACCATGACAACTCAGTTTGCAGCCCCCCCCCATCTACAAAATCGTGTGATTACTCAATGGAAGGGCCTCGCCAACTCCAGACGGTATTCCATTTCATCTCCTGCCCTTTCCCCCAGACTACTGAACTCTCATGTGGGGAACTCGGGAAGGTGTATGAAGGGCGACTTGGGGAAGGGCACCCCATCCCACAGGGCACCCCCATCCCACAGGGCACCCCCATCCCGCAGGGCACCCCTGCTGCTGCTGCGGAGGCAGCGGATCCTTCCACCCCCTCCCCCAGCTCACAGTGCTTCTGCAAGGCAAAGCCCGCCAGCCAGAGGCAGCCTTCACCCCTCCCCCTATGCGAGCTACTCAAGTCGGATGGTGTGAGCCAGGAGCCCAGCGAGTTTCCCACACTTTGGCCCCATTCACAGTGTTAAACGGCCCACAAAGGCCAGGCGTGTGCCTCAGAGGCCGCCCGGGCTGCCATCTGGCCCGCACTCAGGGAGGCAACCGGCCTTTCATCCGGCTGTGGTTTAACACCATTCATTTCATATTTCCCACAACTGAAAATTGGATCAAAGCTGCTCGGGTTGGGGAGGGGGGGTGGTGGCGAGGAGGAGCGGGGAGGGGGTTGCCCTCCCCATGGCCCACCCACCACCCTCACTCCTAGTCGACCACTCTCCTAACCCACCACGGGTGGGCGGGTGGTTGGGGTGGGATGGAGGTTGGACCACATCTCCTGGCACGCGTCTCATTTGGGTGAGGAGCTGGCTCAGGGGAGGGTATGGGGAGTACAGAGCACCAGCCTTAGCCAACTGCCCCCACCAAAGCCTGGGGGAGAAAAGTCTGGGCGTGAATGACCCCAAGATCCGAGTACAGTCTTGGGTCCTTGCTGCCAGCATCCAGGTGCAAATGGTGAAGGCTCACAGGGGCTCAGACCCTGCTCCCAGGTGGTGGGTTCCAGGCTCTCCCCGGTCTGTTTGCATTCCCTCAACCCTCTGCTGATCACCTGGTCGCTCCTGGGCCCTGGGTTAACAGGACATATGGAACATGCACACAGGTGTCCAGATCATCCTGTTCTTTCTCTCCACCCCCAGGGAGCCCAGATCCATAGCATGGCTAAATTTGACTACCATATGGCATGAACCTCTTTCGGGCTGCAAACAACGCTCCCCCCCCCCAGCACCATCGGGACTCCCTCTCCTTTGTGGTTTGTGGGGGCTGCTTGCCACAGGTCCTCAGGACTGCAGGACCAGAGGCCTAGGCATGCAGGTCTGAGCCTCCCCTTTCCTCTACATCAAATAAACACCCCAGAGAGAAGCCTCCAGCTCGGGGTGAGGGGTGTGGGAGGTAACTATACGTACCTGTGCACCTATATCTTGCTGTGGCCAGGCCATTCTGAGCTGTCTCAAAGCCAAGCCATCCCCACTGTCCCTAGGCCTGGCAAACACAGTAGTCGGTCATTGCCATGGCAGGAAGATATTTCCTGAGTGGACCTTAGTGAAGGCCCTTTGACTCCTGGGCTCAGATATGACTGACATCCATCTAGAGAAGCTGGTTTCAGCCCTGGCTGCAGTGTTCTGATGCCAGCCTCCTACTTGCACCTGAATAGGTCTTAGGCTGCCTCAGGAGGAAGAAATGGCCTCATCCCCTCCCTTGGTCCCTGGAGACTATCAGAGAAATAGTACAGGTTCCAGGTGGCACTCCCTAAGAGTCTAGGGTGGGACTAGTCAGGTCACCTGGCCAGACACCACTAAGTTCATTCAAAGGGGACCAACTATGCTGGCACAACATCCATGTAGGGTCTTATTCTCGGTTCTGTTACTTAGAACCCACCCCCACAAAATGCTGAGTAAAACAGGAATACACACACACACACACACACACACACGAGGGGGACCGTGAGAGGAGTTAGGGGCAGCCAAGGAGCCACGCAGGAGTTGGGATTGCAAGCAAGTGAAGGAGGCATGGTCCTCCTACTCAGAGAACTACGCATAGTGGTACTCAGGTCCACACAGGGTGGAGAGAAGGCTCTGATGGCACCGGCTGGCCCAAGAGCTGTGCAGACACCCTGTGAGTGCGGAGGCTTCTGCAGGTTTCCTGAGTGTGGGGCTTCATTCTATCCGAAGCAAATTCAGGTGGTATGCCTGGCAGGTTGCACACTTTAACACCTAGCCAGTTCTAGCTCTGCAGAAGTCACTCTCCCAAGTGACAGTTTGGGGACTGGCAATAAAAACTACTAACGCTGATCCTAAGAGCCTGAGTCCCTCTCTCATCCGCTACCTGTGGACAGTGTGACAGGCAGCACCTGTTTGGGAGAGTGTGGCCCACTTCAACACACTCTCCCTGTGGGCAACAGGTTCCAAATGGGGAGGGAGCCCACCCGTGCCCACCCTCTGGAAGCGGCTGTCTGTTAATTGTAAGACTCCTTTTTCTGCGCTTGTGGCCTCTGCCAGCCAGCGGTGGGGAGCCGCTGGGGAGTGGAAGGGAAGAAGGGAGAGAATGGGGGAGGGGGCGCTCCTTCCTGCACTCCCCACCTCCCTGCGGCCTGGGAAAAGGCAGCATATTGAGGCGCGGGGCTCTCAGCGTCAGGCCCCGGGATGCTAATGAGGGCGAGCGCGTTCCCACAGCCCGGACATTGTGCCGCGCGGCCCACCTGCTCCTCGGGGAGCGACCATTGTGCCCGCGCCAATTCACAGGCAATTTAGCGTGCGCTAATGGGCCGGCGCCTTTGTGCGGCCGGCGCCGCCATTGGCCGCTGAGTGTGGGAACGGCCGCGGCGCCCGGGCCCCAGGCGCCGAGCCGCCGCCCGCGCCTATATAGGGCTGGCGCGCGAGGGTCGGGACCGCGCCAGCCCGGGACGCTTGGCTTTGCTCGTTCCGCTCCTCTCCTCTCCGCTCGCCAATCTCTTCCTGAGCGCCAGGCATGGCCCCAAGTACCGTGGCGGTAGAGATGCTCAGTCCCAAGGAGAAAAACAGAGTAAGTGCCACTCTCTCGGCGCGCAGCGTCTGGTTCCCCCGGGGCCTCGGGTCTCAGCCGCTCACCTGACGCCTCTCCTCCCGCAGCTGCGGAAGCCGGTGGTGGAGAAGATGCGTCGGGACCGCATCAACAGCAGCATAGAGCAGCTGAAGCTGCTGCTGGAGCAGGAGTTCGCGCGGCACCAGCCCAACTCCAAGTTGGAGAAGGCCGACATCCTGGAGATGGCTGTCAGCTACCTGAAGCACAGCAAAGGTGAGCCACGCATCTGCGCCCACCTCCCGCTCCCCGCCGGTGTCGCTTCCACCGCGCGCGCCCCACTCATGCCGCCCCGTCTTCCTGCAGCCTTCGCTGCGGCTGCCGGCCCCAAGAGCCTGCACCAGGACTACAGCGAGGGCTACTCGTGGTGTCTGCAAGAGGCCGTGCAGTTCCTGACCCTGCATGCCGCCAGCGACACGCAGATGAAGCTGCTGTACCACTTCCAGCGGCCCCCTGCGCCCACCGCACCTATCAAGGAGCCCCCGGCGCCAGGCAATGCGCCGCACCCCTCACACTCCCCGGCTAAGGCCTCTGCCGCCGTCACCACCTCTCGACAACCCGCCTGTGGCCTCTGGCGGCCCTGGTGACCCTGCGGCCAACGGATGCCTGGAGCGAACCAGAGGACAGACGAGCCAGTTCCTCTCGTTCATCTCCATGTAGGGAAGGCCTTCCCCAGTGGCAGTTCAGCCCCCAGGTTGACCGCAACCTTCTTCCAAAGGCTCCCTCCCCCAGGCTGGCTGGCCAGCAGGAGGGTCATTCTTAGAGAATGTATGTGCAGAGTTTTCATTTGGGGATAATCAGGGTCCACCCTCTGCCGTGTGTCCGACCCCATGGGGTTGTTTTGTGTTTGCATTTCAGCAAGTGACTTCTGGGAAGTTCCCGATCACCGGGGGTTCTATGATATTTGTAGAGTCAGGGGTTGATTTACCGCTGCCCCAGCCTGTAGAGGACTTTCTTTAGGGCCCCTTGCTGCTGGGCAAGCACCCTGCAGGTGGGCTGTGCCCTGGGCACACTTGCCTTTTGTGAAGGCGGAACTGCAGGCTTTTCCTCATAGGAAAGCATTCAGCCTGCGTGGGCGTAGGGCCCGTGGGACCTCACTTGAAGGTCCATGTGGCCTTGGCTGTCTGATGCGCGCTCATAGTGGGCTTTCTGGGAGGGTGGGGTCTCCACGATGATCCTTAAAGGATTCCTCTGTGTGGGTGGGTGCATGTGGGCACGATTTTGTACTTAGAATTTGAACTCTTGGTCACGTGGGAGACCACGGACTGCTCTGAAGGCTTCTAATAAAACATCAAGCCCGCTATATCTGTGCCTCTTGTCTGTCCTTGGCAGCCATAGGGGGGACCTGCCCCAAACAGGGGTCAGGAGGGGGGTTGCTGGTGGTCGTCTAACAGAGAAAGGGAAGGCAAGAGGCAGGAGGAGAAAGAGAGAGGGGCAGGCAGAGTTGTTGGTGCTCTCGCTGAAAACAAGACCTTGGTGGGCTGCCACCCACTTTTACTAGGGGAGTGTGGGGGAAAAGGCAGCCTAGTAACCATAGGTCCTTTGCTCTGTCCACTGAAATGGAAACTGAGGGCCGCAGTGGATCCCTTGATGTAGCAAAAAGAGGCTTGGCTACGTCAAACCCGAGACAGTGTCTGTCCCTTAGTGCAGCTGTTTAACTAATTCACAAATTTCCTCCCACGAGATGACTTGACTAGGGTCAGGGCTGGCCCATTCCGTTCAGGCCATGAACCTGGTAGGAATGGTTCATTGCCTCAGACAGGGTACTTTGAGGCAGGCTACAGGACGATGGCCAAATTCACAGCTTCCAGGTGCCCCAAAGTAAAAATCTGTGGCGCAGGAAGTGGGAAGGAGCTGGATGTGTTCACATGTCTTCTGAATGACAAGTCACAGATGTGGGCCCTGCCCTGCCCATCTTTCTCACTCAGCAATCACCCCTTCCTGTCTACTCTGCCAGTGGCCCCCTGAAGTCCCTGCTGAGCCCCTAGATGCAGTGAGAAATCTCCATCTCCACCCATGTTGCTTACCACAAGATCAGCAGCATAACTACGACCAGGGAGGAGACCACTCCCTTGTCGGGTGTCCTTCTAAACGCAGGGTAGGCATACCCCACTGACAGGGACTGAGTTGCTGGGCCATCTTGCTCTTGGAAGGAGCCCTGCCACCCTGCAGGGGGCTCTCCATTCAGAGTGTGCCCATGCTGTTGGCAGGCACATGCAGAACATGGCTGCCTCCTCCCTGAATCAGTCCAGATAAGTGGCAGCTGCGCTGTGCATCAACTCAACCCTGTGTTCCAGGAGCCTGCACGGGAGCCTGCAGACAGAACCTGAGAGCAAGATACTAAGTTATGTGGTGGGCCTCTTGGAGGACACAATGCTGACAAGGGACTTAAGTCAGCAGGAACTACAGATCACCTCCACTCTGGAACCCTGCCCCTTCTTCCAGGGATCTTTCCCTCCTTTTGCCTATACTTTCTGCAGATTGCCTTTAAAAGTGTCCACTTTCCCCATGGTTGGGCACTCCTGAGTGTAGGGTCCTTAAAACTACTCCAGTTTACGTGGGAGTTTGAAGGTCCCACGTCTGTGGGAAATCAGTCAACCTCACAGCAGGAGGGCGCCGGACTCAGGTGGTCTGGTAGCAGGATAGGCGGGCTCTGCACAAGTTAGCACCCAGACAGCTCAGTGACGGAACAATATTCCAGAAGCTTTGTATTAGTAGTCTGGAGAATAACAGCACTCCCTTCCGCAATCCTGGCCTCTGGGACACTTGTCTGGGACCGTCGAGAGGCACGGTCTCCAGTACAGCGGAGGGGGCGGGACCATATTAGCATAATTTATGCGCGCGATCGTTTAGCAGTCAATTATATGCGCATATATCTCCATGGCTGATGAGGCTGGCCAGGCACTTTCAAAATGGCGGAGCGTGGAGCAAGTGGCGGCGGGAGCGGCGGGGACAGTCTGGACAAGAGCATCACACTGCCCCCCGACGAGATCTTCCGCAACCTGGAGAACGCCAAGCGCTTCGCCATTGATATAGGTAGCCATGGTCCGGGTACTCGAGCGGGCGGCCAGAACAGGGGGCTTAGGCGGCCAGCGGGGGCGGCGGGAAGGACGAAGGGCGGAGGCGCGGGCCATGCGCACAGCCTCTCGGGTCGCCGCACAGCCTCTTGGGTCTTGTAGTGTGTGCAGCGCTAAGGTGCGGGATCGAGCCGGCTGCGGGACTTCAGCTCCCGGTAGACGCTGCGCGGTTGGAGCGGGGCATGTCGGGCTTCGTAGTCCGCGCGGCGCCGGCCGATTGTGAGGGCTCCGTGGAGGGACGGGCGGGGCGGGTAGCCTCGGAGGTCCTAGTCGACTCAGATCCCCCTGAGGTTTGGCTGCGAGTAGCACAGTCCGCCGAACCTCCCACTTCCCAGACAGCGATAGAGACGTGAGGTCCGGACACTCGTGCACTGGGTGTAAAGCTCCCAGCGTGTTCCGTGGATTTGGGCGCCTGCACTACCTCCTACGTGCGCCTTCTCCTGAGTGCCTGGTGGTTGACCTTACTGCCGATCAGCTACCGGCCGGCCTTAGACCCTTTTCCTTGTTGGGCTACCTCATAGCTCCCAACAAGGAGATTCTGTCATCCTTGTGTGCAGATGTGGAGACCAAGCTCGGGGATCGGTCGATTCGTAGATAGCAGAGCCAGGATGGGTGCCGGCCAATCCCCAACCGCTCTGCTATGCATCCTGTTACTGGGGAGTTTTGCCCGTGTGCCTCTTGATGCCAGCGTGGTCAATGAGGCCCACACAGCAGGGCAGCATCTGCTGACTTGGACTTAACTCCGTGAATGAATGGGTGTGCTGCTGGCTTCTAGCCTCCTTGAAAAGTCTGGATCGTTAAACGACTTGATGATTCTCGTTACTTCTGGAATATTGAATGTGTTCTCTACCCTCATGCTTTTGGGTTGGCTCTCTGAGGTGCCCTTTCTTAGAATGGGGAGTGGCTGTGAAAGCAAAGATGGCCTGGTCTGAGCTCCTACTGTTATCAAGGGCTCAGGAGGGTTGGTGATGGGGAAGGGAAGTAGGCAGTAGAAAAGATTCCAGTAACCCCTGAGATAACTTGGTGATTGACTGACTGGGTATTGGGCCGAAAGTGGTGATCTTACAGGCCTAGCAGAGGGGACTGTCCGCAGCCAGACCTCTCCAAAAGTCCCAAGGCAGCTGTCCCCAGGCTATTGAAACCTTTTCTCAGGGCTGGGTTTTGTGCTTTGTCCTGTGGTCTTACACTTGTTTGTTGGGAAGAAAAATTTAGTAAATATGTCTGAAAAGCAGTTGAAGTTGATTGCAAACATCATCTGTCAGTTGAGAAAATAGGGTTCACCTTGGATAATGTATGTGGCTCCCCGAGACCATCCAACCAGAAGCCACAAAGCATGCGCTGTAGTGAAGGGCTGCCTCAGGTCAGACACAGACTCCCTTGGCAGAAGGACACTGCAGGGGTATGTTCAGTGTTGGGTTTTGTCTCCTCTCTCTGAAAGCTTCCGCAGCCTGGGTCTTGGATCAGAGCTTAGAAGGACATGCTTACTGTTCCTGAGGAAAACTCCCCCCCCCCCCCCCCCCCCCCCGTAGCTGATGGGAGATCACAACTCAGGAACTCAGGATGGGGTCAACAACTCAGGCACCTACAAAACAACATGCTTGCTGGCAGTGTTGTTTAAAAATAGACTTCTCCTGCTTCCTCTTTCTATGTCTCTGGATCGAGGAAGCCTCAGCTGATCTGTGTTCTTGGCGAGCTCTTTTCCTTTCTTGGATGGGGACAGTCATGTCAACTATGTTGATTCAGTCCTGGAAACACAGGCAGTAGGGAGGGTCCCCAAGGGGCACACAGGTAGGGAGAGGCTCCAGGGAGTAAATGCTGGACTGCCTACCCTTCCTTGGTTCTGTGGTGTGCATGTGAAAGTCAGAGGACAGCTTGGTGGAATTCAGTTCTCTCCATCCACCTCGTGGGTCCTGGGATCAAATTCAGGTCATCACTTGACAGCAAGCACCTTTATCTAATTGTCTCACCGGTCTCGCTATAATTTCTGATGAGTTGCTTAAAGTACTTTTCCATCAGTTTGCACAGTCTTGTCTTTCAGAAACAGTGCATCCTCAGAGGTGAATGGGACAGGTGTAGAGAAGCCGACAAGCCCGAGGACAGGCTGGGATTGAGGGCAAGAAAGAGGGATCGAGAGGCTTAGGACTATGGCCAGGGATGAGATTAAGCTCATGATACACTCACTAAACCAAACTAGCAAGGCTGCATTATGGTCATTCTCGGTTGCATGGGACAGGCTGCATTATGGTCATTCTCGGTTGCATGGGACTGGCTGCATTATGGTCATTCTTTGTTGCATGGGACAGGCTGCATTATGGTCATTCTTTGTTGCATGGGACAGGCTGCATTGTTTTAGTTTCACCATGTCTATAAATTTGAGTATCTGCTCCCTGTAGTCCTTTAAGTATTTTCTCATGAAAACAAACACTTGGAAATAACTCAGCCATTTCACTCTGCTGCTGAGGAACCTTTGCCTTGTTTCTGTCAGCCTGTGAGAGGCGCAGCTGCAGTGGGGTGCTGAGGTTCCCGTTTTCCCCACATGTCTGTGTCCTTTGAAGGCCTGTGAATCTGCAGCTACAAACTGGAAAGTGCCTTTTCTGCCTGCAGGGGCTTGTCCTTGGCATTGCCTTCCCTGGACCTTTGGGCAGCTTTCCCTGGAGTGTGTGGCTCAATTGGAGAGCACAGGGGGCTGGCTGTGGGCAGTGTTCCATGGGTGACAGGCCCTGTGAAGGTGCCAGGAGCCTGCCTGGCTCCAGGTGTGCTGATAGATGCATGCCTTGAATCCCATCACTTGGGAGGTAGAGGCACGTGGATTTCTAGCGATTTGCGACCAGCTCAGGCTACATAGTGAGTTCCAAGCCAGCCAAGGCTACATAGTGAGACCCTGTCTCAAAAAACAATAGGACTGGCCAGGAGGTGGTGGTGCACTCCCTTAATTCCAGCACTCAGGAGGCAGAAGAAGGAGAATATCTGTGAGTTAGAGACCATTCTGGTCTATGACTTGAGTTCCAGGGCAGTCAGGGCTACATAGAGAAACCCTGTCTCAAAAAAACAAAAAACAACAACAACAACAACAACAAAAACTCACAATAGAACTGAAGAAAAGGATAAACACTAAAGAAGACTGACTGTTCTTCAGAGAACCCAGATTGAATTCCCAGCACCTATTTGGTGACTAACAGTCATCTGTAACTTCACTTACAAGGGGATATGATGCCATCCGCCGGCCTCCACAGACACTGCATGGACATGGTGTTTAGGCATTTATGTAGGCAAGATATCCATACACAGAATAAAAATAAACCCTCAGATTAAAAAAATTATATAAAAATAAAATTTTTAATGCCGCACATCGCACCCCCGTGTCTGCGCTCTGTGCCCTGGCACCCAATTCCCGAGCTTCAGGCAAGGGGACTGGAGGTGAAAATACACAGACACACACACAGAGACAGCGACACGGGTCATCCTTGAATTCCCCAAGAATGCTCCCTTTATTGTGTTCAGGGGCAGATTACATAGAGATAGCCACGCCCCAGCCAAACCCACCAGAAACCACTCTCCTGCCATCAGAAACTCCTGAAGGTCTCGTGCTCAGAGCAGCTGTAGGCACTCAGATCAGGGGATTACAAGAAATTCAGGATCTGGGGTCTCACTGCTCCCAACACTTTAAAAGCAACAAGCCAGAGGCGGGTCCTGTGAGGCCTTCACTTCCTTTGGCTACTTCTAAGGCTCCATCAGCTCGGTCCTGAACGCAGGGTGGGGCAGCACTCTCTGACCCTCAGTCCCTGTGTAGGTAAACCCTACCTGTTGACTCTGTGTCTCAAAGACGCTGTGTGTTGCCTGCCCTGATTTGCTAAGAGGAGAGGACACATGTGGTTTGGTCAGTTTTGGGGTCTGCACTGCTTTCAGTGTTGGAGCTCGGACCTGGACCCCACATGAGAAGGTGAGTGCTACCACGAGCTCCAGCCCAGCCCTCTTTATCTTGTGTGTTGGGAATGTCACATGTCTACACACGTAGTTTTACATACCTATATAAAATCTGTGAATCACAAAGAAAAGGAGTACATATTTGTCTTTCTGAGGCTGCCTTAATTCACTTAATATGACTTCCCTGCAAATGGCATGACTTCTTTCTTCTGATGGCTGGGAAAGAATTCCACATACAAGTATACCACATTTTCATCCAGTCTTCTGTTCCTCAGCCCACATTTTTGTTTTATTGTGAGGCGGTCTCGCTAAGCTGCCTGGGCTGACCTGACGCTTGTGCCTGCTTTTGCCTCCAGTCAGCTGGGGTTGCAGGTCTGCCCTGCCAGGCCGTGTAACTGAGGTCTGCGAGGGAGGGTGGGAGTTAGGGGACACTCAGGCTGCTTCTCGGGCACCATCTGCCTTTTGTCCCTCATTGGCCTGGAGCTTTACCAAGCAGGCAGACGAGTTGGCCAGTGAACCCCGGGAATTTGTCTTTTTCTCCCATTTTGTCATCACTGGGATTACAAGCATTTATTACCACTCCATTGGGTTCTGGGGCTCTGAACTCAGCCCCTCACAGTTGCAAGGCTAATGCTCTATCAACTGGAGTTCTCTCTAGCCCCTGGAAACAAAATTTTCTTAAAAACTGGCAACAGAAGCCGGGCAGTGGTGGCGCACTCCTTTAATCCCAGCACTCGAGAGGCAGAGGCAGGCGGATCTCTGAGTTCGAGGCCAGCCTGGTCTAGAAGAGCTAGTTCGAGGACAGGAACCAAAAAGCTACAGAGAAACCCTGTCTTGAAAAATCAAAAAAAAAAAAAAAAAAAAAAACAACCAAACTGGCAACAGCTAAGTGTACTCGGAGGCAGCAGGTTGGCTCCATTTCTGCTTTGTGAGTGTGGGGGAGGGAAACCATGAACAGATTACTTAAGAATCTGGGGGTGGGGGTAGAAGAGATGCTACGTCATGGTGGCTTATATCCTTTTTCTCTCCTGTGCCCACAGGGATTCTGAGTTCACACAACACTCAGTACCTTGTCCACACAGACTTGGGTGCTCAAGGAAGAGGCTGTTTGCTGACGCATCAGCGTGCCCTCTAAGAGCCTATAGGAAGTGGATCTCAAGGGCTCCTTTGATCCATTCTGAATTTTGCTTGGTTTGTGCCTTCCCCTTGTAGGTGGATCACTGACCAAGTTGGCATACTATTCTACTGTACAGCACAAGGTGGCCAAAGTGAGGTCTTTTGACCACCCAGGAAAGGTAAGCCTCGCGAGGGGGGTATGCATGTGCACCAGGGGAGCTAGATAGGCTGGCTGCTTCCCTCTGGCCTTGGTCCCCTGCTGTGTACACATATTAACACCGTGGTCCTAGAGTTGATTATTCTTCCTGACTCCTTGAATGTTGTCTCTCCTACCCTCCCTGGGAATGCCTTTCCTTCCCCTGCTCCTGTGGCCTTCTCTGAGGGTCTTGGGTATCTAGACCTCCTTCCTTCATCTGCTTTCTCTGCCTTGGCCCAAGCTAACATCAAGTATTTTGTGTCTCACAGTTGAGTGAATTCCTACTGTGCTGGGGCAGGGTGCCCAGGACTGTGTGGATTCTTGAGTCTTAAAGACTTAACTCTTTCCAGGATGTAGAACAAGAACATGAGCCACCCTATGAGATCTCAGTTCAGGAGGAGATCACAGCTCGTCTGCATTTCATCAAATTTGAGAATACCTACATGGAAGCCTGTCTGGACTTCATCAGAGACCACCTAGTCAACACTGAGACCAAGGTCATCCAGGCCACAGGGGGTGGAGCCTATAAGTTCAAGGACCTCATTGAGGAGAAGCTGCGCCTGAAGTAGGTGGTAACCTTACCTGTGGTACTTGTGGTGTGCTGGGAAGCCCTGGACTCCCGTGCAGACCGTGGTGCTGTGTGTGTGTGTGTGTGCTGTCTTGGTGCCGTTGCTAGCTGCAAACCTGTCAAGAGCGGAAGCTGAAACTTGGCCGTGCTGGGGACCTTGTGGGTACAGTCTGGCTGCCCTGCACCGTCTCCTGGCAAGTGCACCAGGGCTGATTCTTATGACTGTGCTCCCTCCTTCACAGGGTGGACAAGGAAGATGTCATGACCTGCTTGATTAAGGGGTGCAACTTTGTGCTGAAGAACATCCCACACGAGGCCTTTATGTACCAGAAAGATTCAGACCCAGAGTTCCGATTTCAAACAAATCACCCCAACATCTTCCCCTACCTCCTCGTCAACATTGGCTCTGGAGTCTCCATTGTGAAAGTAAGAGTCCACAGAACGATAGGTGAATGGCCTAGCCCCTGTTAGCTGTGGACAATGCTGTGGGTCACTCCCTTCACTGAACATAGAAACAAGTCTGAGCCACTGTTGGCATGACATCAGTGCTGCCCAGGGATCACTCAGAAGAGGATGACAGAAACTCCTGGGGAGGCTGTGTGGCCTGTACCTCAATGCCTAATGTGTTTGCCCTCCTTCCCCAGGTGGAGACCGAGGACCGGTTTGAGTGGATTGGTGGAAGCTCCATTGGAGGAGGCACCTTCTGGGGGCTGGGGGCTCTGCTCACCAAAACAAAGGTTATCCTCTTTAGAACCTCTGCTCTGTGGCCCTTAGACAGTCCCTGCTACATGTTTGCAGAAGCTGTTCCCAAGCCTTTATCCTGGCTTGAGCGCCAGGTCTTAGAGCCCTGAGACCGAGCTATTTATACTCTGAAGGACAGTGGCTCTGAGCTGCCGGAATTCTGCCAGCTCAGTGGTCAGGAGTCCAGCTTGCCGGCCCCTGCCCTTACCCCATGTGCTGAGAGAGGGCCATTCACATCCGACCTGGCTGGCTTCTCTTTGGTGTCCAGGGTGGTGAGGGTCCCCCAGCTACTAGGCCCCTCACCACCCTGCCCTGCTCTGCCTCCACAGAAGTTTGATGAGCTGCTGCAGCTGGCCTCCAGAGGCCGGCATGCCAATGTTGACATGCTGGTACAGGACATCTATGGTGGGGCCCATCAGACCCTGGGGCTGAGCGGCAATCTCATCGCAAGCAGTTTTGGAAAGTCAGCCACTGCCGACAGAGGTACCTGCCAGGATCTGCCCCTCATGGTGACAAAGGCATGGCCAGCTTCAGTGCCCAGGGCATCACTCCACTAGTGTGAAGAGACAAATCTCAGATTCCCCCTGAGACTGTCCTTGCTGGGCCTCTAGGGCTCACGCCCTCCACATCCTGCTCTGGCTCATTAGAATGTTGCCAGATAACTTCCTCAGCCTCTGTTTCCAGGGACGTGCAAGCTAGGAAAAGCAGTTAGGATATTTTTTTTTCCTCTTGAAAAGAACGCCTCATTCGTCCAAAACTGAGTCTCGCCTCACATCCCAGAGCTCTGTGCCCCTCACCCTCTAGCTGTCTGTTGCCAGGGGAACTCACATCACACCCTGGATTCTGTTTTCATTTCCCTCTCAGAGTTCTCCAAAGAAGACATGGCCAAGAGCCTGCTGCACATGATCAGCAATGACATTGGACAGCTCGCCTGTCTCTACGCCAAGCTTCACGGCTTGGACAGGGTCTACTTTGGGGGCTTCTTCATCCGGGGCCACCCTGTGACCATGCGCACCATCACCTACAGCATTAACTTCTTCTCCAAGGTGACTGTAGCCAGTTTCCTGTCCTTGTGCGCTGGTGTGGGCTCAGCTCACTCCAGCTACTCCAGTATACTCTGTAAAGGTCCCCAATGGCGGCGACATGCCGACCAGAACTCATTTTGCACCCAAGGGGCACGTGTGAGGCTCTGGGATGGGGCACAGCCACAGTTCCTTGCCACCAGTCTCCTTGGGAAGATAAGTGTCCACAGGCAGACGGCCTTCCCACTGGCCAGCTTGGCGTTCTGTGCAGAGTGTAAGCCTGATAGTGAAGGCCATTCAGGGACTGTCCTTTAGTGAGGCCACACGTGGGTCTGAGGTGTCTGGGCCAGCGGAGTTAGGCAGTGGCAAACCCAAGCAGGCTTCCCCTCAGGTTCCTTAGCCACTGGGCTGCCCTGTGGCATACAGGTACCATCTGTCGGCAGGGTATTGGGCATCCTTGCAGAGGTTGGTGTAATGGGTCCAGAGTGGCTCTTACTGGACACTGACCAGTTACCTGTGGGCTTGGCTGGGGCAGGGTGAAGTCCAGGCACTCTTCCTGAGACACGAAGGCTACCTGGGAGCCATCGGGGCGTTTTTAAAAGGAGCCGAGCAAGACAGTGAGTAGAGTCACTGCACTGAGCAGTGGCAGACTGTGCAGGGAGTGGCCTGTGCCCCGGATTGGGATATCTGGGTGGGAGAGTGGGGGCAGGGGGTGGGGCATAAGGTTTGAGGAAGCCCCAGAAAAGGGGTGATCCCTTAGCATGTAATAGACCAGTGATTTTTATCCCTTTTCCTCCTCTACTTTCCCCTTTGAATCAAGGGCGAGGCTGACACGGTGACCAGCTTCTCGTTTTTCCAGATCCTAACCAGTACAGCTGGGGTGAGAACTACGCAGCCAGCTCCGGGCTGATGAGCACGTCGCCCGAGCTGTGCCCGACACAGCGGGCGAGGAGCGGCACAGTGAGTAGCAGGCCCTTCCGGAGCAGCCTGCCCAGCCGTCTCCGCTGTGGCCTCTCACCACACAGACTGGTTTCGTGTTGATAGCAAGTTAGACTTGAGGGCAGGAGGCACCAAGGTTTCCAGAGCTCTTAGGAGCCTGAGAGGCCTGGTGGCCTGTTTGGTTTGCAACAAAAGTGGAGAATAGGCCTGCCCTTGATGATAGGCCTGCCCATGGTCTGAGCTCACTGCCAGCAGCTTTACAATTCTTGCGTAGGAGACTTGTTAGCACATGCCTAGTTAGCGTCCTCTTGATAAGGGCTCCTGATAGGCGTTCTCGGGTCAGATGCCCACTCTGGTGTAGTGGCCAGATGCCGTACACATCTGGGAAAGAGCAGTTGGAATAAAAGCATCTACTAGAAGCATGGAGTGAGCCATGGACAAGGTTGCCAGCACTGTGGCGGAAATCAACTTTTCATGGTGGACACAGCCTCCCCTGGTAGTGAGCCCAGGCCTCTGCAGTGAGAGCATTCTCCATGTCCCCTGTACCGTTGTTGGTGGGCCAGGCCAGGAGGGCACTGCTACTCAGATGGAGATCTTCCAGCCTTGGTTTTTAACTCATCAAATGGCTTTGTTGAGGCCTGCCACATGGATTCCGAGATGGAAGGAGGCAGCCGCAATCAAAGCTGTCCTGTCTGTACTGAAGGTGGCTCCTGCTGCCCTCAGCAGAGCGTGGCAGGGTGAGTGGTGCTTGCCCAGCTCTGCGCCACACCTGGGGTCTGCAACAGCCCACGCTGAAGTAATGTGTCTGACGTGCAGGTGCCGAGCAGTCCTTTGAGGCTTATATTGCCAAGAGAGACCGTAACTAAGGTTTGAGATCCGCCAGGGAAGCCAGCAGAGGCCTTGGCAATGCCCAAACCTGCGGAATGGGAAACTTGTAGCGAGAGCCTGGAGTGCCGTGTCCTCTTGTGTGGACAGCATGGAGACTGGGGCACTTGGTGGTTAGCCGGTGGTTGATAGGTAATCCTGCCCCTTTTTGGTTGGTTTGGGAATTTCCCAGGCCACTTGTATGTGTTCCCAGGTTCACAAGCTTTGGTCCCTGTGGTTCCGTCCAAGCTGAGTCTTAACCTAGAGTTCATGTGCAGTCACTGCTGTTGAAATTCCCTGGCCGAACGGGTTTGAGTTCAAGGCTGTGATGTGACTGGTAGCAACTTGAGGTCAGAAAGAGGTGGCCTTGGGGCTGGACAGATGGTTCAGAGGTTAAGAGCACTGCCTGCTCTTCCAAAGGTCCTGAGTTCAATTCCCAGCAACCATATGGTGGCTCGCAACCATCTATAATGAGATCTGGTGCCCTCTTCTGGCATGTGAGCATACATGGAAGTCATGTTGTATATAATAAATAAATCTTTAAAAAAAAGAAAGAGGTGGCCTTGGAGCAGAAGTCACGCTTAGGCTGACTCTGTCTCCTGATAGTTTCTCTGGGCCTAGAGCTGCTGCTGGGCATGCTCACCTCACCTATCTGCTCGCTGACTCAGCTTCTCCAACTTAAAATAGACAGTGCCCATGGGGCAAGCGGTGGTTCCCATGGCTATGGGGTGCGTGTGGCCGCCAACGTAGCTGGTCTTACTGATTGCATCTTGGGCCAGTATGTGAGGAACGGCTCTGGAAGGCTTTGCAGACAGCAAATCAGGAGCATAGGACAGAGGCCAAGGCACGTGCCAGCACGAGTCTGCCAGAACTCATGCGAACAGAACTGAGTCACAGGGCCCTTGGGCACTGAGCAGCAGGAGCGGGGCTTGTGGAGAACCTAGAGATGCAACTCAAAACAGCATGAACTGGTGTCAGAGCAGCCGGAGGGTGGGGCAGCCTAGGAACCACACGCCGCTGTGGAACTAAGGGTGATAGCCACAGGGGCTGTTGGTACAGGAGGAGGGTGGGAGTTGATCTGCAGCTTTTAAGAGTAGACCCACTGCCGAGCAGTGAGCTGGGTCCAGGAAGTCTTGTTGGTGGCTGTAAGAGGAGGCCCAGAGATGAGGCAGGTGGGATAAAGTCGGACCTCTTCAGGATTGTGATCTTTCTGTGACATTTCCACCAACTTCTTGTTCTCCTAGTTTGACCTGCTGGAGATGGACCGGCTGGAGAGGCCCCTGGTCAACCTGCCCCTCCTTCTGGACCCATCTTCCTATGTCCCTGACACCGTGGACCTCACCGACGATGCACTGGCCCGCCAATACTGGCTTACCTGCTTTGAGGAGGCCTTGGATGGGGTGAGTCTCAAGACACAGCAAGTGGCCCATGGGCCTCTGGGCCACCTGGGCTGCTCCAGGGCTTAGCTGGCTCCATCCCTTCAAGGGCCAGCAGGGAAGAAGGCAGAAGAGGGCAGGGACATTTTCCAGAGGCCATGTGGTCTTAGTAAGGAAAATAGTTCTGTCTCAGGGAGGGTATATTGGGGTGAGGCCACAATTCAGGGAAGCCTTTTCTACAGAACACCACGTACTTTTACTGTTTATATCTTTTCAGAAAGCGAGCCATTACACAGACTCTGCTTTTGGCAGTTTTTGGAGGGAGGGTCTTACTCTGTAGCCCAGGCTGGATTGAAACTTACTATGTAGCCAGACTTACCTCAGACTCACTATCCTTCTGTCTCAGCTTTCTGAGTGATGGGATGGTAGCAGCCTATGTCACCAAACCACGCACATGGTCTGATTTTGACATGAATAGGGTTCTGTGTTGCTGCGGGACCTCTACCCTGTTCATTTCTTTTAGTCTGACAGAAACAAGAACTTCTTCTGGCTTACACTTTCAGAGGCTTCAGCCTAGGGTCTTCTGACCCCTTGTGGGCCTGTGGTGAGGCAGGGCATTGCAGGGCATTGCAGAGCATTGCAGAGATTGCAGAGGCAGGGCATTGCAGAGGCAGGGCGCAGGAAAGCAAAGCTGCTCACTCTGTGGCAACCAGAAAGCAGATAGGGAGAGACTGGAAGGGGCCAGGGCAAGATCCATTCTTCAGGGCTAGTGTGGTGGCACGTGTCTTTGCTCCCAGCACTCAGGACGCAGAGACAGGCAAATCTCGGCAAGTTTGAGGCCAGTCTGGTCTGCATAGTGAGTTCAAGGCCAGCCAGGGCTACATAGTAAGATCCTATCTCAGTGTATATGTACATGCATACATACATACAAACATGCATATTACACTCTTCCAAGGCAAGCAAGCCCCTAGTGACTACTTTCTCAGCCAGGCCCCGCCTCCCACATTCTACTTCATGATGGTCTTACCCGTTTGAGTCCATCACTGGACTCCATCGGTGAAGAGCTCTTGCGAGCCACTCCCCTTCCAGGGTCCATCTCTGAGTACTGCTTGCACCAGGGACCAAGCCTTAAGCACATGGGCCACTTTGGGGACACTTCAGAATCAAACCATGTGCCTTCTTGTGCATTTCCTTCCTTTTCCACTGCCAGCGCTGTGTGTGGTAGTAGTGCTAGCCCCAGGGAGGTGTGACAGCAGGGCTGCAGCCGCTAAACTTGGAGTTCAGGCAGGCTAGGTGGTTGTGACCACGGTAGGAATACCAAACCCTCTTTCAGACATCTGGGTAAGCCTGAGTGTGGGGCACAACCCTGGACAAACGACCCCCATTGGTGGACATAAATTTGAGCCGTATTGTTTGTAGCTGCCAGTAAGACCCTGCAGTCCGTTCCTGTCTCCCAAAGCCCCAGGGGGATGCTCGGCAAGTCTTTAAAAGCTAAAACATCAGACAGGGCCGTCCCCATTATTGCCATAGAGACTGGTTTTAGCTGTGCAGGTGTGCTCCTGCCAGCCTGTGCCTACCCTCGGGCTGTGCCCAGGTGCAGGGCAGAGCTTTTTTGACCCCTCTGCTGCTGGCAGGTGGTGAAGCGAGCTGTTGCCAGCCAGCCAGAGTCCATCGACGCAGCTGAGAGGGCGGAGAAGTTCCGGCAGAAATATTGGAGCAAACTGCAGACACTGCGGCACCAGCCCTTGTGAGTCCTGTGACATGATGTGGTCTCTTCTGGCTGTGTGAGGGGTCTCACTGGGCTTTCCTGGGCTCTGTGAGACTTGTCTTCTTCAGCCACATTCCATCCTGGTTTTGTCCGCAGTGCCTACGGGACACTGACTGTGCGTAGCCTGTTGGACACAAGAGAGCACTGCTTGAATGAGTTCAATTTCCCAGATCCCTACTCCAAGGTGAGCTCCTCAGGCTGCAAGTAGGGCGCAGAGGACTCGGTAGCATTCTATTGTGCCCAGATGAGGAGGTCTGAGCCCATACTGGCTGCTTCTCAGTGGACAGCTTCAGTCACTGTAGTCCCGTGTGTCAACACCCCTCAGATCCTCTGACTAGAAGCTGTGGGCCCCCTCTTTCCCTGCTGTTGGGCATCTTGTCCCTTCTCCACATACCCGTGCACAGTGGCCTCTGGGGGTGTGTATCCTCTGCCCTCCCCTTGTGTGCCAAAGTGCCGCTCTGCCTCACCCAACGCAATGTAGACCTGAGGACTGCCCCAAATCAGTAAGTAATATGGTACAACAGGGGGTCAGCCCTGAGTGGTACCTCGCAGGAGCATGACCGCAAGTGTCCTATCACCTCCCTGGTATTGTTAGTGTTTGCATCCTCAGTGAGCCTCCTTTGTGTGGAGTTCCCTGTGGAGTTGGAGACTCCATAGAAGCTACAAAGTGTTCAGGCTGGCCTCCAGGGCGAGCACCAATAAAGTGGTGCTTGTATGTCCTCCCCACAGGTGAAGCAGAAAGAAAACGGCCTCGCACTGAAGTGCTTTCAGAGTGTGACGCGCTCGCTGGACTCTCTAGGCTGGGAAGAGCGGCAGCTGGCGCTGGTGAAGGGGCTCTTAGCTGGGAATGTCTTCGACTGGGGAGCCAAGGCCGTCTCTGAGTAGGTGTCAGGCCTGCTCAGCCAGTCCATCCTGCCACCAGGCTGTCTAGACCCAGACCCGTCATGTTCCGGGCAGGCCCATATCATAGTGGGGTGGATTTGGACTCTAGGCTGACATTCTCAGGGTAAAAGTCCAAATCTATAGTCACTAAATTCTGTAGGGATGGATGATACTTAGTGTCTGATGTAACCAAGGGGTCTTACAAAGATGTCGGCCCCTACTGAACGCTAGGAGGAGCATTGAACAACTGTAGAGTTGCTGACTTCATGGTAATTTACCCCAGGCCTGCTCCTCGTCGGGTCACCATGCTACCTGGCTGCCTCCCCCTCCTCACAGCTGCCCCTTTGAGATACAGGCCCCAGTGTGTGGTAGCGGGGTAGCCGAGGCTGCCAGGCATAGAGGGAGCTGGCTGCAGTGCTCTGAGCAGGTCTGAACTATTATTCTCCACTGAAGAGTTCTGTTCATATCTGCAGTCGGCTCTATCCCAAGCTGGGCTGCCCGCTGAGTGGAGATGCCAGCAGTTCAGCACAGCCCATATGGGAGACACCTCACCGTGTTGGTTTGGGCTGGAATGCTTGCTTTGTGTTTTTTGCTTCATTTTAATTTTCTCTTCTCTACACAGTGTCCTTGAATCAGACCCCCAGTTTGGGTTTGAAGAAGCAAAGAGAAAATTGCAAGGTATGGACACCGTAGGTGCTTTGGTGTGCTGGGTGGGTAGGTGGTTGACCCTGGAGAAGTTAGGCAGTGGGGCAGGAGTAACCATGTGGGCGTGGGGTGAGAGAGCCCAGCCCTTGTCGAAACAAGCCGTTGACACTGAGCCTCAGCTTCCCTGACTGGAGCTCCCGTCTCCTCACAGAACGGCCCTGGCTTGTGGATTCCTACACCAGGTGGCTCCAGAGGTTAAAGGTGCGTAAGGTGCTTCTGCTTCTGCCCTTGGGGGTTGGAACAGAGTCTGGACCTGGCCAAGAAGGGTGGCCACCAGAGGCATTGGGCTTATTGTGAGGTGGGTGTAGCAGCCCCTGCCCCCCCTCCTCAGTGGCCCTGGGACACAGGTATAGCCTGTGGCCCACCACTTAGAGCTCACAAGCCCCCAGCTGAGGATCTAGGCTTAGGTGTGACTCAGTAAAAGAACAATTGCTTGGCATAAATGAGGTTCTGGGTTCCATCCCCATCACCACAGGCGAGAAAGATACCCCCACTCCCTGCATGGCCCCTGCAGGGACCACTGCCTGGGTCACCTGGCCTTGGGACAAACTGCCCTGCCCCCATCACCTGCCATGAGACCTGTGCCTGGACCCAGCCCCTGCGGGGGTTTGTGGGGTGTGATCGCTTGAGTGCACCTGTTCCCAACTGAACGTCCTGGTTTTGTCTTGCAGGGGCCCCCTCATAAATGTGCCTTAATTTTCGCAGATAACAGTGGGATAGACGTCATTCTGGGAGTCTTCCCCTTTGTCAGGGAGCTACTCTGTAGAGGGACGGAGGTGAGTGAGAAGGCCGGGTGGGTGGGACCCTTCCCCTGGGCTTTGCTGTTTTGCGGGGTTGGCGTTGCTGTGGGCTTCTGGCTGTGGTCAGAGCTCCTACGTTTGTGGCAGGTGAGTGCAGGTGAGGCCAGGGAGTACTTGGGCCTGTGGGTGTGGGCTGTAGATTAAAGCCTGGGCTCTCTCTGCTTCCTGTTTCCTGGAAAGGCATTTACCAGAGACTTGGGCATACATGAGAGGTTATCCTGATCCAGAAGTCAGGCCAAGGATGGGATAAGAGGCAATAGAGCGTGCTCTGAGCACAGCCCTGCCTCTCAGAAGCCACAGAGCCCTGAGATTCTTTGGGGCCCTGCTGCCCATTTGGCTGCTACTTGGAATCTGCCAGGGACAGCTTGGTGAGTTTTGGCCCAAGTTCTAAAGAGCTGCTGCCCCCTCACCATAGGTCATCTTGGCATGCAACTCAGGCCCTGCCCTGAACGATGTCACCTACAGTGAGTCCCTCATTGTGGCAGAACGCATTGCGGCCATGGACCCCATCGTCTGGTAGGTTCTGGCCACCCTAGCTGAGCCAGGCAGGAGATGGGCATAAGAGGGACTCGGAGATATTACAAAGAAGGGTTGGGAGGGGGGCTTTACTGGGCCTGACTGCATTGTTTCCCATAGCTCTGCACTCAGAGAAGACAGGCTGCTGCTGGTGCAGACTGGTTCCAGCTCCCCGTGCCTGGATCTCAGGTAACCCAGCCCTGCTCTCCTCTGCTAGGCACCATGGTGCTGCCTGCCCTAAATATGACCAGTGCAGTAACCACTCCTTCCTGTAGCCTGTAAGGCAGCCGGGCAGCTGACCCAGGCTGCAGGCATCCTCCTGTAGCAGGGGCTCTGCCCCGTCGTCCCACAGGTAGCTTTTCCTTTCATCATGTGGGTTCTGTGGATGAAGCTCGAGTCATCAGACTTGGTGAAAGGTGCCTGAACCCACTGAGCCGTCTCGCTGGCCCTCCCTTTAGTACTTTCTGCAAAGAATTAGATTGTAGTAGACAAAGGACATGTCAGAAATGCAGGCCTTGGAGCCAGGCAGTGCTGGAAGGGTGGGCTTGGTTGCCACCTCCAAGGGAACAGGGTTGGTGTTCACCAGGGTGTGCTCAGAGCAGGCTATGTCCAGCCCCTTGCCCAACCTTGCTGCCACCTTCTTCCCTGAAGCCGCCTAGACAAGGGGCTGGCCGTGCTGGTGCGGGAACGTGGTGCGGACCTGGTGGTCATCGAGGGAATGGGCCGTGCTATCCACACCAACTACCATGCATCGCTGCGCTGCGAGAGCCTCAAGCTGGCAGTGGTGAAGAACGCCTGGCTGGCAGAGCGGCTAGGGGGCCAGCTCTTCAGTGTCATCTTCAAATACGAGGTTCCCACCGAGTGAGACGCCCACTGCCAGACCTGCCTGCCTGTCCCTCGTCAGGAATATGATTTACTGTGAGGAGCCTAAGTCACACCGGCGTATTGATACTGTGCTTCTGTGACTGACAGCACATGTACCAGGGCCACCCAACCTAGCATTTGTCCTGTGGGACACTGCTGTTGGAATGTATTTAACTGTTAAATAATCTTTTATATATATATATACATATATATATAAATATATAAATACACATGTATTCATCTGGTGGGAAGCGGTGCCTGGCACAACAGGTCTCCCAGAGACCAGATCCACTTTCTGTGTGCTGCTGAGAAAATGCCCATAGCCCCAGTGGTCTGTGGCGGCCCCAGCCGACTACCTCTGTCACCTCTGGAGCTACCGAGTGCTGAACTGCCAGGCCTATTACATCACTTCCTTGGGTCCCAGTGTTTCTGTCATTCCTGTTTCTTGACTCAGAAGGAGCAAACACCAGTGTCTGCCGACCCGGCTCCTGGGAGCGCACAAGCAGCTAAGCTGCTCTCCTGTTTCAAGAGCTGCTGGAGAGGAAGCTTTGACATGAAGGACCCTCAAGGGTTCTTGGAGGGAGCTGGGAAGAGCCCGGCATCCTATATGGGTTTTGCTGTTGTGACTTTGAGTTCAGTCCCCATGGCTCGGCACCTGGGAGTGCTGCACTGTGCGGTGCTCAGGTGTACCCAAGGCTTGTGGGCTCCTTCCTTAATTGACTTGACCCGAGGGGTGGGTGTGCGGCCACAGACAGCCATGCATTAAGGCTGTGTGGTGGAGCCACATAGGTGTTCCCGGGGCTGCACTGCAGGAGTGGAGCCTTGGGCTCCAGTTCTCTTGGTATCTGAGCTGTGGAAAAGACCGAAGAGGCCAACACCAGCTCCACTGGGTCCCCCCTCCCCCCGGGTGGAAAGAAACGGCAGCCGAGAGGCTCGGCCAGATGCTCATCACCAGCTGAGGGCTCCCTTTCGTGGTGTGGGCCGCTCTGCCTTCCGCCTCTTCTCCACTAAGACCACCAGCATCCAGCCTTCTCAGTTCTGGGCCTGTGCCTAGATCCAGGTCCTCTCGACTTATCCCACTCCTTCTCCTTGCCCTCAGAGGTTTTCAGAGGCCATTTCAGGCCCTACCTGATGTCTCTGCGACTTTCCCTGGATGTTGTCTTGTGTGGTGGCAGTGACCCCCGTGTGTACCAGCTATTATGCCGTGCCTGTAGATGAGTGCTCTCCAACAGACAGCCACCAGGGGGCAGCAGGCACCACAAAAGCAACACCCTGGAGTTCTGAGTCCAGGGCCCGCTTCCCCAACTTCCAGCCTAGCCCAGGGCCTCAAGTCATCAACCCAGGTACAGTAGGCCCCAAGCCAGGCATCTAATGTCAGAAGTCCCCATTCACAAATTGGGGTATGCTCCTTGGTCCCTGGATGGGGGCGCCCTCCCTGCTAGGGTAGGCTTCCTGCTTTCCTTGAACTCCAGGCAGGCAGGCCCCGCTGCCCAAACTGGAAAGATCCTCAATCCTAGCCCACCTTAGGGTGACTCCAGGCCCAGCATGAGGCTGGGTTTTACACGGCCCTTGGGCCTCCAATCTTCCTTGGCTGGGCCCTCAGAAGGGAAGAGACAGAAGAGGATGATCAGGGCTCTGAGCATAAGTTAGTACTGTCTGGGGCCTGCCTGTGTCCCCACCTCAACTGCTTACTATGGGGAGGGGCCAGCCTGTGGCCAAATAGTTGTCATCCCACAGACAGCCCTGTCTGCACCTCCGTCTCTTAGCCAGAGTGGAGTCTGCTCCATTCCCTGAATGAGACCACACCCGTGGCCCTGCCTGGCAGGAGAAGAGTGAGGGCAGAGTAGTCCTCCCCAGAGGTGTATCCTTCCTGGCAGGACTGGGTGGAGCTCTCTCGACCAACAGCCGGTTTGAAGGCCCCAGGAGAAGTCAAGGCCTCACATCGGTTGCAGCACCGCAGCTCTCCAGGAGATGGATGGGCCTGAAGTCATTTGCCCTGCAGCACTCAGCGGGAGCTTGAGCGTGCTCCCTTGAGGGGGTTACCCAGGCCTACCCTGGAAGACTGCCTTCTCTGCCCTATTAGACGGAGCTGCTGCAGCCGCAGGGAGTGACCCGTAAGGAAGGGTGCAAGGTGAGTCCACGCAGAACAGGCCTGATGCATTTATTGGAGTTGTGTTCCCAGGTTTATGCAGTTACTGGGTGTTTTGTTCAGAATAAGCCAGATGCACGGTGGGCTGGGGGACAAGGACAAACATCCTAGCAGTTGTTGGTGTGTCACAGGCATTCTGGGGCACGAGCACAAAGCAGGTGGCAAACAGGGCATACACCACAGGCACAGACACCAGGTAGGATAGTGGGGAGGGCTCAGAATCGTTTTAATTTTGTGTAAGTTTGGGTTCTAAAAAGTTAAATAGCTCTCTATGTATATATCTTAAGTGTGGAAACTGCCCACTAGGGCAGGTGGGCAGTGCTGTACCTTGCTTTCCAGGATTAGAGACAAGAGGACAGCTAAGATTGAGGGGGAGGCTACTGGGTGCTCCACAGACAACGGGTGGGGCACAACACTTTGGGGACCCCAGTGGCTTCATTTCCTGAGCAAAGGGTGAATTGAGGCCAGCCTCCCCTGTAGGCAGTCACAGGGAAGGGCTCGAGTTTGAGTCAGGCAGGGTCAGAGCCTGAGCAGCAGCCGGCCCTCAGCAGCACCACACACCTGCTCAGGGGCCCCTTTGGTGGGCATTGGCACGTCCACATAGCCTTCATGGCCTACAGAACAGGCGCCCTCAGGGGTACCCCGCTCCTCCTCTGGGGGACCTCGTGAGTCCAGGCCTCTTAGCCGCTGCTGGCGCTCCTGAGCTTGGCGGGCCCGGCTGGCAATAGCACGCACACGGCTCTGGCTACGGGAGGAGGACCGTCTTAGGAAGCTGGGGCCCCCTCCAGGCCCATCCCCAACTGGGCCCAAGCTGGTGGGTGATGTGATGTCCCCAGCTTGCTGGAAGCCAGTGAGCCAGCGTAGCTGCTCTGTGAGGGTATCTCGCCTCAACCCTGGCTCCAGCTCCTGATGCACCACACCCAGGCTACAGTTGAGGCTGCTGGCACTGCCCTGAAAGCTGGGAGCAAAGTCGTCAGCTGTCAGGTCCCCCAGACTCTTGGACTTGGCAGACGCTGAGCAGTCCTGCAGGCCCACCAAGGGGAGGTGATGCCAGGGTGGCCGTGGGTGGAGGCTGGTCAACCGTGGAGCAAGAGGCCGGGGCTGCAGCTCATCGGGAACGGGAGGCAGCCCACCAGCAACCCGCAGGTTGGGATTCGATTTGCTCTTGGTCACAGGAGGCAGGTCAGGACGGGCAGCTGAGGCCAAGCAGGGCCGTGGGGTCAGGCGTCCAAAAGAGCCCCCCGGCATGCTCTCTCGGCTGCGGCAGAGGCCCAGGCTGGGCAATGAGAGGTCTATGACAGTGTCGTTGGATGACATACTGGAGGATGAGGACACACTGTCCCGGTGACTGCCAGGCTCCAGCCGCTGCCATAACCTGTCGGTGCCCGTAGCGTCTGAGTACACTGCCGGCACGGGAGAAGGCTCCAAGGGCACCTGGCCCTCGCTCTTGGCCCTTCTAACCACTGGCGGGTGGCCTAGGGCCCAGGAGTGGCTCTTGCTGTCAGTCTGTCTGCCAGAGGTCCCCTCACGTGGCCCACTAGGGATCCCACCACTGTGTGATTTGGGGAGTGGCTCTTCATTGTCCCTATTGCCCCCAGTCCGGAGCTGGAGGGTTCCAAAAGCTCCCAGAGTTGTCCGCTGGGGGCTGGTCACTTTGGCTCCTGGTTCTACAGGGCACTGGGGCCCTTCCTGAAAAGGACCTGTGGGGACAGCTGCCTGTAGTGGGGAGCCAGGGCCCAGGGCTGGTTCCTCAGCAATGGGTTCCAGGCTGCACATGGGGGAGATGGGCCGCTGCAGGGGGAAGAGGCGAGTATCTGCAGTGGAAGAGATGAGGCAGAGAGGGATGGAGACAGGGAGGGATTAGAGACAGAAGTGGAACGGAACAGGAGAGAAGAGAGAGAGGGAGGGGGAGGGGGGCAGAAAGGAGAGAGAGAGATTATGGATCTCATCAATGAGTGTTGAGCCAAACCTAGGGGCCAGCCCATCCCAGGATATCCCAGCAGCTGGGCGTCTCCATTTATACACTATAATATGGCACTCAGAGTACCCCCCCCCCCTCCCCGCTGAAGTCGGAGGAGAGGTGCCTGGGCCCCACACAGGGTCCACAGGGCTGCAGACAGGCCAGGCCTGGCCCTCCTTGGGCTGGGGCAGCATGGGGACACACAGGGGTCGGGCCTGTTACCTGGCACTCGCGGGTCTCAATCCCTAACTATGGAAGCAGCACAGGGAGCAGGGACAGAAAGGAGAACACGGTCAGTGTGGGGTGGGCCGGCAGACAGACAGACGGACAATGAGGCTGGGCAGGAGCAGGAGTGCAATGGAAGCAGGCAGGCCCCCTCCCACCAGGCTAGGGCTCAGGTGACCAGCTCAGTCCAGTTCCCTCATACTGCTGCTGACAAGGGGCAGGCCAGGAACTGAGCCCAGACGGCGGATGGTCGGACAGATGCTAAGCACCGCCGTGCCATCTGGGCAGTGCGGGCCCCTGGGAGCTTCTCTCAGCCCTGTATTCTAAGGACCTTCTAGCCTGGTCTCGGAGGAGACTCCAAGGGATACCCTTTGGTACCACCACCAACTGGCATCAGACTTTCCCGAAGGGACTGAAGTACAGAGTCGTCGTTGACTCTGGCCCTGGAGGGTGGGTAGGGCTAGGAGCTGGAACCTTTTAGACCCTGTCAGACCCCGTCATCAGCAAGACACCAGGGAAGCCCTTACTGAGGGCTGGCTGGACATCCCTAGGTTCCTCAGCATGCAGCCCTCAGAAAAGCCACGGAGACTCACACTGCCCTCTTCCCCACCCCTCCAAAGTGCAGGACAGAGGGGAGGGGTCTGGGGCAGACAGGCCGCAGGTTAAGCTGATGGAGCAGGTGAAGCAGAGCCACAAGAACACAGCAGGCGCGGACTGCCTAGGCATGCCAGGTGTGCAGCGGTGTGCAGCACACAGGACGCGGAGGAATGGCGGGCCTTACCCGTGGAGAACATGGGGGAATGACTCCTGATCTCCTCCAGCTTTTGAACGAACAAGGCGTTCATCTCTCCCTGCAGTGGCCCTTGCTGCCTGTGAGCACCCTCTGGCTGGCAGGGGGCCACCTTGGGGCTGCCCGGGCTGCCCGGGCTGCTGGAGTCCGAGGACACAGAGCCACTGCCTTGACCCTGCCGCAGAGCCCTAGGACCCTTGGGGGCCTCTCTCTTTCTCCCCAGGGTGGCTCGAGGGCTCAGGCTGCAGCAAGGGCCCCCCAGTGAATCCACCCGGGCCCGGGGCTGCTGGCTGATGGCCGTGTGGCTGCCCACAGTCCCCGGGCTGGGCGGCTGCTCCCTTCGTAGGCCCTCAATGTCCATCCCGGCGCAGGAGCCCACCACACACTTCATGCATGTGGCGGCCATCCCTGCAGGTCCGGGGCCTTCAGGGACATGCAAGGACCCCACTTGTGCCGGGGTTCTCTCTTCCGTTGCTTCTCCCACCGGTGCCTTACCTCGGGGACTGCTGCTGCCTGACTTCTCTTGAGTAGGGGCCTCCAGAGCTGGGTTGGGGTTAAGGGGTGCCACGTCATCAGCTGCCCCCTCGGAGCCCGCGTCCTGTGTGCCCAGGGCCAGCTCTGGGAAGCCCTTGCGACTTGGCTTCTGGCTCTTGGTTGGGGCACTGGCTGTACGCCGCAGGAGCCTCTGGCTAACAGAGGGCCGGGGCGGGGGATGTCCAGCAGCATGACTGTCCAGTGAGCCTGGCTTTGGGCCGCGCAGGAACAGACCTTTTAGACCCAGAGTCTGCTTGACCTGCAAGAGAAGGAGACCAAATAACCGGTGCCTGGCCCACCCATCCCAAGTATGGCTGCAGTGGAGAACTGGCTCTCCAGAGGCTCTGAGCCTGTGGGTGTCACAGACTGCCAGAAGATCACATTGGAGCGCCACATACAGGGAGCAGGGTTTCCTGGCAGCTCTACTAAGGACAACACAATGTCATCCTTCAGACTACAAATGTGTCCTTTCCCAAACTTGGGAGGGAGGCTCGAGAACCGTCCCGTGTTCTCTCAAGGGCAGACCGCAATCCCTACACCCTGGCCACCCACTTGTCCCAGCCTTGAGGAATTGAGAGCTGTGGCTCCCAGCTATGGAGAGAGAGAAAAGTTGGGGGTCTGTTGCTGCTGTGGGTCACACTCACCCTGCCCTGTGTGGCAGCAGCCTGGAAGGCCTGATCTCCCTTGGGCTCTGCCTCCCTACTTCCCAGGTACTTCTCCTGCCTCCTAGCAGGCCGCCTTTCCTCCAGGCTGGCTCAGCATTTGACCAGTGCCCAGTCCCATCCTGCATTCCCCTCTGCATAGGTCACTGCTGGAGAGTATATGCAGCTACCTCTTTAGAGGGCAGAGGCCACAGGGGTCCTCACATGCCATACACATCCCACCAACAACCCCCACCGTTTCCCCCAAGATGGGCCGTGCTCGTGCGTTGGAGCGGCCCGGGGCCTGGTGGCCAGGGGCCCTTCTGCAGAGGCAATAAAATGGCCAGCGCTTGAATCAGCTTCCTGATTCAAGATCCCAAATCCAATGCAATTTGGTGAACATGGTTAGAAAGCCATTTAGAAGGAGATCCAGGATTCGAGCTGGAGCACCTGCTGGGTAACCCCCACCCCAACTAAGACCCTGGCATAGACTGAGGAGAGAGCTATACAGGCTGAGAACTGACGGCGTAGGCAGAGAGAAGGGAAGAACAGGAAAGGACCTGCAGGGCTGTGTTGGAGAGAGCTTCGGTGGCAGGTGAGAGGGCAGAGGGTGTACAGGAAGTTAGGACAGGCCCCTGGCCTTGGCTGAATCCTGGATCTGCCTCGTAAATGCCACTCTCTGGCTGAGGATGGCCCAGGGAACCCCAGAACCGTGTCACGATCCATGTCACATGAGCTGACAAGTCTCCAAAATGCTACCAAGAATCACGGATGCTAATGGGCGCGGCCTGGCATGCAGGTGGGGCGGCGGGCTACACCGTCCCGCGGCGCCGGGTACCTGTGAGACTCCTAACAAGGCTGAGCTCCTAAAAGTAGGCTTGGGACTGCAAGACCAAAGAGACAGAGTGAAGGCAGGTGAGGTGGCCATGGTGGCCAGAGCAGGGCCTACCCAGCCCTTGGCCCTCAGAGACAGACACGGGACAGATGGATGCAGTCAGGGGTGGGCCCGGCGGGACCCACTTACTGTGGTTACAGACCCTGAAGGGTTGGTTGCATCAAGTTGTACCCTAAGGGTGTATCAGACCCCACTTAGAACCCAGACAGTTGGACTCCACAGATTGAGAACCATTTCTGCTCTGACCTGGGGCAGGGCACATGGGATGGGGGCCCAAGGGCCAGGTGGTGGGCAAATGCAGGTAGATCCCTTTCAGGGACTGGGAAGCAGAGGGATAGGACACTCGGGACAAGGAAAGCCACGGGAGAGGTCATGGTTTTCTGTCTCTGCTGAGAAGCCAAGCAGTCAGTGCTCCCAGATGTACGGGCATAGGAGGGCACTGAGGAAAATGGAGACTGGCAATGGCAACAGAGGAGGGCAAGGGGGTGGGCACAAGGAAAGTCCATCCCAGGACAGGGACACTTTGCACACTTGGATGCCCCAAACCCCTTGGGAGGCAGAGGCAGCACTGGTGGTATCCAGGGTCAGCACTTCCCAATAGCCCACATCAAAGACTGAGGAAGAGACCCAGAGAAGTGAATGCCAGGCCCTAGCCCCAGAAGTGGACCGGGTGGGAGCAAGGGGCTGGTACTGTCCTCCTGGTGGCTACGGAGGACTCAAAGGCAACACTCACCTTACCACTGATGTCACTGATGGCCACATGTACAAAGATTGAGGCTTCTTCCATCCCTTCTAGGTACACGTGGCGATATCCTGGAGCAACAGGGTCGCCAGTTATCAGTCTCCACCTCCCTACCCTGCCAACTCTTGCTTTCCTCAAAGGTCTTTAGGCCTGGGCCTCTTCCCTACCTGGCATCATGCTGCTGAAGGCCAGTGTCCTCTGGCCAATGAAGTCACGTCCAATGGGATCATGGTCCCAGACAAGGAAGCGTACGAGTGCAATCTCGGGCATGTGCACAGTGAACACCAAGGTCTCCTCCCACATGGGATTGAATCCTAGAGATCGTGGGGACAGAATCAGCAGGTCGGAAGCTGGAACCAATGACTGGCACCTAAGGGGTCCCAGAGTGGACAGGATACTGGGCCCCAAGCAGGTGGCCCTGACTGCTTCCTCTGGGGTCAGGCCCTCATATCCCACTGGGGTCTGTGGCAGCCGTAGGCACACACTGGCATCTGGTGCCCTCCTCACCATTGTCGTCCACCACTCGTGTCTGCTCCTTGCTGCAGTCCACAGGGAGCCCGATGACCTCCACCTCCACAAAGGGGTCGATGATCTGGGGACAGGGTGAGTGGTGGCACCATGGTCCTGGGCCCTCCCACCACCCACTGTGCCCATGCGTGCTTGTCCCTACCTCTCCACGGTCACCCAGCACTGAGTCCCGTGGCTTGGGCAGCTGCTGGCCACTGATGATCCTCAGGGCCAGCTGCTTCTTGAGCTGCCCGGGCAGGGGGTCCTCAGAGTTAGGATTGAAGACATCTGAGAGGACACAGGTGTAAGCCAAACACCCGGATTACGGCACAAACCCCTAACTATCAGTGTGTGCGGCTCTGGTGGGAAACAGCCCCATGGGGATGTCAGAAAGCTTTGGCCTGGAATGGGACTGGTGCATCATAGTGGGGGCAGGTGACCCTGGTCACAGGGCAGGTGGGGACTTGCTTGGGCTGCTCGTGTCAAGGGGAAGCCTGTACGGCACGCTGGGAGAATGCTATGGATGGTTCCTGGCATGCCCACCAGGAACTGGTCCTGAGCCTACATCTCCTAGAGCACACCAGGGCCCCAGACAAGTCCTGAATCTCAAGCAGCCCAGAGCCCACCCTCAGGCCCCTGACATAGCTAGGGGTCACCGTACCCCCAGAAGGTAGTTATCCCTAACCTCCCAGTGTCCTGGTAGTTCAGTCTCAGCCCTCCCCTCTTCTGTGCACCCACTGCCCCAGTATCCAGGGTAGCCGCACAGGAGCCCACCCCAGCCTGAGCCCCTCACCCTGGCACATGCACTGGGGTTTGAGTACGTAGCCACAGCTGCCGTTGGCACTGAACTTGGCCCTGTTCAGCTGCAGCATCCGCCCTTCGGACTGGTAGTTCAGGGCAACTGAAGGGAAGAGAGAAGGCTGTGTGGGTCAGTGATGCTCACACACTGTTCCTCATGAATTCTGGGACCGGGAGCCCAGCACACGTGCTTGCGGTGCAGTGACGGACAGGGTGTTCCTCACGTCACCCTAGGCCTTCAGAGATGGCCCTCCTCACCATCCCACCCTGCACCACAGGCCTGCACGCACCCATCTGGCAGCCAGCGTTCCAGAAGGGTTGAGGGTTGTAATTGCTGGAGTCGACACGGTAGGAGGAGGGGTATATGCGTGAGAGCTGGTGCTGGTTGAAGCGCAGGTACTGGGCAGGCTTCTGCTGCAAGATCTGGTGGGCCTTGGTCTCGCTGAAGGACGACACCTGCCAGCTGGATGCCACTGGGGCGCAGACCAGCCAGGCGTGAGCACAGCCAGCCTGCACCCCACCCAGCCTGCACCCCACAGCTGACCTGCCAGGCCCCACCCTCCACATGGCCCTCACCCTCCGTTTCCACGTCATGGGTGCCCACAGACTTGGTATATTTCACCAGGTCTGAGAGGGCTCGCGACAGCTTCATGGTCTTCTTCTGCCGGGCGGTCCTATGAGGGTGTGGCAGGGCTGCTCAGGACCCTGTGGCTATGCCCCTCCCGTCCAGTCCCAGCCAGCCTTCCGGCTCTTCCACTCAGGCTCCCCCAGATCACATGTCCCAGCCAACCTGGGACTTATACACGATAGTTAAGGTTCATTTCACTCCCAGCAGGAAAACACCCCCCTCCAACCTTCCAGTGTCCTGGTCACTCCGTATCCTCTGTTCTATGTGCCCTGGTATTCACAGGAGGGGGGACAGGAGTCACCCCTGTCAGTGATGAGGCTGTGGGAATGTGTATCTGCTGAGTATGGACTGTCACGAAGCCTTCAGGGGATCTTTGGGACAAAGACCCTGGCTGCCCTAAGCATGTACAAGATTAGGGCTGGGGATGCCTGCCCAGCCAAGGGGTGCTGTAAGGAATATGAGCTTCCGAAGGGTTCTGGGCAGGAGGGAAATTGGCCAGTGATGGTGTCTTAGCAGTGTGCCATGGCAGAGCTGGGACTGCAGACACAAAACAGCGGGGGGGAGGCTAGTTGTGACACAGAAAGATAGAACAGGGCCTGGAAGGAGAAGGAGGGGGGCCAAAGAGGAGGGAAGTCCACTGTGGGGAAGATGAGCTCCAAGCTGGACTAATAGGTATGAGACCCGAAAACTCTCTAAGGTGCTGTGGGAAGCAAGTGGACATGAACAGACTGGCACTCTTACGGGGTGTAGGAGGCACAGAGACAGACATTGCCCCTGAAGGGAATGTACGGGTGGAGGACTTGAGAAGAAGAGGTGGGAACTTCAGTCTGGTGGGTCAGGTAGTATCCGTGCCCAGGAGATGGTGGAACCTTAGGACCACCATCACCACCCTAACTAGGCTGATCCTGTTTCACAACCCTTTCCGCAGCTGCCTGGACAGCAGCAATATCCAGAATGAAAGTGGAGCATGGAATCCCACAGTCTGCCCAGCACTCAGGGACACACACACACACTGGGCCAGGCACTGACCCTCGGCTCTGGCTTCCCGGGGAGTCCAGATTCTCATCCCCTTCTTCCACGCTGGTCACCTTCTTTATTTTGCTGCCTTTTTTCTGTGCGAGGAGGTAGAATCGGGACTTGAGAAGCTATGGGTCAAGCCAGGACGTGCAGGGCAGGGGCTATTCACCCCCAGGTTTCTGAACTCCTACCCCGTTGGACCCACAGAGGTATCTGCAGTGCCCTGGCCCTGGGGGACTCTCAGACAGTCATGGGATATCTGAATCCCAGACATTGGCCAGCGTGGGCCAAGGGAGGGCAGTAGTCAGATCTCCTGACCTTGGGACACTGACCCCAACCACAGCTAGTGAATGATACAGGGACGAAAGTAGCCCCAGATGGGACACCCCAGCCCAGGATCTCCACTCACCTTGCGCCTGGAGAAGCTGCTCATAAGGAGACGGCTGTTTCTCCTGCTTGCCCCGGTGTCCTCCCCTGACTCCACATCCTCCTCAACCTTACTCTGACCCTGAGAGGCAGACAGAAGTTGAACCCAATCTCTGACCATCCAGGGAGGACAGGGCGGCTTCCGGGTGGCCCCAGAAGGCCTTTCTGGAGGAAGCAGAGTTGACCAGGTCTGGGAGCAAGGCACTGATTTGGGGGAGCCAAACACAGCTACCAGGAAGATGCCTGAAGGGCTGGACTTGGGTCAGAAGCAGCATCTACTCATCTGCCCACACCAGCTTCAATGACGTATAGTTTAAACCAAGTAACCAGCTGCAGATTCCTTTATCACAGATGGAGGCTGCATAATAAGGTGCAGCTCACACCTGGAACAGTCTTCAATGGTCTCTGCTTACATAATCCTTTTCTGAAAACCCCGAAGCCCAACGCCACAGCCGATTTCTACACAACTTAGGTGAATAATCCAAGATCCAGCTACGTGAGGCTGGGAAGTACAGAGTGGAACTACCTACACACTGGGCACAGGGTAGACACACCCCAGTGGTCCTCCCAGGCCCTGCCCTTGGGGCCCAGGACTCAATCCTGAAGGCTTGTTCACGCTGAATAACTGTACTGTACGCATGCTTCTCCAAGATCACTATGGCTCTTCTCACTCACGCCCCCACAACTCTTGCACGGACACCTGGGAACTCAGGAGAGTTCTAGTCAGGGGGTGCCCCATCTGATTTTGTTCCCTGGCCTAGGTAGAGGATGGTCTCTATCAGACGCACTAGAGCGTGGACCTGCAGCTGATAATCCTTGCTAGAGAAGGGTGTCAGTAGGAGAGACATGCAGCATGTATCCCTATACTACATGTGTGAAAACTGTCCATGCACCATGCTGTGTATCCCGTACATGCAACATGCACAGGTCATATCTGCACATAGCATGGATGTGACTGCACAGACCACAGACAGCGCTACTCACCAGCCCAAGGACACACCTATACATGTATATAGACACTTCTTCATATACTATAGACATCTCCACACACCACGGATACCTGAACACAGCATGGACCCACACACATACTATGGACCCCTGCACACACACACACATGGATCCCTGCACACACCTTGGCCCCCTGCACACACTGTGGACTTCTGCACATATTGCAGACTCCTGTATACACCATACACATATGTACACACCCCTGTATACGTCATGGTCTTTACGACGTGAGCAACTGTGGTCTCTGTGACTACAGAGAACTCTGAGTTCTCTCCCACTGTCTCAGGAAATGGCTGATGTTTCCCGTGCTCTCTTCTGCCTCAGCTGCTCCGCCTTGCATCATCAAGCTCCCCCTGTTGCTGATCTTACTGATGTAATGATGACCTCGAGCTCCTGCCAGCTGCCTTCACTTTGAATTCCTCCTCTCCCCTCCTGGAGGGTCAGGACCAGATGCGGCTGGCCCTTTCTGATGCCCATGTTAGCCAGGCCCTTCTAGCCACTAGACTGCCAAGGTCCAGAGCCAGAGCTAGATTCCCAGTAGCTGAGGTACCAGGTTTACCTGTGCCCTGCAATCCTTTCTTCAGCCACTAGACTTCCAAGGTCCAGAGCCAGATTCCCAGTAGCTGAGGTACCAGGTTTACCTGTGCCCTGCAATCCTTTCTTCAGCCTATCAGCCCCCAATGACGATAGTCCATTTTCCTCTTAGTTTGGAGACATGTGGTGGGAGAAGCCCTAGACGCCGCACTCATGTTGAGAACCTCATGAGGCTGACACGTTTCTGGGTTTTTAAAGTAGTGTTCAAACTGTTGTCATCGTCTTGCTTGAATGACCAAAATATGCACATACATTAGAAGTGCACACTAACCACACAGGTGTGCGTTCACACGACGAGGCTAACAGCCACCACCATTCCAGAAGCACCACACATACGCAGCTTGACCTGGCCACCCTGGGGGGCTGTGAGCGGCTGATCATGGGATACGTTCAGGGCAAAGCAGTACAGGCAGCAACGGGGCAGGGGGCGGGGTCATCTCCACAGACAAGGACAGGAGTTAAGCCTCCACCCTCAGCAGAAGATATCCTTTTCTGGAGCCAACCTGAGGGACAGGGCCCCAGTGGCACTGTCCTGCACCCTCTGGAGTTATGCTTAACTGATAATAGGGGATCTCCTCTGCCCTGCCTTCATAGTCACAAGCTACTCCCAAACCCTCCTCCTGCCTCACAAGAACTCCTAAGCTGAGCCTTGTGTCCTCAAGGTTCATATGCAGAGAGAATGACACCTAGCCCAGAGAATGGCCAGAATGGCTCACAGTAGGCGCACGGATATCCACCCCTCCATCTGGACTGCAGGCGCTCCCTGGCTAGTCAGTGCACAATTCTTCAGCCCCTAGCTCAGCAAGCTTCATCACGCATGCTCTTTCGGTCTGTCCTGTATAGGCTGTGCCACAGCTTGGTGAATTGTCAGGCTGGGGGTCCAAGCTTCTCCCCCAACCTGGGTATCTCAAACAAAGGAACTCCCCTCCTCCCCCTCCTCCTCCTCCTCTCCTCCAAGAAGCTTTCCCTGAGCACAGTTATTCCCAAAAGACACAGTAGGGGCCAAGCTGTGCTCCTGTACCCAGGTTCCCTCTTGTTGGCCAAGAAAGCAGAGCTCCTGTTAGCCCTCACTAGGGTTGGACCCATTACAGGGACCCACCTCCATTCAGCCTCTGCTAGCAAATGCTGGGCAAAGCATCAGGCAGGCTAGCCTCTCCTGCCCAAATATCTGGGAGCTAAAAATAAGAAGGCTGAGTGCATGGGACCTGTGTGAGCCACCTGCACAGGGCCATCATACCAGCTATGCTAAGCCCTCCAGTGTTGTGGGTGGAAACAAACACACCTCTAAAAATATAGCAGCAGAGGACCTTGTTCATCAGGGACAGGCCCCCTTCCGGCCCTCCCTAGAGCCTTGGAAGCAGCGAAGAGTGAGCCAGTGCCACGGGATGGGGAGAGGAGGGGAGGGAAGGCTCCCAGGCAATAGGAGCTGTTTCCATCATCTCTCACCCTGCAGATGCCCTGCTCAGCTGTGAGGCCAGCTGCCCAACCTGCCAGCTGCTATATGAATCTTTTACTCAGGCCACTCTCTACTGTACCTGTCCTTCAAGCCTGGCTTGCTGCCACCCTCCAGAGCTGCACTGACTGACCGCACCGTCTGGCCCAGCCTGTCTGGCTCTGGCCTCCACCCCACCACACCTGCCAGGACAGTCTTTGAAGGCTGTTCTCTCTGTATTTCCCCACATATCTATGAGTTGCTTCAGGTAGTGGGCAGTTCCCAGGACTGGCTGGGCCCTGGGGTCCTGATGTCCACCCCTCTGTCACCCACAAAACCCTCACCGAGGTAGGCAATGCTCAAAGCCTCTCTGAGAGAAGTCATAGGTCCCCACGGGACTACATACAAATACATGAGTGTGCACAGGAATGTGTGCAGGTGTGTGAACATGTGTGAGTGTTGTACAGACATGTGCAGAGGAGTGTGTATAGATATGTGTGTAGGTATGTGCACATGTATGAGTCTTGTGTAGTATGAGCACACACGCATGCATATGTACATGTATGCATGCAAGTGTATGCGCAGAGGTGTATGTGTCTGTGGGCGGGCATGCAGGTATATATGTGCAAGCTTGAGTATGTGTGTTTAGATGTAGGTATATGTAGGTACCGGCATGAGCACAGGTGTGTATATGGATAGCTTTATAGATATACCTTGCATACTATACTAGCACCTGTGTGTGTATATACATTTACTACCACATATTCTGGGGCCCTCACTCAGCCCGCAGACTGGCTGTTGGAGGCGCGTGTGTCAGCAACACAGGTCTCACCTTTTTGGCCTCTGCTTTATGCCCGAGCTTTCCAGATGGGGACAGCGTAGAGACAGTGAAGTCATTGGGGTCTTCGCAGTCGCGGATCTTGGACTCCTTGATTAGAGAATCCAGCTTCTTCTTGGCAATGTTTTCCACACGCTTCCGATTGGTGGAGGCCTGCCGCAGCCAGAGGTCAGCCCGTTGGCATCTGTCCCCACTCCAGTGAGCAGCAGAGGGGGCAACCATCAATAGTCCCTGTACATCCCCTGTGAGTCTCAGTGCAGAGACTGTGATTTTCCCTGGACAGCACTAAAACCCAGACACATGCGGTCCTGCCTGGGGGATCCCAGTGGAGGAGGATGGGACCCACACACTGGCCACCATACATGTCAAGTGGACAGTAGGGACAGGACAGACTTTGGAGAAACATCAAACCCTGGCTGGGTGCGCTCTCTGATAAGATAAGCCCAGTGATACACCGATGGACTTGGAGCGCTTGAGGGAAGACCTCGATCTGGGACTTCAGGACTCCCTGGGTGCTCAGGATGGAGTGGCTATTAAGGATGTCACAATCATAAGTTCTGCCACCATCCTGGGCCAGCCAGAGACATGTACAGGCACACCCAAAATAGGAAGAATCTGCTGTCTCAGGGTTTTCTAAAACAATTAGCCAACTCCGGCCCGGAGGCCTCCTGCACAATTATTTTCTCATCTGACGACTCCTCGGGGGAAAATAAAGTCTTTGCTGAGAGCAGTGGATGAGCAATGCCCAGAGGAGAGATGTCAGCTACAGAGTCTGCCTCCACTCAGCTCCCCAACCCAACAGCAGAGGCTCCTGCAGACCGCTCAGGCCCCCTCCACAGCCCCCAGCCCTGGTCCAGACAAGCTGAAGTGGAGGTGATTGCTAGAGGGGCCTGCCATACAGTACAGGGTCTCAGCACTGGAGCTGGCCTTGAAGCTGGTACTGGTGCTGGGCCTGGGGTTACTGGTTGACCAGGCAGCCGAGGTAGAACCCAAAGTGCACCCCCACCCCCTG
Source organism: Chionomys nivalis (assembly GCF_950005125.1). Classification (NCBI taxonomy): domain Eukaryota; kingdom Metazoa; phylum Chordata; class Mammalia; order Rodentia; family Cricetidae; genus Chionomys; species Chionomys nivalis. The sequence goes on along the minus strand of NC_080096.1, from coordinate 1,365,389 downwards.
CTCAGTGGTGCCTCCACTCACTGGACGGCCAAGAGGACTAGGTCAGCACCACAGACAAAATCTAAGAGCCAGCCTAGCAATGGACACCAGAGTGGGGCAGCGGTAGCTGTGTGGCTGGCCTGCTGGTTGGACAGGAGACTCACGGCTCTTATCCAGAGGGCCAAGCAGGTGGCAGACAAACAGACCCTAGCGTAGAACAACCTCAGAAGCTAGGCACCTTTGCACACCTTACATCCATCCCTCCCAGCTGTCACTCTTCCCGTCAACCAGGACAAGAGGCTGCTCTGGGGGACCACAGGCTCACCACCCGTAGGACCCCCATCGGCGTCTGGCTCATCCTCTTGGACCATGGGCTCCCCACCCTTAGGACCTCCATCAGTGTATAGCTCATCCCCTTGGGGACTGCGGGCTCCCCACCCATAGGACCCCCATCAGAGCATCTGGCTCATTCCCTTGGACCATGAGCTCCCCACCCTTAGGACCGCCATCAGAGCATCTGGCTCATCCCCTCAGGGACTATGGGCTCCCCACCCTTAGGACCCCCATCAGAGCGTCTGGCTCATCCCCTCAGGGACTGCGGGCTCCCCACCCTTAGGACCCCCATCAGAGCGTCTGGCTCATCCCCTCAGGGACTGCGGGCTCCCCACCCTTAGGACCCCCATCAGAGCGTCTGGCTCATCCCCTCAAGGACTGCAGGCTCCCCACCCTTAGGACCCCCATCAGAGCGTCTGGCTTATCCCCTTGGACCATGGGCTCCCCACCCTTAGGACCCCCATCAGAGCGTCTGGCTCATCCCCTCAGGGACTGCGGGCTCCCCACCCTTAGGACCCCTATCAGAGCGTCTGGCCCCCACTCACATCCCCGTTGAGGAGCTTGCAATCGTCCTCCATCTCATCGGCACTGTCTTCGTCAGATACTTCACCCTCTTCTGCATCCTCGCTGATGTTGGCAGGGAGCTTCTTCCCCTGGGGAAAGGGGTACAGGAAACCAGCAGCTGGTACCCACCAGGAGAAACTGCACTAGGGAGGGGGCCTTCTTCAAGCTCCTTCTTGGAGTCTCAGGCCAGCAAGTGGGTTGGAGTTGGACAACCAGGCCAGTTGCTGTTGTGGCAGCGGGCATATAAGGGAAGTGGCTCAAGATTATATGGTCATCCTGAAAGTGAGTGCTCCCCAAATCTGTCTTTAGATACTGTAATTCCCAAGATGATATGGCCATCCCAAGGGTGAGTGGCCCCCAAATCTGTCTATAGATACTGTAATTCCCAAGATGATATGGGCATCCCAAGGGTGAGTGGCCCCCCAAATCTGTCTATAGATACTTTAATTCCCAAGATGGTATAGTCATCCCAAGAGTGCCCATCCAAATCTGTCTATAGATACTGTAATTCCTAGGATGGTATAGTTATCCCAAGAGTGAGTGCCCCACAAATCTGTCTATAGATACTGTCATTCCTAAGATGGTATAGTTATCCCAAGAGTGAGTGCCCCCAAATTTGTCTATAGATACTGTAATTCCCAAGATGATATGGTCATCCCAAGAGTGAGTGGTCCCCATATCTGTCTATAGATACTGCAGTTCTCCAGGTTGGCCCCAGGCCATCACAGTGGTGGCCCCAGCAAAGTCACCTTCACCAGGATCTTGCCCTTGAGCATCTGTGGAGAAGGAAGCATAGTGGCATCCTCACTGCTCACTGAAGACAGGTCCAACTTGTCCCCAAGGATGTCAGTCAGATACTGGGCCATCTTCTTCTGCTGAACCACACTACAGTGGTTCTCAATGGACAGGATCACTGGGTACCTGTGGTACCAAGACAAGAGGGTGGGAAGAGGCCAGGACCCTAGAGCACAACTAGGCCCCACGTCTGTAGGCATACAGGCCACCTATACCTTCGAATGATGGAATAGGTCATTAAGTAGTTAGGTAAAAGATCTGCTATCTGCTCTAAGAGGTGACCCACCAAGAACTCTGAAAAGTAAATAAACGGGTAGGAAAGAAACTGAGAAATTTGGGGGGATGAGTAAAGAAAGCGTGAGAAAAAAAAAAACAAAGGCAACCATAAACTCCCGGAAAGTAGGGTGTCTGAAAAAGTCATGGTTTGAATATGGCATGTTTAAATAATGGAGAATGAATAAACTGTGAAAAACACAACCTTGTTGAACTAGAAGGTGGATGGCTCTCGAGTCCTGACAGGGGTCCCAGGAAGGAACCTAAGCCTGGCGTGCACCACCAAGCACAAGAGTTGCTGCCTGCTCGGTGCAGAGTGAAGCATGTGAGGTGGAGCTTTTTTTTTTTTTTTTTTTTTTTGGTTTTTCGAGACTGGGTTTCTCTGTGGTTTTGGAGCCTGTCCTGGAACTAGCTCTTATAGACCAGGCTAGTCTCGAACTCACAGAGATCCGCCTGCCTCTGCCTCCCAAGTGCTGGGATTAAAGGCGTGCGCCACCACTGCCCGGCAAGGTGGAAATTTTTTAAATGCTCTGCTTTGCTTGTGTGGTTTGTTTATTTTTAACTGTATGTATACACATCTGACTTTAATTTTTACCAAAAGGCAATCACGTCCTGTTTAGAAAACTTAGGGGTCCAGAACAAGAAGTAGGCAATCGTGTGATGTGGAAAGGGCAGATAGATCGCGTGATGTGGAAAGGGCAGACAGAGCAGGGGCCTTGAGGGGAATATGATGCCGGCTCACAGAAACAGCCCCCAGTCAGTCACAGGACATCTGGGCATCCCAGTGGCCCCTGAGCTGTAGTACCCTCCTCGGCCACAATCCCGAGAGCCTTACTGATACCTCCCCCCAAAACTGCTTCTGTTCCCTGAATCCACCTGGTTCCCCATCTCACCAGCCCCACCCCTGCTTCAGAGTCTTGTTTAGACAAGGTAATGTCTTCTATTTCCAGCCAGCAAATTGGATTTTTTTTCCTCGGCAGCATCTACGGCCACAGTTGAGTGACAGCAAATTGAGTCTGGACACAGAGTGGTTTCCTGGGGGTAATTAGTACTCGGATCGTCATGTCTATGGGTGGCTGGGGTCAGAGATGCCACTAAGTGTACGTGGATAGGCTATGCACACAGTCATCCTTCCCCCCCTCCCGCCACTCTCCTCAGAGAATAATCTCTAAACAAAACCTGCCAGTTGGATATTACAGTCACAGCCCATGGGGAAACGCAGGGAAGGAAAGAGACCCAGACCCTGGATGCCCTCCCCCGCCTACCACAGGAGCCGGCCCCCAGAAGCCCTGGCCACTCACTCGTTCTTGATGAAGGCATATTTGTTGATGGTTTCGATGACATCTTTAAAAAGGATCTTGGAGGTCAGAGTGTAGCCATGGTGCACGATGGGCTCCCCGTCAGGCCCGTCCCAGCAGTCCACTGTGGGCAAGCAGAGCCTGGTTAGCCCAAGGGGCTTGACTGTGTGAGCCTAGGGACTCCAACCATGGTGTGTTAGGGGGCGGGGGTCTGCTCTCTCAGTGATAAGAGAAGGAACCCTGCCAGAGGCCCCCATGGCTCCTCAAGTCCAGCCCATTTTCCAAAGGAGGTGCCATCTGCAGCCAGGACTGGTCCTCCATGCTGGAGGGTGCAGAGTCCAGGAGTGCTTACCCTCCACACAGCGGCAGCCGGCCTGCAGGACCCAGGCATACATATCTACCCGAGACTGGGACATGAGCTGGTCCCCCACGAGGTAGGTGTTGTGGGATGAGGTGATGAAGTAGTGGCTCAGGGGCTGTGTCATGTCTTGGTGCACTCCGTGGTGCTCGGGGTTGAAGATGTCACCCGCGGGGCTCCTGGTGTAGTTGGTGAAGCCTGCAGTGGAGCACGGGAGTATGGCACAGTGTAGTTCTGTCACTGGGCTCAGCTCGGAACTACCTGCCCCACAGGTGTGCAGCTGCCCCAAGAGTTTCCCATCATCCCCCAGAACAGCTAACTCACCACCAATTCCCAGCACCCCTACTCATCACCAATGCCCGGCACCCCCCACTCACCACCAATGTCCAGCACCCCCCACTCTCCATCAACGCCCGGCACCCCCCATTCCCCATCAACGCCTGGCACCCCCACTCACCATCCATGCCCGGCACCCCCTACTCTCCATCAACGCCTGGCACCCCCCACTCACCACTAATGTCTGGCACCCCCCATTCACCATCGACCCTGGCACCCCCCACTCACCGTCAATGCCAAGCACCCCCTTGCTCTTATTTTCCGGGCAAGGCTCAAATTGTTCAATGATATTCTGACAGCTCTCAAGGGTCACACCGTTCATCTAGGCCAGAGCAGAGGCAGGGCTGTTTAGTCACAGCATGGGCCACCTCCAGGCAGCTCCCCCTTCCTCCTGCCACCATCACCATTTCTTGCCCTTTCTCTGATCACTGCATGGATACGGACCGCAGCAAGGATGGCTCGAGGGAGGGTTGGAGGCACTGATTACCAGAAGGTCTGTGCCACATTACCTGGAACTCGGCAGCCAGCGGACTACGGGTCACATGGATTTGGGGTTACTCTCTGGTTGAGGGGGAAAATACGGCTGCCATAGGGTGGGATCCAGCCATGACATTAAGGGGGGAAAGCCTGAAGGCGGGGTGGTACCCCAAAGGGTGAACTGTCAACAGGAAAAGAAGTCTCCATGAGCTGTCTTGTCTGATAGGCTGTGGGGACAGCTGTGGAGGAGACTGTCTTCATGTTAATTGCCGTGGGAGACCCATCTTAATTGTGGGTGGGACCATCCCCTGGGAAAGGTGCCTTGGACTGTGTAATACGAAGAATGCAGGCTGGGCACACAGACACGTGCACTCACTGTGGAAACCGTGCTGCCCTGCTTGCTCAAGCTGCTGACTCTGACTTACTTCCCTGCCACCGTGGACTATAACTTGGAATTGTAAGCCAAATAATTCCTTTTCCCTTTAAATTATTTTTGTCAGGATGTTTTATCACGGCTACAGGAAAGAAAGGAAGACACTTGGGTTTGGAGCAACCTTGTGGAGTGAAGTAGGCCATGGTAGTGGGGAGGGGGCAATCCTGGGCAGAGCCAGGAACCAAACCTCAAACCCCAAGCTCATGGCTGCTGTTCACCTACCTAGTCCCCTCCTTGCTGTAGTCGGACATGGTCAGTCACTGTAAGGGGGGTTCTGGGCATGAAATTGTGCAAAACTGAGGACCTTGAGCAAGTCCCAGCCGGTACCCACGCCCCAAGGCAAGCCCTCCTCCTAAGAAATGATCCAGGAAGACCCTTGACCTCAAGGTGCCACTAGAGGGAGCCACAAGCTACTGTACTTTCCATGGAAGTGCTCTCTGTATGCTTGGCCTCCTTGTCCCTGCAGTCACCGCGTCCGTGCCCAATTCTAAGGTGGGAGGGGCGGGCTCTGAGGCTGTAGAAGTGAATGGTCCAGGCAGCAGGGCAGAGCTTAGGGGCACCTGACTTTTCTGTTGCTTCCCTGTTGGCGGACTGACTTCCTGGGGCCAAGGGTATTTATGTGTTTGCTGAAGGGACAGGTAGTTGCCACATCTGGAGTCGGGGAGGACGCATGTCTAGACAGGCACGGAGAAGGGTGGTTCTCAAAGGCCAGGCCATGGAACCCTGGCCCATGAAACGCCAAGGGCAGGTGTGACCCTCTGGAGGCTTCGGGTGGAGACCCAATGCCAGAATGGAGCTGACCAGGGGACCCCTCGTCTGTGAGGAAAACTGTAAGCTTCTTCACTTGCATGGCAATATCAAAGGCTCAGTCCTATTCGGCTATGAATCTCTGAACACGTGATGGCAGAAACTAAGGCTGAAGTTGAAGCCACACCCTCCGGCCACACCCACCAGCCACACCCGCCGGTCACACCCACCGGTCACACCCACCGGCCACGCCCGCCGGCCACACAGCTTAGGCCAGGCCTCACCTTCTGCTCCACTTCCAGAAAGCGCTGCAGGTCGGAGGCGTCCAAATGGTCCTTATGGTTGCTGTAGGCCAGCATGAGCAGATAGAGGTCTCGGCGAGTGGACATCATCTTGTAGAAGGCACAGAACTCCTCAAAACCTAGTGTCCCCTGATGGTCGTCTGTGTCCGCCTCCTGCAACACCCGACTTCAGATCACCACCCGAGCTTCCTACTCCTGGTCTCCAGCCCAGCTTCCCTTCCTCGGCCGCTACCCAGGGCACCCCTCCAACGGCTCCCTTTCCCTCCTCCCACCAGAAAAAGCACGGATGGGTGCCACCCCACTCATCCGCCGTGCAGTGCAAGGCCAACCTGTAACCAAACCCCACTGTCACCCAAGCTGTGGACACCAACACCCTGCCTTGTGAGTGAAGGCTTTCACCGGAATGTCTTCCACTCTGGGCTCTGTGCCTACCCCTGCAGCTACAGTTGGCCACCCGCCCTCTGACGGAGGACCCAGCAGTGTCCTGGCTCGGGTATTAATAGTAGAGAAGTGCTTTTGGTCACTGTCTTCCTTTTGTTGAAAAAAAGAGGGGGGTTCACAAGATACCCCCAGGAAACATTCCACGGGGGGCCCAAGGAAGCATGACTTCTTCCCAACTTTCATAGGCATAAGAAGCATCTGCCAAGGGTGCCAATCCCTAGGACACTGACGTTTGAGGCATGCATCCCCCGGGCCCAGGCTAGGGGAAGATTCAGAAAATAAGGATGCCAGGGATTGAAGTGGACTTAACAGGGTCCCCAGGAGCTCAGGATTGGCCCAAGAAGAGGCTACTTGAGTTCTAAAGACTGGGCTTTAGCTCTGCGAGGACCTGTGGGTGGACACTTCCTGTAGGGAGTTTACCCCAAGGGGACCATGGCTCAGTGCCGGGGACAGTGCCCAGTACAGGACTGGGGTGGCCTGAATGGCTCAGAACCACCAGAGTTGCCAGGATCCCAGTCACAGCTTATCCAAGGTTCGGTTCTCATCCTCCAGTGACCATGGACCCTAAAGTCGGGTTCTATCCTGGGACTTGTCATCGCAGATCTGGGCATATAGATGCCAGTCAGCAGCTGTCTGCAGACACTGGCTGACTCCTTGGGCCTCTGTAGAAGTCCTAGATATGTCCTCTGTGGCATGGCAAATGGGCGTCACCAAATCTGCCACACCACAGTTGTAGGGCCTCATGGAGGCTCTGCACTTTTGGGCACTCATATTAACCCAGTGGCTTCTTTTCCCCTGGCCATCCATGGACTGAAGAGGGTTCCCTAGGAAAGACGGGAGGAACCCAGTCTGGTACTGACTGTTTAACCCAAGTGGAGCCCTGGCAGCATGGAAAGGAAGCCACTAAAATCACCTCTTGCCAAGCCTCTTCTGGGTTGAGCCCTGGTTAGCCCAAAGAGACTCCTGGGCCTTTAAACCTGAGGACCAGTACACTGACCCTCATTCCCATCTTATTTTAGACTTAATGAAATTATGTCACAGCCACTGCATCCAGTTCACAGGCCTCTGCTCTGACTAAACAGATCCAGACTACCATAACACTGATTATCAGAGTGACCTGAGCCTTGCGGAGGGCATCATTCCCATTGTGGGGTTCCAAGTGCCTATGGAGGCTACCATGAGGTGCTTGGCCTAACGAGACTCTGCGTGGGTAGGGAGGTTGGGATCTCTGTGGCTGGTTGACCACCACAGATAAAGGCTACTGAGTCTGATCTCTGTGGCTGGCTGACCACCACAGATAAAGGCTACTGAGTCTGAGCTGTGTGAGCTGATGTACAAGGCCCATGTCTCGGGGGCAAGAACCCCACAACTTCCTTTCCATCCCACCCACACACCCCAGCTGTTTGCCTCTCTGCTCATGGTCCTTCGTCTCTGTCCTATAGGCAATTTGGAGGAGGTAGGTCTGAGATCACCCAGACAGACCCTGGGAACTAATCAGCACCCAGAGGCCTGACCTCTCACAATGGGCTGGGAAGCACAGACTCCGGAGTGATTCTACATGGAGTACCTCCAACCAAGGCCTCCAATAGCACACAACCTACCCAGGGTGTTTTCCCCCCTCTTTCCTCTCAGGGCGCTCTGAGCCCTGAATCCTGTTCTAGGTGTTGCCTGGTCCTTAGTACATCCTCACCCTGAGAAAAGCCCTGAGCCCAGAGCTGTCCTGGAAGGGTTAAGAACGGCTCAGTGCAGGCAGAAGAGAATGGGAATTGCTCCCATCAGATACAGGCTGTCTGCTAGGGCCCGCTGCTCAGCTGATTGACCCAACAGGGGCCTTCAGAGGGGCAGCGGACACTCCTGCGGTCCTCAGTGGGCAGTCGAGAGTGTCCTGCTAGCTGCCCGTCATTCACACAGAGACCCCGCTAGTTGCTGTCATTACTGCAGCTGAGCATGGCCGCCTGTCTAGCATGAGTGCACACGCAGGAATCTTTGAGGGCCAGATACAGCAGAGCTGTCAGGTCAAGAGCGTGTGTGTGTGTGTGTATGTGTGTGCGTATATGTGTGTATTCACACATATGTGTGTGTGTACACGTACGTGCGCGCGTGCCTGCTTGTGTGTGCATGTGTGTCTGCACATGTGTGCATGTTAGGGACAGGTCTAGTATCCATGCTTACAGAAACCCCTTTCCAGGCTGCAGCAGCAAGAAAACAAGGTCAAAGATCTGGGTTTGCTGGCTCAGCCCATTCCTGCCCCAAACCAGGACTTGCCAACGTAAGAGTTTCTCTCCCATGGAGGTTCCCAAAAGACAGAACTAATTACAGACAATAAAGGCTGTGCGTGGCTGAAGGATGCATTTTCATAACTCCTAACATCAGGGTGGTTACCGAGAGCTGCTGCTTACCAGTTCAGCTCTTTGCTGGACCATGTATGTCTTTAAGGCTGGGGACCATAGGAGACCAACAAATGGAGTGTGGCTGCATTTGGGTGTCTCCTCTAAGCGCGTGGTCTTCCTAGGGACAGCCTATGCACAGTGCTCAGTGTCCTGCCCACAGTCAGCAGGGCAGCACCGGGCACAGACTGCCCACCCTGAGAGGACCTCCCACAGCGGCCTCAAGCCTGGACACTCGGCACTCACCTTGAACATCTGTTTCACCCTCTGCCGGGGCAGGTTCACGTTGAGTTTGTGGAGCAGCTGCAGAACCTCACCGATGCTCAGGCTGCCGTCCCCGTTCTTGTCAGCCTCGTCAAAAGTCTGCTTCAGCCACTTTGGGGCTGAGTTAGGGGCCAACACAGTCCACGGGCCTGGCCTTACTTGTTCCGCCCTCCAGCTTAGGAGGCAAGAGTCCCCAGCCCAAGCACCCCTTCTGGTCTTCCCTTCCTACCCAGCTGGACAACGGAGTCTGCTCCTGGAGTCTATCCCCACCCCTGGAGCCCAAGGATATTGGTCCCTGGTGCGCTGGCGACGGGCTAGGCTGTCCTCATCACTGATGCCAGCCATGAGGTAGCGAAGGCCGGTGACCCAGGTACGTGCCTCTTCGCCACTGGGCGAGACCAAGTCCAGTGACTCACGGTGACTGCCGTGGTAGATGCTGAAGCAGCAGTTGGGGTCGAAACTGCTGTCCGGGTAGCGCTGGAAGATCTCAGACTGCCGTCCCTCGCTCACCTCCTGGATGGAGTCGATGGAGACTGTGGGCAAGTGGGGGGATACAATGTTACCAGTGACCCAAGTGTCCCCCTACCCCTTAGGTACACCATGAGCTAAGCAGATTGCATCTTTGCCCTCAATAACTGACACCCTAATTCAACATCTCCTCACTAAGCCCATCCTCAGAGGGGCCCTTCTGCTCCTCTACCCTTCAGAAGGGAAAGTTCAGTATGCTTGGCTGACCCCCCTCGTCCTGTTCTGTTGACCACAGTCTCCTTTCCCCTTTAGTGAGAACACACACACGCCCACACACACATACACACGTACACACATGCACACACACGCATGCGCACACACATACTCAGGTACACACACACACACTCAGGTACACACACAATGCTCACACATGTAGGCACACAAGCACACATGCATGCACACACACACTCAGGTGCACACGTGCACACACACACACACACACACACACACGCCTCCAACTGGCAGTCCAAGCACCTGGCTCTTCCAGGACTGAGTTTTCTGGAGAGGCAACGGTGGGACCATCGGGAACAACTCACTCCACCATCAAACCCTAGCCAGCTCATCTGTCCATCCTGAAAAGCATTTGCACCAGGTATGGCCAGATCCTGCAGCTGCCTCAGTAACAAGTCTAGCATTGCAGGTGAGAAGCCAGGTGTAGCAGGGAGCTGCAGCTCACAGATGTGCTAGGTTGCAGGAGTATTGGCTTGCCCGGGTTAGGTTCCACAAGGTCTCTTTTTGCTGGCCTCAGCATCCCAGCTCCAAGGAATCTCCTCTCAGTTCAATCTCTGGAGTAGATGAGCTCAGGTGATACTTTTATAATCTGTCCCTATGTCTTAGGTAGGACCCCCTGACAGACGGATATGCAGCCCACAGGTGGCCAGGGTCCCCTTCTAGAAACCAGCAAGCCCCCACTCTGCCTCTGTCCTTTCTCAAGTTCTCTGGCATGAGTGTGGCAGTCAGAACAGCACCCTATTCCTCTGCACCCACTGGGCCTCCAGGGGTGGGGAGGATTGAAGGCCCTTGAACAAATCCCTATTCCTTAGTCTATTCTTCCAGTTAGGGGCTTCCCTGGGGGAGGGGCTTCCCTGGGGGAGGGGCTCCCTGGCCTATCAAGGCTCAGTTGCTGGGAAATGAACCTTTTGCTCCTTGTCAGGGTTTCCCCTGGATGCTCAGATTCCAGGAAAACTTCTGGGCTTGGCACTCCCGGCCAGGCATCAGGCTCGCTCTGCCTGCACGGCCGTGGGGTAGCTCCACCGCTCTCAGGCCCAAGGCAGAACCAGTCTACACCAGCTCCTGGGGCCAGCAGAAGTCACTCAGCCCAGGATGACTTCACCATGGGGCTCTTTCTCACATGGGCCCTCCGGGACCCTGGTAGAATGACCGTCTCCTGGGACTCCACAGTGGTATCCTTGGTAAATGCTGAGCTGAAGCCTTCCCTGGCATACCTGGGTACCGCTCCTGTTAAAGCCAGGGGATCTCAGGAATTCACTTCTCACAGCCTGTGAGATTCTGGTGTCTCTCCCTGATCCTAGACTTCCCAAAGTATCCTCTGTGTACTCCAGTTCCGACTTCCCGTGAGCTGAGCAATTCAAATGACTCCCGGAAACCACAGCCGGTGCCCTGACCCGTGCTGCCTAAGTTAGCCTGGGCGTCCACCCTGCCCTCGGTGTACCGGACTGTGTGGGCTTCTGTGGTTTCAGGACAATCTCCTCCCCTGGGCTGGCCTGACAGCCCTTTGCCTCTCACTGACCTCAGCGTGTAACATCCGGGCCCCATGGAGTCCCAGAGCCTTGCCAGGGCACAGCTGCCCAGGGACCATATGACCTGTTCCTATTCCTTATTCCAGAGTGCACTGCAGAAGCCCTAGACCACCGAAGCCTAGAGACGACCAGCGCACCATCTCAGCGGGGTCTTAGCCCACTTGGGAGCCTCCCCTGCCCTGTGCTCCCAGGCTCAGGCCCACCCAGCCCCTCCCCTGGGCTGTTTGTTCACTCACTCTTGGCCTTCTCATTCTTGCGCGAGGGCCGCCAGCGGAGGCAGGAGCGGTGCTCATCCAGGTAGTAGAAGCGGACCAGGCCCTTGGAACTGCCACGGAGCTTCACCATCTGCGTCCCCTCCTGCATGGCAGTCATGCATCGCTCCACTAGACACAGACGGACACACGACAGAGACAGACAGACAGACAGACAGAAGCCATGAGAGCTCTGGTAATTTCACCTTTCTCCAAAGGGCCCTGTGTGCCTGTGTGGCCTTGTCTAAGCATCAGACAGCATGGTTACCGCCCCTTCTCTGATGTCCTGGGCTACTTGAGGTGGGTTGAGACACCAGGGAGGACATTCAGCAACGCACAACCAGTCCCAGAAACCACTAAGACCCTAAGTGGCCTTCACTGAGACTGCCAAGCCGAGTCCAGGAACAGAGACCAGGCCAATTCCCAAATGCATTGTGCATGGAGCTCCCGTACTCGGCACAGGTGGGTCTAGGCACCATGCACCATGCACCAAGCCTGGCTCCTACTCCCAGACATGAGCCACCCTGAGAGCTTGCTGCCCCTTCTTGTGGTATCATTGGGAATATCACCTGTCTCATGGGCAGCAATGTCAGAGAGATGCCCTATAGGAAGGCACAAAACTGGGAGGCTGAGGTGCTGGGTGTAAATCCACAACTTGCTCTTTCCTAGAGCCACCTGCCTCCCTTGTCCACTCAGCCTCCTATCCCTGGGAAAGGTCCACACGTTCCAGAGTCCAGGCCAGGGCCAAGCCTTCTTCCTCAGGCTACATACCTATCTATACACAGGAGGCTCAGGACCAGAGGGCACTGCATCTCACAAGTGCCTACAATGAGGCATCCCCAGGTGGGTGGAGCAGAAAACCATGGGTAGTGCCAGTCCAGGGGGGACTTTCTGGAGGAAGCTATTATTGACCAAAAGCAGAAGGGAATTGTAGGCATGGGTGAGCACTCAAGGTAGATAGGACTCTCTAGGGGAAAAAACTAATTTAAGCACACAGGTATGGCTTCCGGGTACACTTGAGGCAGGGTTTGGGGACAGGGACAAATCCCTGATGCTACTCATAGTGATCCAGACAAAGGCAATTGAATGTGCACCCTCCATTCTTGGAGCTAGGAGTGGTGAATCTAACATTCTTGAACAGGGCGTCTGTGACTTCCTGAGATGCCCTGGACCTTCCCACTGACCACCCAGCAGCCCTCTTCCTTCTGTTCAATGCCACATGGTCCAGGGGCTTCTGACACCGTCTAGAGGCCATGGTATGTATACCTGCATGCCTCAGTAACTAGACTGAAGGTATCACTGCCCCATAAAACTCCAAGGAGCCCCCCCCCCACCAGAAAGAGTTCCGAAGCACATACAGCCGGGGCTCTCGCTCCAGTTCTGCCTGGCTCCCTCCCCACTTGACCTCCCTCCAAGCTCTGCTAAGGATGCAGAGGGAGATGCAAGGGAGTGGGAGGTCTGTGTGAGGCAGGAGAGAACCCAGGCCTTTTGAAAACCCTAGGAAGCTATGCACCCTGTGGTCCCACAGGGCTTGGCCAGTCCCCAGGAGGGACCCGCTCTGTGCCCTTTCTTACCTAAGAGGTTGAGCTGCCATTGCGGTGACACCACCACGCTCCCTCCAACCCAGAGGAGCGCCTCTGCCAGGTAGGCCACAGCTCCCGTGGTCCAACTGGCAGCAGATGGCTGATGATCAGGCATATCCCAGTGATAGCTGGAGGCTTGCTCCCCAAGGCCAGAAAGGGCCCTTGGTGACAGGCCCACCCGAGGCGGCGGCTGGTACAGGGACTCCTCGGGGCTCCCCTTTTCTCCTCTACCTCTTCCTCCTTGGAGCCCACTGGGGTCCCCCCTGGGCTGTTTGCAGGTTCCACTGGCATTGACCCAGCTACAACCTGCAGTGCTGGCTGGTCCCCAGGCCAGCCCACCCATGCTCTACAATTCACAGGTCTGTTTGGAGATGAATCCCGGGGTGGGGGAGCAGCCAAGCCTCACCCTGTCATCCTTGGCCAATCCCCACAGTAATCCTGCTGGATCCAGCCCAGCTGACCAAAGGATTGAGGCCAGGAGCATGCCCAGCTGCCAGTTCAGAGAGGGCTGCCCCATGTCTGAGCGACCAGACTTGTGTTTAAGGCTGAGGCAGGGTAACAGGTGAGGCAAGGGACCCTCGTAGGACACAAAATTGTGGCTACAAGACCTGGCGTGAAGGTCTCTGTGAGACCTCCCCTAGGAGGGGCTGTCCATCCATAGGTTTGCTTCCGAAAGTCTGCCCATAGTAGGTATCCAGGTCTGGTATCTGCTTGGTTTTTATTTCTTGTTTTGGTTTTTCTTTTCTTTTCTGAGACAGAGTTTCACTGTGCAGCCCTGGTGTCCTGGAACTTGCCCTGTAGACCAGGTCGGCCTCAAACTCACAGAGGTGCTGGGATTAAAGGTGTGTACCACCATGCCAGCCAGGGCTGGTATCTGAGTCTCTGATTCAAGCTCTCACTTCCTCCTGTCTGAAATTCTTGCACATATAGGGACCTCCAAGTGGACCCCTGCAGTGTGGCCAAGAACCCAGCCCCCTCTGGCTGGAGGCCAGAACTAAGCCAGGGCAGGGCTACTTGCCTAGCACCTTGTGACCCAAAGGAACTTGACCCAGGGCAGAGGGGACATCTTTCCACTTTGACCTCCAGCATGAAGAGAAGAACGTAGGTTCCCTGAGCCCGGGCAGGTTCCACTCCAAAGCTCAGCCTTCCCTTGCCCCCACCAGGCCTCTCCTGGTGTCCACCAGAAGCGGAGCTATGGAGGTACCCGTTACCCAGGGTTCATTCCCACTGTATTCTGCACCCAAGGCTGGGCATATCTGGGCAGCCAGACCCCACATGACAGTCCCAGGACCCAGAGCGGACCTGTCCACCTATCAGGACACTGACCATAGAGCTGAAGCCACCACTCCACACCAGCCATAAGCAACCTTAAGAGGCAGCCAACTACCCACGTGCTGTATTCAATTCTGCATCCCATTCCCCGGGCAACCAGAAGTGAGGAGACAATAGGAATATTGACTTCATTGCCTCCGAGTCATGGGCACCTCAACTTCCTCCCTAACCTGCTGGGGTACTCCACATTCCCACAGCCAAAGCACCCCACTTCAAAAAGCACCTTGAATGCTCTTGACCCTGGCTGTCTTGCTCATGTGTCCTGGGCCACAGGAAGCCCAGCCACAGGGAATCAGGACCCACTGGGCCAGGTCCAGTGTAATCAACTCACAGACAAACCCAGGACCCAATTAGGAGCCTTGGCCAGAGGCCTTGCCTCATTTGCTGGATGGAGGTCGACAGGCGGCCTGCCCTTTCTGCCACAGATTAGATTAGGGAGCCATTTACTGCTAGAACAGGAAGGAGCACAGCCCTAGCAGCTCCCCTCCCCTGGGAGACAGGACACAGGAGGCTCTGACAGCATGGTCCTCTGTGTAAGCAAAGCCCAGGATCCCCAATGAGTAGTGGAATGAAAGCTGAGGTAAAGGGAAGAACTAAGAGTCAGGAAAGCCATGGGGGTGCTAAGGCTGGGCAAGATGGGGCACAGGCTCCGAGTGCCCCAGGGTCACATGATTCTCCACCCTGGATGGCAGCTGTGCTACCTCCCTCCTGCCTGCTGCCCACATCCCAGCCCCACTCAGTGCTCACAGCCCACTGTATGCCAGGATGTCTAGAGTTCCTGTCCTCTCTAGCTACCCTGCCTCTAGACACACCTGATCTTCCCCAAACTAGCCCAGACTAGGGCCATTCATGCTCCCCAAATCTTGCCAGAACTGGATACCTTTGTCTTCTCCCCCTCCACTTGTCGCTAATCACTCGTCCCCCACCATCAGCCGGAGAAGGTGCCTAGGCAGGGGCTGTAGGGAGGACACAGATCCAGGGGTACCAGCAGCCCCAGCGGAGGATGTAGATCACTGAACCCGGACTCTCTGACCCTCCTAGTGGCCTCAGGCCATAATCCTCCACTGCTGAGGCGGGCAGAGGCCCAGCTAATCCGCCCTCACACAGGGTTCTGCTAGTAAGGCCTCTCCCACTGTCCTGGGGACCAAGGTGACCCTACCCACCGCCAATACTGCAAAAGACAGGTGGAAGTGTCACTGTGGCCACCGAGTAACCCAGTGCCCTAGCTGAGGAAGACTGTGGAGGACAGCTACCAGGGGCAGACTGTCCCTAGTGCACTGGACTGGGGTCAGGCAGCAAGAGGCACCCAGGTTACTGGCCACACAGGGCTCAAACCCATCAACAGCTGGCCTGAACTTGACCACCTGGCCACCCCAGCCAGGTAGGAAGCTAAGACATACCCCTCCACCTCGGCACAGAAAGAAGGACAGCCATTCCAAGAAGAACTAAAGGCAATGGAGTAGGAGGAGTACCCTGCCCCCTTCCAATGCCACCAGGACCCCACATTCACCCAGAGCTACCCAGCAGCCCCTAGTCATGCTTAGGACCAGGTCCAGGGACGGGTAAAACTCCCATCTGCCCCTGGGGGGTGACTAAGGCTACCTTCAGAGGTCAGAGATAGTAAGCTCCCCATATTAAGGTCACAGAGGGACTCTGAGACCCCAGACTATCTTTCACAGTTGAGCTGTGCTCGGTCACCCCTGCTGTCCTTCATGGTCAGGCCCTGGAGCTCTCCCTGCTCCCCCAGAAGTTCTAGGGACCCTCAGGAGAGAAGAATTTGCAGTTTCCAGAAGTTTAAGGCAGCCACCATGGACCTCACTCTGGCGGCTCAGGAAGGTGTTGCAGTGTGACCTCTATAACTTGCTGCCGTGTACCAGCCTTACAAAGACTCGAGTGTGAGAGGAGCAGGTGCATTTGGTTGCCTACTAAAAGAGACACACTTGCCCCAACCACCCATCTCCAGGACAGGTAGGCAGGACAGTAACATCTCTGTCCTAACTTCACCTGACCTACACTGACCTACACAATTCCTCCACAGAATGCTACCTGCCCCCGAGGGTCTCCTCTCTGCTCTGTCCCAGCATCACCCAGTACCCAATAAGCAAGAGACAGGATGGATGAGGGAGACCAAGAAGAGCCAAGGTCACACAGTCTGCTCTGGGAGCTGTGGGCAACTATACCACCCAGACCATGCCCATACTAGTGGTCCCTAACTCGGGTATCCTCATCACCTATGTGACTCAGTCCCCCACCACAGCCCTGGCTCCTCCTGCCTGGAGCCCACAGATACCAGCAGCTGCTGAAAGAAGGAGCCCATGCTGGCCAGTGCCCGGCCCACTGGTGCAATCTTACTTCTGTGAGGGAGATCGATCTTGTCCTAACACAGTGGGCAACGCAGGTTGATGGCTGCTGTGAACAAGACAGCAGCAGCCATTCAACAGACTCGCCTCTCCCCGGGGAAAGCTGGAAAATCAATTTACTCTCCCAATAAACCAACATATCATGTACACACGCCTTGCCAGACATGCATACATACACGGTGGCACCTCTGGGTACCGTGACCCTCATCCCACCAGCATGCCAGGACTTGCGTGTGTTCCCTGGTGAGTGGGGCTCCACAGGTCAGCAGCATGGGGCATGAGGGAGCAAAGCTCCTGACCCAGCCCTTTCCCTGCAGCCTCGAGCCTCATCAGGCACCTCCCAACCTTCAGGTCATCCCGGCTAACACTTAGATGGTGCCTGGGGTGGAGTGAAGGGAGGAAGGGAGGAGGAAGCCGTCCTGCCCCAGCCCCACAGTACCCACCGGGATAAGCCCGGCCCCTGGCCCTGTGCCACTCAGGAGGGAGGGACAGGCCCACACACATATGGCCAAGCTTATTTAAACGTCTGAGAACAGCAACGCAACCCCCCGCACGTCTGGGCGCCTCCTCCCCAACTATTTTTACTGTATCAGGGAGTGTGAGCCGGCTTGTTCCTGCCCTCCCTGGCCAGACCCAAGGGGCTGTGCTAGCTTCAGGAGGCACCTGAGCCGAGACAGGGCCTGAGGAATCCCTCGGTAGCAGTAGAAACAATAGCCACCACCCAGCCCGGGGCCGTCTGACCAGGCCTGAGGCTGCCCTGGGCACAGAACAGCAGGCCTGCTCTGCTGGGTGGATGTGCCCTTTTCTTCGAGCAGTGTGTGCACCATGGCATGCCGCTCCAGCTTCCAGCAGGAGGAGGCAAGTTCTGTCAGGGGCAGGGAGGGGTGAGCCTGACCCATCGCACCGCCTAACTGAGCAGTGGGCAGGGCCAGAGGAGGACTGAGACAGGCCACCAGACCTCCTTCTGATGCCTGGGGCGGCCAAGGATATGAGTAGCCTGCAGGGTAGAAACAGGCTCTCCATGCCCCAGTCATCATGCTAACTCATTTGCCCACCCACAAGCTGACCTAAGCTGCCACCGTTCCTGCAGCTCAGGGACCTGGCCTTGCACAGCAAAGACCGGGCAGCAGTCTGGCCCATCCTTAGCTGGTGGTGCCAGCTTCAGGATCTAGCCCCGACCCAGTCCAGCCCGCTCACCCTAGCCCAAGAGGAGTGACGGTGAACCCAAGTTCAAAGCTGTCGCATTGCGTGCGAAGGCATTGGAGGTCAAGAGCTCAACTGCAGCCACAGTAGCAGCAGCAGACGGGGCATTCTCAAAGATCAGCAGCGTCCACACTCCCCAAGGCCTCCACTTAGAGAAGTCCCCACATGTTCAGGTCTAAACCGGGTCTCTCCAAGCCTGCCTCCAAGTATGCCTGCAATGGCCATGGGGGTCTGGCGCCTTTAGCCCACAGAGGTTCCAGCTTCTGGCCTTCCTCTATCTCTAGCAGAGCTCCAAGGTCACAGTCAGGGTCGCTCTAGAGCAGAACTGGTACCCTTCCGACCCTCTCACTATCCCTGGCTATCGCTAGCTGGTGGCATGTAGCAGCTCAGCTCACAGGAGTGACTTCAATTACATTCGACAGCCCTGCTAGGGAAAGGACTCTATTAATATCCCATTTCACAGCTTTCTGCTCCCCCAGGTGGCCCTCATTCCTGTGTCCCTGGGGGTTCCTGTCTTTGCCAAGAGTCACTCACTTCCCTGAGGCCACAGCTGCCCTCTCTTCCTCCAGCAGGGCCTGGTCAGCAGCCATGCTGGGCTCCTGAAGGTGGACAGGTTCTGACCCCAAGCCACTACCCAGGACACCCTTGGAGGAGTGAGCTGTCATGGGAAGCAGGTTGTAACCATCTGTGTGGAGTCCCTTTGGGAAAACCATCAGATCCGGGTAGGGATCTCTCTCAAGAGTGTAAGTCCTAACAAGAAGAGCCAATCCTGCCCTGCTGCTCACCCTGGAGCCCAGACCAAGCCAGGAGGAATGGCAACAGCTGAAACCGGGTGGGTAGCCTCTGGGTATGGTCAAGCAGGGATCAGAGACAGCAGGAAATGAGATCTGAGCCCCTGAATAAGTGACCAGCACTGGGCAACAAGAGCCACCTTGAGGCTAGAGAGCACTGGGCCCTCCATGGGGCCAGAACTGGCCAGTGAGCCTCAGGAGAGAGCACGTTTCTTCACGCTGAGCTGGCTCGCCAAGTTTGACTTTTTACAGTGTCGGTGTCTCCTGAAGTTGAAGACACCTGTCTGGACATTTACCCTGCCTGGACATTTACCCTGCTGGACATCTACCTGCAGATGCTCTGTTCCCACCTTGCTCCTGGAGTCTGAGCAGGCTGAGGACCTCCTCCATGGACTGATTGGCCAGTTGCATCCAAGTCAGGGCTCCGCCCTGATGCCTGAAGGCTTCCTTTTTGGGGCGTTCTGGAAGGGATCTCGAGGCTGTCCCTTGAGCTATCCCAGCAGCTTACCTCAGTAATCTGTGGCTATCCACCACAGCTCAGGAATGTCACCTAGCTGGCAAAAGGCTCCTATGCCCAGAAATCAAAGAAAACGCCAAGTCCTAGGGCTGGTGCCCACCTCCCCACCCTGCTCCTCCTCTCCCCACACAGGAAGTCTGTCCAGCCAGCCATGAGCCCACGTACTCTGTGCTGAAAGCAAACTCCCAGGAATAAGCAGGCTCACTCATCCTGTTACTCAGTCCTCACAGCTCTCCTCCACCCAACTCTCTCCGTGGTGGAGCCACAAGTTCTGGCCCAGGAGGAGCCCCTGTACCCACACCTGCCCAGGGCAGTGCCAGGAGCCAGGGAGCCTTCGTCATCGGTTCATTAGTGGTGCAGATGGAGGGCCAGGCTCAGGACAGCAGCCAATCTGCTCCGTCCTCAGCTGCACATTGAAACTGCAAGGACTCCGCTGCCGTACGTCTCTCCTGAGGTCGCCAGAAGATGGAAGTGGGCTTGGAGTCCTCCAGCCACCACCCATCTTCTCCTAAGGCCAAGGCCCTTCCTCAGGCAGCTGAAAACCCCATGCATGTCCAGTCCCTTGGACCCTGGCACCTAAGGCTACATGGCAGCGTCCATTCCCTGCCCCTTCAATGAGCAGCTGTCCTAAGTCCAGTAACCGCAGGGTAGAGACTCCATGGGCACTCTGCAGGCCAGCCAGGTTTTCTCAGGTCAGCTAACCCCAGCATTACGCTAGGACAGGGACTGTGATCAGGAAGGGGCATATCCAAACGCTGTGCCGTTGGGACCTCAGTACCCTGACAACACTGGCCATGCTGTCCCCAACTCACAAAAAGCATCTTAAGCAGAGAGAATAGGAGGGTCAGAGAAAAGGAACAGGCTGGAGCAACCACACAGACCAGGTGTGGTGGAACACCGCAGACAGTTTTTGAATACCTACAAGTTGCTCTATGAGGTGGCCCTGCACCTTCCCTTCCCCTCCCTGCAGGTTCAGGGAGGGTCGTCAGTGGGAAGTCACACACCCCTTTAAACTCCCCTGCCCCTCTTCAACATCCACATCAGTCAGGAGCAGAACAAGTCTACTCCCAGATCAACCACCCAAACCAATCCAGACGGCGTAGCCCATTCCCCTTGGAACTCCGGGCCTTGATCAGGAAGTTCTTCCTGCTGTCTGACTCAGATCACTTTGATGCAGCCATAGCCTTGGATCTCTTTCACTCTTAGTCTCTCCCACCCTGACCCCAAACCAAGCTTTGTGTTGGGGCTGAGACCCTGCTGAGGAGAAGCCCTTTCCCACCCCCACTAAAGATGCCTCCTCACACCCAACCCCCTTTGTTCCACTCCTGTGGGCAGCCTGGAAGACTCGTGCACCCCTGCTGGTCCGTGCTGTTTGCCTAGGGCAATGCCAGTTCCCTAGACAGGGAAAGTGGGACAGATCCAAGCAAGGGAGTTGAGCTCTAGAGAACCTCGGGCCGCTGGGAGGGAAGGCGGTGGTTCTGTCCATGGTGCTGACTAGATCTCAAGGCGTTTGCCCCTCTCCCCCAGCCCACAGCCGCTGACAGCTCCGGACAATCCCTCCTCCGGACATCCCCTCCGTTGGACTGGAAATCGGGGGACAGTGGCTGCGGGGCAGGCGCACCTCGTCCTGCACAGTGGAACCTCAGTACCCTCACAGGTAGCATCTACTAGCAAGATGCCAAAATGGGGGTAGTTGGGGTGCTGCACTGTATAGCAGCTGACAGGGAATGGGGTCACCAGGCTTGTCCCCCCAGAGACCCTAAGAGGGGGACCGAGCATAGCATAGCCCTTGCTCTGGGGTCTGAGCTGAGCCAAGAGTCATGAGCCTCTTCCAGACACCCTCCTACCTGTCCTTACCTTGGTCCTGGCTAAGCCCACCGGTGGACCCAGGCTCTTCCATGGCCCGCAGGCACCAGCCCCACTGTTACCGGCACGGCCCGAGGGGGCCGGGACCCTGTGCTGGTCCCCAGTGTCCCCAGAGTTGTAGCCTGATCCAAGGCGCCCCACGCACAGCGCCCATACCGGTTCAAAGCCCGCTGTAGCTAGCTGCCACTGCTGCTTACTAGCAAAGGAAAAGAGGGGAGGGGAGGGGCGGGATGAGGCCTCACCGCCACTGGGACCGCCCCTCCCACGGGAGCCCCGCCTGCCCTTAACTCTTGGATGTCCGGCTCCTGGCCTGCCACGGCTGCTATTCAGGGGCATCAGTTTGAATCAAGGAGGGAGTTTCAGATGGGCACCAAGCCAGCATTGCTCAGGGGCCAGAAGAGGAGGTAGTGCTGGCAGCTTGAGACCCCCACAGTGGCAAGACCACTCACCATGCCCACCTTTCTCTCCAAGCTGGTCCCTCCTACCAGAGGGGCAGTTATACACCCTCAAGGAACAGAAGAATCTGTTTGGCAGTTTCTGGTGACCACGGAGTCCTTTTGACCACCACACACTAGACTTTGTGGCTAGACCTTCCAAATTTGCTGAAGTGTCTTCCCATCAGCTTCCCTGGCTGGAAGGATCCAGGCTTGGAGAGGCTCAGCCCAAGGGCTAGTTCTGTAAAAGCCCCACCCTGTGTCCACCCAGGTTTCCTCCGCCTGACTCCACGTGCCCATTGTTAAGTGCTTTCTGCTTGGCTGCACAGGTTTATGTGGTCTGGGGGGAGGGGGGCGGGAATGACTGTTGGCATGGTAGGCAATGCCCCCTGTGTACACCTGCCCTGGGTTATGCAGGGTTCAGGGTAAGGGGCATGGTCTGTCCAGCCTGGGTTCGCCTCTCTGGGATCTGCCAGATCTATGCATAGTATCTGGGCAAAGCTCCGTCCTCCAGACTGCTCACTCCAGCTCAGGGGAGGTGGTGAAAAGTATGACTTCTGCCCCCCCCCCCCCGCCAGCATCTGGTGGGGCTTTAAACTCGCACCTCAGAGGGACAGTCAGTGGGGATCCAGAAGAACAGATAAACAAGGGTCCACCTATGGGCTCTCTGAACTGCCACCTCCAAGGTGTGACAGCCTCCTGCCATGCAGGGCACCAGGTGTGAAGGGGGAGGAGAGCCTCTGTGGGTACTACCAGCTGGGTTCTGCCAGGAAAGGCCCTTGGCCCTGCTGCCTGGCACCCTTAAAGGAACAGCCTCTCTTCTTCGCTGTTTCTGTGCTCTGGCATTTATTTATTTATTTATTTATTTATTTATTTATTTATTTATTTATTTATTTTATCAGAGTCGCTCTGTCCTGGGCTATAGGATCTGCCCCTCTGGGTAGATACTCTGTCTCTCATTGGCACACAGCCTAGGTACGACTCCAGGATCTATGTGCATCCCACTGAAAGATCCGAGCAAGAAAGGTACCCTCCCTCTGGGGATGCATTGGCTGATGAGGTCATTCTGGAGCACAGGTGGGTTCCGGGACAGGAAGAAGGAGCACAGTCTCATGGGGGCACCAGAGGCCAGGAGACCACAGCGGGGGAGAAATCCCAGGAAGGCGCCCACAGCTGAGGTTTATGTGTTTCCTCCAGGAACTAGCAGCCCCCTCAGAAAAAAAGGAAAAAGAAAAGAAACTGAGGCAGGGAGAGAGAAGAAAAAACAAGAGGCGGGGGGCGGGGGGGGGGAGAGATGCTCCCATGAGTCAGGCAGGTGACAAGGTCCCTGGAGAGCGAGCCAGAGTGGGGCTGCCTTCTCCCTGATGGACAAAAGGCCCCTGAGCCTCCCTGAAGAAGTTGGGTGAAACCTAAGTTCACTTTGCAATGAATAATCCATCGCACAGTCGGCTCCACCCCCTCCCCTGGTGAAGCCAGGAGATGAATCCAGCACCAGGGCCGCGATTAAAAACGGCTATTAAAGCCCACCAGGCACATGTTAATTCGCTCGGATGATGATCTCTTTTTCTCTGGGTGTTTTGGCAGAATTCTGCTCTGAAAGCGTTTGGCCTTGCTGGTCACGTGCAGGGAGACTCCCTGGGAAAGAAAGAGCCTGTGACCTTAAAGGGGTTAGGAGGCTGAAGAAGTTTAGTCTTCTCCTTTGAAGAAAGACCGACAGACAGACAGGGGCACGGTACACAACCGGGGGCTCCTGCTGTGGCAATGTTCCTCCAGCGTGAGCTCCACCCGTTCAGATAAGGGGGGGACTTCCATGTGCCCGCAGGCCAGAAGGTTCTGCCAGACCTGAGCTCCTCTGTAAGGGGACTCTGCTCCCTGGGGACCGGTTCTCACCTTCCGGATCTAAGTGCCTTCCCCTTGCTTTTATCTTTAGTGGCACTGTCAGAGACAGGCAAGAGGATGATACACCCTGAGAGAGACCTTTAGAAGAACAGAACCTCTTCCTTCTCCTCAGAGTTTCATGAAAACACCACACGTGTGTTCACACATACCCCCGGTCTGCCCCTTGTTCATGGCTAACACCACACGTGTGTGTGTGTATGTTCACACATACCCCCCGGTCTGCCCCTTGTTCATGGCTAACACCACACGTGTGTGTGTGTGTGTGTTCACACATACCCCCTGGTCTGCCCCTTGTTCATGGCTATGTGCTGAGAGCTCATCAGGCCTAGCTGTGTTACACACACCTTACAGGGTCACCCTAGGCATCAAAGGGCCTGCTTCTCAGCTGAAAGCACTTTTGCCCTTCAGCTT
The DNA here is from genome assembly GCF_950005125.1 of Chionomys nivalis. Taxonomy (NCBI): domain Eukaryota; kingdom Metazoa; phylum Chordata; class Mammalia; order Rodentia; family Cricetidae; genus Chionomys; species Chionomys nivalis. The sequence goes on along the minus strand of NC_080096.1, from coordinate 1,341,467 downwards.
TGACAGAGGTCAGAGAGGCCAGGGGGCTCTAGTGTCCCACAGCGGATGGCAGCACTCTGGGGAGAGCCAGACCCTGACTCCCCTGACATTGCTTTTCGCCTAGGCTCCTAGTTTATCTGAAGGGTATGAAGTAGCGCGCGCGCGCGCGCGCGCGCGCGCACACACACACACACACACACACACACACGGTCCTGCACGGGAGTGTCTCCACCTTTCAGTGCTGTAGGAAACCTGTGGGTGGCGCAAGGCACAAGTTAGGCTGGCCAACTCAGCTGAGACTGAGTCCTTGGGCTGAGGACCCGGGTAGGGTAGAGAGGAGGCTGGGATATCCTAGGAAACAGCACCAGACCTGCAAATGCCACCACAGAGTCGAGCTCAGCCAGGAAGGGACGTGGCAAGCAGTGCCAAGGCCAGGAAGCATTACAGATCACATCCTAGAGCTCTGCTACCTACAAGCAATCTGCTGGAACATGATGCTTCTCCGGCCTACTTCCCTACCCAGCATCTAGGGAAAACCAGCAGCCTGGGAGAGCAGGGACCAGCCTGGGAGAGCAGGGACCAGCCTGGGAGAACAGGGGGCCAGCCTGAGAGAGCAGGGGCCAGCCTGGGAGAGCAGGAGCCAGCCTGGGAGAGCAGGGGCCAGCCTGGAGCCTTGAGCTGAGCCTTTTCCTTCCACGGAAGCAGAGGAGTCCTGTAGGTGGGAGGCAGGACCCTCTCTGTGGCCCACCAAGCCACAGGCAGAAGGGCCAAGTCTCTTCTAATGACCATCACTACAAGAAGGGGACCTGGGAGCATTGGCTCCATGGTTCTGGGGTCATTAGCTCTGCCTGTAGATGGGCAACAGCTGCCACTTTCCAATAATCTCCAGAAACAGAAGGCCAGGAGAAAAAACGCATCCCCAAACTCAGCAGAGCGATTCACACCTCTGAAGTCTTTGTGGGGCACCTCAGATCTAAACTTCCAACTTCTGTCCTACATAAATCTCCAAGGAAACGCTTCCAGAGGCCAGCTGTGTGCCCAGCTCCACATATCTGCAATGGTCACTGCACAGAAGCCTGGGCACGTCACTAGGAAACAGGCACAGAGTAGGGGCCCTAATGGGGCCCCAGTTCTGCTCCCATGAGTCCCTCTCAGAATGCCCAAATCAGGAAGGCTCGAGAAACCACTGATTTCAATCCCTTTCCTTTCCAGAGAGAGAAACCTTCTGGGGTGGACTGGTCCCACCGTCACTCTGACCCTGCTGAGCCCTGGAGTGTGAGCACCAGGGTCTACTGACGTGGACTGTAATTACCTCAGAAGTTCTGGATAATGTTGTGCAGGCCCCTCGGGTATCGAGTCAGTGCCGACAATCCTGCGGCAGGGAGGGACACGGGCCCCGCAGCCTGTGCCTAAGACGTTTTATTAATTATTCAACACCAAATCCAATTTCATGTTGTCTCTTGCCTTGTCTGAGAGTTCTAACGATGTTACCACCTCTAGTGAGGAACCAAAGCTGCTTCAGGGGATGAGGTAGGATCCCCCAACCATCCCACAGCACGCACGCACACACACACACACACACACACCCCGCACACTCCGCATACCAGAACAGGCTGAGCAACCTCCTGACCTGGGTAGCAGGTGACAGAATGTGGAAGGCAGTGTCTCCAGTACAGAAGACCCCCGCTGCCATGGATACTGATGAGCACAGGTCCTCATTCTCAGGATGAATGCTTCAAAGGGGTGTGTGGCCTCAAGAGAACTGGCCTGACCACAGTTATCTAATTACCATAGCTGCCCCAAAGTGACCACAGTTGCTTTAGAGTGACCACAGCTGTCCCAGTGACCTTGGCCATCCAGGCTGACCATATCTACCCCACTGATCACAACTGATTGCCCCAGGGACTACAGCTGCCTTGGACTACCCAAGAAGGAGACCACCACTCTAGGTCTGGCGTGCCCACCTGCCCTACCCCCAAGCCGGGTGGAGTCAGGTTCAAAAGAAACATCACTAGATTCCAAGGCAGACAAAGAAACAAGACAAAGCAGAAATAGCCAGAGGTGGGATCCACGGAGGAGGGAGACAGCACAAGGAGAAGGGATGCTCTGACCAGGTTAAGAGTTGTTGAGACCCTCAGCTTGGTACCCAGGGCCCATGGACTGCAGTGAACACAGACACCAGCACAGTCTGGGTGATGATGGGGAGAGTGGCAGGGAGCATCTTGCTTGCATCAAAGGCATCTGCAGCCACAGCACGCATCCTTTGCAGGAGGGCCTCTTAGCCTTGCTCAGGCACCAAAGGGAGGGGTCCGGCCTAGGTCAATGGGTCAGAGCTCTGCCTGGAGTGGCAGTAGCCTGGATAGAGCCAAAGTGGGCAGACACTGCCCTGGCAGCTCCCCCTGCCTCCCTGCACCAGCCTGACCTAGATTCTGTGCCCGTGTGCAGCAGCGATGCGGAGCTGCGGCCAGCCTGGCACTGAGACAAGTGGGTAGGATTCAGAGCCAGTACAGCCACATGGCCACTAGCATGGCCCCAAGATACACTTGGTGTGGGGTTCCATGTGTGCTGCCCACCCTTCCGAATCCCTCCCTCTCTGGGGCCCTAAGGCCCCTGCCTGAGAAGCTCCTAGGAGCCCTTGGCTTCCACTCTGTGGTCTGGCCCCTACCCAAGCACCTGCTAGAGGAAGAGAAGACAGAGGAGGGTAAACCCTCTCTGCCGTCTTCTTCCCGCTCCGGCAGCTCTGTGGTTAGAGCTCTGTGGTTAGACTGTGAAGCCACAAGGCCTGCCGTGGCCATTCCTCAGCTCAGCTCCAGCAGCCCCAGATGCTGGCCAAAGACCTACACAGCCTCTGCTCAAAAGCAGGTCGGCTGACCCCACAGGACTGGCATCTTGCACCACAGGGCCGTATGACCAGCATCTGGTCTTACATGCCTGTGTGCCACCCTATGCCCCCTGGATACATAAATCAATCAAAAATCCCTCAAAACCAAGAAGTATGCACCCTGCATGCAAATGTATGTAAATGTATGGAAATGTGCCCTTGCTCCCTAGTTCTCAGGCCTGAGGGGTCCTTCAGGCCACACGATCCCCCATTTCAGGGCCAGAGACGGCCAATCCAGAGTCTTTTCTTGTTCTTCTCCTTTCTGCCTATTCCTCGGCTGTCACCATTTATTAAGCTCCTGCTGTGTACAGGCATTGCTCAGGGCTAGGAAGGCAGTAACACGTTCCTCAGAAGCAGCCAGCATCCTAGGGGGCTCCTGTCTGGGCAGGCAGGGCTGTTGCAGTGGTTCCACTCTGGACAGAAAGAAGAAGGTAGCAGCTGTCCTCAGAGAAGCCAGGGAGAAAGGGACCTCTTCCCTGGAGATCAGGGGGCACTGGAGGACTAGTACAGGGGGGTACAGACTGGGGTATGGTCTGGGTACCTCAGACCAGACCTAGAGCCTGAGGTGAGGAAGCTGACGGCATGCCATTGCCAGCAGGACACCATCAGTACAAAAGAACACTTGTCATGGGACTTAGCTCAGAGCGCACACTCGGAGGAAAGTGCACAGCCATAGGACCCTGCCCTTGGCCATCAGCACCTGCCCCTCACTGTACCATGGGATGAATATCCCTATTGTTTTTTTTTGTTTGTTTTGTTTTTTTTTTTTTTTTGGTTTTTCGAGACAGGGTTTCTCTGTGGTTTTGGAGCCTGTCCTGGAACTAGCTCTTGTAGACCAGGCTGGTCTCGAACTCACAGAGATCCGCCTGCCTCTGCCTCCCAAGTGCTGGGATTAAAGGCGTGCGCCACCACCGCCCGGCAAATATCCCTATTGTTGATGATCACCTGAAAGTATCCTCCAATGCTGGGCTTCCCATGCCAATCTCAGCGCAAGCTCCAACACTTCCTCTGGAAACTGCTCACCAGTGCCAGTGGTAGAATTTAAAATACTGAGTGGTAATTCATACATTCAAAACAAAAAACAGGATACACAGGCCACAGCATGCCTGTGGTCAGTGGGAAACTGGTTGCCACGTTCCACGAAGCCACAGAGAGTAGAACTCCAAGTCTGTGTACCAGGCCATTCTTGATGGGCTGTAAGGGCTTTGCAAACTGACTGGGCTCCCTGCTCATCCCTGCTGCCCACCAGAGTCCCAACCCCAGAGTGGCTGCAGGGAGAGGGGACAGGGTCCCCAGGAGGCAGCAGTCCAATGGTACTGAAGACACGGGGCGCCATCAAACCGTGTTCCTGGGCTGCCTCTCCAAGGCTATAAACACGTATAAACACGTATCCTGCCCTATGTGTGCCATCCCCACCACCTCATCTATAGACAGTGGCTTGGTGATGTAAAAACAGAGACTAAAGGTGAAGCGGCCCTGGGAAAACAAGAAGGGAGTGAAACTTAGCCGTGGAACCATTTCTGAGGAGATGTGTCTTTGAAGAGGCTGTGCCCACGTGGCACCGTGGCACGAAGGTCCGTTTGGGTCTTCCCTGGAAGCACAGCCAGTGGCCACACTACATGGGACCTTGCACACGGCTCTTTCATATTATTTGTGTGCAATGCTCCTCCCCGAATATCGACCCAAGCGGTAAGTCTTTGCCGCTCTGCCAGGAAACATACCTACACATCTTCCAAGAGCGGCTAGCAGGAAACAGTCGGGCTAGGTGAGCAGAGTTCACCAATGGTCAGTGTGAACGGACCTGGGGGGTATGAGCAAGACACAGCTCAGGGAAGGGGTGCGAGCACACGGCTCGTGGAGGACGTTTAAGCAAACAGGTTAGGGGAAACGTGGACACACAACTGAGGAGTGGAGAGTGAGCATGGAAACACAGCTGAGATGGACCGGCAGACACAGAGCTCAGGAGGGAGTGCTCGCAGGGAGCACTCTCAGGCTTATCCGATCCTTGAGACCCATGCACCATTGTCGAGGTGCTCGGCCTCCCCAGCCAGCAGGATCTGATTTTTTTCCCCTCACTCCCAGCAGCCAAAGGCCTGGGTAAAGCCACTGTTTCCCATCAAAGCATCTATTCTCAGTCCCACCAGGGCCAGGTATTCAGCAAGCTGACCACAGGGAGCTCTGTCCTAACTGCCAGGAAGCCAGTCAGATGCCCTAAACCCTAACCATCCTTTCCCCTTTGCCGTGTGGGTCCTGGGTCTAGGTGAGACATGCTATTCTCTTTGCCCCACGGCTGTCACCACACCACGCCTTCACACACACTCACCCACAGTGCATGGGGACTCTCCATTTGATCTGCCTACCCCCGGTGCCAGCCCCTCTCCTTGCCCTCTGACTGGCCCCCAACCATGTGCCACCTGCAGATGGCGTGGGCCCAGCAACCACCCAATGTAACACAGGCAAATGTTTATTTTTTTTCCTTTAGTGCAGAGAGAGAGAGAGAGAGAGAGAGAGAGAGAGAGAGAGAAGAAATCCTGTGAGTCACTGGGAGTATTCAAGCAGAAGGCTGAGGCCAGCAAGCCAGCAGCCACTGGGTAGAAATGGAAACATCCTCGCCCCCACCCCACCCCAAGGCTGCAGGTGCCTGGCTCTGGCAACCACTCAAGGTAAACTTGTCATTCCCTCATGGCTAGACATTCTAAGAAAGCTGCCACCTTCGGAGACACTTACCTGACTGCCACCGGTTCCTGGAGTGTGAGGGGAAGGAAGGAATGCCTATAACCATGCAACAGGAGCCCCAAGAGAAGACACACGGTTAGGAAGACTGAGGCAGAGGCGCCTCACTCTGTTATCACAGCCTGTGGAGCTGCTTTCGGGACACTCTCTCTCTGGTCCCACTTCAAGCAGAACAGGAGGTACCCCATGAGGACGGTATCCACAAGAGCCAGACTTCATTCCTATCCCTGCTGGTGATTGGTCAGTTCAGTTTGACCCCCCTGATATCCCTGGGTACTTCTGATCACAGAATACCCTAGACCACAGCAGGATACCTAAGGGGCTTGCAGCTACACCTGAATGTCTGAGGACTGGACATAATAAGGTGGGTTTTAGGAGCAGCTCTGTCCCCTAAGAAAGGAAGCAATAGGCTGGGATAGAAAGCCTGACCAAGAGCTGTCGGAGAGGTACAGCCATCCCTCATAGCTCTGGAGCCAAGGCATGAGTCAAGGGGCGGAGGTCTCTTCCAAGTGAGGGTCCCTCACAGCCCCTTTTCTTCCCCGGGAAGGACGCAAAGATTGTCCTGTTCACAGTGGGAACTAGTCCTACACCAAGATTCCTGTACAAGCCCCATTCAGAGGAAAGCCCAGCTCTCTGGTTTCAGACGGGGAAAATGAAGGCCCAGAGGTGGAGGTTTGCTTGCAGTCACTAGCCGTGGTAAGAATGTATAGTGTCTAGGCACCTATCCTAGTGCACCATCTTGTCCATGTGACCTTTGACCTGCAAGGGTCAAGTGTCATCTAAGGTCCACAGGGTCCAGCCTGGCTTGTGCTGCCGGAAGGCGCCACCTCTGTGACCTCGTGTGTTCCTGGGGCAGAGGCAGCAGTGACGTCTGAGTCATGCCTGCAGCTTTTTAAGGCTCAGCTGACTGCAGGGGTAATTTAGGTTTTTTGAGGAGACGCAGGAACACACGGCAGAGAACAGGGTATGGAGACGCCAGCCGTAGTGGGATGCTTTTGCACCCTGTCCTGGTCCGCAGTTCCTTCCTGAGGAAGAAGCCTGCCCTTAAGTCCTATAGGGGTCGTACAGAAGCTGGCCACCAGGAATGGTGTGTTTGCAGGATGGCAGGGATGAGGTTCCTTGGGCTTTGCTGAGAAGCTGGGAGTGAGTGCCCTTGAGAGGGGGCCGATCTCCAGACACTTCCAAAGAAGGAAGTCCGGCAGCTCCGCTCTGCTCCAATATCACCTGGAGTCAGGGAGAGGAGGCTCAAATTGGAGAGGTCCCCGGAAGAAGACATCTGAGCTGGGGCCAAGTGCTGATATGAGACCTGGTTCTGATGACCCAAAGGGACATAGGTGGATTCACTCTGAATCCCACTTCCCAAATCACATCAAGTCCCCACTTCCCAGCCTCATGATCCCCAAGTTGCATTGTCTCTTTTCAAACAGAATATAATAATTCCCAATAATGCCAAGCCCAAAATAACACCCCAGTGTGAGGCTTGCAGAGCTCTGGGGGGAGAATGGGACTGAGTCAAACACAGCTGCAAGTCGCTTTAAAAATACACGGAGGCACACACAAACACGGGCATGCGTGAGTGCTGCCTGGAAGGATGTTTGCCTCCACCCACGGGCCCTGCTCAACAGGTACGCAGGGTGAGGCTGGGGACATGAGGGAGGGGGACCCTATTCCTCACTCCCTGGGGCTCGAAGGAGGTTGTGTAGCGGTGAGGAAGGCAGATGAGAGTCTCCTGTTGTCCCAGAGTCTCCTGGCCAGTATCCCCTCACCCAAGGATACCCAGCCCCTGCGTACTTGGCACGGAACAGTTCATCAAAGGAGAGACGACCAGCTCTCGGTTGCTCTCAGGCCAAAGGGGACATCGCTGGCACCTTTACTCTTGGGGTTGGGGACAGAGACAGAGTGGCAGGACAGAGGGATTCACAGGCATCAAGTAGCCAGCCAGCAGGTGGTTCCAGGGCCTGCTGGCCTTGACTCCTATACCATGAGAACCTGGGCAGGCTGGCCCCGGGGTATTTCACACAGTGCTGGCACAGATATGAACAATAGGAAGGAACGCAGTCTGTTCCCACAGCTAAACATCCTGGGATCTGGACCAACAGAGGCTGTGGAAAGGAGCCATGGTATGACCGCCCTGTCTTGCCCTCAGTTTCCCCACTTGAAACCCAAGCCGCCATGCACTCTAGTCTGAACAGCAGGCTCGTAGGGAATACTCCCTACTCATGAAAAGGACAGACAGCTCGAGGAACCTAAAGTCACTCAGTCACTCCAAATGAGGCACGTGGACAGGCCAGCAATCTTCAAAGATAGGCCCCTGTCTGGAACTGCTGAGCAGGAGTCAGGATGCTGAGTGGGCCGGGCCAGGGCAACAGCCTGGAAGTGACAAGCCCTGGGAGCTGCTGGAGAAACTCATCAGAGCCTTTCTCCAGACTCGGGGATTCATTTGCACGGGAGCTCCAAGGTTCGGTAGGACTCTGCTAGGAAAGCTCAAGGTTAGCCGTCAGACCACCCCTGTCTGCTAACATAGCCGGGGGGGGGGGGGGGGTGTCCACTCAGGGTTAGCCGTCAGACCACCCCTGTCTGCTAACATAGCCGGGGGGGGGGTGTCCACTCAGGGTTAGCCGTCAGACCACCCCTGTCTGCTAACATAGCCGGGGGGGGGGGGGTGTCCACTCAGGGTTAGCCGTCAGACCATCCCTGTCTGGTAATACAGGGTAGGGGGTAGAAAGCTCAGGGTTAGCCATCAGACCACCCCTGTCTGCTAACATAGCCAGGGGGGGTGTCCACTCAGGGTTAGCCATCAGACCATCCCTATCTGGTAATGCAGGGTGTCCACTCAGGCAGGGTTAGCCATCAGACCATCCCTGTCTGGTAATGGGGGGTATCCATTCAGAGTGTGCCGTCTCAACCCTTGGAAAAGGAATGGTCTGTGACCTTGGTCCTCCACAACCCACTCCAGAGAGCAGCCACCACACCACATGAGGCCACCCAGCCACTTTCTGAGTAAGGTAGAGAGCATAATAGTTGTCCCCAGTGGCCTTATATGAGACCCCCTTACTGGGGCCACTGGGGCATTCTGAATGCCAACCTAACAATTTATGGGAGAGTGGTCCAGGCATCTGAGCTTGCGTCTCTTTGTGTCCACGACAGCCCTGAAAGAGGAGAAGAAAGAGCAGGGCAGAGCTGGCCATGGAGAGCAGTTGGGGAGGAAAGAAATGTTTGGCTGGGCCCTATAGCCAAGACAGCTCCCTCTGCTTGTCATCTGTGAGCAATGGCAGTCTAATAACAAGGTTGTTATCCTGGTTATCAGGTCTATCCATGCTCACCAAGTCTCAAAATCTACTGAGGGCCTGGCGGGCAGCAGGCACTGGCCAGAGGGGTTGTTGGCCCATGAAGACTGTAAAGAAAATGGCGGCGGAGAATGGGCATGGGTGCCTCACTCAGGCCTGGATGGCATGGGCTGTCTCCACCTTGGGGAAGGCTGCCTTTTCAGCATTGTTCCTGCCCCAAGTGAGTGCCAAGGGCCCCTAAGCCAAGGCTAGCGTTTGCCCCTCACCTACCCAGGCCACAACTACCACAGTTTACCACAAAATTGCCCTGAAATTTTGCTGTAAACAACAGCCCCACTGCTTAAGAAGTGAGCCACAGGCCTGACCTGAAAGCTGTTGCTCAGAAACTGGCGGAGCGTGAGATTTGCTTCATCGCAGGGTGTCTTGTCAGGCCTGCAGCAGCAGGATCGCGGGCCCTAGCCTGTGGGCACTGGTCAGAGCACACATCACCTCAGGTAACCTAGACTCTCAGCAGCTGCTGCCCCACTACAATCTTGGGGCACAGGAAGTCAGGACCCCTTGACCTTAGCTGAGCTGAACCAGCTGAATTCACTGATGGAGGCTACCACTGACAGACACAGTGATGAAGGGCTACCAAGTTCTTCACTGACCCCAGGAAAAGAACAGTTGGGCCAGAAGCCGAATGTGGCTCTTTTCTCCCTCTTGAGAGAACAGAGCTCTGGGACAGAGGAGCTGACAGGAGAGGTGGGAGAGGAAGGAGGTCCATGTCCCCCCACAGGGCCTGGATTTAGACCCCGTGGGGGGCACCCTTGATAGAGCCACTTACTTTCCAGCATGCCCAGTCCTCACAGCTCTTCTTTCAGGCACAAAGGGAAGCACACATAGCAAGTGCCTACACTATCCATAGACCCTTGTCCAACCCTCCACAGGGTCTTGAGACCCCAGCAAGTCCTTCCCCCTCCAGACTCAAGTTCCTCATCATCAAGATGGGGCCAAGACAGGACCAGCTGTAAACACACACGTGAGGTGACCTCTGTCTTGTGTGCACCATCGGGGAGCATGGTAACCCAGGTCATGCTCTGAGCAGAAGAAGCAGCAGTGCCGAGAGGGTTGGGGTGGGCCTGTTATTCTTTGTTTTGATAAATAGTTCCAACTTTTGTCAGCTTTCAGGAACCGGACCAGCGAGAGGTTGTTGTCAGACAGTGTGAGGTGGGGTGGGTATGGCCCAAAGCAGGATGGGGTGACCAGCTGTGGAACACTCAGCTGGGGTTCGGGGGAGGAGAGGGATGGAAACCAGCAAGGTCTCTTCCTAGCTATTTCCCTGGTCCGGCCCTTGGACAGTACAGCCCAGACAGGACCCCCTGAGGGAAGCCTCTCTCTTGGGGTTCCATGGAACTCCTGGCCAGTCAAGTAAGGGCTTTTACTGTGCATTGCTGTGAATGAGACTGGAGACCAAGAAAGACCATCTGAAGACCTAGGAGGCTGGATAAGGGAGCTGCCCAGCACCTTCCCTCCCAGAACCAAGATGGACTAGCAGGCATTGTTTTCTGTCCCTATGACAACTTCTCTAGGCCTGCCTGTGGCTCTCTTACAGGTACTCTTAAGAGAAGCAAGCTCACCTAGCCTCCTGACACAGCCTAGCCTTCTGTAGTAGCCCCAGGCCCAGCCTCTCTGGCTATAGTTCTAGCCCCAGCCTCAGACTCCAGCCCCAGCCTCCCCCTGCTTACAGTTCCACTCCTCAAGATCTGCTAGGAGCAGGGGCAGATAGGTAAGGTAGGCCAGGCAGGAAGGGGCAGGATCAAGGACTCTGAGTCCCCACGACAGCCCTTTTCCGCAGGCTCACTCCAGGACAACAGCTGCTGCTTTTGAACTGAGATGAAATACTTCCGCAGTGCTGCTCACCCACTGGGCAAGGCCCAGGTGGAGGGACCCGGGCCTCCGCAGCTCCTAGGGAGTCTCCAGCTTGCTCCCCGAGGGTCCACAGCCTTCAGTCCAACACGTATCCTAGCTCCTCTCTAGTCTTGGCTTTCTGTAAACTTGGATGGATATGAGGCTCCCCGTGACTTTGGAGGACAATGGAGCAATACTCCAAACAGCTTGAGGGTACAGCAAGGGCTGCCCACCACCCCCACTTCCATGCCCAGGGGCACCCCATCCAACGAGAAAACCAGGAAGCCTAGGGTAGGCTGGGAGCAGGTGAACCACCAGGCTGAGTACCCAGACAGAAGGCTCTGTTCATCTCCCACCCCACCAGCCCGTGGCAGAACACAGCCCTCACTTAACAGGCATGGCATTTCTAAGATGACAAAGATCCCGGGCTCAGAATGTGTTTTCTCTGTGTGTGTGAACAGACACTTCCGTACCAGCACGCAGACAACAGTACCTCCCCTGCAGTTTGGGCCTGAATCATCAGCCAGGATGAGGCCAAGAGCACACCATGGTCCAGCCCAGTGGAACTCAGGGGAATAAGGCCCATCCCCCTAGCCCCTCAGAATGGCTGGCACTGGCATGGTCAACCACAGGTATCCGGTTCCAGGGTGGCTGTCTACCCCTTCTCTGCACCTAGAGGGCCCACAGCAGATCCGGGTCATGTCCCTGGCAGGGCTGTGATCTACAGAGATGGAATGGGATGGACTGTGGTTCCTGGTGACACTTCTTAGGGCTGGAAGAGATAAGGAACAGGCAGGAGGGCCTTACTCTGAAAGCAGGGCTCTATGGAAGTCACCTTCTCCAGCTGCTGGGAGCTAACCAGGCTTCCCCAAGGCCAGCATTGATCGGCACAGCCCTGAAATCTATCTTCATTAGCCGTGTTCTTGGCTACAATCTTTCACTTGTCTCTGGAAGTCTTATCCATTGAAGAGGATACTGCATCTCGTTATCGGGGCTGGAGGAGACACATGCGGCTAGGACTCCCTGAGTTAGGACCTAAAACAAAGCCCCAGCAGCCTGCCATCATCTGAAGAGGGTGGGGGGTGGGCAGTATCCTGGCATCTTGGCAACATGAAACTGACCGGGACACCCACGTGTGTCCACTGTCTGCTATACAGACCAATCTAAGCTTCATCCCAGACCATGTTCCAGGGACCGGGGGAAGGGAGGGTTGGTAGTATATCCAAGCAATGGGCCCAAGAGACAAGACTCAAGGGCATGGTGTCTCCTTGGAGCTAAATGCTCTTCCCCTGGAACCAGGATGCCCAGGATGGGCAGCACTGAAGCCTTCTAGCAGGTTCCTCGCCTTTTCTAACCACCCATCCCCTTCTTACAGATGAGGAAACTGAGCCTTTGGTAACTGACTCCCTCCAGGAACAGGAGAGGTCACGTGTAGGCCTGGCCCCGAGCCCACCCCTCCTCCACTCCCTCCAGAGCGTCAGTCCAGAGGCTCACTGGAAGGCACACTTCTCCAGAGACGGCCAACAGGAGCAGGGACAGGCTGGCCTGCACTTTCCTCACTTCCTCTGGTAAGTGAGAAGTAGCTGCAGCCTGGGGCAGTGCTGGAGCCAGGCTTCCCAGAGGACGCAAGCTCCAGCCTGTACATCCTTAGAAGCCCTGTGGAGCCCCAGGGGCCTGTCAGAGCCACTTGGAACAACCTAGGTGGGCAATAGATCCCTGCACCTGCTCTGGACCTTGAACTTGGTCGTGGGTGACTTGACCGGAGCATCTGAGTGAGGAACAGTGTGGCAGGTCTGGGGATTGTGGAGCAAGGAGAGACGCCAGGGAGGACCAGCTTGCTAGTCTGCTTTGCCTCCCAGAAGACCGGCACATCTCCACTGTGTGCAAGAGGCTCGGGGAATTGATCGGAGTTCTTGGAAAAGTGGGGTCTTTCGTGATTTATTAACAAGGTACCCAGAAGACAGCAACCCTATGGGGGAGGGCCACCAGCAAGGAAGGGAGCCACCTGAAAAAATCTCAGAAAGAACCAGAGTTTCAGGCCACCACTGCAGACCAAATCTGCCTGCTCCTCTAGTGTCGGTCACAACAATGGAGTAATCACCAGAAGAACTGTCTCTGCCCCAAGCAGTCTACCTGGATAAGCCCTTGGGGACACAGCTGAGCTGGACAGGTGCCACAGCCTTTCCATGGTATTTCAGAAAAGCCCAGTGGAGATGCTGAGACACTGTGTACAAGGCAGCAGTCCCACTCTTCCCAATAAGTGGCAGGTTATTAGGGTCGAGCTCAAGGGAACTGAGGCTCAGAGTACTAGCATCCATCCTGGCTCAACACCACTCTCCTGTTCACACGTCACAGGTACCTACAGCTACTGACCAGCCATCTAGGGCCACTGTTCTACAGGAAAGATTTGAGTCTTGGGGGAGAGGGAAGGCATCAAGGATCAGTGGTGGGTTGGGACAGGGTAAGAGGTTCAAGTTCTTCAGCCATTGCCCTCTACCATGTTCAAGGACCATAGTGTGGGCAGCTCTGTCCATCAGAGGCTGCTACACATAGAAGACACCACGGCTGAGCTTACCAAGGTCCAACCTGCCTGTCCAGTCCCAGGCTTGTGGTCTCTACCCTGCTGAGCCCGATCCCGTCTTCCTGGAAAAGCTACTGCCCAGCCTTCATGGCCTTGCCAGGAAAGAACAGATGCTGTGTGTATACCTGGCAGCCCAGGGGCCCAACCTGCTATTTCGAAGTAGACATTGATTGGAGACCTGAAGAAAAGGACATTTGGGAGAACCCAGCTTTTCTCCACTTATCCTAGTAGCCTCTGAAGACAGTAGCAGCCCAGTTAGAGATGAGGGTGGGGAGAACCTGGACTTCCCCAGCTGAATAGCCATGTTCAGACAATCAGCATGCCACAAACCTGTGGGACTCAGTAGCAGGAGATCTGTGCCCCTGATTCTGGCTCATCAGTGTTGAGTCGGGGAGATGCCAGGGTAGATGACATGACCACTAAGGTGGGCAGAGTGATGACAAAGATGTATGTGTGTCCCTGGAACCCACAAGTGTGGTTACATTGGGAAAGCATCTCTGCAAATAAGGCTAAGCTGGTGACCTTGAGGTGATGACCCTGAGCACCTGTGGCTACCCAAGGGACCTAATGTATCAGCAGCCATCCTGGTCCAATGGTAGGTTCCTGCTCACATGTCACATCGGGGACCCGGGGTAAGGTAGGCCAGGCAAGAGGCTCAGGAGCCTTGGCCACGGCCATCTCCAGCATACAGGAGCCAGGGTGTGGACAGCACCTTCCACCAGGAGCAATGAGCCTTACGGAAGAAAGGGGAAGGTTCAAGAGACAGAGTGTGGAAGGCAGAACGCAGAGGACACCAAAGAGAGAGACAAAGAGAGAAACTGTGCAGACATAAGGATGCCAAAGAGGACCATGGCCACAAGATGATGACAGAAGGGCTTTCCCACAGAGCTTTCGGAAGGAGCACGACCCGACCCGCACCTGACACGTCAGGCCTGCGGCCACCAGGACTAGTATCAGTGTGTGGCAGTTGGTTCCAGCAACCTCTTTGATAACCTTCATGCTGGGGTGGACAACTGGGAGTCCCGGGAAGAAGAGTCCAGGCTAGCTGTCACGAAGGCTTTCCTGTAGGAAAGGAAGGTCCCAGCAGCCACAGGCTCCTGAGACTTCCCCAGTCCATCACACAGCCGTGTACATCCTTAAATGGCCCAGACAGTGCTTGCAGCATCACTGGAGTGGGTGACTGCCGATGTGACTTTGAAAAGGAGAAAGGGACTCACAGATGGTTAGGTGACCTCCCCGCTCCCATAGCCGGTTAGAAGGATCAGAGCAAACCCACCCCCCAATCCCCGCTGCCCACGGGACTCCAAGGTCCTATGCACTGCACAAACATCCTTAGTGTCACCTCTGGGCACCTCTGTGTCAGCTCAGGGGAACACTCACACAGACAGAACAACTACCAGATGTCATGGCGCCCCACGAAAGCGTCATATCGGCAAGTGACCCCAGTCCAGATCTAGGCTGGCCGGAGGTTCTGGTACGGCGCTTTTAGGTCAGTGGCCTCCCTGGGTCCTCACGAACCAAGAACCTCAGAAGCTTGTCCTTCACCATCCCCCAGCGACCCCTGCATTTTAGGTTCTCAGCAGATCAGTCATAATCGTAGGTCGTAAGTAGATTAGCAACCCAGAGCTTCAAGCCCCTGCACAGTTCGTTTCTCTGATGCCCTTTACGCACATCAGGGTCCCGGGAGAGAGCATGAGCCTCGAGAATGTCAGCGAGCTACAGCCAGCACGTGTGGTGGCGCGTGCCTGGAATCCCAGCACCTGGGAGGTTAAGGCAGGAAGATTGTCTGGAGTTCAGGGCTAGCCTGAGCTACAAAGTGATACCCTGTTTTGATTTAAAAAAAAAAAAAAAAAAAAAAGATGCCAGCCAGTTTGCTCCATCCGCAGGCTGACTTGGTGCCTCTGCCTTGGAAGTAGGTCTATGTAAGCGTGCAGATTATGCATATATGTGTAAGCTATATACACATATTCATGTATGTATGTGTCTAGGTATTTGCACGGGTGTTCCAGGATATATAGATATCTCAGAAGATGGGGGAAGGATGAGGTGACGAAGGCCATGAGTCCACAGGATACAGGCGAACTGGGATCTATGGGGCCTTCTTCAGCAGCCTCTGATGGCAGGAAAAGTCCACTCCATAGTCTCGTTGGCCTCTCAGTCTCTCCAAAGTCCCTCTTGCTTGTCATCAGAAATGACTCCTCCTGACATGCCCTGCCCACTGGGGTCTGATACCCACTATGAGCTCAGAAAATAAGGAATGAGGAGCCTGCTCCAATCTGTGGGGGTGGAGACCCTGGAATTCAGCTTGAAAGTTGCTGGGAGAGGAAAGTGGGGTGGGGAAGGAAGAAGATCAAGGGGCAGAAAACTCTGGACCCAGAGTGGGCACTTCTACTCTCTCCTCAAACCCCTGTTCAGAATTCATCTGGGAGGGGAGTATAGGCATGCACACACACACAGGCACACACGCACACGTGCACACACACACGCATGCACGCACGTGTGTAAGCACTAAGGCTACAGAGGCAGGAGTCTGAGAAAGCTCCCAGTCAGGTTCACCCTCAACTCAGGGAGCCCTGGGAGGCCAAGGGGCACTGAGACCCCATGACTCTGAGCCCCTTTCCAGAATGGCCAGTTCTTGGCGGGACGGGGTGGCAGAAGCAGTCTCCTTTGTCCCTTTGTGCTGGGCAGGCAGAAAGGACAAAAGCTCACTCCCGGCTGGCTAGCTGCTGCCACTGGAGACATCTCCAGGAGCCCTTCCTCCATCTGCCTGCGATGCTGCCTGTTACACAACAGACCTAAGAATAATCTAAAGGGCGGTCGCAGACAAGCGCCTCGCCCTGGGACCCCTCCAGCTGGGGAGGTGGGAGGAACCCCTGGGAAAGGACCGCGCTCCTCTTCGAGACTCAGTTAATGTGGAGGCCGGGTGCCGCCCCCCCCGTACCCCCCCAGCACAGCACCTAGGAGACCTGCTGCAGTCCTGATTCCCATCCCCACCCAGAGCTCTCGGGGTGACTTGGGAGTCCGGAGGACCCAAAGACACCTGTGCCTGCCGGCACTGGGGTCAAGAGCCCCGGCCAAGAGCAGGCAGCTGCAGCTTGGGTTGGGCATCCTGATGCCTGGGTCCTGGATGGCAACCCCTTTCCTGGCAGCCAAGGGCAGACAGAGCCCCATGCAAGCTGGGAGCTGCAGGGATACAGGAAAAGTGGTAGGCAGCAGGAGGGGTCCTTCTGCCCCATCCACGGTCCACGCTGAGACCCAGGAGGTACCCATTCCCTCGGGAGTCCCTCCACTGCAGCAGGTGGCAGGCTGCCCTCGGGCCACCGGCGGCGCTTGCTCTGGGCCAGGCTCATCACCCCTCCCAGGAGCCCAGGAGGCAGGGTGGGTGTGATAGTTGGCAGCTAATGAAGTAGTCCTGTTAGGCGCAGAGTAACTGAGTCTATACAAATTGGCCCATAGCTCTTCATCTATTGCAGGCATTAAAAATTAAAATCCAATTACAACTCACATTGTCAAACCTGGCTGCTGCCGATTACAGCAAGCCATGTGTGGGGTGGGGGATTATGTAACCTGAACTATTGGTGGTAGGACTGAGAGCCTCAGGCACCAGGGCTTCCTATCCCCAGGAGGGTCTGCAGGGGCGGGCTCTCTCCCTCATAAGCAGCAAGACCTGCAGGGGACCCAGGGCCACTGGTCTAGCCTAAGCATTATCTGAAGGGTTACCCAGTGGAGGACCCACCATCACTCTAAATACCTTTTTGGACCCCACAGCCGGCTGTTACCCAATAGCAGTGTATTGGTCTTACTGAATGACAGAGAGAGAGAGAAGAGAGAGTGTTTGCCTCAGTCCCAGGCTTACTCAGCTTCCTCCAAGGCATCAAGGCTACCAAGCCAAACAACCCTGGAGCTCCAAACAGCACACACTGTGGAGCGACTCTCAGGCCAATCCACTATCCAATCTCCCCTTTTCCAAGAGTGTGAGGGGTCAGCTGTCATCTTACATTGGACCCCCAAGAAGCTAAGCCTCTGGGAATGAGACTGTAGGGCTCCCCACGTAAGCCAAAGGCACACGCCAGCTGCCACCTGAACCCCATTCTATCTAAAGTCCAGCCCTTCTCACGGGGACTTGGAGAAAAAAGTGGCTGTGGAGTAAGTGCAAAGGTACTGGATAGGGGTAACTAGGGCCAGGGCCCTTGGGAGCTCAGAAGGTAGGCTTGACCTCTGACCTGCTCCCCTCCACAGCTGCAGCTTCTAAATTGAGCCTTTCTTTGTTTAGGGGTCCTGCTGGGACACCAGTGGGCATCCCTGGATGGATGCTTTCAGTACTGTGACCCAGGCGTGAGAAGGTAGAATAGTGGGCACTACCTCCGGAACCCAGGGCATTAGGAAGCAAGGTGTGTACACTGGTACCTCTTCGTGGTGACGCAACAAGATCGGGGACAAAGGCCTGATTTGGGACGGAGTCTATGATCACTTCATATGCCTCAATTGTTACCAGCCAGCGTAGAGAGGGGCTGGAAATGAAGGAAGGAGAGAAGAAAGGAGGGGAGATGGAGGGAGGGGAGGAGAGGAGAGGAGAGGAGAGGGGAGAGGAGAGGAGGCCTATTTCTTTGCCGTCTCCCTTTAGAGAGTTCTAGAGGTACTCCATCCCCTACAGGACGCCCTATAAGGACTTGAAGGCCCAGAGCCCCAGGACTCACCATGCACAGTGGACGTTTGAACTCTCCCACACACACCGCCATCCAGGATCATGTGGTTCCCACCTGGCCCCACAGAGTCCAAGGCTGGGGGCTGGGCAGGTGCAGCCCACACGGGCCCAGGCAGATGTGTGAGGTGTTCGACTGTGCTGCAGCTGTCCACCCAACACTTGGGGTGGACTCACGCAGCAGTGGCCCTGCTGCACCGCTAAGTAGGAAGTAGGGGCGTCCCCACCCCCACCCGGGCAGGGGTCAGTTTCCACACAGAATCACAGTCCCAGTAAGACACCATCCTGAAACCTGGAGAGGAAAGTTTGCAGGGGGTAGCGCTCTGATCCCTCATGGGGTACCTGAGGCCACCTAGAGAGCCTTGGACCGCTCTCTGCCTGTCCTGCTGCGATCCCACCTGCGCACCGGTACCCAAATGGAGAAAAGAAGCAGCTGAACCCCGCATGCGGCTCGGGAACCGCAAGTCCCCCCTCCCCGAGCGCAGCCCCTACCCGGGCCAGGAGCAGCGGCGCCCCCGCGCGTCTACCCGCCCCAGCCCGGTGTCTGCAGCAACAGGAGCGGCACCTACTGTGCTTCTGCGGGGCGGCTCCCGCGTCCATTGTCTCCGCGTTGACAGCAGCGAGATGGCAAGGAGGGCGCGGACTCGGGTGGTCAGTGGCCGGGCTCTGACTCGGGCTAAGGATCCGAGGGCATCGCTTCGCCAGGGCTGGCGGCCCGCGGCGGGCTGTGCGCGCAGCACATTCGGGCGCTGTGACACTGAGCCCCGTGGAGGCGCCGCGCGAGGAGCACGCTGTCACTCGTGCCGCCCGCACCACACCCCCTGCCCGCCCCACGCTGGGAGGGGGCCTGGGGGGCCCCCGGCTGCGCTGCGCATAGAGCGGGGCGCAACGTGGAACCTCGGGTAAGCGCAAGGCACAGAGACCGAGCGCCGGGCGAGCGCGGGGCGGACAGCGGGGCTAGCACCTGCCCCGCACCCGCCGCAGCCAAAGTACTCTTTCTGCAAAGATGCACCCGCAGCCTCCCCCCTTGCCTCTGCGTGGCCAGAGCTTTGAACCAGAGGGGGCGGGGCCGAGAGCGCTTCCCCCATCTGGAGGCTGCCAAAGCAAAGCCCTGAGCAGGAGGTCATTGCTCTCTGCCCCCCATTCTACCCCAGGTGCTTGAAGAGGAGGGTCTGGGTCACCTCTCCCTAAACAAAATGTCAGGGGTCACTTGCAGAGCGCTGACGGTCCCGAGACCAGCGGAAAAGGGTAATAGTTCGGCCCTCAGAGCTGGATAGGAACATCCCTTGGCTCCCTTCTGGTGAACTGATTCTGGGTCAGAGTGGGAGGGGGCTTGGTGCTGCTGTCTTGGAAACCGCTGCTCAGGCCTGGAGAAAGGACCAGGGTGGGGACTGCAAACAGAATACTGGCCTCTCCCTGCTGTTCCGGGTCCTGGAGGCTATCCATAGTTGTTGGCATAGGCAAGCCCTGGATCCTTCTCGGTAGCCCCTAGCTCTTTTCTTCCTAGGGTGCCCCCACCTTCACCCACGCCTGTGGCGAGCAGGGATGGAGAGGCAGAGGGGAAGGGCCAAGAGAAAATGTCCCAATCACACCTGTGCTGCCCTCCTAGGGATGCTCTGGCTAGGGGCTGAGAAGCAGCTTCCTGGTCAACCCACTTTGCCAACTATAGCCCAGGCAGGGACCCATCCTGCCAGCAAGTCACTCCCAGACCCCAGACTGCAGAGGACTCATGGCCCTTACGCCCATTCTGTGCTGTTTCCATACCAAATAGGGTCCTGGACTCTATGTTTTACGGTCTGGCCGGGGATGGTTCAGAACGGGATGGGAAATCTTAGCCAAAGAAGGGCATATGCCCCAATGAGGAGACTCAAACCCTGAATGTCACCAGCAGGAGAAAATCAATCTGGGATGAGACCCATCGCTGCATACCGGGAGCAGGTTTCTAAGCCGGGATGAGGCAAGGTGCAGGAGACGCATGTGGAATGGAGCTATATGGAGCTATAAGGGCATCCTTCGGGACAAATATTGTCTGTTCATTTTGTCCCAGGACAGATCTTCTCCACTCATGGGCTGTGGTCTAATGACTTAAAGAGTTCGTGCCCCAGCCTCTACTGATCTATGAGAAGCCCAGGACCTCCCCTCTAGCCTTAGTTTCCCCTGATGCAAACTCCCTGTTCTCTACAGACCGTGACTCTCCTAGGCCAACCACTGATTCCTTAGCTCTGCCATAGATCCTGGGACCAAAGGTGACTCACGAGAGATGACACATCATACCTGTGGGGCACCTGAACCCCAAGACACTCTGCTTTCGAGGCTCTGTTAGACACCTTCTGGAATGCCTCATCTGACTGAAGCTGGGTGTGCTCGGTTTCTGCCCGGGGTAAGTAGCACCAGGTATTCCTACCATAGCCACAACTCCCTGTCATACCATACATCGTCACCAGGAAAGATGACCAGAGCCTTGCTCCAGGAGCTGTAGCCACTTTAGCTCTGCTGTGGAGGCCGTTATCAGACCTCCTTCCCAGGGGCCTGTAGTACCAACTCTGTACTTCTCCTGCCGTGATCACACAGGCACACATATGTCCCCAGACTCCACCTGGCTTCCTTTCCTGGAAAGCAATCTCCAGCAACGTCTCTCTCCTCCCACTTCCACACGGCATAATAATGCACAGGCCTGAACCACGCAGCCCCATCTTCCACTCCCTCCCTGACAGCATAGACTTTCTCAGGACCCACGTGTCCAGAAGAGGATAAAGGAGGAATAAATGAAGTGTACATGCGGAGCTAGGGAGAGGGCTCAGCAGTTAAGTACAGTATTGCTCTTGAAAAGGACCTGAGTTTGATTCCCAACACCCGCATCAGATGGCTCATAACTGCCTGTACATCTATCGCAAAGGGAGCCAACATCTTATTCTGGCCCCCGTAGGTACTTGCACTCACATGAACACACACAATTGAAACTAAAATCTTTAAAATAAATCAAGTGTGACAGGGTAAGTGAGTAGAAACCAGGGGCTCTTAGAACTGTCTTGAGAGTGCCTGAAACCCAGCCTCCTGCCCAAGCAGATACTTCTAGTACACCCCAAGTGCTGTCGGCAGCCAAACATAGGCCAGGATGAGATTCCTGCAGGGAAACCATGGAGCGTTCGGCGAGCGCACCTGTGGTGCCAATGTTTCTTGGCTTCTGCAACTTTGTAACGGGTATTGTCTGGGTAACCACTCGCGCTGGAAGGCTGGGCTTCCTCTTGGGCTTTGCTCATCCCCAGCCACTCCAAAGGCTCCTTCTCAGTGTGACAGTCCCAAGCACCCCTGTCCAAGCTTAGAGACCCCCAGATCTGGGTACAGACCAGCTCCCTCTGTTTTCTGGACATGGAATAGGCAGTATGTTCCCAGATCATGCTCACTTACACCTTCCCCAGACAGTGATGGCTTTATCTGGAGCGGGGAAGGTCCCTCCTGAGCTGATATGGGTTGCCAGAAGCAGGATCCCCGTCATGCACGCATGCATTCATGTGCAAGTGCACATGTTTGTACCTGAACACACACACAGTGTGGCAGGTGCATGTACCTACTGCGATAGCAAGGTTCTCTTGACTCAATTCTAGCATCCAGAGTAGACAGCCTGCCCCCTAGACCACCACTATCTGAAACACAAGAGCCTCCCAGGATCCCGTGACCCAGTAAGCCTTTTTGCCTGAGGTCTCAATACAGCCCTCACTCTCATCCCAACCAGGCCTGCTGGCCTCTCTGAAATACCCACTGGGCTGTTGGGGCGCTGGCAACATCATGCATCCTTTTCCCTCCAAAACGTGGCACAGAGACTTCCTCCTACTTCTTACGCCCCATCCTTTTTGCCTGCTTCCCAAACCCTGGACAGCCTTCCGGATTGCCTTGTCCTTCACGGTGACCCAGGACGTGGCATTGCCATTGTTTTAAGTCAATTTTCCTTGTAAAAGTGTGAGTTCCTTGTAGGTGGGGAGCCATGTGCACATTGTTCTCACACAAACCAAACAGCTCTGGCTCTGGGAGACCTTCAAGTATTGTCCCACCTTGGTGGCTTGGCCCCGCTACCTCACCCTGAGACACTCCCCTGCTGACAGCAGGGCCCAGCTCTAGATGTGACAGAAGGCTTAGAGCAGGAACACGGCTTAGAGACCTAGACTGCAGCCAGTGGTCACCACCATGGACACACAGGCCTGCAGGGATGCTCACAGAGAGGCAGCAAGAGGCACAGCCGGGGCACCGCGGAGAGAGCAAGCACACGCTCGCCAAATCAATACGTCTAATTGGGTAAATGTGCAATTCTCAACTGACTAAATTTAGAAAGTGTGTGTTTCTTTTTCTACCAGCATCTGGTCTTAAGACGTCCCGTTCTCAATCAGAAATCACGATAACGTGCAGGGCTGGCTGGCTCTCCCCACAGCTTTTGCTTCCCACACACAAGTCCTGAGGTCTGGCACCCAGGAAAGGAAGTCCTGACCTAGCCGGCACTATGGGGATGGTGACCTGACTTCTGGCTCAGGGCAAGGCCTCCAAACCCTGGGAGGCTCAGAGGCATCTCTCTGGATACTGCTGGCCCTTAGGTATCTCACTGGCCCCTCCTGTGTGGAAACTGAGGCACCTGGAAAGGAAGTAACTTGCTCGGGGTGTCTGAAACCTGGGGACCCTGTCCCAAACTGCCGCTTCCTTTGATGGACTGCAATACTTAAATCTAGGTCTTCCAGGATAGGGCACCCATGAGCCAGCCTTGCCCCTTCTGTGCCATCCTGACCAGAGCATCCCTGATAAGAAGGCCTGAGGAAGGAGCAGCCCCAGGTAGATAAGCAGATATAAGACTATGCTGGACATTCCTCCGAAGCAAACCCATTAGGCCTCTCCATCCCCTGGGACCTTCAGAGAAAATGCTCCTGAGACTAGAGCCATCAGGTCCTTCTAGCTCAAGTGGAAGGTGGAAGGGTGGTGGGTAGATGATAGAAGTCTCCCAGCCTGCAAGACCCTAGGACAACCTGGAGGGGGACAAAAACATGAACTGGGATGCTGTGGCTGATGGTTTGCTACAGTGTTCAAAATAATATGAACCACCATGCCAGTGGAGACATATGGATGATGCTGGGGCAACTCTCAGCTCAGGGTGAAGATATTTCTTCAGTTGCTCAAGCCAGGGATGACCTGGCGCCCCTTTCCTGGACACTGGGTAAGGATATCCCGGGTCCTTGGTAGGACAGGATGCACCTGCAAGACTCAGCCTCCTTCCCTTCCTTCTACTGCAGCGCCCTCTGCTAGGCTAATCATTCACTCAAGGGATCACCCTTCTGCTCTACAGCTGGCCACAGGTGATCTCTGAGCATGCCCAGGGCACCCAGATGACCTTGCTGTACCCTGCCAGGAGGGTCCTCTGCCCAGCGGCTGATGTGAAGTAAGCATGCAACCAAGCTGTAATAGTAGATTCTTTGGGGACTTGGGGGCCCAGCAGGGGGTTCTGGACACAGGTGGGGTGTGTGATTGGCTTAGTGCAGGTAGTGGAGCAGAGCAGGGGGAGGGGGGCGGCCGGGGGCAGAGGGAGGCTAAAGAGAAGGGAGGGGCTGGTCAGTGAGACCCTTAGCCACCCAGGTGAGATGCTGGCAGGTGAACTCCAAGACAGGTGGGTGGGTGACTATGCACGTGTGTGTTGTGAGTTCGGTGTGTCTGCGTAACATGTTGTGTGTTACACGTTCATGTGTATGTTTATGTGTACATCTGTGGGTTGGGAGAAGAAGCAGACGGTGTAATCACTGGCCCCTGCTCAGCTAGGGAGCGAGATCTGAGGGCTGTTCAGATGGGGCAGAAGCTGAAGAGACAGGAAACATGGACAGAGCCTGAGGCACAGAGGAGCCCCACGGGGTGGGTGGATACCATGGGTTTGGGCGGAGGGACTCTGGTGGAGTAGGCACTATTTGGCGACAGAGAGAGCTGAAGTTGAGCTTGGCATTCAGCTGGAGCCATCTAGGTGGCCATGGCCACACCCGGTTGGCATAGGCTGGAATGGAAGCTAAGCAAGGAGGGACACACTGGGGGTAGGGGAGAACCCGAGTCTCAAACATAATGTCATGCTCAGAGAAGAGGAGGTGGCAGCCCACCAGGACTCTGAACCACTGCTGACCACTCACTAGGAGGCTGGGAAAACAGCAGGACCCATAGATTCCTTGCCCAGAGGTTAGGTCTTCATTTACTGACCACACTGCCTGCCCTCTGGGGTCAACTGTTTATGGGCTAACAGGCTGTACCAATCATTAGCATCAGCTGTGTACCAGGCCCACAGAGCTATCTCAGCAGATGAGAGAGAGCCCAGCCAGGCTATGTACCCACTCTTGAGAACAGAGCTGACGGAGGCTAAGCAGGACTTCATGTCCCCCTTGCTCCTTCCAGACACCCTAGCTGGACTTGACTGCTCTGCCTACACCTTCCTCTCTCTGCAGACCCGCACCGACCTCTGAAATCCAGCCCACGGGAGACACTGCGATGGGACGGGGTCTCCTGCACATACCCAGGGCCAGTGACAAGGAGACAATAGCCTAGTACCTGGCCACACATGCCGGGAGCTCTCCCTCCTCCCAGGCACAAGGCTCGGGCCCAGTGGCTTGCCCTGAGAGAGAGGAGGCTCCCGCGCCCTATTCCTAGCCACAGTGAGAGACTCTGAGAGTGAAAGTCCCGGGTGGCCAGCTAGTTCCCAACTCCTCTGGCCAGTTATCCCAAACTGAGTCCACCCTGAGCTGGAGCCTTGCCAGGACGCCTCAGGCTTCCTGCAGTAGTGTCTCTGAACCAGCTCTTTAATGGCTTATGGTCTCCCCTGCCACCAATCCTTCATCAGCAGCTTCCTCTGAATCCCAGTCTCTCATCCTTAGAAGGGTAGCTGGGGCCACCAGCCAATCACTTTAGATCAGAAAGGGGAAATACTGCACCTGGGCTCCAGTGCCCAGCAGCTGCTCCCAGAGGATCCCACAGCGGCTCCGGGTTCTCTGACAAGGTTTTTCTCCACCTTCCACCCCAACTCATACACACCTCCAGCCCCAGGGAGCTCTTAAGCGGCTGCTATTAGGCCACGTTCCTAGTCACAGATGTCTTCCAGGACAGTTCATGCATCCTCCCGCCTTTGAGAAAGGTTCCAGGGCCAGCGAGATGGTTCAGAAGCTAAAGATGCTAACTGCTAAGCCTGTTAGGCTGAGTTCAGTCCCCAGGACCCACCTGGTGGAAGGAAAGCTGTCCTCTGACTCCCACACCCATGCTGCATGCTCGCACGTGCAGACAGACAAACAGATGCGATTTCTTTTATATATAAAAAAAAAACTCTGCTTCCGCACCAGGCAGGGTTAATGCTGGACCGGCAATGGGGCACCCCACAGGTTCCAGGCCAGGCTAGGCCAGCACACAGCTTCACTGGCACTCACACAGCCAGGCCCCTCCTCCAGTTGCTCAGCAAGCTGAACTTCAAAGAACCCAGAGGACATCAAATGCTGCCTCATACCCACAGCCTCCTGGAAACGAGTTTCCAAATTGGACAAGCTGCCAGACTCCCCTGCAGCAATACTGGTGGTAGTTTCACTTCAAAATGTACTAGACACTGGCTGATGACCCATGGGTGCCGAAGGCAGCCATCAAAATCCAGGGTTCTGGGACTCAGGAGACTGAGGGAGAAGGACCTTGAGCTCAAGACCTGCATTTAAGGATAGCCTGGGCTACAGGCAGCATTTAAGGATAGCCTAGGCTACTCAGCAAGACCCTGTCTCAAAACAAAAGATAATAAAAAGTATAGGAGTGTAGCTCAGTGGTAGAGCATTTGTCTGGTATACTCAAAACAAATTAGGGGCTAGGCAAGTGACTCACTTGGGAAAGTGCTTGCCATGCCTGAGGAGTTCAACACCCACATAAAAAGGCAGGGTCTGCAGCAGACATCCATAATCCTGGCAGGCAGGAGGTGAAGACAGGCAGATCCTAGGAGCTCACCGGCCAGCCGCCATAGCAAGAGGCAGACCCCGTCTCAAAGAATAAGACATAAAGGGACTAACTCTCCAGTCTGACACTGAAGCCAATCCCTGACCTCTACATACAAGCACATATGTGCACACATGCACGCACACACACATGCATACACACACACACAATCAGGCGCCAGGAGACAGCTCCAAGATGGGGAAAAATGAAGCACTATGTCCTGAGCCCCAGGATGGGTTCACACTGAAAATTCGGGTGAATTGATGTGGGAGAAATTCCACGAGGCCATAGTCAGAAATCCATGCACAAACCTCCTAAAGGAGACATGCATGGCGTCAGTGAGTCTCACTTGCTTCTTTATAGTTCACACTGTGCTTTCCAGAGAGGCTCCTCTGAGCAAGACTTGCTTTCATAGCCAAGAGGAAAAAAAACAAAATGAGAGGCTGACACAGCGCTGGAGAAGTCCCCGGAGTGGGGGAGAGCTGGGATCTGAGCACTCTTTGAAGTGGGAAAGCCCCCTGGAGTACACATCCTGTGCACAAACACTTGTGATTCTCCCCTACCCCAGCCTAACCGTCACAGGGAGACAGAGGGACACAGGGAGACATGCTCCAGCTGGCCTGCATCCCCAGTGACCAGGATCTCATTCTCCTGGCACTTCAGGTGATGGGCGGGAGTTGGCAAGCATTCCTGGGATACACACACATGCACGCACACATACATACGCGCATGCGTGCGCACACACGCGCACACACACCCTCTATCTCTGGAGAGCATCCCAGCTTCAATCGCTCAACAAGCCAACCCCTTCCTGGATCAGCTGGGCCGTCTCTCCTCGAATGAAGTAGAAGCCCAGCTCTGTGTACCTGGCTGAGCAGGGGACAGGCTGTCTCTGAGGGCTCTTCTGTTTCATCAACACCTGAGCACACAAACAGCTGTGGCTGGGTTCTAGGTGGAAGCAGGGGCTCCCTCGCCAGCACTAGCTCAGCACTGGGGGTCACTCCAAATACCCCCCATACCTCAAAGGACCTATCTACTGAAAATGGCAGAGCCGGCCACAGGAAGGTGGGTGACAGACCCTTGGGGTCTCCCATCTCAACCCCAACCACACTGGGAGAGAAATGAGACTTTCACCTACAGCCCCCGAAGTAAAGACAGCAGCCCCGTCAACCTCTCTGGTCCAATCTACAGGATTACACCTCTCCGGATGATTGCCAAGACAGTTTCCCAGATGATCTAGGAACTTTTTGTCCCTTCTAGGAGTGCCATGGTGTCTCTCCCATCAGTCACCCCCAAATTCTGATTTTCACCACGACCATAGTGGCATGGGAAGAGGAACGGATGCGGGAACGAGGAGGCAGCTGCCCACAGAGCCCGAGATGTGCTCTGTCAGGACCTGAACAGCCTCAGAGCTCCCGGCTGCACCCCTATGCTTTGGGGCTATGGACATGAGGAGCTGGTGCCACACCCCAACACTGCAAGCCTCTGGCCTGGCCTACAAGACAGTAGTTCTTATGCACCCCCACCCCTCAGCCTGTGGAGTGAATTGTTCTAAATGGAACCTGTTCCCACAGATACACCAGAGTGGGATAGGATAGACTGGATGGGAAAAATGTTGGCCGTGAAGGGAATTCAACATTGCTCCACTGTCCAGAGCCCTGAGCTTGAGCCTACGCTGCCCATCTGCCCTGCCACAGCCTCAGCATCTTAGATTGTCAGAAAATGAAGTCTAATCTCCTGTGATTTGCTAAAGCGAAGAGGTCAACATGCAGCAAAGAGCGGTAACAGCAACCATGACTGAGCACTGTGAAAGCTACCTGACCCAGGATCCAGAGCACAGTGGGCCGGGATCAGCCCCAGAACAGACCCCAAGTACACTTAGCTGGTGCACCTGGCTAACCCCTCCCTCTCTCCCTCCCTGCCCTCACACACACACTGGAAGCTGAGCTGACATTAGCCAGAGCAGGTGTTAGCCCAAAGAACCGAGACCCGCTTTAGTTAAACTAAGAACAATCCACATGTGCCTAATATTCTAAGTACCGTTCATGTCCTACCCACTCAGCTGGCGACTTCCCATTGCTTCATAGGGCTGCTTCAGAAAGCCAGACCTTCCAGAAAAACCTTCAGCCCCTACCTGCAGACTCAGTCTAGACCTAAGACCTGCAAACCAGGCGTGGGGAGGGGCTGTGGGACACTCAGTGACAAGGGTACTTTAAGCCCAGGGTGGAGATGCAAGTAAGAGAACCATAAAGCAGGATCCTGCTTCCTGGGACGGTCACACCTGGATCCACGCCTGTTTCTGAACCTCAGAACTCAGGCTGGGGTCAGGGCTGTGGGAGGAACCCTGGAGCCTGCTAGGGCTCCATTCACCTCTCTTCCTCCAACTAGTCACCTCCTTTCCTGGTGTCCATTTCAGATAAAGCAGGGACTTCGCACAACTGAGCAGACAGATCCCCACCCTCAGGTGGGGAGGCCTGTCCAGGCACATCTGGAGAATGTGGGATATACGAGCTAGAGCTGGCTCCATGGGCAGAAGAGTGTGTGGCGTGAACACGTGCAGCACACGTGGGCACACGCACACCCACAAGCAGAGGCAGGCCCGCCCCTTGACAGAGCATCCAGCAAACTATAAACAGAGAATCCCCCACACTCCCTTAGACCCCAACACTTGACCTGGAGTTCTTCTCTCATCAGATAGCCATGCTGTCCTGACAGCTGGCACCCAGGAATTAATACAATCTTCGTTCCGGGTAAGGCATACAGTTCACTGTGTCCAGCCATAGAGAATTTGCTTATGCATAGGATCAGTATATATGAGCTGCCTTTGTGCTGTGTGCTGGGCTTCCCAGATATGGGAGAACCCATTTGGGGGAAGCTGGCAGACTCTCCTCCCCAGGTGACATGAGAGGGTTCACACACACACACCCGGCTCAGGGGACAGAGTCACTCAGCAGGAAAAGCATCAGGCACGAAGGAGGCCTTACTCACCCACAGGCAGAACGTTGGCATCCAGGAAGAGCCACCTACTGTCCAGATCAGGCCCCGGGTCCTCAGGCAACGAAGCAGGACCAACAGCACTGTCCAGCGGGGGAGCCATCCTGGATGGATGGGGACTCTCTGGGATTTGGGTGCAGCCAGCCTGGATCAGCAGAGGAGTCTGGTCACCAGCAGGAGACTTATCTGAGGTCCCTCTGCTCCCAGGTCACCAGTGTCCCCTGGTGAGACGGAGTGTAGGACTGTATTTCATCACACACCTAGAGAAGGCAAAGGAGCAGAGACTGTGAGGCGGGGTGGGGGAGGGGGTTGGGGGGGTACGTGTGTCCGGCTACTTCCACCTAGGGAAGGCAGTATGCGCCACAGCTCCCCCTGTTGGAGGGTTCTGGATTGTAGCCCAGCATCTCAGGAACTTGTGAATAAATAGGTCACCAGGGCTGGTGCAGAGCCAGGTAGCAGGGGAGCCAAAGACGAGGTGTTGGAGCAAGAAGGGCACAGGGTGTCTCCAAAGCCCCACACCTTTGGTGAGTAGCAGGTGGAGGCAGAATACTGTGACCAAGCTGCCAACTCCCTCGGGAGTGTACAAAATGCTTGCCTGCTGGAGGACTTTCTACAGAACTCCATCAGAGACATGACAGAAACCAGCAAGCCTCATAGGAACAAACTTTGCAAGACAGAGTACCTGGGACACCTCAGAACAGGTAGCCCTGTGGCTGTACCAAGCTCCTCACCAACGTTTAGGCACGCTGGAGTCTAGGAGGACCTAGGGAGCCTGTGTGGGCATCCCTCATCCCTGCTCCAGCCCCTCAATGGAGCATCACTCTAGGTCCAGAGGCTCGGCCCTCTCATCACCCGTTCTGCCATGCACTAAGTGGAGGCCAGCCCCTGTGGTCGCCCAGGGCAGCCCTGCTTGGCTGAGCTCCAAGCCCCTGGTTTTCAAAGCACCCCAGGTTCTGACAAACCTTGTTCTGCCCTGAAGCCCATCTCTCAGTCTCCGCTCAGTCCCTGCTGGGAACTTTCCCTTCTGCCTCTCACTACACATCCGGCGTTTGCTATCTGGGCCAACTCCCTCCAGCGGCTTCCGTTCCCCCTCGGCATCTCCTTAGGAGATGTAGAGAAATCGGCAGGACTTGGCCACCTGAAGTCTGGAGTTGCCCTGGATGGAACTTCTCGCCCTGACTTACGGTGAACACCAACATGCTGAGACCTTCCTCAGCTCGACTCTGTCCAGGCGGGAAGATAAGCAAGGCAAGGGAGGGAAGTCTCCTGCCTCCACCTCAGCCCTTCCTTGAGGCAGAGCTTGGTTTCTTCCAGGCCTCTGAGGCGTCCCTCTTCCACGTGCCCAGATCCCAGGCCCTGCAGCCTGACTCACCTCCTCCGAGATTAGCTAAGATTAACTAGGTTCCTAGAGTTCCGGGCTCCGAGCAGTGTGGGCAGTGGGCAGCCAACAGTGCACTAGCCCCGGGCTCACCCTCAGCCTCCCCCGCGCCCCGTGCTCCTCACCTCTGGGCCCGGTTCCAGGTTCACCCACAGACATAGGGTCTCCCAGCCCAGGTCCTCCTAAGGCAGCTGAACTGAGCAGCCCCTCAGACACCAGCCCATGGGGCTACTAGCCCCAGCTCCGGCTCCCGTCCCAGCCGGCGCCCTCTGGGAGTCAGCTTCCTGTGGCAGAGGGAGTCGGAGCTCTGCCTCAACACGCCTTGTTGGAGTGCAGGCCAGGCGTGGGGCTCCCCTAGACTGGCATCGTGAAGCCTAATTAGGTAACAGTACCATGCTGACTGCCTGCAGCCAAGGCGTAGCCGCAGAGGACCATGAGGTCGGCTACTGGCAATGGCTCCGCTACACCTGGAGCCAGGACCCCTCCCACCTCTGCACTGTACACTATGTCTACCCTCCATGGCACCCCTTCCTCCCAGCCATGCACGCTCTTCAGTTCTGGACACAGCAGGATAGACAGAGAGCCAGGGATGACAGGATCCTTGGCTGATTTTGCTTGGGGCTTATCCTGACCAGGCTACTCCTCTTCACACTGGCCACAGGACCTAACTAACCCTCAGGCCGACACCCTAGGCTAAGTGTCACTCAGACGCCAACCTCAAGCCCTTGGGAACTGTCAGCTGCCATGAGTAACTGCTCATTGGTGGCCTCACGCAGGGCCGGGCTGCACACAAGGCAAGGAAGTCTACCTGATCCTGTCCCTGATTAGTGAGTAAATCTAATTCAGGTCCCTAGAGGCTGTCCAGTACCCAGGGCAGAATGTTGACACTTCCCTCTGAAGTGAGCATCCTCTGTTCCCAGATCCTTCAAGGACCAAGCAGCTCCCACTCCTCTGGGCTTAGTACTAAGCTCCCACCTCCGGGAGCCTCCAGAGGACCCGTTCAGGGCTGCTCCTCATCCTCTGAGGTTGCTGACTGCTCCCGTTTCTGCTGTCTGTGGTGACCCGTGAGTGTCTTGAGCAGTGCTAGTCTGCCTGGAAACACAAGGAAGGCCCACCACAAGCCCCAGCCTGTCCCTCTGCACATCCTCCCTGTGCCTCCCACTGTCTGTGCCAGAGCCCAGGAAACGGAGCAACCACACCCTTGCCTGGTGTACTCTGGCTCAGGAAGCCCCTTTGGGGGAAGGGGGAAGCCCTGGTCTCTAAGATGTCAGAACGCAGGGGCCATCTTTCCAATTTCCTAGAGGAGAAATCGAAGCCTGCTCCCTGTGTGGGAAAAGGCCCTGAGAGAGAAATAACCCTCATCTACTCCTGCCCAACACCCGGCTCACCATATTCTTGCTGCCCTAACCCCTCTAAGGCTGACCATCTTCAGTTCCTAGAGAGTTAAAGAGGTGTCCACTCACCCCACCTGCCCCAGATCCCCTCCTAATGTCAGTGCAAACAACGAGCACTTACCTTCCGCCCAATCACACAAACAATATACTGAATCCTAGTAGCCGACCTCCTTATCCTCACATGAATCGGGGGTCAACCAGTCGAATACCCTTTCATCACAATCGGACACCTGGCCACCAGCATCCCCCTGCTGGAGCAACTCAGGTAGACCCCAGGATACGCACTTACACAGATCGCACTGATTTCTGCACCACTCTGACCCGGCGACTGTTAAAACTGAGAGGTGGTCTCAAGGTGAGGAGACATGACATAGGGGCCTAGACATGTTGGTGACGAGAGGCAGGCCAGGGCCTCGTGGCATGGCAGGTGAACTTGTAGCTAGGCCTTTTGGGGAGTCACTTCTGCCTCTTCCGGTCTGAGGCTTTTCTCTGAGCTCCTGCTGGATTCACTACGTGTAGAGAACACAGAATTGAGGCTAGCTCCAGTAAAGCCACAGGTCCAGGCAAGCTCAGCCATCGTAACAGAGCCGGTCTAGCCAGCCAGAGACCAGCTACACAGCGATGGCCAGCAAAGATCTCAGAACCCTGCCCCTGCCCTCAGCTGGGAAGGGGGCAGGTTCGGGGTCTGGCTTTACAGAGAGCAGAGCCTGCCTTGCTCACTTGAGCTCCAGAGACAAGGAATATTTGTCAAGGGAAGCAGGTCCCAGGAGGTTAGGTCACTGGGTTGAACAGCCTAAACAGTCCTGGGAACGGGCCCTCTGCAGGAAAGAAGTCCCAGTCTCTAAGGGAATACATTCATTGCAGCCCTGGCAAGGGCATACATATGGCATTCAGTACTGGAAGCAAGAAGAGGGTGGTATTTTAAGAAGAAGGCAGATCTTGAAGGCACAGTTCCGAACAAACACAGATCAGAACCAAGTGTGCCGTAGGGGCCAGGCTACAGAGTGCTGCTTCACAAAAACCTGGGCTCCCCAAAAGCTTTAGGAACCCAAGAGTCCGATACACCTCTTAAGAGTGTTCACTACCCTGTAACGAGATTGGCGTGGATGGTGGTGACACTGTGGGCCTTAGCACTGTGTACCCCACAATCTTGAACTCAGAATGTAAACGAGTGGCTATTTCCCTTAGGGGGATTTAATGAAGCAGGATTGGGGGCTTGTACTGCATCTCAACCATAGACTCAGGACTCCTTCTGAATAAAGGAGGTGCGGTGTCCTAGAAAGGATGGAGCTGTTAGCTGTGAGTGATGCTTCTGGGAACATCACTGTATCTGAAAGGCAGCTGGCAGGTGAGCCAAGGCGTGCCAGCAGGGGTATCTGACAGATGTTTTCTCAAAACAGAAGTAAGGGCCAGAAGCAGACCCGAGCTTAGCAATTAAACTCCAGCTTGGGCAACATAACAGAACCCTCTCTCACAATAAAGAACAAAGTAAGCTTGCTACTTAAAAAAGGGAATCCACAGGCTTTCTCACCAATAATAGAATCAAAATTAAGTGAAAATTAGTGCTTTGTACAACCTGTATCTACCGCTGTGAGCCAGTCAGCGCCCCAAACACCACCAGAGCAGCGGTGATGCCTCAAGGGCTGGGTAACATCATGGAATGTGTCGACAGTGAGGGAAATCTACATAATTCAGTGAACTGGACTCTTCCAGGGGACCAGACATAGATCCAGGACATACACAAGAAAAGATCCATGTGAGGTCCACCACACCAAGGGGCATCACTGTAGTGACAGCCCCCGGCCCCTACGTGTGGTCAGATCCGCACTGCAGCCGCCTTTAAGACACTGAGGAGTCGCAGGGCACAGCATTCGGGAAGGATGTCCGCAGTTATGAGAGAGGCAGCAGATCTGTGTGAGGCCAGGTTTCTTCAGTTCCGTCAACCAAAACAACACATTGTGACAGATGGGGTGCAGGAGAGGGAGGACGATCCGGCTGTCCTTCACACGACAGACAGTGGAGGGATTTGCAAGGCTGCAAAACATGTCACTCTTCTGATATTTTCTTGTTTTTGTTTGTTTTGGGGGGCTTTTTTGCCTCAAAAAAGTAGTTTGTCATCAAATGTTATTTATGTTAGCATATAATTGGTTTACCATTGTTATTTTTAATGAGACTTCATAAATAAGTATTCTTAAGTGATTATTTTGTGAGTTGTTAGTTTAGAGACAGGGTTTCACACTGGTGGACCTGGAGCTTTTTAGTAGACCAGGCTGACCTCCAGCACATGGGGTTCTGATTGTCTTTGCTTCCTCCTGAGTGCTGGGATTAAAGGAGTGTTCCACCATGCTGGGCACCTTGGTTTTGTGTGTGTGTGTGTGTGTGTGTGTGTGTGATGTCTGTGTGAGAATATGGACACACATGTGCCACAGTGTGCATGTAGAAGTCAGAGAATAATTTTCAGGAGTGGGTTCTCTAGGCATGTAGACCAGGCTAACCTTGGCGATTGTTCTGCCCCGGCTTCCCTTCTGCTGGGATTATAGGCCCGTGCCACAAGGCCTGAAGCACTTTAGATTTTAATGTGGATTGTATCAAATGGAAGAACTAGAAAATGCTGGCCAAGACTTAGCAACAAGTCCCAGGAGAAGCCTGGAAGTGTGACATCTGACCATTTCCATGAAGCAGACATCCCCACCAGGACTGATCTTACGTCACTGATGGCACTATCACTGAACATGGGGAGTGTGCCATCATTTCCATGAAGCAAACATCCCCACCAGGGTTGATCTTACGTCACCGATGGTGCTGCCACTGAACATGGGGCTGAGGAGAGACACACGTGTTTACAGCATTCCCACTACGGAGACACCATCAAATCCTATCTAGACAAGAGCAAAGATAACAGCAGGGTGTAATTAGGAAGTGATATGCTTTAACTGTTTATTACCTTTGTGTTTTATGTAATTTATATGTCTTACATATGTAATTAGTTTAATTTGATTTTAATAATGGTTATGTTCAGCATCCAGCTCTCAGAATTACTGGAGATTTAACAGCTGACTTGTACAAGCTGGTCCTCGCAGGCTCCAACACACACTCCTAGATATAACCCTTCCAAGCCAAAGCTATTTGGGATCATCAGTAATTTATGCAAAGGGGGCCCCAAGATGACAACCTTTGTACCCCGGTAATATTTATGTAAATTAGTCACAACAGAACAATACCTTGCATTTGAAAAATACAAAATCCTAAAAGATGTCTATTAAGGGCCGGCTCTTCGGACAGGTCCTGGGGGAAGAGAGCAGGACACCACTAAACAGCCACCGTACTCAATCTATTGGTCTGAGCCAGTCAAGAGAGGAACCCTTGTGGTGCTCTGACGGTTACCTGAAGTCTGAAGAACAAACTTGGAGGTTTGGAGTCTCTGGGTCAGAGCTCAGCCTGAAGCCTGCCCAGTGTGGCTAAGAAAATCCCAGAGCCTAGGCTTTCCCTCTTTGAAGGAGGGTGCAGAACACGCCTTCCACAGGCGGCCACAGGGACAGTGTCCTCCCTCCCAGGGATGCCATGAAGCCAGACCTGATGATTGACACTCTGGAATCCCACTCAGCTCCTTCCTCTGCCCCGAGCACACTTCTCTCAGAATAGGCTCTGATGAACATTACTGCAAACAGAAGCCCACACCTCAGTGACAAACCTAACCCCTGGCCCTTCCGGGACCCATCCCATCCTCAGTGCGGGATGGAGACAGAGAAACATGGACTAGGTGAGCCCTGATAAAGATTCTCGGAGGAGGGGCTGAAGGGGCTGCACACAAAACTTGCTCAGTCCCTGCTTGGCTCTGGCTTCTACAGGCTTGCTTATTGGAGCAGGCTAAATGGAATCCAATGTAGAGTCACAAGGGTCTACAGAGACAGAGGTCAGTACAGGGAGGCAAGACTCGTCTGGGTCCCCTGCTAAGCTCTTCTTCCGCAGTAATCAGAGACTCTCTGCTCCCACCCTGGAGCAGAACCTAGGCTAATAGGGAGAAGGCGCCAGCTCAGGGGAGAGCACGAAGGGGCTCTGAGGGGACTCAGAGGGGACTCAGGGCTGCCTAGGCTTAGGCTTCGTCCAAGCAGTCCTCAGGAGAAGGAGTGTTCAGGAAGATTATCACTTCCGTAAAACCTGGAGCCAGCAGCCCTGCACCCGAGTCATCTGGGGGAACTGCAGCACTATGGAGTCAGATCTAGTTCTCTTCCTTCTTTCCTTCCTCCTTCACTCTCTTTCTGCCACCCGTGGATACCAACTGCAACACCCTGGACTCCACTGCCGGGTGGGCTGCTTAGCCATTATCAGATGGACAGTTCCATGCCCCTAGAAACTCAACTGGGAATGTGGCACGGGCAGCTGGACATCTCAGACCCTGCCATCCCTAGGAGCAGCTGTTTCCGAGAAGGCAGAGCTCCAGTAATCATTGATCTTCCACCTGTTTGTCAAGACTAGGTCTGAAAAGGCCCAGAAAGCAGGGAACGCCCCTTGAGACATATATAAGTTACACAGGGACATGCCTGCGGAGACACGGCAAGGAAGTAAACTGATGTTTTAACAGGGTCCAAGGACAAGTCAGCCTGTGGCTCCTAAGAGCTGGAGCAATGTTTGTTTTACTGAGAATTCTGCCCCAAACAACGGCTTCTTAGATCCCTTGATTCCCCATAGGGACACTGAATACCAGATTCTCGGTAGAGCTGGGGATTCCCTGAAGGTTCCAGCACAGAAGAGCAGGGGGTGATAAGGCCAAATACCATCTAGGACTGCTTCAGGAACCAGGGTGTCAGGCATTGACAGAGACCTGGTCTTGAGACTGTGACGCCGCCATGGATATAAACACTGCAGAGCTCCCATTAATAAACCTTTGCCTGTGACTCTGACCTTCAACAAACCCAAGGAGACGGTTTCCTGGGTCTGAGCCACTCTGCTCCCACTGGAATCCCTGTGGCTGGCCTCAAATACACTCTGTGGTCCTAAACCCGCCTCACATCTGTCCTTCAAGGCCATCACAACCCACAGGCAGCCACTGCTCACCAGCCTTGGCCATTCTTGACTCTCACATCTAAGGCCAAGAAAGCATCACAACATCTCTGGAAGTCCAGGGATCATCAGAGACCAGAAATTATGGTTCTCACTGAACAGTGGTGGCACACCCCTTTAATCCCAGCACTCAGGAGGCAGAGGCAGGTGGATCTCTGTGAGTTCAAGGCCAGCCTGGTCTACAGAGCAAGTTCCAGGACAGACGGGCTCCAAAGCCACACAGAAAAACCCTGCCTCGAAACATACATACATACATACACACACATACACACACACGAAAGGAAAAAGAAAAAGAGAAGGGAATTTTTGGTTTTCTCCTCACCCAGCTACGAGCTTCAACACTACCATCTGGCAGCTTCTTGCTTGCCCCGCATTCTGCATGTGCCAAGCTTTAGGCTTGGCCCTGGCTTAGAGCAGAGGGGGACACGGAGATGTCCTAGATCCTAGGCTTGCCTCATAGAATCTATGCTGATAAAGACTGGCAGACCTCTGCCTGCAGTTAAAGCCTCCACTATCCAACCACCATCTCCCAGCAGACCCTGAGACAGGAGCTGAAGCCTAGGAAGGGTAAAGACATGAAGGCGGCTGAGATGCAGGTGCCTTCCCTACCCATCCTCCCCACAGCCTCCTGCTCCAGGTTCTCCCCCTGTACCGGGGGCTGCAAGGTGAGTGCCACGGAGCTTCACAGCCTCTAGCCCCGGGTCTCCGACAGCCCTGTCCACGAAGAGCTGACCTTCCAGGCCCATTGCTCCCAGCCTAGGCTTCCCTCAAGCTTCACTGGCCAGTGATTACTCTTCAGGTGCTGCCCTGGGGTGAGCAGCTCTATGGGAGGGGGATAGAAAGGCCTGTATTCCTGCTCAGTCACAACTTGTCCATCATCTCTATCCTGCATGTGCCTGTATGGCCAAATTTTCCTCATGGACAGAGCCCCCCCTTTCCAGATCTCCACTCCTTGGGAACTTTAATTAATTTTTTTTTTTAAATTTTCGAGGGAGGGTTTCTCTGTGTGGCTTTGGAGCCTGTCCTGGAACTTGCTCTGTAGACCAGGCTGGCCTCCAACTTACAGAGATCCCCCTGCCTCTGCCTCCTGTGTGCCACCGCCACCCAGCTTCCTGGGAACCTTCATGTAAGCCCCTTGCTATCCAGCGAGGTTCAGGATGATGGCCACCGTGTCAGGACCCCTCACCCCACCGATAAAATCTTGCTGCCCAATGCTAGACACCCATTCCATCAGCAGATAAAGAGAAGTGGGACCAGCCAGACTTAGGTTCAGCCCTATGCCAACCTCTAATCTGAGGTAATGCCACCAGGACCAAGCTCCTTCCTCCCTAGCCCCAGGGTTCCGTGTCCATCTCCCCAGCCCCAGGGCTCTGTATCCATCTCAGCTCCAAGTTCTGAGAATGCACAAAGCCCCAGAGGACCACGCTGGCTCAGCACTGAGAATTCAAATTTTCCTGTCTCTGGGGCCCGCAAAGGAACATAACCCCTTCTACCCTGGGTTCTGGCTAAGGGTAGCATCCCAGTCACCTGCCTGCACCCCCAGAACTACCCAGAGTCCCTTCCCAGGGTACACGGTCTCCAAGAAGGGCTTAACTTTCCTGCTCCTGGTCCTACCCTCACTAGCAAGCCCACAGGAGCAGGGAGGGAGGCTCTCAGAGGTCTCTGCCTACCAGACAGAGCCTCCCAGGCTTGGTTTTGGGGCCACACATTCCCTCCAAAACCCCCACCATTTCTTGGTGCCCACAGTACCTCCAGGGCTCCAATCTGCAGCAATGGAGGCAGCTGGCTGTGGTGAGCTCACAGAGCCTCCTGCCTGCCCGCCCTGGGTGGAGGAACCTGTTTTCCAGGTTTACAGTCCCGTGTAGAGGGGCCTCGTGCCTAGGGCGGGCCCCACCCTAACAGTCACGTCCTTGTACAGGAGTTACACCTGGGCGGGTTGTTACCCAGTCCCTCTGCCCCTCTACAGTGAAAACGAGGGTATAAGGGAAAATTTAAAGAGCCCCAGGACTCACCCCTGCTCCAAGTCCCAGGTGGTGAGGTAGGCCTCCTAAAACCCATCAGACTAGGGCAACCTTCTCCTCTCCATTCCTGCACAGAAAGCATTGTCTAGTTCCTCATCTGGTTCCCAGAGTCCAGTGACCAGAAGTCCAGTGAAGGTCTCAAAGCAGATGTGGACCCAATAGTACAACCCCAGGGCTAGATCAGGCAGAGAAATGGGCTCATTGCGCTTTTCCTTGATTCCTGCTTTGCCACTGTCTTCCCGAGTGGCAGCTGCGTGGCAAGCCCCATACCAGGTTCAACGTCTACAGCAACCACCAAAAGAGTAAACCCCTGCTATGGGCAGAGGCAAGAGTTCCCAAGGAATCAAACAGACCCCGGCAAAGGACAGCTCTGTGCACTGACTTATCATCTCTTTTACCGGTCTGCTAGGTGGTATTGGGAAGGATACCTGGGGTTGTGGGGGGGCACGGAGCGGAGGCAATAGGGACACCACCTGCTGAGCGTCCCTCCCCACCCCCAGTTTCCTGGCCTCCCAGTCTTTGCCTACCCTATTCCTGGCCTCCCTATCAACAGAACTATGGTATAAATGATTGGATAGGGCTGGGTCTAGAACTCAGTGGATAAAGAGCTTGTTGTCCCAGCACGAGGACCACAGCTCAGATCCCAGAGCTCACCTGATGGGTGAGATGGACTTCCTGTAATTTCAGCCTTGTACGGCAGACACTGGGGATCCCCAGAGCAAGTTAACTAAGAAGACCAGCCATATGGGAGAGTTCTGGGTTTGGTTGAAAGACCCTGTTCCAATGAATAAAGCAGATGAGCCATCCAGGATGACGCCACAGATCATCCTTACACCACCACATACACACACACACCATATATACCCACACGTGTGCAAACATGCTCACACACATATGCATATAACACGCACGATAAATTTAATTATTTAATAAAATTAGAAAACGAAGTGGCCGGAGCCAGTATTCCAGGACAATAAAATACCCAGCGTATGAAGAATACAGAAGCAGTTGTTGAGAGGCAAAGGCATGAACACTGCTTCCAGGATGACTGGCCTTCCTGTCCTCCTTCTTTGGAGCAGAGGGAAAAGTTTACAAGGGAATTAGTCACAGGCTCAGGCCCAGGACCCCTGTGCTTCAGGAAAGAGTGGTCAAAGGGAGGTGACCAGGGGCATATGCCCTGTCCCCCAGCAAGAATTCTCACTTTGCCACCACCTCAGAGCCCTGGAACCCCAGAACACTGAGAAGCAGAGAGAGACTCCAGGTCAGACAGTCACCTGGGAACTCAGAGAATTGATTTACAATGATGTCACCGCTCATCCTGTCCACCACTTTCTCTCCTTGCTGAAGGGCCTCTTATTTCCCAACCCGTGCAGGATATTATTATTATTACTTTAAAAAATACCAATCCAGGGGACTGGAGAGATGGCTCAGCGGTTAAGAGCATTGCCTGCTCTGCATAAGGTCCTGAGTTCAATTCCCAGCAACCACATGGTGGCTCACAGCCATCTGTAATGAGGTCTGGTGCCCTCTTCTGGCCTTCAGGCATACACAGACACAGAATATTGTATACATAATAAATAAATAAATAAATATTTTTTTAAAAAAAAAATACCAATCTAAATTCCCACACCCTCTCCTCCTCCCACTCCACTCCCTCCACACACCCTCCCACCCCACCCCTCTCCAATCCTAAGAGAGGGCAAGGCACCCTGCCCTGTGAAAAGTCCAAGGCCCTCCCTACTACATCTAGGTTGAGCAAGGTACACATCCAAAGAGAATAGGATCCCAAAAAGCCAGTACATGCAGTAGAGACAAATCCCAGTGCCACTGCCGGTGGCCCCTCAGTCTGCCCCAACTGTCAACCACATTCAGAGGGGCTAGTTTGATCCCTTGCTCGTTCACTCCAAGTCCAGCTAGAGTTGGTGAGCTCCCATTAACTCAGGCAAACTGTCTCAGTGGGTTCATGGTCTGGACCTCCCTGCTCACACTCTCACTCCTTCCTCTCTTCAGCTGGACCTTGGGAGCTCAGTCCAGTGCTCCGATGTGGGTCTCTGCCTCTGTTCCCATCTGTTGTTGGACGAAGGTTCTATGGCGATATTTAAGATATTCATCAATCTGACTACAGGGCAAGGCCAGTTCAGACACCCTCTCCTCTATTGCTTAGGGTCTTAGCTGGGATCATCCTTGTGGATTCCTGGGAATTTTTCTAGAGCCAGGTTTCTTGCTAACCCCATAATGGCTCCCTCAATCAAGATACCTCTTTCCTTGCTCTCATATCTGTCCTTCCTTCGTCTCGACTATCCCATTCCTCCTCACCTCCTCCCTTCTCCCCTCCTCCCCCGCCCTTCTCTAGGATCATGAACTATATAGGCTCAATGTCCTTTGTTTATGGCTAGTATCCACTTATGAGTGAGTACACACCATAACCATTTTTCGGGGCCCGCGCAGGATTTCTTTGGGGTACTATCCCTAACTGCCCAAGCTAGTAGAATAGATGGGGTGATGGCGCCACCTGCTGGTCATCCCGTGGTTTGTCCCTTAGGAAGAACTTTTTTTTTTTTTTTTACAAATTTTAGAATGTTTTTAATTATAAAATATCTCAAAGATGATTATTTTGAGTGGCTAATTGTAAATTATTATGTTTCTATAGTATATGTCTTTTTTTTATTTTTTTATTTATTTATTTATTTATTTATTTATTTATTAGAGATTTCTGCCTTCTCCCCGCCACCACCTCCCATTTCCCTCCCCCTCCCCCATCAAGTCCCCCCTCCCTCATCATCCCTAAGAGTAATCCGGGTTCCCTGCCCTGCGGGAAGTCCAAGGACCACCCACCTCCATCCAGGTCTAGTAAGGTGAGCATCCAAACTGCCTAGGCTCCCACAAAACCAGTACGTGCAGTAGGATCAAAAACCCATTGCCATTGTTCTTGAGTTCTCAGTAGACCTCATTGTCCGTTATGTTCAGCAAGTCCGGTTTTATCCCATGCTTTTTCAGACCCAGGCCAGCTGGCCTTGGTGAGTCCTGATAGAACATCCCCATTGTCTCAGTGTGTGGGTGCACCCCTCGCGGTCCTGAGTTCCTTGCTCGTGCTCTGTCTCCTGCTCTTGATTTGGACCTTGAGATTTCAGTCCGGTGCTCCAATGTGGGTCTTTGTCTCTGTCTCCTTTCATCGCCTAAATGTTTTTCTTTGGGTTCACCTTCTTAATTAGCTTCTCTAGGATCACGCATAATAGGCTCAACATCCCCTATTCATGGCTAGAAACCAAATATGAGTGAGTACATCCCATGTTCCTCTTTTTGGGTCTGGCTCACCTCACACAGGATAGTGTTTTCTATTTCCGTCCATTTGCCTGCAAAATTCAGGAAGTATGTATATATTCCATACTTTCTTCATCCATTCTTCCATTGAAGGGCATCTCGGTTGTTTCCAGGTTCTGGCTATTACAAACAATGCTGCTATGAACATAGTTGAGCATACACTTTTGTTGTATGATAGGGCATTTCTTGGGTATATTCCCAAGGGTGGTATTGCTGGGTCCAGGGGTAGGTGAATCCCGAAATTCCTGAGAAACCGCCACACTGTTTTCCAAAGTGGTTGCACAAGTTTGCATTCCCACCAGCAATGGATGAGTGTACCCCTTTCTCCACAACCTCTCCAGCAAAGGCTATCATTGGTGTTTTTTATTTTAGCCATTCTGACAGGTGTAAGATGGTATCTTAAAGTTGTCT
This sequence comes from Chionomys nivalis, assembly GCF_950005125.1. NCBI lineage: Eukaryota > Metazoa > Chordata > Mammalia > Rodentia > Cricetidae > Chionomys > Chionomys nivalis. Next base: position 1,298,866 of record NC_080096.1, on the reverse strand, counting down.
TGATTTGCATTTCCCTGATCGCTAAGGAAGTTGAGCATGACCTTAAATGTCTTTTGGCCATTCGAACTTCTTCTGTTAAGAATTCTCTGTTCGGCTCAGTGCCCCATTTTTTAATTGGGTTGATTAGCCCTTTACGGTCTACTTTCTTGAGTTCTCTATATATTTTGGAGATCAGACCTTTGTCATTTGCGGGGTTGGTGAAGATCTTCTCCCAGTCAGTGGGTTGCCTTTTTGTCTTAGTGACAGTGTCCTTTGCTTTACAGAAGCTACTCAGTCTCAGGAGGTCCCATTTATTCAATGATGCCCTTAATGTCTGTGCTGCTGGGGTTGTACGTAGGAAGTGTTCTCCTGTGCCCATGTGTTGTAGAGAACCTTTGAGAGAAGGGGGCGAGGAGAGCCATATATCCACAACCTACAAAGGAGGAACCTGAGGGTCAAGACACCGGTCAACAGCGGAGGCAAGGTCTGTGGCTAGGATTTGAGCTTATGGAGAGAGACACTTAAACGCCCCCCTTAGAATGTTTCTGATCTTGCTCCCCGTGATTGAGAGAAGAGAATCCAGGAAATGCAGTCCCGTAAAAGGAGCAGGCCATTCCTCATAGTTATGCTAGAGTCGAGCTTCTGAATTTGAAGAGAAAAAAGTTTCCTAGGGACACATGCAGCCTTGGGCTTTCAAAAAACCGGCATTTCAAACTGTTAGATTTGATTTGGCGAGAAGCCTGTGCCTCTGCTTGAGACGTGACTGCCTTCCGGCAGCGGTCAAAGGTACTGTCTGGGGCTGTCCAACCCAAGCCGAGGCAGCCGGAGAAACTTCAAAACAGAACTGGGGAGACCACATAAAGGGTCCACTCCTACAGTCCAGAGACATGTAACTCCTGCCAAAAAAACTAAACCTGAATCAAGCCCAAATTACACCTGAGAAGCAGAGCCATCTCGGGGCCCTGCCCACCAAGGATCAAGACATTCGCGACTCCACTACGTGGCTCCGCCCCCTCTCCCGCGTGGCTCCACCCCTCCTTCGTGGCCCCGCTCACAGCCCGGCCTCCACGTAGCTCTGCCCTTAGATCCCCGCCTCTCAGGATGTCACGCCTAGGCCCCGCCTTCGTCCGCGTGATGCTCACAGTCTGCGCCGCGCGACCGAAGCGCACGTCGGAGCGTCACAGGCCCCGCCCGTGAGGCGCGCCGGCGCGGTGTGAGCTCACCGACTCGGGCCATGGCGCTGGCAGGTGCACCCGAAGTGATCCGGGCGGCGCAGAAGGACGATTACTACCTGGGAGGTCTGCGAAGCGCGGCGGGGGGCGCGCTGCACAGCCTAGCGGGTGAGCGCCCCGGGCATCCAGACAGGCCGCAGCTCCGAAGCTCCTTAGAAAACTGAGGATCAAAACAGACTTCGTGCAGAACACTTTGCAGGTCTCTGCGCCGGGCAGTGCCTGCTTAGTGTTCTCAAACATTTGCCCGTTTATTTCTCATACGCCCCTACAGGTTGGACCTGACATTATTACACTTACAGGGAGGCACGTGGAAGTTTCCAGGCAGATTTCCCAGGCAGGGATTTGGGAGAGCCGAGATTTGATACTAAACAGGTGATCTCTGGCTTGTGTTCTTGGCACTACCTAGACTTTCCTGGGTCCTCCTAAATCCTAGAACAGTTCCTGACTCAAGAGAGTTACAGCTGAGAGGTTTTTAGGAAGTAGCCTTCCCTCGGAGTCATTCGTGTCAACCAGGTGGAGAGAGGCCAGGGCAGGGAAGCAGAGGAGCCGGGCGGTGGTGGCGCACGCCTTTAATCCCAGCACTCCGGAGGCAGAGGCAGGCGGATCTCTGGGAGTTCGAGGCCAGCCTGGTCTACAAGAGCTAGTTCTAGGACAGGCACCAAAGCTACAGAGAAACCCTGTCTCGAAAAAAACAAACAAACAAACAAAAAAGAAGTAGTTGAGGATCACCCTAGCAGAAAAGGGATGGGACCTGGACTTTAACGCCCCACACACCCAGGTGGGGGAGAGGATTTCAGTGAACCCATGTCACTTGCTCAGAGGTAACATTTTTCTCCTCTCAGGTGCAAAGAAATGGTTGGAATGGAGGAAAGAGATTGAGCTACTCTCGGACATAGCCTACTTTGGCCTCACCACAATTGCAGGTAGCAGCACTTAGCCAGTCCTTGGCACTGACGGGCCCACGGCCCACCCAACCCACTGGGCAGCTCCTGGGATTCACCTGCTTGTAGCCTCAGGGAAGAAAGACACTGACCAGAGAGGAGGTGCTGCCTAGATTCTCTCTAGAGGCAAGCCTAGCACTAGCCCTCAGCCAGGGGGTCTCCTTGCATATGTATGTCCCTGAAGACTTCATCCAGAACCTTCCCAAGGGTGCTATTGGGACCTATCCCCGCCCCAGAGCTAAGGACCCAACCCAGGGCCTTGCGCTCGCTAGACAAGGCAAGCTCTACCACTGAGCTAAATCCCCAACCCCAGGACCCACTTCTCAGTGGCCAAAGGCAAGTCAGTCCTGACCCCTCACATACTGGCCATTAAACCTGCATGAGGTGGACGAAGAAAAGCTGATAGTCCTTGACAGAAAAGCCGTGGTAGGGGCCTCAGGTCACCAGAGCCAGCTCAGCATCCAACAAGGAATGCAGAGCACCTCGGAGACACCAGGAGAGATTGCTGCTGGTGACCTGCCCCCACAGACTAGATTCTGGGTGGTGGGAGAAACAGCAAGCACCAAATAACCACACTGTAAGGCATCCTGAGAAGTGTTGATCTCTTCAGGGAAAAACACCAAGTCTGGGGTGGGGAAAAGCATATTTTCTGGTCAGACAAAGCAAGGAGCCTCTCTCAGGAAAAGTGTCTTTCCCTTTTATGAGGCATGAGGCATTGCCAGATACAAGGAAACTAACTGCAGGCCATGACCAGACATGTAGGGGGCAGAGGTTGCTACAGACAGGGTCATAGACACATGGAGAGTGTAGTTCAGGGTGCACCTCAGGTTTCGCCTCGGGAATAAGAGGTCTGGCTTTGCCTTCTGCAGGGTGTAAGAAGACAAGGCTTTCCCAGGTTGGACAACTCTAAGCTAGCTAGTTGGCAGGGGCAAGCTTGAGGGTGTTTATTCTGACTCTATATGATACTGTCAAGTAAGCAGCTGACCTTACACCTCATACTTAGGACTGGACTAAGATCCAGACTGAGCCATAACCTGGAAGCAGCCACAAGACTCTTGAACAACGGGTGGGTAGGGCTTAGGCAGAGGAGGGACTGGGAAACTGGGAACAAATTAAGACTGAAGACAGCAGATGACCAGGGAAACAAGGACCTTTCCCAGAGTGGAAATCTGTGTCACATCGTGAAATCATAGCAAGCCCACAGTGGGTTTAGTAAGAAGCCATGTTGATCTTGGCTAGGTCTCACGGGTGACAGCTGGAAGGGCAGTTCCAGGACTGACGATGCGGAGGGGGAGGGGTGTGACATCCCTGCTTTGGATCCTCATCATTGTGCATTGATCCCCAGGCTACCAGACGCTTGGAGAGGAGTATGTTGGGATCATTCAGGTGGACCCCTCCCAGCAGCGTGTGCCCTCCAGGCTCCGCCGTGGAGTGCTGGTCACACTGCACACTGTCTTGCCCTACCTGCTGGACAAGGCGCTGCTGCCCCTGGAGCAGGAGCTGCAAGCCGATGGTGATAGTACGCGTCTGCCGTCTGTAGGACGCAGCCGATCAGGGGCAAGGCGCTGGGTGCGTCACCATGCAGCCACCCTGACTGAACAGCAGAGGAGGACACTCCAGCGGGCAGTCTTTATCCTCAGACAGGGCCTTGCCTGCCTCCACCGGTTCCATGTTGCTTGGTTTTACATCCATGGTGCCTTCTACCACCTGGCCAAGAGGCTAGCAGGGATCCGTTATGTAAGTAGCAATGCCAAGGGGGACTGATTGTGGGCTGGGGCCTCTTTGGGGCCCACGCTGATGGCATGATCACAGCCAAGTGTTGCTGAGTTTATTCAGTCACAGTTTCCTAAGAGGCCCAGGGAAGTCCAGTTTCCACAAACTGAGAGTGGACTAAATCCTTTCCTTCCTACAACCAGCATGTGTGGCAGCAGAGCCGGGCACTGAGTGGACTTGGGTTTAGCCCTGCAGTAGTTTTCTCCCTACTGGCCTGTGGCTGTGTCCATTTCACTGCTTAGGGGGATGAGCACCTATTCCAGAAGGTGTCAAGTGCAGGTTCTAGCCCGTCCATCCCTGCCTATAGCAAGCAGCCCTACCAGAAAGGCAAGGTCTTAGGGCTTGATGTAACAAATATTCCTACAGTAGCCCACAGTAAGTACATCTCCCATTACGGTCTGTACTAAACCCCCACCTTTTCACACCCTGACTTTCTACCAATGCCCTTGCATTCTGTCAACCAGAAAACCTCCCCTTGGGTATCACACCCATGCCCACCACCCACCAGAGCTGCCATCTCTCCCTCAGTTGAACTGCCCCTCCCATGCCCCCTCATCATAGAACCATAGTCTGGCCTCAGGATAACCTTGATACTGCCAGACAAGGGGTTGTCCAGCAACCTCCCCGCCCCAGCAATCATTTAATGGAACAGCCGTGCCTCCTTCCCTAATGGCTACTGAACGTTGGACACTGGGTTTGCTGCAGGGCCTGCCATCCCGTTTTTCTGCTCCAGCCCAAGGCATAGCTGCCCTGCTGTCTTTATCTCCCTGCCAGTAGGAAGGAGTACGAAGTAGAAGACCGTGGTTCTTGTGATGTGGATGGGAGTTACATCACCAGCTACAGCAGCAGCGAGGACAGTATCTGTGGGGGTCAAAGTGTCCCTAGAAGATGCGGTAAAGGGAACAGCATCTGCCTGTCTAGGTTCCCCTTGCTGTTTCCTACCCTACTCGTCCTCTGAAGTGGTCTCCAAACAGCTCCAGAATCCGCACCCATTTTCCTGGCCCATCTAGCCTCCTGGCTCAGTTTGCATCAAATGCCTAAAGGTCAACCCGTAGCCAGGGTTCTCCCTCACGACAATACTTGAGCCCATCTCCCTGGTTGATTCTTGTTCTCTGGACACTCTCAGTGCCAAGGGGAGGCCTGGCTGAACATAACACCTCCAGCAGACAAGAGGCCAGGTCCTAGGGGGATCCTGATGGCAGTGGGGTGGGGTCACCTGTCTCAACAGCTCCGTGCTCGCCGCCTGGCTGGAGAGGACCTGAGGGCTCGCACAAGCTACCGACTGCTGGGACTCATCTCCCTGTTGCATCTGGCACTGTCCATGGGGCTGCAGTTGTACAGCTTCAGGCAGAAGCAGCGAGCCAGGAAGGAGTGGAGGCTGCACCGCAACCTGTCCCACCGCAGGTAATGGGGAAACCTGTCCCACCACAGGTGTACAGGGGGTTGGAGGGACTTCGGCATGCTCTGAGATTGTGAACGGTGCACTTACCTAAGCTGTGTCCTCACCCCCACAGGAGTTCCCTGGAAGACAAGGCTGTTTGCAGAACCCCACTATGCACCCTATGCTTGGAAGAGCGAAGACACTCCACAGCGACACCTTGTGGCCATCTCTTCTGCTGGGAGTGCATTACTGAATGGTGCAACACTAAGGTATGTGCTCCCCGGCCTTCGACCCCACCTCCCAACCCTCTCCTGACTTGGGGAACTCCCCTTCTGATGTCTGACTGAGTATGCAGGTGAATGGTAGGTGACAGGTGCACAGATCTGGCCACACTTAACCACAGGCTTGTCTTGCTTCCTGGTATGCTCAGGACACTTAGGATGCTAGCACACACCAAGCTGTCCTGTGTGCCACTGAACTGTTTCCAGCAGGACAGGTGCCCAAAGCCACTGCTTCCTGTAAGCAGCAGGGCCCTGGCTGGCATGTCTAGCCAGTGAGCTGCTGCCCTGCTGGTAAGAGGTAGGCATCCTGGGCTACAGTATAGAAAAGACAAGCGTTCACACTGCGAGGTCAGCAGTCCACATAGTTGCTCAAGTGCCAGCATGTGTAAGCGTGGAATGTGCAGAGTCCTGTCTCTTGAGAGGAAGTACCAGGGTGCATCCGAGCTGGGAGACTAGAACAGCACACACAGCCCAATGTCTCTCACTGACAGGGTCTGAAGCCCTCCCCTCCACAGCTCTTGGCCCAGGGTTGCTGGGAAGCCATGGCAGAGGCTCAGTCAGAAGGAAAAGCCCAGGAGAGGTCCCAGAAATCCAGGGTTCCTAGGTACCGAAGGAGGTGGGCACAGCTGTGCTGAATCAACACCGCCCCGTACCGCTAAGATGCAGACCCTGGGAGAGGCTGCTTTCTGTGACTCACAGCTGTGCATGTGTGTGGAACAGAAGAGATACAGTGGGGATCAGGGCCAGATACAGTACCCGGCCATCGTGACACACACCTCACCCCACAGACAGAGTGTCCCTTGTGCAGGGAAAAGTTCCCACCGCAGAAGCTGGTCTACCTGAGGCACTACCGCTGACCAGGACCAGATCGTCACCAAACAGCTCTGAGAAGTGGATGGAAGTTGACAGAGTTTATCCTCAGAACTGTGGCTGCACAGAAACATAAAGTCCTCATGCACTGTTCTCTGTCATTTAAGCTACATAGTTACCTGGGAAGAGAAAGGGTTGGGGACAAACAGGCAATACTCCATAGGGGGTAGGAGAGTTTGTTGCCCCTTATTATTGGCTTCTTCTGACCCTCTGGAGTAGTGGGTTCCCCTCCCTCCCTAGGTCACACAGCTGAGAGCTGCTTCGGAAGTTCAGGGTATTTTATTCAGGTCTGTGTGAGAGGCAGGGCTGAGGGTGAGGCTGGGGGTGAAGCCCTGCACTGTGGGCTCCACACCCACCGAGGTCAGCACCCACCTAACACTCCTGCCCCATGCTTATTAATACTATTGCCAACTCCTTAGGAAAACAGAGGTCTTCCTCGTGGCCTTCTGGGTAGGAATGGGGGCTCCCTGGGTTGCAGATTTTTTTTTTTAATTATATGAAGGTGCACACATGCCGTGGTACATGTATGGAGATCAGAGAACAACTTGCAGGAGCTGATTTTTTTTTTTTTAATCATGTATTTCGGGAGTTAACTCAGGTTGGGCTGTACAGTAGCATCTTGTTGAAACCTTGCCGACCTGACAGTTGGCTTAGTGAGTTTTCTCCTATAAACCAATTTCCATGTGTCCTCAGATACCAGTTCTCTGAGGAAGTTAGGTGAACAGCTGTGACTTGCTTTCCCAGTGTCACCTGTGTCCAGCTCCCTCCTGACTTTTCCCTAGCTTGATTCCTGCCTCCATTTGACATTTCCAAGCTTTTAATGTGAGTTCATGTCAGACAGCCTGGCACATCTTTGAGAAACTAATTTCACAGAAAAGCCACACTAAGAACACAAGATCTAGCCGGGCACGGTGGTGCACACCTTTAATCCCAGCATTCAGGAGTCAGAGGCAGGTGGATCTCAGTGAGTTCAAGGCCAACCTGGTCTACAGAACTAGTTCCAAGACAGCCAAGGCTACACAGAGAAACCCTGTCCCAAAAGAACAAAAACCAAAACCCAGAAGATCTAGAAAGACCTCATAAAACAGTGTGAAGATGTCCGGATAGAAGCCCAGTCCCCAGCAGTGGTCTTTGATGTCACAAGGTTCCTTGTGAAGGTCCCCTTACCAAGAGCAGGAGCCATCCTGCTAGGTGGAGCAGGGGACCCAGACATACACAGGGTAACTATTTATTTATTTTATTTTATTTTTGGTTTTTCGAGACAGGGTTTCTCTGTAGCTTTGGTGCCTGTCCCAGAACTAGCTTTTTTAGAGCAGGATGGCCTCGAACTCCCAGAGATCCGCCTGCCTCTGCCTCCCGAGTGCTGGGATTAAAGGCGTGTGCTACCACCACCCGGCCAGGGTAACTTTAGGGACCCTACGGGAAGACGGAGTCCCCATGGGAACCTGGAACACAGCTCTACAGACCTGCAGCACCCTGTCTGTAACTCACTCCTCTGGCTGGGTACACCCAACTTTCCATCACACCTGAGCTTAGTCAGTGATGAGGAAAACAACACAGAAAATATAAACAAAAAATGTTCAGATTTGAACCCCAAGTGCTCACATAGTTAGAAAGAAAGAAAGAAAGAAAGAAAGAAAGAAAGAAAGAAAGAAAGAAAGAAAAGAAAGAAAAGGAAGGCGCAGACCATTAGAAAGTGATGGGTTGAGAGCACAAAGTGTGGCTCTAGAAGGAACAAAAGGAACCCAGGTGACGGACTGGGTAGGGTTCTGAACAGGTCACAGCCCCAGTCCCTCCGATCCCTATGGTGTTTCCTCCGCCCTGGTGGGACCTGGCATCATGGTTCCCCTCCTCCAGCTGTGAAGAGCAAGCTGTACTTCAGTGAATGACTAGTGGTGTAGACGAAGACTATACAAGCAAGGGACGCTTTCTTTAATAAAGTTGGAATTTAAAAGTCACTTAGTAAAATGTTTAAAAGAGTATTATTTTTATCACATCAAAAAGTTCGACATGCTGAGGGCTTCTGTTTCCCCATAGGAAGTAAAAGGCCATGTGACAAACCCCACACCTGATGTGCTCTGGCTACTGCTGTCTCCTTAGAGAGGCTGTTGCATGAGAACAAGTTTAAATTCATCAAAAGGAAAATGTTACGTATCAAAGGAAAGTGTCAAAATAATCTCAAACAATTAAAATATAATATATATTTATAATTCCAGGCCTTCAAAAGCAATCATGGTAGTTAAGAACAAAGTTTTGAGTCATTATCATAGAGGCCAACTTGAAAACCATCTCTAGTGAGTGAGATTCAGAAACTGGCATGAGAACCCCACGAAGCTGCTGGGAGTCACCCTCAAAGGGTTACATTCTTTTTCACATGTAGGAAGCAGGCTGGCATGTCCCTCTGGCGCAGAGGAGCGGCCTCAGCGTGGTCAGGAAGGCAAGGCTACATTCCCATCCTCCCTCCCGCTCTCTTGGCCTGCCACTCTCCTGGCCTCCCAAGCCTCTGGTTCACTACAATTCTGTTCACTTCAAACACATGAACATCACTGGAAAAGAAATCAATGCAATTTGGTTTAAATGCCAGTTTCTTCAAGAACCTGATATTTCAGATACAAATCATTGAAGCTCCTCTTAAAAAGAAAATTCAACTTCCTCATAATCAACTACTTTATGTGAAGAAAAAGGCATTGTTACAATGGCTCAAAACCGTCCTTGAACACGTATGACAGATTCAGTCCGGCTTCTAACTAGCAAAAGTCTTGCCCACGTCCTCCTTCCCTTTGTATCTCCTCTTTCCGTGTGTGAATGGTATGTACCGGTATTTAATCATGTGCTGGGAAAACAAACACACAAACAAACTTGAGTTACTTGAGAACAGTTTCCTGCTTAACCCTCTCCCTAGATCTGCAGAGCCAAAGGCACCCCCTCGACTGTTTGTGCTATCACAACTAAAGTCAAGAAGCCAACAGTGTGCTCCATAGGACTCAACCCACTAGAGACCTGCCTGAAATCCCAACATTTGGACAGCATCTCATGAGCCCCTGGAATGAGCTAGGGAGAGCACAGAGGGTGCAGCTACACCACCATTCCAAGGATGTGCCATAACACTCTAGGAGGTTACCACAGGACCCTGAGAGAGCCACTGAGGCACCACAGGTCCAAGCCCAACCTGGCCCTACCTAGGGCTTTCTGACTCAGCTTTCAGCAACTGTTGAGGAAGGGCCCACCTGCTCTCACAGAAGCCGAGCACAAGTCAGTCATGACACACAGGAGGCCATGCCCAGCACTAAGACCCAAGCTACTTTCCCAGGGACACTGAGGCCACGGGCTGGAGCCGTTGCCTGGCACAGCAGTGCTGCGATCTTTACCTTTATTTGCCTCTTCATTGTGATACAGAAAAGCATGATGAAGTACATCACCAGGATCGGCCAGAACACGGGGACGTTGAAAGCCTCGAAGAAGGTGCAGACCATAGCCACTAGAATGCCTTTTGTAGCTGCATGCCTTAAAGCAAAGAGAAAAATTAGTATGAGCTCTAGGTAGCACCAGGCACCTGTCAACCCGCTGACACTCCTGCCTTTGTCTGCTCAGAGGTACCTACTAGAGATACATCAAGTCAGTCTTTGTAACACTGAACCACATCCTCTCAGCCTTTTGAAAACTAAGACTTCTTATTTTTTAATATATTCTTTTTTTTCACATTTTTATTTATTTATTTTTATGTGCGATTTGTGTGAGGTGAGGATGTCAGATTCCCTGAAACTGGGATTATAGACAGTTGTGAGCTGCCATGTGGTTGCTGGGAATTGAACCTAGGTCCTCTGGAAGAACAGCCAGTGCTCTTAACCACCAATCCATCTCTCCAGCCCCCAAGCTAAGACTTCTTAAACTTATACAAAGTGTAATATGTACCTCCTGTTTGTTACCTAGAACTGCCATCTGGAGAAGAGCCTAGGCCCTGGTCCTGACACTGGGTGCCTGAGTCCAGCACACAGCCCTGCCACCATCACACACCTTGTCAGCCTCTGTACTGACCCCGCCCCCCCCCCCACACACACACACAAGCTCCTCTTTTCCTACAGAACAACATCCAGGCTCCTGGGGGCGTCTTGCCCACTTTCTATTTCCTCTCCCAGATCCTATCTCACACTCTTGCTCCATGCACAGCACCAGAGCTGCAGTTAAAACACTCAAAGAACTCAGTCTGCTCCTTCAGTTTACTGAGCCAAAGACTTTGGCTCCTTTTGTGGTCCAGGAGCAAATGTTCTCAAAGACAGGTCAGCAGGTCATACATAGCTTTGACCTTTTGAAAGAAGGTCGTAAAAGGAGCTACACTAAACCTACTTGTATGTGTTCCCATCAATCTCTTCCTAGTCTCCCAGAACTTCCAGGATGTCGGCTCTGTGGAAGGCCTAACCTTCCCAGGGTGCCTTGAGTCAACAGCAGTGCCTACAAGAGGCACAGGGCCTGGAAAACAGCTGTTAAGACCCTTTATCTACTTACTCTAGACTTCTGTGTCAACCCAAGGGGAAACACTGTGAAGTGATGGTCTCCCCAGAGAGCCCTGTGACCCACCCCATACCCAACACAGCTGTTACTTTTTAGATTAATGCATACCACATGCAAGCAAAACAAAATTCTCGTTTTGTTAAACCAATAACTATCTGGGACAAAAATTGGTCTACTCTAATAGCTCAAGTATCTTCCACAAAAGCCTTGAAGAAATAAAGGCATGACTGGTCAGGAGAAATGACTTCCACATGTAGCCAGGAGGGTAAGCAGTAGGCAACAATGCTGGACTTATTTCAAAATACCTAACCCTGACCATTACGAGACCATTACACAATGTATGTGTACCAAAAATGTCATTCCATAGCCCCCACGTGTGGACAATTACTATGTGTTTGTTAAAATAAGATACAGAGATGGATGTACTCTATTGTCCAATGAAAAACAATTCACTCACCAAAATTTGAATTCTGGAAGCCTTCTAATGAAGGGACGAAACTCCTCATTCTGTTTGGTTGGTAATGAAGGGCCATCATCTGAAATGTACAACATCAGCTAGAGATGAAACACCTGCCTCTACCTTCGGGTTTCTGCCCCACTTATAAGTCTTTCCTAAATGCTTCCAAACTGCTGTGCCTCACACAAACTGAGTCAACCAGAGATAAAGTATGGGGTCTGCAGGCAACTCCCGGAGAGACAACCAACAAACAAAAATACACTTCACACAGATTTTCCATTTGTCTTACTATCTAGTTACATAAATTAGGACAAAGACAAACTGACATGTACATAAAACAAGTAGTAAAGAGAGAATGCAGGCCATGTAGCAGTTCATGACATAAAATCCATTCCCACAGTCAAGTAAGAAGTGACAATGAGCTGGCTCAGCGAACAAAGACACTTGGCTGCTGGGACAGACAATCCCTGGAACCCTCATGGTAAGACAACCAAATCCTGCAAGTCCTCTGACTTCCACATGTGACATACACACTTAATAAATAAATAAAAAGATGGGCGGTGATGGTGCACACCTTCAATTCCAGAACTCAGGAGGCAAAGGCAGGTAGCTCTCTGAGTTCAAGGCCAGAGCAAGTTCTAGGACAGCCAGGGCTACACAGAGAAATCCTGTCTCTAAAAACCAAAAAGGAAAAAGAAAAACAAGAGGGTGGGGGAGAAATGCAGACAAGCCTATCCTTGTCCACAAACCTATGGAGGAGAGCCCATGTATGTATGCACCAGGACTACCAGATGCAAGGCCTCTTCTCATCTATCCTACTGACAGACAGAGAAGCTGAAATCCACAGGAAATGCCCCTGGTTATCAAAGCTTCTAATCATCCAATCTGAAATCAGCACTAAGCATTTCCCCCCCGAGAGAGCAGAGTCCCTGCAAAGGCCACTGTTCACTATCTGTCAGCCACAACCCAAAGCTGGCCTCACTTGGGCACAAAAACACACCAAGAACATTTCAACTCAGAACCCAGGGAGCACCTAATGCCCCCAGTCTGGACCAGCTCCTGGCGACCAGGATCCCACTGATCTGTACTGCATTCCTGCTGTGTACTGCTCCTGTTTCCTCTGGTCAACCAGAGGGTGCCTAACAGTGAATTCTGAGACAGAAAGCAGAGGAGCTGCCCTGCTCATGTGTCCCATGCTTGCAGTGTGGCTTTGGATGAGTTATTTATTTAACCCCAGTGCTTCAGTTTCCTCCTAAACAAAACGGGGATTAAAGAATGATCCTTTTCACAGCTGCACAGGGTTTATGGGGTAATCCTACAGACAAACTCATTCTAATGTAGACATTACAACACATATAAATATCACAAGCCCAGGTCCAAGTGTTCCCAGACCCATAGATTATCCCAGAAGAATGTAGATGCATAGAGCAGCCTGGACAGTGCCCCAGCGGCCCCTGCTGTACCTGAGTCTTCCATCAAGGAAGGATCCACTTTGGGAGAAAGGAACGCTATGAAAAGGTTTAGGTGGTAAATCCCCAAGGCATAGGTCACAATGTACCAACCCTGGAAGAGAAGGAAAGCCATCATCAATGAGCAGCCCAGCCACCACCAGCTGGAACCAGTTCACGAGCCCATACCCATAAAGCTCTGCTGCACTAGGAACGTGGTTTACTCCAGATGAAGTGGTAAGGACTGATGAATGCTCCACGGGGACCATTTATTTACCTCAACTTACCTTGTCGGTTTGATATGACCATGGCAACCTGTGGCCCAGAAAACAAACTTCTTTAAGGGTTCAGCCAAATGTGCATGACAGTCAGGCACAGTCCTGACCAGAACTGGTTACAGCAGAAGAGAAAGCTTTCCTCAACAGACACTCTTGCCCCATAGGGCTAATTGGGCTGGGCGCCTGGCCTCAAAACCTGCTGTGAGCACACAGGTTCACAAGGCATCTACAACAGAATGCCCATGTTACTACACACTCGAGAGGGGGCAGTCCTCTGCAGACAGCACCAAAATACTTCACTTGGAATGTTAGCCCCACAGAAAAAACAGAACTAGAACCAGGAATCAAGAGTAAACGTGTATGCATTCATTCTTTCCTTCCTTTCTTTTTTGGTTTTTCAAGGCAGAATTTCTCTGTACAGCCCTGGCTGTCCTGGACCTCACTCTGCAGACCAGTGGTCTTGAACTCACTGAGATCCGCCTACTTCTGCCTCAGGAGTGCTGGGATTAAAGGCCTGCACTACTACCCCAGGCTTCCAGAGAAGACAAAGAACTGGGAATCCCTGTAGTCCCAACATTAGCACACTAGAGCATCAAGCTTCCCTAGGCGATTTCCAGAACTAAACCATACACCTTGAAGGCCTGTACTTTTAAAACAAACAAAAAGAAATTTTCTGCCTAAAAAATTTTCAAGTCAGACAACTAAAAACTGGATGTAAAAGTCAGTTTTATGCATGCATGCTATCATGTTGCAAAGCCAAGCTATGAGGAATGCCAAGTCAGGCACAAATCTGATCCAGAACAGAGTACAACCAACCTGTGTGCTATGCCCCACCCCTACCCCAAGGCTGCCAGTCCAGTCTTTCCACTAGTGAATCGACCAAGTTCCAATAAACAGAAACTCAACACTAATTTCAGACATGTGGCACAGATCCAGTCCTTCTAGAATAAACCAGAGAGTAGCCTACCATCATCATGTCATGCTAAGCCAACACTGTGTCTGCTCACAGGGATAAATTAAAAATGAAAACAATAAAGGACAAGTTCCACACTTTATGAATTTCACACAGTAGTGAATGCATCAATGAATCCAGTAAATCACTGTGTTGCCTCTTGTCCTAATGTCCTTCTACAGACTGGATGAATACATGGATGAATAGAAGGAAGGAGCTCTAAATGAGGAAGTAAAGCTTTCAGGGTTGCAGAGGAGATACATTCTAGACGAGGTCTCTGAGCTGCCGTCCTCTGGAAAAGCCTCCAACCCAGGTCTGCAAGGACTTCTTGGAAACCACATGTCTAGCTAGAAAGCAACAAGCTCCAGACAAGTCTGAGGAGACGCCACCTGTTCAAGGCATCCCCCGCCAGTCTACGGATCTGCAGGACTGCCTAAGCTACCCTATCCATTATATTGCCCTCTTAATGTTTCTTAGCCACAAAGTAACAGCTCAGAAACTGCTAATCCCAGGTGAGTGCCAAAGTCACTCATGGCACCCTGAGTCTGTAACACTCCACTCTGTTTGAGAATGGAGAGATCAGCCTGTTCCTATGGAGACACACAGCAAGGTCGGAAGGATTCCACAAGGTCTGTTTAAAGGACTCAGGGCAGGGCTAGCCTGGGCATGCTCGGAACTCTAGGTAGAGGATATGATAAAGTGAGGACAGACTGTGACCAATCCTCTTTAGACAGGTGCTTACCCTGAAACTTCTGAAAGTAATTATTACAGACCACACCTCTAATATACATCCAATCCACACCCCAACCAATAGCACAGTTAGACAATGTGCTAACAGTTGAGACCACGCTTACCTGTAACAGGTAAACTCTAATCATGTACACAAAACTCAGGCCCAGTGTCACGACCCACCGGACAGCTGTGTAGGGGGTAGACTTGTCCAGCCAGGACTGATAAATCTGTAAGACAAGAATTAAAGACAAAACATCAGCCCACAACTCCCACTGCACTACAAAGTGCACTTTCTGGTATAGCTGGGCTTCAGTTTAAAGAGATACACCAGCATGAAGCACTGACTACGATTAATCCAAAATTTACCTACAATAATTCCTGAAACAGAGCCACTTCACAAGAAAATTATAAAATAATCAAGTATAAAGTACTGTGCATTAGCCCAGAAACATCATTACAGGGAAAACCAACTTCACCCCACAAAGAGGACTTGGGCTGCAAAGGAAAAGCACACATCCTAAATCCACCATCCCACACTGTAAGACTCATGGCTCAAACCCTACCCCAAAACCTGTTTTCCCGAGGGTCTCTCGTTGCCCCTGATGTGCTCTCCAGACTCCAGGACCTCTCACTTGCCCAGCAGGCCTGCCTGGTCCTACCTGCGCCCACTGCTAAGTGGCTGGTCATAGCGTGACTGCTAGCAGCCAGAGTGTGCGAGTAGACATACCAAAACAGCTACAGTCATTACTAAGGAAACTCTTGGTTTTCTATAAACACACATTTCATGTATACAGATATGTCTTACATTTAATTTTGAAATATATCTTTAAATTTTAATTATAGCATTTTAAAACATTCGTTACATATACATATGTACACACACACACACACACACACGTATATGTGTGTACCTAGCCCTGGCCATCCTGGAACTTACTCTGTAGAACAGGATGGCCTTGAATTCAGAGATCTGCCTGCCTCTGCCTCCCGAGTAATGGGATTAAAGGTGTGCGCCACCACGGCCCAACAAAAATTTGAAGTTTTTTTTTTTTTTTTCGAGACAGGGTTTCTCTGGTTTTGGAGCCTGTCCTGGAACTAGCTCTTGTAGGCCAGGCTGGTCTCGAACTTACAGAGATCCACCTGCCTCTGCCTCCCAAGTGCTGGGATTAAAGGCGTGCGCCACCACCGCCCGGCAAATTTGAAGTTTTTAATTGAGTCATATCAGCTCACTGAGTCAGACATTCATTCATTCATTTATTTTTGGTTTATCGGGACAAGGTTTCTCTGTGTAGTTTTGGAGCCTGTCCTGGCACTAGCTCTGTAGACCAGGCTGGCCTCGAACTCACAGATATCCGCCTGCCTCTGCCTTGCAAGTGTTGTGATTAAAGGCGTGCACCACTGCCCGGCTAAGTCAGACTTTCAGATACAGTGTGAGGCAGCCTCAGACAGTCATGGAGTGAACTGTATCTACCTGAGCCAACATGAAAGGCTGACACGCTTGGGCAGGATGAGGTGTGCCAGGATGCATGGATGCATGATGTGGGATTCCCCTCTGTATGCTGTGAATATATTTTATTACCACTGATTAGTCAAGAAGCTGCTCTGGCCTATGGCAGGGCAAACTATAGCCAGGCAGGATCTGAAAAGATATGTATAGAGAGGAGTAGGCCGAGTCAAAGAGACAGTGGGGACAGATTAATAGAAATGGGTTAATTTAAGATGTAAGAACTAGCTAGAAATACGTCTGAGCCATCGGCCAAACAGTGTTATAATTAATAATTAATATAGTTTTTGTGTGATTATTCAGGTTAGGACGGCCAGAAAACAAAAGGGCAGTTTCCGTGTCTCCGTATACAGATGCAGGTGGCAGGTTAAAGGAAAAAGGGGTGGAAAGGGATAAAGGACTACCACTAACCTGGTCTACAAAGCAAGTTTTGGGACAGGCCCCAAAGGTACACAGAGAAACCATGTCTCAGAAAATCAAAAAAACAAAACAACAAAGCAGCAGCAAAACAAAAACAGGATGGGGTCCCCACTGTCCAGACCTCTTTACTTGACCTTTTCCAGGAACATGTACGCAGGCACTCATGGTGAGGAACATGTACGCAGGCACTCACGGCGAGAAACATGTACACAGGCACTCATGGTGAGGAACACGTACGTAGGCACTCATGGTGAGGAACACGTATATAGGCATGCATGGTGAGGAACATGTACACAGGCACTCACGTTGAGGAACATGTATACAGGCATGCATGGTGAGGAACATGTACACAGGCACTCATGGTGAGGAACACGTACGTAGGCATGCATGGTGAGGAACATGTACACAGGCACTCACGTTGAGGAACATGTATACAGGCACGCATGGTGAGGAACATGTACACAGGCACTCATAGTGAAGAACACGTACGTAGGCACGCGTGGTGAGGAACACGTACACAGGCACTCATGGTAAGGAACACGTATGTAGGCATGCATGGTGAAGAACATGTACACAGGTACACACGGTGAGGAACACGTACACAGGTACACACGGTGAGGAACACGTACACAGGCAATCATGGTGAGGAACATGTACACAGGTACACATGGTGAGGAACACGCACACAGGCACTCATGGTGAGGAACACGCACACAGGCACTCATGGTGAGGAACATGTACACAGGTACACATGGTGAGGAACATGTACACAGGCACTCATGGTGAGGAACATGTACACAGGTACACACGGTGAGGAACATGTACACAGGCACACACAGTGAGGAAAAGGTACACAGGTACACACGGTGAGGAACACGTACACAGGTACACACGGTGAGGAACACGTACACAGGTACACACGGTGAGGAACACGTACACAGGTACACATGGTGAGGAACATGTACACGGGCACGCATGGTGAAGAAAAGAGCCAAACCCTGAAAGCGAAAGTTTCCACGGGGGGCAAGCTGTAGCTTAGCTCCTCCTTGTAAAACAAGCTCACCCTTCGGGATTCATCAGGAGTCACAGTTTCTCTTCCAAATATTTCTATTAATGATCTACAAATCCACTCACCTGTCCAAGCCGTGTGAAAAATCTGTACACCACTGAGGGCTTCCCATGGACAGAGTCTCCAACACTGTCCCCTTCAGACATTCTGTAACTGAGATAAACATAAGATACTTAAAAATAAGTCTTTGGGGGGTGTGAAAATATTCCCCTCTACTGACCAGTCTGTAAGATGTGAGAGTTGATCCAGAGCATTTGTCTTTCCCAGGATCTGCCCTGGATCTATACTCCCAGAGCCAAGTCCTCTCACTATCAACAACACTAGCAGGTGTCCTGCTATCCCTGGCCGTTTCTTATCTGGCAACTAAAGGTAACCCTATATCTGCCCTGTCCGTTTCAACACGCTGCTGGGATCCCAGGCAGAATTCACTACAGAACTTAGGCACAGCTAAGAAGAACATCATTACCCTCGATTTCAGAGGGGACAAATCTCCAGCAGACCAAGGCCAGGCAGCAGCTTGGGCCCAGCCTGATATCCAGCTCTTCAGATATGGACTCAGGGAAACTGGCAGTGATGGGGCCTTTGTCATCAACCCTACCTGAAAGGCGGGAAGGGAAAATCTTACGGTCCTGGTCCTCACATCTGTGTGTAGAACCTGTCCTGGTTCCTTCTGCTACGAAGAGTGCAGCGCAGGAACAAACTGACTCAAGGATGACTGGCGCCCCGTGCTGAGCAGCTGAGCAGTCACACTCTGGCTGCAGTCGGCCTCAGGTGCATCACTTGCACAGGGAAGCTCTTTTAAAATCTAGACATGCAAGCAGACTTCAGTCTTCCGCAAGTCTTGAGCTTGGTCTCAGCTCCCAAAGTAGGTAAGAAATCAGGTTCACAAAAGCTAGAGTAGGGCAGTAAGGCTGTAAGTCCAACTCTTCCAGCCTATCCTCTATGTGAACACTGGGGAGATCCTTTGGAAGATGTCAGTGGCCTCATAATGTGACCTCAGATGGCAAAGAGGTAATCCTATAGTCGACTCAAGCCTCCATTTCCTGGATCCACTAAGCACAGTGCTCAGAGCCGTCCAAGAGACTGAGAATGCCCTTTGGTCTCTGGTATGTTGCATAAACTACACATACACAATTTAACTGAAAAACCTAGTTATGGCTCTCCCTTTCTGGGGGTACATTTTTACACTTTAAGGGGGATTCCACATCTAATAGAAGGCACATTAGAAAATGCACTCCCTAGAGTGCACAAGCCTATCCCACTTAGGCCAAACCCAGCCTATAGAGAGCTGTCTTAGCATCTTCTTCACCCTGTGCTATGTACATGCAAGTGTTTACCACCAAAACACATCTGCTTAAAGTGAGAGTAATGCCAAAAAGAAAATACTAGGCCTGGTGGTGTGCATCTTTAATCCCAGCACTCAGGAGGCAGAGGCAGGTAAGTTTGGGGTCCACCTGGTCTGCACAATGAGTTCCAGACCAGCCTATCTATACAGTGAGACCATTTCAAAGAAAAAAAGACATGGTTATTCCTTTAAAGTATGTACTCTAAGCTGAGCTGACTGCTTAAAACCCTGGTTCAGATGATATGCAGAAAACCTACCGAAAACACATTAGTCAAGTTTTGATTATTGGACAAACACTGATCTGCATCTGATTAAACTCACTGCCAACAACAACCTGAGAGGCAGCATAACAAGATTAATAATGTGACCTTTGGAGTCCCACTGCCTGCTCCGGATCCCAGCACTGCACTTCCTACTGCAGAATGTGTGGGGCTTGGATCTGGAAAATGAGATGAGATCCCCTCTGCCTGCCTCAAAGGGTTCTTATGAGGATCTAGTGGCAGCCTGTGCTGAAGCCTCAGAGCCTGGCTCCAAGCAAGTGCCAGCCCCTCACCACGTCAGACGTGTTCCTGGATTAAGGGAGGCCTTTGTCCCAGCTGTTCTATCTGCAGTCCTCATCCCTTCCCTCAGAGGTCAGAGGGGTCCTCCAAGCTATCCAAACTGACATCAGTTCCAGGTCACATCAATTTCTATTTCCTTTAACAATTGCTTTCCAATTCCTTTCAGATAATCTCTCAACTTCCTCCCACTAGAAGGCAAGCTTCTTGAGGGAGCTTGTCTGGTTTTTCTGGATGGGTCTCACAACCTGCAGTGCTTCCCACATACCTACTGAAAATGCTCTATGTTCAGTCACAACAAAAGCCAGATTAAATACTGTTCTAAGATCTGGGTGGTGGCGCACGCCTTTAATCCCAGCACTCGAGAGGCAGAGGCAGGCAGATCTCTGTGAGTTCGAGGCCAGCCTGATCTACAGAGCGAGTTCCAGAACAACCAGGGCTATACAGAGAAACCCTGTCTCTAAAAAAACAACAAACACACAAAATTTGTTCTAAGGTGGACAAGTACTACCCATACAGAACATTCTCCCCGTGCCTTGTTCTAGAGCCTACTATCTGGTTAGTTTCTGCACTCCATCACTCCGAAGTTAAGAATACAGCAGAGAGGAGAAAGTTCTCTGCATAGCATCGGTGGTCACTACCTCCTGGCCAAGGAAGAGCACCTGCAGGTTTCAAGAGTCTTTCCTTCTTTGACAGCCCTTCCAGGCTGGGTCTGAGTTCTTCCAAGGCTGGGCCCCTCCCACCTTTGAGGATGATCATCTTGGATCTCCCTCAGGCCTTCACACTCTTAACAATCTCCCAACACACACACCAGGATCCAAGCAAGGGACGGAGTCCGGATTACTGATGTTCTTTTGAGCACGTTTTAGAAATTCCATATTATTGCAAGTTGAAACTTAACCCAAAAAGGCAGTTTCAACTATTTTCTGTTCTTAGGAGTCAAGGAAGAAACGCCACTGGGGGTTCTTAGTGTGAAGGAGGGTAGCCCTCTTGCATTGATATCCTTGCCAAGGAAGACAATATAGTCTTATCAGCGCGATGAGGAAGGTTCACAGCCTAGACAGCTGGAGGTTTTACTTCCTTAATGTCACCATATAATCTAGAGTCATTTAACCAGCAACCCTTCAATCCACTCAGTAGTGTCTTCGCCCTCAGGCTCAATTCCTACACGTGTGCCCCGAAACCGAACACGGTGGTGGGGTAGGAAGAGGACTCCTAATACATGCCCGCCCCACTCTCCGAGCTGTGCGGGCAGCAACAGGCCACCTTCCTCCAATGTCCCACGGCCGGGGAGGGCAGCGCTCGCCAGCTCCCTCGCGGATCCCTCCCGGGGATCGGCCGGCCCCCTGGCAAGCCCTCGCCAGCCTCAAAGGCACTGTCCGGCCCCGCCCGCCCGCGGCCTTGACAGTCCAGAGGAAGGCGGTGCTGCGCCGCCCGGCCAGGTTCGCGCCACCAGCCCACCCCCAGCACCTCGCAGCTCCGCTGCAGCCGAGCCGCGGTCTCCCTCACGGCTGCGGAAGGAGGATGGCGGGCAGGGCGGCCGCCAGAGCTCGGCTCGGGATCCGGGAAGGTGCACCAGGCACTTCCGTTCCGTCCTGCGGCGCCGCCTCCAGCCGCCAAGATGGCCGCGGGGCGGGGCCCAAGCTCCAACCATTTCCGCTTCCTGTACGGACGCCGAGGCCGTTAGCGGGAGTGCTTCCCGCCGGAAGGACGGGGCCGGAGGAAGTGCGCCGTGCTGCACAGGCGCATTAGTGTTCCGGGGCTCCGGAGCGGACGCCGGCGCTGCGGATGTTACGGTCGCCAAGACAGCGCCTGACCCCGCCCCGCGGCAACCGGGGGCCAATGGCAAGCGTCTTTACGGTTGCTCGGCAACCAGTGGCGGCAAGATGGCGGCAACTGGCGAGCCGACTTCGGCTTCGCTCCAGCAGCACCGGCACTTGCCGAGACGGCCGCCGCGAGACGGTACGAGCCGCGTACCCCGTCTGGAGCTCGGTCGCTCTGGAAGGCAGAGCTGGTACTTGGGGCCGCCCAGGGTGGAAGCCTATTCTGCAGACAGGCCTCGGCCGCGGTCGGTGACTCCGCAGGCGGGATCGAGGCTGCAGGCTCTTGGCCAGCCCGCCCTGTTAGGTGGGTGGGTAGAGGCGAGGTCAGACTGGGCAGGGTGAGCATGCGGTCTGATTGTCCTAAAACCGGAGAAATAGGGTCGCTGGGAGGCCAGAGCCCACGCTAGTGCCGCTATTTCTCTACCCCAGACTGCAATGCTATCCCGGAGTCCTTAGGGGTGAGTATGGATTTTTGTTCCATGTGGACAAGAGGATGGTGAAGGGCCTGGCAGGATGGGCTCCTTGCCATATTCTCACCGAGGCTGTTCCACTGTTTACCCGCCCTCACCACCGCCCTTTGAATCCCTCCTGAGAGCCTGCAATCAGTTCTTGTCCTAGCCCTCCTCTTGGTGAGCCTACCTTTTCGTTAACGCATGTTCATGTAGCAAAACCCAAAGAAGAAGCGGCTGGGCCAACGATAAGCAGAATTGAGCCCCGCACATCTTGAGCAGTTAATCAAGGTGAAGCACACTGTCATGTTGAAAGGGTTGAGAGTCTAGAAATGACCCGCAGGCTACTCCGGACTCTGAGCTGCTCCATCTGTGTGTCTTATTGATGTCAAACGGTCACTGTGTTCATCTTTTTCCCACATACAGGTTACGGCGTATATGTATACCCAAATTCTTTCTTCCGTTATGAAGGAGAATGGAAGGGAGGGAAGAAACATGGTAAGAAGCTTCTAGTCATTCCAGAGGACATACCCTTGCAATTCGGAGCCAGTCTTCTGAGAAGCTTGGGGAGGCCGGTGTTCTCGTACCAAGCACAGAACATTACTGTGCCTGCACACCAGTATCACTTTGCCCCAATCATGCTGGAATTGGTGTAAGACCAGTTCCTGTAAGCTTGGAGCTGATCACATGCTTCTCTCTCTCTCTCTCTCTCTCTCTCTCTCTCTCTCTCTCTCTCTCTCTGTGGGGCACACCCATACGAGTACACACACACACACGTCATTATGGCCTGCTATGTGTTTGTTATTGGACATCCAGGCTCCTAATTTTCAGCCTGAGTTTCTCTGTATTTCGAAAGAAATTGAGAAACAAAATTGGTAAGCAAGCGAGAACCCTTTTCTCTCCACCATGTCTGTGGCAGCATTACAGTTTATAGAAAACCACCAAACAAAAGTCAGAGGATATGTAGATTTTGCTATGAGACATTGAATCGCTTGGCTCCTGGGGAAAGGCAACTGTGTTCTCAGCAGGCTGCCTCCCGTTGCCTCTCTTAGCAGCATGGGTAGTCTGTTATAATTTCCTAAGTAAGAGTTACATACAGGCAAGGCATTATGGTTTGTTTTTGATCATAAAAATGGCTAGGTTGTAAACAGAGACTGCTCATTCATTTCCCATCGCCCCAGATCCGAATAATCATGCGGAAACTATATCAATTACAACACTGCTTGACCAATGACTCAGGTGTATTTCTAGCTAGCTCTTACATCTTGAATTAACCCATTTCTAATAAACTGTGTGTCACCATGAGGCTGTGGCTTACTGGTAAGGTTCTGGCATTTTCCTCCTTCAACAGCTACATGGCATCTCCTTGACTTCACCTACTCTCTCTATATATATCTCTTCCAGCCTGGCTATATTTCACCCTGCCATAGGCCATAGTAGCTTTATTCATTAACCAATAAAAGCAACACATATACACAAGGCCATTCCACATCATCTCCCCTTTTCTGTCTAAATAAAAAAGGTTTTAACTTTAACCTATAGTAAAATTACATATAACAAACCTGTATCAAGCAAGAGTTACAGTTACAATATTAGGTTTATTTGTATCTCTGGCAAAATTAAAGAAAATGTTCTATCTATTTTATCTTTGTGAGTTTAAAGTTTCATCTCTAATTTGTCCTTTATCATAACTAAGGAAAACTATAATAACTCTTTGACTTCAACTCCATCAAAGACTCCAGAAGGATATAATATTACCTAAGTAAAAAGAAAGTGCATTGTAATCAACTTCCAAAGTTCTAGAATTGACAGAGACATCTTGCTGCCTGGACAGTCATCCAGAGTTCTTTTGTAATGTTGAGGCATCCATATTCAGCCTATAGGCCCTTAGTATCTGGCAGACTTTTCTATGAAGCAGGAAATTTGAAAGACTTTTGCCTATATTGGCAATTTGTCAGTCACTTTCTTCTGTGTCCTGCAGAATGTCTGGCAGACTCGTGAAGCAGGAACCCTAAAATACTGTCTCACCTTTCTTTTCTTTTCTTCTTTCCTTTCTTTCTTTCTTTCTTTCTTTCTTTCTTTCTTTCTTTCTTTCTTTCTTTCTTTCTTTCTTTCTTTCTTTCTAGCTTTGGAGTCTGTCCAGAAACTAGTTCTTGTAGACCAGGTTGGCCTCAAACTCACAGAGATCCACCTGCCTCTGCCTCCTGAGTGCTGGGATTAAAGGCGTGCACCACCACCACCCAGCTTGTCTTACCTCTCTCACCTCTTTTGGCAAGTTCAGCAGTCATTTTTCTACAGGTCCTGCATGTCCAGTTCATAAAACATACAATTAAGTAGTCCAGGCAAGAGCAGTCTCAGCCCAAATGGCTAGCAAACTACACAAGAAGACTCTTCGATGCCCATCTTCCTCTTGAAGTAATTAGTGCAGCCAGGAGTAGATGTGTCTCACTGTCGAGAAAAGTCTAAGTTCTTAAAACACTTTAAATGCCATATTCTATAGGTCTTTGGAGTGTTGAAGATTATCTATCTAACTGAAATATATCTCTATATATCTAGAAAACCTACCTAACAATTAAAAGTTTGATTATTATAGATGACTATCTACTAATCTGTATTTCTTATTATATGTTACATTTTAAAATGAGCTGCTCAGCCGGACGGTGGTGGCGAACGCCTTTAATCCCAGCACTCGGGAGGCAGAGGCAGGCGGATCTCTGTGAGTTTGAGGCCAGCCTGGTCTACAAGAGCTAGTTCCAGGACAGGCTCCAAAGCTACAGAGAAACCCTGTCTCGAAAAACCAAAAAATAAATAAATAAATAAATAAATAAATAAATAAATAAATAAATAAATAAAATGAGCTGCTCAAACACAATACCTTATACACAATGTAGCAAAATCGACCTTAAATTTGTATCAATAGACCAAGATCAATACCAATGTAAAGTATTCATTTCTATATCATATCCCCTTATTTTTTAATAAATTAGCTTTGACCATTAATCATTTATAACCAGCCCTTTTAAAATGAAAATAAACATTTATAAACAATTATTTTGGGGGCTGGGCAGTGGTGGCACACACCTTTAATCCCAGCACTCGGGAGGCAGAGACAGGCGGATCTCTGTGAGTTTGAGGCCAGCCTGGTCTACAAGAACTAGTTCCAAGACAAACTCCAAAGGAACACAGAGAAATCCTGTCTCAAAAAACCAAAAAAATAAATTATTTTTGGGAATTTGTGCGTAGTTTTCTCCAAACTACTTCCTGCTGTTTGTTGGGTGAAGTATTTTTAGGGTTCACAGAGACCTTTCATGGGGGTCTTCTTGTTCCATCAAACCACATTAGCCTGGAAGGAATCCACAGGTTCCATCCTCTGTGGAAACAAAAGCAGAACCTGTTTTGCAAAGCAACATATCCTTAGACTCAAATTTTGAAGTCAAGATCCCTTTTTGTTGGTTTAGCTTAACAGCCCCCACAATCAAATGTTTCTCTGCAGTTAGCCCATTAACAGTAAAAAGTTCAAAGAAAATACAATAATATACATAATAATCCAGACTCTCTGTGTATATTCCATCTTTATGTGGCTTATTTTTTAACTCTTACTTTTTAATATTTATTTTATTTTATTGTCTTTTCTCCTTTAATCTATGACTGCCTATACTCTTGTCTATATTCTTTTTTCTTCTCTCTCCCAAGCCTATGCATATTTTTTAAACACACTGACCCATTCAGAAGTTCATTTTTGTCTGAGTCTGTCTTTATTGAATATCTGTAATCATTTTCTAACCAGGAGCACCTTTTTCATTTTAAATGCTAAGAAGTTGTGGCTAGGACCAACTCCTCTACCCTGCCTGTTGGCTCCACCCAGTCCAACATGGCAGAGGTATGTTCGCCGCCTCTGTGGACCATACTCACCACCCCAGCTCCAGGGACTCAGCGGGTCTATGGACCCCATTTAAATGCAAGCCTTCTACAAGAGTCAGAGCTGTTTGTGCTTGCCTCTAGCAAACAGCCCACCCAAGAAAATGCTATCAAGAAGCTGTGCTTAACTCTGTCCTTCCTCCTTCCCAAGCTCTCAGGTTTCATGTGGACGTGGTCGCCCCACATTGGTGCACCATTTATAAACAGAGACTGCTCGTTCATTTCCCAGCCGCCCAGACCCAAATAATCACATGAAACTGCATCAATTACAACACTGCTTAACCAATAACTCAGTGTATTTCTAGCTAGCTCTTACATCTTGAATTAACCCATTTCTATTAAACTGTATCACCACGAGGCTGTGGCTTACCAGGTAAAGTTCTGGTGTCTTCCTCCTTCCACAGCTACATGGTGTCTCTCTGACTCTGCCTACTCTCTATAGATACCTCTTCCAGCCTGGCTATATTCTGCCCTGCCATAGGCCAAAGTAGCTTTATTCATTAACCAATAAAAGCAACACATATACAGAAGGCCATCCCATATCACCAGGAAACAGTGGTGCATGCCTTTAATCCCAGCACTCAGGAGGCAGAGGCAGGTGGATCTCTGAGTTCAAAGCTATCTATACAAAGAAACCCTATCTCAAAAAAAAAAAAAAAGAAAAGAAAAGAAAAAGGAATAATCAACAGTGGCAATGGCGGTGCACATCTCACATCTTTAATCTTGGGAGTGGGAGACAGAGGCAGGCAGATTTCTGAGTTCAAGGCTAGCCTTGTCTACAGAACAATTTACAGGTCAGCCAGGACTACACAGACAAAAAAGAAGAAATGGCCATATTTTTTAGAAAACCTAAGCACAGAAAAGTGCTGGGTCTAGACTTTTCCAGTGTCTGGGCTTCCTGGATTTTTTTCAGTTTGTCAATTTTGCCTGCTCAGTACACTAGAGGGCTTTTCCTATCTACTGGCTACCAAAAAATTCTCATTTTCTGTTGTTTTCTTTTTAGTTGTTTTTTTCTGCTCATTCTGAGGCACAGTTTTGCTATATAGCTCAGACTGGCCTTGAATCTGAATCCTTTTGTTTCAGCCTCCCAAGTGCACCACAGTACCCAGGCCCTGTACCTGCTAGGCAAACGCTCTACAATTAGGCTATATCCTTAGCACCTTTTGCGTGTCGTTTAGAGTTTTTATCACACAGACCTGACTATCCTAGAACTGGCTGTGTAGACCAGGCTAGTCTCAAACTCTCAGAGATCTACCTACCTCTGCCTCCTGATCCCTGGGATTAAAGGTGTGAGCCACCCCCACACCCAACCTCCTCCCCCCACCCCCGCACCACCACAAAGGATTACCTTCCGGTAAACAGGCATCTAGAACTATTGTCAGAGCTATCCGAAGAGCACCTACTTCTTTCCCCCTAAGATTTACTTTTCTTTATATGCATTGGTGTTTTGCCTGCATGTGTGAGGGTGCCAGATTCCCTGGAACTGGAGTCACAGATAATTATGAGTTGCCATGTGGGTGCTGGGAATTGAACCTAGGTCCTCTGGAAGAGCAGCTGGTGCTCTTAACTGCTGAGCCATCTCTCCAGCCCCAAGCACCCAATTTTAAGAAAGATGGCTCAAAAGTTAAGAGTGCTTACTGTGAGTTCAATTCCTAGCACCTACATCTCAGGTAGCTTATAACAGACCATAGCTCTGGCTCCAGGGGACCTGACACCCACTCCAGTCTCCATGGGCACTCTTATGCATGGCACACACACACATGTACGTGTCCTGTCTCCTCGTGTGGATAGAGGCAGGGTCTCATCTGCACAGCTCATGCCTTTGTGGTCATTTCAACTGAGAAGCTGGCATTCAGGAATGTTTCGGTGGGTTGTTTTGTTTATATGAGTTTCCAGTATGTTGCCCAGGTTGGCTCAGACTCCTGAGTATCCCGGTTACAGATATGCACTACCATAGCAACTGAGGTTTTCACTCTGAAAAACAAGCCCAACTGGCTGGGTTGCTCTATGGTCATTCCCACTCTCCAGCTGACTGCACGTTGATTTCTCTTACCAGGTCATGGGAAGCTCTTGTTTAAAGATGGAAGTTATTATGAAGGTGAATTTGTGGATGGAGAAATCACTGGGGAAGGCTACCAACACTGGGCCTGGTCAGGTTAGCATTGAACATAGGTGGGCATTGACTGTGCTCCCATAAACGCTCTCAGAGTTTATGGACACACAAAGTGTTGTGTGTAAACAGGGGGCCTCAGGTTCCACCAATGAGAGAATAACAGCCTGCAGGCGGGGGGGGGGGGGGGGGCAAGGCAGTGTGAGCCTACAGCCTGGATGACCTCCATACCCGCGGAAGGCCCACCTAGTGAAAGGCGCCCTGGGGGCTCCTCGCTGAGGCTCTGCACTTACCTCCAAAGAAAACTTGGTCTTCTCCTTAACACCTAAGTAGAATAAAGAATTATCATCCCAAAGTTACAATTTTCTTCCGTGTTAAAGATATTTTAGGCCAGACGTGGTGACACATGCCATTCATCCCAACACTCAAAACAAACAAACAGGGGCTGGAGAGATGGCTCAGCGGTTAAGAGCATTGCCTGCTCTTCCAAAGGTCCTGAGTTCAATTCCCAGCAACCACATGGTGGCTCACAACCATCTGTAATGGAGTCTAGTGCCCTCTTCTGGCCTGCAGGCATATACACAGACAGAATATTGTATACATAATCAATCAATCAATCAATCAATAAAAAACAAACAAACAAAAGATATTTCAGTGACGCTGTATCCTTGGATGGGAAAACTGCTCCATGGCTTCCTTGCCAGTGGCCGGGGGTATTTCCTGGAGTTTCAGGCCTCACAGAAAGCGGGTTGTTGATGCTCAGGGGAACTTTTCTCTTGGGCTCAGCACTGAGTTGTTTTTAAAGAGCTGAGAAAGAAGGCTCATCCTTCACTCTGAACCATCAGTGCCACAGGGAGTTTCCCAGGACAGTCTGCCACCTCAGCCAGGACAGGAAACACTGGCCCACTGCGTCGTTTTCTTCCTCACAGTCCAAAGATTAAGGTAGAGACAGACACCAAGCAGGTGTAGTAGCTATACCTTTAGCACCCCACTCACAAGGCAAAGGCAGACTGAGCTCTGTGAGTTTGAGGCCAGCTACACATAAAGACAGAATCCTCCATTTGAAAATGGCACCTCAAGGGCTGGAGAGATGGCTCAGAGGTTAAGAGCACTGACTGTTCTTCCAGAGGTCCGGAGTCCCAGCAACCACATGGTGGCTCATAGACATCTGTAATGAGATCTGGCGCCCTCTTCTGGCTTGCAGGCATACATGGAAGCAGAATGTTGTATACATAATAAATAAATCTTTAAAAAAAAAAAAGAAAAGAAAATGGCACCTTAAGCCAAGTGGTGGTGGTACACACCTTTAATTCCAACACCTAGGAGGGTAGAGGCAGACAGATTTCTGAGTTTGAGGCCAGCCTGGTTTACAGATTGAATTCTATGACAGCCAGCGCTACACAGAGAAGCCCTGTGTCAAAATAACTTTAAAAAAAAAGAAGAAGGAAAGAAAAGAAAGTGGCATCTTCACTGCCACTGGCTAGGGCATAGCAGAGAAACAGAAAGCAGCTGATTCTTCCTCTTATCTGCACCAGGAAATACCTACTCTGGACAGTTTGTCTTAGGAGAGCCACAAGGACATGGCATCATGAAGTACAAAGCCGGAGGTCACTATGAAGGGGAGCTCCTCCACGGCCTGAGGGAAGGTCTGGTGCCCTGGGGCTTGGGTGGTAGAACCACTAACGTAGTCTGTCTGAATTTAGAGGCTAGAGAAAAACAGGAATTGGCACCCCATCAAGACAGGTCTCCCCGTTTCAGAGTGCTACAGCCATGGTTTATCCAGATCCACTCTCCCAAGGTCCCAGTGACTCCAAGGGCCTGAGTCAGTCACTTCCTCTGTGGTCTGCAAGCTAAGGAGGATAAGAGGCAGATTGAAGGGGTACCTGTCCCTTTGGGCACTGTGGTCATACCATGTAAATGAACCTCACAGGCTCTAGTGTGTATGAGTGTAGAGGGAATTTCCTTTTCTTTCTCCAGGTTTGCTTGAGTTAGGGAACAGAAATATCTCTTAGTTTCTGAATTGTCCAGAACCTGAGCATATTGACAGCTCAACAAGGCCACATCTTCATTGATGAGTCCCTGCCCTTTCGGGTTGTCAAGCCTTTCTGGGGTTATCAGCCTTGCTGACCTGGGCACTGGCACTACCTGTCCCTAAATGCATCTACCTTTCTTGTTTGAGCAGGCTTAATCAGCAGGCCTAGGAGGCAGCCTGGCCGCTATAGGGGATCCTGGTACTCAGCCTTCTGCCTGGATTGGGTGCAGGCAGAGCTAACTCCAGGAGGCTAAGGGAGGAAAGGAAAAGGATCATCACTAGCAGGGAGTGTGGAGTGAAGTTGGTATGTTTTGGTTCCTTCATTAGGACAGGGGTTTCTGGAGGACCAGGATGGGCAGGTGTACCAGGGTTCCTTCCATGACAACAAGAGACATGGCCGTGGGCAGATGATCTTTAAGTGAGTATGGGTCTGGGAGGTACAAGCTGGTGCTTGGGAATGGGAGTGGCCCCCATAACTCCTAGAGTGCTGATGGCCTTAGGGCTCTGGGTAGGTAGATTCTGTAGAAGTTACGCCACACCTGCTCTTGAAACAGAAAGTCACCTCTCCCACTTCTTTCTGTCATTTTCTATTTTGATTAGCAGAAGCCAAACATGTCCTTCCTGCACAGGGCCCAGCATGTTCTGGAAAGTGGGGCCTGTCATAGGGGAGATGGGGTACGTGCAGACATGTCCCCGCCTGTCACCAATCCTCCTGAGCCAGCTCTGGCAAGTCAGGAGCTCACAGACCATCTGCTCAGGGCCTATTTTTGCCTTGGCCCCGGTGCGCTTGCTGTGCCTGGTCAGAGGAGTCAGTTTGAGTCACTGAAGCCACCTGGCACTTACCTGAGGGTCCTGTGCTGTGCCCTCAGGAATGGTGACAAGTACGAAGGTGACTGGGTTCGAGACCAGCGTCAAGGACATGGGGTGCTGTGCTGTGCCGACGGCTCCATTTACGAGGTACAGCGCTTACTGCCATGGGGGAAGAACTGGGAGTCTTGGTGGTGTTTGCCCATACTTCATCTGGCCGTGTCGTGGAGGTACTGAGCTCACATTCAGCTCATCCTCACATCCCACACCCCACCCGGGGTGCTGACTTTCCTTCTGTTTATGAAGTCCTCGTGTGGAATGAGCCCTGTGCTGTGAGTCAGGGTGACAAGGAAGCCTGAGCTCTGTCCACATGGGAGGAATGAGATACTGTGAGTTTTGTGGGCAGAAGACAAGACTGCACTAGTGCCATTACTAAGAAGTGTGAAGTTATTGGCCAGGAAAACTGGCACGCTACCAGGAGGGGCACAAGAAGAAACACAGATTACAGCGCAGGGAGGTCCTGAGACAGGGCCGGGCTAGCTCCACCATCTCTGCGCTGACTGCATGCCAACTCCCAGCAGGAAGCAGGAGCTTAGGGCCCCTGGCAGCTTCTTGGCTTCTGCAGTTGTCACAGGTGAGGCTCCAGCGGGAGGGATCCAAGGCGGAAAGCCCAGGTGTTGCTGCTTGCTGTGATAGTGGCGAGCTCTATTGGGGGTTTCCAACAGGAAGGAAGGACACGCTTAGGCCTCTAGACTCCGAAGTGTCAGAACTGCCTCAGCTACTAATTTCTTGTTGCATCACAGGAACCAGGATAGTGTGATTCATATTTTTCCAGATTTCTCGAGTGGCAGTTGGAGTAACAACCGGAAGGAACAGGCCCCTGAAAGTAGGAAGAGCCCCACCCAGTTCATACAGAACGGGGAAGAAGGGAAGAAGGTCTACGGGAGGGGGGCTCCTGTAGGAGATTGCCCAGATGCAGGATGCTCAGAGTGGTCCCTGTTGACTCCTAGAGGCCTTTGGTCCTAGGGAACAAAACCCTCCTACCACAGAGCCCGCCACTCCCTCTGCTGATGCTGGCTAGGGAGAAATGTTTGGGGCCAGACTCCCTGATGGAAATGGAATGGTTAGGGCAGCTCCCACAGAACTGCGGGGCCACAGAAGCCTGGCGTGGGTGCCCATGTCTGTTTACAGAACAGAAGAGTTCCGCTTGGGTAGATCTCAGCCCATGACTTAGTAGGGTTCCTATTGCTGTGATAAAACACCATGAGCAAAGGCAGCTTGGGAAGGAAAAGGACTTGTTTAATATTGTACTTCCTGGTAGTAGCCCATCACTGAAGAAAGGTCAGGGTAGGAACCTGGAGGCAGGAGCTGAAGCAAAGGTCTTAAAAGAACGCTACTTACTGGCTTGTTCCCCAAGGCTTGCTCAGCTACAGCACCCAGGACCACCAGCCCCAGGGGTGGCACTGCCCACAGTGAGCTGGCCCCTCCCACATCAATCATTAACCAAGAAAATGTCCTACAGACTTGTCTTCAGGCTGATCCTACGGAGGCGTTTTCTCAATTAAGATTCCCTCTCAGATGATTCTATCTTGTCTCAGGTTGACATAAAACGAGCCAGCAGGACCGGTCTGGTCAGTGCTGTTGGAGTCTGTGGACACTGCTGGCCTAGAAGCTGCCTCTGATCTAGACCTGAGACAGTGCACATCACTGTGTGTGCTGCTATGACCAGTCACCAGTCTGGGCCCTCCCCCTTTAGGGGGTCATCCTCAAAGGACCTGACTTTTACAATATGTCCCAAGCAGGATCAGTGTGCAATGATAGTGAGGACCCAAAGAGGTCACTTCTCTCCTGCTTGTCCTGCATCCCGACAGAGTCCACCATGACTAAGTCCACACTACACAGTGTCTAGTTTCCAGTGAGTAAGGCCAGGCCTCACCTCCGACCTGCCAGACCCTGTTCCAACCCCACCACCTGTGGGTTCACATAAACCCCCCACATCTCTCTGAAGGGTTCACATAAACCCCCCACATCTCTCTGAAGGGTTCACGTAAACTCCCTACATCTCTCTGAAGGGTTCACATAAACCCCCCACATCTCTCTGAAGGGTTCACGTAAACTCTCTACATCTCTCTGAAGGAGCTGTTTGCTACATTTTGTAAATGGGGAAACTGGGGCCCAGACTTTGCTTCTCAGTCCATTTACCTGACCCTTCCCTCCCTAGGATTTGGGAAAGGCCTTGTGCCACTGGGTCCCTCCAGAACCCACCCCACTGCTCAGGTAAAATGGATAAGCTTCCCCTGACAGCCCAGAAAGTCCCCTTCACACCACCACCTGTGCCGGAGTGAGGGGCAGCTAAGAACTCCCTCCAGTCCTGTTTCCAGAGGACATTCTGTCCCACAAGTACTCAGACCTCCAGCCCGGCTTTACTACTGGTCATGACTACTTCCCTGATGGCCACTGACCATCGGTGGCTGGGATCTTGGGGCCCAGCCCCAGGCCTTTCCTTTCTGAAACCTGAAAATGTGTGGCCTTGGCCAAGAGACATGAATGCCTACTTTCACCACCAACAGCCTGCAGTATGTCCACCAGGGGGCAGCCCAGATCTGCTCACCGGCGGCAGCCCAGCCTTGGGCCCTTGTTCCAAGTTTGGGTGGAAATGCTCTGGGCCTTAAGGCAAGCAGTAGAGAGGCCTAAATGCCCAAACAGTGAGCACAGGCCCTGAGATTGCCACACAGGCTAAAGCTGTTGAAACTGCTGTGGCTTTTCCTCCCGGGCCCAGGACTTCGAACTCCACAAAGCCTTCCTCCCTCAGCTTAATCCTCAGCATTGCCCCCGCCCCCCCCGCCCCCCCCCCATCCCGCATCCCCAGCACTCTGTGGCTGGTCAGCAGGAGACCTGGGCAGTGTTTGGAGGAAGGGATATATAGGCCTTTGGCTTTGACACACAGGCTTCACCAACAAGCAATCACATGGGCTAAAGCAGCCACCATCAAGTCCTCAGGAGTGATCAGAGGAGCCACATCTGGGCATACAGGCCCTAAATTCTACATTTTTCCAGTGGCCTTGGTAAGGCTAAAGAAAAGCATCTTCAAGGATCTTGTGGACACTGACCAGAAAAGGACACCCAAGGCCAAGAGGAAAGGTGGACATTCTATCCAGTGCCATCTGAACTCAGAACTGACTGCCAGCCTCAGACAACTTCCCTGACCTGCACGTCTTAGGGGATAAAAGGTTTCCCATGATGCCTAAGTGAGAGAAGGCGATTACCCAGTCTGTCCCTCAGCCTCGTTAGCCAGAGGCAGAGGGTTTCACGAGGCTCTCCAGCTGATGAGCATCTCTGCACTGGGTCTTTCCTCACTAGGGGCCACCATCTGCATGGAGTGGAGGACAGAGATGTCAACCAGGAGAGGCCATGAGGCGGGAGGGCTCATGAGACTTGCTTCCCGCAGCCACACTGTTCTTTGTGTTGCCATTAGTCAGACGCAAACAGGAAGTGTACCGGTTTGTCCATTTTTAAGTGTCTAGTTCAGTGGCATTAAATGCTTAAATTATTGTGTGGCCTTTGCCACTGTCTGTTCAAAACTCACCTATGTAATCAGATTCTGTCCCATTAAACCCAACTCCCCATTTCTTCTGTCTCAGTTAGTCTGACTCCGTTCCTGACCGGCATTTTTCACTGAGCATCATGGCCTTAAGCCCATTCCCTCTGAAGCATGTACAGGAGCCTCCTTTTGAAGGCCGAGGGGCCATATATATATGCATGTTCCATTTCCCTTGCTCATTCATTCCAACGGACCCTTGAACTGCCCCTTCTCTGAGCATTTGTGTGCAAGCTTGTGGGTATGTAGACCCAGCAGTGGGATAGCTGCATCATGTGGTAATTACATTTTTAAGTTTTTATGGAGCTGCCAGATTTTTCCGCAGTGGTTGTACCATTTGAAGTTCCCAACAGGAACCAACAGAGGCTTCCATTTCTGCATTTCCTAGTGCCTGTCAGAGTTCTCCAGTCACTTACACCATTAGCCAGTATTCTCACTTAGAGAAAAGAAATTCAGACCTGAGCAGATGTTCTAGGAGAAAGGGCTTGGGTCTAGAGACGGCCAGGCAGCTGGCAAGGCAGTCGTGGTAACGTGAGTCCATCCATCCTCTCCCACTGTGTGGACGTGGATGTCACCTAAAGCTCTGGCTTCCTGAAAATCAGCATTTCCCAGAGGGGTTTTCCCAGAGGGCAGCCTGCTGTCTGGCACACCTGTGTACATATGAAACAGGTGGCTAGCCTTATGGGTGTCTTCATCTGCTGCAGTTCCCAGCTTCCCCCTTTGCTGGCAAGTCTGGAGAGTCTCAGGGGCCTGCATGTCACCAGGCAGATGAAGGCAGGGCCTGTGGCTACCTCCTGTATCACTTGCCTGCCTTCCTGGGGCCAAGAAGCTCCAGGCCAGGATGGAAAAACCATTGACCCAGGCCCGTCTCTACCACTGCAGACCCCGGGAACGTGGGACAGTGGAAGGCTCATGTCCAGGGGTAGCTCCTCAGGAGTTAGCTGCTCCCCACAGTGGCCGCTCCTGGAACCATCACAGCCACAGTGAGTGCACTAGTGCCAGTCCGTGTCCTACAAATATTCCCACTCCACATGCCGAAATCCTAGGAGGATGCGGTCCAGACCGGTCAAATCCAACATCCTGCAGGCCTCCTCTTACTGGACCTGCCATCTCTGCAAGCTGGAAACCAAGCTCCACGGCAGTCACAACCCCAGGAGGAGAGCCGAGCCAACCCTTCACAGGTGACATCACCCAAGGGGAGCAGAAGTCCCAAGGCTTAGCAGCTATCAGTAATAATCGGCCTCCTCCATGCCATAACATCGTGGAGGCCAACTCACAAAAGGTCTGGAGCGTTCACCCCAGGAAGGACCAAGATGTATGTGCAAGAACAAAGAGGTGAGCTTGTGCCCAGGTTGGACTTGCACCCAGATCCACATCTATGGTATGGACACCACAGAGCCACTTCTAGTAAGTGTGGGAAGAAAGCAGCATGGGTTAACTGGAAAACGTTTCCCACACCGAGAGGGGCCGAGCGTTTGTTTCCTGCAGTTCACTGTCATAAATGTGGTCCGCAGCTGTGGCAGACCAGGGCAAGAGGAGGACTGAGCTCCGTTCTCTGGGGTCACTGTGGCAGTCATGGAACAGACTGCTAGACTCTTTTGGAGCCTGTCCTGGAACTAGCTCTTGTAGACCAGGCTGGTCTCGAACTCACAGAGATCCGCCTGCCTCTGCCTCCCAAGTGCTGGGATTAAAGGCGTGCGCCACCACCGCCCAGCAGACTGCTAGACTCTTATCCGTGTGTCCTTTCCCTGTTTGCTGTGTGCTTGCCTGGTTTGGGGTGCAAACCTGATCCCTAAATGACTTGTATAACTTGCTATGTCATCGTCTTCACCCTCTTCGGTCCTATCATATATATCCATCCTTCCCTACATGTCAGGCAACAGCTGGGCATAGAGGAGGAGAGCAGGTGTCTCTAATACCCTGGGGTTCTGTGGTGACAGTGTGGTGCCCGGCTCCACCTCCCAGTGGCTGAGACTCGCAGACTGAGTATTGCCTCTCTGGATGCTCACAACTCTTGGCTCTCAAGTCCAGACCAGTACCTGCCCAGCTGCCTCTTTGGGCTGTGTCACAGGGAGACCGTGGAAGGTGTTGTTATCTGCAGGAAGCTGCCTGACACTCTCGGAGTTGTTTCAGTGTCTGTTTGTGGTCTGGATGCAAATGCCCAGTATAGAATCTATAATGTCAGTCAGGCAAGTCCATGGGTGCTGACCTGAAGCCAGGAACACCAAGCTCCAGCTCTTACCATATGGGCTCTGATTCTAGCATGCAGCCCACTGGCCACCCACCTCGGGGACAATGACAACCGTTATGGGTGGTAAGCACTGTTAGCTGCGCTGGAGATGCCAGGGAGCGACTGGCTGAGAGACTCCCGTGGCAGACTAGTGCTCCCCACAGCTCCTCACCCACCACTGCCTGGCCCATCGGCCTTGCCAGCAGGCACCTCTACATCGTTGTGTTTATCTCTGTTGGTGCCCGGGCACTCCTTTCTGGCCACATTCCTCCATGGCAACCACCCTGTGGGCAGGCACCTGGCCACCCGCCCTGGCCTACCTACGGCCCGTCCTCCCTTCCTTCTGAAGGTCCACACTGGCGCTTTCCAGGAAGCCCAAGTGGGTCCAGTGGTGAAGAGAGAAGAGAAACTGCTGATCCTTATCCTAGAGCTCAGAGCCCAGGACATTTGCAAGTCCAGCCAGAGCCAAGCAGCCCCTCCTGCAGAATCACCAGCCATCTGTGTGTTGTTGTCACCCTTGAGAGAATCAGACCAGGAAGGACAGGAGGGGATGGGAAAGCCGCTAGGCTGGCCTTCTTGATGGGACGCCCGAATTCTCACGGTGAAGAAAGCCAGGCCAAGGGAAGGCCCTGTGCTGTGGGTCACCTGCCAGGCTTCCGAGCAGGGCTCCCAAGACTCCCTGAACTCTCCAGAGCCGACCTGACACCTTCCTCCCCGACCCCGGTGCATCCACGTCTGCAGTAACGAGAAAGGACTGTCACGGTCAGTGCAGAGCAGACACTCTTCATAGCACAAGACCGCGGACGCTCTTCATAGCACAAGACGTGGATCAAGTGAAATGGCAGGGTGAGTGACATCTGCAGGGTCAGGACGTTGTCAACCTCGCATCCACCATCAGCCGCTCCAGGAATGCAGCTGGTGTATAGCCTTGGGATCAGAGTTTGGGATTTCAGGATTGGAGGAATGGACCTTGCTCAGGAGTAACTTGGCAACTCTCAAGATGAAGGCCCATCCACATCCCAGAGGGACTTGTACCTGGGTGAGCAACCAGGCCCCCGCCCACATGTTCCACAGCTGGCTCCCGACCTCTCCAGAACTGAAGGGGGCCCCTAGCGCTGCCTGTTGTTTGTGAATAAGGCCTAGAGGCATGAGGGTCTCAAGGTCGGCACCCATGGGCACCTACTCTCAGCACCTAGCCTGAGGCCTGTCTTTGCACTCATCTCGGGAGATCCAGCTGCCCATCTTGTGGTGGCTGCCCTCTCCTCTCGGCTGCCCATGGAAAGCTTTCCTCACAGGTTCTTGGGACTCTGACCCTACTGAGGGCCTCAACCTTCTCATCACCTTCTAGGCCTGAGTGAACCCTACCACCCACTTTCCTGTTCTGTCTGCATTCTCAGACACTAGGCAGTGTTCCCCTCCATCAGGAGCCCAGGCTGCAGGAGTCCGGGACAGAGTGGGGCAGCTGGTGCCCAATTAACCTCAGCAGAAGAACGACTCAAACCAGGCCTTTTGTTGACTTCCCCAATACGAGTAATTCATAACCAAATAGAGCACCATTCTGATCTTAAATCTTTCTATGGCGGTAATCCTCCTGCTGCTTCACACAATTGCTTGGGAACCCAGGTGTACTATAGAGGACGCGAATGGGGCGCGGCGAGCGGCACCTTGCCCCCGCTCCGAGGTGTGTGTGCTCAAGTTGTGTGTTGTAATTGCCTTTTCATTTAAAAGCTCCGGGCATCAGAGCAGCCCACCTTGGTCCTGGCCCATTGTAGTCGCGGGTTCGGGTTTCCTCGCGGTCAACTAAGTGCCACATCTTTGTATTGGGAGGCCTTTGTGCACCAAGTGCGCCTGTTCAGTGGTGTTTTGTTTGCATGGTGTACGCTGGGCCTTTGTTCCCCTCTTTCCTGGCGTCATTAAAATTCAAGGGGAAAACAGTTAGCAAAGCAAATTGGATCCCTCCTAACAAAATGCGGTGCTTCACCACCAAAGTAAAAGCTGCAGGAACCTCACAGCCTTGGATGCTCCTATAACAAAGGGTCCTGGGACTCCTTGGAGCCACCCTCTAAGGCCACCTTGTTCTCTGTGCAGGGACAGTGGCACAGTGATGTCTTCAGTGGACTGGGCAGATTGTCGCACTGCTCGGGAGTCACTTACTGCGGGATGTTTATCAACGGCCACCCAGCAGGTAGGTGTTCCCAGCCTTCCCGTCGTCCTGGTGGGGTCTGCTGGGGAGCATAAGATCCATACCATCCCTTTTCAGAAAAAGCATATTCTAGTTGATTTCAAAAGGACTTGTGGCTGCGCAGACCCAAGTGGGTCTCCCACCTAGCCACAGAACCTCTCGGCCACAGATACCTCCCAGACATAGGGCCTCTTGGCCACAGGATTTTGGAGTTACCTGGTCAAACTATGCTGGTTTGACACCCACACCCCTGCCTCCCTGTGTGGCCTCTATCAGGCTCTCTTGAGACCTCTGCACTCTGACCTGACTACATGTGACATGGGTCACATGTCTACCTCAGCTTGGTACCCTCCTGGCCATCCTTTGCTCCTGTGTTGTTCCTAGTGGCCTCTCCTGAGACTTAGGACAGAGACGCTGTCCCAGGGTGAGCCTAGCCAAGACGTGAGTCCTTCATCTAAACCTTCAACCAGCCTGCCTCAGCCCCAGCAGCGACATCTTAGCAGACCCTCCAACAGGGTGAGAAAGGGCTGGAGCCCTTGGGTGCAGCTGTTACAAACACTAAAGCCCTGTTCTGCCCCCAGCACAGGCTAAGAAAATTGTGGTCCTGGGCCCAGAGGTACTGGAAGTGTTCCAAGGCTCTCCCTTCACGTTGAGTGTACAGCTGCAGCAAGATGATGGGGAAATTGCCAAGAGTAAGTGTCTTCAGGGTGCTGATCCTAGTCTTCCGGGAGAAACGGACTGCGGGCTTTCAAGTAGAGCAAACCTGGGCAAGGTGGTTGGGTTGCTCCTGAGATAATATTAAAGAAGTCCTTGCAGCCTGGTGCCAGCAGAAGGCTCGGGAGGCCTGTAAGACACACAGGTAGGGGTAGTCTTGTGTGTGCGTGCACATGTATATATGTGTGCCTTGAGAGTGTGCATTGCACACGTGAGCGTGTGTTTTGGCACATGCAGACTTGCTGACTAGTACATAGAAGACAGAAAATATACAGTCAGCTTGGCTGAGCAGGTCAGCATAGACCATCACTCAGCTAGGCCAAAGGTACCCTCTCATTTCCTCTGTCGGGGAATCGGATTTCTTTTTTTTGGTAACTGAACCTCAGACCAAGACAAGGTATGAGCCACCGACTTCCTGAAGCCCTTCCTACCATGTTAATTCCTAGTATTTATTAATTCACCCAAGTTCAGTGCTTCAGTGAGAAAATCATAATACATATATGAACAGGAGAGATGGCTCAGCAATTAAGGTTGCAGACTGCTTCTGCAGAAGATCCAAGTTCACTTTGTAGTACCCACACTAGGTGTCTCAGATCCACCCATAACAGCTCAGGGCTGATAGCTTAGGTGGTCTGATACCGCCAGCCTCCATGGGCACTTGTCCTTGTGTGCACACAGACACTCAAATAAACATATAATTAAAAATAAAAATCTTTAATATATGTATTAAGTTGGCTTAGCGACTTTATTAAGGTATCATTTACATACCGTTAACTTCAGTATTAAATGATTCCATGATCTCATTTTTAAAAAAATGATATGGCTGTGTGTGTTGTGTGTCTCTGTGTGGGTATGTGTCCACGCATGCAGGCGCTCACGGAGGCCAGAAGAGGGTATCAGATCCCTGGAAACTGACCAGGCTTACCTCAGACTCAGTTTGAAGCTAAGGCAGGCCTTGAACTGATCCTCCTGTGGCCTCCCCTGAGATTACAGGCACGTGCCGTCAAGTCCAGCTAGATTCCGTGATCTCTCTTGAGTCTACAGATCAGGGCAGCTGCCAAAACACCCCAGGGCCCTTTCAGAACAGGTCCGGGCCTCTAGATCCCCATTTCCAGTCTCGTGCCCACTCCAGTCCCTGCTTCACTTCCTGTCTCTGTAGATTCCCAGTCGCGTGCCCACTCCAGTCCCTACTTCACTTCCTGTCTCTGTGGATTGGCCCTTGAGCAGTTCAGACCCTGTGCGGCTTTTTGCTTATTTCCCATTTGCGCGTTTGGGGACACAATGCGGTGCAGTTCCTGACGGTTCCATCCTCCACACTGTGCAGCGGCATCCTGTCGCCCAGATAGGATGTCCAGACTAATATCAGGGGCAGCCTTGCTGTGAATACCTCACAAGTTTTTGTACACACAGATTTAATTTCTCTGCGTATTGAAGCATCATAGGATCAATGTATTTTAGTTTTGTTTTTTGAGACAAGGTCTCTCATTGTAGCCCTGGCTGCCCTGGAACTCTTTTTGTAGAACAGACTGGCCCTGAACTCAGAGATCCACCGGCCTCTGCCTCACCACCCAGCTAAGGCCTTGAACTTTTTGTTAATCCTCCTGCCTCAACCTCCTGACTAGTTGGAATTATCAGCCTGTACAATCAGGCCCAGCCTGTGATAAGATTTCTAAGAGGCCAGAGAGGTCATTTTCTCTCTAGAACTGAGACAGAGCTGTCAAGAGTCATTTAGATAATGGAACGTTCTGTTTGCGGTGTCCCAGACAGGAGCTGGTGGCCACTCAGTGTGGGAGGACAATGACGAAAGTTTTTCCTTTAATTTTAATCAGTATATGTGTGTGCATGTATATGTATAGATGTATGTATATATTTATTCAGTATATATGTGTATGTATTTAATCAGTATAAGTGTGTATATGTGTGTATAGATATATGTATATATTTATTTAATCAGTATATATGTGCTGTTAATATTTAATCAGTATGTATATACATACGCACACACACACATGCTGTTGCTTATTTGGTTTGGTTTGTTTCGTTTTTCAAGACAGGGTTTCTCTCTGTGTAGCCATGGCTGGCCTGGAACTCACTCTGTAGACCAGACTGACCAAACTCACAAAGATTGCTTTCCTCTGCCTCTGAGATTAAAGGCACAGGCCATCACTACCCAGCAGAGATGATTTTCTTATAAAAGTTTTATGTTATTTTAGCGTTCATATTTAGTTGTTGTTCCATTTTGAGCTACCTTCCGTGACTAAGACAAGTGTCTGACCCATCCCCCAGCCATGACTGTCAGGCCGACTGTCATTTCCCCGTTGCCCGAGGCTCTGTGTGGTCTCAGTTCTGCCAGCTGCCAGCTGACTGTACGTCCGCTCTTGCCAGGAGACTCACCTGTGCCACACCATGCCATCTTGATCTTAGTCTTCACTCTCCAGCCTTGCTCTTTCCCAAAACTGTGTGGCTCTTTGGATCCCTTAAATTTCCCTATAAATTTATCTAACAACAGAAACCTGCTGGGATTGTAATGGAGTCACAATGAGCCATCTCTTAGCGCTGAGTCTACAGTTCCTAGACAGAAAACACTTTGATTTCTCTTGACAATGTTCATTTTCCATGCATAAGTCTTACTATATTTTTTAAAACCTATTAATAAATTATTGTTTCCCATGAGATATTCGACTATAGTTGCTTTATCAATATGATTAATATTTACTGTTGATTTTGTTATATCTTTTGGAGATTTTTTTGGCGAGT
This sequence comes from Chionomys nivalis, assembly GCF_950005125.1. Lineage (NCBI taxonomy): Eukaryota > Metazoa > Chordata > Mammalia > Rodentia > Cricetidae > Chionomys > Chionomys nivalis. The sequence continues at coordinate 1,256,518 of NC_080096.1, read as the reverse complement.
GTGGAGGTTGAACAGGATCCCATGTAGCTCAGGCTGTCTTCAAACTCCATATATAGCTGAAGGTGATCTTGAACTCCTGAAATTCTTCTTTCTCTACCTTCTGGTGCTGCAGTTATAGTTGTATACACCAACAGTCACGTACACCAACAGCTGTGTACACGAACAGTCGCGCACACCCACAGTTGCATATACCCACAGCTGCACAGTCGTGTACACCAACAGTCGTCACACCAACAGTTGTGTACACCAACAGTCATGCACACCCACAGTCGTGTACACCAATAGTCGCATACACCAACAGCTGTGTACACCAACAGTTGTATACACCAACCGTCGTGTACACCCACAGTCGTTACACCAACAGCCATTACACCAACAGTCGCGTACACCAACAGTCATGCACAACCACAGTCGTGTACACCAATAGTCGTATACCACCATCACATAGTTTATGAGATGCTGGGTGAAGAATTTTATATTTTTAGCTCCCCCCACTTTTTTTGGTTTTTTAAGACAGAGTTTTTTCTGTGTAGCTTTGGAGCCTGTCCTGGAACTCACTCTGTAGACCAGGCTGGCCTCAAACTCACAGAGATCCACCTGCCTCTGCCTCCCAAGTGCTGGGATTGAAGGCCCGGCCCCATTTGGCATATTTATATGGTAGATGCAGACTCACCCTGGTGCCCCCCATCTGTCCCCCAGTTTCCTTTCGTCGGGGTGGACAGCAAGCAAGCGCCTTTGCCTGCTGAACCACCCTGCTGACCCCTTGCCTCATTAGTTGTAATTCTCATTAACTCTCCTGGTTCTCCTGCCTCCTATAGATGGAGTCTCTAACAAGTGTCGTCTTCCCAGGGCCTCCGCAGCTCCTGTAATAAAGGCTGACTGTTGACGTCTAGAAACACCTTGGTCTCCTTCCCCTCTGAGGGTACCTCGAGTGTCCCCCAGCTGTAGGATGCTGGCTCGCCCTCCATGTTACAGAATTGCTGCTCCATCTCCTCCACTTGCCTGGAGCTTCTTGTATCCACGGACTTCCGGTTTCCTCACATTAGGAAAATCTTCTGCCATTTCTCTCCCAGCAGTTTCTCTCCCACTCTGTTTTATTTCCCACGTGGAGATTGCCAGAGATGGTCCCACCGTTTGCAGGATCCCTCCTTCTTTCTTTCCCCACCCCCGTGTTTGTTTGTTTGTTTGTTTTTTGGATGACTTCTCTAGCTATATTTTCAGGCTCACACCTTGTGGTGGATCGCATACAGAGGACCCGTAATTTACAGAATCTCTCCATGTAGCCATAGCTGGCCTTGACCTTGCAGCAGACCCTCCTGCCTCTACCTCTTGAGTGCTGGAATTGCAGACTGGGGAGCCACAGTGCCCGGCAGCGTCGTAATTTTCACCTCCTGTGTCTCTGCGCTTCACTGATGAGCGTAAGAACACAGTTACAGAACTTGGTCCCCGACTCTCGTTTTTGAGACAGGGTCTCAAACTCACTCTGTAATTGAGGATGGCCCCGAACTCCTGCTCTTCCTCCACCGCTGTAGTGCTGGCATCATAGCCTGGATTGTAATAACTCGGTCCCTAGCTGTTAATTCTAGCACCTGGGTCATTCACAGCTAACTTATTTTTCTCCTCATTACACACCATACTTCCCTGCATTCCTTGCATGCCTGGTAATCTTTGAGTGAATGCCAGGCATTATAAATTTTACTTTGTTGGTTGCCAGATATTTTTGCATTCCTATAAATATTATTGAGCTTGTGTTATATGGAAAAGGCTTAATGCTCTTGGCCTTGTTTTCAAGATTTGTCCAACGAGCTGAAGGAGCAAGCACCATCTAGTACCAGCTCGTTCCCAGGACTGGAGTAAGGCCTTCTGGACGCCTCCCCAACCAGTCTCCTGTGACTTCTGAGTCTTTCTGTCTAGGCTAGTAAGGGTGGGCCATCCCCAGCCTCGTGAGCCCCAGACCCCTTAGTTTTCCTTAGTTCTCTCTTAGCCTCATGGAGTCTTCTTGCTTGTGTGCCCAAGGCTGTGTTCTGATGTCCCTGAACCCCATGTGACTCCGGAGGCTCTCCTCCATCCTTCCCCAGATTTCCAGCCCTTTTTCTTTAGTTGAGAGCATTTGCTGGGAAGCACCAGGGGTCTAAGCTGCCCCCCTCCACTGCCACCTCAAGTCAGAGCCCACTGGGGTCTGCCACTTGGTCTAAGGTTTTTTCTCAGTTTGTAGAATCTGGCCACTTCTTAAGTCCCCTGTAAGTCTGGAGGTTCATCTCAGAGTGTGTCAGGGCCTGGAGCTCAAGACTGTGGCTCTGTTCCATCACCCCTGCCTGTCACCCTCACAGCCGTCTTGCCTAATCCACAGCACTCAAGGTGTGCCCCATATGTTAGCCATCGCTTCTCTTCGCTGGTTCCTCCAGATGTGGCCACAAGCCTAGCTTCATTACCTCTGCCTGCCCAGGAGGGCCCAGTGGATCTGTGCTCTGTGAGCTCAGAGTAGATGCTGTCTACTCCTCAGACCCTGCGCTCTAGGGCACCGGGCCTGCCAGTATGTGCGCCCACTCAGAAAATGCTATCTAGGTATCAGTTTGGTACCTGGCCCTGTATTAGTGACTGGGGAGGTGGGTGATGGAGGCTGAGCCTATTTTCCATGGTCAGGCTGGTAGATGAGCAGAACGAGCAGCCGACCAACCTAGGGCGAGTTGTAGCATGTTGACCCACACATGGTTAAGGAGGAGACCCTGCCGGAGTATGAAGGCAGTTGGCCAGGGATGGCCTTTCGGGGAGACGAGATCCAGAGCTGAAGAGTCAGTGTCCAGGGTTCAAGGGGAAGGGACAGAGGTTCAAGGTGAAAGAGGAAGCTTAGAGGGGTCAAGGCCAGCAGGAGACTCCTGCCAAGATTTCATCCAAGGACGTCAAACCAGGGACCTTCCGTGTGACTAGCCAAAGACGAATGTAGTCACGGTCAGTTAGGATGGGACAACACAGACGCCCTTCACCTGAGCCCACCCTGGCCTGGATCTTTCATTCCTCACGTGGTATGTCTCTTGATTTCTTCCTTCGGAAGGTGAGAGTGGCCGTATGCTGAAGATCTCAGCGGGGGTCAGATATGTACAACTCCCAGCATACTCTGAGGTCAGCTTCTTCAAGATGGACGAAGATCACATGGAGACGCCCATCCAGACACCGTTGTAAGGATGCCGCATCTTCCTTAGGGGCACCTCTGAGGAGATTAGACTGGAGGGGTGGCCCCATGGTTCCCTTGCCCATGTTTTCCCATGCACTCTAACCGGAGCAGGCCTGGATGCAGTGCCAACCAGCTCGATTTTGAAAGGTAGAAACAGAAGCAGGTGAAATGACAGGGGGTGGAGGGCTGGAGGGAGCCACGTGCCTAGTGATCACCAGACACAGGGAGCAGGAAGGAACCCACTGATTGCTTCTCCTTTGACCTTAGTTGGCCCAGCTCCGCAAGCATTTCAAGGTGACCCACACACCCTCCAAGTATGACTAAGTAATGTCCCAGGGTCAGGGCCAGGACATTCACAGAGCATGGGTGCCCCAGTTCCTCACCCTTACCCCTTTATTCCCAACCCTGCCCCTTTGACCCACACTGCGGTATCTGTCGTCTCTCTCCTAGTGGGTTCCAGTGTATCTCCTACCCTCTGTCCATCCCCAAGGCCTGGGGACCAGAGTCTGGGGCGACTATGGAAAGTGCCAGAGCTGACACCCTGCTCCCCAAGAGAGACTCAGAGTCAGTGCTGGACTCAGGAGCCTTCCATGGCCAGGGAGACACCCCCAGCATCCTTCCAGGTGAGTGGGCCACACAGCAGCCCATGGGCATGCAAGGTGACAGTCCCTAAAACCCGAGTGGGGACTGGGCCCAGGCCTGAAGCGCTGTCAGCACAGAGCAGATGTACCGGGAAATGGGGCTTCCTATCCTGGGTGACCATGTGGCCTGCATCCTTACCACACAAACCCAGCCAAAGCTGCAGGACCCAACCTAGGCTGAGCGGTCACCAGCTGCCTGGCTCTCCAGGCCATTTTACCGCACGTGTGTTTGGTTCACATTTCACAAAGATGTGGTCCCTATTTCCGTGCCAGGCAGGTGGAACTTCATCCTGGAAGAATTCAGAGCCAGATTTACTTTGAGTCATTTGAGAATTATTCATGCAATTGAAGTTTAATCACTGCGGTTTGTTGTGTCTGGTGATATTAAGTTCTCTTATACTTGGATGCATCATAAATATTCAGCACGCATCTTTTTCTTTGAGACAGGGTCTCTCTACATATCTCTGGCTGTCCTAGCACTCGCTCTGTAGAACTGAGTGGCCTCAAACTCACAGAGATCTGCCTACCTCGGCTTGAGTGCTGGGACTAAAGGTGTGCACTGCCATGCCCGGCTCAGCTTGCATCTTAATACGGCAACAGGGGCAACCTTGGTAGTGTGTGTGCATTAATACAGGCACCTGACTGGAGGTGGGCTCTGCAGGCCAGCAGGAGGTCAACAGTACGTGTGCATTAATACAGGCACCTGACTGGAGGTGGGCTCTGCAGGCCAGCAGGAGGTGAGGTGCCACTCGGGATCTCATGGTCTCATGTGCCTTGTTGTGGCCTCCCTGCTGTGGGCCTGCATCGGGTCAGTTCTTCTGGAGTGAGAAGGTTCAGTTAGAGGGTGTCTTCCTGCAAAACCGCACACGTTATGTGTGGGGCCCTTTGTGGATTCTGTGGCCCCCGGGACTGGGATCCTAGCTTTCTGGCTGCCAGGCACAGATATAGGCGCCAGGTCAGAGGTTCTGCACCTTCCTGATGCCGCGACTCGCTGTGGTGACACCAACCGAAAGTTACTTTCATTGCTCCTTCGTAACTGTAATCTGGCTACTGCTATGGGTGTTCCTGTGAAAGTGTGGTTCTTCCCTCAGGGGTCATGACCCACAGGTTGAGAACCGCTGCTCTAGGTGATTAGAAAGGCAAAGTGGGGTAGGAAGCTGTGCACGTCCCAGATCTGACACCAAGGGCAGATGTGGCGTGGAGGTAAAAGTCCTAGCTCTGCACAACCTGTATATAAGACTGGATTAGATAGTGGCGGGCAGTTGCTTAGTTGGTTTCTTAGTTGATTTTTGAGACAGAGGCAGGAGGAAGATGGCTGTAGGAGCTACATAGCAAGACTCTGTCTCAAAAATCCCGAGTGCTGGGATTATGGATCTATACCACCATTCCTGGGGTTATGGATCTATACCACCACTCCTGGGATTATGGATCTATACCACCATTCCTGGGGTTATGGATATATATACCACCACTCCTGGGATTATAGATCTATACCACCATTCCTGGCAAAGGCCAGCATTTGAGAGAACATTTCTGGTCATCACACGTGTGCCTCAGACATGTCTGTCCCACCTGTTGCTTCGCTGTGGCTGCCGGTGGGAGCCAGGGTCCTACCTTGACGCCGTTTGTCCTTGCAAACAACACACAGCCCTTGGTAGAGTCCCTTCCTTGCAGCTAGTCCATCGGTGAGGTCCAGGTGTCTGTGCAGTCAGGAAAACACTGAAGCTTCCATTTAGGCATTCTCCGCAGCCCTGACACAACTCCATCCCAGAGCCCTTTTGCCCGTCTCAGCCTTTCCGCCCAGAAACCTTCTGGCTGGCCTTAGGAGGGACAGTTCCTCCTCCCTGGCTCCTCTTTTCCTCAGATGGCCCAACCTCTCCATTGACTCTGCCTCTCCTGCCCCTCCTGGCTGTACAGCCTGTGGCTTCCAGCAAGTCTCGCTCTTTCTCTTGCCAGGTCTTCTCTGACTCCAGCTCAGGCTCTTCACAGGCTCTCTCTCCTGATGGTGGTGCCTAAGCTGTCCTGAGCCTTCTGAGACCCTCCCTGCAGTCACCCCGACTTGTCCTCTCTGCGGTTGTGTTAGTCACATGACAGAAGAGGGACATAAAGGACAGTGGAAAGATGGCAGTTCCAAGTCTCAGCAGCACAGGTCTTTGGGGTGCTGGCCCGTTGATGCCCCAGAAATCCTGACAGCAGGGGCCAGAGATGCCCAGAGCCCAGAGTGTGATAGGCCTGTCTTTGCCAGGGCAGCAACATTTCTGACAGGAAGATGACTGTCCAAACAGCCATCTTGAGATGAGCAGCAAAGGTTGCAGGTCCTTCGTGTGAACACAAAGGCTGGGGTGGGGCTCATATTCTTTCCTTATGGGCAAGCTGTAGTCTCCAGAGGACAACCAGACCCCGTGCGCCCATGAGCAGAAGCCATGCTGATCTGGTCTGGGGGCCAGCACCTCCCCGGGACCCTGGGAGCCAGCCTGGCCCATCTCCCCCTTTGTCTGACTCCACCTCGGTTACAGGAGTAATTTCATGCTGCCTCGGCAGAATAGTTCTCATATTTCTGCATAAAAATACTCGCTGGGCGCCACGCCTTCCGCTCTGAGAGACTTTCCGAGCCAAGTGCTGCGGTCTCAATGAAAACCAGGCCCCAGAATTCGGAGCTTGCTCTGCACTGTGCTGCTGGAAGGTGCCTGCCCTGTCTCCTGTGTCGCCCAGAGCCTGGTCCTTGTGATTTTATCACAGGACAGTCTGAGAAGAGGTCACTGAGGGGGCACAGGGCCCCCAGGGGTCCCCAGTACACCGAGTGGTTAACACAGGAGCCAGGCCCAGGTTCCTTCTGGGACCTGTCCGGAAGTGTCACCTCGGGGTCTCGGGCACTGAGCCACTTAGGCATTTAGGCACGGCCCTCCTTTCAGAAAAAGCATGAGGCTTTGTGTCTGACACCTCAAGTCTGACACTGACCTTGGTCATTCTAGGCAAATTCCATACCACTAAGCTACATCTCTGGTCATCAATCCCTGTTGGGAGCTCCTCGAGGGCTGGCCAGCACCCCTGAACCCAACTGTGGGAGCCTGGACTCCCATTTCCCTGTTGTTTCTAACCAGACTGTAAACTAAGAGCTGGCAGGCCACGTGTATGGTCACCCCACCCGTCCCCCTCCCTGTGCAGGAGGGCGAGGTGAGGGTGGACCCACTTACATCTAGACTGAACCGAGGTGGCAGACCAAGGGTCAGAGAAACAGCTTTCTGCCTATTTCTTAAAACTTCCCTGCCCAAGAGAATGGGTAAAAATTGGCTCTGTCTGCCCATCTGTCTTAGCAGGTAGACTGAAGGGCCCAGGAGTGACCTCTGGGTAGGCAGTTTCAGGCCCTTGGACCACACTGGGAGCGTTCACTGAGCAAGAGACACACGGATTCCCCTCCTTCTCCGGGGCCTTCAGCCCCCAGGGCTCCAGGACTGGAACATGCCCCTAGAATGACTTCCACCTGAAGTAACTCTCCTGCTCCATTCCGTGCACTTCAGACCCAGATCCCTGGCAAGAACGGGCAGAGGCCCAAGCCAGGAGGGCTACCAGGAGCCGGGGAGAGCAGCTCTTTTGTAGCAGCCAGTGGCGGGCAAAGCGAGCACGCTTGTGAGTGCTTCTACAGCTCTCTCATTTCTCTGTCTTACCCTTGCTTGCTGTGGTCCCACTTAGGACAGATTTATTGTACTACTAATTTTCAGCCACGATCCAGTCAAACTAGTTTTCCTTCTCTCAGTGCAGCTCCCAACACTGCCTTTCCTTTCTAGTTCCTCTCTCCTGTTAGTCTGCCTTGTGCCCTGGACAAAGACCCCTGACTCCTCTGCCCCAGCAGTGCCCGCCCGCAGGGGTCCCACCCAGCGCCTCCAGGTTTTCACACTGGCCATCAGGCCTCTGCAGGATGGAGGGGCCCTTGGCCATGTGCCTTTGCTCCCTAGGCATTCTGCAGAGCCCTTAAGTCACTAAGGAAGCTTAACTCTGTCCTGGGCAAGAGCAACATCTGATTAAAAAAAAAAAGACCCTCAACCAAAGAGCGATGACCCCCTGCAGCTAGGAAGCCTGACTGCTACAGCTTAGGACACAAGCCCTGTCAAGAGCCTGGCTGAGGCTCCCCACATCTGAGACGGTGCCTGGAGTCCTTCTCTGGGTCGGCAGGCAGGAGGCACCTGGGGAGGCATGCTTCAACCTGTGACAAGGAGCTAAAAGGCAAGTCCTGCATAGAAGAAATGCCAGGCTGTGCCTGGAGACTGCAGCCAGAGTGGAGTCCTGGGTCCCTCAGAGACAGCAACAACGGGTACAAATCTGAAACAGTCTCATTGCGTAAGGGGAAAGCGGACCAAGGACTATGTCCATAGAGTGGACTTCAGTATTTCAGACAGACAGACAGAAACCTTGGTCATCTTGCTCTTGTCCCTGTCTGCTGTCTTGCTGTGTCCCTGATGCCAACACCCCTCCCTTCTAGGCAGATCTGACGAGGCCATGAGGCTTTCTCAGGTCTGTGGTTCTGAAGGTGAAGGATTGAGGGCCAGCTTAGAACTGCTGCCCACGCTGGCAAGGTGGAAGGAGCCAGGTCAAGGACGTCCTGATTAGACGTCTAGTCACCTCAGAAACTGCCCGCTCATCTCACCATCCAGACAGGCCACCAAAGGGCAAGGCGGGGACAAGAGCCCAAGGAGCTCACATCAATGACTGTTAACTCAGCAGAAAGCCCGAGATGACGGGGACCAAAAGCTGCATGGGTCTTGTTCCTGCCGAGGCACCTTAGGATGGTGCTTCTGTGCAGGGCATGAAGGTTCCACCAGAAGCCGTGTGTCTCTTGCATACCAGGCACCAAGCACAGCTAGAGCCAAGAATGGGAGTGACCTGAGCTCCTGAAAACTGCGACTTCACTGTGAGAAGATGAGATACGACTGGTTTTAGCTAATGACCCAATAATAACTTCAGCTCCATTGATGTTTGCTTCTCCCCCGTACCTCGCCCAGGGGCGGGGCAGATCCACATCCAGTCGTGGGATCCCCATTTCTGCCTCTTAGTCTCTTTCTTGTTGTTGTGCATTTACCATGCCACGTCCTAGAAGGCTACACAAGCTTCGGATATCGTGCTTACTGGGAAGGAAGAAAATATGAGGGGCAGAAGGGTCACACGGCTTTATACCAGGCCACGAGGAGATAAATGTCATGTGCCAACGAAGATTAAGCTCCATTATCAGGGATGAAGGGGAAACTGGACTGTAAGCATCTTTGCCAAGTAGAAATCCCATCAAGGCACATCATCCACACGCAGATATCAGACAGGGTCCCCAGCACCTCTTCAGGCACAGATCACGCCTCCACTTTGCATCTGTGACAAAAGCTGTCCCACTGTGACCCCTAAAGCCGTGCAACCCAGCCTCTAGCACCCCAGACCTGTGGGACTATGGTGGGGGGCTTCCCAGCTGTAACAGTGAGTGAGCAGGCTACTGCTTCTGCCAGGCCGACAGGGAGTACAGAGAGGGCCACGTGAGAGCGAGGGGGATGCGCCACCTAGGCCGACTCCTACCGTGTGCTCACTAGAGGACAACATGTTCGCCCCTTTGAGCACTGAGGGGTTTCCGTTTGGACAACCCAGCTCAGAGGTCAGGTTGCCCCGAGGAGGAGGTGGGAAGGAGACTCTGGAGTGCTCGTGAGTCAGACCTGAAATTAAAGCAGCGCAGGAGGTGGGACACACTTTAATCATCAGTGTTTCAACGTGTTCCTGAAGCCTGCAGCCAACAGCCAAGGCAGAGGGAGCCCCATCCCCAAGGTAGAAACAGCGCTGCCCTCTGCAGATCCTCGGCATCCCCAGCCTACCCCCCCCCCCCCCCCCGGTGTCTCTGGACTGGAATGTGGCACAGTGGCCTTGTGAGGGGAGCTCGGCAATGCCGGCAGCAGAGGCTGCAGGAGGCACTGTCTGCTGGTTGAAGGCCACCGACCCCCTGAGAGCCTGCTGCCCAAGTCCAGCTCCCCTACCCTCACCCGTAGGGAGATGGCTTGAGGTTTGCTCACCAGGTACCAGTCACCAGGTCATTGAGGCAACTCAGGATACTGCCCCTCTTCCCAGGCATCCCTGGCCTCGGCCCACCTCGCCTCCAACTGGGACTTAGGGTCTCAGTCTTCCTTGGTCTGGGATTCCAGACAATTCAATAAACAAGCCCTCCAAAAACTTGTGTTTATACTTCCACAAAGAACTAAACTGAAAAGAGAAAATGTATTCTGTTTCTGGAGGCCTAATGTCAGTAATAGGTAATTGCGAAGTGTGGTATTTCATTATTCTGTTGATATGAAATATTTCAGTTGTTTTAATTGTTTTTAAGTTTCCAGTAGACTATTTGCATTTCGATGAGCATCACCGACAATTCCTAGGCGTGGACTATTGCCAGATATTGCAAGTCCTATTTTGGATAAATTACAGCACCCAGATTTTAGCAACAAAGCACATTGATTTTATATTCAAAGGGCTTTTTATATTTAGTCTCTTAACCTTTTGTAATTCCCACCCACAGCTTGAAGCGCAGAGTCCTTTGTGTTCCTTGTTCTCGGTGGGGCGTCTGTCGCGCCCCGCAATTTGGGCCCATTGACTCATGTGGCAGGTGCGGGTGATTGCGGGTGGACGCTGTGGGCGCCGGCTGGTGATTGCAGGAGGAACGAGGTGGGCTCCGGGCCCGTGGCTCAGACAATCCCTTGCAAATTAGCTTTGGGAACCTAGAGGAGCCAGTGCCATGAGAGAGAAGGTCGATTTTCTTTTCTTTTCTTTCTTTCTTTCCTCCCCGCCCTCCCCTCCCCCCGTAATACACAAAACCTCCTAGTGAATGTTTCAATTGGTACGAATGACTTCTCCTTTTCATGTTTCGGACAAACGGTTTTGAGTATTCACCGCGTTCTATCTATGAAGAATCAACCATTATTGTATGACAGTTTTAAAAACCAAGGTGCCCTTTACTGCTAATTCAATCTTGCCAATAAAGTGGCGGAATGTGTAGCAAGAATTTCTGGAAATTTCATTGCCTCACGGGGTGACACTGCATTCTAATATTAATTGTCTGCGGTTAATTATGGCAGAATAGCCCGAGAGAGCCGTATTTCTAAAGTGAAGTTCGATCTATGATTTCCTTTTTGAGGAATTATTACATAGAGGGAATGTTCCAGAAAAATATAGCATGAAAAGATGTATTCCTTCCCATGCCAAAACAGCAATAGGAGTCGAAGTTGGCTCAGATGATCGATATCTGTGCAGAGACACACAGAGGTCTTGCGAGGTGTGTGGGGTCCCCACACATTAGCCCTCAGCAAGGGGTGGAGGAGGGAAAGGACCCCTCCCATCCTCAGGGCTCAGCTCTTTTGTCTTTGAGTAAAGTTGGGTCTCTCACTGCCTCCCTTCCTCTCGAGGTTTCTGGATTTCCACAGGTCCTCTCTTTTCATACATTAAAAAGAGGTCTAATTCTATTTTTGACTTTACTCATGGGAGGCGGTTCTCTGCTTCCACTCTGTGGTTCCTGGGGATCAAACTTTGGTCAGGTTTGACAAGAAGCATCTCTACCCACTGAGTAATCCCACCAGTCCTGAGCTTCTCTCTTGCTATTTCCTCCCTTCCTGTCCTGAAAAACATCAATCCTAAAGTTATTACATCTTAACAATGAGGGCGTAGCTTGGGGCCCATGAAGGATGCTAAGGGCATGGAAGAGGGGCCCTAAGTGGCATGAGGAGGGTTCACGGCAAGGAGTGGTCTGAGCCTGAGAGGTTGGGGGAGGCTCTGTGAGGACCACAGCGGTAAAGAGCCCAGACACTAGGGTAGGTCCAGTGAGTCCCTGCCTTGAGAGCCCCGAGGCAGGAGGTGAGATATGGAAAATAAGACCCTCAGGAGCCAAAGGGTGTCTGAGTGTGGTATTATAGGCAATGATAAAAGCTGTGTGCCTGTACACCTGCGTACAAACAGCTGGGGGTGTGAGCAGCTCCCCCCCCCCCCCCGCCGGCAGCAGAGAGCAGGCATAGCACCTGGTGCTGGATCTCCAACCCTGCCCTCATGAGAACCAGAGTGTGGCGATGAGGACCCGCAGAGCTGGGTGGGAGGGGACCCGCTAAGAGTGTCTGCCGGAGATAGGAGCTCCAGCCGCAACCTGAGACAATGTGGGGCATTTAAATAAAGAATAATGACCCCGAATCAGGGACCACTGAGAGTGTGTGCCTAAAACCCAGAGAAGCAGGTCTGGGATGTCCTGTAAGTCTGATGGCAGGTGACATTTTAGGTGGCCTTGAAGCCCCATAAATCCCGCTAGAGTTCAAGGGGAAGAGACTGTGCTCAGGGGGACCCGAAGCTGCCACTGTACCCAGGCCTCCGAGTGGACCCTGTAGGACTACAGTGGGGCCTGTGGCAGAGAGGTCTGGATGGTCCATAGGCTCCAGGGTCACAGCAGCCAGGGAACAGCCCGGGTCTCCGCCCTTGTGTGCCTGCCATGGACAGGTGTTTTGTAAACTGCGGTGAAGAGGGACTTGGTAGGAAACCTTAGGTCTGTCTGAACTGTAAGCCCTGCCGCCGACTGCGTCTGAGTGTCCGTAGGTCTGAGACGTTTTATTCTGTGGACTTCACAGCCCTAGGGATGGAAGCCAGGGCCTTGAGAATACCAGCACTCCGGTACCACTGAGCCACAGCCCTAGTTCCCCATCAGCTTTTATGAGTAAAAAAAGACTTTCCTGCCCTCCTACCTGCCCTGCTGTTTCCTAAGAGTTTGCGGTTGCTGGACAGGTTTGAGCAGCACCCCGATGTCAGGATGGAGCCTGCAGCCCTTGCACCCTTCTGTGCCCGTCCTCCCAAGTACCAGCAACCCCGCTGGCCTCCACAGCTAGAGTCTACAGCGGAACATAGATGGTTGTCCTGTCAGCCCCATTGTTCTCTTTGGAGCTGGACACCTAAGTCCCCCCCAGCTCTGAGAACCAGGAGGCCTCTCTGTCACTGCTAGGAAGGAGGTGGCAGCAGGCTCTACAGGAGCAGCACAGGACTCTGGGGACAGTAAGTCAAGGTAGATTGTACGGGACAGCAGATGCACTGCGTCGTAAATGGTAGGTGACATGTGCCATCGCTGCCTGGTGGCTCTACCTACTCTGCTGTCATTCTGTGCTGACAGCACCAATGCTGAAACCATTCAGGGGCATAATGAGACGAAGCAAGGCGCACTCTAAGGAGGACCTTGGTAGAGGCAGCAGGGACAGGTGGATCCCCAGACTAGGGCCTGCCTCCATGGAAACACTAGCTCCTCGGTGCCTGAGACCTTAGAGTCTGCAGGGTCACCCCTGCTTTCACAGGTGACCCTCAGTGCTGAGGTCACCTCTCCTGTGACTTTGGGCCATTCTAAAGACCTTCCGCCAGACAAGCAGCGAGGTTGCCTGCATCCTGACCAACAGCCTCAAGGACAGCTTTGTTGTTACTGTTTCTTTCATTTTGTTTTACAATGTCTATGAGCCAGGTGGTGGTGGTGCAGGCCTTAAATCCCAGCACTCAGGAGGCAGAGGCAGGTGGATCTCTGGAAGTTCAAGGCCAGCCTGGTCTACAGAGTGAATTCCAGGACAGCCGGGGACTACACAGAGAAACTCTGTCTAAAAAACCAAATAAACAAATAAATAAAAACAGGCTCTATGAAGTCCTGGCTGTCCTAGACTCACTTATGTAGACCAGGCTGGCCTGGAACTCACCGAGATCCTCCTGTATCTCCCTCCCGAGTGCTGACATCAAAGGTGTGCGCCACCGCACCCAGCTTCAGGGACCCTGAGGACAGAAGTGAAAAAGAGAAGCCACGTCAACAAGAATCAGCCTTGGCATCTCCCACCTCACCTGCCCTCTCCACCCAGGACCCCTGCTGTCTGTACTCAGGACCCCGTCAGTCAGCCAGCCTTTCTCCTTACTCTGTGACTTGCTGGCATGAGTTTAGCCGGTGTGGGAACCCCAACCATTCACGATCATCTGTGATTAGCTCTGCTCACTTGAGGCCTTGACCCAGGGCTCTCTCCTGGATTTCTGCTCCCTTGAGGTGCCCTAATCTGGAGGACTGTGTGTCCACCCTTCCCCAGGGACACAAGGGTCTTAGGTTCCAGGCCACACCCATTCAGAGCAGGGCAGGATTTCAGAAGGGCTACAGCCTTGGTGGATACCCAGACTTGTCCCTGGGGTGGCTTTGCTGCTTGCTTTTCGGCTCTCACTCCCTGGCTTGCCCTGGACAGCTGTTGCCCCCGAGCAGAGGTGCCTTCGAGATTGAAAGCAATCAGGAACCCCACATAAGCAGAACACCTGGGGACCCCATACCAATTCCCCTTGGCCTGGGGCCCTTCCAGCATCCCTACAGAGCCTGGGGCTGTCCCAGTGGCCCAGCCTTGCTGTTTTGCTGTACACAAACAGCTTGGCTGGGGAGAGCCTCCTGAAGGCGAGGAGTGGGTGGGGGTGTCAGAAACAGACTCAGAAAGAGCCTCGAATTAGCCCAGTCTTGGAAGCCTGCCAGCAGCAGCTCGCTGGCTTCCCTGTTCCAAAGCAGTTCTGACACAGAGCTCCAGAAGGCAGGCATGGAGCAGCCGCGTGCCTGAGGCTGCAGAGTTTCACAAAGGAGTTTCCAGCCAGCTTAGGTGTGGCACAGAGCGTGGGCTCCTCAGAAATCACGTGGGACAGGCGGTGTCTCTTGCCTGCTACCTCAACACTTAGAAGGGTGAAGCAGGAGGATTATCATGAGTTCAAGGACGGCTGGGGCTACGTAGCTCTAGACCAGCCTGAACTATATAATGAGACCCCGCCTTAAATTCTTTTTTAAAATAGCCACTCAGTGGAACCCGAACAGAAATGGCACTCTGGTGTTCACTCTGGATCCCAAGACAAGCTCCCATAAAACACTCAAGAGTGTTTGCATAAGGTCCATTTTCTGTGTTTCAGGAAAGCAGGGCAGACCTTACTGGGCCCCGGCAGGCTTTGCACTGCCATAGAACCTTGTGGCTCTACTCAGCAGCTACAACTGTGCCTGTCACTGAGCTTGGCTCAGAAAACAGAAGGCACAGTTACCTTTCTCATCAGGCCATACACCACCCCTGCCCAGGGTTGTAGAAATCAACGTTTGGAAACGAGTTTTTGTTTGTTTGTTTGTTTTTGGCAAGGCCTCCTGTAACCTGGGCTGGCTTCACGTGCCGAGTTAGGGATGACCTTGAACTTCTGATTCTCCTACCTGCACCTCCTGAGTTCTGGGATTACAGGGACACACTCTCGCACTAAGCAGCAGAGGCTAGAGGCAGGCGAATCTCTGAGTTCAAGGCCAGCCTGGCCTAGGGAGAGAGTTCGATCAGGGGAGGTGGAGCTTTTGGAGAGATGGCTCAGCAGTTTAGAGCTCTGTCTGCTTTTCCAGAGGTCTCAGGTTCAATACCTAGCGCCTACAGGGCAGCTCACAACTGTCTGTACCTCTAGTTCCAGGGAATCAATCAAATGTCCTCTCCTGCCTTCCTCTAGCACCTGGCATGATGTAGTACATAGGCATACATGCAGGCAAAATACCGTAATGCATAAAATAAAAATAAAAAAAAATCTCAAAACAAACAAATAAAAAAAGAAACACCAAAAATTGGCCTGTAGGGGAGAGGAACAGGGCAATGCTGAAGTTGAAGACTCTGTGCAGTTTTCCTACACAATAAAAACCCATTTACACAACTGATTCTCGGAGAGGGGTCACTGGCGTGCATGCACAGCCCATTGGGACTCCAAAACTGAGACCAGTGCCTTTCCACCCTTGTGATGTTTTAGTTACCTATGGGGCGTTATGACAGAACATTGAACATCAGCAACTCAGAGGAGCAAGGGTCTTTGTTTTGTTTCCAATTTATTTAAGTTTATATTATGTGAATTGATGTGAAGGTATCAGATCCCCTGGAACTAGGATCACAGACAGTTGTGAGCTGCCATGCGGGTGCTGGGAATTGAACCCAGGTCCTCTGGAAGAGCAACCAGTGCTTTTAACTGCTGAGCCATCTCTCCAGCCCTGGAGCAAGGGTTTATTTTGGCTCAAGGTTTTCAGGGTTTCCATCTATGGCCACTTGACCCCATGCACTTGGGCAAGATGTCATAGCAACAAGAACATGGAGGAGGGTCTTTATATATAGTGATGTGGGCTGGGCAGATGGCTCAGCCATTAAAGGCTAGACTCACAGCCAATACATACATATATTGGTGTGTGCGGTAGCGGGGGAGTCAGAGGCTTTTGTGCCCTGCTTTTGTGCATGCCCCGGGGATCCAAACTCAGGGTTCAAGCCTGTTCAGCAAATGTTTTCCCCACTGCACCCTCTCCTTGGCCTCTGTCTTCTACTGAAGACTGAAGACCTGGTATAACCTTCAAATCTAAGCCCAGTGACCTGATTCCTTTCAAAGTTTCTTCAACCTCCCAAAATACTGTGCCACCAACTGGAGGCCAAGAGACTGACAGGAGTCATTTCAAACCAAGCAGGAACAGCCCCCCCAGGCCTGGGCACCTGCAGAGCCCCGTATGGCTGTGTCTATTCCCTTACTTGTGAAGGGGGCAATGGGCGGTCACTGGGTGTGTGCAAGCTGCATCTGAAGCGCTTAGCAAGGCTCTGGTCCTGGGAGCCTCAGGGAGCTGCACACAATTGACTCGTTTCTGCTGGTTTGTAACAGCGGAGTTGGAGCTGGAAGGCTACATGCTGGGGAGGCCTGTGCAGAGACTGGAGACGGATCAGGCACTGCCGCCCCCTAGCTATAGGGTGGAACCTCTGTCGGCTGATGGCAGACCTTCCCGGTTAGTCCTAGCCACAGTGGGGCCAAAAGAACAAGAGCACCCCTAGATGAGCAGGGCAGACACACTATCAGCACGGAAAGCCTCACCTGGACACCTGGGAAGTTCTCAGTGCCCAGGCTGCTTGCCTGGCCCTGGGCAGCATGGAGAGAGACCTCCCTCAGGTGTCCTTCTGATGGGAACTGTACTGCTAACTTACCTAGGCACTGCACAGCTCCTTAGCTAATGGAGTGCACACTGAAGACTAATGCCCTGTGTCTGGTCACCTCCAGGCGAGTCCATTCTGGCCCCTCAGGGCTAGTAACATTTGATTTTTTTTTTTTTAATTCACTTAAACAAAGAAAATATTTGAGCCCACAGCCTGTGCTCCCTGGGCCCAGGGCGGCCGTTTCACGGTGAGGCAAGCCCTCTCAGTGTTGTTTATTCCTGCAGTTTCTCTGCCTTCTGCCTCGGTGTCCTACACAGGCGATTAGGGAGTCTAATTGGTTTGCCTGTAAAAAGATAATTAATTGATATTTCCTTCACAGGGAGGTCAGGCTGCCCGTCCTGATCCCTAGCAGAGCCTCCGCTCTCCAGAGCCTCCTTCCCTGAGGTGGCCCAGCAACCTTTATCTTGCTGATAAAGCCATAATTGCCATCAGCACCGGCAGAGGCCTTAGGGTTGGTTCCCAGAGATTAAGAATCCCGTTCCTGGGCCTCTTGGTTGCAGGGGAATAGCAAATGTAGCTACTGGGCAGGAGAGCCTCCAAAAAATGTACCAGGCATCTTCACAGAGCACTTAGTATCTACCACAGAAACTGCCGGCTGCAAAGTTCCTGCTCTAGAACTGCAGTCAAGGGTGGTTCCCCCTCTGGGGATGGTGTGGGCTCGTGTGTGGTGCTGGAATACCTCTTCCTTGTGTCTCTTCAGGCTTTGGAAGTGACCCCCTGGCTGGCAGTGGCTGGAAGACAGACACTTCTCCTGACAGCATTGCTGCCCTATCTGATAGCCACACTGCGGCTTATCTCTTCTAGGCAGCGAGATCTTGAGCCTTTAGGAAGCTCTCGCAGTCTTTTGCCTATTAGGTTTGTCCTAATAGGACTAAGTTTACAGACAGGGTGGGCACAGTGAGAACAGTGCCCCAGGGTGAGTGGAGCAGGAGGTCAGAAACACAGCCATGGAGATCCATGGCAGCAGGGGCAGAATTAGTCCTGACATCTCCAGGTGCTACCACGGCAAAGCACTCAGGACTGCAGAACGGGAACAAACAGCCCTTGGGGCATGGGAGGCAGCTGGTGAGGGAGGCTCTGAGGAGGCTGAAGGATGAGCAGGGTGCAGGGGGCTCAGCCAGAGTGCGGAGAGTGTGGAGCAGAGGGGCTCGCCCTCTGACACTCTAGCAGATCTCAGAGCATGAGACACAGGGTGTGATCTGGTCCATGCCCTCTGCCTGGAGGTTTCACTCGTGCCCCAAGGCAGGCAAAGCCCTGGGAAGTTTAGGGCGACCGTCACGGGGGCCCCATCCATGCTCTGAACCAGTTTTATGCTGGGGGTGAGGAATAGGTTACAGGGCAGATTGGTGATGTCTGGGAGCATCATGGCTGTCCCACTGTAGACAGTAGTGACCTGGACTCAAGGACAGGGTAGAAAAATGAGAGGAGTACGGGTAACTAGTTGGAGAAAGGGTTTCTGTCTGTATGGAGGAGAAGGGGAATTGTATTTGGGGACCCAATGCCTGTGACTGCAGTGTGTGGACGTCCTGGGGACAGCACATGGGTAGAGCAGGAAGCCGTGCATCTGTTTTCCCAGGAGCCAGGAGCCGGAACATGACACCTACCTACCCCCGTGAGAAGTGAGAGCGTATGAGCAGAACAGAAGCCAGCCTACACCAAGGCACCAGGAGAAGGACCTGGCATGGTGTGGGCATGGGCGGTCGCCACTGATGATAGGGTTGAAGATGTGACAGTTGCCCTGGAGCTGGGGTCTAGAGGGTCCTAACGGTCTTCTCGTGGAGCCTGATCCTCATCCACTATGGAGAAGCGGTGGACAGGACAGTTGGCGAGCCTTCCAAGTGCCCCTTTCCTCTAGAGAAGCCACATGCTGTGGGTGCCTGTAGCCTGTCCCCATGAGTCTCCCCTCCCCTAAGCTCTCTGTCCAGATACACACAGGGTTAGCATAGGAGAGGCAGCTGGTGACCTTGCGTGGCCTGTCTGGACACCACGCCTGCAGGGAGGAAAGCCTGCCGGGCCACAGGGATCTAAGAGGCAAAGGTGAGAAGTGAAGACTTCTCTTATTTGAGATGTCAAGGGTTGTGGTCAGCCAGACAGCCTCACTCTTGGGCTGGAGGAAGGTTCATATCCAGATGGCCTCAAGTGTCAGTTCTGTGTGGGCCGAGGAACCAGGCTGCCAGGTTCCCACTGTTACGTGTTTCTTTCCCCATGAAGCGGCGTGGTTCACGTAAGTGGCATAATGTCATACAGTGTCACTGTGCCTCCCACTTACCTTGTCTGAATGTCCATTTTTTCAGCAACCATATGGTAACAGTGACAGTCTTTATTAGATGGGGTCACCAGATAGGACCACAGAGGAATGGCATCAAGCAGATGCTCCACGGAAGCCAGCTGTGGTGATGTCTGGAGAAGGCCTTTAACAGTGTGGCCAGAACCTCCCAGCCCGAGGGAGGCAGACACCCATTGCCTGGGTATAGATATATTTATTTGCCCATCAGAAATCCCTACCAGGTCCTTACCTACTCTGCTTCCCAGAATTGGCACATGGGAAGTCATGGCCTGAAGTGCGAGTTGTCAGTGTCCTCAGGTAGGGGCCACCCAGCAGTCACCCTGACTGGCACACGTCTCTGAGATACGAAGACAGAGCTGGCATCTTAATGCCAAACGTTGTCCTTAAAGGAGGTGGTGGAGCCGGTGCCCATGGCTGTGTGTGGAGAGCTGAAAACCGTGTTGTCAGCATTGCTGTTCCCAGTCGTTGCCCAGGACGCCAGTGGTGCAGGGCAGAGCTTCAGGGAAGGACATTAGCTAAGGAATGTCCTTGCATAAGAAAAAGGTTTTTATTAATGCACCATAAGACAAAATTAATACACCTCTGAGAGAAATAATTCTCCCACCTGTAATTTGGAGGTAGGTCAGAGGCCCAGCTGCTGCAAACCTGGGCTCTGGGGAAGGGACATTAAAGCCTCTGGCCCCAGGGCCCTGTGTAGCACACAGATGAAAGACAACTTCTGCACTCACCCCAGTCCCAAGGGAGCCAGCCCCAAAATCGGAGCATGCGGGGGGTCCCACCTGAAAACGCCTTTTCCTTGAAGAGACATTGCCCTGGGACATCTCACCACCCCCAATGATGCTGGCCCAGACTGTACCTCCTCTTTCGGGACCCCACCGACTACAACCCTCTGCTCTACCCTTGTCCTCCAGCCTCTGCCGCGCGTGGCTCTCCCGTGAACACCCCACCCCCTCTGCAGCTCTAGTCAGACCTTCCCCCTTTAGAACTCCCCGATCTTCTGGCTCTCAAGGGGCTTGTGTCTCTTCCCCAATGAGCGACCCTCAGGTCAAAGGCCATTGGAAGGACCCTGAAACTCGGTCCTACAGGAAAGTAGACTGTGGTGCGTGCTTGTATTTGATAGGAACCAGGAACCCTGAACCAACTAGCGCTAGAACTCACCATTTGGGCTAAACCATTTAACTGTAAAAGAGACAAGGTTCTGGGATTGCAGCTCTGCCTACGGGTGGAGTAGAGGCAGGAAAATGCCCCTTCCATACCTTGGGATCCTGAAAGAGGAAGGAGAAGGAGCCATTGTGGGCAAGGGTCTTTTGGGGCCCATCCTCTGAGCCTCTTGGTGCTATTGCCCAGGCAGGGGCTGATGGTTACCAGAAGTTTCTGTATCCCGACCTGCTGTGGTTGGGGCCTGATGGGGAAAGTTTCCCAGATTGTGCTGAGCTGAAAAGAGGCCAAAGTGTGGTCTCTGTGGTCTGGAGAGCCAAGTGCCTCTGCTGGTCTGGCTGAAGGAGCCATCTCCCCCTCCGTCATCAGGCAAGGTCTGCTGACTCTGTGTAAACCCCAGACAAGCCCGAGTCCATGCTACATACCGCTAATACTGGACACACAGCCCTGCCCACAGTGCTACGTCCACACTGCCCTCTCTGCGCTTGCCCCGCCCATACCACTTGGTCTGTGGCCTTGTCTACACTGCTATGTCCAGGTGGTTCTGTTCACATTGCCTGGCCATACTCCTCCATCCACACTCCCTGTGGACTGTCCATCCTCTCCTGCCTATAGCGCTCTGACCACACTGTCCACTGTGGCCTTCCCACACGGCTGTGTCCACACTCCCTTGCATACACCGTCCTATCCGCTCTGACCTGATCCAGTCCGCTGCTCTATCCACACCCTTCCTCCATATGTCCCTGTCCGTACTCGTCTCTCTCAGACTGGTTCAGAATACCCAGGACAAAGGTCCATCCCCAGCCAGGCTCCCTTCGCTCAGAGTTCATGGGGCCTCTCTCTGCTTTGTTTTTCTGGGCAAACCTGCTCAGCGAGGAGACATGACTCCTGCTCTCCTGCGGCCTGTCGGCAAGTGGAGCAAGGCCGTGCTGAGTTTGCAGACATCTTCCTGGGACCTCCTCCGCCTGGGATGCAGCCTTTTCTGTTCCTACCCGGCATGCTTGAGGTAAGCCCTGAGGCCATAGATGGGCTCTTCCTTACTACCTCCGTGCCCCCCCACACCCCGCTCTGAACCTCTTTTCTCCTTCTGCCTGACACCTAGAAGACCGGCAATAGGCCCAAAGGTGGCCAGAATCCCCCAGAGGTCGTATCAACCGTCCAGGAGCCTCCAGAAGGCACCAGGTAAAAAGTGCACCCGATGGGGTCTGCTGCGGTAAAGCCCCGGCCTCTGTCACACACATCACCATGGCGAGGGGTCTGTGAGAGCAGAAAGAGTCGTAGGGCATCTGGGAAGGCGGCACACTGGTGCAGAGCCTATCGCCGGAGAAGGAGCCGCTGAACACAGCATCCATGTCTCTGTGGCTGATGACCCCTGCTAATCCAGCAAGGCCCAAGGTGAGCAGCTGCTGCTGCTGCTGCTGCTGCTGCTCTTACTGCAAACCCTGCACCCCCACACACAACAGGTAGAGCCCCAGGAGGCCTGGTAGCAGTGGCAGGGGCACTATGGGCTCCTCAGAGGTAGACAGCTGTCAACAACAGATACAGCGGGAGAAGTTCCATGTTGGGTAGGGATCACTGGTGGGGGTGGGGCACTCAGAATGGACACGTTTCTCAACACTCCGCACCAGGTTGTGCTGTGGGCACACCCAGTCAGGTGCTGTGACTAATCCCATTTCTCAGGAGAGGAAACTGAGGCATGGGGACTTACCCATTCAGCCATGATTCCCCTAAATCAAGTCTGGATTTCTGTCTGACAAATCAGAAGGTTGGTACGGTGGGAGGTAAAGAGGCAGCACTGTCTGCTGACTCAGGAGGATGTGGCAGCCAGTTCCATCCCCACTCTTCTAGCAGCTGTGAGCCAAGGAGACATGGTAGGTGCCTTGCAGAGACACCAGCACCCACGTGCCCGGTGCTTGACTAGGGGAACATGTGGGGTGTGGGCCTTCGCTGGACCTAACTGGATCAGGAAGTCCTGGCAGGCAGGGCAGCGAAGGGCCAGGGAAGCCTCTGGACAGGAGAGCCTTGCCCCTGAGATAGCCAGAAGAGAGCCTGAGGGATGGGTGAAGGGCGCCTACACACTACCAGCCAGGTCTCTGCAGAAGGTGGGAGCCCAGGAGTGCACTGAGGGCACTGCTTCAAGGTGGGCTCCCATGAAATGCCCAGAGCAGGCTGCGCCCAACCGCGAGGCTACCAGAGAAGAGATCAGATGGGGATGGAAGGAGAGCCCATGGCCTACCAGAGATGAGGCTGCCCACAGCACTCCTGCAGTGCAGTTGCTCATTGGTGACGCTGGGGGCTGTGGGAGGGGTAGGAGGGTAGGACGAGCCAGGAACGCTGGAGGCTGGGGACGTGCTAGCAAACTGGCAGGGCTTTGATGCCCCTCAAAAGGCGGCACTGGGACAGAGCCTCTTACGGCAGGAGATGTGTTCCGTGCTGCTCTGAGTCAGGACCTGTGAATCGACCACAAGGCACGTTTGTACAACAGCCAAAGCCGACTTAAAAATATAACCAAGATCTGGCTAGCACGGAGCTCCCATTGGCCCCGTGTTTCTTCCCAGAGAGGAGATGAGAGCTAAGAGTTGAATTCCAGGGACACTCATACTTACCTCAAGGCCCAGGATGCTCTGTCTGGCCCCCTGGAGAATCTCTGTCAAGGGTATCACAGATACCTTTCCCCCTTCAACCAGAGGCTTTTGCTGCCTCCTCCAGAAAAGATGGAAGGTAGCTAGTTCACTCTGTCACCTACTGCCCACTGAGGAACTCGGAAGCATCTGCAAGTAAATGACCACAGAATAGGATTCTTGGACCCCAAGAGGCACCTGAACCTATGCAAACTCAAAACGGCCCACGTCTCCAGTATCTGCTTGTACCTGGCTTTGCTGCTTTCTGTATTTCTTCCAGCCCAGTGTTCTGGGCTACAGGTGGTCCTCAGACTCCACCTCCTACCACTGAGACTAAGCTCATTCTCCTGGGAACTCTGTCTCTGAGCATCTGGTCTCCTGTTTCCAGAATATGGAAACACCAGAGAGAGCTTTACAATTTTTTTTTTTTTATTTTTGAGATAGGATCTAATGTAGCCCAGACTGGCCTTGAACTTGTTATGTTTCTGAAGGTGACCTTGAACTCCGATCCTCCTGCCTCCCACAGCTGAGGGTTAGGGTTACAGCCAATGCTGCCACACTTAGACCTATTTCACACCGTGCTGCGGACAGAGCCCAGTGCTTTATGTGTAATAGGGCAAACACAACTGAGCTACATCCCAGAGAGGCAGTGAAGCTCCCCAGCCCCATCAGCCCCGTCAGCACCAGGTTCTCAGGGCCGTGAAGTCTCCTGTCTTCTGACCTGGCCATCCTCACCATGCAAATGCTGTCCTCAATGCTTACCTCAAGATACTGTCCAGGGCTTCTCAGTTTTGTCCCCTGAAGACCCTTAATCTCTCTGAGAGTTCAACCCGTTCCCTAGAAAAGAATGTGGGAGCCGTGGGCGGAGTCTATCCGCACTGTGTCTCCAGCATCTCCGGCAATCAAAGGGTTCTGCCACCCTCCTGTGGTTTGGGTACCAGATCCTTAAATCCCTCGACCGAAAAAGCCTACCTTCCAGGATTCTAGGACAGTTATCCTTTCCAGCAGCCTTGCCTGGCTCTGCAAACCAGGAGTATGAGAGTCCAGTTGCATCATGGGGGTGTACTTCTGACCCGAGCCTCTCACCTAGGCGGAGCCGCTCACCTGGGCGGAGCCTCTCACCTGGGCGGAGCCTCTCACCTGGGCGGAGCCTCTCAGCTGGGCAGAGGCTCAGGCCCACACACCCTGATAGGTAGGAGGGGAAGAGCGAGGGGCCACTCTGGGTTAGGAACCTGGAACTTTTGTTGAGGTACAGAAGGAGGTGGGACTCTTGTGATCTGAGTCATCGAGACTCAAACCTTGCCAATAAAGACCAGATCTGGAGTGCTCCCCAGGTCACTCTGACATCGTACCACCTCTGACCTCACAGAGTGAGGATCATATAAACCACTCAGACCTTTCATAGGCCGCAACCCCACCTGGTTCCGCTTGTTGGCCTACTACTGCCCAACTATCAGGAACACCTTGAGATCTATGACCCAACATTTGCCATTTTCTGCCAGGATGTTCTTATCGCTCCCAACCTAACACAGCCACTGAGTCACGAGCAAACCCCTGGTCTGACTTTTCTAGGCTGCCCCAGCCGGGTCTGGTTGTGATTATTTGGATTCCCTACTTTCACATTTTTTTATTTATTTTTTTCCCATTTTAAGTGCATTGGCCTTTTGCCTCTATATATGTCTGTGTGAAGGTGTTAGATCCCCTGGAGGTGGATGCTGGGAGTTGAACCCAGATCCTCTGGAAGAACAGCCAGTTCTCTTAACCACTGGGCCATCTCTCCAGCCCCCAAGGAACTCCTACTTTCTATAGCTAGTCTATAGAGAAGTAGGCCTGCAGGGCCACATCCCCTGTCCCTGCCTAACCCAGCTGAACTGGCCGCCACCCTGGGTCATAGTTACTAATCTTCCTTCGAGCTCTGCAGCCAAGATACCAAGGGAAGAATTTCAGTCAGCCAAGGTGAGCACAGAAGATGGCTACAACTCTCAGACACTGCCACCACTGCGTGCCACCTCAACCTGCCAGGGCCTCGGGAGAGAACTCCCTCACACTTGCTGGACGGTGCTGGCTGAACTGGAAGCCACATGTAGCTCTCTGGAAACCCTTCCACCCCAGCACAGAAACCTGGCTTTCACTTAATTCGGCTCAAGTGAGGCTACCCAACCTTTTTGACCTCGCTGTGGCCCAGGCCTACCACGTAGCCAAACCAGCTGTCAAGGCCAGTGGTGGCTGTGTGTTGGTCGGTGCTAGACAGCAGTTACATTACAGCCTCTGGGTGTTTAACCATAGGTAGTTCAAGGTCAAAGGTTGTGGGAGGAGAAGCTGAGAAGTTCAGGGAGCTGCCGTCCCACCAAGAGTGATCCAAGTGCGAGATAAGAGCAGGCAGTGTTCCTGCCGACGGTATTCAGGAATGATGTCAGCACTGGGCCCAGGACATGCTGGGATCGTATCCCATCCCTGAGGACATCGCTGTTGCTCAAACTCCAGTGTCTTAGTCAGGGCTCCGGTGACTGTGGTGAAACACCATGATCAGAAAGCAGGTTGGGGAGGAAGGGTTTATTTGGCTCACACTTCCACATCACTGTTCATCACTGGAGGAACTCAGGACAGAAAGTGAAACAGCAGGAATTTGGAGACGGGAGCGGATGCAGAGGCCATGGAAGGGTGCTGTTTCCTGGCTTGCTCCCTATGGCTTGCTCAGCCTGCTTTCTGATAGAACACACATCAATCACTAATTTAAAAAGTGTCCACTGGGCGGTGGTGGTGCACACTTTTACTACCAGGACTTGAGAGGCAGAGACAGGAAGATCTCTGTGAGTTTGAGGCCAGTCTGTTCTATAGAACTTACTCTGTAAGTCAGGCGGTGGTGGCGCACGCCTTTAATCCCAGCACTCGGGAGGCAGAGGCAGGCGGATCTCTGTGAGTTCGAGGCCAGCCTGGTCTACATGAGCTAGTTCCGGGACAGGACCCAGAAGCTATGGAGAAACCCTGTCTCGAAAAAAAAAAAAGCCGGGCGGTGGTGGCGCACGCCTTTAATCCCAGCACTTGGGAGGCAGAGGCAGGCGGATCTCTGTGAGTTCGAGACCAGCCTGGTCTACAAGAGCTAGTTCCAGGACAGGCTCCAAAGCCACAGAGAAACCCTGTCTCGAAAAAACAAAAAAAAAAAACAAAACAAAACAAAAAAAACAACTTACTCTATAGACAGACAGGGTTACACAGAGAAACCCTGTCTTGAAAAGACAAAAGAAAAAAGAAAATGCCCTACAACTGGATCTTATGGAGGTGTTTTCTCAATCTCGGTTCCCACCTTCCAGATAACTCTAACTTGTTGCAAGTTGACGTAAAACTGTCCAGCACACAACCGGACCCATACCCTTATCCCTATGGCCTGCAGAAAATACTCTGGGCTTCTAGGTTCTGGGGAGAGACGGACTCTGGCCACCAGCTGGTGACTACTGAAACCTGAGACAATCTCATTGATTAGGTTGGCCCGAGTCAGAGCCAGGAGTCAGTACTGTCATCCAGAGGCTTCAGACAAAAGGACTGAGTAATGACACGCTCCTCCACCCCGGCAAAGACTGAGAATGACACGCCACCCTGCAGTTCAGAGCAGTGCAGGGGAGCATGGGGTCTAACTGACGTAAGAGCACAGCACTTGGAGGGCCTGTTTACAGGCATCGTGCGGGAACATCTCCTCTGGCTACAAAAATGTCCCTTTGTGCCGCCTCAAAGTAGCTGCTTTGGTAGGGAAGGGAGGCTTGGCATGAGCAAGGTCCTGTGGGCACAGGTTGGTGCCCGCCTCACTCCTCTGCCCTCCGGCAGACGTGGGGCCTGTGGGATACTCACCAGGCATGGCAGTAAGGGAGGAGAGCGCCCACATCCTAGGGCCCTGCATGGGTAGACAACTTCAGAGTCCAGTCTTTGAGTGCAAGGAGCCCTTGACCTCCAGACTCCAGTGAGGCTGCTAGTGGCACAGAGGAGGTTAGGGTCCAGGCCTGGAAGGGATGAATGACAGGGAGAGGTGGGTCAGGGCAGGGTTCCCGAGCTCTAGGAAAGGGGTCCTTCTTAGTCTGTAGGTAGGCTTTTCATGTTCTCAGAGCCTGATCTCTGTCTTAATACCCAAAGCCAGACCAACACTCTTCCGAGGAAGGACAGGATCATGGATAGGTACACCCCAGCAGCAGAGAGAGGTAGGCAGAAGTGGGAACAGTGGCGGCTCCTGCCAGCGTTCCTGGGACTGAACATGTTTCTGTCCTGGGCCCCTTGCTGCATTCCTGCAGAGACCAGAGACATTCCACGCATGTTATGGAATTTCACTACATGACAAAGGGCCCTGTCAGTCCTGGACGATGTGAAATCGTGTCAGCTGCAAAAAAAAAAAAAAAGGACTTGATTTATATAAGTGTGGCTGTGAATTTGTCCAGCCGCACATGAACATCCCATACAATAGGAAAATGGCTCTGGTTACATCTCCCCCAGAATCCCTAACGGCATGCAACTGCCTGAAACTCCATCAGTGAAGGTGCCGAGACATATCGACATTGACACATCCGATCACCCAGTGGTGGAGGTGGAAAGTTCTGGCAGATGACCTTGGGCCTAACTGCACGCTGGTGTCTCTCGCCTGCTCACCCAAAGCCTGACACATGCTGGGGACTGTCAGAGCCTCTCCTCCCTCCTCAGTTCCGAGAAAAACGGTTTTAATTAAGACTTCCATGATTAGTCATTTAATCAGTCATTAGGCCAACACAGATGGAGTCAATTAATTTTTTTTATATACTTGAAAAGATAGTTGTTTGGCAGCCTACAGCCTCCTGAGCTGACTGTAGGTGGCCACTGTGCCCCTAACACTGGACTTGAAGGAAGCGGCAACCACTGGTGGTAAGGAGATGCTAGCTCCCAAGGTTCCCACCTGTCCTGAACTGGGGCTTCAAATGATGTCACAGGCAAGGCTGCCTCACGAGAGCAACCCTGCGAGTAGCCTCTGGCCGTAGCCCACTAGAGCACCAAGACATTTTGGGCAAGAACCCAGCCAACCGCTGGCTTGGAGCCCGAAACAACATGAGGCAGGGTAGCATGAGCCCTGCACATGTGACAAACTGAGGAAGGTCTGGCCAGTGAGGCCGCCATGCAGCCGACAGAGACACATCACACCCCAGGCCTGTAGCCCATAGACTCACAGCCGTAGAGCACAGTTCTCTTACACCAGCCAATGAGACATCAGGCTGTGGGATGTGGGGGTGAAACAAGGAATTCGTCTCACATCTCCTCGCTGCCCACCTCAGTCCCACCTTGCCGCCCCGACACCCCCAGCCTCTTGATGCCATAATGCCACGTGCCTGGCTCATTCCAGGGGTGCCTTTCTCCCCTCTGCTTCCCTCACAAGCCATGCTGGGAGACTCCTCAAGCAAATGCTTTTTGTTTCCCTCTGTGTAGACCTGGCTGTCTGTCTGTCTGTCTGTCCTGGAATTAGCTCCGTAAACCAGGCTAGCCTTGAACTCACAGAAATGCGCCTGCCTCTGGGGCAAATGACTTTGAACAGTCTCTAATAGACTCAGAGACTCACAAGTTGTGGTTGTAACAGCACAGGCACCGCCTGGTCCCTTCCCCAGCTCTGTTGAAGCTCATCTGTGCCCTCCTAGGGTCTGAGCTCCCTCCTGACCGCAGGGCACAGCTGAACGGCAAGAGCAGAGCACCGGGTTGAGGCCCCCATAGCATAGCTCCAGGAAACACGGGTGTGCTGTGGCTGGGTCTGCCCCAGGGAGGAAGATCAGAACTCCAGAGACAGGGACTGAGCAGCCTGGAGGATGGTTAGACCCTTGTGTAGGCACCGGAGTGAAAGGACAAGATGGAGTAGGGGCTGTGTCCTGGGATCCTGAGGCCCTTGCTGCCAGGCCCATTATGGACCTCTGTTACTCCGAGCAAAGCCCTTCTAGGAGAGCGAGGAATAATTAAGAGATTCCTGGGCCCTTCCTTTCTTTTAGTAAGTTTATTTTTTAAATATTTGTGTGTGTGTGCATGCGCGCACACGTGTGTGTCTCTCTGTGAACATATGTGAGGTTGCCAGCATAGTCCAGAAAAGGGTGTCACATCCTCTGGAGCTGAGTTATAGGCAGGTGTGGGGCACCTGATGTGGATGCTGAGAACCAGACTCCAGTCCCAGGAAAGAGCAGCACAACTACTCCTAACTACTGAGCCACCTTTCCAGCTTCCTCTAGAAAGTTTCAAGGACTGAAAACTGAGCCCTGTCTGTCTACGCAGGAGAAACAGACCGGGGCAGGTGTGAGGGCCTGGAGGGAGCAGCTGGCCCTGGCTGCGCCTGTCCTAGAGGCCTAATCTCACGCTCACAGCAGGCTGCTTCCTGCCGGCCAGCGCTGGGGAAAGGAGACCCAGGACAGCAACCTTAACCCTTCCCTCTCCAAACAGGGTCAAAGAGCTGGGCTTCCCACCTGGGGCAGAGCTCTGTGACCTGGGAAACAGCCACAGCCACCCATGGCTCAGCCTCTGTTTGGGGCCTCATGGGAGTGGCATATG
Source organism: Chionomys nivalis (assembly GCF_950005125.1). NCBI lineage: Eukaryota > Metazoa > Chordata > Mammalia > Rodentia > Cricetidae > Chionomys > Chionomys nivalis. The sequence goes on along the minus strand of NC_080096.1, from coordinate 1,227,104 downwards.
GCAATGTGACTCCAGAGCCAGTCTAGCCTATGTGCTGGGGTTCCTGCCCTGGCCTGTGTCCGGGAGAAGGGATTACAGAACCGGAGTCAGCACCCTGGCTGTAAGAGCACAAATGTCACTGGCCAGGTCAGTGCACATGTACACACACACACACACACACACACACTGCTCTGGCTGATGGTTCTAATTTTGGAACTTTGGTTTGGAGTCCCAGGGGGTTACAGAAGTGCTGGGGGCTCATGCTAAGGGTGGCCTGGCCTGGTTTTTTGGAGAGCTGCCCTGAGGTGGCAATTTTTCCCAGTTTGTGTCTTGGTTGGCTCTGGACTCTGAAGCTCTTTAAACCAACACGGTCTGTTAGTATGGGGGCTTGGCTGCATTCAGCCCCTGAGAATCCCAGGACGAGGCATCTACCCAGGCTCCTGGCCTTAACCTGGCCTTGACCCTGAGGTTCAAATAGGTTCCTCAGAGATGTAGGAACCTGCATCTTGCATCCCCCTGCAACTTTCCCTCTAGCCTGGAATCAGGAGCACCATGTGGTCTTGAGAGGAAAGACAGAGGAATACTTACTAGTCACCCTGCTCTGTAATCACCCCATGGCCCCTGGATCTGTAACCTGTAGCTTGTAGCAGGCTTCACAGGGTCTCTCTGGCTGGCAGTAGAATTCTGGGCAAGCATGAGCATGTCCATCGAATGGCCTCTGGGAGCAAGCATCAGAGTTCTCCTCTCTGCAGAGAAGCACCTGCCTTCAGACGTACATCCTTGGACCATGCCAGGTGTTTGGGGCACTTCCCAAGCCTGGGCTTCACTGAGAGCTGGCACGCATCCCATCTGCTCAACTCTCAGAACATCAATTGGTACTAGCTGGGCTCCCTCATCCCTCTGGAACAGTTTCTCCTTCCAGCCAAGACAGAATATGTGGGATGGGACTTGTCCCCTCAGAAATAAAGAAGCAGCAGCTGAAAATCAGAAAAGATATGAGAGCTACTGGAAGTCAGTCAAAGAAGGGTAGAGGGAAAACGATCAGGGTGAACCTTGCGGCTGTAGTGTTGGGAAGGGAACCCTGGCAAGTGTGGGAGTCTCCTGGGGGGAGGAGATGGAGCTGAGAGCCTGGGAAGGGTAAAGAGTGAACCCCACAGCTGGGCTTGGTGGTGCACACCTTTAATCCCAGCAACAAGGGAGGCAGAAGCAGGAGGATCTCTGCGTTTGAGGCCAGCCTGGTCTACAGAGAGTTCCAGGACAGCCAGGGCTACACAGAGAAACCCTGTCTCGAAAAACTAAAAAGAAAAAGTAAGCTTCAGAGTCAGTCGGTTGAGCCAAGGTCAGTATGTGCAGAGCAAGACAGGGCCACCCGTATGCAGGGTGGCGACACCCAGCTGGAGACCTCGAGATACACAGGGTACTAGCAGAGTTCCCCTAGTAGTTCAGAATAGTTAACCTGAACTTAAACCACGCCCAAGACGTCCTGAAAGCAAAACTCAGATGGAAGGCACCTTCTCTAAGCAAGTAACCATCAAGAACATTTCAATGGACACAATATGAAGACCTCAACAGGGCATAATTCAGTGTCTGGAGTCTGAGGAAAGATCGGGAAGAGCTGAGGGTGCAGCTCAGCAAGGAGCGTTAGTGCTCTGGAGGCTCTCTGCTCTGCCCCCATGCTACCAAATAAGTCAGCAGGCAGGCAAATGGTATGGGGATACAGCCCATAATGAGGAAAATGGTCAGCTGGGTTTCGGTGTTGAACACTGTTAATACCAGCACTTGGGAGGCAGAGGTAGGTGGATCTCTGTGTTTGAGGCCAGTCTGGTCTACAGCGCAAGTTCCAGGACAGCCAGGGCTTCACAGAGAAACCTTGTCTCATAAGAGAAAGAAAGGAAGAAAGAAAGGAAGAAAGAAAGAGAAAGAAAGAAAAAGAAAGAAAGAAAGAAAGAAAGAAAGAAAGAAAGAAAGAAAGAAAGAAAGTTAGTTCAAATTCAATCAAAGCCAAAGAAATGAGGTGGGAAAGAGGAGCGTCACTGATAAGAGACTCTATGCTCTCTAGGAAAGGTTAAAGGGCAGGCAGAGTCCTGGCAGGTGTTAAGACGTCAAGTCAAATTTGCAGGGACCACTGGGGCTCAGTTCGGTCAGGAACACAGACCCCGTATGTGTGGGGCCCTAGATACCACACTCATCTCCAGGATCATCCAGAAGCTGTGCCAACCAAGAGCTGGCCTTCAGATCATCCCGAGAGTCGAGAGATGAGAGCACAAAGGGAGCTGGACTCCAAAGGAGAGAGCGGGCGGGAACAGGAAGTGATGGCCAAGCTTCTTGTGTTGTGCTTTAAAAAAAAAAAGTATTATTGCCGGACGGTGGTGGCGCATGGCTTTCATCCCAGCACCCAGAAGGCAGAGGCAGGCAGATCTCTGTGAGTTCAAGGCCAGCCTGATCTACACAGCCAGTTTCAGGACAGCTAGGGCTGCTACACAGAGAAACCCTGTCTCGAAAAACAAACAAAAAAGTTATTATTACTTTGATTTTTTCGAGACAGGGTTTCTCTGTAGCTTTTTTGGTTCCCGTCCTGGAACTAGCTCTTGTAGACCAGGCTGGCCTCGAACTCACAGAGATCCGCCTGCCTCTGCCTCCCGAGTGCTGGGATTAAAGGCGTGCGCCACCACCGCCTGGCCCTACTATTATTATTATTGTGTTGTGTGATGTGAGAGTGTGGGCACGTGCCACAGCGTGAGTGTGGGGGTCAAAGGACAAGTCGTAGCCGTCAGTCAATTCTCTTTCCATCATGGGGTCCAAGGGTTGTCAGTCACGTTGTACAGGATCAAACGCTTTCGCCCACTGCCAGCCTTGTCTGTTTTAGATAGGGCTTCAGATTGCCCAGGCTGCTTGAACTCCTAATTCTCTTGCCTTCACCTTCTAAATGCTGGGATTCAAACTTTTTTTTTCTTTTTTTGGTTTTGGTTTTTCGAGACAGAGGTTTCTCTGTGTGTATTTCTGGCAGTCCTGGAACTCACTCTGTAGACCAGGCTAGCCTCAAGCTCATAGAGATCTGCCTATCTCTGCTTCCCAAGGGCTGGGATTAAAGGCATGAGACACCACCACCAAACTTTTTAATTAAAGCAAAATTTAAAAAATTTAAATGGAAATAAAAATTCACACCAGGAGTCCCAATCAAAAACACGAAGAAGCCAAGTATGCTGATGCATTCCTAAGATCCCAACACTCAGTAGTCCAGGTCAGCTTGGGCTTCACAGACCTCATTTCAAAACAGAGGAATGGAGATGTAGTTGGTAGCATGTTTGCCCAGTCCTGGGTTCAATGCTTGCTACCTCACAAACTGGGCTGGTGTACACATACAATCCCAGCACTCTGGAGGTGGAGGAAGGAGGATGAGGAGTTCAAAACCATCCCTATCTATATAGCCAGTTCGAAGCTAGCCCAGGATACATGAGACTCTGTCTCAAAAGAGTAAAAGGAAAATTGGAAAAAACTCTTAAGTAGGTCATGCAGAAAGGAGGGTCTTGCGAGTTTACTCAAGGATGCAAGCCCAGCTTCTGGTCCCTCTCTGCCCAGGGTTGGCAACACAAGTCTCGAAATGTCTACCAGATCTCTGGTCTAAACCTCCTGCTGAGTCCACAATGTGCATTCTGATCCTACCTAACCCAGTGGGTCCTCTCCCTCAAAGCCACCAGGAACCATAGACTGGCCCAATTCTTTTTGTTTGTTCTTTTGTTTTTCAAGACAGGATTTGTGTGTGTGTGTGTGTGTGTGTGTGTGTGTAGCCTTGGTTGTCCCGAAATCCACTCTGTAGAGCAGGCTGGCCTCTAACTCACAGAGATCCTGAGTGCTGGGACTAAAGGTGTGCGCCACCACCACCGGGCTCAGTGGCCCACTTCTCTCAGACCATTTCTCAGGTCTCCCTGAGACTTGGCCTCCGGCCTGACCACCAAATGTCTTCCACTGCCCAGTGAACCACCAGCTCTGACGCCAGCTCCTGCCTGGCTCTGTCTGGCCTCCTTAAAGCCCCGGGGCCCTCTAAAAACTCTCAGAACTCTCAAGATTCTTGTAACTCCCCTTTATTTCTCTTAAAGCTGGCAGCCTGACAGCCTCTAGTTATTCCTGCTGCTAAATTATTTATCTCTTCCCCTTTAAGGTACTCTTGGGGCCCAGCCCAGGCCTGTTTTCCCTACTTAAAATGAAGTCATTTTAAAATCTTTTGTCTTTAATTTTTTATTACCCAAACCAGGCATGTGGTCTTTAAGTTTGTCAAGGGATCAGAACCTGCCGGTCCCTTCAGCCCCACCTGGACAGGGACTGTCCACACTGTCCCTGGGTCTGCACTGGCCGTGGGCCACCCTGGGCCACTAGCGACAGGAAACAGACTGCCCCAGATGGAGGGCCAGGGTCAGGGAGGAGCCCCAAGCGGCTGGAGTTTTGAGGCTCCTCCTCGTCCATGGGGACCTATCATTCAGTATGCAGCCCAGCTCAACACATCTGGGATTGAGGCCAGGTGTCTACACGGAGCCAGCATCCTCTTCCTCTCATCAGGAAAGAGAAGAGGCTGAAAACCCAGTTCATTCAGAGACCCCAAACCAGGATTGCCAGAGGGACCCATTTTCCCACATGTACTGGCCACATTCAGCAGGGCCTTGTGAGGTCCTCCTCACCTGGGAAAGCTGGTTGGCCGTGTTCGGATCCTGAGGGTGTGGGCCCTGGGCCCCATGCAGGACTTGAACTTAAGCTTGAAGCATATGTCATATGGGCCGCACCTACTGGGAATCCCACAGGGTTCTCATGGATCCCGTGGACAGCTGTGAAGGTCTCCATCTCCCAGACACAGGAGCCATAGCAGAGTCTGGGAAAGGGGCTCCAGACTGGGACCTCTTTCCTACCTTTGTCTTGGTCTGTCCCTTTTTCTCCCACCCTGAGGAATCACATGGGTGCCTCAGCCTTGTTACCCCCCCCCCCCCGTGTGTGTGTGTGTGTGTGTGTGTAAAAGTATGTGTAAACCAGAGGACAACGTTGGTCTGGAGCTCACCAATCAGGCCAGACTGGATGGCCCCAGGATTCTTCTGCTTCCACCTCACCAGAGCTGGGGTTACAAACACAGTCCACCATGTCTGACATTTTTACAGGGTCCTGGGGATTGAACTCGGGTCCCTATGTTTACAAAGTAAGGGCTTTACTGCCTGAGCCATCTCCTCCCCAGCCCCTTGAGTCACTTCTCCCTGAAAGATAGGTGTGTTCCTCCGTAACCTCCAAGCTGAGGTCTGGTCCAGACCTCAGCTGTTCTCCGACCAGCTCCTAACTCCTCCATCCTGTGCTCGGCTGAGTATAGGAGCCTCTCGCATCCCAAAAGCCAGACCTTGGTTCTGAGGAGGCAAGACTGGCCAGGGTCACTGGGCAGTTGCCACACACTTGCCCAGCAATTCTGGGATTATGAGGCATCAGACAGAGCTCTATCAGTGGAGGCCTACAGTGCAAAGAGTCAGGAACGGGCTGCTTGGGAGAGCCCTCCAAGAGTAGACACCATAGCCAGACACAGCTGTGGAAGATAGAGGGGAACCTCAGAGAAGGCATGACACCCATGGGTAGGCACCAGAGGCTCTGATGACCTGGGGCCCAGCTTCTGCCCCAGAACTGCTGCCTTTGGTTGGGGTGAAATGAACACACAGAGAGGCCTGGGCAGAACACTCAAGAGCTCCTCTTCTCCCCACAGGCCTGACGGGACCACAGTAGAGCCATCGACAGCTGCATATCTAGGTAGGCATTTTGGTGTGACCCTCAAAGAAGCTCATCACTGTACTTACAAAGGCAGAGGCAAACTGGGGGACAGACACTGCTCCCCGCCAATACAGGCCTTGTGTGTGTTGGGGTCCAGGGAAGGCATATGCTTAGGCATCCCAGAGGTGGGTGGAGGTGTGTGGACCGGAAGGGGGAAAATCACAAGCCACTTCCAGGCCCTCATGTGTCCTAGCACAGAATCCCCGCCTGTTGGTCTACCCAGCATCCCCTTAGGACAGCAAGAGGAATCTGTGACTCTAGGGTCTCAGCCAGCAGAGCCCAAGGCTTGGGAAAAGGGTCATTGGTCCAGGGCTTCTTTTTTTTTTTTTTTTAAAGATTTTTATTTATTATGTATGTAGGTTTCTTCCTTCATGTATCCTGCAGTACAGAAGAGGACACCAGATCTTATTACAGATGGTTGTGAGCCACCATGTGGTTGCTGGGAATTGAACTCAGGACCTCTGGAAGAGCAGCCAGTGCTCTATTCCTCTGAGCCATCTCTCCAGCCACCGGTCCAGGGCTTCTTAAGAGTTGTGATTCCCAGGGACCAGGCAGTACCGAAGCTGGGCCTGGGTAGGAGGCCTTTGGACCAGGGCCCCTCTTGTAAAGTTGCTCTCAGCCTTGGGGAAGCAGTCAAACCTGGGTTCTCCTCTCCATGCCAGAGAGCCAGAGAAGCCAAGGCCTTTACTTCATCAGAACACAAGACAGAGGTGACTTCTCTAGACAAGTTCCATCCCCTAAAAGTGCCCAGGCTCTTGTAGCCGACATGCACGCTTGTCTGCCTGTCCCCAAAACTTACCCTTGTTCCAGCATCTCTAGGATCCTGGTGGGAAGCCAATAGGCTGCGTGGTCCAGACTCATCTCACAGAGGGTCATGGGAAGCCTAAGAAATCCGACACTCACAGCTCTGGCAGGGCCTTGAGGTCAGGGTGAGCCTGGGCTTGCAGCTCTGCTAGTGGGCGCTACTAAAAAGAGCCTCGAGTTGGGCAGTGGTGGTGGCGGTGCACGCTTTTAATCCCAGCACTTGGAAGGCAGAGGCAGGTAGACCTCTTGAGTTCGAGGCTAGCCTGGCCAACAGACCAAGTTCCAAGACAGTTAGAAATACACAGAGAAACCTTGTATCAAAAAAAGAGTCTAGAACAGGGAGGAGTGAATTGAGCACCCTCACTCATGCAGCCCCTGCAGAGCCTGTAGGTTGACCCTGGGGGAAGCCCCCACCCCCATCTCCTCATCTCTGGACAGTGAGTGAGAAGAACCTTTTAGTTCCAGGGCCTCTGCCAGCAGAACTCCAGGCCTGATTTGTAGTTGTGTGGTAGCTCTAGGGACTGAAGGTTCCACACTGGGTAAGGCCAAGTGACAGCTAAGCCCCTCAGCAAGAGCCCACAGATGAACAATGTGGGGTCAGGGCCAGGCCTTCAGCGCACGCACTGGCCAGCACTTCTCAGGCCAGTCTCTTGCATCTGATGGGGACAGGCCCCAGGAACAGGGTCAGATCAGGCCTGTGGCCTGGTTCTGTAGCCACGGCCGTGAGCTCACACTGGCTCCCCAGGCCAGCACCCTTGGCCAGGCTGGTGCAGCTGCATGTTCCTGGGAACGCCTAGAGATGGGCTGCTTGGGAACACTCTGGCGTCGCTATGCAGGGCTTTTCTTCCAGCTGCCAGAGAGCCTGGCCCGCTGCCGGTGCTCTCCTGGTAGGATGTGCGTCCCCCTCCCCAAGTACCCTAGCCCCAGCTCGTGGGCCTCTTAGAGCCAGTTTCTCTGAAGAAACTGACCCACGGCCAAGCAAATTCCTCCAGCCCCCAGGCCCAATCTCATCCTGTCCAGGAAGGCACAGCCTCAGCCTAGCCAGAATGGAGGGGAAACCACTCTGCTCAGTGGCTGGAATGTCACTCAGCTGGGCTCTGCTGTACCCGGTGGTGGGAGCCTGCTCCAGCCCAGTTTCAGCTGCGGCCACATTCCTGGTGTGAGCCTGGGCCAGCCAAGGAGCTTTTTCCACACTCTGGTGCCAGCCCCAGCGGGCTCAGGGGAAGGAGAGAGGGCCGTTTCTATGGCAACTTCCTTTTTTGTTATTTCTTATTTTCTTTTTTATGGTTTCTCCAACTTTGAAGCTCTCCAGACAGTTTACAGACTATGGAAAGGAAAAGTGCTTTCCCTCCCCCAGCCTTTTCCTCCCCAGCCCCCCTGCCTTTCCCTCCCCCAGCCCCCCTGCCTTTCCCTCCCCCAGCCCCCCTGCCTTTCCCTCCCCCAGCCCCTCAGCCTTTCCCTCCTCTGGTTCCCCCCAGCCTTTCCCTCCCCCAGCCCCCCAGCCTTTCCCTCTCCCAGCCCCCAAGTCTTTCCCTCCCCCAGCCCCCCAGCCTTTCCCTCTCCCAGCCCCAAGTCTTTCCTTCCCCCGGCCCCCCAGACTTTCCCTCCTCTGGTTCCCCCAGCCTTTCCCTCCCCCAGCCCCCGACCCAGGGCCTCAGGACCCCACCAGGCACCTCAAACCTTTAGAGGCCCAGCTATTAAACATTTAGAGAAAAATCAATGTGTTTTCTCCACAAACAATGTCGGCCAGGATTTACAAAAAGACTCAGCCACGTGGCCTAATTAGCAGTTGGGAGCTGGGGTCTCTGTGGTTTGACACACACCCTCCCCCCCCAGGGCTGTCCACACATCTGGTCTCTCCCAATACCACCACTTAGCTCACTCTCCGGGATGCCTGAGTCTGAAAAGTTGGCTGCCCTGCTCCAAACACCCACCCTCAGGACGGCAGTCCAGCCTAGCGGCCTAGTGTAGGGACCCAAAGAGAACAGTGGCAGGAAGAGATGACAGGACTGAGATGCCCAGGGGACAGTGAGGACACAGTGGCCACACTCGCCTGAGGACAATCTTCCCCATCTCTCACAGGGGAGTATGTGGTCATGATCTGTGACGTGACCACGCCTCCGTTCCTGGGCCACAGGCTGCCCACCACCTTCAAACACCTGCGAGTCTTGGCGAAGGGGGACAGCCAGCGGCCCCGTGTCCCCGAAGCTCACCCAGAAGCTCTAAGCTAGAGGCCACTCCTGGCCCGTGGACATAAAGGAGGGAAGCCTACCCTCCCCTGAACGGAAGTTCACGCTGCCTCACCTAGGGACCACATCCTCTATTCCTAGACAGCCTGGAGTTGGGAACGGGTCCATGTGAGCCCTATAGCTACTGACATCAATAAAACTCTCCATACCAACTCTGAATAGCTCGTTCATGGGGCCCCTTCCAGCAGGCCCTGGGACTTAGCCCTGAGTTGAGGTGGAGTCCTGTGGGACTCAGGAAGGGACTCTGCTCAAATGCTCTTTGAGAACCCTCTGCTCTATCCATACTATTCTCAGGCCTATGGAAGCCTGCGATAGATTTCTGTGAAGGCAGGAACTGGGGGCAACTATGTCACCCAGCATGGCCAACCTCAGGTCAGATTCTCATGGCACTGCAAAGTGAAGAGGTCCTTCTTGCCTAGTCCTCCCCAGCATTGGGATGGAAGGGTAGTTGGAGGGAATTTCACAATTGCCACTAAGGGGTATACTGGCTGCTGAGGAGGCCCAGAGCAGCTGACCATTGGCTCACACGGAAGGCATCCCTAGGAGGGCTTACTCCATTACAGAAACTCCCGCCTCCTGACTTCAGAACTGTGGCTGTCCATCCTTAGTGGCTGGGCCCCCTGCTCCCTTATGTGGACCCGGCTGGGCAATGCGGGACATGGCACAGCCCCATCCTGGTCTGTCTCCTCCTGGGTTATCCCAGTCCTTTGCTAGCATAGCCTACCTTCTCACCTGGCCAACTGCTCCCTCTTTCCTGAAGAAATCAAGCCACAGGAAGGGGCATCAGAGGTCAACTCCTGCCCTGACGATGCATGCCAAGTCTGTGCCCAGTACACCAGCAACACCCACAGAAACAGCCGCTGCACGCTGTCCAGTGATTTACTGGATACAGTAAGCAGATCACTGCTCCACAGGACCCCCCCCCCCCATGCCCTCCTTTGCCCTGCGCGTGTGACACTACAGCCTGTCTAGAGAGACCTGTGTCTCTAAAGCCCTGGGATGCGGGACACCAAGCCAGCGACTCTCCAGGGAGTCGTAGGAGCAAGGTGACTTCCCTCTCTGCTTCGCCCGAGCCCCAGTCAAGGTCAGTGGCCTAGGCTTGGATGCAGCTATGGGCCTCAGAGCTGAAGCCACCGTTCTCTGCCCTGCTGTCCACCGTCTAGAGCCAGAGACTGAGGTGACCAGTGACCCAAAGGTGCCCCAGTTCTGACTTCATCCCAGCCCCCTGGATCAGCCACAAGCACCCGTCACCAGGTCACTAGAGGTCTTTGGACCCTCTGCCCTTCTTCCCATGGGGCAGACCCTGACAGCCTACCTCCCAACCTGCTTCTGAGCATCTCTTCCTGAGTGCCCTTCAGACACAGCACAACATTCTGTAGCTCCTTCCTCCTCCTCAAGAGGAAACCACATGTCTGTCAAAAGAAAAACAAAGAAAATGATGTTTCAATTTAGGAGGGCAAATCGCCGGGAACGAACTGCAGCAGGGGCCGTTTTCCAGCCCATCGTCAGGCGTCCTTCAGCATTTAATTCCCCAAAAGCATGCTCAGCTTTTAAAGTCACAAAACCCTCGTCAGGAAACTTGCAGTCACCACCCCGTGTGGGCTATGGCAGACAGGGCTTGTGCCACAGTGGCGTCTCTGCAGACAGCAGGCCTGTCCCAGCAAGGGTGCCAGGCGGGACTGCTTCCCCTCACATCACCTCTGCAAACAGAAACAGCTCTGCCCACCTACACAGTTGTCAGCAAGACCCCTGCCTGCCCTGGTCTAGCTTCCCGATGGGACAACTGAGGATCTGGACGTCAGAGGTGGCCATGACACTGCCTCTTCTGGCCAAGAGCATCTGCACTAGCAAAGGCTGGTCTCCTGAGAACTGGGGTCCCTGGCACTGTCCTGGACAGGACAGGAACAGGAACAGATGCTTTTGTCTATCGCTCCACCCCTTCCCACCCCCTGCTGAGTGGTCCAAGCATATGAAATTTGAATACCCAAGACAAGCTCTAGAGCCTGGCCTGTGGTATGAAATCCCAGCCCTTGGAGGATCATCGTGCACTTAAGCACAGCCCCGGTTATACAGACAGACCCTATCTCTAAACGAGAATAGCAAAAACCAAATTCAGTATGGAGAGGACCTGAGTTTGACCTCCAGAACTCATAAAAAATAAAAAGCCCCCGCTGGGCCGTTATGGCACACATCTTTAATCCCAGCACCAGGGAGGCAAAGGCAGCCAGATCTCTGAGTTTGACCAGCCTGGTCTACAGAGCGAGTTCCAGGACAGCCAAGGTTACATAGAGAAACTGTGTCTCAAAAAAGTCAAAACTATAGAAATGCCATCCCCCTAAAAAAAAAAAAAAAAAAAAAAAAAAAAAAAAAAAAAAAAAAAAAAAAAAGCCAGTGTGTAGTGGTACACACATGTAATCCCAGCCAGCTCTGGGAGATGGAGGTGGGTGGATTCCTGGGACTCCCTGCCCAGCTAGGCTTGCCTACTTGGCACACTCCAGCCCAGTGAGAGATCATGCCTCTAAATAAACAAATAAGGTGGATGGCGCCCGAGGGCCAGCACCTTAGCAATGACACTCAGGATTGTCCTCTGACCTACACACATACACACACGCACACGCACGCACGCACATGCACACACATGCACACATGTGCACCCACACAGATCAGCATACATAAAAACAAGTTCAGTGGGCTAGGTCTTAGGGATGGACATCTGCTTGAGGGGACTGGGCAGCCAGCCCAGCCCAGTGCAAGAACCGCAGGCGACCCAGCTTACAACACTTTAGTGCCTGCCACGTGAAAGACTGACCTCCAGTCCACAGGTCATTCAGGCCCCAGGACTTCACGGGCAGCAACATGGTCAAGCTGACTTCTTGGGCAGTATTGAAGCCTGGGGATTCCATCCTGAGGGTCCCTCACTATCCCGGGGTAGCTAAGGGTGCAGCGCCCATGACTCAGGCTCTGCCAGTCACTAACCCCTGTGGGATCCCTTCTTCTGATACCCAGACTGGGGTGGCAGCCCAGCAGGAGCACACGTCCAGAGGGTGGCTCTATACCCGAGCTCTGAATGTGGTGGTCTCAGGTCTATCCAGAGGCCTGATGCCATGTCCTGTAGCAGCCACAGCTTCTGTCCTGCCTGGGTAGGCTCCCTTCTGTGGGTGGGAGGGACCAGGCGGGTGGTCTCCGTGGCTTTGTGATCTGTGCACTCCTGTGCACTGCCTGGCAGGAATCGTGCTGAGTCAGCTCCCTCTCTGACTGACAAAGATGAGGATCCAGTCAGAAATCTTTGGACTGGCCGGAGACCCTGTGGGAGTGGGACAGATCCTCAGGGTTCCTCCCTGTGAACTCTTCAAACATGCTGTCCTCACTTGGGGACTGGTGGGGGGCGGGCAGGACAAGTTAGAGGGCATGAACCACCCTCCCTACCCCAACACAGACAAGGTCTTTCTCCCCTGTAATACCTTCAAACCCCTGACCCTCAAGGGAGGAGACTGTGGTCTGCTCCTCATTCACTTGGCAGATAATGAGAGCATCAAGGCAGGCACTGTCACGCGTGTGCTTGTGTGAGACACAGAGACAGGGATGGGAAGTAGGAGAGGAAGGAGACATTCAAGGAAGGAAAGGGGGCAAGGAGACAGGGTCTGAGAAAAAAGAGGAAGGAGAAGACTTGGGACAGAGAACTGCCTGTCCCTCGAGGCCCAAGCATACAGAGGCACCTCAGAGAGCTGGCTCTCCAAGCCACCTGGGACACATCTGGGGTCAGCAGAGGACAGCATGATCAGGACATAGCCTGGAACTAGGCTGGCCTGCCTGGTCTGTGCCGCCCTCTCCCTGGGCCTGTTTGGCACAGGTGGCCATAGCTCCTCCCAGCCTCTTTCACTGGCCAGACTGGTCACTCAGGACACTGTGAGGAGGCCTCCCCAAGCCCTGTCTACAGCCCGGGCAGGTTGCCTGGTCCTGGTGCCAGTGCCAGGCGGGTGTGAGGCCAGCTGTGTGCTCAACTTGGGCCCCTCCCAGCTAAGGCTTCCTGGAGGTTCCAAGGCCAAGCCTGCCAGACCGGTTCCTACACAGCCTGGCTAGTCCTGCCAGTTCATTGGGAGCCCTTGATCCTGGATAGTGTGATGGTAGCCCCCAGGCCTATCCCAACAAGACCCTTGACCCAGGAGATAATTTTCAGCAGTGGCGGCTGGCAAGCCTGCTCCTTTCTGCTTAGATTTCCTCAGGGCAAGACAGCCTCAAACAGCCTCTGAGTCAGAGGGAAGAGACCCTGGGAAGTTTGGGGAGGTTCAAGTGTCCTAAGGAGGCAAGGTGAGGAAGGGACTGAGGGACTCAGGAACCAGGCAGTGCAGTGGGGAACAGCAGAGTGTATGGGTGACCCTGCCCAGGTCCCTCTTGACATAAAATGAAGCCTGTCTCTCTAAGGAGCAGACAGGCTGCCCTGTTGCCACGCCAGACACATGAAGACTCTCACCAAGTCTGCCCATGCCCACCACAGCTTTGGGAGGATTTGGCCAACCGAGTTAGACCTCAGTCGTAAGGCCCCTTAGCCGCAGGCCCTGCTGCCCGCTGTATCCATCCCCATACAATAGCGATGGTGCCACTCCCCCAACTTTGTCCTTTACACAGTGATGACTGGAGGCCTCAGGTTTGCCGCTGGACCCCCAGTAGGATAGCCTGAGTCTGAGAGGTCCTCCCTCGTGGAGTGACTTAGTACAATGGCAAGCTAGGGGACACGGGTGGACAGACCCACTCCAGGCTCCTAAACTCAGTGAGGGGCCCAAGCATGGAGCCGCCATACCACTCCTACTGGAAGGGGGATCCTAGGCTATAGGTGTCTTTGTGCTGGGTGGACATTAGGGGTGGCATTAGGGGTGGATTTCGACCAGTTCGGGGCGTCGTGTCAGCAGCCAGAGGCCCTCCAAGGATAAACTTTAAGAATCACGCCTTAAGTCAGTTGTTGTTCCCCACTCCTGGCCAGACATCCAGGGCCACCTCCGAGTGACCTCAGCAACTCGAGGCATACTCGATCTTCCAAGAGTTTCACGAGACAATTCTTTGTGAGAACCTGTAGAGGATCAGTTTCTGTGGAAGCAGGTGCTGGCAGAAGAAGCCCTGCGCCCCCGGCCTGGGACCTCGAAGACCACTTTCAGCAAGTGCTCTCCGCTTCTGGGTCGGGGACCGGACAGTACAGGGCAGTGGTTTTGAAAGGAGAGACCCAGAGCGGAGACAGGGATCTGGCTCTAGGCTGGGTAGAGCACTACACGCTCCCTCTGAGAAGTGGGAAGGCATCAAGGATCCCAGGGTGGGGTGTTATATACACGGTTCATGTGCTGGGAGGATTCCGACGGCAAGGAGGCAACAAAACCTCTATGGGCGCCAGCAGTGGGATCCTACTGGCTTTGACGGGAGGCTTTGGGAAGGAGCCTCGCTGGGGCTGCAGTGATGAGACCCGGGACCGCAGCAGCGAGTCGCTTAAGGCGACCAGACACCATCTTAGGTAACATATAGGCTGCACCCCACGGCAGGGTTGGCGGGAACTTTCCGGAAAGGGCGCGACCCTCTCTGCCCGAGGCCGATCATGAACGTCCGACTGCCGGCCTGGACTCTGGTCGGGGGTCCCCGGGGCCCGACGCTGCAGGAAGTCGGGTTGCGCGCCGGGCGGCGCCGGACTGGTCCCGCAGGGCCGGGTTCCCTCACTGCAGCCGGAAGCCCCAGGCCCAGCCCGTCGGAATCCGAAGCGGGCGGGGGAAGGGAACCGCAGGCGGGGCGGGGCGGGGCGGGGCGGAGGCCGCGCGGCTGGTGGGCGGTGCCTGCCCTGCCCGGGCTGCTGGCCCCAGGCTTCGGGAGCTGCCGGGACTTGGGGACAGTCCAGAAATGATCCCGCAGTCTGAGACCGCGGTCGGACAGAAGGAAGTCCCGCGCGATCGCGCTTCCCCGCAGCAGGCGCCTCCTGGGCCCGTTCATCCTGGGCCAGCGGGAGCCTAGCCGGGCTGTACGGACCACGGCCGTCCCCGCGGGTCCCAAGGAGAGCGGGAACGTGGGAAGTTGAAGGGCGCGATGGTTCCCTCCTGGGGGGGAGGGCGGTGTTGGAGGCGGCTGCACAAAGCCAGAAACCTGTTTTGTAGGTGAACACCGCACTGGAGAGGCGAACTCCACGGGGCTTTCCGTCCTTGATGCCTGGGTGGAAGACGACCCCTTGTCTGTCCAGCTCAGGACACCAAGCACTATTAGTTATAGCCGGGCTACCATTGGGGCTTCGGTAAATTGGGCCGCAGGGGAACCAAACCTATGGGGAAGGACGATGGTGCTTCCAGTAATTGATGGAGCAACTTCTTCAACAACCACCAGAGCTCCGCACAACCCCATACAGGGTTTCTCTGTGTAGCCCTGGTTGTCCTGGAACTCTTTGTAGACCAGGCTGGCCTCAAACTCCGAAAGTCGCCTGTCTCTGCTTCTCTAGTGCTGGGATTAAAGGCGTGCGTCACCACTGCCCAGCCCACCAGAGCCTTTTATTGGAGCCATTATTCCATAGAAATAGGAAATCGTGATGTGGACCACATGTCCATCCCATAAAGACGGCAGGGTGAGGTTCTTGCTGCAGTGATCCATGAACCACGGCTCAAGCAGAAACCCCATGTTCCCAAAGTCAGTGGCGGGTACAGCACACAAGTCCTCCCTCTGAATTTCGTGGCCTGGCCTTCCCAGATGTTCTAGGCCCTGTTGCCCTGCCTGACAAATCCATCTGGCTCCGGTTCTCTCCCCAGGGGTAGGGAGTGGGCACAAAAGACTGTCCCAGGATCTGCAGATGTCCTTGATCCCTTCTCCAATCCACTGCCCTGCACACAGTGCACACATGTACACATACCAGAGCACAGACAGGTGTCCAAGATCAAGAAACCTCTGCATCCTACCACAGACAAGCTATGTAGGTTTGGATGTCCCCACAGCCGTGTTCCTGGCCCGTCTCAGTTTGGCAGTAGCAGCTGCACGGGACAGGACTGGGGTGAAGATACCCCTTGTTTCCCCGTTCCAGGGGCAGCCACCACTTCCTCTGGTTTCTCAAAAGCCTGGGACAACTAGCTCCCTCCCAGTTCAACAGGCAGGCCGAGTGCCACCAGTGTGGAATGGTCCCTTGTGAGGAGCAGCTGCTGGGTCAGGGTCCACACCCAGGAGGAGCCAAGATGAGGAGGGAGTCAGAATTGGAGACTAGAAAAGAAAGAGGGTAAAACTTGAGTGTTTGGGACAGACGGTCAGCTAGCCATGGATGAGAAACCTGGCTTGCCTAAGTCAGGCTGGGCTAGTGGCCTGGGTCTGGCTAAGCAAGGCAGCTCCCTTTTTAGCTATGGAGTTGAACACACGGCCCCTGACATTTGAGAGCTGCCACCAAATAGCTGCAGGGAGGGCTGAGGGGGCACCTTCAGGTAGGTCCTTGCTCAAGACTTTAGAAAGGGTCCCCACCTTGAGTTCTCCCCAGCTTCCCAAATAGGTCTCTGTGTATAAAAATCAATGTGGACCAGAGCCTGGGCCCAGCTTCCTGCCAGGGAGGGCTGCCAGGTCCATCTCAGGCAGAGGAAGGCCCATCCCAGACTGGCTGGACACCTGGCTCAGCACAGGATGCCGTGAAGACAAGTGAGGCTAGCCAAGTCCTCCTGCCTGTGCCCACCTGCAGTGGGCCACCTGTCCCAGGGCTTAGTGCCCCTGACGCCAAGACTCCTACCAACCTGGCACAGGCCTGATTGCAGATGGCTGTATGCGTCACCAACCAAGAACATGGGGTGGTAGGGGTGGACAGGCATCCAGATCTCAAAAATCCCCATCCTCACTCCCTCCCCAGGGTTGCCTGGCTGGGGTGGAGTGAGTTCTGACCACATGTTGGGTGTCTGTGGGGAGGGCTTCCATGCCCAAATCTACCCTTTGTTTTGGAGTCTACTTCTTGTATGGACTGGACTCCAGGGATTCCAACACCCAGGCCACCAAAAACAGAACCAAAATTCTTGCCGAGCAGGCAGAGTCCTCCTCCAACTCAGGCCTGCATGGTGGGGCCTGGTTCTATCTCATCCTGGCCAGGGAGAAGTCTGTTACCCCAAAATGGTCAGAGGGGCTTCAGAGCAGGTACCAGGCAGGGATAGATAGGGGTGGCAGACGTAGGCCACATTCTGGGCTGGATGGCCAGAGGGAGGAGATAGGAGTGGGGGCATCTAGAAGGTACAGGCTCTCACCACCGTGGGAATGGGCACGGTGAATGGCTCACCGGACTGACTTTCATGGTAACAGGACATTGGCTTAGGTTTTCCATGGAAGAAGCCTGGGATCGGTCTTTCCAGATAACAGCATGATTGCTTGGCCTGGGGCTGGCCTCCTAAATTCTAGGGCGACAGGAAGGAGTCAGGAGACAAAGAGGTACAATTGAAATGAGGGTGAGCAAGGCACAGAACACAGATAGGAACTAGGGCCACCTGGGAGTTGCCAGTTCTACTCAGGGATTCCCCTGGTTTTGGGAAAGTTGGAAACAGGTACCAGCCAAGAAGGGCGATCAAGAGTTGCAGCTGAGTCTGAAGGGGCAGCCATGTCCACAGAGGCCTTGGCTGATATAGGAGACCTCAGCCAAACCTGGGATGGTGGTTTTCCACCCAGGCCTCCCTCCCTCAACCCTTCCAGGGGTCCTGGTTCCTTTTGGATTCTGGGCCATGAGTACCTATAATCCTCTTAAGTTCATACCTAGAGATGAAGTCTAGGGCAACCCTGGAGGCAGGAGATCGGGTTTGGAGCCTTCCTTTCCCCTGCCTCCTGGTGCCAAGGCTGTTCACAACCAGGCCTCCCTCTGGCTGTATTCCTTCTCTCATGCTTCCGCCGGATATAAAGATGGCTCCAAACAGCCATCCATAGTGACTGGTAAGAACACAAGTCAGACCCCAGGCTGAGTGGGTCCTTGGTCACCCGGGGCTATAGCACAACTCCCCTCCCTCCGGTTCATGCCTAAGCTGCCAGGGCCTCAGTGACAGATGAGCTAACTCCCCCCCCCCCCCAGACAAAGTTCAAAAGGCAGACAGACCAGGCTGTTCTGGAAGTTGGAAGTATGTAGACCTGTCTGGTCTTGAACCTCTGGTAATTCAACTCCATTTGGCCTCTCCAGTGCTGTAATTAGATGGGAGCCACCACACCAGGGTCCAACTATATTCTTCTGAACCCCTGGGTCTGGTGGATAAGAAGTCCAGCTAGGATGGTGGCCTTTTCCAGGCTAAGCACGCTTCTGCAGTTCCCAGGAGAACCTGAAGCAGGACAGGAGACCAAGTCAGATGGAGGGGACCCCTCCCCCGACCACGGAGGCACAGGCTCCTGTGATGAAGGCTGCAGACCTTGGGGGGGGGGGATAATGCCCCTGGGGAGCTGTACTCTTATTTGGCCCCAGGGAGTGCTGAGCCAGTGTATCTTTGTGGAAGCCCTGCTAGGAAGGGTCATGCCCGGTCCATCTGCCCAGCACTGCCCACTGTGAGTCCTGTCCAAACCTGGTCAAGGTTCTCAGTCCAGAGTTCCTGGAAGCATCGACCACAGCCCCAGGTCTAACCTGTAGAGATGCCCTCCCCTATTTCCTGAGGACCTGACTGCATGTATGGGGGTTGCCAGCACCCACAGTACTCTCAAAGTCCTTTATTGTACAATGTCATCTGTTTGGGGGAGGGCAAAAGGACTAACAGGTACACAGAGAAATAGATAAATATGCCAAGCTTTTTCTTTTTTCCTTTTGAAAATCAGGCATTTATAAACAAGAAAGCATACATTAATTACATAAAAATAGTTCTCGAGTAGCAGAGTAAGCCATCATATTGTCATTAGCAGCAGCGCAGGACTGGAGGGTGCAAGGGCTTGGGCAGTTATGAAGGGAGAGGTGGGTTTATTTTTCTTTAATTGATGAAAATGTCATTTGAGAATCCTGACTTTAACGCAAGAGCCCCCCTCCCCAGCCCCAGGGTGGGCATGTGGGGAGGGACCACAGAGGATACTCTGCATAGGAATTGGGGTTAATGGGTGCCACGGAGGACACCACATGGGAAATGCCACAAGACGCTTCTGTCCCCTCTGGCAGATGAGCACTTTGTCCTCAGTTAAAAACAACCCAGAAAGCAAGACAACCAGCAGATAAGAAAAGTTTACACGTATAATACAGCAGTGTGAAATGGGAAAGTATTTACATGTGAGTTAACATTGGCTAGTTCTGTATGAAAAGCAGGGTGTCATGGGTAGGAGTTAGCTGCTCACCAGTGAGTTATTGCTGTTGGTTTTTCCCTTCGTTAAAAATCTTTCAGGATGGAAATGATGAGTAAACTGATAAAGGGTTTAACACACAGGGAGAGTCGACAGCCAACATGATGGAAACCTCTCCTCCCTTTCTCTGAAAAGAAATTTGCAGCCTTCCTAGTAGAGAGCCAGGCATGCAGTGCCTGGTCGCCCTCAGTCCACAGCAGGTCCTGCAGAGAGCAGGGCTGCCTTCCATGGCAGCAGCAAAAAATACCCAAGCAGCCGGATGACCCAGTCTCCAGGTCTCACAGGGCCCACATCAGCCTCCAAGAGTCTCACTGGAAGCAGGGGGAGGAGGGACCCAGGAGGATCAGCTCTTGAGATGACAAGCCCTTCCCAAACCGGAGTCACTCTGGCACGTGAGAAGAGTCTCTGCTGCATACAGCGCACTTCCTTCCCATAACGGGGCCAGTGCTGGACCAGGGAGGCCAGGAACCAGATGGTGACAGAGCTGTGGCAAGGAGAGGCTCTGCTGGGAAATGCAAGTGCCCCTGGAACCAAAGGCTCAAAGGGGCCCAAATCACTGTGATCTCCTACAACAGGGACAGCCACACAGAAGCACACCAACACACTTAAAGCTTTGCTTCAACTAAATCATTTAGTTTTCCTTGAAGAAATGACTGAAAAGCACAACTCTAGAAAAACAAGGCTGAAAACAGCATTCTTCGTGTTGCGTAACAAAACTGACCCTTTAGGAGACAAGGTCATAATGCCCATGGATGGGTCTAGCTATGGAGATGTGAAATCCATGCATACAAGTTTCATAACTGAGAGGAAAAAAAGCCAAAGAAAAAATCCAAATAAACGCTGTGTATACATGATGTCCCTTTTGCATTGCACTTCAGAAGGGGGGACCCGGCAGCAGCCCAGACCCCCTCAGTAAACCAAGGGCAAAACCCTGCAGACGACCTTGGCACCGAAGGTCAGGGCTTAGCAGTCTCCAGATGCAGGCAACAGTCCTTGAGGTCTTTTGTACCTGCACAAGCCACCTCCACCTTCCCTCAGGTCATGGCTGCCCTGTCAGGACTGGAGCGGAGGGCTTCTGTGTGATCTTCTCATGGAAATAAACACAATTGGAGGATGGGTGGTGGCCTCTTGTCTACTGGGGAATCATTTTTCAAGCTTGGGCATAAGAAACCTTATACAATTTGCATAAACAGTCAAGAGTAAACGAGATTATTTGGAATAAATGCAAGTAACGTATTTTGACAGTGGCAGATTCAATCGCTACTGAAGACGATATTTTGGGGGTAAAAAGACAAGTCAGGGTTTGCTGTACAAGATGCTGGAAGGCACAGAACGACCCCCAAGTTCAGTCTCTGCATTTTCATTTCTTGTGATTCCCTTGTTCAACCAAGCACCAGAGGGGATTTCTAAGCACTCGAGCACTTAGGGTTTGAACTGCTCTAGAAATCGGTAAAAACCTCAGTTAACTGGGAGTAAAAAGAGAAGGGAGGGTCTGACAAAGTGCAGTTCTAGATACATGTTTAAATGAACAACAAAAGGGGGGGGGGAGAGAAGTGATATAATGCTGTTTTTGTTCCAATGCTGCAGCCTCAGTCCCAAGATGAGGAGTGATGTCTGCTGCACTGAAGAGGGGTTGCTGTGGTCAAGCAGCGTGTGGGTTGTGGGTGGGCGGTGGTGTGTATGGGGAACAACACAACATGACACTGGACCATGGCCACTGCCTAACACAGGTTAGCCCCTCACGGTGTAGGTGGGCGGGGGCATCCGGAGGCCTCAACAGACTGTGGCTCAGGCCCCCGGAGCCTGCAGGGCAGGGTTAGTGGTGATGTTGGTGGGCGGGGCAGCGGCGGTAAGGCGGGCAGTGTTGGGGCTCATCTCGCACGCGGCGCTCTCCCTGCTCTTCCTGGCAGCAGCAGGAAGACTGGGGTCCTTGTTGCTGAAAAAATAGACTCTGAAGAAAACCCTTGCTGTCCTCTTGCAGCCGCGGGCACAGATGAGCGATGATGGCTTCCCAGGACGGTGGTGGGTGGGTGCCACCCCCACCAGAGTGGGTGTCCAGATGGCGTCACGTGTAGGGGCCTTTTACAGTTAGTCATTAAAAAACATGTTGATTTTCTGAGTATCAAGTCTCCTTACTGGTTTAAATAGCTTATAACAAAGTGTAAATGTTAGCATGTTCCAGCAAGCAGAGGACCAGCTGCAATCCACAGAGCTAGTCTCAACTCTGGCTGCAGCTGGGGGACATGGCTTGCTCACTTGAACTTGGCCAGTAGAAAATTTTGCAGTGGATTCCAAAAGTATGTGGTTACAAACACTCGCTTGGTAATAGGCACAGTAGAGACGTTGTGCTGTGTGGCTGCAGAGGCAGGGGCTGGGCCTGCAGAGCACGTACCCGCCGCCCTCTGCGCACAGATGGAGGTCCATGTGGCAGTGGCAGGCACTGCCCAGGCTAGGGATCCAGCTCGGCATTGCCTTCGCCACCCACATTCTCAGGCTGTGGCCGAGGCCACAGCTGCTCCTGAAGCTCCTTCACCACCTTCTCCAGGTGCTCACGGGCCTCACGTTCCCTCAGCAGGTCAGCTCGAAGCTGCTCTCGGTCCGCCTCTGCATGCTGCAGCTTAGCTTGCAAGTCCTCAATCTGAAAGGGACGATGCATGGTCAGTAATGCCCGACACCAGCACTCCCACTCAAGGCCCCACCCCCCTTTAAAGTTCCTAGTTAGCCCGTAGTGCCATGTCTGTCCCCATTCTACCTGAATGGCTCCCAGGAGGGCCCAGATGTCCACCCAGAGCAGAGGCTGACTCCACTTCCATCCTGTACTTCTGAAGTACCCAAGATGGAACCAAACAGTACTACAGATGTAGAAGATTTTCCCTGCCTCCCTGGGATGGAGCCTTAAGCTCTGAGCAGTTATCAAGGTCTATCTCCTCATCCTAGCTTAGAGCTTGCTGCCCAAGCCAGCAGCAGGAAGGGAAGCCTATGTTCTGGGGCCACAGTGGTCCTGGTAGGGAGCTGGAACACCTGGACTTCCACCTGTGGCTATGGATGCACCTCGGGACCTCCAGACACAACTCCTCATCACTTCACAGATCAGCCTGAGATGGGCAGTCGAGCATGCTGGATCTGTGACAGCAGCTGTCCACTGTGCATGCGCCAGTCTACCAGCCAACCCACCCTAGTACCTGGGCTGAGTACTTGGCACGCAGGCGGCCGGCCTCACAGCCCTTGTCACACACCCGGACCAGCCGTGCCTGCTCCAGCTCTCGCTTCAGGCGCACCCGAGACTCATTGGCCTCTTTCATCTTCTTCTCGTTTTCAGCTCTGAGCCGCTCGATCTCTTTCCTCAAACTGCGCTTGGCCTCTGTGGCTTCCCGCAGTTTCTCCTTCTTGGCCACACGCAAGAATTCTAGTTCCTGGGAGGACATGCAGCAGACAGGTTTAAGAATTTCCAGCCAGCACCTCTGTACCCACCCTGCACCCACAGTCTCCCAACCTGACTGCTAGCGTCCTTCCCCCAGAGCCCAGCAGAGAGTCTGTTACGAGCTGTTGGTTGCTTATATCAAGGTTGCTGCAGAACCTTCTCACACCTCCTCCTCCCCCCAAATGCACATGCCATGCCTCACGGGTAGGGGAGGAAACCACCAGGGAGACAGTCTCAGACACTGTGCACCCGAGGCCTCAAGTTGCCCCCAGCCAGATGGAGCCACTTACTTCTGGTACTTCCCATGCCTGTCCCCCTTGTTAGAAGGCAGTATGACACCGTCCCCCATGAATAATCATGTGGGAAATCACACCTCCACCCAGAACGGGCAGAGAGGAGGAGGCAATGACTAAGACTCACTCTGAGCAGAACATCTGAAATCTTGCAGCCCTGAGGATTGACAGGGTTGTGTTGTGTTAAAGCCCACGCATGCGAGGCTGCCCCCAGAGCTGCCAGACTCAGGCTGGGGTGTGAATTCAGCAGAGGTTGAGCCTGCAGCAAAACCTTATGCTGAGCCCTGGCGAAGACCAACGGCTGAGTTCTTTACTCCCCAAGCTGCCTGAGAACTGGGCCTCCCTTACTCGTGCCGGAAAAACAAACAGCATGGAAAGAAGAAGAGGAATGGCTACAGCTGGAGGAACGGGGGGCCCGGCCAGCAGTGTGTAATTGTGCAAGCACATGTGCACCTTCCCAGTGTGCACTTCCAGAGGCCTGCGGCTAAGTCCCTTTTGGAGACATCCCTGCACTCTATATGCAAAGCCCATGTCTTGCTGGAGAATACACCAACTCCTGGCAGAGAGAGAGGCATCACTAGTGCAGCCGCTCTTCCCTCAACCATCAACACTGGCCTTTACCAACTAACATGTCGATTCTTTCAGTGAGACCCCCACACAGGGAAAGCTGCAGCTGAGACCACTATGGGAGCCTTTCTGGAAGCACAGAAGGACTCTGCACATCAAAGTGCCGTCACCTGTATCTTATGGCCCTGCCTGCTGCCCTCCTCACCTGGTGCAGGCTGCGCTTAGCCTGCAGGGCTGCTGTCAGCTTCTCCTCTTGCTTCACCCGCATCTTGACCACCTCATGGAGGAACTTCTCTTTGGCTTCCTTGGTATCCAGGCCGCCCTCCAGGGCTTGCCGCAGATGCTCCAACTCTGCCTCCAGCCCACTTGGGGCGTCAGCATGGGTGGTAGCATCAGGGGCAACCACAGGTGGAGCAAGCATGCCCGGGGAGCTGAGGTCCTTGGCAGAGCTGGACGAGGTAAAGGACGGAGAGGACAGCGAGGACAAGGAGGAGGTGACTGAGGACAGACAGAGAAGACACAGCATTAGGCACTCCAGTCATACCATGTGTCCCACCCTCCCCCATCCCCTGTACTGATGCCCAAAGGAGCAGGATCCAATCCATACTTACATTCCTCTCTGCTTTCAACTTCCACCTCAGCCTCAGAATCCTTGTCTTCCTCTGGGGCAGCCACAGATGTCAGCACATCTGGGGCTCCTGGTGTTTCCATGGTCAGCTTCCGCTTCCGTGGCTGGATACAAGTGGTAAGAGGTTCTGGTGCCCGGGAGGCCACGGTGGTGCATGGCGGACTGTTCACAACCTTTTGCTGGGTTGGTGGTGCTAGGGCCACGTTGGGGGCCACAGCTGTCTCAAAGCTCTTGTAGGAGTAAAAGCTGTAAGAGGTGTAGATGCTTAGCCGGGGTACATCTGCCTCACAGGTCCCTATGAGCTGTGGGATGAGCCCTGCTCACTCAGCCAATCGAAATCACAAGGTCAAGGTTCCAATGAGAACACAAATCTCCCCCAGAGGCTGGGGTAGGCCGGCACACAATTGGACCTTCATGCCCATGGGAAGCTATTTGGCTTAGAATTTGCTGTCTATATCAGGCTGACCTCAAACTCAGAGATTCACTTGCCTCTGCCTCCTGAGTGCTGGGACTGAAGGTGTGGATCACCATGCCCTGCTGGAAACCTAGCTTTTAAATAGACAGGTCTGTGAGCTCAGAACTTCCCCCAAGACTTCAAAGTTCTGGAGAGTCCATCCTAGGACTAAAGACACCAACACCACTGCAGTCTGCTAACCATAGTCTGGCCCTCCTATGCACCCCTCACTCACCTGTCTCGAATCAGGGCTGGGAGGTGTGGGGAGGTCTCTTTCTCACTCGCTGACACTGCAGGGGACCAGGGCCGGAAAGCAGAAAGGCGCTGGCGAGGGTGGGTGCAGCCAAGGCTCTGTCAAGAGAATCCTCTATGTAAGTGACTACAGGAAAACAGGCCACTGGAGTCCTGAGACCAGGATGAGCCCGAGTTGGCTCCAAGAAGGGCCTGGCACCCTCCCCAAAGACCCCAGACAGGTTCCCACATAGCACCTTATTGGAGGAACCAGCCAAGGTTCGCAGCCAAGTGGACTGCTTGTCCTTCTCAGAAGACGCAGGGGACTGTGAGGAAGTGTCGTCTGCTTTGGGTCTTATGGAAGCTGGGGGCTCTGAAACCTGTGATCAACACAAAAGGCCCTGTTGGGATCCCTGGGCTCAGGCAGGGTCTAGTCCTCCTACCAGCTCCATAATAGCAAGTTCCCCACGGACCCAAAATGTATGGAGTCATGAACACCGTGTGCCCTTGGCCCTGAGCGGAAAGGTAAGCCTGCTGCCTCTGTGAAGGGGCAAGGGCGTCCCACGAGAATAGAGGGGACACTGTGCTGCCGTGGGCTGCTATGAGGTGACCTCACACACAGCTGCAGCCGGCTGTGTGGATTGCCAAGATCCAGTCTGGCCTCCACGGTGCTCTGACCCTTAGGCTCTTTGCCTTCAGACTACACTGCTTCCTTAGAACACAGATATATGTTGCTGGAAAGGCTGGAAGGGATCAGTTCCACCCCATGGCCCATGCCAGGAATGGGTTAAATGACCCAGCAGTGACCACAGGCTCAAATGTGAGCTGATAAGCAGCTATGCTCAAGCTCAGAAGGAGCCTGGGAGGGCTGCCCTCTGGGTGGCCTTGGTCAGTGTTTCATTAGGGAGCATTAGAGATACCCCTCCCCAGAGGAAAGACCATGGCACACATCACAGGTGCCTCCACACTGCCTTTGCGGTCAGACACCTGCAGAAGTTACTCAGCGCCCTGGCTTATCTCAGGTACCAGTTGTGGTCCGCTCTGACATCCAGCACTAAGTGGAACACACCGGAGCCAATCTGTGTGGGAAAAGTGTGTGACCTTCCACCCAAATGTTACACCTCCCACCCAGGGGACATTCTTTGCAAGACAATCACAGCATGGGCCTCTCCCAGAGCAGAGCCGCCTACAGAACTTAAGCTACTGTCCCCCCAATTAGGGCCTAAGAAGATGATAGGGACCCTAGGGCAGTAGAACCAGCAGATATACCACGGCTTACACCGCGGTCCCAGGCACGCTGCCTAGAAGTTACCTGGGCTTGGGGGAGGAGGAGAGGTAAAGCCAAAGTGAGGTCTGTGACCTCTAGCCAGGGGGCCTCAAGTATACCAAAGAACAGGGTTCTTCTCCAGAATCCTTGGGGGAAACACCCCACCATACAACGGCCCAGCAGAAGTAAGGCTGAAACCTTGCGGCCTGGAAGGGGCACAGAAGCAGGCAGTCAAGGTGCTTCCGTGATAGGTTTCTCACCATGAAATTTAGATAGGAGGGGGTGGATCAGTCCTCGTGGAAGCCTTCACCAAGGTCCAGGTAATGTGTAGTGCTTGGGCTGGGTCCCCATCCTAGGTGCCTGGGAGGCCTGCTGCCCTTCCAAGAATAAGGAGGTATTTGGAAGGACCCCTATGTTCAGGGGCCTGGGATAGGGAGCCACTCTCTGGAGGGATTGAGCTGGTCCTAGGGTACAGCCGGGTGCATGTTCTTCAAAGACAGACAAACAGCCAAGAAAAAACGACACCCAAACCGGCTCAGTTGTGCTGCAGCTTTCCAGAGGAGATGAGTCACAAGGTCACGGTGTCAGTCAGCAGAGGCCATGTGTGCCCCCTGCAGAAGTAGATACCCAGGATGCTGGCTGGGGCAGAAGAACCCACTTCCGGAATTGCAAGGATCCCTCCCACAGCGAAGGCAGAAGGGGTGGTGGTGTTGCACACCAGGGTGGGGCTTCCTGTCTAAGCAGACACTGGCTGGAGCAGGTGCAGAAAGTGAGCTCTATTCTTTCACAGAGAAAGCCACAAGTCTAGTCTGGTGCCGACTTGAAAACTCCAGAGACCTAAGGGGTGGGGAGTATGAGACACCTCCCAGGCACCCTCAGAAGCCAGACTGTGACCCAGCAGAAAAGGCTGGAGAACAGGACCAGTAGGCAAGGCTGCTTCCTGTGCAGAAGGCGGGGGAGAGGGTGCCAGACTGGTGTATTAAGGTCAAAGTCTCCTAAGCAGTCCAGTTGTTTCACACAAGATGGGGAAGCCCCTGGAGCTAACAGAGGAGTCTGCAGGTACCTTGAACAGTTCTGAGATATTTCATTAAAAGTCCAAAGAACTCTTACAGAACAACGAAGTCTTAAAACTAGATGACAGGAATTCCCCTTTACACCAAGCTGCAAAAGTGAGGGTGAAGCTGAAGGGCATCTGTGAGGCCAGAGGACCCTGCAGACGCCTCTGAGACGTGGCCTGGGACAGACCACAGTGCTTCCCTCTGAAGGGCCAGTTGGAACCAGTCAGTTACCTTTCTAGGGGCCTCAAAAACAACCCGCAGTACCTACAAGCCAGGAGGTGGCTTCAACAATTAGCAGGAATACCCAGCAGAGATTGCAGTATCATTCACCAATGATGAAATTAACAAATTATAGGAAGACAGCAAACCCTGGCAAAGGTAGAGGTAAGAGTCAGTGGCTGGCTGTTTTGCTTTTCTGACTTTGAGGCTGAACCCCAATATCTGTCTCGGGGTTTTTATTAATCGTGCTACAAGGTGGGCTCTGGGTCCACGTGCTAAGGCCAGGACAGGTCTACAAGAGGCAACCCTGCCTCCAAAGGTTCAATAGCATAAGGCCATTATCAGACTCTATCAGGGAGGAGCTAGCTGGGCTGGCCACAGCAGTGCCCTGCAGCAACTTCCTCTCTGGGGCTTCAGACAGTGGATGTTTGTTTCCCCCACATCCCAAGGGCAAAGACACACTGAGAACAGGTGCCACTGAGTGTGAGCCTCTGCACCTGTGCTGGGAAGGCCAGGGCCAGTCAGGGCTGCGGATACCATAGAGCCCAAAGCAAGGAAGAGTCAGCTGCATGTGCCCGTTCCGCCCCAGCCCTCCATACTCCACACTGTGGGGTCTGTGGGATTCCTCACTCCCACCTCCAAACATCTACCTCGGAATATCTGAGACACTCATGCTGACCAAGGATAGAAACAGGGGCAGGACAATACGGGCCCATGGGATACAGTAGAGCCTGGCATTCCAGAGATGAACTGTGGCCAATGTGGCTGCTGTCTCTAGCACTTGCCTTTAGCCTCAGACAGTACAGAGAACAGCCAGGCAGAGCCTCAGGGATTTGTGGCCAGCAGGAGCCACACAGCACAGATTGGGGACTCTAAGCCAGACAGGCAGTGTTTCCTGTGGATGCCTATGCCCAGTAAACAAAGACAGTAGGTAGCTGGAGAAACCCTCACAAGGCATGGCAACTTGCCAAAGGCAGAGGGCCTTTGGCTAGTGCTTTGGAGACAGTGAAGAGTGAGCTTGGGATTCTAAAAGAGGCCTGCACACACTGCTAAGATCATGGTAACTAAATACCCACAGCAGAAACTGAGACCCACTAGGGGCCCAAGGAAGCCCCCACATAGCACCTGCTCATCCCACAGGCTGCAGAATCCTAGCAGTCCCCACCCATTCCCAGTCCCGAAAGAACAAGCTCATTGCCATTCTTCATCCCAGGAACTGCCCTCATGTTTAAGGAACTTCACTAGTCAGTCAGCCTCAGAGCCAGGGGGCACAGTGCACAACAGAGCCGGGGGCACGGTGCACAACAGAGCCGGGGTGCACGGTGCACAACAGAGCCGGGGGCACGGCACACAACAGAGCCAGGGGGTACGGTGCACACACACATCTTTAATCCCAGCACTAGGAAGGCAGAGGCAGACAAATATCTGGAAGTCTAAGTCCAGCCTGGTCTATATAGCAAGTTCCTGGACAGCCAGAGCTATAACAGAGAGACCCTCAAAAACAAAACAAAAAAGAATCTGCCTCAGAATCTACCCCCAAGGCCTGCCTGCCCAGCCATTCTTCCAGCCACATCCAGCTTCTGTCTTTGTTGTGTGGGTGAGAATACCATCCCAAATGCTGCTGGCGGCACTAGGTGAGCTCAGGGTCATAGCTGTGTGTGACAGCAACAACGTGCTGTCTAACTCTTACAGTGCTCTGGTCACTATGCCAGACGTCAACCATCTTTAAGTAACCACCAAGTAGCCGTGGGAGCACATAGGGGCCCTGCTGTATGTTCCTGGCTTTGTAGATAGTACCCACACCTCAGGGCACAGCCCAGGCACGCTTCCAAGGGACAGAGGCAGAAAAGGCCGACAGAAGGAACAAATGTCAGGAAATGAGGCTGGCCCGATTCCAGCCAGGTTCTCAGCCTATCTAGTGCCAGGGTCTCTTGTCACTCAGGCTTTTAAACACACAAACACAACAGGATGGATTATGAGGGAACACCCAAACCCAACAGCTGCCAACAGCTACGCAGCAGGCAAGGCAGTGCTCTCTGTACCATCCAGAGGGTCACAGTCAGACACCTGGAAGAAGCCTGTGATGTCTCGGAGCACCTCATACCTGAGGGTCCCGTGAGTAAAGTGTCCTAGGCTTGAGGACTAAACAAGGATAGGAAGGGACTTGGGATTCTCCTTGTGATGGAACAGTCTTCACAGGTGGGAGCCAGCTCTGCTGTAGGGACGTTAAGGGATGTCCGTCCATTCAGAAGCTCTCAGAAATAATGAATCTCCCTTGGGACTGGAGAGATGGCTCAGGGGTTAATAGCACTGGCTGTTCTTCTAGAGGGACTGTATTTGGTCCCCAGCACTCACACAGTGACTCACAACCATCTGCAACTCCAGTTTCAGACTGATGCCCTCTTCTGGCCTTCAAGGGTACCAGTCATACATGTAGTATACACACATGCATGCAAGCAAACATAGAAATAAATGAAAAACTACTTTTGAGAGGGGGGAATTTTACTTTATGTTTAATTTTTTTTTTTAAGACAAGGTTTCTTTGTATAGCCCTGGCTGTCCTGAAACTCACTGGTCTTAAACTCAAAAAGATTTACCTGCCTCTGTCTCTCAAGTACTGAGATTAAAGGCATGTGCCACCACTACCCAGCTATGAATGTTTAGCCTGCATGCATGTGCATTATATGTGCCTGTTGTAGCCTCTGCAACTGGAGTTATGAACAGTTGTGAACCGTATGTGGGTACTGGGAATAGAATCCAGGTCTTCTGCAAGAGAAAAAGAAGGTAAGGAGAAAGGGAGGGAAGGAGGGAGGATAAGTGGGTGGGCTGCATCTCTCTCAAGACCCTGGCTCACTGTGGACAAATGCTGACTGTTCCCTCCCAGACTCCAGAATCAGATACAAGGAGATGCCAACAGCCTACAGCAAAGGATGTTTTACCTTGCCTGCCCTAGTAGGGGTTGTCACATATGAAAGACTGACTAGAAGCCAAGACCCAATTAAACATTATGTCACAGGTAGTCTCTGCCTAAGGGTATCAGGCCCTGGCTGCCTACACACAGACAGACAGAGATTAGACTGACACTCTGCTGGGGACATCAAGACTCTCAGGAGTTAAATTAGCGGTCTACCTGTGACTACGACCTTAAGCTTGGCACAGTCAGGTTCTGGTCCCTCTGGCTAAAACCCTTTGCCAGTGTGGTGCTGCCGGTCCACCTCAAACTTCCTGGCCACTGGGGTTTGACATCCATACCCAGGCCCAAACAGGAGCCGTCTGGGAGTCCATAATCTCCCCAGGGTGAGGCAAACCTTTAAGAGGATGGCTTGGTGCCACCTCATTCTGGAACCAGAAACAATATCAAGCAATCTTACTGCAGTCAGGGACAGCACGACTGGCCACCTCTCAAGGGTGGGGACCTCCATCGTACTACCGGACTGCAAGTAATTCAATGGAGGATACTCGGTAGACAGAGCTAATCTATGCTTATGTCTGAGAACAAACAGTTCCTGAGTTGCTCCCTAACAACAAGCGGAGAGAGGTGCTGCCCCAGGGGTGCTTCATGAGGAAATCTCTTCTGAACTTCAAAGGGTCTGCATGGTCCAGAGGGGTGAGCCTTGGGAAGCTCTACTTTTGGCCCTGACATAGACCCAAAGGACATTAGCAGATGGCAACACCAGAAAACAGCTCTCAGAGTAGAGAATGCCATTTGAGTCTGGCAAAATTCAGCAGAGGGCCACTGGGCAGATGGTAAAGGTGGAAATGCCTTAATCCCATGATAGATGTTTCTTTTTTTTTAAATCAATTATTTATTTATTATGTATACAATATTCTGTCTGTGTGTATGTCTGCAGGCCAGAAGAGGGCACCAGACCTTGTTACAGATGGTTGTGAGCCACCAAGTGGCTGCTGGGAATTGAACTCAGAACCTTTGGAAGAGCAGGCAATGCTCTTAACCACTGAGCCATCTCTCCAGCCCCGATAGATGTTTCTGAAGCAGCTACTTGGAGAGGAAGGTGGTGGCTACCAGCTAGGGTGATACACAGGGGGCATCAACTCCATGAGTGACTTGGTAACAACACAACACAATGTCCCACCCAGAACATGAGGTATGGCATGGTCTACTTGTGGCTCGGCTGCAGACTTTAGGCAGAGCCAGCATGGAGTCTACACGCCAAGGAGACTAAAAGTGGCCAATTTTCTATAACTTCCTTTGGTTCTGGAGACTCAACCCAGGGCCTTGTGCAAATGATCCACTACTAAGCTCCATCTCCAAACCTCTCTGCAGTTCCTGAAGGAAGACTCCATGGAGAGAGCAGGGGTTCTCGACCTTTTAAAAGCTGTGACCCTTAATACAGTTCTTCATGTTGTGATGAGCACCAACCATAACATTTATTTTCTTTTTTAGTTTTGGTTTTTTTTTTTTTAATTGTTTTTTTTATATTTATTTATTATTAATTATGTATACAATATTCTGTCTGTGTGTATGCCTGCAGGCCAGAAGAGGGCACCAGACCTCATCACAGATGGCCGTGAACCACCATATGGTCGCCGGGAATTGAACTCAGGACCTTTGGAAGAGCAGGCAATGCTCTTAACCTCTGAGCCATCTCTCCAGCCCATAGTTTTGGTTTTTTGAGAGAGGGTTTTTCTGTGTATTCCTGGCTGTCCTGGAACTTGCTCTGCAGAACAGGCTGGCCTCAAACTCAGAGATCTGCCTGCCTTTGCCTTCAGAGTGCTGGGATTAAAGGCGTGCGCCACTACTGCCCAGCCACCAAATTATTTTCATTGCTATTTCATAACTGTAAATTGGCTGTTTTAAATAATAATATAAATATCTGATGTGCATTCTCTATGAAAGGATCATTCAACCCCCCAAAGGGGTCATGGTTGAGCAGAGGGTGGGTCTATGTAACAGCCAAGGTTGATGTCATCTATTTCCAAATGTCTGCACTTCATCTGCTCAGTTCTGGCTTAAGGGCCCACAGGCTTCAAGGTCAAGGCCTTCCCTTCCTAATCCAGCACAAGGATCAAAGGACAAAAGGACTTAAGGTAAACACACCCTAGACAACTGCATCTACTCTCACCCATCCAGGTGGCTGCAGCGAGGGGCTGAAGCTACAGCCTAACCCCTCCTGAGTGAGAAGGACCAGCAGAGCAGAGGGCCCACAGCTGTTCTGAAGGAGCGGAGACAATGGAACCAGTGCTGGCATTTCTACCCTCCAACCGAGGGCTTAGAAAATTGGAGAATATTTGTCCTGCAAAATTATAGCCTACCCATGTGTTATAAGGATGGCAGCAGCCCTAGTAGTAGCCAGACACTCAAACAGGGAAGGGTCAGTACTGTCTTCTTTAGCTCAGTGCCAGGTCCAGAGCAGAGCCTCACTGTCTTGAGCACGTGCCCACGCAGAATCCACAGAGAACAAGTTTCTCCCACCAAGCAGGCTCCCAGCCCTTAATTAACTGATCAACGGTGCAGCGCTACGATGGTCTGTCCTGCACCCTCTCCCTCGGTATTGCAGCAAATGAACTGAAATGCATTTCGTACATCTTGACGTGAGTCTGCTCTGCAAACCTCCAGGACCAAGCACGTTCTGAACCACTAATGCTCACAGACCATAAAAGTCAAAGTGCTGTGGATTCGAAGCTACACGTGTGCATGAAAATTTCTCCAAATAAATCTACTTTCCAACAAGCACTTAAGATGCTCTACCTGCCTGGTTAAGGAGTAAGTCAGGCAGAATGAGATGCTATCTCATGCCCAATTGGACAGCCAGGATGAAAACCACAGCCAACAGTAGGCAACAACAGGCAGAATGCAGTGAACAGGAAACCCAGTAACCTACTGGTAGAAATACAAATTTGTAAAGCCAATATAGAGCCTGGCAGATCCTCGCAGGGCTGCCAAGGTTGTGGATGTGGTCAGATGGAGAGTATGTACCTAGCTAATAGCACAAGGCCTGTCTGTGTTTGTTTCCCAGCATCAAAACCCAAAACAATTTTAAAAACCATCCAACCAATAAACCAGAGCAGTCAAACGACTAGCAATCTCACGCCTGAGCATTCGCCCTGTGCTTCTGTGATTCCCAGGTCCGCTCGGGAAATCTCTGCATTGTTTCTTACAACGACTTAGAATTCCACAACTGTCTCATAAACATGTTGATTAAAAAGCATAGTAAGGTGGTATGTGTTTCTATAAGCATGGCTGTGATTTTTAAAACCTGGATAATACAAATATTAGCAATGATGTGGAGACGTGTGTGCTGCTGGTGGGAACCACAGGAAAACACAATCCACACGCAGGTATACAAATGTGTGCAAGTGTCTGCTCACAGCACCACTGTTTGCAGCAGACAGGAAACGGGAACTACAGCAGATGCACAAACCGTGATGTGTCCGTACTGTGGGACGCCACTCAGTCCTCAGGAGGCATCTACAGCTATAATATTGATGACCTTAGGAAACAGCTTGCTGAGTGACGAAAGTCAGTTACAGAAAAACAAACAAAAAACCCCACACACATTCTCATTTTGTGTGAAGAAAATTTTTCTAACAGGAACACCCAGAGACAACTTAGATCAGTGGCCAGTGGAGAGAGAGTTGGGGTGGAGGGTCAGCCAATGGTACAGATTCCATACTGGAGTGATAAGAATGTTCTAAAATTAATGGAGACGGTTTCATACAGTAAAATCAACATCTTTATGAGAGATAGATGATGCTGTAATTTTTAAAAAGTACTAAAGACCCAAAGCTGTGCTGAGTCTTTGATGGGAAACCAAAGCCTGAGGCTGAGGTTTTCAGAGTTCAACACAGGCGAAGAGCCCGGGTTCAACCAGAGGAACAGCCCAGGTGTCGTGGATGCAGCTGCCCAGAAGACCCACCCCAAGGTCAATGCTAAGCCCAGGACACTCTAGGTCTGAGTCGCTGCCACCTACGAAGCCCACGTCACAGACACGGGTACGCGGTGCGAACATCCAGATGGCAGCTGCTCTTTGTCAAGTCTCTAAAATGCAATGCTCATGAGGAAGAGAACTTGAGAGCAGGTGGCCTGACTTCTGCTCAAGGAACATTCCAGACCTTATCATGAGGCAGAGAGGAACTCCTCAAATAAATACACAGGAGGCGAGCAGAAACACAGAGACAGGGACCCCATGTAAATTCCTGTTCTACAGAAGCATCTGCCTGCTATAGTCAAAAGCCTGGAGGGCAGAGCTATAATGCTAAAACAGCCATCCAGGGGCTCCATGTACACTATGCCTGTGTGTGTGTGTGTGCGCGCGGCGCGTGCAAGGGCAACAGCCACCTCTCACTACCCTTCCTGGGCAGCAAACTCACTCTAACCATGCACAACGATCACAGGCTGGGACAAACAAACACTAATAGTAGAGACTACTACTGCTCACATCATGAGGTCAGGAGAGACCCATGCCACTGTCCCCCACACCTCCAGTGTTCAGCTCTCTCCTAGGACATCTTTTTCTCCACTCTGTCCCACTTGGGCACCTGGCCAGCACCCCAAGGGTTCCACACTGTTTCTCCATTGGTACTTCTGTGTCCCACCACTGTATTAACCCGGGAGCCAGCAGTGAGAGGTCTTAGGAAGGACAAACATGGCCTAGGAGTGCCGTGGTAAGCTGAAGCACCCGGGCTGGCCACCACATCTGCTCACCCAGAAATCTTAATGAAACGCATCTCTTTCCTAATAACGATTCAATTGAAAATTTGTTCCAGTTTTTATTTTAAAATATTTATATTTAATTGTGTACATGTATATACCTATGTTTGAGTATGTAATGTGGGTACAGGTGACTAAAAAGGTCAGAAATGTCTAAGGACATGGATCTGGGAGCTCTAGGCTGTGGTAAGCCCAACATGGGTGCTGGGAACCAAACTGAGAACCCCCTTTTCCCCCAAAAGGCAGAACTTATCATAGACTTCAAACCAGTAATATCTTCAAATTAGAAGTTCTGTGAGAATTAGAAAAAAGAAAAATCACTCAGAAATTTTTTTCACGCCAATCTCAGAGATTTCCAAGTCCCCTCAGGATGAAGGCCCAGAGTGGACATTTATATGCACACGGTTTCCAAGCATGTAACGGCTACACGGAAGGAAGATTACAGTGGGGTGGGGTTTCTGGGGCAGCTGCACGGCTGTCACAGCCTCACTCCGTCACTTGCTGGGAACTCTTCGGAAAATGGCGCATCTGCCACCCACCCACTGGGTGGCTCTCCGTCTAGAGGTTAGGCGGATGGGAACTATCCATAGTGCGTCACTCTGAACAAGGCAGGTACTGGACTTTCAAAATTCCACACCCTATTAACTGTCCCAACAGCCATATCCTGGATGCCGTGTGGGGTGGGGGCTGCAAAAGCACTCCAACACGGTGGGATCTCCTCAGACCCTCGACATAGAGTACAATTCAAAATACCAGATAATGATTCACTCCATAGACAGAATGGGGCATCGTAGGCTGCAAGGGAATGAAGCACACAGGCTGAAGGCTTGCTCCACATCTGGGGCACCTAAAAGGCACTAGCATGACCACAGTGACCCACTCCAAACTTGCTCTGTAAGAGCAGCAAGTATTCTTAACCTCTCAGCCACCCTTTTCCCCCCACAAGGTAGAATTTACCACAGACTTAAAACTAGTAATACCTTGAGGTTAAAAGCATTTACTCACCCAAAAGTTCTGTGAGAATAAAAAAAAAAAATGCATTTGAAAAGTCTGGTGACACTAATCTCAGAGGGACAGCACACACTCAGTGTCCACTTACAAAGGTTCTCCCAATCTACGAGTGCTCAACAGAGGACACTAAAAGTGAACAGAGGCAAGGAATGGGAAGAAAATTTCCAGAAGACCAGGTGGGTCAACAGGAAAATTTTTTCCCCCCAAGAAAGTATCCAAATGTAAAACAGAGGAAAACCAAATGAGAATACGAAGCCAGCCACGGTCACAATAGCAAGGACCCATAATTCCAGGGGAGAATGTGGTCTTAAGATGTGGTCTCTCCTGGCTCCTCTCTTTCAAAGTAGGTCAGTGGGTCTTAGATAGACTCTGCGGGCCAGTATCACCAGACTTCCCTCACATTGCAAGCCTGCAGCCCAATGGCACCGAGTGGCCTTTCCTGGGCCCTGTCACAAACCTGCTCTCATCTAATGAGAACTCTGATCAACATTACACAAAAGCAAAACACCGTGGCCCAGAATCCTTGTCCCATTTTGTCCTAACTCCACAATGAGCCCAGATCCCAGTCCAACCAGGTTCAAGGTTATTACTGTATCTTGTAGGCCCCAACAACATCTGTTCCCCTGTGGCCAGGATCTGCCTGACTCTGGCAAGCTGCCACTACCTAGTCCAGAGTCCTCCTTTCCTTAGGCTTCAGATGGGGTTCCTGTCAGACAGACAGCGGGGCTGGGGAGACGGCTCAATGGGTGAAGTGCTGGCCATACAAGCCTAAGACCCAAGTTTTGATTCCTAACACGCACACAGAAGCTATGCTGTTGTATGTCCGTAACGCACAGCTGTGGGGTGGACACAGGAGGCTGGGGGCTCACTGGACAGCTAGTCTAGTGGGAAAGGTGAGTTCTAGTCCTCCATGATCATCCACATGACCTAGGGCTGACTGGCTGCAGAAGTCCCTGCTAGGAGGGCCAGAATGGAGCCCAGCGCTGCTCTAGCAGACACCAGTCCAGCCACAACAGGCCTCTAGAGAAGAATCAGCATCATGCCCCCTGCTAATCCTTCAAAGGGCAGAGCAGAGACAGAATAATGTACTCACTCAAATTACAGTGAAGCCGTTAGGCAAAACTATCAGGACTTGGGCAACCCCCGGCAGAACGTTTTCAATGCAGCAAAAGCTTCCCATAGGGGTGATTCAAGAGCCAGAAGCTCCACAGAAGGCTTTGCTAAGGCCACTTACTTCTAAGGTGAACCCTGCACTGTCTCACTCTGGAACTGGCTCAAATCAAGCTGCGTGTCTTTTCCGATATTCCACAGCTCTAGAAGTCGCAAAGCTATTTTTGTAATCACCATTAATATTTTACACATGATAATTCACATTTCTCATCATGCTCAAATTAACCTATTTTCTAACTATTGTGCTACTGGGGAAGCAGATTGGATTTCTGAGTCAACCCCAATCCCCAAATGGAGTAGAAGCACCAGTTTGAATACTGACTTTGACTCCTTTAACTTAAGTAGGTCATTTCTCTAGTTACTTCTATACTGCTCACAAGACTTCTCCCAGGAAACTAAGTTACCAAAAGCCTACCTACCTTCTCCCTCATGGGAGGACCCACTGAATAATCCTTCCCCTCCCAAGTTCCCAAGCTCCCAGCTCTCTAAAAAGATCCTCAGGAGTTGGTTATGACAATAAGCTCCTTCCATGGACCTGGATCTGTCAAAATGGCAAAAACTCACCCTTGGGAAGGGATTTCTTGGTAGTGGCGGTGAGGTAGCTAAGTCCTGGCCTGTCTGCCACACCTGCAGAAAGGAGCTAGGGGACAAGTACCCCCAAGTGAGGCCAGTGCTTGAACTCCTAAGAAGATATTAGACAGATGTCCTGGTCCCATGAGTCACACAACCCAAGGGCTCACTCTGGCACGACCCTAAAGGCACTGACACCTCAAACCTCTTTCAGAAGCAGAGAGTAACTGAAGTCCCCAAACAGACATGGGATGTCCCCTATATGGTCACTGGAAAGTAACTGTTAAAAGACTTAAGGCATAAGTCAGTCAGTGGTGGCACACATCTTCAATCTCAGCACTTGGGATGCAGAGGCAGGCAGATCTCTCTGAGTTCGAGGTCAGCCTGGTCTACAGAGTGAATTCCAGGACAGCCAGGGTTACACAGAGAAACCCTGTCTCAAAAAACAAAAACAAACAAATAAAAAGGACTTAATGCACAAGGCCAGAGTCCCAAAGCCGGCCAGCTGGAGCACACCAGCAGTCTGTGATGTGGGTGTGCCCCAGCCTGGGAGTATTAGTCTGGGTGGGGG
Organism: Chionomys nivalis; assembly: GCF_950005125.1. NCBI lineage: Eukaryota > Metazoa > Chordata > Mammalia > Rodentia > Cricetidae > Chionomys > Chionomys nivalis. The sequence continues at coordinate 1,188,887 of NC_080096.1, read as the reverse complement.
TGGGGCAAAAGGACCCATTCTTTCCCAAAGCCAGTCCCTCAGACGCTCACAACTGACATTCCATCAAGATGACTCGCCAGAGGGCGGGATGGCCTGTAATGGCTGTTTGGCCACCTGCCACCCCTTCAGCAGAGATGATAAAGATAAACAGGCCTTCCCATCCGGGCTGGAGGAAAGTCTGCAGTGAGAAGGACAGGGGATGAGGGAGGGGCCTTATTCCCCACCTCCTCAGCAACAAGCCCTCAACAGCACAGCGCAGAGCAGGGCAGACAGGCCTCATGGTCTGACCAACCTGATCCCAAACCTGGAAGTAATAGTCATGTAATCTGAAACATATACTACATGCATCACTGAGGGGGTGTGGCCTGAGAAAGGACAGCAGGGTGACCTGAGCCCATCTAACCTTTAAGTATCCAAGTATCCAGACTAAGCCCAGCTCAGTAATACCCAGCCCGAGGCTCAGAGAGCAGCCAGGGTTCTGTCAACTACATACATCTTGAAACCAGCTGCCCTGCAGCCAGTATTCCTGAACCATTCTCACCTACTCTGAATTTACAGACTCTGTCCCAGCATGCACTCTCATCCTTAATAAACAGGGTTAGAGACAGGTAGGCACCTCCATGTTCCTCCAGTCCCCAAGTTGTTCTCTTGAAGTGTGGAAGACATCACTGAATGGGGAGGTGTTCTTTCCCACCCCAAGCCCCAGTGAGCAATGCACTCTGCCCCTCCTCTCACAGGTCTAACACCCTCTACTACGACAGCACTGCACAGCCTAGATTGGCCAGCTAGTAACACTGACCCCAAAGCCAAAGGAATTGTGGCTACGCTGGAGAAAGAGCTTGCTCAGGGCCTGCATAGAGACTCCTAGGACCCATAGCTTCTGACTTTCCTGCCACCTTCCAGGAACTAGGGTTCACGTGAGTCAAGAATCACAGAGAGAGGGGCAGAGTCACAACATCTAATGGTGCAGAAGGGATCCTGGGGCTGAGATCCAAGGGAGAGTACAGGCAAGGGATTCTTGTAAGATAATACTTGGTCTCAGCAGATACTGGCCTCTTAAAGTTCATCGCTCCTTCAGGGAGGGGCAGATGGAGCCTACCAGATTTCCATACCTATGCTCAACTTTCTTTCCTTTCTAATAACAAGGCCAGGTAGGTGTTGGTGACAGATTACATTCACAGCTTAGTGACATGTGGGACCCAGAGTCCTGCCCAAGCTGTCAGGACGGCAATCAGGGCCTACAGGTGGTAGAGGGTAGCTCAGGCTATCACCTCACACCCCCCGTGTGGGGTCTTCCTACACAACTGCTATTTTGTGGGCAGCATAAAGGCAGTTTAGCTCGATGTTAGTTAGGACAAGGGTCTAAGGTGGAAATTTCAGGGCCTACAGAAGGCTTCCCTCCTATCCACCTCAGCAGCCATTAGAGTCACACAGGGGTTGTTATGAGCCCTAGTGGGTCAGTGACAGCCCCACCTGCAGCCCCAACTGCAGACTTGGTTCACAGATTTAAGAAGTTGGATAAGAGCCACTGTCATCACACCTGTGAAAAGAACATCCAGGAATATATGTGGGTACACACCCACACATCATGTGTGCTCACACATACGCATCAGTGAATGTATGCACACACACACAGAAGAGAACACTGAAGACAACTGCCTACTGTTCCCACAGAAGAAGCTGCTATCGCGGATGTGTTAGCCATAACAGAAATAGACTGGAACCTCTACAGCACTCAGCCACACATGATGGGCAGTAATCTCAGTGCTGGGGAGGCTAAAGCAGGAGAGGAGCTGGGGATTCAATCCAGGCCTCACACATAACAAACCAAGCAGCCTGTCCCTGTGCTGGCTCAGCACTGTGCTGGTTTCCCTTCACATAAATGTTTCAGGGAGATGGGTTTGAGGAAGGGTCTCGTTATATAGCTCTAGGTATCCTGGAACAGAGAGAGAGAGAGAAAGAAAGAGGGGGGAGGGAGGGAGGAAGGGAGGGAGGAAGGGAGGGAGGGATGGAGGGAGACAGACAGACACACACCCCTGCCCCGGCAAGGTCTACTGCCCACAGGCCAGTGTCACTAGTGAGATGCTCCTGTGGAAAGGAAAACATCTTGGGCAGGAAATGTCAGCCAAAAAGACTTTCTCATGGGCCAGGCCCAGACCTCTGACAGGGCAGAGCCAGGTAGGGTAGACCCTTGCCCAGAACCCAGCACCAGGTATAAAGGCTCTGCCCCACTGATGTTGTTGCTCTATCCCAGAGTGAAATGTTTGGAGATTTCCATTTCCCTCTAAATTGGAATTTTTCTTGCCCAGAAAAAACACATTGGGCACATTTCCTGTCCAGGGCCAACACCTTCCTGCCTTCAAAGACTGAATAGAAACACCCTCATTGTGGTCTTGCCTCTTTCTGCATGGACAGGAGCAGGGTAGAGCAGGAGCCCATGAGCCCTGTGCCCGAGTGAGCACCATTCTCCATGGCCCTGGGCATCGACAGTACCTCCAGAGCAGATGAGGACAGGATTGTCCTAACACCTGCCCCAGGCACACACAAGCTGGTCTGGGAAGAAGACAGGACGTCTGCAATTACTTTTAGTTCAAAAGGAAGACACTCAGTGCCAGGCACTTCACCACTGGGCTCAACCGTAGAACAGCCATTACACATATTCATATCGCCTGCCATAAGGGAGTCCAGCCAAGACCCAGTGTGGGTTGAGATGAATCCTTTTCAACATCCTCAAGGTCAGGCTTCTCCAGACAGATCATAAGATTGATATTCAAACTTGAAGGTCCACAACATCCTACCAAGTGACCTTCCAGACTCACTCAGCACTGGGATCTAAGTCAGGCACACACCACCCAGCCTTTCCTCCTCCGTCAGTGCGCTAGAGAGTGAACTGTGCAAATGTGGAGGCCAAGGAATGAAGAAAAATATGGAATTAGTTTTCTATAGCATTTCCATATTGTAACAAAAACAAAATAATTACATAGGTTCAAGGTACAAAATATGAATTGCGCGACTCCACAACACACTAACTGCTCTTCCCAGTACCTCCATATAAGGACAAACACTAAGCCTGCAGTTCTGACTATCATTCTCTAGTAACTAGATACCACTGTCTCTAGTCTCTAACTCAACCACACCAGTTCCCAGTTCCACGCAGCAGGAGGCACCTATACAGCATGGATTGGGCTCTACCCCTCATCAGTTAGTACTCATCAGGCAGAGGGCTTAATGAACAAGAGGCCCTCAAAAGTACTGGTTCAAAATTTCTCTCAAACTAAAGGCATCCAAAATGTCAGCTGGGCAGTGGTGGCAGACGCCTTTAATTCCAGCACTCAGGAGGCAGAGGCAGGTAGATCTCTGTGAGTTCAATCAAGGTTAGCCTGGTCTACAACAGCTAGTTCCAGGATAGGCTCCAAAGCTACTGAGAAACCCTGTCTTGAAAAACCGAAACAACAACAACAACAAGTGCTGGTCTGCACCACACCATGCAGCACCACTGAGGCTGAGCTCCTGGGAGACACAAGGGAAGGCTGAATCACCATCACTCCTTCTGGCTATGGGAACCTGGAAACAAATTTCTAGACTATTACCAAAAAAAAAAAAAATCTGTTAGAGGAAAAGTCTTAAGCCTGTTTGTTAACACCTTCCACATGCACGTCAAGAAGCCAGCTGAGGTTAAGAGAAATGGAAATTCACTGGGCAGAAGGGATGCAGGGCCTCCTCAGTCGTGCAAACTGCCCTCATTGTACAGCTCCACACCGGCCCACACCGGCCCACACCGGCCCAATATCAGAGAACAGTTTTATTTGGGGGTACAAGGGAGCCCTCTCTTCTGCTAATTTAAATCTCTCTCTCTCTCCCCACACACACCACACACACACACACACACACACACACACACACACACACACACACACTGACTTATCAAAATGGCCCAGTCTTTCTACACTGGTCTCTGGAAAACAAGTCATCAGAACCACTATGGATACTGCTCAGCAGGCAGGGCCTCAGTACGGGTCTGTGCCCAAGTGTCTGCTCTGCTATTTGCACCTCTCTGTCTGAAGAAGGCCAAGGATAAAAAGGAACACCTCACGATCAGTTCAAAGCAGACAGCTGTGTCCACCCACTTCTCCCAAGTCTCATTAGGTCAACGGAACAGTGAATGAGCCTGAGGTACAGGATCCCTGTATGCCAGCATCTGCCTCACTCAATGTGGACAAATTTCTTTCAGACAATCTTTACTTGACAAAGAGAAGCAAAGCCGTAAGTTTCTGTCAAAACACGAGAAAAGCATGAAACCAGTGTTATAGGCCACCTAGGCCCAAAGAGGAGGGTGGCCTCCCAGAGTTCCCTGTGAACACACAGCCAGGCTGGCAAGGCTGCTGTGTCTGGACCCGCATGTACGGACCCCAAGGCTGTCGGCATCTACGTTTGGAGGAGCTGCTGTCCTACGATGAGAGCAGAAAGCATACAGACCCAAGTCCCCGTTCCTGTGGAAGGGGACACAGGAGGAAGTGGCACAGGCCGAGCACCTACCCCACACCATCCAGCCTGTAGTCCCTTCCCTGCCCACCAGGAAGAGGAGGAGCAGCCAGCACCACCCTCCACCAGCAGTCGGCTTTGCTTCCTCAGTCTCCTCCCTCCTACCCCAACCGACGCCCATGTTGTTTTCTCTCCATAGAAACAGACACAATACAGCGTGGACGGCCCTCCAGAACCACAGGCAGCTCAGAGCTGCTGTGGCAGCTGTTCAACTTTCTTTTTTTTAAATACGTACGGGTGTTTTTCATGCATATGTGCCTGTGAGCCACAGGCATGCGGTGCCTATGGAGGCCAGAAGGCACTGTTGGATCACCCTGGACTGGAGTTATAGACAGTTGTTAGCTACCACATGGGTGTTCGGATACAATTCCAGGTCCTCCTGGAGGAGGAGCCAGCGCTCTTAACTACTGAGCCATCTCTCCAGCCCCGCAGCTTCTGGATGGTGGGGTATCAAGGTAGTCCCTTAACCCCACAGTAGGTAGCACCCCAGCACACTGGGTAGAATACCTGAGGATGGAGATGCCCAAGCCCAGGAGCCCCTGGGATGTCCTCAAGCACATCTGAGCGTAGGGAACTCAAGGTTACCAGCATTCCATAACAGCACTGGACTGTCCAAATAAGCTGGGAAACTTGTCCTGACAGACATATGCACCTTCCAAAGAGGCCCAGTCCTCCAGTCTGAGCTTCCAAGTTACTGCCCCTCTTGGGGTGGGCTAAAGGGAAGGGTGGTAAAGGATCCCAGAATATACATTTCTATCTGTTGCCTCCAAAGCCAGTGACCTAGAGAGCAGCACCAGATCTTCGGCGCGTAGGGTTTCTCAGAACCCTGACCCAGAGCTGCCTTCCTCAGGAACTACTCAAGGGCTCTAGACCGGCCTGCCAGTCCAGTCCTAGTTTTTCCAGAGCGACACTAACACAGTGAACTGGACATCCAGGACCTCACACCTCTCTCTCAGGGATAAAAGTGGCTGAGCGTGTGAGTGAATGTGCCAAGGACAGGTCAGCATCATGGCCACAGGTCAGAGGCTGCAGAGTCTAGGATGTCACCTTTGGTACACAAAGAACATGCTGGGCAGCTGCAGATCTGCCCCCTCCCCAGAAACTATTCCTTGATCTCGAGCCTAGCGACTGACCCAGCTGCTCTCCTCTATCCTGCTGGAAACTCAGTGACAAGCAGCAGCAACTCCGCTACCTCTACTGTGTGCCAGTTACTCAGCGAAGGCCTCAAGGCCTTAGTGGTCACTCTGTCCCCAGACTTTTACTTAAAAGGGTGTATGTGCACACATGTGCATGCATACACACACTCACCACACACAGTGAGTTGAGCAATTCTGGAAGAAGCCCTGACCTTCTGTATGTGGGTGAACAGCACCCTCAAAATGCTGGTGCCAGAAGAAATGGCAGAGGCCACAGTGCTATGAGATAAATGAGGGCTGGAAGCCCAGCTGGCGCTCCTGGAGGCCAGGCCTCCTGAGATCTAGAAGAGGCCAGGGTCAGCTCCTGGAGAGGTCTTCTGGGGGTGACATTTGGTTAAAAACTTACTATTGCTCTTAGATGGCTGTGAGCATTGCTGGTGGCAAGGCCAAGATTCAATCTGCTCTAATAAACTCCACTATGAAACGTTCATAACCGTCTTGCTCAGGAGGCTTGAATGCTAGCAAGGACCATCCCATCACAGGTTCCCAATTCCCCCTCACAAGGCACTGGCAAGGGTTCAAAATGTGCCTGGTGTGGGAGGGAAAACTGCCTGACCAAGTGTCCTGGCCACCTCTATGTCTCCCCCTTTTTCCTGCTCCCCCAAAGCTGGAGTTAAGTCATAAAAGAGGAGAAACTTCCTGTGTCCCCTCCCCCTAATTCCCCTGCATTCTTGGTGACCCAAAGGGAGGCAAACTAAGAATCAAGGGGAGGACCTTCAAGAGCTGGAAGGGAAGTCAGGCAGCCATATATGGGCGGGACTTGCAGAGTTGAGCTAGGAAGGAAGTGGGGGTGAGGAAGAATAAGATGGCCAGGGACAGACAGAAGAGACATGCATCATGGATATAAGGTGATCTCTACAAAGCCAGTTCCAGGACAGCCAGAGCTGTTACACAGAGAAACCCTGTCTCAGGAAAAAAGGGAAATCCCTCCTTTAAAGCACACCAGACGCCACAGGTTTCCAAAGAGCGATTACCGCAGTCTGTGCAGGTCCCCCTAGGACACAAAGTGGGAACGCCTGTTGGGGTGGCCACTCATTTCCCAGTAGCTGACCAAAGACCAGCTACATATTGCCTAAACAGAGCAAGGAAGCAACCAGGGGCAGCAAACTGGAGAGCAGAGCCACTGACTGCAGCTTTGTTAGGGATGGAGACCAGGGACCTGACAAGTATCAGGCAAAGACTACTCAGTGCTAGGGGTAGGGGCACACTCAGCCCCAGGCCAGCCTTAAGCAAAAGGGCCTGTCCAGGGAACAGGATTCAGGTTAAGGCAACTAGGAACCCTGGTGAATGAGAACCTTAGCGGATTCTCCAGAGAGATCTCTCCTCTTCCCTTTGGGGCGACAGGGATGTCAGCTTTTGCCTTGATCTTGGAGTCTGTAACCTCAATCCATAGAAATGCAGTCCTGCTCTTTCCAAGTCACCCAGTACTGTGTACTCTGTGGTAGCATTCTCTGATCAAGACACATCCCTCGACCACATCTTCCCCTGGTACTCCCCTGGAGCCAGGAGTAGGTAGTAGACACCTGACTCCACACCACGCTGGTCTGGAGGGCAGCTCAGGGCTCATCACAGCTGGAAGCAATGCTCCCTATTTGCCCCTTTCCGCATCACTGAGAATTAGGCCGGATTTTAGGTGAGTGGGGAGTATTTGCCGGAAGGCTGGTGAGCAGGGGTAGTCCTGGCTCAAAAATGGGTGAGCCTAGAGGTTCCAGGCAACAACTCCTGCCAGCAGAGCTGTGCATCAAGAGGACTTGGCCACTGTGTAAGAACATTTTCTTGTTGCTGCGATAAGACACCCTAACAAAGCAACCTAAGGGAGAAAGGGTTTACTTTGGCTCACGGTTAAGGTATGGAAGGAAAGACTTGGTGGCAGAACCTTGAAGCAGTTGGTCACACTGCACCCAGAGTCCAGAAACTGACTAATGTTGATGGTTCCGCTTGCTTTCTCCTTTTACTCAGTCTAGGGCCTCAGCCCAAGGAAGGGTGCCGCCCACAGTTAAGGTAAGTCACATCTGTCAGGGTGACTTGTCCTACTTCAATTACCTTACAGAGATAATCTTTTGTTTGGCTTTTTGTTGTTTTTGAGACAGGGTTTCTCTACGTAGTTCTGGCTGCCCTGGAACTCACTCTAGACCAGGGCTGGGATTAAAGGCCTGCGCCACCACTGCCCAGCCTAATCAATCTTTCACAGGCATGCCCTGAACCAACCTAATCTACACAGCCCCTCATAGGCCCGTCCAAAACTGATGGAGATCCTGTCAGGTTGAGAGCACTAACCGTCATAGCCACCGACGGTGACACTGGATGTGCTCTCCCAGGGGTATCACGTGACAGAGAACTGAAGGGGTTGGGCAGCTGTGCACTGGAGGCCGGCAGGGCTATGTCCATCCCACAACTCACAAGCTCCTAACAGATTTACCTCACCAAGGCCTTGTATGTCCAGACTGTACCACTGAGTCATGCTCCTAGCCAGAGTGTCTTTAAAGAACTAGTTCTGCTTTATCAGGCCTTTGATCTCAATTAGTATTAGGAGGCTAAGTCAGGAGGGTCACAAATTCGAGATCTCCTGGGTCACAGAGACAGTTCAGCACCAGCCTGGGCAACTTACCGAGACCTCGTCACAAAATAAAAAGTAAAGCACGGCTGAGGGTGGAGCTCAGTAGTGGGGTGCTGGCCCAGCGCACGGGACCCTGGACACACAGGTGAGAGACTAGGACGCTGTCCCATGGGACCCACAGTAAAAGCCAATGCTCTGAAAACTCAGAGCTTTTAAAGATCCTAACACCAGGCTTCTCCAAGATGGCAAATGACAGACTGGCCTTCTGGACGATGTAGAAATCTCAAGTGTATCTGAGGCACTTACCCGGGACCTCCCCTTAGTTCAGTTTCCTTTTGATGTATTCCAAGGAACCCTGCATGCACTAGAGCCAAGACACCGGGGCCTCTACTACCTCAGAAGAGTTTGTGATCTGCTCAAGAAAGGCAGATGTTTTTCTGTCCACTGATGAGGACAGATTTCCTTAGAAGAAATCACCTTCGTTGGGTCTTGAACTGCAGATTTGATCTAAGATCCGATAAAGACCACTAGTTTGCCCCTAAGGCCTACTTCCATGCTGTACCCCACCCCAGGACAGGAGGCACAGCTGATCCAGCAGCACATCCTAGCTCACATTAGGGATGCCCAATTACTTCCCTCACGACACAGACAGCCATGTGACTCCAACCTCGCGGTGAAGACCTCCTCCAGCCCAGACAGTGAGGCAGCTGGAGTGACTACTTCAGGCCTTGCCGGGGCTCCTGAGGACAAAAATGCTGCCAGTCCCAACCAAAGTACCTTCCCTAGATTTTATTTACTCAAGTGAGAAACAAGCAAGCACTCGGCTAATGAAAGCCACAGGACATGTGTGCGTGAGGGGTCTGCCACCAGGTGCAGTCCATCACCCCTTCCTAGAAACCACCCGACAGTGTGACAGAGAGCAAAAGGTGATTCCAGAGTTCCAAACAGTTCAAATTTAGGTTTATTTAGTAGTCTTTTTTTGAAAAACATAAAACCCTAGGACAGAAATTCTCCCAGCACACCCAGTCCTTGTAGGAAGCCGCTTACAGCTGAGAAACTCACTACAAATACAGCAGGGGCTTCTGGGACTCAAGAACCAAAAGGAAGACTTCCAGGGAAAGCCCCAGCTGTGAAGACTTCACCGACACAAAGCAAAGGCTTACATCTCATAGGTGAGAGCAGGGACACAAGCAGAAGTGTCTGAGTACAAGGGGGCAAGCAGTCCAGTCCTCAAGCACGCTAAGAAAGCACTCTCTCTACCACTGAGCCATAACCCCAGCTCAACAGCTGCTAAAGCTTAGAAAAGGTGGGCCCATGAGATGGACTAGTGGGTAGAGGCACTTGCTGGCAAGCCTAGCAGCCTGAATTCAATCCCCAGAACCCACATGAAAGACAGAGAACTGACTCCCACAGACTGCCCTCTGACCTCTGCTCCACCATACAACATAAATAAATGACTTCTTTTTAAGTTTTTAGACTTGCTTACTTATGTTGTGAGTGTTTTGCCCACATGTATGCATGCACACCACATAAACGCAGTGCTCTCAGAGGCCAGAAGAGGGCACTGGATCTCCTGGAACTGGAGTTATGGGTAAACCACCATATGGTGCTGGGAACTAAATCCAAGTCCTCTTATTCACTGACCCATTTCTCCAGGAAAGGAACTAGCTAGCTTCAGAGAGCTGCCACACTCAAGTGTTTTAGCAGGTGAGACCGGACAAGTGGACCAGTCCAGGTAAGGGCATGCCTATGAGCGCCTCAATTTTCTACTATAAATTAAAAGTTTCAGATACTCATTTTTGTAAGGATCTTTGAAGCACAGAGATCCATCACAGGATTCGGAAACAAGGTTCTGTGGGCCTCGGAGAGCAGTAGCTACAGGTTCACAGTTCTTGGAGCTATCTGGGAGCACGGGTATCCAGGTTGCCTAGGGTAGCCCTGCTTTCTTCAGTACTTGGTCCTTAGTCCTTCTTTTGGAGATACACATTTTACATTTCAGAAATAGCCTCTGAGTACCGAATCTCTGAAGGTGGGGGTGCTTTCTAGGGCTGCCCAAAGGCCTAGTTGTACAGAGTAATTCCTTCCTCAGTACACTGGACAGAGCATGTGCCTGCCCGGACGCTGATCAAAGAGTTTGCCCTAGATCAGCACAGTGCTTCAGTGGAACTGAGAGAGACTTCACGGCCCAGCACTTCCCTCTGCACAGGAAGGGGGGTGGGGGGCAGAGCTAGAAAGAGCAAAAGGAAACAATGCATGCTTACAACACTGAGAAAAAATAAAACAACAGAGCCCCAAGGAGTTCCCTAGGCTCAGCCCCAACTTCTCTGCAGGCTTGCAGATTCCTATATAGGAGGATGGCTGACAGTCAGGGGACTCTTAGGGGCCTGTGAAGGGGATCTGTGGAAGACCCTCCCACAGGTGGGGCCATTCCTGGAAATGGGGCCGTTTCAAGACCAGTGGACAAGCCAAATCAAGCTCTTTCTTCTACACCAGACTGGAGTCCCAGACAAAGAGCAGTCGAGACACCCAAGATACCAAGAAGATCTTGTGACTGCTCCATCAAACTCAAAAAAAAAAAAAAAAAAAAGCAAACGACACAGCTTTTCTGGGGCATGGGACATCTGCCCTAGCCACTGCTCTGAATCTTCAGGGGGTTCAAAGTCCTTTCAGAACAGACCAGAAGCCCCAAGTTAGGCATAATCCCTCAAGGCCCTTCTCACAGCAGCATCCTATTCTGGTGGGGACAGGGCTCACAACAGACCCAGCCTCCCTGCCACGGTCCAGCAGGATGACACACACAGACCAGGCAGTCACCTAGGAAGACAGGCGAGCAAGGTCACAGCCACTGTTCTCCTCAGGCTCAGCAGTGGGGTCATGGTAATCCTGAGGATCCTTCAAATCCCAGAAACAGACCATTATGAGACCAGCTGGCACAATCAACTGTCAGGCTTTGAGAGCCCAACTGGAACCTCACTTCTACAGCAGGCTAGATTGAGCGGTGGTTCTCCACCATCCTCATGCTGTGGACCCAACATAAAATTATTTTTGTTGTTTCTTCACAACTGTAATTTTGTTAGTGATGAATCATAATGTAAATATCTGTATTTTCTGATGGAATTAGGTGTCCCCTCACCACTCTGAGGTTCGATGTCTCAGATCATATGTAGCCAAGCATGTGGCTGGTCCTGGCAGGGGTCATCAGGTTCACATGGCTTTGTGTCAACAGTACCTCCAAGACCTGAAAGGGTTAAAAATTCACGAAGACCTTTATGTGCTTTTATTTACTCAATAAGAATCTGCAATACGGGAAATGGACAAAGAAGGAGCTAGAACTCACAGACTGCATCAGGCAAACAGGGCCAAGAACGGAGGCGCACGCCTGTCATGAGTCAGGGTTACACGGCTATCCTCGGCCTGAGTTCTAGGCTAGCCTGGGCTATCAGGAACCTTGCGGAGGGCGGGGGGAGACACCAAACAAAACACAACAAAACAAAAACAGAGCAGCAGAGTGGCAGAGGGAAGAGAAGGAAGACAGAAACTACTGCTGTTCTTTGCGATACAGATCCATGGTAGAATGTGTGCTTACATGCACATGGACTTGGGTTAACCTATCCAGCTCCCGAGTGGGGAGCCAACTGGACTCACTAATGTGCAGAGATGTTTACTGTGGACACCTCAGGCTCTTGATAAAAGATTGCTAAAAGTTCACAGCCCCCTCTCCACCCAGAGGAAGTACCTACAAAAAGTCAAGAAAAGGTCTCATCTCTAGGATCACATCCTTCAGAGAAGCCTTGACTCAGCTTATGGATCCAGCTCTTCTCTTGCCCAGTTTCAGGGCAGGACCATTTATTAGAGGTTACCAATAACTTATACCAACCAACACATTCGGGACCGGAACATTCCATTTCCAGGCAGGTAAAAGAATGAGCAAAGAGCCACATTGGCCTTTTTCTGCCTTCTATGACCGAGCAAGCCTTCTCAGGTCCAGCAATGAGGCTCCCAGGCAGGTCTTGGAAGTGATCCACTTCCTATGAGGTTATGAGCCCCACCCACTAAAGAACTAGAGCTAGTAGGACAGAGATCACAGAAACTATGCCCCCCTCCTTCCATGTCTCTTCACCCCCCCCCCTCGCTCTCTCTCTCTCACACACACACACACACACACAGACACACACACCTCCCCTCACAGCAATCCAATGATCTGGGGAAAATGGGCAGGGTTTAGCTAGAGGCCCTAGCCAGCTCCTGCTGCTAAAAGTAATGGGTAGAGTGGAGGCCAGACACTCCAGTGTATCCCTGTCACCAGCTGAAGAACCCTTCTTCATCTGTCACCAGGACAAAGGGCCAAATGGTTTCAGGGGTCACCTCAGGAAGACTGCCCCCACTACATTAGCACTTTGAATTGGTGGCAACTTAACAAATGTCTGTGTTTTCAGGTGTTCTCCAGGCTATTTGATTATTTTTTACTACCACTAAGGCAGTTTCCCTGATTTAAGACTCGGAAAAAGAGTACCCTCAACATTTAACAGGCCCCAGGGAGCCTCAGGGCAGGAGGAGGCACAAAAAAAGACCCAGACATAATACTGACAAGCCAAGAAGCTAGAATAACAACAGGAAAGGCTCTGGTGCTCTGGTTGTGATAAACAGGCATTTCCCTTAAGGGCGATATCTGTGAGACAGTACTTAAGGAGCTTGGGACAAAAATATGAAGCCACTCACTTCTCATCATGAGTCCCAGACAGTCTGTGCAGTCCAGAGGAGATGGGACACGACTGCTCCATGACAGCCATGCCACATCCACCAGGTACCAGGAGCAGAGGCAGCCCCACTAAGACTGACCACTGCGCACTTCTGTATTTTGATGTCCTGTCTTAGAAGGTGACCTCTGCCTCTGTTGGCCTTTGAATTGGTGGTGACCTAACAAATGCCTGTGTTTTCAAGTGTTGTCCTGGCTACTGGATTATTTTTACTACCACTGACAGATACTTGCTAGTACCCTGAGTTTGCTCAGTTTCTAAACACCCACATGCAGAGTCAGCTCTCCCTTTTCATCAAGAGAACACTGGGGTCTGAACTACAATCATCAGCTCCTCCACCCACTGCGTCCTTTTACTGGCTAGCTTGCCTGATTTTTAACATCATTTCTAGGATACTGAAACACTTAACCTTGGTGGCTTCAGATTCGGATCATTCAGTGGATTTTTAATCCTCTGAAGGCTGGGCCCTGTCAAAGGTCCATTCCCCATGGTCTGTGCAGAGGGCAAAGGGTCGTGAGAGCTTGAAAGACACAATAAAAATCAGGGCAGTGACCTTTTGAACTGGACTCTTTACAGGGTGAAGGCCTGGAGAAAACAGTGGCCAGGGGCACGCAGTGCCTCAACCTTTTTCTAGAGTTTGGCTGCCCCTGCCCCCTGCACCTGCGGGGGCGGGTGGTGGTGGTGCACAGGACACACAGGGGCAAGTCCTCTCCCCAAAGGAAGATCAGAGCCAACAGACACTGCCCTCCCAGTTGTCTGTGAACCAGGTGTGTCTTAAAAACCATTCTCTGGAAACACTGCTAGTCCTCCCCAGGGTGGTGGCCTCAAGAGCCATGAGCACAAACGTTTCCTGAAACCTCCATGTCCCTGAGTAACTGGCCTGGATATCAGGGAAGGGAACAGTTGGTGTCCCCAAAGCCCCCAGGATTGCGGGGGTGGGGGGAGGACTCAAAAAGACAAAGGTTTCTGTAAGGACAGAGCAGAGGAGCCTAAAAGTCAGTAGTGGGGTCAGTGCCTGGCGGCTAAAGATCAAGACTCTGAGGCATGGTGGTGCATGCCTTTAATCCCAGCAGTCAGGAGACAGGTGTGTTGTCTGTTTTGCGTTAGAGACCAACCTAGTCTACATAGTGAGTTCCAGGCTAGTCAAGGCTTCTTAAGCAAGTCTTTGTCTTTTTTAAAAAAAGAAAAGAGGAGGAGGAAGAGGAGATGATGAAATAACCTCTGGGGATAAAAGAGAGGCTGAGTACTTCCTTCTCTTCCAGAGTTCAGTTCTCAGCATCCATGCTGAGTTGCTTACAAGTCTACAGCTCCAGTTCCAAGGGATCCAACGCCTTTTGTCTCCAGGCACCTTCACACACATGACACACAAATACATAAGCAGAAATAATAAAAATGAATCTGTAAAACAGACCTCCATTAAAAAAAAACCACCAAATTTAACACTGCCTAAATAATCAATATAGTTTAAGGTAGAAAAAAAAAGAAAGAAAGAAAGCCTCTGGAGAGCTGGTCCTGTGAAGACCCTTCGCCCTGCCCGGCTTTGGGCGTCACAGGCCGGCTGTGATGTGGCCATGCAGTGTTGAGAGGCAGCTCCTGCAGGCACCGACAGAAGCAGTATGTATCCTTTCATACACACTTGCCTGCATCTCTGCAAGTCCTCATGGGGGCGATTCTGCAGTTATGGCTGAACTCTGCTCATGTTTTTCCTCTGTGACCAAGGTCTTGATAGCTCCTCATTGCCAGAAATGAGGTTTCCCTACACTGAACTGAGAGCACTTGCCCAAAAGGCAAGCTGTCAGTCTGCCCAGGCTCTTCCACTCTCTGTGGGTCTCCCAAGGGGGTTCTGAGAGAGGCTGGTTACACTATCCTGATGCCAGGGGCTGGAATAGCCCAGGGATGGTGTTGTCTCAGAGGCAGCCCTGGTAACCTAAGCATCCTCTACTGGTCCCTAGAGGGTGGGAGGTGTGGCCACAGTCGTAGGCTTTGTTCTGTTTATGGGAGGTCAGTCGGCCACATGGGGGAGGGAGGCCTGTGGCCCCTGGGGGCTGCCATCTGGCAATTGTAAAAGGGGCAATCCACATTTTTAGAAGGGGGATGGTAGGGAACAAATTGCAGACGGGTCAGGAGGGCCTTCCACCCCTGTGCCTCCCAGGCAGACACCTCTGTGGCCTTTCTTCCAGTGTCTGTGCCCAAGGTGAAAAGTTCAGGCTGTCCAGTCCCCAGAGAGGCTGGAGGTGGGGCAATCTTGCAGAGAGAATCTGGCCACTCCTCACAGTTTTTCCTCCTATTCCCTGGACCCTGGAGGCCAGGGCGGGTCAGTCTGTGGAAGGTCTAGCCAGTATTTGGCAAGATTTTCCAGCTGGGTTAGCATGGAACAGACAAATTCATACCCGCACCCTCTGGGCTCAGGAATCCAGATCTTGGGTCTCCTCAGGCTGTAGTGAGTATGTGCAGGGCCAGCTGGGATTGAGCACATTCCACCATTTGTGAATCCTTCTCATCGCCAATCAGCCCAGCCCTCACTGCTTGCCTTGCTTCCCAGAAGTCTGTGGGAATCATGTCCCTGAGCCTGTTGGAGAGGCTCAGTGGGCATGTAACTGTGGTTTGCAAAATGCCCCTCACCTCTACTTCTCCCCCACAAGTAACCTTGGCTAGCCTTGATTTCCCCCTTCCCTTTTAAGAAGACAGGCTGTCACTATGTAGCCTTGGCTGGCCTGGAACTTGCTCTGTAGACCAGGCATGTGCCACCACACCCTGTAATCCCAGAGATTCTTTTTATAAACTTGCCAGCAATGTCTCCCTTCTTCCCTCTTGAATGCCACTCTTACTGGCAACAAACCTCATCCTGATACCCAAGCAACACATGCTCCTGAGAATCTGTAACAAAGGCACCCCAGCCCAGCTCATGGACCAACTCTACTGCCTCAGAAGTTGGCTGGCCCGGATCCCTGGCTAGCAGAGACCGTGCTGGACCACCCCATCTAAATAATACTGCCTATCATCACTGAAGAACTATTACTCCAAAGACACTTCTTTTGGCTTATCTTGTCCAAACAGCCAAAAATCAGACCCTTCTCTTCTGCAACCAACTGAAGAAGGATATCAAAACACAGCCAGACTACACAGCCGATCCTCATCTTTGCCTCTTATGGGACCCTCAATTGTGCCCATGCCCAGGTCTTTTATGCTGCAGTCCTCAGACGCCCAAAGGAAGCTGAAAAAATATGTAAAACTACCCATACTGCCAGAGAGAGAAATGCAATCTACAAGCCAAAAATACCTACTACAAAGTCCCCAACTAAAAGCAACCCATGCCTGCTCTGTAGTAAGCTGTATCATGTGAGAAGCAGGGAACAGAAATCTTGTGTGCATCCCTTGGACCTATGGAACTGTTTGTCCTGGAGTCAGAGGCAAGTACACCACTCCTCTCCAGCATGGAGTAGCCCCTTATTCTACATCCAGGTGTCTTCTGTGGGCCACACCTGGCTAGATGGACCATCCAGCTGACTCCAAGGACAGCACAGAAAAAGACAAGAAACAGTCAGGGTCTGAGAGCAAGGGCACCAGTTCTATGAAGTATCAAGAGAAATGTTCTGAGCTCCGGGAAAAATGCCCCAAGAGAGTAGCCAGGCCTAGAGGCATTCGACTTTAGTCCTAGCACTCTGGAGGCAAAAAGGCAGGCAGATCTTTGAGTTTACAAAGCCAGCCTGCGCTACATAATAAATTCCAGGCCAAAAGGAGGGAGCTTGTCTCAAAATATATTAAAAAATTTTGAAAAGAAATTGTGATGAACACAGTTTTTAAAAATGCCTTTTAGACATGTAAAAACTGCTTAGTCAGGAACTCCACTACACCCAAGGCTGCATCTGATAACCAGAACTTAGAACATCAGTAACTCAAGATAACCAGACACATAACTAGAACTCACAATGCCCACTGGACAGTATATAACCAAAGACCAAGAGCAATGCTCTGCTCTGCACATCTTCAGGACTGCTGGAGACTGTTGGAGAGATACTTTGATCTGCCCTGAAGCTGGAGAGTCTCCCCTAGGATCCTAACTCTTGAACCAGAGCCTACCTTCCAAGAGAGACTGAACCTGACCTTTAGCTAAGATGTGATGGCACGCAGCATAATAAACTATAACTTTGGTTATATCAACTATGCCTATCTACCTTCTTACAGAGACCCTAAGAGTGAATGGCACCCATTGGGGGACTACGGAAGCCACAGGAGCTGTCTAGTTGCAAGGCTTTCTTTTCACCTAGGTTCCCAAGCTGTCCCATAATATCACACGGTGACAAGACACGCTTCAGACAGCCTGGGAGAGTGCCAGCCTCCCACCACAGGGGTCCCAGACTCAACTAGGAACAGAACCAAACTATCCCTCTGAGAGGTGTTGCAGGCTACCTAGGATGTGTGTGTTCACTGGAGAACAGTCTGGAAGCAGAACAACTACAATCAACCCCTTACTTATGGATGCCCAAGTCACTAGTGTTCCCTGAAGGTCTTCACCAGCTCTGGCCCCAGAAGCCAGTTTGGAAGTAGAAGAGTATTTGGCACCTCCTTAGAACAAGACCATTCTGGTACTGGGGCTGCCCAGCAACCCCTAAAGCTCTTGCTCCCTCAGAACACTCATTATATAGTACTACCTTGGGGCCGAGCCAATCCTAAAGCCACCCACTCTCCTTCTCTGAAAAAGCCCTGACAATGAATGTAGTATGTGCATGCAAAGGCATCCCCAGCACACCATGGGCGGGGTCAGACTCCCGTCACCCACAGCAGTTTATGCAGCACAGATGAACTCCTGCTCCATATTGAAAGTGACTGTGCTGCCTGGAATTTTCTGCAGACAAACCAAAAAAATTCTATTTCATCTCTGCTCAAGCTGAATTTCGAATGGCCCTCGGTGATCCCCCTTCCTGATCACCAGCTCCACCATTAGCATCCCCTATTTTTGCAGATGTTACTGGACCCCACACTTGTTAAAAAACCCAGAGCGTTGGCTCAATGCAGTTGTTAGCCTGAATAGTCAAAATCATGGCACTTTGTTCACAATCAATCTCGACTAAAACTGAAAAGGCAGTAATGAAGATGTTAACAAAACGACTTTAATGCAGCCAAAATTGTTGCAAAAGGAAAACATCCACTCAGAATGGATGTGCCAGTCAGCACAATTCGGCGTCTCTTCTGCAGCCCGCTACTGCAGAGTGTGACTCGCTTGCCTTCCCCACATCTAGCCAGCACCCCTCCCCCACCCCAAGGTCCTAGCTCTAACAAACTCCCAGGTTATTTCTGGGTTTTGTAGTCTTAGTACTAGAGTAACTGGTCAACTTTCTCAAAACACTGTAAGAACGGGCCCAGGGAGGGAGGCCTGGTGGCTGCAAATGTCCAAACCAGGCGTGATGACAGCAATGAAAAGAATGCCTAATTAGAGAGCTAGAAGTCACACACGGATGAGGCAATAACCACACTAAGATGACAGCTGCCAACACGGAGCCCATTACCCTCTCACCTTAACAGTTTGTAGGTCGGGGTCACAGGGAGGGCTCACATAACATGCAACTCAACTGGCAAGGCTCAGAGGATCCCAGGTTAAGCTAGAGTGGAAGGTCCCAGAGATCAGTGCCATCAAAATTCATGGGGCAGAGCAAAAACATGAGCCACAAGGGTCCCAGGTCTGCAGGGTCCTCTAGAGTTCAATAAAACCCAGGTCCACTGTGTATAGGCATTCTGGGAGAAAACAGTGAACAAGCCCAGGGCTCACATTTGCTAGGTCTGTCCCCAGCTAGAAAACAGGAAACCCTTTAAACTCATAGTGTCTTGTTCCTCTGGAAGGTCTGCTACGGTAACGGAGAAGAGCACTACTAAACCCACATTTAGACCCACCTAAAACAAAAATCATAAAACCAAAACTCAAAAGACTGGAATTACCTCCAAGTAACTGAATACATCCCAAGACAAAATTCAAGAGGATTTATATCAATAAAAGAGATTCCGCATGCAAATAGGTAAATTCCAAAACACTGGCATCTAGGAAACAGGAGACTGTAAACTATGAGGAAAATGGTCCATCATCTAAAAAGGACCAGAGCCAGCACAGAGCCAGACAGACACACAGACAGTACTAGAGTTACACTTCCAGTGGAAGTAAGTAATAGTAAGTCCCCAAAAATCAAACATATGGAGATAAAATTAACAGCAGGAGAGACTCAAGATCCTGTACACACAGCAACAGGCCCACCCAACAAACAGAGAAGGCTCCAGAAGACAGGCACTGCTCCAATACAGCCCAACACACAGGCAACTGCGGCACCAAAAAGACAGCCATGTGCCTGTGCACAGAAAGAAAAAAAACTGTAGGTATAGTACTCAAAACACAAAAATGATTATTCAAAAACCTTCTAGACTTAACTATTTTATAAACCCCCAAAATTCGAGCCTGAAGAGAACCCAAAGTGGAGGAATCATGATCAATAAGTACTCGTTCACTGGCTGGACCGCAAGAGTGTTAGATACAAGGGGCCGAGAAAATGGGAGCTGAGCTCTTGGAAATCACAGCTCAGGAGGCCAAGGCAGTCAATTCTATGGGTTCTCCTGTGATCACAGTCCATTGCTGAAATCAAAGTATGTTATGTGACCACAGGGAATTCAATTAGCAATTAGTAACAAGTATCACTGGGCATCTCAAACATCTGGAAACTAAATTACACACTTCCCAGAATCCCACACATGACAAGAAGCAACCAGAAGACACTCTGAAGAGTATACCAATGACAACAGAATTTGTGCAATGCTGTACTGGAGAAGAGAACATGACTCAGTGTTCAACTTAAAAACTAAAGCTGGGTAATGGTGCATGCCATTGATCCCAGCGTTCAGAAGCTCCATGAGTTTGAGGTCAGCCTGGCCTACAAAGTGAGGTCCAGGACCAGGACTTTCACACAGAGAAGAAACCCTGTCTCGAAAAACGAAGAAAAAAAAGGCAACAACCTAGAAAAGGAACGAATCCAAGCAGAGTAAATCAATGAAAGTATAATACAAAGTTCAAATTGTGAGCCAAAGAAAAAGAAAATTAAAGACAATCAGTGAACCAAAAGTCAGTTCTTTGAAAGATCCCTGATGGTGACAAAGTTAAGGACAGACTGGCAGGACAGGTAGAGATTACCACAAGAGCGGACAACGGCTGCACCCCACTCCACAGTACTCAGAGGGGGATCAGGCTGGGAACACAGCTCAAACACCAAGACCTGAATCTGATTCCCCAAAATCAGTGTTGGAGAGGTACAGACCTAGGACTCCTGGACAGGGAGCCTAGTCTACGTTCACACACACTCACACACACACACACACACACACACACAAAGTGGGATGGGGACGGGTCAGGTCCAAGTGTGGCAACTTTGTGGACTGACCAAGTTACTATCTAATATTACTTATCTCTCATAAGAATAGACAACCTACAGACTGCAGAAGCTGTAAACCTGCCTACAGCACCAGACTGAGGTAGTTCCCTGCTGGTTTTTGACCAAACACTCAGAAGAAACAATTATTTCTTGACATTTATGAAGAGAGGACACTTCTCAATAATCTAAAACTAAAGGCATTTCAGGGGAAAACACAATCTGACTGCAGACCAGTTACCAAGCCCTTCATGAAAATTACAAAAAGTCCTGAGCTAGCAAGGCGGCTCAGATCCAAATCCAATGACATGAGCTTACTCTCTGGTACCTACATGATAACAGGAGAAAACCAATTCCCAAGTTGTCCTCAGACTTCCAGACAAACACTGTAGTTTATGTAAGCCCACATACATACATACATACATACATACAAATAAATAAATATAATAAAAAATTTAAATAAGTAAACAAAGACAGATTTTCACCACTCACCATCAAACTCCAATATCCATTCCTGATAAAAAAGTAAACCAGAGACCCAAAGTGATGATAAATACCTACACACCCACAATTGGGAAGTTGAGGCAGAATGATCACAAACCCCAGGATAGCCTGGGCTACATAGTGAAGACTCTTAACGCAAAAAGAAACCTACAGGAACTGAAGAGATGGTTCAGTGGTTAAGAGCACTGACTGCTCTTCCAAAGGACTCAGGTTCAATTCCCAGCACCCAAATGGCAGCTCACAAATTTCTGTAACTCCAGTTTCAGGCGATCTGACACCTTTACACAGACATACACGTAGGCCAAACACTAATGCATAGAAAATGAAAAGGAGTTAACAATTAAAAAAAGAAAAAAGAAACCTACAAATCTTATTTGAGTAAGGGACTTTAGCAAGGTTGCAGGTCATATGATCAACACACCAATACATCACCAGGAACTGATTCCTTCCTTCCTTCCTTCCTTCCTTCCTTCCTTCCTTCCTTCCTTCCTTCCTTCCTTCCGAGAAAGAGGAGGGGAGGACTTGTGACATCAGCATACAAAGGGTGTGAAAGGCCTGTGCACAGAAAATTTCGAAACACTGCCAGTAATGGAAAGCAGCCTAGGAAAGAGAGCTCTGCCCTCTGTCACCAGACAGAACAGTCAGAATCAGTTCTCCCCGAGTCCATCCACAGAACCAACACAGAACCTGAGCACTGTGTTTTTTCACAGACATCAACAAACAGATCCTAAATTTCATATGAAAATGTGGAGTCCCAAGAGTAGACAGAGTAAACATGAAAAGGGGAGTTAGGGAACTAAAGGTCCTCGACTTCAAATGCTGAAAAATATCAGCAATCAAGTGTGTACTGACAAACATAGAAATCAATGTGAGCACACAGGAACAACTGCAGTCAGCTGGAGAGGGACTCACAGCTGGTGCCAGTGACACACTTGTACACACGCAAAAATAAGTTCAAGTAGACCACACCACAAGCTTAAGCAGAAAATCTTAAAAAGCTTTACACTTTTTCTGCTGGGTGGTGGTGGCGCACACCTTTAATCCCAGCACTGGCGCAAGTGTGCAGGGAGAGGGGGGAGTGGCAGGCGGATCTCTCTGAGTTCAAGGCCAGCCTGGTCTACAGAGTGAGTTCCAGGACAGTCAGGATTACACAGAGAAACCCTGTATTGGGGCAGGGGGACACTTTGCACTTTCTGAAAGAATACAGAAGACACTCCCTGCAACCTGAAACCAAGGAAAGACGCCTCAGGGAAACACGCCTCATGAAGAAATAAAAAACTGGGGGCAGGGGCAGGGAGAAAGCTCCTATGGAGCACAAATGCGGGCTACAGTTGGATCCCACTAAGGAAATCAGCAGAAAACAGAGCCCAGCCCAAGCAACAACGAAGTTAACAAGCACCTCATTAAAGATGCTGCAAAGAGAAGAGTAAGACATTCAAAAATAACACCAGGGTCAGTAGTTACAAGAAAATGTAAGCCTCCATCACAGTATGAAGTCAGTGTGTCTCTAACCGAGAACTGTGAAAGAACATGGCCACTTTGGAAGACAACCCAAGAAGCCAAAGTAGGTAATTCAGCCGTCTTACACTGCTGAGGGAAAGCGCTGTCTACCCCTACAAACCTTGGGATACTAAGTTCACTGACCTTTTACTTGTAATGGTCAAGAGCTGCAAATAGCTGGGAGTAGCGGTGTCTGCATACCTGTATCACAGCACAGAGCCAGAGAACTGCAAATACAAAGCTAACCTGAACTGCATATGCAAGACTTTGTCCTCTAAAAAAGAAAGAAAATGGACAGCAAATGACTAGAAGAATCCAATTCACCACCAGGTGAATTGAATTAAAAATGGACATAATGTATCCATACAACCAGACACTACATAGTAGTAACAAGAAGAAAACATTGATGCCTTCCACAGTATTTCAAACGCATAATGCGCTGGAGACACAGCTCAGTTGGTGTGGTGTTTGCCTAGCATGCATGCATGGGGCCCTGAGTTGGACCCCCATATTGCACAATTAATAAAAGCTCAGAGACTGATATTGGGGTTCAATCTAACGGTCAGAAATGCAAAGCAGCCAGCCACTGGCTCTTACCTCTACCTCAGTCCAAAATGACAATCCTGCCTCCAAGAATCTCAGAATGAGACTGTGTCTGAGAGCTGTCTCCTCTTGCTTTATAATTCTCTCTAGGGCTGGGATTAAAGGCATGCACTGCCTGGCTTCTATGGCAACTGGGATTAAAGGTGTGTGTTACTGCCTGGTCAGTAAGGCTGACCAGTGGGGCTGTTTTACTCTCTAATCTTCAGACAAGCTTTATTATTAAAATACTAATGAAATACCACTACACCCCCATCACCAAATAAACCAGGTACACTGGGATATATGCCTGTAACGCTGCCAGGTCATGGCTTATATTCAGAATTCCAGAGTAGCCT
Organism: Chionomys nivalis; assembly: GCF_950005125.1. Classification (NCBI taxonomy): domain Eukaryota; kingdom Metazoa; phylum Chordata; class Mammalia; order Rodentia; family Cricetidae; genus Chionomys; species Chionomys nivalis. The sequence continues at coordinate 1,165,490 of NC_080096.1, read as the reverse complement.
GGCTACAGAAGACACCATGATTAATAAATGAATGAATCTCAGCTTCTTTCTTGTTAGTCTTCAAAAAACCCTTTGAGCCAGGCGATGGTGTTACTCATCTTAATCCCAGCATTCAGGAGGCAAAGGCAGGTGGATCTCTGTGAGTTCGAGGTCAGGCTGGTCTAGGAAGTGCCGTCCAGGACAGCCATAATTGTTTGTCACACAGAGAAACCCTGTCTTGGAAAAACAACAACAACAAACTCTTTGAAGTAATAATGATGCAGCTACCACCCCAGCTGAATCCTTCATAGTTAGATATCATTTTCATTTGTTCTACAACTTAAGCATTCTCCACAGGTCTAGACCCTGTAACCTAGCAACAAAGGGTCTTCATTTCTTCTATGTACAGTAATTCCAAATATACCTTTTCCATCCCAAGACATTTCACAAAAACACAGCAGCACAGTTTTGCAATCGCATCTTTTCTAGATCACTGGGAAGGGTCAAATCAGTGTGTGTGACTTTGGGGACATATGCTCTGACTCACAGCACCAACTCTGCCGTGGTATCACAAGAGCAGCCACAAACAGCACGGGCAGGAGCATAAAGAGCTACTGTGGCCACAGCGGTAGTCACCACCACATTCCTTGGGAACTTGTCAGAAATACACACTTTCCAGACCCCCATCTCCAACCAAAGGATCCGAAACGTATCACTTAAGAAGCTACATTGTGGGGGCTGGAGAGATGGCTCAGTGGTTAAAGGCACTGACTCTGCCTTCTTCCAGAGGTCTTGAGTTCAATTCCCAGCAACGACATGGTGGCTCACAACCATCCATAATGAGATCTGGTACCCTCTTCTGGGGTGCAGGTACACATACAGGCAGAATACTGTGTAAGAAACTACATTGTGGGTCGGGCATGGCTGCACACTCCTTTAATCCCAGCAGAGGCAGGGGCAGGAGGATCTCTGTGAGTTCAAGACCAGCCTAGTCTACAAAGGACTGTTACACAGAGAAACCCTGTCTTGAAACCCAAAAAAGAAAAAAAAAAGTCACGTTATGCCTGGTAGCACCACATCCCAGCACTTGTAGGCGAGATCCAAAGGAAGTAGCAGCCACATTGTGATTCCAAAGCTCACATTTGAACTTTTGGTCCAGAAAACCATCAGAATAATCCAGACTCAAGAAGGAACAACCATGGCACCAAGAGCCTGCTGGGGGCTGCATTGGGCCTTGGACAATCAATTCTGCATCCAAGTATTCAGAGGTAAGCTCCACCAAGCACAGGGTGCAGGGAGATCATCAAGGGGTAAGACCAACCAAGAACACTGAAAGAATGGAGATTCAAAAACAGGAAAAGAAAAAAGGAAACCAAATGCCCTGTGGCCCATGTTCTTGACTAAATGGCTGCTCCTGGTTCTTGTGCAGGGACAGGAGCTGCACAAGGGCTGTCACTGATGTGGCCCCAGCCTCTGGTTCATGAAACCATACCCAAGGCTCTTAAGAGTTGCCATTTTTTTTCTTAACTCTGAGCCATAAACAACAGAACCTATTGTTTAGATATGCTCTAGGGACTTTTGAATCTTAGAATCCTAGCATGGGGTATCTGGGTCATTCCTCCAAACATCACCAAGATTGTGCTCACTACAGATACTAAAGTCAGGATGCAATGACCATGACACTGAATGCACACATGCATACAAATACAACTAAGACATCCTGAAAAAAGTCCTGATTACCTGATGACTTCTGGTTAACATCACAAATAAATGGCATTAATGTACTTCCCATTTCAAAACACCATCTCCTTCTTCAAAGCTTAAAATGTTACCTGGGCCAGTGAGATAGCTCAGCAGGTATAGGTACTTGCCACCATGCCTGACAACCTGAGTTTTATCCCTGGGATCTACATGGTGGACGAGAAACAACTCCAAATCCTCCACATGCACGTTGTGTACGCCCACATATGCACAAAATAAAACAAACATAGTAAGTGATAATGACACCTACCTGAAAACTTGCAAATCCAGCTGCATGCAGTATTTTTGTTTTTTTTCTTTTTTTTTCAAGACAGGGTTTCTCTGCGGCTTAGGAGCCTGGCCTGGAACTAGCTCTTGTAGACCAGGCTGGCCTCCAACTCACTGAGATCTGCCTGCCTCTGCCTCCCGAGTGCTGGGATTAAAGGCGTGCCCCACCACCACCTGGCCAGGCTGCATGCAATATAATAATATGTAGCAGCACCACAAGAATAAAACACAAAACAAAACAAAAAACCCTAGCTTCACAAGACGGCAGGATGGCTCAGGTAAAGGTGCTTGCCACTAAGTTCGACGACCTGAGTCCACCAGAGACCTGTATGGTGGAAGGGGAGAAGCTACTCCCTCATGTTGTCCTCTGACCTCTATATGTAGTAGCAAGTGCACACAAGCATGCATGTGTAAACACAGATGCACACTCACATGCACATAACACACACACAAAGTAAGTAAATAAATTAATACCAAGTATAATTTTAAAAGAAAGAAAAGTAGCTCCAAAATAGAAGAGTAAACATGTTCCAACTCCATTGTCTCTGTAACCTGGACTGGTGACACACAACTATAATCCTAGAACTTAGGAGAATAGAATTCAAAACCCTGTCTCACAAAACAAGAAAATCAATCACTATATTCCTGTTCGGGGAGGGGGGGACACGGATGGACGGACTGCCTAAATAACCACCCAGGCCAGGGCCCAGAGCATCAGAGAAAGTGCCAGGAATCACAGGTAGGACTCAAGAGAAACACACGAGTGGGCTAGCACACAGTCTACAGGGGGAGCAGCAGGCACCCTGAGGACCCTGGCTACTTCAGCCCTGACAAGACTGGCAGGTCAAGAAATGCCAACATGGAAAGAAACACACAGAAAGGAGATGCAACATTAACCAGAGAAAAAGAGACAGAGGAGCCATAAAAAGAAGTATCTTTAAAACCTATGACAACAGGAAACAATATGGCATCTATGACACAAAACAGGCAGAAGCTCTTAGAGAGAGAGAAAATGGAGGAGGGGAAAATTCCCTTTTAGAAATTGAAACAAAATTCCAGAAACTAAAGTAGTCAACTGAAAATAAAGCACCAGCTACACAGGAAGACCAACATCTAATCAGAAGGCGCTCCAAAGAGAAACAGAGGCTCACCAGGCAGTAGTACCACACGCCTTTAATCCCAGCACTCGGGAGGCAGAGGCAGGTGGATCTCTGTGAGTTTGAAACCAGCTAATTCCATAACAGCCAGGGCTGTTATACAGAGAAACCCTCGTCTTGAAAAACCAAAAGAAAAACAGAGGCTCAAGAAGTAAGAAAAGGTGCCAGGCGGTGGTGGCACACGCCTTTAATCCTAGTACTCGAGAGACAGAGATAGGTGATCTCTGTGAGTTCAAGGCTAGCTTGGCCTACAGAGTTCCAGGACAGGCTCCAAAGCTACAGAGAAGCCCTGTCTGGGGGGGGGGGGGGGATTAAAAAGAGAAAGCAAAAAAAGACCACTAGCCAGGAAAGGACAAAGTTGTACACAAAGGCAATGCCTCCTCGTCCTGGGCCCAGAACATGATCTTCAGAGCCCAGGTCAAGAGGTCTTCAAAGTTCCCAACAAGAAGAGGCAGGTCATGTACAAAGGTCATGTCAGGTGGCGTTGTTCTTTTCCACAGTGACACTTGAGGATAAATGTTGACAGGAATGTCAGGCAAGCAAACTACTTCCAGTCCAACCAACCCAGGGTGCAAAATCAAACCTCCAGCTATACACCAGGCATGGCAGCACATGTGTTTAACTCCAGAGCGCAGGAGACAGAGGAAGATGGATCTCTGTGAATTCAAGGCCAGCCTAGAAAAAAAAGCCCAACCAGGCAACACCAAAAGCCTGACCTCCCAGACTTCCATTCACACACCATGCTGGTCGCTGGAAGAAGGAATAGGGACTCCTGGAGTTCCACTTCAGAAAAGACACAGATACACTTAAAATTAAGAAAAGCCCTGAGAACAGCAACTAGCAGCAGACGGGGGAACGCAGACCATATAGTGAAAACGCCACAAAGAGAGCCATGTTCAGAGCATCAGAGAGCCCGAGAAAACCAAGGAAGTGCAAACAGGACAGACAACTGACTCCAGGAACACACACAGTAGAGAGGAAGTGAGCACAGACAGGCACCTTCAGGACAGAAATCTGTCCAGACAGGAAATGAGGTCAGGAAAAAGGATGGCCCAGACAGGAAGTGAGGTGGGGACAGAGTGCTACCCTGAAACCCAGATTTTGGGGAAGTAATTCTTAGAGTCATCATTTGTTTAATCAGGTGGTAGAAACTAGATTAGGAGGAGGGATTTAACTGGAGGAAGTAGGTCACTGGAGGTGGGCCTTGAAGAACCTGTTCCTGGTTCTCCCCTCTATCTTGACTTCCTGGCCACCACAGGGCAGCAGCAGCCCTCTGCTGTGCTATTTCTGCTTTGTTGCAGGCTTATCAAAAACTCTGAAACCAGGAGCTGAAATAAACCTGTGGGCCGTTTCTGTCACCTCACAAAAACCTGAGCCTAAGTTGTGGTTTTGTGGCGACTGCCTGGCACTGCCCAGTAGCCATGATGGCTTGGCATGGGCTAGCCTGCTGTGGGATAACGCTTTTGTACACTGGAAAGATTTGTCACTCGTATTTGTTTAATAAAACACTAACTGCCCAGTAGCCAGGCAGGAAGTATAGGGAGGGCAACCAGACTAGGAAAATTCTGGGAAGAGGAAAGGCAGATGCAGGAGGCAAGACGAGACTGCCTCACCAAGAAAAGGTACCAAATCACATGACTAAACATAGATTAAGAATTATGGGTTAGGGGGCTGGAGAGATGGCTCAGAGGTTAAGAGCACTGTCTGCTCTTCGAAAGGTCCTGAGTTCGATTCCCAGCAACCACATGATGGCTCACAACCATCTGTAATGAGGTCTGGTGCCCTCTTCTGGCCTGCAGGCATACACACAGACAGAATATTGTATACATAATAAATTTAAAAAAAAAAAAAAAGAATTATGGGTTAAATCTCTGGGAGTTCGAGGCCAGCCTGGTCTACAAGAGCTAGTTCCAGGAGAGGCACCAAAGCTACAGAGAAACCCTGTCTCGAAAAACAAAAAACAAAAAACAAACAAACAAAAAAAAAGAATTATGGGTTAATTTAAGTTGTAAGAGCTAGTTAATAATAACGCCGGGCGGTGGTGGGGCACGCCTTTAATCCCAGCACTCGGGAGGCAGAGGCAGGCTCTCTGTGAGTTGGAGGCCAGCCTGGTGATAGGGCAGAACTTAGGTAGGTGGGGAAGACAGAACAGAATTCTGAGAGGAAGAAGGCAGTGTGGCAGACGCCATGAATCTCTGGCCTGAGACAGACATAGGTTAGAATCTTGCCGGTAAACCACAGACATGTGGTGATACACAGATTTAATAGAAATGGGTTAATCAAGTTGTGAGAGTTAGCCAATAAGAGGCTACAGCTAATGGGCCAGGCAGTAATTTAATTAATACAATTTCTGTGTGGTTATTTCGGGGGTTAAGCATCCCGCCGCTCAACCTACAACAGCCTGGTCTACAAGAGCTAGTGCCAGGACAGGCTTCAAAAGCTGCAGAGAAACCCTGTCTCGAAAAAAACAAAAACCAAAACAAAAGAAAAAGAGCTAGTTAATAATAAGCCTGAGCTAATAGGTTGAACAGTTTATAATTAATACAAGTGTCTGTGTGTTTCTTTGGGACTGAACAGCTGCAGGACTGGGCAGGATAGAAACTTCTGTCTATACTAGCCCCTTCCTTAGATATTCCTCTTATGTCAGTTACTGCTTTTGAGTTGGTTGTACCAAGTATGGATTTTACCATTACCAATAGTCATTAGTCATTACCATTACCATTAGTCAAGGATTCTTACATGCCCTAGATCCTGAGTGTCAATGGTCAGGTAATGACATTCAGGACCCCGCTTTGTCTAATTCTACTTGGCCACAGCAGGTTGATCTATCCTTACCACTTCCTTCCTTTTGACACAGTCTCACTATGTAGCCCTAGCTGGTCTCACAGCCTGCCTGGGTGATGCTTGCTGACCTCTGGGGCTCAGCTGTTTATAAACTTTCTACTACTCAACGCTTGCCCCACATGACTGTTGTGGGATATTTGTACACTGAGTGAAAACGTAGTGCTGTGACTGGTGTGATAAAAAGCTGAACTGCCAATAGCTAGGCAGGAGGTATAGGCGGGATGGGATGGGGAGGAACTGAATGCACAGAGAGATGCCAATAAGACACGGAGGGAGTGGAACATACAGAATGAAAGTACAAAGCCACATGGTAAAACACAGATATTAATAGAAACAGGTTAATTTAAGTTACAAGAGCTAGAGGGAAAAGTCTAAGGCCAAGCTTTTCATAATTAATAAGTCCCCTAGTCATTATTTATAAACTGGCCACCCCCCCAAAATATCCATCTACATCTGATGTCACTAAACACCAAGCTTTGATGAATCTGTTTTGATGATGATGATGATGATGATGAAGAAGACTTGGTGGCATCTTGACGATTCTCTCCTTTACTTCTGATGCCAGTCTTGACATCATTTCCTAGTTTGCGACACTGAAGTTTTGGCTCATTTCCTATCTGGACAACTCTGGTTCCTAACTACAGCATTCTTAAATCTAGAATTCACCCTAGCTCCAGGACTCAGGTACACAGCAAAGGAGTCATAGCCAGGCACACAGACAGTTCTAAAGACTTTGCTATTCTACCAGCAAACTCCCAAATGACCTAGTCAAGACTGTGATCATGGTGGAAATGGAGGAGACTCTAACTCAGCTCCAACCACCCTGCCCCAGAGATGGAGCAGCACTGGGCAGACACCCAGGACCAGCTGTTGGCCATGAGCTTTAGTCAGCTAAGAGCAGAAGCAGCCGAGTAAGCACCCAGGGAGACCCTTGGCCTGCAGAGTGTGGGGGGTTTCTGGAACCACAGGGCTGCTTGCTCCAGTAAAAAGCTGGGCTGAGGTCTCCAAAACTCCTGCCTATCTACCACCACCAACAGGAAGAATGCAGGCTGGAACCACACTCTGTGCAGATCCATCCAGTCAGGCTGTATGCCCTCTGCACAGTAGCCTTCAACCCTCTGCAGCATTGATGTTGGAGATAAGTGAGCAACCTTTTCCTGATGAGCCATCTTGACAGCACAAAGTGAAATCAATTTTATTTTAAAAACTAAAGGGAACTGTCCTGCATAGCGAAATTGATAGAAGAGTGGGTAGTTATCCGTGGTCATCGTCGGCTGGAGAAATGGCTCAGTAGGGAAAGAACCGGATTTCGGTTCCTATCACCCACATTAGTTGGCTTACAAACACCTGCAACTCCAACTCTAGGGGATCGAACACCTCTTCTGGCTTCCTCGGTCACCTGGCATTAATGTGCACATATACAGAGATACAATCACTTACATCTTAATTTAAAATAAAATCTGAAAAGGAGTTTTGAAATCCTCAGCACCTAAGCATCTGACCTTCTTTCCCTTCTCATGTCCACTCACTACCATTCACACCCACCTTCCTCAAGACCCCAGGGCACCCTGTACGGTGTGCAAAAAGCACAGCACAAAGGAGGAGGAGGAGTCCCGTATGCATGTCTGGGCACAGCCACTGCCAGGGAGAGTGAAATTCCAACTGGCATAACGGGAGGGACAGCTTCCAGAGACAGTATCAGGTATGACCGAGCCAAGGAACAGGAGGAAGTACAGAAAAGAGGGAGCCCGTGGTTCTTACCAACAAGGAGACTAGAAAGATAGCCAACAATCACGTACAGAGCAGATATTAAGCAGAAGATTTTGCTGGAAGCAGTCACTTGTTCAACCAAAACTTAGTGACAGAGCCTTGTGAAGGTATCAGATAACTGGGCTTCACCACTAATGCCAGGTGTTGGAAAGCTCCACCCAGCCCCTCTCCTCCCATCCCAGACCCTGCCCCTGAGAAAGCCCCATCAGCAGCTCCATCCCTAGAGGGCATTTAAGTCCCCTCCTAGTGGCTTCCCTTTGTGGTTTCTCTTCTCCCCTGGGACCACCTGGGAATGCTTTGCTCAGATTAAACCTGGACTTATTAACTCAACCTGATCTGATTTATTACACTGGCAGGGAGACTTAATACCAGGGTACAGCAACCTTTCAGATGGCAGCTCCAATGGTGTCAGCATGGGCTTTACTGGGAGAACAGTGGGGTTGAGTCACCCAATTAGAAGTAAGCAAGTAACATAGCATGGGCCAAGACAGGGTACCTGGAGCATTGGGGGAGGGGGTGCCAGTTCTCTAAAGACTATCAACAAAAATCATGGGGGACAAGAGACAGACAATACAGACAGCAAAATGACTGTGACAGGGTAACAGGAAGATGGAGTGCTCTGCCCAGCAGGGAGCATGACTGGGCCAGGCAGGATCACAAGGAACAAAGTTCACAGGGAGCCAAAAGTCTTCTCCTTAGTTACTTAGTAACCACAGATGGGAAATGCTCCCAGAGCAGAGCACAAACACTCAAAACACCAAGTGCCATCAAGTTCCTGAATACCTGGCTTAGCAAGGCTCAGAAGTGTGGGGGCTGAGGTAGGGAAGCAGTGGGCAGCTTCCTACTCAGTCGTGTGCCCTTCCATTGGAGAAAGGATACCCCTGCCTGAACACCCTCACCACTATCACCAAAACACTAAAAAATTAAAAAGAAAAAGGGGGGGGGCAAGAATCACCATTTAAACACCTTTAAATCCCATTGCTCAGGAGGCAAAGACAAGCAGGTCTCTATGAGTTTGAGCTCAAGGCCAATCTGGTCTATACAATAAAGCCTTCCCTGTTTTTCAAAGAAACTATAAAATGATCCTTTAGGGCAGAGGTTCTTAACCTATGGGTCGTGACCCCTTTGGCAAACCTCTATCTTCAAAAATATTTACATTGCAATTTACAATTGTAGCAAAATCACAGTTATGAAGTAGCAACAAAAATAATTTTATAGTTGAGGGCACATCACAAGGAACTGTGTTAAAGGGTCGCAGCATTAGCAAGGCTGACGACCACTACATTAGGGGAAACAGGCAAAAGCTGATCCTGACACACAAAGAGGTTGCCACGTGGCTCTCCTAACAATGTGAAGATTCTTCAAAACAAACACTCTTAAACCAAAGACAGGCATGCTCACTAACAGGTCAGAGGCAGCACACATAACAGCACCAGGCTGCAGGAATGTCAGGACCACAGAAGGCCCTGGCACGATAATGAGTGCCCGTCATTCATGAGCCACATTCCGTCAGCCATATTCAGCAGCTTCTCTGAAACAGGCAGAAGCAAGGGATCCAAAATAGAACAACGTCCAACTACAAAAATCCCAAATTTCCTCCACTATAACAAACCCCAGCTAAAGTCAGGGATGGGTGAATGCACAGCACTCTGTAACCTGCAGACAGTGGCAGAAAGGGGACTCTACAATCCACTTAAAAGCTTGGCAAGGAGCCTTCCCACTGGCTCCTCTCTCTCCCAAGCTCTCAGCCCCAGGGCAGCAGGGAAGAAACTGACATCTCTAAGGGGCTGTCCACACTGCCAGCTTGCTCTTTGGAAAACCCTTTTCTAGAGAATTCCACCAAGAAGATCAAGCAAGTATCATTCACTGTGAGGTCATCTCCCAACCACTGTCTCAACAGCAAATCTGGAAATGCCTCAACAGGCCCTGCTCTGAAACCGTGCAGGTAACTTGTGAACTCAGAGAAGCGAGTCCCTTTGGCAGGAGCAGCAACCAGCTTCACTATACTCACCTGGTCACAACATCTTCCATCTATGCTCTCTAGAGCAGCAAGGACAGGTACGGCCCAAGTAGCACAAAGATCCCAATAAGATGCACCTAACAAAAGGCCTCTCTGCCTTAAAGCAAACAGTAGGAGCGCCCTGGTAATACCAAGAACCACAGCACAGGCACCCACGGACAGGCGGACTCTGGCCTGGAGAACTCCACACGTGTCGCTGTGCCTGCTGGCATCCATAACTGATGAAGTGTCCCGGCTGGGTGTGGGTAACCACTGTGGCTTCTCAGACTGTTAGTGGAACATAGCTGGCTCTCCCAAAAGAGGGCCAAAGAACTAAGCCTTCAAGATGCCGCACAACACTGTCTAGGTGTTTGTTCAAACTCCTCTGCACAGAAATGTCATGACTCCAGATCACAGAGAACCAAGCCTAGCTATGACTTAGGATCTCACACCCCTAATTGAACAGATCTGTCTCTTAGATCCAAAAAACCAGCGCTTGGCCGGAAGCACAAAATGCTGCTGAGCTGCTATGCACATGAGAGCAGGGGGTGGAAACCTCATCCCACAACGGCAAGGGGTGACTTTCACTCACCATTGGCCAATCAGAGGCAACTCTCCCTTTTTTTAAAAAGCCAAAGCGCCACCTTCCCTGTGGCTGTCACAGGCTACCAGTCCCTACTCTAGTTACAAGGTTTGCCTTGGATCCCACTAGACCAGCACCCCCACGGCTAGCAGGGGTTCTAACATTATTTGCAAAACAAAAGCCAAGGGCCCTGTTTTCAAGAATCATTCTGGCCTGCTCTCTTAAGCCTCCTTCATTGACTTTAAACAATTACGATTAAGCCTGACAAAAGTTTCCCATTGCCTCGGCCAGGCCGCCAGGCCGAGAGAGACAGTCACAAACCAATGCTGGGAATGGCAGTTCGCCTGGCTGCAGAACAAGCCTAGGATAGGAGCCAAGCCTTAGAAGATACTCCCAGGTTCTGGACACAGTGCTGTATGGAAAGACAGAGAGCCAGGCTATCAGGCTCCAGGGAGAAACAAAGGGGTTCTACATGGGGTATGCACATAAACTACCACGTTCACAGCACACACAGAACAGAACAGAACAGAACAGAACAGAGCAGGGGTTCTATATGGGGTATGTACATAAACTACCACGCTCACAGCACACACAGACTCTCCACACTGTGAGGTGCTGAAGCCCAATAGTAGACTCACCTAACACTCATAGGCTCCTGTCATTCACAGGCTCCCTAGAGCCAATAACATCAAAGCAGTCCAGCATAGCCCAAGAAGAGACCATAATGAAGCAACCCTGGTGAAGGGAAAAAGTGTACTGAGACACAGGAAATGGTGCCTGGAGGCAAGAGACTTAGTAGGGAGGGGCAGGCTCTGGCCAGTTTCTTCCTAAAGTCAAACTGGAGAGATGCTCTCTCCAGTGAACAGGAAAGTGAGAGAATGTGTCCTGACCCAGAGGGGAGGCCCTGTATTCCTTTCCCATTTTCTAGAAAGCAGGAGGTTGAGCCAATGGTGGTCCCTACCAAGAAGGAATGCAGAACTGTGTGTGGTAAGAACTTGCTCCAGAATGCAGCAAGACACAGGCCCTTAAAACCTGAAGCCTCCTACAGCCCTCTTCTCGCCCTTCAGATACATGCAGTAAAAGCAGGCATGCATACACATGTGCACCCAACAGCTACTACTACACATCCCTCCCACAGCCATAGGCCAAGCACACACGTGTTCCACAGAGCAGCTTCCTCCAGACTTCTCACTGCTTCTTACTCAAGGCCAAGTTCCCAGCCTGTCACAGGGTGGGCTGCTGGCTTCACAACCAGCAGGAATCCTTTCCATGATCCTTGCCAACCCCAGCAGGGAAGTGGTAGTCACACCCCTCACAGGTACAGAGATCTATCTCCATAACACAGAAGGATCCAGCTCAGAGATGACCCTATCTGCTCATACACAAAGGACAAACATACCATGGTCCATGCCAGTAGGCAAAATATAAGCAATTAATACAAAATAGGTAAAAACTAAAACTGAACAAAACAGAACACGTGAGGGTTGTCTGAGTGATGGAGAGTCTGTATTGAGGAGAGGCACTCACTCATCTCCCAGTACCCACATCAGGCGGCACACACTCTAGCTCCAGAGGATACAATCCAACACCATCTTCTGGTCTCCATGAGCACCCACATATGTGACACGCATGCGCGCGCACACACACACACACACACACCACAGAAAGTAATATTCATAAAAACAACAATAAATCAGGCAGTAGTGATACACACCTTTAATCCCAGCAGAGGCAGGCGGATCTCTGAACTTCAAGGCCAGCCTGATGTAAAGAATGAGTTCCAGGACAGCCAGGGCTACAAGAAACCCTGTCGAGGGGTGGGGGGTGGGGGGCACCTCAGTCAAAATGCACACACGGCAAAGTGCTGAACATCACAAAACACGACAGAAGCACAGAGCAAGCCACCAAGAAGTGCCACCTTATACCCACTGGGTGGCTGATACCAAAACCAAGAGAAATCAGAGTTTATGAAATGGTCAGGGGTAAAAGTCCTTGCTGGCAAGCCTGAGTATTCCATCCTAAAACCCACATGGTGGCAGAGAGAAACGACTCTTGAATGTTGTCCTGTGACCTCCACATGCATGACATGGCACATACATACTCACACCATGCACAGTATACACACATAAAGAACACGCACAATTATTAAGAAAGATTCACAGAAAATACAATGGTGTGTACTGGGAATAGAGAATAAAACAACGCAACTACAGTCGTGGAGCAGCCTCACTTCTAGCAGACCCCAGACGGCCTGAGAATGCTGAAGAGGGGACTCACAAATACTGTGCAGCCCTGGTCACAGCACCATTCACAACAGGAGAAGGTGGAAGCAACCCAAGGGTCCACAGGTAGATGAATGGATAAAGGAGACGCTATACAATGAGATGAGGGATGTTGGGGGGGGGGCAGAAAGGAAGAGGGGGGAAGAGAGAAGAGGGGAGGGAAGACCAAACTAGGAAGACCAAGACAGGAGGGCCACAGCCAGATACTAACTCAGAGAAAGGAAAGAAAGGAAGGTAGGGTGGTTGATTCATATGGATAAACCTTGAAGACACTGTGCTCAGAGAAAGTGCTACCTTGGCTGAGGTTCTTAGAGGCAGAGCTGACAGAGCCAGACTCTGAGGGACAGTGGAGCGTGAGGGCTGAAGAGCAGCGCTCACACGGGGACAGACTCTCGGGTAGGATTGAAGATACCCGGGGGAATGTGGTGACAGCTGAGCATGGTAACACGCTTAACGCCCAGAACTGCAGACCTACTAATGGGTAAAATGGCGCTTCCAGCACACTGCTCTAGGCAGACAGGAAAACCTGTCTCAGGGAAGCAGGAGGATGCCAAGCATGGCAGCACACACCTATAACCACAGCACTGAGGCAGGAGGCTCAGGAAGGGAGCAGTCACATCTACACGGCAGGTTCAAGGCCAGGAATCAAATTCAGGCCTTCGGGTCCCGTGATGCTCTAGGCTTTGTTTTCTATACACTGCAGAAGCTTCAACACGGAGCCATGTAATATCACCAATGCTACGCACTGTCAAGAATGCAGTGTGATCAGTGATGGACACGTCACGTTCAATCCTCAAACTAGGAAGAAAACAGCATTCCCGGTACTTCCCACCTCCAGCTCGTGAGGGGACGGCGGTTGGGCCCTCCAGAGTCAGCGATGCTGCTCTGGGGGAATTCTCGTCTTAGTGCTAGACTCAGTACCACTGCTGCGTGGCACTGCTGTGTCCCTGTTCTCACGCTTATGGTGTTTGGGCTTTGAAACACGAACACAGAATGCAGTTGGGTAGTCTTGATGTAGCATGGGCGTAAACGGCAGGTAAATCTGGGGCAGGCCTAGAAGTGAAATGGCTCGGTGAGAGGCTCTTAATCAGTGAGAAGCAAGTACCCCTGTGGGTCCCACTGCAGTGCACAGGGGAGGGAGGAACCCAGCAAGGCCCTGCTTTCAGAATCTCTAACACTTTAGGAGCTAAAGCTGCCACAGCCATCCAGAGCACGCACGCGATGTACTGCAGGTCCAGGTACTGCCAACACAGTGCACAGCTACTCAGCTGCTCCAGGTGGAGCTGTGCAGGGCTTCATCTCAAGCATGGAGGCTGAAGGAAGAGGACCCAGAACATGCAGACTCCCTACCCTTCACCTGATGTCCTCAGCCTCTGAGTATACAGGACAGGATGTTGCAGTTCTTCCTGACACACACTAACATGGTCTGCAGCATGGAGCACAGTGGCCAGATGCCAACAATAAATACACAGTGCCCTTAATATGTCCTGGCTACATTCCTATAATGGTCTACCATCTTGCTAATGAAGAAAAAGAACTTTACTTATATATAATACCCACTTTTCTTTCCATACCAGACAATCTCTTTGAGTTAAAGACACTCTCACCTTAAGTCCACCAAGAGCCCTGCCCAGTTCTGCAGGTCTCTCTTCACCAGTGGCAGCACAGCCTATTCTCAGATGCAGGAGCCAGGTATTCCCTTCTCCAGCTCCTCCTCATCACTGACATTTGCTTTTGGAAAGTATCCCAGACACACCCTAGCCAGAAGGCTAGGATACCCAGAACAGAGCAGAACCTGTGGACAGTGGTGGTTCACTTGCAGGACAACCCTGCTCAGTCCTGGCCCACCATCCTCAGCCTACAGAGGAAAAGATCACTTTCTCCCTTTAAAGTCAGTTAAATGACCCAAAATCCCAAAACCCAATCCAAATTAAATATTTAAATGAGAAAATAGACCAAGCCCAGGCAGGTGCAGTCCTGTATCTCAAGGTAAGGCTTTAATAACAGGCCACATGCACAAAGTTGGTCCCACAAGATAATGGTGGAGCTCAACAATTCCTACCACCTTGTATTTTCTTTCTCTTCATTCTTCCTTCGAGACAGGGTCTTACTATGCAGCCCAAACTGGCCTCAAACTTGCCATCCTCATGCCTCTGCTTCCCAAGTGCTGAGATTAGAGGCCTAGGCCATCACATTCAGCTCCCACCTTTTGTATGCTTAGACACATTCAGGTGCATGCAGACTTACCCATCACTCACTGACTGCCTACACAGGTACAAATACACCCTTGCACACGTCTAGCTTTGGCACACTGGGCTAGGACAGAGCCCAAGTATGTGGTCAGTCACACCACTTAGATCTATGTAAGCACACTTCGCAATGTCCACCCAGTAACAAAATCACCTAACACTATGTTACTCAGAATACACCTGCACCGTCAGTTATCATGAGACTAGAATTAAATCTGAGGGGCATTATAAACCAGAGGAGAACCAGGTGGTGGCTGTGCATGCCTTTCATCTAGCACTTGGGAGGCAGGGGCAAGTGGATCTTGGTGAATTCAAGGCCAGTCTAGTCTACCGAGCTAGTTCCAGGACAGCTAGTGCTATTTCACAGAGAAATCCTGCCTCGAAAAACAAAGAAACAAACAAACAAAAAAAAAAAAATGAAACAAAAAAGGAAAAAGTTCTGTCTTGAAAAACCATAAATAATGAATGAATGAAACATTCTTTCTTTATAACAGAGATGATTTTAATAACAACAACAGGTAAATTAAAGCAAATTCTAAATTCAACCAAAAGAACCATTTATAACTACCCATTACACACTAAAACATCCTCGTAGGATAGGTAGGAGGGATTCAGAACCAGTGGCTGAAAGGAGGACCTGGTAGACAGAGCCTAGACATGGGCAGGCTGTCTGAACTCCAGTGTCATGAAAACCACTCTAGCTCAGGAGAATCAAGGCAAAGACCTGAAAGAAGGCTTTCAGTTACCCAAGCAAAGAACATCAAAAAATAGTTCTCTTCACCTCTCCTAAATGGACTGTAAACCCCAGACTCTGAGAACAATGTCTAGGGATAGCCAACTGCACGCATCACAAAGCTCTCCTAACAGGACACTGGCCCCTTGCTGTCCCACACCCAGTCTAACCTTCCTGACCCTCATTCCAGGGATCCAGCTCTCCCGGGTAGAATACATGTGCTCTATTAGCACCAGACCCAAGCGAAGGAGGTTTCTTCCTGCCATCCACCAGGAAAACCCAGGGAGTCACCCTGCCAGCTTGTGCCAGGAAAACAAGGAATGTGACCTGACTGACTGAGCTGTGCAGAGGCAACCCATAAGGTCCACCTTGTTTTCACAGTTTAAAGAGTTTTATAAATTGAGACAAACCCACTAGGGTCAGGCAAGCTGGGCGACACTTATTGCATAGAAGGATGTTAAAAAAAAAAAAATCACAGTTTTGATAGTTCTGCAAAAAAAAACTTAGCAAATTTACAACAAAACTGTCAAGTAATTAAGGCAAGGCACTTCACACATGAACTTAAACTGCTAATTAAAATCCCCTCGCTTAATTGACTACATTTGCATATCATTCAACTTGGGAGTATAATTCTTTTAATGGTTTGGGCAACACCATTGTAACACCAGGAAGCAGGAGGCAGCAGGTGAAGCAGAGAAAAGACAGCCAACACCATCAAACCCCAGGTGGCAGCCCCAGCAGTATGACAGGGACCATCTCCACAAGCACCCAGAAAAGGCACAGCTGAGATCTCAGAACATTATACCAGCTATGGGGATCTCCCACTACGACCTTACCCCAAAAGAGCCAAACAAGCCAGGGTAGGTTCCCAAGCAACACACCCCAGAACACAGGACAGCCCCAGCAAGGTCCAGTAGGGGAGGACTTCCTGCAGCTGCCCTGTGGCAACAGCCCAGGGACAGCACAAGCTCCAATGTACACCTCACTTGGTTTCTGCAGGACCAGGGCCAAGTAAACCCTTAGTCTATGCACTGGTTCTTACGGTGTGGCCCAGCTGGCCCCCACCTGCCAACCTGCTCCACCTCCTGCTAGAACTAGAGGTCAAAGTCTTTGCCTTGCATTCACCTTCAACAAACAAGTACATCAGTCAAGGTGGTGGTACGCCCTGTAATCTCAACTCAAAAGACCAAAGCAAGAACCGGCTGGACTATAGAGCAGGAGCCTGTCCTCCCCTCTCCCCAAAAATACAAGTCCCTCTCTTGACAATTCAGGGCTCTCTTCACTTCCAGAGAAAGATGCCCCAATGCTTGTACTCAAAACAGCAGGCCAGGAATGGAGGCGACAGAGAAAGGAGAGCGCCCTGCCCCAGCAGCCTGAACAAAGCTGGAGCACACAAGGGCGCGGTGCTAAAGCCAGGACTGGCTGTGGTTGGTGAGAGGTCCAGAGCTGCCGATTCTTCAGGGTGGCAGGGTTTAACAGCACATTCTAGACACAGGCCCAATGCTACCTGGTCATCTACAGAACCACAAGGTACCAGAGACTACAGGCCATTGGCAAGGGCCTCCCCACGGCCATGATGAGGGGCACAGGAGCCATAGAAGGACAGCACAAAATTAAATGAACTGCTCTGTTCTCTCTCCCCTTTCAGGTCAGCCTCCTCCTGTATTTCATTGGAGTGTGCACGGCATTGGTTTACTAAATGATCTGAAAGGGGAGAGGGTTCTCCAAGAAAACTTTGCACTGTCTACCCACAACTTCTACAAAGAGAACCCAGACATACCTACCTCAGACTGCACCAGAAGGGACCATCACATTGGCCCTGGCACAGCAATTGGCACACACAAGTCCTTTATGCCAACATACGTGGGGCAGCGGGACTGCTGGGTAAGCACACTGGTCTCTTTAAGTGCCCTAACTCCTGCAGGTCACATACCTTTTAGGGCTGAGGACATTCACAAACTTCCTGGAGGCCTGGCCAGCCTTACCTACACCTCAAGGAAGGGCACCCCAGCAAGGCATGAGGGACTTCATCAGCCTCATCTCTAAAATCAGACAGCAAGACCCAGGGAGAAGGCTAGGCAGGTAAAGTGCTCGGTGCACAAGCATGAGACCCGAGTGCAGGATCTCAGCACCCACACTAGCAGTATGCGTCTGTAACCCCAGTACTGAATTCTGGGGCTTATTGGCCAGCTAGTCCAGCCAAAACAGCAAATCAGAGGTTCAAAGAAACTGAATCTCAAAATAAGGCAAGGAAGAATAGAGAAGGACAGCCAATATCAACCCAGGCTTACACACACACACACACACACAGAGGCAGGTCAACACATGCATATACACACCATGCACACACAAAAAAATAGAAATGAAATGAAAATAGGCACTAAGAACTTCTGTCTACAAGCAAAAGGCCACATTCCATAGTCAAAACATTCCCATGTTACTTTCAGCACAGAAGCAAAGGACTCTGCTGGGAGCCGTCCACTCTGCCTGGCCTTCCCAGTTAGACCAGCAACACCCAGTACAGGCTGAGGGGTCTGCGAAGGCAGCAACAGCTACTTCTACTCCAGTTGCTCACAGACTCACTTGTGGACAGACAACCTGCAGCTGACAACAGCACCAGAATAAGCTGCTACCAAAGGATACCATCAGCACACAGTGTACAGGGATCACAGAATCACATGCAAGAGCATCAGGGCGGAGCCACATGACAGCCACAACTCCTCAGCTAAACGTAAGGCCACTCTGGGGAGCTTCGCCGTCCCCCAGCTGCTGTCATCTCACACAGGGCTGCCTGTCCTTCCTAACACTTGTCACTTCACACAAACTCAGGAAGTCAGGAAGGGGAAGGGCCACATCAGAGCCCTCAGGTCAGTTCCACCTGCTGGCCCACAGGCCTTCATAGTACACCATCACCTCCACCAGGTCCTGGCATAAAAAGCCAGCTCCCAGCACCCATGCCTGCAAGGGTGGGAGCTACAGGAAGCTGTTCCCAACAAGAGCTGCTTCTTTCACAGTGACCAGCGGACGTTCCAGAGGAAGCCACAGTCGGCCTGCAGAGGGCTGGGAGGACATCAGCCCTCACAGCCCCAGCCAAGGGAAACATTCCAGGACTTTCCAAGCACTCCAGCTGGAAGCAGGGTCCAGGTATCTCCCGAATCACATGTGAGGAACAGTCTTCTTCAGAGCACATGGTGAGACAGACGGATAAGTGAAGACCGGCACCAAGGGCGCGTCCAGCCTTCCCTCCCTTCCCTTCCACAGCCACTGGAGGTCTGGGTCCGAAGCCCTGCCAGCAGTGACTGCTTGCTTCCACTGACTCATTCCTCCACTCCCAATGCCCAGAGACCCAGCTGTGATCAGCCCCCACTCATTCCCAGAAGTCGACAACAGAGCACACCATACCACCACAGACAGCAGACAGCTCCCACAGTGCACACAGAGACCAGGTGGGTATGGTGCTACACCTCATCCTCATGGTTACTGAAGTCCTGGCATCCTCTCAGTCAAAAAAGTAAAATCAGAGACAGTACAAATGGCAAACACCAAGACAGATCTCGGTGACTCTGGGCTCTTGCCAAGATCCCTTTATCTGTTTCCACACAAACAGGTCAGTGACTCAGAATGCTCAGACAAGCTTAGCCAACTCTACTCACAGGACACTTGGTAATGTCACTGTGTAGCGTGCACATGTTCCCTGAAGGCCACAGGCTCCTGCCCTCACATCACTCTTATTTCTAGCCCCACCTAAAATCCATCCAAACACTGGTCCTCCGTTTCAGCAGGCAGGAGTAAACTGGCAGCAGTGAATCTAGAACCCAGTGTTCTCTAGGCAGCAACACAAAAAGCTTGGGGACGGGGCCTCATCTGCAGAGAGCAGCTCTATGAACAACCATTCACTACACTCGGCCCCTGGTGACATGGGTGACCCAGGATAACCTCAAAGTACCTCGACGGGCAGCAAGATCATCGACACACAATACTTGGTCTAGAAAGGCCCACTGGGTCACAAGAGAAGGTGGGAGACAGCCTTGTTGGAGTGGTATAGGCAAGTAAGCGTGATAGGACCCACAAGGTGCTGTCAGTGGTACAAAGGATAATGACCAACACCTGCTCCTCCTTGGACCACACAGGGCACCAAGAGCAGAACACCCCCCAGTCAATGATCCCAAGCCCCCATCTAAATAGCATCCAGTTCCCAAACCTTTTCCCTTTCATGGCAGACAGGGGTTTGAAAAGAGCAAGGGCTCCCCTCTGTTCAGCTCTACTAGAGCTCACAGAAGTAATCTAGCCTGTGTTTTGATTCAAAACAAAGAAACTTTTAAAAAACATTTCAGTTGAAACTTGCATAATTCTTCCAAAGTAGAAACCTTCCCTCAACTTTCGCAATCCTTAGAAAGAGACACTATTGCACAGAGTCCAGCCCCAGCCATGGCCACCTCACCTCCTGCCAGACAGCAGGGGCAGGGCAGCCCCTGAACCGCAGCCTCCCTGCTGGGGCTGCAGAGACAGCAACTTAGACCTGGCCTAGGGCGGCCCCCACCCAGCTCCAGGGCAGGGCTGGTTCACACTTGGCCCAGACTTCCTCACCCTCTACATCCTGTCTGCCCTTAGACACTTCAGACAGACATTACACAAACCAACTACAGGGGAGGTTGAGAAACGCTGAGAGTCAATGACCTTACTCTTGGAAGCTTCTTGATGACCCAGGGCCTCCAGTGGGCAGCCAGGGACAGAGGTGAGGGCTACTCAATGACCCTGCTTCCTCCAGATGGCGAGGGACCCAGATGGCTCCCAGAGGAGCCCCAGAAGGTAGCAGGACAGATGGACAGATAGGCTGACAGGCCACAGAAGAGAACTTGACCCTCTCAGAGGGGGATGTGCACCAATAATCATTCCCACCGCCACCCACAGCTGGCTATGGTGTGTGTAGCACCCAGAGCCCACCCTCAAGCTGTTGTCCCCCCCTATGAAGACCCACTAGCCTTGGACTGGACCCACCACCTGGGCAGCCATCCCAGGGAGGCCTCTCCTGGACCAGGCCCTGACCTCAGGACCTGGAACCCCACCTTTTTGGCCCAAGTGTCTGGAGGGGAATAATCAATGGTAACTCTAAGAAAGTCCAGCACAGGACATGATTCTAGGGGACAGAAGAACACCCAGACCTGCAGGTTTCCAAGAGACAGGGTCCTAACATATTGACACCGTCCTCTCCTGTATCAATCTTCACGGAAGTACAAACCACAGTTGACCATGGTGGTGCACAAATGTGATTCCATCACTCAGAAGGCAAGACCCTTATCCCAAGAAGACCAAAAGAGCAAACCATAACCCACAGAAAGGACTCCTGAACCCAGCCCTGCACCCAAAAGCTGTTACCATGTCCCAAAACACCCAGTGTTCAGTGTTCCCTAAAGCTGACCACCTGGCTGGGTGTCCAGTTTAGAAACATGACCTCAGTCATACTGTCCACATAAAGTGACCCTATCAGCTGACAGAACATCCTGAGAATCCAGACTCAAAAGAGGACAGAGATACAATAACCTAAGATAACCCAAGCTCCTCCATACCAAAGCCCACTTGCTACGGCCAGGAGTCACCGCAGCCTGTGGCCAGCCTGGTTTCCACCCTTCCTATGGACCAGCAGCCACATCCCACAAAGCACACAAAGTGGCAGCTCAAAATGTCATTGTCCATGTTTCTCTTTATGCTCATAGACTGAAGTCCAAGAGAAAACTGTCCAGGCAGCTGTGAGACGGGAGGGAAGGCTTTACAGATCCCATTCGTCTGTGCTGACCGAGACAGGTTCAACAAAGTGTTAGTCTCAACTGACATGAGGAAAATGAGGCACAGAGGGGCTAAGCGTTTGCCCAAGCTCACACAGCCAGTGAGAATGGGAATGTAAGACAAACTCCATGAGGGTCCACAGCAGAACTGGCTCCCTATGGATCTGCCGGGGAAAGCAGTCAAGGGGCCCCTGGGAACTTGAGACTCACTGAGCATCCAGGCAGCCTACATCTTCAAAGCTTTACCAGGAGAAAGCTGGGCCTGATAGTCACAAGAGAGAAGTGGGATTTCCCATTTCCCCATGGCATTAGGAAGGCACTGCAGCAGACGCCCACCAACCTTTGCCAAGCTGGGGTACAGTGGCCTGCAGCAAAGTTTCAGGCTCCAAGCTCAAAGTTCCCTACTCCCACACACACTCAGCTGACCACAGAAACCACAAGTCCACCTCAACCAGGCCAATTCCACCTGATCCAAGCAGACCCTACCTCAGCCAGACAGAAGCCACCTCAGTCAGGCTGCCATAGAGCGAAGCAGCCAAATGTCATCAGAGCATCAGGAACTCAGGAGGACCACTGACCTCCACCCTCCCACAAAGCATTCCGCTCACCCTCAGTCTAAGAGACAGCACATTCTCTGCTCCTTGTGCCCTCCACAGTAGAACAAAAATATTAAAATACGCTGTGACAGGAGTAAGGGAGTCATAACCCAGGCCATTCCTCTTAGGACGAGCTAAGTCTGGGCAGCCATGGGTCCATGACTTCCCAGACTGATGTTCCCTTCTTGGGTGTTACCTGTGGTTCACGCAGATACGAACATGATGGCCCAACGCGGACTGGAGGAGCACAGTCCAGCCCAAACCCCAACTACAGACTCACAGAGTCTGAGCTGGGAGCACCCCACAAAGAGGAAAACAGTCTACCAGTTCCTCATCATGGAAACACTCAGGAGCTGGCCAACATATAAGAACCCCACACTGATGCCACCACTGCCTGAGTGGAGCTGGAGACACAAATCACTCTTGAAATTTCTCTTCACTCAGTAAATGAAGCATCAAGCACTGCCAGGTTGGCTAGCAAGGGAAGGGCAGCTACAAACCACGGCGGAAATGACCCAAGCACATGACCATGGTTCAGCACGCTGTTCTGTGTGCTAACCCCTCGGTGCCGGCACGGGCATCTGAGCCATCTCCTCTGAGCCCAAAGACCCTCATACCCAGAACCACCAGGCTTGTAAGCAGAGGAGGCAGGAGTGTATCCCATTCAGCAGTGGCTGGGAAAAAGGGACCATGCCAGTCCACTAAACCTAGACAGAAAGACCACAAACACGCATGACCCAGAGCAGACAAACACAGACACGCCCAACTCAGACACAATTCCTTGCCTGCTCAAGATAAGAGGTGTGAAAGCTTTCCAGAGGCACAGTCTCGCCAGTCCCACATCTCTACTGCAGTCCCAGAAAGTTCATCGGTCACCACACACATGACTACCTCAGGCCACATTGACTGACAAGGATGCAGACATTCCAGACAGATAGGCATCCATTGGCAGGACCCACATCAGCCATCAGCTTGCCTACTGACAAGTCCACTTGAAAAGACCTGCCTGCAGCCTCCCCCAAGGATGTATTGTCCTGACTGGGGCAGAAGTGCCATAGAACACGCAGCATATGCACACTCTCTGCAGCCCCTGAAAAACGAGGCAACGGTCCTTCTTCAGAGCCCCTTCCCCCCACAACTCTGACATTCTGCTGGAGGGGCGCCCAGAGAAAACCGGGCTGCAGCATCTATTCACAGATTTAGAAGGAAAAAAAAAGTTTGATGCAATAGCTGAATTAATTAGGTCTCCCAAGAATAGCTGAGCCAATGCAGCATTCTGTTGTGTGCAATTTAATAAGCATGGATATTTAAAAGTTACAGATACTTAGGATGCATATGCAAAGAAACTTCCTGTGGACCCCAGCGAACGGTTTAGGTACTAAGTGGCCCAGAAAATGCCCGGGAAGATTCCCACAAAGCCTCTGACTCACGTACAACACAGCCTGGGCTGACAGAACCTCCACACCAAGTACAGAAGCAACAGAAGGAAATGGGTGAGTCCAAATACACTGCAGACCGTCAGCGACTGAGGGCAGGGCTCTGCGGCCGCTGACCAGGCCAAGTGCCCTTCAGGTGCACAAACGGGATTCAAAGGGCTACAAGTGCCAAGTCTCTGCCAAGACGACTAGCTAACTTCGTTTTAGTGTCTGTGCCCCGTGATTTAAAGACAAGAAAGCCAGTAAACATACAAGGCTAGTCAACTGGGGACCAAGAGACGACATCCCTGTCATAAGGAAGGGGACAAACTTCATTCTCATCTGGACACCTCTGCCGAGGTCCCACGGAGATTTGGGACAGAAAAAGTCACAGCCTGGGTCCAGACAGTCTAACCTAGCAGAGCTTGTGGTAGCCTCTTTCTCAGACCTCCTGAGCTCAGCCTACGGGGACAGGGGTTATTAGCCCTGAGAGGGCTTTCCCACTCACTCTTCATGAGTACAGTGCTCAGACAGCAACGAAGGCGGCCTTACCCACAGGAGACTGACAAGGCCCCTAATTTCCTAAAATCAAAACCCAAGGCCAGATAAAGTCGAACCAGGAGCCCCAACCTTTAGAACCCAGAGTGCCCAACCCAGGAGGACTCCCCTCCCCTCCTTGGGCATGGTTTGCTAACCCCAAGCCCTGGGGACACTTACCCGGGGCACCCTCCGCTTGTACTTGTTGGCATAGTCGAACTTCTCCTTCACGTCGTCCAGGCAGCGGCCAAGGCGGGCCTGCTCCTCCTTGCCTGTATAGTCCTGGCTCAGCAGGATGTAGGCCCGCCAGTTGGCTGAGTCGAAACCCCAGTGGCAGGTCCGGTTCTCCAGGGCCTTGTGCGAGTGTACCACGAACTTGTGTGGCGGGTACATGAGGCGGCAGTCGAGGCACTGGATGCAGGCGGCGCTAGGACTGCTGTACAGCTCGGGCACCAGCAGCCCCTTGCATTTGCCGAAGCACTCGTGGTACACGCGGACGCTGCGCTCGCTGAGCTCCAGGCCCAGCGCCAGGCTGGCCGCCAGCTCCTTCTTGCAAGGCGGCGGGTAGGCGCCGCCGTAGAGCAGCGCATTGCACAGGCGCTCGGCGTCCGTCTTGGTGATGAGCCCGCACGAGGGCGCGGAGAAGGGCAGGATGCCCATGACTTTGAGGATCTCCAGCTGGTCGGCGGTGCAGCGCGAGCAGTAGATGTGCAGCTCATCGCACACCGAGTTGATCTGCTGCAGTGAGAAGTCGCGCAGCACCGAGTTGAGGATCTGCGGCAGGCACAGACGCTTCTCGCCTCCCACTACGAAACAAGAGATGGTTTCCCCTTCCAGCACGGTCTCACAGCGCTCGGTGGAGCGATCCGACGGCATGAAGAAGGGCCCGGGCAATACGGGCGGCGGCGGCTGGATGGCAGGCAGGTGCAGCACGGGCGGTGGCTCCGCGGCAGTGGGCACCGGCGCCGGCACTGTGGCCGCGCCCGCCTCCTTGGCGCTCTCCTTCTTGTAGGCCTCCTGCGCCCAGCGCGCGGAGAAAGCGGCCGGGCCGCCCAGCGAGCTCATGGAGCTCAGGTGGAACTGCTCCAACGTCTTCTGCAGCCCCGGGTGCGGCTGGAAGCCGCCCCGGCCGGCCGCCGCCGCTTCCATGGTGCGATCGGGCTCCCCGGGCCGCTCCCGCTCCCGTGCGCCCGGGCCCCCACGGCCTCCGCCGCCGCCCCGCGCACCCCGCCGCCGACCGCGACCGCGGCCCCGACCGCCCCCCGTCGCCGGCTCACGGCCGATTACGGCCCCGGCCTCGGCCTCGCCCGGGGGCGCGAAGGCAAAGGCGGGCGGGGCGAAGGGGTCCCGCCGCTGGAACCCGCCGCCACCCGGGCCCGGCGCCACATCCACGCGCCCTGCGCCGCGCCCGCCGCCGCCGCCGCCGCCGCCCGGGCCCCCCGCGCGCCCCCCGCGCGCCCCCCGGGCTCTAGGCGCGGGGCATGCCCCGGCGCGCGCCGCCAACGCCAACGCCAACGCTCGCGGGCCCGGGGCTCGCGGGGGGCGCGCGGGCAGGTGCCGGCGCCGCGAGGCGCGAATCGCCGCGGCGGCCGAGGCCGAGGGGCCCGGGAGGAGCGGGGGCGCGGGCGCGGGGCCCGCCGGGCCGTCCTCGCGCGGCGCGCCGCCGCTGCCCCGCTCCTCCCACCGCGCGGCGCCCGCTCGGCTCGTCCCGGCGGTGCTGGCCGGCCGCGTCGCGCCCGCCGCCGGCCCCTGGCCGCCTGCCCGCCCGCGCGGCCGCCCGCCGGCTCCCGGCCGCCCGCCGGCCCGCGCGCGCGGCTCCCGGGGCGGCGGAGGCGCCTCTGGCCCGCGGCCTCAGAGCGCGGCGGCGGCGGGGGGCTCGGCGCGCTCGGCGCACATCTTTCGGGCGGCTCGCTCCGGCTCGGACTGAGCGCCGGGAGCTGAGCTCACGCCGCCGCGCGCCGCCCCGCCCCGTACCGCCCCGCCCCGCCCGCGCCGGCCCCGCCTCCCGCGTTGTTTGTTGCTGTGCGTCCGCCTCAGCCGGAGTGCGGGCCAGGAATGTGACCAGCTCCGGGCCGGCTCTTCCAAGAACGCGCGCTCCCCCTCCCGGGCTCGGTGGCGCTCGGCTACTCCCGGCCCTCACTCGGCCCAGCTCGGCCTCCGCTCGGGTCCCCCGGACCGGAACTCGGCCGCGCTCGGCACCATTCGGCCCCGCTCGTCCTCGCTCGGCGCTACTCGGTCCCTCTCGGCCCCGCCTTGTGAAGGCCGCTAGAGGCGGCCACAGCGGAGGCGCCTGGGGCCCCCCTTCCGGCCGAGGCCGCTTCCTGCGCGGCTGGGAAGTCTCCGGTCCTGCTGCCACCACGGTCTTGGGGCCCCGAAACCCACAAGGCCCCTGCCACAACCGCAGGCCAGCTGAGTGGCGGTCCGCAGTAGATATGCGCCGCTGCTGCCTTAGGTCCCGGGGTCCTCATTCTACGGAGATACTGCGAAATAACCTCCACTCCCCATACAGTTGGACGTCGTGCTCTACAGACACCCCGGAGATGCACTCCTAACAAGGACACCACAAAACAAACCCCAGATGCCCTCATGACAAGGATGCCACAAAACTTTAGAGTCCGATTACAGCATCATCTCAAAGCACCGAGGGTCTGCACACGATTGTATGGATAAGGTACCATAACACGCATTCCAGGTTCCTGCATAATACTCACGCCAGGCTGCCCTTATGATAAAAAGATACCACCAAAAAAAATTTAATTAATTAATTAATTAAAAAAATTAAAAAAATCCAGGTGCCCACACAACCGGTACTTCACAAAGAACCACTCAAGGTCTCCAGTGCAGAACTGCCTGACATCTGGGTTTCCGTGTGTAGTAATGATGCCACCTGATAAACAGAGCTCCACACCCAAACCCCACACAGCTAGAATTGCAGAACCTAGAAGCTCACAGCATGACCTAGGGATGCCAAGATGCAGAAGACACACAGCTATGGAAAGTTCCTGCGTCTTTCCACACAGCATCAACCACCCCGTGAACTTGACGACCCAGCCTCTCACCAGCCACCAGCAGCTCCTGTCTACTGGATCCTGTTCTGTGAGGTGGGGACTTTGGGACACAGTCCTGCCTTGAAGAAGCTGTGCCTAGCAGCTATTGAGTCACCCATTAGCCGGTAGCTTGGACAACAGATCTCTGTGATTCTCAGGCTTGCAGCTGATGTGACCCTTACCCTTCAGCTGCCAGGACTGGGAACCAAATGCCCATCCATACATCATGTATCCAGGTTATGGCCGCCACAGCCTGCCCTTCCATGTACTGGATGTAGGACAGTCTTGCAGGGTAACACCCAGAGTAGGTAACATACAGCAGAAGGCCTGGCACAAGAATTCAAAACCAGAGCCTTAAAGACAGTGTAAGTCAAGAAGTGGGAACTTGCCCCCCAAAAACCCGGACCTCAAACTGGCCCGCCAGGCACAGGTCTTTCCTGATGGGTGAGAATGAGAAGGGCCACACACAGGGCAGCCTGGGTTGCCTGCAGCTTGTGACCTGTGTCTTACCTGATGGGTAAGACCAGAACAAACCAACACTCCTAGACACAGGACCTATCCTGGGGCTGGCCAGGCATCTCTGTGCAAGCCTCGGCTGCCCCTACCTACCCCAAGGTAGGGTTTGCCATTCAAAGTGCAGGGTTCCCTGTCTGAAAACTAGGTAGTTCCCAACGTGGAGACACAAGTCCACTCCTGAGTTCCCTGTGCTTGCCCACAGTACCCAGGGGATCGGCCTTCCTTCTTAGCATAACCCAGGCTCAAAGTTCACTCTTCTGACTTCTTTCGTAATGGAGAGTCCCACTTTTATCTCCTCTGTCAATACATAGACAACTGTAAGGGATTGCCAAGATGGCCCAGCAGGTAAGTAGTTGCCCCCCAAAACCTGACAGCCTAACAGAAGAGAGAAATGGCTCCCATAATTCCTCTGCTGACTTCCATACATGCACTGTGTCATGAGCTTCCCTGCTACTCAAAAAAACCAAATTCAATGTAGTAAAATAAATAGCTTTTATTAAAAAAAAAAAGTCAGCAGATTATTCCTTAAAGGAATATTTAAGCCGGGCGGTGGTGGCGCACGCCTTTAATCCCAGCACTTGGGAGGCAGAGGCAGGTGGATCTCTGTGAGTTCGAGACCAGCCTGGTCTACAAGAGCTAGTTCCAGGACAGGCTCCAAAACCACAGAGAAACCCTGTCTCGAAAAACCAAAAAAAAAAAAAAAAAAAAAAAAAAAGGAATATTTAAAAAACAAAAGAGGCTTAGTTGTATCCCTGTAGATGGCTTTGTCTGCCCACATGTAGACCCCTACAAATTAATGCTGCATTTGAGGAAGTGACTTCCTTGCATGCGACTGTATTCCACACAATTCAGGCAAATTGCATCCAAAGAAGGTGGCTTAGACAAACCTTGAATAAACTGTGCATGGTCAAACAGGCTTTTGATCCCAGCAATTGGGAGGCAGAGGCAGGCAGATCTCTGTGAGTTCAAGGCCAGTCTGGTCTACATAATGAGACCCATCTCAAAAAAAAAAAAAAAAAAAGGCAAGGAAGTTATGCTTTTATCTTAGTGGGACCCTGGACACCAGTCTCAGCGGCCAGTGCTCTCGAAGATGCTACATGCGTTGTGTGGCTATCTTGATGCAAGGGCCAAGCCAGAGGCTAGCACTGGCCCTATATGCAAAACCCAGTGAAGCAGCCATGGTCAGACGCAGTATAAAGATACTTGTCCCTGAAGGGCATATAGGAAAGGGGTGCAGGGTAAAGAGCTCTAGGAAGCAAGGAAGGCTTCAGGCTGACTTCTGTGGCTTCCAACTTCTGCTCAGGGCTTTCCCTCTGCTCAAAATGATGGAACTTGTGAAGCAGCCCAACCCAGAGGATCAGGACAGCTGTGACAGACAGTGCTAAGAGGGCCCCGCAGCCCCGAACTCAGTGAAGGGTTTCCACCTGCTGGCTTTCTTCCTTCACCCCCTCCCGCAGCTGTCTGTCCCATTACAGGGTCATGCTATGGGCCAGGCCACCATATAGGTAAATGGAGCATGAAGTCCACAGGCACAGCCACGTTGGGTGAAGAGTTGGAGGCTCGGTACTGTGGACCTAGGGGACCTCCACCATGCAGGCGGAGGCAGGGACCCAACTGCAGCAGACCCATCCAGCTCGCTGCCTGGACCTTGCTCTGCTAGTGTTTTTTGGACAGCTGGTCAATTGCTTGTCTTTCTTCCATATGTGCACACTTGCTGATCTCTCTCTACAAGTCTCAGCTAGGGCCTGGGACTGGTGGGAAGGAGACCAGGTTCTGACCTGAGTGGCTTCCACTGTGTGAGAGAGTAACAGTGACAGGCATGACAGGCCTGCCCAGATAGAAACAAGCTCGTGAGGGCCTGAAGAACAGGGGTCCAGATGGGACTGGCTTTAGACAGAGAAGACTTCCTAGGGGATGGGTTTCTTGGAGTGAGAAACAAGTAGCTTGGAGACTGGCTGACAACTGTAGGGTCAGAGAGAGTCCCAGTGCACGCCTATTCTAAGGGGATACTCTGTGAGAGCCAGCCCAACACCTCCACAGACACCTTCCCACAGATCTTCAGGCCCCGGACCCACCACCCCTCCTTAGGATGGGAAAGATCTGTAGCACCCTGGCATACACTGCCGTATAAACTGTTACTGTTTCAAAACCTTGAATGTGACCAGGTATGGTGGCTCATATGTGTGTTCTGGCACTTTGGAGCCTGAGAGTTGAAGACCCAGAGTTAATTGAGATTCAGACCAGCATAGCTACAGAGAAAGAGTCTGTCTCAAAACAAACAAATAAAACCATTCAGTGTGAAGGAAAAAAAAATAGCAACATGTTTAGTTTAGGATCCACTAAAAACAGACCCTTAGAAGACAGATTTAAGCTGGGCGATGGTGGTGTATGCCTTTAATGCAGCTCTCGGGAGGCAGAGGCAGGTGGATCTCTGAGTTCAAGGCAAGTTTGGTCTACAGAGGAGTTCTAGGACAGCCAAGGCTAAGCAGAGAAAACCTGACTCGAACTCGAAACACACACACACACACAAAAGAGGAAGACAGATTTGAGTGTGACTCATTTGTTTAGGAGGCCTTTCCAAAAAGCTCAGGTGGGATCAAGGCTGTAAAGGACAGAAGGGGAGCCAGGCCACCGGGAGTATGGGGAACAGCTTTTAGCCCACAGCAGACTCTTCACTTGCAAAGAATTTAGAGCCATCCTTGGGGTAGCCACCCAGGGGCGGAGACCGATGGTTGAGGGACATGCGCAGGACCAGAGAGACTAAGTCTGTACTGAGAATGTATGAGGAAAACAAGGTCAGTTTCTCACTATTAGAGACAGGCGTCTGGGGAGATGGCTAAATTCTCAGGAGCTCACTACATAAACATAAGAACCTGAATTCAGACTGGGTGGTGGCGGCCTGGGATTCCAGCACTCAGGAGGCAGAGGCCAATCTGGCCGACAGAGCAAGTTCCAGGACAGTCAAGGCTACGTGAAGAAACCCTGCTTTGGAAAAATAAAGCAAAACAGAAAAAGAGCCTGAATTCAGATCCTTACTACCGGTGTAGAAAAGCCAGCCATGGTAGAATGCACCTGCCATCCCGGTGCTGGGGAAGTAGAGACAGGAAGAGCCCCAGGGCTTGCTGTGAACTGGCAAGATGGTTCAGCAGGCAAAGGCACTTGCCACCAAGCTTGAAATCTGAGTTTGATTCTTGGGGTCCCACAAAGTCGAAGAAGAGAGCCGACTCCACAAGTTGTCATTTAACCTGTGTCTTACTGTGGCGCATTTGTGTACTAATGGTATGCAGTCACTAATAAACATTTTAAAAATGATTTTAAAGATGGCGAGGGATTGAGGAAGCCACCTAGCATTCTGTCCTTCACACGCATGTGTGCGTACTGACAAATGTATTTCCACTCACGTGCATGTATTCCCACACATATGCGCATGCACAGACACAAAACATGGGAAGGAAAAAAGATGTGACCTGCAGAAGTAGGGACAGCTTGGGGGAAAGTCGGGGACTAAGGAGAGAAGGTTGGGGAGAGTAGAGAGGGTAGCAGGGAAGGGGGATGAGTAAGAACCAAGGAAAATGACCAGTGTATGAAAGAAAATACCATAGTGAAACGCATTACGCTGATGCTACTAAAAAATTAATAAAAGAATATATATAGAAAAGAGAAAAGGAACTGTGTGGTGTTGGACTGGAATCAGTGATGGTGGAAAGTTCCCATCGTATCTAAACACGTTTGCACATGCGTGGGCATCACTCCTGGCTCTGTCCGCTGGAGGAAGGACTGAGCATCAGGGAGCAATGCAAGGCACAAACCTTGACTTTTGCATCCCATTCTTCCAGGAAGACTGAGAGCCTGGGGAGAAATGCCCAGAAACAGATGAGTCTGGGGCTCAACAGGGAGGCCCTCCAAAAATGGAAGGCATGAGCAGGGCACACAGAAGAGGTTTGTGGGATCTGCCCCCCTGGAACAGATCAGACAGTGAGTGTAGGAGATAACAGAGGGGGCAGTAATCACAGACTGAGATAAGAAACCACAAGTTCATACACATTTTAATATTGACTATAAGAGGGAGCTAAAAGCTACATGAGACCAATTTGTGCATTTAAAAGCATTTCCCCTTGCTAAAACTGCTTATCTGTCCAAAGGAAAAAGAGCAGTTTCCCAGGAGAGATTCTGAAAGCTGCTACCTTAATTGAGCCACCAGAGCGGATTCTGTCAGCAGCAGGATTCACGGTACCATGGTGAGTGTGAGCAGACCTGCAGACACGTCTGCCACTTCTCTGCAGAGACCCACTGTGACAGGTCCTGGGTGCTGAAACATCCAACATGGCTGTGGGGACTTTCCCCAGCAGGCCTCACCGGGAGCCACCGCAGGCAGGGAAAGGCCAACGGGCAAAGAATGACATCTCAGTCTAGCACACGCTCCTGGCCAGGCTGATCTATCTTGTGTCAACAAGAGACATTACTGGGACAACGGAGGAGCCCTGGATTGGGTCTCAGACCCAACATGACCTCCTTTCGATAGCCCTGTTTGCATATTACAGAAAATTGTCCTTGGGTATGGTGAAACACCATGCTAGCCACTTACTGTCGAGAATGATTATCTCCTATGTAAATCTTGCAGTGTTTCTGTAAGTC
Source organism: Chionomys nivalis (assembly GCF_950005125.1). NCBI lineage: Eukaryota > Metazoa > Chordata > Mammalia > Rodentia > Cricetidae > Chionomys > Chionomys nivalis. Next base: position 1,133,337 of record NC_080096.1, on the reverse strand, counting down.
TGAGATTGTGTCCAAGTGCAAACTGTATTGTTAGAAATGTTGGATGAGGGGCTGGAGAGATGGCTCAGAGGTTAAGAGCACTGACTGCTCTTTCAGAAGTCCTGAGTTCAATTCCCAGCAACCACATGGTGGCTCACAGTCATCTATGAGACCTGGCGCCCCCTTCTGGCTTGCAGGCATACGTGGAAGAAATGCTATACACATAATATAATAAATAAATAAATATTAAAAAAAAAAGAAATGTTGGATGAGGAGCTGGAGAGATAGCTCAGTGGTTAAGAGCATTGCCTGCTCTTCCAAAGGTCCTGAGTTCAATTCCCAGCAACCACATGGTGGCTCACAACCATCTGTAATGAGGTCTGGTGCCCTCTTCTGGCTTGCAGGCATATGTGTAGGCAGAAATAATAAATAAATATTAAAAAAAAAAAAGAAATGTTGGATGAGGCGGGCTGAGTTCTCCATGTCTGCTGAGTATGAACTATAAACCTGACTATAGAGACTAGAGAAAGTCATCTTGTGGGGGGCCTTGTGAGAGCAGACAGGACACCAGAGCACATGCTACAGTTCAACCAAGATAGTACAAGGTCCCCTTCTCAGTCCAAGCACAAATAAAAAACTAAATATGCCAGAAAAAAAAAATGTGCCATTTAAACATTCTGAAAAAAAAAAAGGGCACGGAAGCTGGACAGTGGTGGCTCACACTTTAATCCCAGCACCTGGGAGGCAGAGGCAGGCGGATCTCTGTGAGTTCGAGGCCAGACAGTGCTACACAGAGAAACCCTGTCTTGAAAAACAAACAATAAAACAAAACAAAATAAACCCAAAAATGCACAAGGAGAGGAATAAGCTAGACGTAAGCATGGGACTCATTGAGCCCATTGCAAGGCCAAACAATTAGCGTGAGTCTTGGGGCAGACTCCCGACCTTTGAGGGACAGGGTGAAGGGTGTGTGGGACAGGTTGAGATTAAGTGTCTGTTCTGAAACAATAGCTGGGACTGGGCTTTTGTCAAGAACCAAGTAAGGCTGTGCAGTCTGTGAGAACAAACAGCTCTGACTGATAGAGAGGACAGAAGGATCAAATAACATACCGACTCAAACAGGATGCATTTAATTGGCCCAACGTAGGTAGAGAGCTTGTTGGAAGATGTAAGAGGGATTACCTTGGATCCAGAGAAAACTCAGGAGGTAAAAAAAGAAAGCAAAGCAAATATTAACTTCAGGAAAAACAAAGAGAAAAATTCAAGCAGAGTTTACTACTTGGCTCAGCAGGGAATAATATTTACATAGTTATAATGATATAAATGACTTAACAAGAAATTACGAAATTGCTCATTTGGGAAGGGAAAAGAGAAAACAAGGTGGGAGGAGGGCATTGGGTAAGAGCTTCATCCTCAGCAGGACACAGAGGCGCACACCCAGCACTTGGGAGGCAGAGGCAGGCGGATCTCTGAATTTGGGGCCAGCCTGGTCTATGGAGTGAGTTCCAGGACAGCCAGGGCTACACAGAGAAACCCTGTCTTGGAAAGAAAGAAACTATAAAGAGCCTCATCTTCAGTTACATCTTACCCTGTCTTAGCTGCTAGACTCAAGACAGAGACCATGATTTAGCAGTACAGAAAGTAGAAAGACAAAAATGTTTGAAAAGATTGAAGGTGGGCTTCAGAAAACTGTTAGAAAAAAGGCCTGAGAGAGGCATATAGTTTGTCTTGAAACTATCCTAACTTTGGGGGCTTTTACAAACTTAAAATGTTTTTAACACAGGATTTCTCTGTGTAACAGCCCTAGCTGTCCTGGAACTCACTCTGTAGACCAGGCTGGCCTTGAACTCACAGAGATCCGCCTGCCTCTGCCTCCCGAGCGCTGGGATTGAAGGCATGTACCACCACTGCCTGGCCTAATTTATTTTTATGATTATTGTGTGTGCAAGCCAAGGCTCACATGTGGAGGTCAGAGGATACTTTCAGGAGTCAGTTCTCTACCATGTGAGTCTCAGGGATCGGGCTTGGCAGCAAGTACATGTGCCCTTTACCAGAGCTGTGTCGTCGGCTCTGGTGTTCTTTTGGTTCCTTCTGTGTATCTGTGTTTCATTGGTAAAAATTAAATAAAGAGGGGCTGGAGATATAGTTCAGCGGCTGAGTGCTTACTTGCCTTGTATGAAGCCCTGGGTTCAATCCTAAGCACCACCAAGAAATACAGATAAAAAAAATTAGGCTGAGTAGTGGTGAATCCTTTAATCCCAGCATGCAAGAGGCAAAGACAAGTAGATCTCTATGAGTTCCAGGCCGGCCTAGTCTACATAGTGAGACCTTCTCTTTCGATGAATGGATAGATGATAGATAGATAGATAGATAGATAGATAGATAGATAGATAGATAGATAGATAGATAAATGGCCAGGTGGTGGTGGTGCATGCCTTTAATCCTAGCACTTGGGAGGCAGAGACAGGTGGATTTCTGAGTTCGAGGGCAGCCTGGTCTACAGTGCTAGTTCCAGGACAGCCAGGAAGACACAGAGAAACCCTATCCACAACAACGAAATAGTGCTGGCATAGTGCCTCACCTTTGTAACCCAACTACTTGGAGGTGGAGGCAGAGGATCAGAAGTTTGAGGCCAGCCTGAGCAACATGAGACTGTATCAAAAAGCAAAAATTAAAGACAAAAGCATTAAATTTAAAAGAAATAAAAATAATTAATAAAGAAAAGCCCTAACCCTAAGCTAAAAATAAGACTGTGAGATGACTCAGAGGGTAAAGGTGCTGGCTGCCAAGGCAGATGACCCGAGTTCAAAACCTGAGCGTCACATGGTGGAAAGAGTGCCAATTACCAAAAGTTGTTCTCTGACCTCCATGTGTATGCTGCTGCACACAGACACATGCACACACACACACACGTACATACACACACATGCATGCACACACATGCACGCACACACACATGAACATACACACGCACACACATGCACACACACGCGCGTGCGCACACACACATACATAAAATAAATATATGTAATTTTAAAATTAAAAACAAATAAGCAAACAGGAAAATGAGCTCACATTCCCAACATAAAAGCACAATAGTTTGGGGCAAGACAAAGCACACTTTGAGTAGTAAGTCATTGTATCTATTTATTTTGGTTTGATTGAGACAGGGTTTCTCTGTGTATCCCTGGCTATCCTAGACTCACTCTGTAGACCAGGCTGGCCTACGAACTCAGAGATCCACCTGCCTCTGCCTCCCGAGTGCTGGGATTAAAGGTGTGCGCCACCATCACCAGGCCGAAAGAATGAGGCTGGGGGCTTGGCTGTGTAAGGCCTGTAATCCTAGCTCCTTGGGAGGTAGAGACAGGGGAACTGTAAGTTGACAGACTCCATGGTGCCGCAGAGTGAGTGAGTTCAAGGACAGCATAGGCAGCATAGAGAGACCCTGCCTCAATATAAAAGGTGAAAAGAAGGTTTGGGGTGCAGCTCAGTGCTTCTCAGTGTACTAAGTTCTGGATTGAGCCCCAGAATTGTGTCAGGCAGAAAAAGGAAATATCAAACAGAGATAATTTTTTTAATTTTAGATGTATTTATTATTTTGTGTGTATGGTGTTTTGCCTGCCTGTATGTTTGTACACCATGTGCATGCCTGGTGCCTGCTGAGGTCAGATTTGGGAGTCAGATCCCCTGGAACTGGAGTTAACAGACAATTGTGAGCTGCCTTGTGGGTGCTCAGAATAGAACCCAGGTTCTCTGCAACAGCAACAAAAGCGCTTAGCCTCTGAGCTAACTCTGAAGCCTCCATAAACTGTTTTAAACTGAAATCAGTCGGTATCAGTGTTCCTGGACAAAACCGACACTGTACTTTGATTTTATGTGCCTGTGTGGTGCCAGGAATCAAACTCAAGGCGTTGAGTGTTGAACAAGCAGTCTAGCACTGTGAATAATGCTGGTCCTGTATGTAGACATTCTACAGGTTACATTTTACAAGCAAAAAAACTAAGAAAAAAAAAACCAAGAAAGTGGGTTTTGCAGGAACCATAGGTATTTTACCTAAAGAAAGATGCTTTTGGTTTTGTTGATGTCTCTGTTGTTTCTTTCTACACCATTCTAGCCAGGAGGAACTTTCTTCACACTGGGAATTTCTGTAGGGTCAGCCACACCCTCCATACAGGGTCACTTGTTCTGGGTGGTCTTAGGTATGTGTCTGCATCCCCTGGGATAGTCCTCGAGCCAGAGCATACTTGGGGTCATTCTGTGGGGCCCAGCATCCCACCAGAAGTCCTGACCTGCCTTTATCACACAGGAAGTGAGAAAAGAGACTTGACGTAGGGTTGTGCCTGTGGGTTACCCTGTGCTTGTGATCTGTGGGAATTAGAGGGTGAGCTCAGCCTACTGCAGCAGGGGCTAGACCTGCAGCTGCTAACCACCTTGGTCTTGGTCAGCACCAGACCCAGCTCCGGCTCCCTTGCGCTTCCAGCAGCATCCCCCAGACAACCTCTGATCCTTGATATACTGCAGGTGGAGAGAGAGAGAGAGAGAGAGAGAGAGAGAGAGAGAGAGAGAGAGAGAGAGAGAGAGAGAAGCGGGGCTTCTTTCCTGCGTCAAACAGGAGTCCCTGTTTGCCTACATCACCACGTAGAAGGGCAACCATGAGGTCACCAGTGTATGAGGCTCAGGACAGAACAATGGTCAATCTCAGGAGCCCAATGATCTAGGACCTAGGATGTGAGACAGAGTGAGCTCCTGGACCCTTCTCTTGTGGAAGACCCCTACTCAACCCTACCTGCCCAATACATGTTCTAAGGCTGAGGGTGCAGCAACAGGAACGAGAGGCTCCCATCCTGAGCAGTTTGGAGCTGAGGCTGATGGATGTGTCCAAAGCCTGTGGGCGGTCTGGCCAGCAGGGCATTCCAGCAACGGCTGGACTGGAGGATTTGCACATGGCGCCTAGACAGGAGCATATATGGACACCCTACCCTACAGTCCGACCAAAGCCTCCCGGACCCTGTCCCTCGAAGCGTGCCGTGCTGCTCTGGAATGTGTGCCTCGCTGGCAATAGCCTGCCCTCGGCTCCAGCCACACTGGGATGATCACAGCAAAAGCCGCCCCATGCCTGCGGCCTGCAGCGCTCTGCCAGGCCTGAGCCCCAAGGCTAAAGCTGTGGTCCTGAGCGGCTAAGGGGGATCATGCGTAAATCATGAGGGCAGAAGGCCCAGGGGCTGCAGGACGGGGGCGGGGTGGGGGCAGGGATCATGGCGGTGCCGGTACATCCCCTATCATTGTCTGGGCTCTCTTTGCTGTCCCTTTGCCTGGCACGTGGGCAACGGTGACACTGTCCTTGTCCCGTAAAGGTTTAGCCCGATCCTTCAAGAGTCAAGGCCACTTTTCAATGCCTCTCCCAGGGCCCAAAACTGCAATTTTGTTGATAATAATGGTAGAACTTCACGTGCCACAAGATCAGGATCCCTGGTGCCAGACTTATTGCACCTTGAAGCACAAAGGGCTGTGTTACCGTCCATTGAGCACACAAAGCATCCGAGGACACTGACTAGTAAGGGGCTGAGAAGTCAAGGCAGCATCCTTGATTTACAGGCCCCATCCCGCATCACTGAGAGAGTACAGGGCAGGGTACATTCTCAGAATCAGACCACAGAGGGTTCTTGGGGAGCCCCTACAGCAATTCCTACCCATGAGACACACCTATTGTGTTCCCCAGCAGTCAGGCAAGGCCCTAAACTCTATCCTCCTCTTATGTAGGAAGAGTCTAGCTTTAAGGCCCGGAGCAGACCTTCATGAGAGCCCTAGCCCCCTCATCTCCTCCTTGCTTTTCTCATTAGTGGGTCAGTCCCATGCCGCGCCCCTCAGACAACTCCAACCTCTTTCCACTCTCCTTCCCCAGATCTGTAAAGCAGGGTATAAGACCCTCCCAGGGGCCACCTACCTCTCAAGACTTGACCAGGCTGAGGACCCTGATCCCTCATGCCTGGTATACCCTCACTCTGCTGCTGGTTGTCAAGGTTTGTCGACCTAGGCTGTGAGCGACCAGAGATGCTCACTATATCAATGTCCCAGCAAAAGTTGTTGAAGTAAGGTGGTTGTTCAGGTCTGCTCTGGAAGCAGACTCCTGTGTGGCTAATTTGTACTTCTCTAAGCCTACTGATTGCCCTGGTTCCTAGGAAGCACCAGTGGCCTCCAGCATAGCCTCTTTGAAGCACCCTCCCTCTTTGGACCTAAAATCCTTCCAGAGGCTGATCACCAAGATGCTGCCCTGACCCCTCCTAGGTGCACGTCGAGAGTTCAGGCGTGCTCTAGGAAGAAGGGTTGCTCTATATACCCATCTCTGGCATCTCGACAGGATGAGCCCCAAGTGGGGGTGAGATGCCACAGGTCTTGGGATCCAGTCCCACCAGGCTCACTCTTAGAGCAAGCTTGTGCCCTGGCTCAGGATCCTGTGAATGAAAGGGTCAGGAGGCAGAGGGCAGCTGGGGCTTTAGGAAAGAGTCCTGCCTGCCTGCTACCCCACCACACCCTCCAGAGCTTCTCCAGGGAGGGTCCTGGATAACTTAGGAGGAACCCTTTCCTCTGAATCACGGTGCTTCTGGCATCAGGCTGGTGGGGGCAGCAGGGTAGACTTGGGTCTGCGGCTGCTTCGTGATCAACATAGCTACCTGACACACCCTACACCCCAGGCCAGCCACATACCAGCACCCCCCCCCTCGACACACACACACACACACACATTCAGGCTCTGGGGCCTCTTCCTGCCCCCACAAGGACTCAGCCTGTATCCCTGCTGCCCTTGCACCCTGGGCTGGTGCAGCATCCTCCTCCCCTGTACAGGCCCCAGGCCCCTCTCTCCTGGAAGCAGGGCCTCCTCGTAAATCTGAGCCACACTTGGTTCCTGAGCAGGCCCCCTCCCGCCAGCCCGCCCTCGTGCCGTCATTTCTGGCAGGCCCTTGCAGTGAGCTCACGCATTACATAAGGCATTCGAGCTATTTCTTGGGGGAGCAGCTCCCCCTTCGTGGGGCTCCATTTACCCTCCTCAACCTCCAACTGCCAAGCCAAGGGAGGTCTGGGCATGAAAGGACAGACCCTGTTCAGGGAAGGGGCTGCCCCTGCTCCCTCCTAGGGGCCCCAGCCACCAGATAACTATAGTATTTGCAACAGAGAGACACATAAGCCCAGATGCCCAGGACATGGCACCTCGGGGAGCCCAGGGCAGAGATGCAAAAGAAGGAAGGAAGGAGGGAGGAGGGAAGTAGGAGTGAGAGAGGGAGGGGGAAGGAAGGAAGCAGCTCTCCAGACTGCCAGGACAGCATGGGTTCCAGGGCAGACAGCCACCAACGATAGGACAGACTTTTGTCTCTGCCACTCCCGGAAGGCTCTTGGTCCATGTCAGGGCACCTCCTGGGGCCTCAAGCTCAGCGTTATCTGGTCGGTGACTACATTCTACTTTGGCCAGGACATAGGTTCCTTTGGGACTCTGAAAGAGCCTGCTGGGGGGGAGGAGCCCTCGGGTGCTAAAGGTGCTAAGTTTACAGAGTGATCGCTGATTCCCGTGGCCCAGCCCGGAGATCCTGGGAATCCTCTCAGGCCTCAGTTCCTGGGAAGCAAGACCCTGGCCCCTCAAACCCCATGATGTATTTCTGTGGCCTGGACTTAAGAGCCTAGCAGACCCCGGGGACTGAGGCTTGTAGACAGTGTGCATGGATATGTCTGCGTGCTGGGCCCTACCCCAGCCTGCTCCAGAGGAAAGTCCTGGCTTCTGCAAGGAAGAGGGTGTTTTTCTCACACAGCCACTTTTCCTTGCTACATCCGAGCAGGAAGAGCACACCTGGGCCCAAGCCAAAAAACCCTCTCTGCCCCCCACCCTGCAAAGTGTGCCTGAGGCCAGAGTTCAGCCCAAAGGAGCAGGAAGCTGAGCTCCTCTAGCAGGCTGGTCACTTCCCCTTTCTGTGGAAGGGACACCCCAGTGGAGCAGCTTTCTATGTCCCAGCAGAGGCCACATGCCTGCAGATGTCCCCTGCTAGGGGCCTGTCTCATACCGTACCCTGAGAGGGGGCAATCTCCTCTTAGTTCCAGGGACACCTAGATCTCAAGCGGTGTGTGGCTGTGGCCTGGAAACACCATGGCTCCCTCTCAGTCGTCTCCAGGATGGAGTCTCTGGACTCGTGAGCGACAAGAACATGTATGTATTCCCCTCTTTTCAGACTCTGATTCTTGGAACTTACACCCTCTTGGGTTTGCTATTTTTACCCACCCTGAGCCTTCCGGTCTCCATGGCGACGCCTCCAAACAGCAGATTCCAGGCGGCAATGACGTCACCTTTCCCTTTCCTGCCGCCCAGGCCTCTAGGCGCTGCTGCCTGGGGCCCAGGGGCTGCCCTGTTCTGTGCCCCCTTGGAGCAGCCCCCAGCCAAGACTCCAGGTCTGCAGGCTACAGCTGAACCTCTCTGCTTCCTGCTGGCTCGGTAGTTGGGAGTCTGGGGGACATCATCCATCCTTCTCCATGCCCCTTGAAGAGGTTCTGCCAGAGCCCCTTGGCAGAGGGCACCGGCCCAGGGGAGGTGACCCAGAAGCAGCCTCCCTCCCACTCTGGGCTTTCTGCCACACCGGCTGCCCTGTTCTACGGAGCTGCCGCAGGCCCTAGTGGCTGGAGAGGAAGGGGCTGGCCGGCGCCAGCCTGCAGTCTGTCTGGCCTGGGAAGCTCCCCATGGCCCCTACATCAGAAGCCAGTTCCCAAGAGAGGCAGCTACCTCAGCAGGGGGCTGAGGAGCCCACAGACTTGTGGGAAGCTGGAGTGGGAAACAGCCTACTGGCTGGCTTGCCAGAAGCTTGCAGGGGTGCCCATGGCATCCAACTCCCTCAAGTGAGGCTGAAAACAGGTCACTGCGCAGGGCCCCATCCCACCTCTATGTCCTTGCCAGGCTGTAAGATTGGTCACATCTCTCCCCATAGTCTAGGTTTCCTGTGGTCAGCCTGCCTCTGTCAGGGGCCACCTCTTTCCCAGTTGGGACCATCTCAGCCCCAATTGAGAGCAAGGACACCTGTGATCAAGATAGGGCAGGAAGGTATGACTCCTGCCTTCGGTGTTCTCCGTAGGAAGAGAACATTGTGTCTTACTATGGCTCAGACATTTACTAAAGAACTGAGAAGTCTTTCCTAGGCCTGGGGGCTGTGGATGTGTAGGTAGAGACCTTGTCTAGCACAGAGCCCTGGGTTTGATCCCCAGCACTTTGTGAAGCCGGCTTGGTGGCAGAAGCCTAAAATCTCAGTACTCAGAAGGTAGAGATGGGAAGATCAGAAACTCAAGGTCATGTTTGGCTATGTAGCAAGTTTGAAACCAGTATGACCTTCTCAAGACCCTGTCTCAAAAAAAACAAAAACCACAAAAAGTCTTAATTTTCCTGGAAGAATGGACAAGCTGGCTTCAAAAAAAATCTACATATCTTTCTGTAACCAAGGGGGCTTTCTCAGTCAAAGAGCACCCTACTCACTCCAGACTTGCTGCCTAACACCTCCCCTAAGGATGTTGGATCTCTGTTCCCCAAAACAGATCTTGCTCTTCCTGTGACCTGCAGGGCTCTGGCTGACTCATGCCCATCCTTACCACCCAAATCAGGCCTTAGGGGTCAAGTAGAAAGTACCAAGTGGCTGGAGAGATGGCTCAGTGGTTAGGAACACTACTCTTCCAGAGGATTTGGGCTCAGTTTCCAGCACCCACGTGGCAGCTCACTGCTGTCTGTCACTCCAGTTCCAGGAGACCTGACACACTCTCACACAGACATACATGCAGGCAAAATATCAATGCACATAAATTAAAAACAAATACAAAGAAAGAAAAGTACCAACCTAGCTGTAAGAGTCACTGAGGGTTAGAGCCCTAGTGTGGGGCCCCACCCTGTCCTGCTGAACCCTAGTAGGAAAAGCCAATCATTCAGAGAGTGAGGGACCGAAAGAAAGTGGTTTCTAGGCTCACATTCCTGCCCTCCTGCTTGATTCCAGGTATAAAGTCCCAACTCGCCTCCATCTGACATCGGCAGGCACAGCCGCAGGTCTGGGCAGGAGGCAGGCAGGTGGGTGGCGGTCTCCAGAGCCCCACACAGATCTAGTCACCAACCAGCTGTGCAGGGTGTTCAGCTGGGTCTTTCCAGTCAGCGTGGCGCTCGGGAACCCTGTCCTAAGGCTGTATCCGAGGTGAAGTGCCGGGAAAGAGGCCTCTTGAGACAGGATGAGAGAGCCAGGGAGGGTCTGAGCATCTGGGCCAGGTTGCTCAACCCTCACAAGTGGAAGTAGCTACTGTGAGGAAGAAGCCGTGGCTTGTCCGATAGGGGGACCACTTCAAGCTCCATCTGGACATCAGGCAGGAAGGAAGCCCAAGAATCCTGAGGGGTGGTGAGCAGAGCAGGGAGAGGCTTCCAGGATGAAACGGAGCACCACACTTCGTCAGTGATGTGGGTCACCCTTCACCTTGGGTCCTTTTCCAGCAGGCCTCCTGGAGCATGCTGCCCTGTCTAGCTCTTCCCTCCTACCCTAGGAGCACAACGGCCTGATGGGAGGCCCCAGTTCGAGTGCTGGCCAATCTGACTCCTCCTAGGTCAGGTCAGAATGTGGAATTAGTTTAGGGGCTGCAGCATGAATCTGGAGGGACGGTTGCATGCCCAGGTTCGTCTGGTCAATACTCCAAAATGGGTGGAGTGAGCATCCTGGGTAGGCAGAGCAGGAGATGCATAGGCCCTGAGGCAGGAGAGCATTTGGTCCCTGTATGACTCATGCAAGTGAATGGAAGGCAGGGTGGTGGAAGAGAAAATGTAAGTTGGACAGTCGGACAGTGTGGTTTCACTCCCTGGGGTAGATCTGGGTGTGAATGGGCACCCCCAAAGCTGAGTGGGGAGCATGAGAGTCGGGTCCTCATGCCTCCCAGTTACTGGACCTTCCCAGGTACTCGAACCAGCACATCCCATGCATCTGCTTCCCTGTAAAACCAGTGGGGTAATGGAGAAATTATGTGGGGTGGACAAGGCTGTTTTTCCTGAACACTTTGTTCCCGGCTCTGCCCCTAGCTTGGCATAAAGTTGGAATGGGCAGCTAAGGGGGAAGGCCTCCATCTGGCCAGCTCAAGCCCCTCTGGGGCCCCTAGCCGGCTGCTTCTACCTTGCCCATGGAACCATTGCCCACCAGCCAGCAGGCTCTGCAGAACCGGGAGTGGGGGTTAAGCAAACAGACGCCTTAGCAACTCAGAGGGGAGGGCGGAGGCTGGGGGAGCCTGGGTGTAGACCCTGGCTCAGGCTCCCCCAGCCTCACAACCAACAGTTGCAGGGGCTTCAGAGGCTTCAGGAAAGGCATCTGCCGCCTCCACTGAGCACCTTTGAGAGATTAGTCCACTTCCAGGCTGAGTGCTGCCCAGCAAGGCTCCCATCTCCATGAGTAATATTTAACTTGGAAGGGCCCTGGGACAACTGCAGGGGAGAAGTTAATAACAAGTTTGGATTGCAATCTGCTTGCCAGGAGAGGAGGGAGGGAGAGGCATAAAGAGAGGACAAAGTTGAGAGGAAGAAAGGAGGGCAGGAAGCAGGGCATAGAGACAGGGCTCCATGGACCGCTCGAGCCAGGGAATTCAGGGCTGTGGTCTGAGCGTAGCCAAGGGCCCAGGGCCACAGGATCATTTTACCTCAGGAGTGGGGATTCTGAGGCCAGCTAGTGGTTAGATACACACTGGACATGTGGCTGAGCCTCCCAAGCCTTAGTTTCCCTTGCAGAAACCACCGTGGATTAAAGAGAAGTCTGGGAAGTTAATTCTGGGCAAAGACCACCATTACCACCACCACATACACACACACACACCCCACACACACACCACACACACACACACACACACCACACCACACACACACACACACACACCACACCACACACACACACACACTACACCACACACCACACACACACACCCCTGCCTGTAACTCTGAGGCTTCAACCCAAGGCTGGAAAAATCCATGAGGCTAGAACAAGAATGAGTTTCCACCCAGAGGGTGGGGAGCTGGGAAGACTCAGGCTAGAGCTAGGACAAGCTGCTGCAGAGGACCAGGACTTTCAGGGTTGACGGCCACAGATCTGGCGGTGCAAGGCTACGGCCATGTGCCCTCACTTATCACAGGAAACAGTACGGATATTCCTGGGGGGGACCTGCCTGGCATAATGTACCCCCCCAAACATGGACGACGAGTGGAAGTCGGAAGCCAGGCCAGTCTGCTATCACAAGTGTAGGGGGAGGGGAAGGCTGGGCTGGGAGTCAGGAGAGACAAGCTTTTACGACTCCAACCAAACTCCCAGAGAGACCCAGGAGCTCTTTCCTGGCACTGGGGTGCTTTCTCACTTAGAAAAGAGGAAAGAGGCCTGTACCATTTTCTAGCCTCCACAAGATTTCAGCTGCTAGTGCTGAAGGCCTTCCCCAGAGAGCCAGGGTAGGCCGCTCAGGACTCTGTGCTACACGTGGCTGGACCACCAACCCCTTCTTCTGGTAGCCTTGGAAGGCCTGGCTCCATCCTGTCTCATATTCACACACACTCACCTCTATTCCGGAGCGTGGTGTGGGTTTTGTTTGTTTAGTCGGTTTTTGTTTTTCGAAACAGGGTTTCTCTGTGTAGCCCTGGCCGTCCTGGAACTCTGTAGACCAGGCTGGCCTTGAGCTAACAGAGATCCGCCAGCCTCTCTGCCTCCTGGGTACACCACAATGTCTGGCCATATACCTATGTTTTTGAATGATACTGTTTTTCAGTGATGTGTACTTTCATGGGGAAAAGAATTTTTTTCCCCACTCTTGGGGCTGTTTGAGATTTGACAGTGACTGTTGGGTACGGAGTAGAAACAGCATCTTTATCCAGGCAGGGCATACTCTGAGTCACTCCCAGAGCCTCAGTGTGACAAAGTCACACCCACAAAATGGAAGATGCCCTTCCGACTCCTTTACCACTGCCCTCAGCAACAATTTGTTTCAGAAAGCTGACCTGGAGAGATGGCTCAGTGGTTGAGAGCACTGGCTGCTCTTCCAGGGGTCCTGAGTTCAATTCCTGGTAACCACATGGTAGCTCACAACCATCTGTAATGAGAGCTGATGCCCTCTTCTGGTGCATATGAAGACAGAGCACTCATGTACAGAAAATATGTAAACATAAATCTTTTTTTTTTTTTTTTTTTTTTTTTGGTTTTTCGAGACAGGGTTTCTCTGTGGCTTTGGAGCCTGTCCTGGAACTAGCTCTTGTAGACCAGGCTGGTCTCGAACTCACAGAGATCCGCCTGCCTCTGCCTCCCAAGTGCTGGGATTAAAGGCGTGCGCCACCACCGCCTGGCTCAAATAAATCTTAAAAAGAAAGAAAGAAAAGAAAGCTGAACTGTTCTGTTGTTTTTCAGCTCCACGGCCTGGGATGGATGCGTCTCAGCCACAGCTTTCCAACTCATAAGAGAAGAACCTCCCTCGTCCTGAAAAGGACCGGACAAATAAAGCCTTTCCTCTCAAAGGAGGCTCTTGATAGGGGAAGGGCAGGGTTTCACAGGTCTCCCAGGGCCCTTCTTCATCCTTCACACTTTATTTCTCAGGGGGAAAATCAGCCACTACCATCACAATACACACACAGAGGACTAGCGCCCAGGGTAGGTGGGCTGCAGACCTACGGCGGTGTCTGTGGTCCTGAGCAGAGTCCTCACACGTTAGTGTGGCACTTCTGGGGACAGAGAGACACCCCAGACCCCATAGCATCCTTGTGCTAGAATGAGCCCATACAGAAGACCGTTTACACCCCAGTGGGAGCCCCTCATCTTTCTGGTCTGTAGAGAGGACAGGTCTTCTAGCTGTTGGTCACTTAGTGCCAGCCCTGATGGTCACACCCTTGAAATATGTCCAAGCCAACATGAAATTCACTCTGCATGCAAAACACACTGTATTCTCAAAACCTAGGGAGAACAAAAGCGTACTGAGAAGCAGGCTTATAATGTGTGTGCCGGCTGCTTCCATGTAAGGCACTATGTTTAACATGCACACCATAATTGATTTTAACTTCACCTACCTCCTTCTATCTTTCTATAGGAGGCTATGCTAAATTTAATGTGACCTATGTGTGTTTTCCGTTTCTACCCTGTAAAGTGTATTGGGATCCCTTCTGACTGGGAAGTGTCTGAGCCGGAAGACTTCAGACTCAGGTGTTGGACCTAAAGGAAATTAGAGCCAAGGAGGCTAAGTATGGTAAACTGCCCCACCTGGTGCTCTGAGGCCCACAGGGATCCACACCGTTGAGGGAGCGTGGGGCGTGGGAGAGCTGAGGTATGGCAGGCTCTGGAGAGGAGCTAGCTGTGGGAGGCACAGGGCAGCAGATGGACGGAGGGCTGGGAGTGAGTGCAGGTCACAGGAGAGGTTGACCGGGGTGCCAGCCAACAGAAGGCAGCGCCGGCAGGTGACCGTGGGTAGAGATTGGCCAAGACTGCCCTGCTCAGTGCCTCTTTCCGTTCCCCAGGCCATTTTAACTGCTAGTCCAGAAAACTGGGCAGTGGGCACAAGGCAGTGGGTAGACCTTCATGCCTACTGAGTGCCCACCAACTTCTGGTCACACTGGGCAGCGGGCAGACCCCTGAGAGGATGTGAAGGATTTCTAAGTCCCTGCTCACGTGGCCTAGTGCTCTTCCGTGATGCTCCCACCTCCTGTACCCACGTGGACTCACCGTGTAAAGAAACTATCACAGTCGGGCGATGGTGGCACACACCTTTAATCCCAGCACTTGGGAGGCAGAGGCAGATGGATCTCTGTGATTTAGAGGCCATCCTGGTCTACAAAGCAAATTCTAGGACAGCTAGAACTCTGTTACATAGAGAAACTCTGTCTTGAAAAGCCAAACCAAACCAAATTAAAAAAAAAAAAAAGAATGGAAAAAAAACTACTTCTGGAGCTAACTGTCCCCAAGGAATGGGGTCCCTCCAAAGAGCCGAGCAGAGGAGGTGCAAGGGTGGCTTCCACAAGTCCATTCAGGATGTGCCAGGGTGACAGGCTATGGCCAGAGCCCAGCACGGGATCACAGCACTGGCAGAATTAACGGCATGCCAAGCACCCAGGCTTGGGGACAGCGAAGGACACCGGCCTGTGACCTGGCTGCAGAGGTGGTAGACTGTGAACATTTGGATTGGCTTAGTTTGGCTGTCTGTGGGAGATGACAACGGGTGGCTAGGCACGGGAGCAGAGTTGAGGTGCACAGCCCTCTCCCAGTAAGTTTCTGGGGTCTTCCACAACCTGGAAGGCAGCTCGTAAAAGATGTAAGGAGACCAGATGGCGGGATGCAGCCACGCAGGCTACCTAGCCTTGTTTCTGTCACCATGTCAAAACACCATGTCCAAAAGCAGCTTGGGAGGAAAGGACTTAATTCACTTTACAGCTTTTGGCCCATCATCCAGAGAGTAGGAACTCAAGGCAGGACACAGAGGCAAAATTGAAGCAGAAGTCATGGAGGAACACTGCTTACTGGCTTGCTCAGCCTGTGTTCTTATAGCATCCAGAACCACCAGCCCAGGGGTGGTGAACCAGCCCACAGTGAGCTGGACCCTCCCACATCAATCATCAATAAAAAAAATTGTGTCGGGCCGGGAAGTGATCGTGCACACCTTTAATCCCAGCACTCGGAGGCAGAGACAAGTTTCTCATAGATTTCTCACAGATCTCTGTGAGTTCGAGGCCAGCCTGGGCTACAGAACGAGTTCCAGGACAGGCTCCAAAGCTACAGAGAAAAAAGTCTCATACGTTGCCTATCTGGTGGGGGCATTTTCTCTCTTCTCAAATGACTCTATCTTGTGCCAAGTTGACTGAAAACTACTCAAAACACCTTGGTTGGGTCTTCCAGGATGGGGACTCCAGCCTCAGGGGCTAGAGAGGGCTACTTCATCCCCTGACCGCTGATATCCAGGTGGACCTCACTCATTGCTAACAAGCAGGGAAGACTTGGCTTCAATGCCAGCTTGGTCAGTCACTGTCATGTGTCCCGTGACATTCGGTGCATGCCTTGGGCCTCAGTTGGGCTCATCTGTACATATATCAATCCACAGTACCTCCACCACACACAGGTCATGGAAAGCACACACAGGTCATGCTAAATCACAAGGTTGGATGTGGCAGGGAACAGCAGTTCTTAGGAAGAGGATCACATGGCTGTGGTGAGGGTTGAGATCCCAGGGGGCAGGGCGTATGGGATGTGGCTCGAAGAGGATAGGCCCAGCAGTCACCCTCAGCTTGACATGTCCCCTCTGCTCAGGCCTCAGGTGTAGGCTCTTACCTGTTGCGTTTTGAGGAATCAGGGTACCACCCCTACCTCCATCCCAGACAAAGTCTTGGGGCACAGGCCGGCTCCAAATCTGGAAGGTGAGGCACTGCTCATACCCAAGCAGCCCATCCTGGCTGAAGGGGTAAGTGGGCCAGCATCTGGTTGACCTGAGAGAGAACAGCCATGTTGAGTGGAGCTGACTACAAAGAGAGGAACACCTGACTCAGCCATGTCTCAGTCAGGCAGATTAGCCTTAAGTGCAGAGATCTGTAAGGAGAGTGACCTCACCACAGAACAGCCCACGGAGAAGAGGCAACAGAGTGGAAGGTAGAACATGAGGTGGCTGCTTGCTGCCCTCCGGGGTGTATTTCGACTCCACCCTGGGCTGTATGTTGGTCGTAGTTATGGGGCAGAGCCGTAGATTCAGCCAGGTATCAGACACTCTCTGTGGACAGAAAGCCTCACTGAGGGCGACTCACAGTTCCTAACCAGCTCCGCACAGGAGGCCCCTAGCGAGGAAGACAAAAGCTATCCATCCCATAACTACCTTACGCAGAAGTGGGGTAACGTAGACCTGATACTCTTGGTGCTGGGTTTCAGGGTGGCACATGGTGAGTAGGGAGAAGGCACCTCCTTGGGCACCAGGGAAAAGATGTGGCTGAGGGAATGCAGGATAGCATCTGAGATCAAGGCCTGGGAGTCACACAGTGCTCAGGTTTACTAGGACAGCCCTACTAAGCCTGCTTCTCCAGTCTACAAGGAGCACAAGGTGGGGAAATATAAAAACTTTGGGTCAAGGGGCTGGGGAGATTGCGCAATCAGAAAGTACTTGCTGTACAAGCATAAAAGGACCCGAGTTTGATCTCCAAAGCCCATCTAAAAAGATAGGCACATTCGCAATTCCAGCACAGGGGAGGTAGAGACCACTGTATTCTTGGGGTTCACTGGCCAGTCAGCCTAGCCTAACCGGCAAACTTAGTCCCACCGTATCAGAAAATAAGGTGGACAGCTGCAAGCTCCTATAATTGACCCCTGACTTTGACAAGCACATACACATGCAGAACCCATAACACAATTATGAATGCACACTTGCACGTGTACACAAACGTGCGTGTGCACACACACACATTAGTTGAGCCGAATGCATTTCAGATCATTTTTTTCCCTATAACATACAATTCTTCCAGGTGAGCAAATAAGACAAACCCCTAGGCAATGCCTTTTCAAGTCCCTGCTCACTGGGTTCTGGTTTCTTCTAGAAAGTGCTGTGAAATCCAAAGAAGATGCTCTTGTCCTTGTGTTCCTGGATCTCAGGAGCCTGAGCTTTGTGCCGAGCTCGGACGGCCCACCTGCTTGATTTTCTAGCGCAAGGAGTATCCAGGGTGTCCACACAGTGTCATTCCAAGTCAGACTACATGCTGGGGTGCAGATCAGCAACACAGCATTCAACTAGCATGCCTTGGGTTCTATCCCCAGAAGCAAGGGCAGAAAAAAGAAATAACAAAAAAACCCCAAACCAGAAAGAGTGTAGCGGCCACAGCCCGAAACTGATGGCAGAGATAAACACCACCCATGATCTGTGTACTTCAGATGCTGCTGGAAACCTGAACCCCACCTGGCTGAGGGACCCAGAAGCTCGCGAGGGACCTCCAGCATCTGGGTCAAGGGCCTTCCCATGAGCAGGTTTCCTGTAAATGCTCTTGGATCCGGGTCAAGGCTGACTCTGTGGGAGCCGAGAAACCACAGCCTCCCTGGGGAGTCCCCTGGGGTTCCCACTCACCCCTTACACCAGGAAAGCTTGGTTTCTGCTTGACTTCTTGTCTCCACAGGAGGGGCCCCCAGTTTTCCCCTTCTGCTGCCCCTGCTCCGTAGGGCTTGGTCCCTATCTCTGCTGTACCTGTGGTCCTGCAGTTCCTCTGAAGCTCCAGACTCAGCTGGGGCACAGCATACAGGACTGCCCTCTGGAAATTACCCTGCAGTAATTCAGGAAAACCTAGAAGGGCATGGGGGGGGGGGGCAGGGCTGGGAGGCTTCTTGTTAAGGCTGGGCCTTAGGGCTGCAGGAGGTAGCCACCTGGGGAAGGGCCAACAAAGGCACAGGCCCTGGACTGAGCGTGAGCTGGGCCATTTAGAGGGTTTGTAAAAGTGCATCAGAAGGACCGCTATGAACAGACAGGAGTGGCCAGGTGGAAGCGTTGGCCAGAAGAGGGGCCGACAAGCAAGAGCTGAAACAGGCAAGGTCTAGTCCCCCAGTGCACTCTCTCCTAGCGTCCCTTGGCGTTTTTGGGTAAGGTTGCCCCACCCTTGGCTTTGACCCGCCGACCACGTGCAGGTTCTAGCCATGATCCTAGGCTGGAGGCATGAGGTACCATAAGGGAACCGTAATATCTGAGCCTCCCCCTTCCCCCGCACACCCTTGCCCCCACACCCCATGTGCGGGCCTGAACAACCACTCTGCTGCCTGACGGATCCTGCGATGTTTCCCAGGCAACTGTCTCATACAGCCTGTCTGCCTGGCACTCCCACACCCAATAAATGCCGCTGTGCCTGGCTCCAGGCAGCTTTGCCTGCTTGGCATACACAGACCAAATGCAGCCCGCTGCCTGACTCTGTCGCCCGGGCCTCTTGGACATCCTCACACAGCCGGTGAGCATTGCTGGGGTACCCCATGCAGCGAGTGTCCTGCCATTCTGCCATACAGAAGAATGAGGATAGCTGAGTGCCATCAGCATGTACCCAAGCGTGCCCGCCTACCACGGGTCCCACTTGAAAGCTAGAGCCGTGTTCCTTTCCGGGCTCGGTCACAGACGGATGCTGTCATGACCCACATGTAAGGTAAATTAATGGTAAACGCGTCTCCAAGAAGGCAAGGAGAGTATAGAGAGCCGAGTAGGACTCAGACTACCCAGCAGCTGAAGACTGGGGCCTGATGGACCGCTTCACCTAGTCCAGCAGCTGATAAGCCCCTGCAGTGGCAGAGACCAACCCTGGGACCAGCCTAGCATAGCGAGGAGTTAGAACCCCGTTAGCACCACCCTGAGAAAACAGCTGTGGAGACACCAACCTCAGAACCTCCTCATTTCTGAGACTAACTTTGGAGGGTGGAGTTTGGGCTCTTCCTCCAAAAAATATGGTCTGCCGGGGCTGTGGTGGTGCACGCCTTTAATCCCAGCACTTGGGAGGTTGAGACAGGTGGATCTCTGTGAGTTCGAGGCCAGCCTGGTCTACAGAGTGAGTTCCAGGACAGGCTTCAAAGCTGTAGAGAAATCCTGTCTCAAAAAACAAACAAACAAACAAAAAAACTAAAACCAACCAAACAAAATGTCTAATTGTGGACAAAGCCCAGGAGTAGGAGGTCCTCACTGTGGGGCACTTTTTGGATGCAGGAAGCTTCATTGCTTCCCACACTGGAGAGCACTTTCTCCTCCAAAGGGCTGAAATATCCTTTTGTAAATGTGAATTTTCGTCTCAAAACAAAGTTGTTTCTGCAGTTCAAGGGTCATTCCCAATCAGAAAAAATTATTTTCCAATAAAGTTAATCCCTTTTCACCACAGCACATGGCTCAGGAGATGGGTCTTTTCATCAAGTTCAACTTTTACTCTTTAATTGCTCCCCTCTGTGACGGTGTGAGAATGGACATGAGCACCACAGGGCGGGCGTGGAGGTCAGACGACCTCCACTGGTGGTCCTCACCTTCTGCCTTGTTTGAGACAGTCTCCTGTTTGGCACTGGGTACACAAGGCTAGCTGGCTCAGAAGCTTTAGGGAGGGGCGTGGATTTTCCTGTCCCTGTCCTTGTCTCAGAGCAGCACTGGGATTATATACATACATACATACATACATACATACATACATACATACATACATTACATTACATTAAACACACACACACTCATGCTGTCATGCCTGGCTTCATGTGGGCTCTGAGAACTGAACTCAGCTCCTTACCCTTGCACAGCCAGAAAGGACTTACCACACCGCTCCATCTCTCCAGGCCCAGTTCAACTCTTTGTTTGGTTTAATTTTTTGAGACAGGGTCTTTCTACAGAGTCCTGGCTGTCCTGGAACTCACTCTGTAGACCAGGCTGGCCTCGAACTCACAGAAAACCACCTGCCTCCAACTCCCAAGTGCTGGGATTAAAGATGTGAACCACCACCGCCCAAATTCGACTTTTAAAGCCTGTTGTGATAATACTTTGCAGACAGCTGGGACAAAGTAGGTTTGTTGGGATTGCCTGTCACCCCTATTTCTGCCTCATCAGGTTCTAAAAATGGTTGGATTGGGCCTAGAGAGACGGCACAGTGGTTAAGAGCACTTGCTGCTTTTGCAAAGAACCTGGGTTCATTTCCCAGCACCCACATGGTAGCTCACAACTCACCCCACTTCTAGGGGAACCAAAACCTTCTTCCGACCTCTGTGGGCACCAGACACGCTTGGCATAAATACATGTATGGAGGCAAAACAATGATACACATAAAAAAAAAAAGTCAATTTTTTTTTTTTTAAAGAAATGGCTGGACCCAATAATTCCCAGGTGAACTCAAGCCTCAGGGACAGTGGTCAACAAGAAAGATGTCGGATGTCGGCAGAGCTTCACTCGCTGCTCGGCACAGAGCAGCAGACCTCCCTTTATTCCGTCCTCTGCCGAGGAGTTCCAGGTTGCCAGCCACAAGGCCTCTGCTGTGGCAGTGGAGGAAGAGGGACAATCCAGGGGATGCAGCAAGTCCCAGAAGAACAGTGTTTTACACCTGACTGAGTGCCAAACCTGGGGGACCCTTCTGCAGCTGGGGCAGGCTATCCTGGGTCAGCGCCCCTTTCTTCTGAGAGCCAAACATCTATCTATCGGAGTGGCCAAGGCCGAAAGATAATGGGGTACCCATACTCTCTATGCCCTTAGCCTCAGGGTGCTTGCAGAGAGAATTCCTTCAGGTGTCCGCAGTTTTGGGGTAAGTCTGCCTGGGTAGCCACATAGGCTCCGCCCCTGCTTCACGCTGACCCTCTGGGCCAGCTGGTGGTTGCACCTGTGCAGGCAGTCAGGCCATCTTGGCTCTGTAGAGGAGGAGTATGGAAAGAGGCTGGAGTGCCGAAAGTCTCAGGGAGGCCCCTGCGCTCTGGTTTTAGGGTGTGCCTGAGCTGGGCCTTCTTGCCCACACAGGGCCCTTTCAGCACTTGGCTGGGCACCCTCCTCAGGCCTTCCTCCTGCTTGGGAGTTGGTGCCAGACCTCCTAGAGTCCTCAAGGTTCCCTGCAAAAGTACAGGGATACTTTCATCAAAAGCCCAGGAGCCAGGTCAGTGGGTGCCAGGGCCAGGCCGACTGGAAGTGTTCCATCAGCATGCGCTTCTTAGACCTGGGACTCCTCACAACTGCCTTCTCACCTGGGTGGCCCAGTCCCAGGTCATCCCTGATGGTTCAACACGAGACCACCCCACCCTGGCCCTTCCTGCATGGGCAGCCATTGGCTGCACCTTTGGCCATCGCTCTGGGTTCTTCAGCCTAGTAGAGGCAGGTTCCCAAGATGGCCACTCTCTAAAAAGACCTCAGAACAGAACTTGGTGTGTGATCTGGGATCCTTTGGAGATTAAACTTCTCATCCTCTTCAAATCTGCAGAGATAAAAGGCAACCTCAGTCCAGAATCCATCCCCTGCTTCTAGGCTGGACCACACACGGTGGGGGTGACCTCGCCTAGGGATGGGAGGCAAGGTTCTAATGAGGGGAGAGCAGCGGGGAGAGAAGAGGACCTAGGAAGAGGGAGGGGTCAGGGAGTCAGATGGTTGCAGGACGGGGCTTTTGGAACAGCCCTGACCCCTGGGGGCTGTGGAGAAATAGAAAGCCATTAGTGTACGCCAATATGTACACTAAAGTTCCTGGGCGCCTGCTGCCACCAAGTGACAGACTGCAGAATTGCAGGGCGGGTTTATTGGCTGGATAGGAAGCCCGGGTTTCTGTGCGTGGTCCCCTGAGCTTTGCGGCTCCGTTGCCTCTTTGGTGGAGAAACCCAGGTCCTTCCATAAGAAGAAAAAAATGGTGGTAAAGTTGGATCTGGAAGTCCTGTCCTTGGGACCATCCTGGGAAAGGCTGCAGAACTGGAAACTGAGGCAGAGCATTGTCTAGTACCGCCGGGAGGTAGCATGGGCAGGGCAAGCCTGACAGCTGTCTGCACGTGCTGTTAACAGAAGGGCACACCAGGCTCCAGAGTGGCCTGCACAGGGTCGGGTGGGCCCAGCCTCGCACGCCTGCAAGCTTGGGGGGGCAGCTCTACCGTCCCGCCACTCCCTCAAGGAGGCAGCGTAGCGCCCCCAAAAGGTTAGGATTCCGGCGCCTTAATTCTCAAGTGCCACAAGGGGAGATGGCACTCGGCAGAGTGGGCAGTGGGGGGGGGGGGTCTGGATTCCACGGGAGCTGGTCCGGGTCGGAGGGCGGGTCGGGTTGTACATCTCACTTCCGCCGGACGCTCTTGGGAGAAGGATGGAGGAGGAGCAGAGGCTCCGGGGGAGGCTGAGCCGCCGCAGGCCGCCCGCAGGGGGCGGGTGAGGCGGGTTGGAAGGGAGAGGATGGGGGCGCTGGGGGTTCGGGCAGGCGGTGGGGCCGCGGGAAGACAATGGGGGTACCGCGACTTTCCCGTCGAGGTGCGGGGTTCCTTGCACACTTGCACCCCGCCACTGTGAGGCCTGCCGCCAGCAACGCTCCGCCTTTCTCCGGGCGCAGTCGCTTCTTCCGCCCAACCCTGCGTCCCCCCCCCCCCCCAGCCTTCCATCCATCTTCCCGTCGCCTATCGAGGCTCTCCCTGCGAGCCAGCCTGGGCTCCATTGCCCCTAAAGCCCACTTAGCCTCCAACGTGACCCGCACTCCTGATCCCTCACTTCGGACTGTCCCCCTCCATGACTCTACCGTCGATTCCTTCCGCTCCCCTCCCCCAGTCTTGCTACCCCTTCCTGTAGAGCCCCTCGTGACCTCCCTTGTGGAACCCTTTTCTCGGGATTCCCTGCCTGACACTCCTTGTGCTTCCCAGGGCCCCCAACTGCCCGCCCTGGTTTCTCTTGGAGGACCGTCAGAGAGAGCCATGGGCTGCCCTGCTGCGTAGCACTGTGAGCGGGAACGTGGATTTGACCCCGAAAGTTGAGCCATTGCCACCACTGCCAGCTTTGCCCGGCCAGGTGTGTCCAGAAGTACTGAGGGATGGCGTAGGAGACGGTTCCCAGGCCCTGGGGGAGGTCATGGTGGTGGTAGCTATGACCTCATGGGCTTCTGTTTTTCAGGAGTCTCTGCCTGACACAGAGCCCACTGTGCCTCCCGAGGTCTTCACTGTGGGATCCAAGACTTTTTCCTGGACGCCTTTTCCACCTGCCCTTGGTGGTTCTGGAAACTCCTACGAGTTGTTCCATGGGACTGGAGGCTCCCTGGGGTCACCCACTCCATCCTTGAAAGGATATCCTGCACCAGATTCCTGTCAGACTCCCAGCACGGAAGAGTGTGTGTCCGTGCAGAGTCCACCCGTGTTGCTGAACTGCCCATTGTGCCAGAAAGCATTTGACCCGAAGTGAGTGTTCTACCCCAGACGTTATGCTTAAGATTTAGCCTGAGGTAAAACCTCTTGCTTGGGAGGCTGAGTGAGTGTCTGGATGTGGCTCCTTTTATTTATTTAACTATTTTTTTTTGTTGTTCTTTGTTTTTGTGAGAAAGAATTTCTCTGTGTAGCCCCGGCTGCCCTGAAGCTCACGCTGTAGACAAGGCTGGCCTCGAACTCACTGAGATATGCCTGCCTCTGCCTCCAGAATGCTGGGATTAAAGGTGTGGACCACCACCGGCATGTTTGTTTAACTAATATTTAAGTTAAAAATAGTTACATGTATGTGTCTTGGTACACATGCATGTGGAGGTCAGAGGAAAACTTGCTGAAGTCTGTTCTTACCTTTCACCGTGTGACCCTCGGAATTGAATTTACGTACTCAGAGTTGGCCATCTTGCTAGCCCCCCCCCCCCATTTTTTTTTGACTCTCGGTGATGCTCCTTCTTCTGCCTCCCAAATGCCGGGATTTCAAAAATGTACCACCACATTTAGTTAGCTTTGGTTACTTAAAGTTACCCAGAAACTTGCAGAACTGGAGCCCACTATTGCCGGCTCAAAAGGCAGTGTGTTTTAGATGGTATTTAGCTGGGTGTACCTGTATCCCATGTGTGACGTAGAAACAGCCTGGGAAGGAAATGGATTCTCCAAAGTTCGCAGCTAAGTTGACAAAGCCAGAAGTGAATCACAAAGTTATCAGAAGATAAAGCAGGTGGAACCCTAGTTCAGAGCCCAACAGGTCCGCCAAATATTCTTTAAAACGATTTGTCCTGCGCTGCGAGTGTTGCCCACGTTTTAAATCCCAGCACTCAGGAGGCAGACATCTGTGAGTTCAAGGCCAGGCTGGTCTACATAGTGAGTTCCAGAACAGCCAGTGGTATGTAGAGGCCCTCTCTCAAAAAAAACAAAGCAAACCAAAATGTGCTTATTATTGTTTGTGTGATGTATGTATATGTCCATATAGATTTGTGTGCAGTCGCGCCCATGTAGATGGAGGCCAGGTCAAGTGTTTTTCCTGATCACTTTTCACCTTATTTTTTTATTTTTAATTTTTAAAAAAATTTATTATGTATAGCACTCTGCCTTTAGGTATGCCTACAGACCAGGAGAGGGCACCAGACCTCATTCTGGATGGTTGTGAGCCACTGTGTGGTTGCTGGAAATTGAACTCAGAACAGAACCTCTTGAAGAGCAGCCAGTTTTCTTAACCGCTGAGCCATCTCTCCAGCCCCCTTCTTAATTTTATTTTATCTGTCTATCTATGTATCTATTTTTGGTTCCTTGAGACAGGGTTTTTCTGTGTAACAGCCCTAGTTGTCCTGGAACTAGCCTCGAACTCATAGAGAGAGATTCACCTGCCTCTGCCTCGCGAGTGCTGGGATTAGAGGTGTGTGCTACCACTGCCCAGCCCCACCTTATTCTTTGAGGCAGTCTCTCACTGACCCTAGACTCATTGATTTGGCTAGGCTGGCCGGATGAGTTCCAGGGATCCACCCCTGTCTGCTGCCATCCCCGGTACTTGGGTTGTGTGGCATACTGCCAATGCTTGCCTTTTTATGTGGATGATGTTTGCACAGCAGGTACTTTATCAATGGAGCCATTTCCCCAGCCTCCAGACTGTGGCTTTTTATCAGAATCAAGCCTTTATGAATTTGGGAGGGGCCCCAATCCCAACCCTCAGCAACAAGTATCTCTACCCATAACCACATAGCTCAGACAAAGGGATGCTGGGTGTGGGCTGGCTCGAGTCAGGTTGTGCTTATCCCTGAGTGGGTCCTGTTTATGTGACAGTGAATGGTTTGCAAAGTTGGCATCTCCATGCTTCTTACCCATCAAGAGACCCAGGGGCAGAAGCTGGGGTTGGGAACCCTTATGGGAAATTCATTCTTGCAGAACCCGTGTGATCTTGCCAGGGTTCCCAGCCCCCTCTTGTTACAGGAGGGTTTTTTGCCTGTGCCGTCTTTGCATTTCTAGGCTAAGACTCCTGAAGACAGGACCACTGAAGGGGGAAGCTCTGCCCACTGGGCGCCTCTCAAGTGGCTGTCCAAAGTGGGTATCAACAAGGCAGGCTCAAGTCTGCAGTGAGTATAACATGCTGTTACGTCAAACTGTAGAGCAGCTAGGATGTATTGGGCCAGCCTCACCCCTGGAGGTGGCAGCCACGTTGTCGGGCTGCCTGGGGGGAACTCATGTCCCATGCTCTTGAAGGAGCCCCCTTTCATTTTTGCCCCTGTGCAGGATGTTGTCACAGCGGGCAAGACCCAGGCCAGGAGGCAGACCTGCCTTGGGCGGGTCAGTGCAGCAGCTAGACCCAGACTGAGCTGTCCTGTTGTCCCGAGGGCAGTCTGTGCAGCCATTGCTGCCCACCCTCAAATGAGCCTGGGGTGCCCTTCAGGGAGGCCAGGTAGTCTTCTTGCTCAGCCTTCAGAGTAGCTGGGAAGACAGGTGTGTACCATGCCTGGCTCACAGCTGTGACTATAGTTCGTTCATATTCCGATTCTGGGCCTGACGTCCCTGAATCCATGCTGGTTAGCCATAGCCAGGACTCAGCTGTGGCTGGGAGTTAGCAGAAGCCCCGCTGTGAAAACAGCTCTTTGGTGAGGAATCCCTGAGAACCCACTTGAGGAATGCTGCCTGGGAACTCCCGACAGATTGCTGAGACTCACATGGAACTTTGACATGCCTTGGAGAAAGCCAGAGGGAGGAAGTGCTAATACCTTGGTTAGATTAGCCGAGGGGCTATCAGGGACTTCAGAGACCATTTGTCAGGGACTACCAAGTTAGGGGGCCACTGGACGTCACGGGAGCTGGGAGTCAGGCGAGGGACCTTGCTGTCCGTCCATTCTCTGGGTCTAGCTTTTGGCATGGGCCAGGATGAGTGATCCAACAGATGAGGTGGGAGCTTCTCAGACATTGGTTAGTGTAGGAGTCTGTAGGACCAAGAATCTCTGGTGTAAAGAAGGGTTCTCAGGCAACAAGGAAGGCCTAACTCAACCCTACTGACCGTTTCCTCCAACTGATTAGCCATGGAAGAGTCCAGGACTCTCCTCAGTGGTTCAGAAATTGGTGGAGTTGCCAGGTGGTGTTGGCGCACGCCTTTAATCCCAGCACTCGGGTGGCAGAGGCAGATGGATCTGTGAGTCCGAGGCCAGCCTGGTCTACAGAGCGAGTTCTGGGAGGCCTTGTGACTGTTTCCTCCCTCTTACAGGCTAGCCCAGCTGGATGTGGATAGCCACCTTGCTCAGTGCCTGGCTGAAAGCACAGAAGACGTGGTGTGGTGATGTGACGGCTGGAACGTGTCCGTGTGGACTTCTGAGCACGGGCTTCTGTGTCTGTGTGGACATCTGAGCACGGGCGCCTTCTGGTTTCGCTCGTGGGCACTGAGAATAATGCTGATCGTTGTGGTGCAGACAGCAGCAGGTCCCTACCACGGTTCCTCTCATTGCCAACTTAACTGGATTTGGAATCACCTATCAGACAGACCTCAGGCTATGTTTGTGGAGCTGTCTCCAGGGATTAACTGAGAATGGAAGACCCACCTTGGATGTGGGTGGTCCTGTCCTGTGGCCTGGGGTCTCACTGAATGAAAAGGGAAAAAGGAAAAATTGAGCTGCTTCCTGACTGGGGACGGATGCTCTTCTGACCTGGCCACCAGAGCTATAGCAGCATTTGCTGCTGTGCCTTCCCTGCTGCGATGGACTGTACTTCAACCATGAGCCAGAATAAATCTTTTTTTTAAAAAAATTTATTTATTTATTTATTTATTTATTTATTATATATACTACATTCTGCCTCCATGTATGCCTGCAGGCCAGAAGAGGGCACCAGATGTCATTACAGATGGCTGTGAGCCACCAAGTGGTTGCTGGGAATTGAACTCAGGACCTCTGGAAGAGCAGTCAGTGCTCTTAACCACTGAGCCATCCCTCCAGCACCCCCGAGTAAATCTTAAGTTGCTTTGATCAAGTATTTTTTTTTTTTTTTTTGGTTTTTCGAGACAGGGTTTCTCTGTGGTTTTGGAACCTGTCCTGGAACTAGCTCTGTAGACCAGGCTGGTCTCGAACTCACAGAGATCCGCCTGCCTCTGCCTCCCAAGTGCTGGGATTAAAGGCGTGCGTCACCACCGCCCGGCTTGATCAAGTATTTTGTCATAGCAAGAAGAACCCCACCCAGGCAGGGGAGCCAGACTCTGTCACAAGGCAGAATTGGGTATCTCTACCCAAGTCAGCATTTATACACAGGTAGTAAGTACCCTTCTCCTGACTAAGAGTGACATACTGGATTACATTTCACAGACATAAAAAAAAAAAAAAAAAAGCCAATGATGTGTATTTGTGTGTCTGTGTGCATGTGAATATGGTTGCCCGGAGGCCAGAGGAAGGTGTTGGATTCCCTGGAGCTGTAGTTATAGGCAACTTTGAATTGCTGGGAACCAAACTTGGGTCCTTTGGGAGAGCAGTGTGTCCTAACCATTGAAGCCTGTCAGTAGCCCCAGTCACGTTTTTACTTCCCCAAATGCACTCAGCTCTCCATGCAGAAACACAATGCTGCAGGCTGAAAGCTTCTCTCACCGACTGTGCTGAGGTCCTCACCCTTAGGGACAGTGGTGTGGAGATGGAGCCCTAGGGAGGTGACAGGTCATGAGGGCCAAGCAGCCTAGCAGACAGGAACCCCAGTGGCCTCATGGACCTCCACCAGAACTCGGTTGGCTCCTTGGTTTTCAGGATCAACCATGTTGGGAGCATGGTGTCTACCTATGGCACGGCATTTGCTCTGCCTGAACCAACCCCTGGTTCTAGTAGGACACTGGGCGACAAGGAATGTGTCCTGGGCAGCTAGATCTGACTTCCACAGCATGTGGGGTTTCTGCAACCCTACTTACCACTAATGGGCGGGGCTCAGAGTCACTTCACTTCACATCAAATCGGTTCCTGAAGAATGGAATTTAAGGGAGTGATATGGGCCACATCTTGCCACCCACACATGAAATGTGGTTGACATACAAAAGTAAATTTAGTTTTTTTTCCTTCTTGTGCTAAAAGCCCAGATTCTAGATAGGGGCTCCAATACCAGCCTGGTACCCTTCCTTCCCCCTTTGTGTTTTGAACTCACTGTGTGGCTGAGGACAACTTGATTTTCCTGTCCAAGTCCTTGGATTACAATGTCCACTACTAAATTTGTTCGTGTCTGACCTTCTTGTCTACAGAAACAAGCGTTGGCCTGGGGTTAGCGGTAGGTGTGGCTTGAAAGCCCGAGTTAACCAGAAAATTCGTATTTTCCTTTGAAGAACGGTTTCCATGAGTTGGATGTGGTGGCCACGTGGAGTCTCAGCACTTGGCAGGGGAAGGCAAAGGAGTTCACGTCTCCTAGTAGAAATACAAACCCTGGAGCTCTGATGTGAGTGGCTGGATGGCATCTACTTAGGAGAACACTTCTCACCTGGTCCTGTGAGGCTTACACCCATCTTTGAAAACACCCTTACAGATACCCCAAAAGTGTGTTCCCAGTTTCTACAAACTCTGCAATCCCAAAGCTATAACCCGAGAAAGTAAAACTACACGAGACAGCACTGGGCGTGCGGCAGTGGAGACTTGAGACTATAGTCGGACTCAGGGGAACCTCAGGAGGAAAGAGAATGAGAAATGGGAGTCTTCAGTTGTGAGGACAGACTCACTTCATGGGGATGGTGACAGTGGCACGGAGTATCTGGGACACTTATTTGTTCTTCTGTTTTGTGTTGTGAGCCTAAATGTCTTCTAGGAAGGGACTTCTAGGGAACAGAGTAAAACCCTTCACTCTCCCCAGACGCCTATGTCAAACACAATAACAGTAAGGGCGTTTTCATCAAAGTCTTTAATAGATGTGCAAGAATACGAACGACCTTGGCCATGGAGGGCGAGAACAGCATCCACAGAAGGAACGCCGGCCGGCGATGGGCTCCACCAATCAATTGTACAAAACCACATGGTCATCGTTACTGCTTTACAATCGTGAGAGTCACCAGTGTTCGCGAACCATTGTTAAAAGACACACGCTCTCTTGCCTGGAGCCGTTTGCAAACATTAGGGTATCCCCCCCCCCAGTCACATTTCAATACATCCTTCACTTTCTTTAGTTTATAAAACAAATTACTATATATAAAAATCTCCCCTTCTGGTGGGCACAATGTTATTCACACATTTGTACATGAGCAGCCGAACCAGTAACCAGTAAGTCATTTGGCAATAGGGCAGTATCCAAGTATACACCCCCATTTCTAACAAACCAAGGGCCCCTGTGCTGTTTGGGCAAAGGAGTTGTTGCTGTCCCTAGGCAGCACACTGGGAGGAAAGGAGCTAGCAGGAGCCGGTTTGCTCTTGGACCACTTGTGGGCTCTTCATCATAGCAGTGTGGCTCATAGGCAGGTGTGACTGCACAGCCCTCGGATTGGGGCTCCAGCCACCTGGACATCCCCAGGCTGGGCTGGGCACCCCTGGGAGGCTCAAACATTGGCTCTTAGGCTGTGTTTGCATTTTTTTTTCTGACCGGTTGCTGGGAGTTAGTCTTACTGATGGACACTAGGAGTGCTGGTTGAAATGTGTCCACGTTCAATGGGCGTTACAGAGCCACCCAGAAGCCTGGGCCGTCTGCTCTGTCCCAGCACCTGGGTGTGGCTCTGATGTGTTCAGCGCCAGACATGGTGATGGCCTGAGAAACCTGAGTGCATTGGGGCGAGGGCTGCAGGCGGCCACGGGGCAGCATGGCGGACAGCGCCTCTGAGTTTTCATTTTCTCTGGCTTCGATTTTTGACAGGGCCGCCAGCCCCCGAGGCCTGCATGAAGCAGCCGTGACTGGACTCCACCCTGCCTCACATGGAGATGCCAGGTCTCGCTCTGGCAGGGTTGGGGGTATGTAGCCTGTTTGCTACCTGGGTCAGCCTGGCTCGGGGAGACCTGGGGTGCTCCATCACTGTAGTGCGGCGTCTCTGTCTCCTGCCCACTACCAAGGTGCTTAAATGATGGCTCCTGACACACCTGACCTGAGGACTTAGCTAACCTCTTTCCAGAAAGCCTTGGGCTAGCCTCCTGACTGCCTCTAATCCGAGGAGGAGGATGGCCGAGCACAACAGTTATGGAAGTGGACACGCTTCCTCAGTAAGAGTACGGGATTATGGGTATTCTGTCACGTTAAGGCTAGGGTCCATCACACATGTCTTTAAATTTTTCTAATCTGGAGTATTAGTGATAAAAATATTTTCCAAAAAATCTAATGTATAACACAAGACATCTTGGAGGCACTGGCTAGTGTTTTCAGAAATATATTTTTTGTTTTGCGGATTTAGTTTTCAATTATTCTTTCCCTCTTTATTTATTTACCTATTTATTTGGTTTTACTGGTGCTTTGGTGAGCAATGTTTTAGAATCGCTATAATCCAGTTTCCCCCATCAGAGTCCACGGGGCTGGTGGGAACAGCACCACCAACCTGGCCAGGATGTCACTGCGGCCTTGGACTACCATGGCTAGCTGTGCTGGGTATGAAAATACATGTTAAATATTAACAACAGAACTTACCGGGATTTAGAAAAACGTTCCGAATCTGTAACAATTCTCGTTGCAGTGCATTCCTGCAGGCACTTGGGTGCCCGTCCCCTGCCTACGTTCTGCCTGCTCGGAACACGCAGCTCCTCCTCATGTGGGGGCTGCGCTGGGGACGTCAGGCGGGTGCCACTCAGAAAAAAGGCAGCAGAGGAAGCTTCGACATCATCGGTACATTTTATTCCTCAGGGCATTACACGCTAACTTTCCTGGAGCGGGTCAGTGCATCGAGTTCTGTTTCTGTGGAAAATGTGCACCTTCGAAACAGCGTGACTGTCTTGCCCTCTGGTAGGGCTGCCACGGGCACAGGAAGCTATTCTTCCAGCACAAAGCCAGCCTCTGGGGCCTGGACACAAGAGACTGCTCTGTCCAGAAGTGCCTGCTGGGTGCCCCTCTGCGGTCTCGGTGGCCAGCATCCCTCCT
Organism: Chionomys nivalis; assembly: GCF_950005125.1. Taxonomy (NCBI): domain Eukaryota; kingdom Metazoa; phylum Chordata; class Mammalia; order Rodentia; family Cricetidae; genus Chionomys; species Chionomys nivalis. The sequence continues at coordinate 1,101,496 of NC_080096.1, read as the reverse complement.
TGGCTGCTCGGAGCCTTGTGTCCAGCCTGGCATGCATATGCTGTGGTTAAGGGTAAAGTGACAGGGTCATTCACAGGCGTGTCCACAACCGAGACACTCATGGCCTCACACGGACTCTTCAGCAGACAGCAGAAGCGGGTTGATGTACTCAAAGCCTTCAAACTCAGACTGGTCAATCCTCTTTATGACGTCTCTAGGAGCACAGGGAGGAGGTGAAGAGTGGCACCCGTGTCCCTCTCTCAGGTTCCATCCTTCCCACCGGCCCACGCAGCAGAAACAGGAACCCAGGTACGAGGCCATGCGCTGGTCTGGGCACGGGCTGCCTGTGGAGCTGGGCTACTCAGAACATGTGGGGGCAAACCAGGGTGTCTGGAGCCTTGCAGGGTCCTGCTTAGGACTTACCCGTCATCTGGAGTCAGCTGCACAGGCTCGCTGGTGAACTGTGTATCAAAGTTGTCCAAGCCATAGTCATCTGTGATCTGGGGCTGGAAGGGAGGCAGGGCCTGCTTCTTTTCCAGCTGAGAATATTGACAAGGGCGTGTCAGACGGTGAGATGGTCAGAGGGGTGTCAGCACCCTCTGCCCTCTTCACGTCTTTGTATGCAATAAATCATGGAATAAAACGGGAAGCTCAGCTTTTCAACACGCCTGGCATTTCAATGCCAGTCCCGTCCCTGTCAAAGTATAGAATCTAGGAGAAAATATCCAATGCCAGGAAATGTCTACTTCAGTTAAAAAGTGATGGATGTACAAACTGGGCGGTGGTGGCGCACGCCTTTAATCCCAGCACTCGGGAGGCAGAGGCAGGCGGATCTCTGTGAGTTCGAGGCCAGCCTGGTCTATACAGTGAGTTCCAGGTCAGCCGGGGCTACACAGAGAAACCTGATCTTGAAAAACAAAAACCAAACAACTAAAATATATAGCTGTTCTTCTTTATCAAGCTGGGTCCTTGGGCCACACAGGGGCAACTACACAGGTAGGGTATTTCTGAGCATTCGGTGCCCAGTGCGAGAGCTTTCTTTCCAGCATTCATTCGTCTCTTCCAGGGGAAGGTGGGTGACAGCTGGTCCCAGAACAAAGTACGGCTCTGTCCTATGAGCCCCACTACCCTGCCTGAGCTAGGGCTGCAGGCCTTGAAGAGACTGCATGTCTGCATTTGACCTCACATGTGGAAGCTGATGTCTAACACTCCCCCAGTCTATCTGATGCTGGCTCTGGGGCAGAACCAGGGTCTAAGTTATAGCTGCACCTCTGCATTCTTAGAAACAAAATTCATCCAACAGAGGCACACAACATGCATGGGTGGGTGAGTCAGAGGGTAAGCGAGAAAAACGGATGGTGGTGTGGAGAGCGGCTGGATTCATGGCTGAGTGAGAGACTAAGAGCAAGCGAGGGTCCCAGCCTGCTAGGACAAGAGAAGACCGGGACTGGGACTGCGTAGCCTGTGAGGTTTGTCCTTGTGTTCGGAGGGCGGCTCTTTACCTCTAGTGAGGCACAAGGGGAGTCGGTTCCCAGCACTGCTGTGGGCATGGAGATTAGCAGAGAGTACATGGATGGTACTGGCCATGCTGACTTTTAGTATCCAAGCAAAGAAATGCCCCAAAGGCCAGGACAGTGTTGCCACCATTGCCTTCTGAAGGCTGGGCAGTGAGGGGAGCTGGTCCTATTCAGTCTCAAGGGCAGGGAGGCCCACAGCAGCTGTAACCCCATTTCCGATGCCCCCACCTGGCCGTGGTTCCCACAACTGCCTGTTTGTCCCTGGATCTCTATGCCTGGGCCTTCAATGGGTGGCCCTTTATCGTATCCCATCCCCCTAGATCTTCCTTTCTTTCCTCTCCTGGCCACAGGCACAAGCCATGACCAAGGACTCGGTCCTTTCCCTTTTCTTTGGCAGGTTGCCTGGGAAACCGGAGGGTTTTGTGACAGTCTGTCCTCCTACTTGCTTCCCTCTCTGGAGTCTTTCTCCTAGAAGCCTTGGACCTATTATTTAAACTTTAAAAAATTACATTTATTTAACTGTGTGTGCGTGAGTGGGCACGCACTAGCCAGGGCACATGTGTGAAGGTCAGAGGACGACTTTCAGGAGACAGCGCTCTCATTGTCAGCTTGGTGGGAAGTACCTTTACCCGCGGACTGGTCCGGGGCCCATTTAATTTGCCCGACAGGGGACAGGAGTGGAAGCCATCAACTTCCTGTCAGCTCTCACTGGTCAGATCTCGCTGACGTCAAGAGAGCTTGTTTTAGCCACACTCTGACTCACTCCTCAGGGTGGACTTGCCATGGCACCTGCCAGTAACCCGGAACACAGTAGGTTTGATGGCAGGGGGTAGCAATGCCCAGATGGCTGCTTCAACTCTGTCCGGTTCATGGTAGGTCAGGGATTTGCGGCCGTTGGAAAGATCCGACATGCTGTCAAACCATGTCTGATGGAGCACCAGACACGGAGGGTCTGTGGACAGACCCTAGTGGTAAGTAGCCCTAGCCAAGTTTCCAAAGGGAGTCAAGACTTTGCTCTATAGACTCATTTCTCTCAGAACCAATCTACTGACCAGTCACAACCCTGCCTGGGACTGTGTCCAACAACTTTCCCATGGTCTTCATGCTATCATCTAAACCTTCTGGTGGAGACTTGGCAGCGGAGGGTGTGCCGGATGGCCCGCGATGGACTCTGTGCTCAGTGGAGCATATGCTCCTATCCTCACATCCCAGAGCGGGGCAGGAGGACTGGCCCCACAGGCCATCCCTGTACCCCTAGAGATAGGATGGCTGGCAGGTGACTCCCTTCTGACTGTCTCTCTCTCCAGAGCAGTGGAGGGAGATGGGAGACGAGTCCACGGCTAAGGTCCAGGGAGGACCCTGAACACCAAACTCTAGGGTGGGTGGCCGCTGCTGTGAGGCTTAAAGGCTCTGGTAGCGCAAGGTCACTATCAGGGATGGTTTGCCATGCAGACGGTAGTTCTCAGATCAGCCAGCCACTGGGGTAGGGAGATGTATCTCTGTCCCCAGAAGAGGGTCTGTCTCTGAGACGGGGTTTTCCTGTGTAACAGCCCTAGCCGTCCTGGAACTAGCTCTTATAGACCTGGCTGGCCTCGAACTCACAGAGATCCGCCTGCCTTTGCCTCCCAAGCGCTGGGATTAAAGGTGTGCGCCACCATTGTCCAGCTGAGGGTCTCATTTGTATTTCTACCCATTTACATTCATCAAGACCACCCCCCTGGACTTGTCTGAAACAGAAACCCTGGATTCAGGTGGAACCTTCCCTCCCCCAGTCTGTGAGGACAGCCAGTGTTATGATGATTTGAGCCTGCCATGGTGCCCTCTGCCCCATGGCACTCAGGATGGAGGATGGTCCTGGGGGACCTTAGAACAGGCTGTGCCATAGGAACAGTGTTAGTTCAGGGAGGAGGCAGGTGTAGTGGGCTGGCTCCTGCCAGTCTACCAGGCTACTCACAGGGACCTTACCCCATAAATAACCCATTCCAGAGCCTGTATCTCCTCAGCTCTGGCGTCCCAGAGTCTCAAGTTACAGGAATTTGGCTGTCGTTCCTGTCTCTCAAAACCCAAGCCCACAAGGGTTAAAAAAAGAGGGGGGGGGGGACACACCAGGGAGAAGCCTGGCTTCCCTCTGGCCACATGGCCTTTAATCCCTGAAGGAGACCCGTGACAGCTGGCTTTGTGCAAATCTTAAGAGAATGGCAGAGGTGGCCTCAGGTCCAGGAATGTGGACGCAGCAGTTACCACCATGGCTGCCCTGATGGCGCTGGGTCGGCTAGGGGAGGGCTGGGTCGGCTAGGGGAGGGCTGGGTCGGCTAGGGCTGGGATTAGGAGCCTTTCCAGTGCTGTCATGGGGGCTCATGGCAGGGCCTAGTTCCGATTCTCCTTGCTGTCCACATCTGTCTCCTCCTTCCCAGCACCAGACCCACACCAGGGACCAGCATCCTGAGTTCCACGGTGACATCTCTAGACCTGAGCTCCCACCTCAGATGAACAGTCCTGACACTGTAATCCCTGGAGCTGTGCTGGGCTGTGCAGTCCTCAGGTCCTAAGAAGTCCTGGGGTACAGCCCCTCAGGAGGCAGGATACCCAGTGACCACCTGGACAGCGGCTCATCTAGAGGAAGATCCCACAGAAAACTAGACAAGAGCCCCAACAGACAGGCTACGCAGGTTGCTCAACAATCTAAGAACCAGAAGTAGGCCCCGCCCACGTGACCACCAGTGGGCGAGTGGACAAACACGTGGTCCATCTGAGCAATGCAACACCAGATAACCGTGAAGGCATGTAACGTGTTTATCACCAAGACAAAGATGATCCTGGAAGATGCTTCACCGAGTGGAGCATGCCACAATGCAAGGCCACCTCCTGGATGGGCCTCCTTTCAAGGTAGAGTTGTGAATCAAATCGCAAGACAGAGCACAGTTGGCTATGGCCAGGGAAGAGGATGGAAGGATAGACGTGATGACCCACGGCACGAGTCTGCTGGGCTGGGGTGGAGAGGCTCTGTCACAAGGCTCCAGGCTCACAAGATGTACTAAGAACCACTGAGCCATGGGGATGATGCAGAGGAAGACCTCCTCCGTCCTCCCCTCTTGCTGCTCAGAACCACTTGGCTGGCTGGCCTAGAGGCAGCTGGGCTGAAATAAGACACTATTTATACCATATCCACTCACTCACGGTGAGGCAAGGGTGATCGGAGACGAGGGCCTGGCGGCTACTGATGCCACATGGGAGGCCAGGGCCAGGGCCAGAGGAAGAACTCAGATTCTACAGGCTCAGAAGGGGCGGACCCCGGCGAGGCAGGCTCAGAGGAGGAACAAGGATGCAGGATTCTCCCTGCACCCCACTCTTAGATCTGACTCCGTGTCAGAGTGGGGGTGACGGGTTTCAAAGACTGGGGAGGCAGTGAGCCTGCGGGTAACATTTGCCACTACTGGGTCTGGGCCAAGACTGAGTTAGAAAGAAACCCATGGCTTCCCTCTGATGCTACCAGAGCTAGAAAGTGAAATTAAAAGCTGACAGAATTGGTTCTTAAGTATCAAGGCGAGTGAGATGGTTCAGCAGATAATGGTGCTTGGTGCCAAAACTGACGGCCTGAGTTTGTCCCTAGACCTATATCGTGGGAGGGGAGAAGCGACTCTCAAAAGCTGTCCTCTGAGAACCAACTCTCAAAAGCTGTCCTCTGACCTCCATATCACACACCCACACACCACAGACACCCCCCCAGATACACACACCCCAAATTAAAAAACATCAATGCACCGAATAGATATTTACACCCAAACAAGGGAGTGAACGAGAGGTTCTGGTTTTGCGGCTTTAGAAGGACCATGGGTTGTGGGCATCGCCTGTCCTGACCACCTGCTGCCCCTGCAGCCTGGCCCCTCCCCGTTCCACACAGTACGCTAGACACAAACAGTCCTGTAAATAGAGTGACTGGTTGTACCAGGTAGTGGCAGAGGCAGGCAAAGCTATGAGTTTGAGGCCAGCCTGGTCGAGAGAGACAGAGAGAGAGAGAGAGAGAGAGCGAGCACTGCAGGACAGGCAGGGGCACACGTGGCTGGTTAAATGATAAGATCCTTCCCCGGGGATTAGACGTTAGTGCTGGCTGCAGGCCATCTGAAAAGGTCAAGATGGGTTTGGGGAGGAGGGTGTCCAGTGTGCCACAGCTGGGCAAGTTCCAGATTTACTCAATGGGTTAGCTTTTATATTTTCCCTCAAAAGGGTGTATTATTTTGACACAGGGTTTCTCTGTGTAACAACCCTGACTGTCCTAGAACTCTCTCTGTAGACCAGGCTGGCCTCAAACTCACAAGAGATCTGCCTGCCTCTGCCTCCTGAGTGCTGGGATTAAAGGCATGCACCACCATGACCTGGCTAAAAGGGCCTATTTTATAGGTGACATTTTAGTAACTTTCCAATCATTTATTTTTATTTATTTATTTATTGCCTGAATTCAATGCCTTTATTTTTATTTGATGATGTACAGACAAGATTAAGACACCTATCATTTATTTTGAAACGAGATTTTGTTTGTTTGTTGTTCTCCTAATATCAGGAATGGACGCTACTCAGAACCTCGAAGTCTGTGCCTGCTACCCTGCCAGTAACTAGTGATACGGCAGATGGGGTTTGGGCAGCTTTGGGTAACTAACCACACCAAAGAAAGTGCCCTGAGGGCCCAGACACCCAAGCGCACACGGGGCCACTCTGACTACTGGCACAACCCATCTCACAGACCCCCGAGGCTTACCAGGTCCCAGTCTATGCTGCGGAAGAAGGCATGGGACTTGATGTCAGAAAATCCAGTCTGTGGCCGGCAACCAAGCCTCTCTTTGGGATCCTGGGGGGTCAGAGTGCAAATAATGGTGAGTCAGTACTTCCAAGAAAACCCCTGATTCAGTCCCTACCCAACAGGATGACCCAGCTTCCCCCACGGGAGCTCACTGTCTCCAGCCGCCCTCCTGTCCAGCTGGGTGTGACCGTCCCTCTGTTGGGATCCCTTCCCCAAAGGGCTACTTTCTCATCCCTTCCCCAAAGGGTTATTTTCTCACTGTTTGTTATGCTAAATATCAATAAAAATTAAGTTCACTGGGCAGTGGTGGCACATACTGTTAATCCCAGCATTCAGGAGGCAGAGGCAGGAGGATCTCTGTGAGTTCAAGGCCAGCTTGGTGTACAAAGAGAAACCCTGTCTTGAAAAAAAAAAAAAGAAAAAAAAAAGAAGCAAACTTTGGACTCTTATTCTTTTGGGGTTAGACAGATGGCTCTCAGTGGTTAAGAGCACTGACTGCTCTTCCAGAGGACCAGGGTTCAATTCCCAGCACCCACATAGCAGCTCACAACTGTCTGTAACGCCAGTTCCAGGGGACCAGACACCCATGGCACAACATCAATGCACATGAAACAATAAATAAATAAGTAATAAAGTCTCTGAGCGCAGAGAGCCCCAGTGCCAACGCCTATGACTAAACACAGAGAACAGTTTGGGTAGGGGGACTCTGCCCACCTGCTCCCTCCCAGAGTATTCTGTCACCACGGTCAGAGCATACCTTATTTAAAAACCCTTTCAGGACGTGTGAGGCCTTGACGGACAGGAAGCGGGGGATCCGGATTGGCTTTTCCAGGATCACTGTGTGGATAGAACCCAAGTGAGATGACCCTTGGCAGTGTTCACTCTTCCCGGAAGCCTACAGGACTCCTGAACTCTGTTGTCTTTTGGTCCCAGACACGTGGAGGCCTCTGCACCGGTCACCAGAGGGCGCTGAGGGACAGCCCTGAGGGGCATACTAATGGCCATTAACTTAGTCAGGAGTAAGGGGTGTGTGTGTGTGTGTGTGTGTGTGTGTGTGTGTGTGTGTGTGTATGGGGTGGTGGTTGCCAGGGGCCACAGGGAATGAACCTGGCTGGGCAGAGGGAGGCTCTGGCTACATCAGAGCATTCTCCCTCTAGGTGACTGACGGTGAACTATGGTCACCTCACTTCACCTTCTCTGCCAGAGGAACGGCTCTGTGCGGGCTTGTTCTGGTCCAGCCTGGGCATCGCCTTCCATCCTCACCTTTGAGAAGGGAAGAAAAGGGGGTGGACGCGCTGCGGGCCACCAACCTTGGAAGAGGTAATCTTCAGTGTTCATGTCCGGGTTGTCCGTGATGATATCGAAGGGGGAGCGCCCAGCCATCATCTCAAACATGAGGACGCCCAGCGCCCACCAGTCCACGCTGAACCCTGGGGAAAAGCGGGCAGTCACTAGGTGGGAGGTGGCTGGGAAGCCGACACACTCAGCCCCGTGACTGTGAATGTGCCAAAGGATGCAGGCATCCATCTCCGCGGGCGGCTGGACCGCCGGGCATCTGTTTCCTTAGACGTCGCGGAGCTGGCTCGTGGCTGTGACTCCTCCAGCTCACTGTGGGTTACCCTGGCTGTTACCCGGCCCTCCAGCTCTGCTGGGATTGCTGCACAAACATGCAGAATGGGTCCAAGAACGGCCCTGCTTTGCTCCGGTCATCACTGTTATCCTATTATGATGAAGATGATGATGATGCAGATCTTGCCGGCCTTCAACCTGTGACTGCTGCCCCAGGCTCTGGAGTGCATGCCACCATAACTGGCTTTCTTATTTTCATTTAACGTTACAAAGTCCCCTTCTCACCGAGGAGAGCAGCTCAGTGGGAGAGAGATCCAGCTTCAGTCCCCAGTGTTGCCCAAACAGAACTGGCCGGAAGGCACTTCTCTGAGGTAAGAATCACTTTGCTATAGTCCCTCTGACTTCACTACTTTTTCTTTCTTTCTCTGTCCTAGACAGCCTGGCCATCCCTGCGCTCTCTGAACATCTGCTCCATCACACATAGAATCAGGTTGGAACCATGGCTGGTTCTAGACTGGTTTCTGGCTCCAACTTGCCATCTTTCCTTCTCTGGTTCCCGAGCAGCTGCAACTGAAGCAGCTTCTAGGAGCCCAGTCATTCTCTCGGGTCAGTGATCCGCACACTCTGCCGGCACACTCATTTATGGGAAGGTGCATTTATGACTGCTTTCACCAACGCCACCAACATGAGTCAGGGATAGATAGCACACGTCTGTAATCCCACCTCCGTGCGTGACAGAAAACTCTAGGATGCAAAGGTGGGTGGGTGCATAAGCACACGCAAACAATGTATAAGTTCATACGTAATGCACATGCGCACACCTACTGCATGCTATATACTCTCCCCCACCACATGGATGTGTATATACCTGTATATGTATGCCACCCCATCTCCACACATGGCTATGTATGATGGCTTCCACTCAGAGAAAGAGGAGGAGCAGACGTACACCATTGTATCTACAGGGTTTCCCAGATCGGTCGCCCTCTGCTTTGGATCCTGACTGGGGCACTTCTACCATTACCAAGGATACTTTGATTCTTCTACACACGCATGGCCAGTGGCCGTCAACCTAGGGGGCTGTGACCCGACCCTGGGTCTGTTTTGTCTTTGTTTCAGGCTCCTTTTCATCCTCCCCTCCCTGGCTCGTCAGGGAGAGGACATTGTTCAGGGTCACCTGGTGGGCTCAAGAAGGTACAAAGGGGGTAACAGGCATCCGGGAGACACCAAGGGGTGTGGTGTGTTGTCTCTGGGTGTCACAGGCCACGGCGCTCTCCCTGCCTATTGTTGACAGGGCGGGTTCCTGCTCCGGGTAAACATTGCCAGGTGGCAGCGACTTCTGTAGCGTGTCTGCCTACATTCACCTCCTATGGGCCCCTGTACTCACCGTATTCTTCTCCTCGCAGGATTTCGGGGGCAATATAGTTCGGGGTTCCACAGAAAGTGCTTGTCGTGTCACCGGGGCCTAGGCCTTCCTGTGGGGACACAGTTATCAGGAGGTGACCCTTGCGTGCAGTGGCGCCCCTTAGGAGTGACCGGTTACAGGCAGGGGTGCCTCGGCTGAGCTGTGCCCAGTCGGGATGACAAGGCAGACAGGCAAGGGGGGGGGTACAGGCGGGGCAGGCACCTTGCACATGCCGTAGTCCGTCAGCTTAATGTGTCCATCAGCATCAAGGAGGACGTTGTCCAGTTTCAGGTCCCGGTAGATGATCCCTCTTTCATGTAGGAAGTTGAGAGCAATACAGATCTCAGCAGCATAGAACCTGAGGTGGGGGCATTCTGTAGTCAGCAGAGGGACCGTGGCAGCCAGCCAGCCAGGGGGCTGGCACACACAGAGCCCCACAATGCATCCTGGTCACCAGGGAAATGCAAATTTAAATTATAGTGGGAGTCTACCTCCTAGCCACCAGAATGTCTATTTAACACGACCAGCGTAAGTGGTGAGGACGTAGGAAGCTGGAGCCCTGTGTACCACTGTATTGAATTCACTGAGTGAAAAATGCGCCCCTCAGAACATGAAAACTGGGGCTGAGTGCAACTCGATGGGAAAGCTCCCGCCTAGCTTCATCACTACGGTCTCCTGCAGCAGAACAAACAATCATGAAAAATAGAAAGAAGACAAGAAGACATGCTAAACACCTCTACTAATGCACATGTGCCCAGGGCTGGAGACAGCAGAGGAGGACCAATAAGAACAATGTGAAAAATGCCATTATGAAGTCCATTACTTTGTATGCTAATTTAAAAAACTGAAAGTAAAAAAAAAAAGAATCGGAAGCAGGGTCTTATACACATATGCTTAATACCTATGTCCACAGCAACCCTATTCATAAAAAATAAAATGTGGAATCAAGCACTGAAGAGGGAGAGGATAGAGGACACGTGGGTGGGGAAGGATGGCTCATGGCTGCAAGTCTGAGGCCCGTCTAGGTAACAGGGCAGCATGCCCCACTGAAGAAGGAGAAAGAGATGGCTACACAGTCAATCACGGAGACATCGTATCCAGTCAAACATATAGAAAGACAGGTAGCCTGAGATTCCGCTCAGGGAGGACTCTGGAATCAGACAGAGGGAGTCAGCACTCAGAGGGTACAGGTTCCGTTGTGGGAGATAAAGAGGGGCTCTGTGAGTGGCGGCGGCTGCATGGCAGTGTGGTCAGCTTTATGGCTCTGAATTACCCATATACTTGAAATGTCTGAAATGGTAATATTAATACTGTGTGCATTTTACCATGAGTTTTTTTTTTTTTTTTTTTTTACCATGAGTTTTATAGAAGGCAAGTGGACAGGCAATAAATGGTTGCTGCTTCTACCCACTTCCCTCGAAGGGAACCTAGGTGATGAGGCACAGGACTTCATGGGGGGAAAACTAAGGTGGATACGAAGGGGCCACACAAATTTAAATATCCCCAGCCTTCCTTCAAGGCCTGGGCTGCAGGGAAGGTTCCAAGACAGTGGGCTGGATGGCAACCGTCCAAGGCCAGAAGCAGGACCAGTGGGTTCTCTCCTGACGCCAGCAGAGACCTGCTGTGCTCTGCCACTGAGAGAGTGTGGGACTTACAGAGAGAGAAGGACAATGCTAAGATGTCACGACTGTGAAAACAGCCCACAGAGCCTGCTCTCCTGAGTGGCGGCTTCTGCTCAAGGTCTGGAAGGGGCCAACTTCCCCAGAGGTTCCGGAACCCCTAATACCACAGCAAAGTCCCATCTTTGCCACCTTCTGTCCAAACCCCACCCTGCAGGTTCCGTAGGCCACAGTCTCCGTGGATCTGGACCCACCTGGCGTGCTCCTCTGGTAGCTTCCTCTGCCTCTGCATGTGGAACATGAGGTCCCCGCCGTTGACATATTCTATGACCAGGAACAACCTGGGAGGAGAGAAGGGTAAAGGATCAGGGACCCAAACTGCCCTGAAGCCCGTGCTAGGTTCATTCCAGTCAAAGGCACCAGCAAGGTTGGCCAGAGTGAGTGGAACCTACACAGGGGGTCCCCTCTGGGTGCTAGCCTGCTGCCTCTCAGGGTGATTCCTAAGTACCTACGACAAGGGGGTGCAGGCCACCCAGGAGCTTAGGGGGTCAGCAGGAAAAAACCCAGGGTGAAAGAGAAGCTGAGGCTGAGCTTGGCATTTGGATGGGTGAGGCATGAGGCATGGGTTCAGATCCTGACATCTGGGGTCCAATACCATGTTGGAAGTGAGTTTATCACAGATACTAAGGTAGGACACTGTTTTCACGAAAGAATAAAGAGACTTAGGTATCCGTTTGCCTATCATTTGTCTCTGTGTTCCCAATGGCGCTAAGTCTGTTTTAGGGCGCGCACACACACAAAGGCAGAGATGTGGCAGACCCTGGGGTTAGGGATGAGTGAGCAGGTGACCAAAGAAGGAGCAGAGGACTAATGGAGCCTGAGGTAAGGGAAGAGCAAAAGGCTGGGGGCCGTCCTGGAGGTGGGACAAGTCTGGCTCAGATGGACTAAGGGGACCCACAGGGCAGGTGCGGAAATGTATCAGGGGACATGTCTTAGGGGTTGGCTGCTCTAGTCTCTGCATGCAGGTGGACCTCAGGAACGTGTAAATGGGCAGGGCGAGGAACCACAGAGATGCCTGTCCATCTGGTGAGAGAGGGTCAGCGTGGGCCAGGGAGGAGAGTGAGGAGAAGCCAGGCTGAGCTGAACAGATCTGCTAGTAGCTGGACACGGGGAAGATGGACAAGAATGGGCTTGCCTCAGGGGTGCAGCCTGGCCACTGGGGGCTGTAGGTAAGAGGAAGGGCAGCAGGGGTCAGGCAGAGGTCAGGATCCAGCACACGGCCCTCACGTCTCCTCACACTGGCCATGTGTTTTCTTTCACTAATGAGATCTTTGCTGCATTTAATAAGACTTAATTTTCAAAATCCAATTCACAATAATTTCCCGAGATGCCCCGCTGAGGGCACCTTGGGGACATCTGGGCTGGCAGCTCACATGTGCCTGGATTGTTTATCTGCAGTCTGTGGCTCACGGTTTGGAGGCCCACCAGCAGAGGGTGAGAGCCAGCGTTGGAAGGAACAGGCAAACCCTTCACCTCCTGGCTCCTGTAAGAGCTCTCAGCACACACTGGACTGAATGAACCTCGCTGGCTAACTGTAACTCTGCTGTGGGCAGGTGCCTGCATTCAGCCTCCAAAGCTCGGGCAGGGAAGATGAAAAAAACGACATGGCAAGTTAAATGGCTATAAACCACTCACCAAATTTCAAATTACATACACAGATGAGAAACAAATCCTAATATGTGGAAATCAGAACAAAAGACCTCGGCACCAGATGAGGAGCTATATATCTCCCCGAGGACAGCCCTAGATGTCCTGGTCCCAAAGAAAACCTAGTATGCTTGTGTTAGGACTGAGGACACCACCTTCCTCCAATTGTATTCAATATTCCAGCCTCTATGGAAGGCTTTTCAGTCTTCTATGAAACCCCTTGCTCTGCCCCCAGGGATTCACAGGCCTGCTGCAGACTACTTTGAAAGTAACGTTTTACTGAAACATTGTCATACTGATTATGTATATAGTCGGCTCTTGGTATTTCCGGGGAACTGATTGCATTGACCCTCTTCAATGGCAAAATCATTGTTGCTCAAGCCCTGTATGTAAAACGGACCCTCCGCTTCAGTGTAAATCAGGTCTGCATTGCTCACAACCCTCAACACAATGAGAAAACCATGCAAATTGTTACCTTGTATTGTTAGGGAATAAAGGCAAAGAAAGTCAGAACCTGACCTGGAGTGTGGTTAAGTGGTAGCATGTTGTCTAGCGTGTGTGGAGCCATAGCTCCACCCCAGCACCACACGTGCCAGCACATCTTCAGTACAGACAGATGCTCCCCAGAGGGACTTCTGACACCGCAGCTGAAGCTGCAGAGGAGAACTCACGGCACACGGCAGAACCAGCGTGTGCCAACTGCGGCAGCTTTTCTGCTGCTGTCCACAAAGGCAAAGGTGTTTGTGCTCTGGCCCTTTAGAGAGGCAGCCTCCCTGGTGCAGACAAGCAGGGCATGCAACCCTGAGCCGCAAAGAAGCGTTCAAGTGCCTCCAAGTGTCAACTCTCATAACCACCATGGCACCATAGGAGGTGGGTCCCCGTGACGCTTGTCAGACTCCGCAAGACGCCTAACATCTCAAAACTCGTCGGAGAGATCTCCTCCAGACTCTCTGGACGACCACAAAGCACAGCATGAATGTTTCTCCCCCTACCAAGAGTCGCAAAAGTAATGGGTCCTGCCATCAGGGAGGGAACAAGCCCTTCCCTCGGGTGCCAACACTTCTACTGGACATTGGTGATAATGGCATCCCATAATAGGGAGAAACTTCGGTCACTTCCAGGAAACACAGGCAAACATCCTACCCTGGAGGATGTCAAGCCCCCCCAAAAGCAGAAAGGCAGAATCTCTGTCTAGAGAGGCCATGGTGGATTTCTACACATGGTGGATTTCTGTCTCTCTTCCTTTTCTCCCTCTTGAGGAACTCACAACACAGACCAAGACGCTCTCTCTGTTCCTCCCGCCTTGGGCTCCTGACTGCTGAGATTACAGGTGTACACCACGAAGCCTAACTTTCTTTCATCTATTTGGTGGGGTGTATGGGGTATTTCTAGGGGTGCACTGTCAACAACATGCATGTGAGGGCTGGGGACAACTTTCAGGGATCGGCTCTCTCCCTCTACCTAGGCTGTCAGAGGTGAGCAGATGCCTTAACCGCTAAGCCATCCTGCTGCCTCCCTGCCCCCTTCTTCCCGTTCCTGTCATAAAAGCAGTTGTGAAACTAAGGACTTTGGAGGGGAGGGTTCTACAGATAAAACCTCAGTACTGTTCTCAACATTTTTTTTTCACAGCAGAAATCCCCAGGAGTACCGTGTGGACTGCCCTGTAGGCGACTTGGGTTGGTTTGGGTGTTTGTGGCCGCGACAACACAAGGTCCTATCCGCTCCCACAGCTCGCTCTGTGTGCCTGGCAGGTACTTCCTGCACCAAGTTCCTCAGCCTCAGATGCTGTCTTGGGTCACGGCTACGTTTCTCAGTCAGGTTGAGGTTAATACCTGAACACAGGCACCTGTCACTGTCCAGAGTCCCTTGGTCACACAGCCACACCAACCCTCAAGGGAGATGTATTAGGATGGGCAGGGGTCTGTTGAGGGCACTGCCCTCAACACTCTACAGTCAGATCCCTAACGCTTTTAAGGCCACACCACTGTAGGAAGGAAGCAAGCAATGGCTCAGATGGTGGATATTATCACTTATTCTTAGCAAAACGTGCAAAAGTTACTAACACCCAGTAGAAACAGATCCGTCCACTCAAGCAGATGGAGGAAGGGTATAAAGAGAAGCAGTGAGCGCCCGGATCCCGGGCCAGAGAGAGTTGCAGGCAGTGGCCAAGTCCACCGCTCCCCTCACCGGCAGAGGACCCAGATGGGACCCTGTGAGGACCCCTGTTCCCCAGCAACCTAAGCACCCAGCCCTGACTTGGTCTAGAGGGAAAAACTGATGTCACAAGGCAACTGGGGACAGTCAAGAAGCACTTGGCTGGCTGTTCACTGCCTTGTGTTTTATTTGAACACAACCATGCCCATTTTCTTCCTTTCTTCTTCCCTCCTTCCTTCCCTCCCTCCCTCCTTCCTGGTAGTGGGGAGGGGCTTAAAGTAGCCCAGGGAGATCTTGAACTTTTGATCTGCCTCTGCCTCCAGACTGCTGAGATTACAACTACACACACCACCATGTCCCGCCGTGCCACTTCTTAACATTTGTCTGTGGCTTTTGTGCCGGAACAAGCAGCCACAATGAAGACTATATGGCCGAGAAAGTGAAATCGGTCATGAGCCACAGCTGTCACCAAGTGACATCACAGCCTAGCCTGTATAAGCTATGATAGTCAGGAACACACTTGTCTAATGACAAGTTCCCCAGATCACATCGCTGCTGTCTAGACACTGTGCTACGCTGATTAGTCATTTGAAAAAGGCTGCTAACTCTTGGTATAAATAGGAACAGCGATACAAAAGTTTCTAGGGCCCACATTCTATGGAGAACCCATTTGTTCCCAAAACTATGAGGTAAATTCTGCCATTTTCCTGATTATATGGAGAGAGACACAGGCACCAAAGGTTACACAGTCCTGATATCAGACAGTCTATTCATAGGGACCTCATTTCAAGGTCCTGCCTCTGTTCCCAACAGATGAGCCATGCAGATGACACAGCAAGGGCAAGGGGGAGAGGGACATGGAGAGTCAGCCTAGAATCCAGCCGGTGTCACAGAGAACAAGAGCCCTAGAGAACAGAGGTGAGGCTCAAACTCCTGCCACACCAAAGACGACCCCCGAGCAGCACAGTGGGAAGGACGCGTCAGACTCCAGTTCCCTGGCCCAGACAAAGCTCTGTGTTCCAAGAAAGATGTGGACAAGGAAACCCGAAACAGCTGGTCCAACAAGAGGGTTTTCACCTTGTGCAAAGAAACCTAGCAGGGTGGGGAGGGGACAAACTGACTTAGACATCTACAGGGACAGATGCAGGCAGAGCGTGCCGTAAACTGTGACTCAGAGGGGCTGGTATCCTCAACACCACAGGATACAAGACACACACTTTCCAGGGTCAGAAACAGTGTTTGACAGAGAAACTGAGGGACAGGAGAAAGCAACCAAATGGCTGGGGAGAAAGCCGCCATTTAGAAACCCCCAAATAGCAGGGGCAAAGGCACTGAGGAAAATTCCCACAGTATTACCATGAGGTAATCCTGGGCCTGTGGATCAGAGAGCGCTCGCCTGACATGTGAGACTCTGGCCTCTCAACCCAGTACAAAAAAAAAGGGATGGGGGGGGGTCGGCTGGAAAGGTGACTTAGTGTTTACGAGTATATACTGCTTGTGCACAGGACCCAAGTTCAGTTCCCAGCACTCACATCAGGTGGCTCACAGCCTCTGTAACTCCAGCTCCACAGAATCTGCTGCCCTCTGCTGGTACCTGTATATACATACATACATACATACATATATATATACATACACACACACACACACACACACATACATACACACACACATCTTAAAAGCAGTTGTAGCTGGTAATTGTCATTATTTAAGATTTTTCTACAGAATAAAATAAAAAATCCAATAAACATTGCCTAAGAAAACTATAGATCAACTAAACATCACTATAGATAGCAATGAAAAAAATCCTTAACAACAGCAAAGTTTGAAAGAACAACGTCAGACTAACATCAGACATAGCTATCTAAGAATCCTGGGACAGTCTAGCATCAGGCCATGGCTATCTCTGAGCATCCAGGGACGGTCTAGGATTGGTGTTGGAAGACTTCCTCTATTCCTCTATTCCTCTTCCACCTTATTCACTAAGGTAGGGTCTCTCAGTCAAACCCAGATTTCACTGATTGACACTGCTCCTGCTGCTAGCCAGCTTGAACTGGAATTGCAGGTGGATGGCCCTAGTCACCCAGCATTTACACGGGTTTTGGGGACCCAAACTTCAGTCCTCTTGGCCTGTGCAGCTTTAACTGCTGAGCCATCTCCCCAGCCCATAATGCTCTTTTGACAGGAAAACAGACATAGATGTCAATATCCTGACAAGATATAACCACCTTTCCGGGCCGTTCATTGGTTCCTCTTCTTGCCCACAAGGCCCTCTTAGTGTCTCTAGAACATTCTACCATCTGCTGGTGACCTGCAGGACTTCAGGTGGCCGGGTCTAGGATTGGAGGGATGGTTCCTTGTCTCTTACAACTTGCCCACTGCCGCAGCTCTCCTGGGAACCAGAGCCTGGAGCAAGAGCCGAGGGTGGAGCTTGCTATTGTCCCTTCCAGGCTCACACAAGGGCACCTCTCACCCCCTTTCTTTCTGTCTTTCTCAGTTGTTTTTCTGATGGCATGTGACTGATGCTTGTGGCTAGCACTGTACCGTCTTAGTATTCTATCCCTGGCAGAGGACAGTGCTGTCATTCTTGCCAGGCACCTGGAAGGAGGAGAGTCCAGATAGCATCAGCAGCCTGAGGGAGATGAGACATCACCCTGTGGGGGAGGCAGTGTCTACCACCCAAAATAAAAAAGTAGGGGGCGTGAAAGTCAACTCTGGCCTTCAGACACACACACACACACACACACACGCACGCACGCACGCACGCACGCACGCACGCAAGTCTAACAGCGTATACACACATACGCCCCCCACTCCACAAGGAATCTGAACTAGGGCGTGGCTCAGTAGTGGAGCACCTGCTCTGCATGCAGGTTTGACCCTCTGCACCAAACAATACACAGCCAAAGGAGCTGAATGCTAGGCAGGGTAACACATGTGTGTTTGTAAACCTAACACGCAGCAGATGGAGGCAGGAGGACAGAAAGTTCCAGGTACAGCCTACGCTTCATGGTAAAACTATGTGGGGGGGAGGGAGAGAAATTGACTTTCAGAGCTGACCCTGAGAGTCACATTAACAAAAGCAAAGCCTGGCACTGTGCCCAGGGTAAGGCGGAACACTGCAAGAAGGGTGTTCAGCTCTGAACGGAGAGAGAAACACACTACAATCTCACATCCACCTGGGTAGCAGGACCACCTTTAGGTCTGTCAGTCAAGGCCACTGGCTCAAGGGCGGGGCTGTGGAGAGTGTGACCTCACTCCCACCCCCCAGCAATACACCCAAAAGCAGCCAGTCATTTCCTAGCTGGGAGCAGACCGCTAATCTCTCTCATAGATGGTGGTGGGCATGCCCTAATGAGAGAAACACCTCTGTGTTGTCATTCAGTGGACCCCAAGGGTCCCTCTGCTGCCTGGGGCTTCATGATGACTCACGATAAGCTACCCCGTGTTCCTAAGATGGCAGAGAGAGCCAACATTCAACAAAAACTTCCCCGGAACTTCTATATCTGGGTGAGTTGCAATTCATCTGCCCTGGACCCATGCCTGCCTAGTGGCCTGGGCTGTGTTCTACATTAAGGGGCTGCTGGGGCTGCCCTAGAACCACTTCAGGGTTTGCGATGTTACGCTGTCGGCATCAAGGCTGACGTGGCTCCCACGCTCAGCTCCACGGCTGCCACTCAGCACTCGTTCTTTCTATTCTGGGCTCCGGTGTGACGACAGCAAGCACACAGGAGCCTGACAGAGCCTGAGTCACCTGCCCGCCCTCCCTCCCACGGCCTCTGAGTGATGCTTGCCCAGTTCACGGCAGTGTGGGCCCTGTCCCTCCAACTTGCAGGAGGAAGTGGTTCTGAGGGCTGGACCTAGTCCGCCCTGCCCACTGTCACTTCCTAGTTCCTATCACGACCTCTGCTCTGTCTCCCACGCCCCACTGGGCTTCTCCTCTCTACGTCCAGCCCGGCCCTGCCCAGGGATCACTGGGCTGCTTTGCTTACTCCTGAGGAGCTAGGTAGGCTCGAGTCGGGGGACTTCCTCCCTCTCCACTGTGGCACGGGGTAGGGCACCTGAGGCCCTGTGGCTGCTCAGTCCCAATGTGTCACCTAGCCAAGCTTTTCCTCCTTCCCAGTCATACCCGTGGACCCACAGGCACCTTCTTCACTCCTATGTCCTTGTCTGGATGCCAATCTCTGGGTCCCCGCCTCCTGATACGTCTATGACCTATTCCAGGGGGATTACTTCCTGATCTCCTAAGAGAAGAATCTCCCTCCCACTTTTGCGCCGTGGCTGATTTTATCGTTCTCCATAAAGACACACAGAGGATCAAGTGGCATTTAATACCCAGAAGCCACTTTAGGCAGAACGAGTTTCCTCAAGTATGGAAGAAAAGATACCTTTGGGGGGCTTCTCTAAGAACAAACAGTGAGTAGGTCTGTCCTTCCTTAAAAGTGAGAGTTGGGTGGTGGCAAGAGGCTTGCAGAGCAAGCCTGGTGACCTGAGTTTGAACCCCACAACCCACATAAAGGTAAACGGAAAGAAACAACTCTATAGAATTGTTCTCTGACTTCCAGACAGGCTGGCACACCCCTCCTCCCACACACAATAGCAATAAAAAACTCCACAGCAGGCCAAGGAACTTTTATTTATTTTTTTGGGTGCTCAGGACTGAACCTAAGGCTCTGCCCACGTTAAACCTACGCTCAGCTGGGCGGTGGTGGCGCACTCCTTTAATCCCAGCACTCGGGAGGCAGAGGTAGGTGGATCTCTGTGAGTTTGAGGCCAGCCTGGTCTACAGGGTGAGTTCCAGGATAGGTAGGACCCTTACACAGAGAAACCCTGTCTTGAAAAACAAAACGACAAAACAAAAACACACACACAAAAAAGCCCTATTCTCTGTCTCGAGCAAGTCTGTAGCCAGCAACAGATACTCCAGTGGCAGCCTGCATCCCTGTCCCCAGGCCACACTTAAACTGGGGGCACATACCAAAGGGTTTAAAAGGAGGCCTTTTCAGTTGCCACTTTTCCTGGAACAGTGCCAGCTGAAAGGATTTCCCTATTTTTAAGAGGTTTTGTGGCAAATTTTTAATTTTGGTTACTGTTGGAAAAAACCATGGAGCCACGGGGTATGGTTCCTCACACACAGATGCTTAGTGTTACAAATGCTCCATCCTTGTAACCCGCGTTACACACATCCTGGAAGAGGAGCTGGCCTATGATAGCAGGGGTTCTGTGAGGCCCACCAGAACAGGCACCACTAGATTGGGGAAGGGAAGAAAGAAATCCTTATCTCTCCATTCCCCAAGCCTGAAGAGGCCTCTTTATAATCACCAGGCACATGTGGAAACCATTGTCTTTTATTTACTAGATTTCCACTAGCGGCTGCCAGCAAGTGCTTGCGCGCATCCTGTCTGGAGTTTCATTGGTTTCCTGTTGTGTGTGATCTTCTGGGATGCAGAACACACTGACATTCATACAGCCCCTAGCAACAGGCTCAGCGAGACCTCAGGGACGTCTGGGAGACGTCTTTATAAGCCCCGTGGTCACGAAGTGGGTGAGGTAGGGCAAGGAGGCATCAGGTGTATCCTGTACCCGACTGCAGGCACCAGATTTTCTGTTCCTGGAAGCTCTGCTTCACCTTGTGCCAGGTCCGGGAGGACCTGTGGTCAGTGTCTCTGACTGAGGGAGAAGCTGGCTTCCCTTTCCTTGAGGCTGGCTCACAATGCTGCCATTGGCTTGTGCAAAAGACACAGCACCAACCGGGAGAAAGGCTTCCCACATCAAGTTCCTTCCAGAACTTTCCAGCTTCGTTCCCAGAGGAAACACATGAGTGTTTGCACAGGGCAGGAACCAAGAACTAGGAAGGGTGGGCTTCAGCCTTGACTGACTGCTGTCAGCAAATCTTCAGGGCAGACCAAGTGAGGATAAGACATCTTAGGGGACCAGGAACTGTGTGACTGGTGCTGTCTCTGATACCTGTTTCTAGAGTTTTGTGGCCTGTGACAGAGGCCAGTCTGTGAGAGGGACTCCATGGACAGCAACACAAAAGAAGCGTTTCCTAGACCTGCAAGTTAGGTCTTGTTGAGTGAAGGAACATTGTCAACTCTGTTCTGAGCCATGGTGAATCCACTGACATTCTAGCTGCCATTATGCCAGGGCTGGCGGAAACGTCTTGCTGGTTCCCTTATACAAGTCAGGAAATCTTGGTTTTGTTTGTTTTTTGAGACAGGGTCTTTCTGTGTAACAGCCCTGGATGTCCTGGAACTCGCTCTGTAGACTAGGCTGGCCTTGAACTCACAGAGATCCGCCTGCCTCTGCCTCCCGAGTGCTGGCGTTAAAGGTGTGCGCCACCACACCTGGCAACAAGTCATGAAATTTATAAGTGCACATTTTATGTTTGTACAGGAAACATGATTTTACCTTAAGTCTTCCCCACTCGGACCATCACGGTTTACTGACAGGTACCCAAACGCTGGAGGTATAAAAACACATAGCAAGCCCTTCTCTGAGGGAGTACACAGCAAGGGAGACATACATACATGTACATCCGCTGAAGGTCAAAGCAGATGGACCCAAAGGAAAACACCACAGGAGAGATGCAAACCCTAAACAACCCAGGCCAGATGCTTCCAGGGTCAGTGAGAGAGCCACTACAAAGAAACCTGCAGTAGCGCAGGGCGTTACTCCTGGGACCAGGCCTTGCTGCTGTGGGTGCTGGAGCTGCTGTATGGCCATTGTCCTGGCATCATTTTCTGCACTGACGTGACCTGGGTGGACCTGCTGGGACTCCCGAGCCCTGCAAATGCTGACTAGACCATTCCAGTTCTTTGCGGTCTCACCCCTTGGGAGCTCCAAGGCTGGGCTGGGCTGCCTTCCCTCAGGCTTGTTCCTACTCACAAGAGACATGGTCAGGGCCAGGGCAGTGTGGAGACAGGGCCATCGGGGTGCACAAAGGGGACCATTGACTGCTGAGCCTTTTTGGTGGTTCTGGCTCAGGGGCGGGGCAGGAACAGGGAGAAAGGGCTCTATGAGGCAAGGGCAGGGGATGACTCTGGAGTGCGGAGATGGGGCCTGGGCACAATGTCCTTTCTCCCATGCACAGGAAACCTGGATCTCCTCCCAGTGGTGACTACGGAGTAATCAGAACTGCCCCGGTCAGGAGAAAGATCTCAGACTAGAGCTTCCTACTCATGGCTTCGTTCCATGGAAGTAACAGTGTGGGGAGCCTGGGGACTGGGCATCTTGAGGCAGCTGTGGCCAGGCTTCAAGCAGGAGAAAGGAGAGAATCTCAGACATATTCAGGAGTGAGATGCAGGGAGGGGATGACAACAGAATTCCCAACAGGTGACAGGAATGACACCAGTCACAATGGACGTAACTTATACCCAACTGGTCCGGGAAAAGGCCAGTTCAGTTCAGGGCTTCTCAGATAGAATCACACCAAAGGCCAAAGCTGGGGAACTTGAACTACAAATTGGTCCCTACAAAATGTGCCCTATGGCTGGGCAATGGTGGCGCATGCCTTTAATTCCAGCACTCGGGAGGCAGAGGCAGGCGGATCTCAGTGAGTTTGAGGCCAGCCTGGTCTACAGAGTAAATTCCAGGACAGGATCCAAAGCTACAGAGAAACACTGTCTCAAAAAACAAAAACACACAAACAAAAAGTGCCCTATGTAGGCAGCATGGCTCACTGTGCCAACTGCACACAGCGAGGGCTTCAGCTTATGATTTTATATTAACTGTGCTGACCTAGCTAAGCAATATCTGTGAGTGTTATTTCTTTGTATGTTTCTATGTCACATGTAAAAACACAGAACAAGCAAAGCAGAGGTCCTTCCCAGAGTCGGGGAGATGGGAATCGGTGAACACCCATCCCCAGGGCTGAGGGGCTGGGCAGTCTGTCCTTGCCCTCCACAGCTGGCTTTCCTGGTCTCGAGCTCATGGTCCATGACAAGAATACTTCTAGATCAGGACTTTTGGCCTTAATAACCAGTCTGATAAAACAATGAGACGGTTCACTGCCGGAGGGCTGGGACAATGTTCCGAGATCTGTGTCTAGCTTCTTCTGGAATTTGCCTCAAGCACCATTTTCCCTTTGCTCAGTTGGTTTTTAGATAGGATTTTATTATTTAGCTCAGGCTGGTCTCAAACTCATAATCCTCCTGCCTCTGTTTTCTGAGAGTCACATCTGGCTCAGCTTTGTCAGTTTTTATCCTTTGGTACAATAAATCCTTGAGCAGGGGTCGCAACGCCCCCATGAGTCCTGCTAGCGACAGACAGAGTGGGGGACGGCTGCAGGGACATGGTGGATAAACATGTTAGTCTAAGTCAACTGGTCTCCAGATTCTCCACCGCGTACGGCAGTGCTCTTAGGCCACGGGAGTTCAAATATTTTTAAAGCAGCAGATTTTCAGCATATATCGTAAAGCTCAGAAGTGACGCCTTTAGTGCTAATTAATGTTATGTCTCTGCTCAGCGAGCAGCAGCACAGGATATCCGTGATTGCTCCGGCACCCCGCGTTGGACCTACAACCTGCACTTTCTAGGGTGCCCTCGAGAAGGTCCCACGAATGGTGTCACATACACTCGGAGGCGTGAGGTCTGAGTATAACACCGACTAATGGGAACCACAAAATAAGTATGATGACCTAAAAACAACCCACGCTCGCGGTCGGAGGAGGCCTGTGCGGGACACCTGGGACTGCAGTTCAGCTTGGCTTTTGGGGGGTCCATATCAGAAAGCAGCAGAACCTAAGGAGACCTGTTCCTCCTTACCGGCTTGTTGTCTGGAAACAGGAGTGTAAGCCAACCAGGAAGGGGTTGCTGGATGCCTGCTCGAACACGTGCTTCTCTGTCTGCACCCAGTCGATATCCTGAAACAGAGACCAGGCAGCACCAGTGAGGCCCCTGAGCGCTGCGCAGGGTGCCCTGGAGAAAGCAGGGGCGAGACGGGAAAGGCTTTCTTCTCTGAGGTCGAGAAGACAATTTGCAGATGGAAAAGGAGCGTCTATCAAGAAACACATCACAAGCAGGTGTGGTGGCTCACACCTGTGGTCCCAGCACTGAGGCAGGTAAGGCAGGTAGACTGTTGCAAGTTCAATACCAGCTTGGGCTATACAGTAAGTTCCTAGGCAGCCTGCAGTCTGAGAGAGAATGATGCTGTCTCAAACAAGCAAAACAAAACAAAAAATACCAAACTATCACCATCACTACCATCATCCACCCCGTAATCCTCATCCTGACACCATCGTCCCTTAGGGTCATCACCACCATCACCCATCCATCACCCATCCATCCCCGCTTCTGTCATCACCATCTCCAACAGCACCTCCATCAGCCTCCCCCTCCCAAGATGCTTGCTGGGGTTGGCTCTCCATACCCTGGCTTGTGTTCCCCATCAAAGTTCTTGAAAGGTTGTTTCGTAATCAATTAGGACACACCGAAGGAAGACTAAGGAGGATTCCTAAGGCCCACAGTCACTGAGTCTGCAGACAAGCCGCAGTTAGGTCCGGGGCTCAGCTGCTGCCACAGGGTCATCTCCCCCAGCTCTGTGCAGCAGTTCGGTCTGAGACTACAGCTTGGCTCCACCACAGCCTCAGGGAACAGAGCGAAGTGAGGCTCCCAACCCCATCTTGACGTGCAGAAAAGTGAGAAGGTAGAAACATGTTCAGATAGTGCTGTCTTCGCTGGAAGGTTTTTTGAAAAGAAGATAAGCACCCAATTAGTGGGTTGGAGAAAGCCATGGTATGCCCTCTGTTGATCCTGATCCCTAGAAGCTAAAGCATGAATATAAAAAACCCGGAGATACACAGATATTGGGGTTCAAGCTGAAGATTAGAAGAGCAAAGCAGCCAGGCCACTAGAGTGTCTCAGTCTGCAGTCACTCTGAGAACAGGATCGCCCCTTTATTTGTCCAAGTCTTGGTAGCAGTAAGAACTCTCTAATGGTTGGCTGCTTTGCTTTTCTGATCCTCCACTTGAACCCCAACATCTGTCTCTGGGCTTTTATTATTTGTGCTCCAAGGAGCTCCACCTGGTGGAACAGCGTCGGCCTTTCTCCACGCTGAGGACACCTAGGCATACTTTGTCCCGACTCTAGACCTGCTCACCCGGTGGCTACCCGACCTGACTGTCACACTCAGGCAGCCCACCCAGATTCCTGGGTGGAAACCCAGCAGGTTGGCTGTCTTCCACGTTTCCCGAGGCTGGGCCACCCTGCCCCAGTGGCTACCCGACCTGACTGTCACAGGCAGTTCACCCAGATTCCTGGGTGGAAACCCAGCAGGTTGGCTGTCTTCCACCTCTCCCGAGCCTGGGTCACCCTGCCCCAGAAGCATCACTATAGGCTCTAATGAACGCTTGGCACCGTGCGGTGCTGACGCTGCAGCACAAAGAGAGGGGGCTTGACAACACTTCGGCAAGGAACAAGCTGGAAGGGCGCCGGGAGAACCAATGCATTAGGAGATGATTTTACTTAAAACCAGCACCGCATAACAATGCCTGGGGCCGGGTGGGACAAAGATGGTGAAGTTCCCCTGGAGAAAAGCAGAGGGGCTGTGTGTCCCAGGAGCCTCAGCTCTGTGCAAGCAGAGACCAGGTTCAAGGACACCAGGAGCCCCTGGGTGTTTGTCAGTGGGGGACTCGAGGGAGCTCAGGCCTTGTTCAGAGCCACATCCTAGACAAAGCAACCCGGGAAAGGCAAGAGGCAGACACTTGGGAAGCAGTGGCCACGGTGCAGCCAGGGGCAAAGGTGACTCGGAGAGAGAGAACCAGGAGGGTAAGGCTCAGGAGGGAGAGGTGACACCTAGTGGTAAGGACAGGCTTAAGTCATGGGGACACCACTCACTCAGCAGTTCAGCATCCAGGGACACAGGGACAGCCTGATGGGCTGTTGTAGCACAAATAATAAAAACTCGGGGACAGATATTGGGTTCAACCTGAAGATCAGAAAAGCAAAGCGGCCAGGCCACTAGAGAGTTCTCACCTCTCTGAAATCTTCAGACTGAAAGAGAGCGAGTTCCTGTTGTATCCCACCTTACACCTCTCTAGTGCTGGGATTAAAGGTGTGCACCACCACTGCCTGGCCTGTATGGTTGACCAGTGTGGCTGTTTTATGCTCTGATCTTCGGGCAAGCTTTATTTAGTAAACTACAAATGAAATGTCACTATGGGCTGTGCACTGTACAAATGCACCCTTCACGTGAAGGTCCCAAACCAACCTCAGCCACAAGTCCTGACGGCCGGGGTGGGGGTGGAGATCCTTTCTATGACCTGACAAACACGACACCGCTTAGTGTGGCAGTAGCCAATGGGCAGCATCACTGATATCACACACTGGCCTTTCTCTGCCCCCGAGAGACAGAACAGGCATTCAGGATAACAGCAAACGGACCTGAAGCAACAAGCAGGTGACAAAGTGAGGAGCCTCAAGTCAAGGCCACAGTGGGTACTCACATACGTACTGGGAGGGAAAGGCGCACAGTGGGTACTCACATACACACTGGGTAGGAAAGGCGCACAGTGGGTACTCACACACGTACTGGGAGGGAAGGGCACACAGTAGGTACTCATACACGTACTGGGAGGGAAGGGCGCACAGTAGGTACTCACATACGTACTGGGAGGGAAACAACAAAGCCAGAAAATAAGTGTTGGTGAAGATGGAAGATGGAGCCCTGTGTCCCACTGGCAGGAACATAAAATGGTGCAACCATGTTGGACACAGTTTGGGGATTTCTCCAGAAACTGCACCCAGAATTACCATGCGACTCTCTGGTGGGCCCGCACTCACCTCATCGTCATGGACTAATTCCTTCTTCACCACCTTCATGGCATAGATCTGGTCGTTCTTCTTCAGCCGCACCAGGAGGACCTTGGCATAGCTCCCACGCCCGATGACTCTGATGAGGTCAAAGTCTTGCAGCCCCAGCCCCTGAGAGATTTTGATCCCATCTACCCCGTCGATGACAGGCTTAAGGTCCTAGGGAGACCAGAGAGGGCAGGGGGTACCATTGGCCGGAATCCAAGAACTGTTCACCCTCACACGGAAAACAAGGCCTATTCTTCAGCGTGGAGCCAGGCCCATGCTCCAGCACCCGGTCCCCTCTAACTCTGGTTAGAATAACTAGAGCCAAGACCGTGGGCTTCTAAAAGAAAGAACTAGAAACACAGCTGCGCCTCCGTGAGGGTTCTGGGGGACGCGAGGGCTGTTCACTAGGTGAGGCTGTTTAGGCTGTGAACCTGGGCGTGTTCTGTAAGAGGAGGAAGTTCAGTGACCTGACTCCTGAAGGTGGGAGAGAGGGAACTTGCTTCAGGAGCGTAAGGGAAGCAGAGTGTGTTCCCTGAGGCTGGGGCGGGTGGAGAGAGCAGAGCCCGTGGCCGCACTTGGTTCAGGGAGTGAGGGTAGAGAGGGTGGGGCCTGCTCTGTGAGGTGATCAGCAAAGGCCGTGAGCACAGCGTGTTCTTCTGCTCCCCCAAACAGATTCATACCCAGAGCTGCAGGTATGAGGCTGGACAGAGACAGATGGAGCCTGTGGGTCAGATTCCGGGAAAAGGTCCGACTGAGGGAGCAGCTGAGGGCTTGCCAGACCAGGAAGGACAAAGCAAGCCACAAAGAGGGGCAGCTTAGGAGCAGACAAAAGTGTGGCGAATTCACGACTGTCATTGGCCATTGGTCTCATCAGAGCCCAGCTCAGGAACTTCCTAATATCCCTCGGCCATACTGAAATCCATGTAACTGCCCCAGGAGCAAACTAACAGGCTTCCTGAAAAGACCCCGGCAACACTAATTTTATTCACTTACCTCAGAATCGTCTTTGATATTGTCATGTTTCCGAGATGAAGAAATATAAGGAACTAGGAAAGAGAAGGAAGGAAAGAAGGGCATTAAAAGGGTCGCAGGAGCACAAGGACCCAGCAGACCCTCACCCCAGTGCAGGGAGCTGGGGCCTCAGACAGGACGGCAGCGCTCGGGGACCAATCTGTCACACCAGACTCCAGTTTAAAGAGTGCCAGGCTGAATCAACATGGCTGTGTGACCACGGGGCGGGGGGGGGGGGGGCGGCGGCGGCGGTTCGGATAGTGGGAAGAAGCAACAAGCTCCTTGGCTTAAGATGAGGTCACGGCCTGATAAATCTATCAGGCTGGAAGTCCTAGGTGCTAAAAACACACTGTGCATGGTTCGTTTAGAGCTGGGTGTTGTGGGGCGTGCCTGTACTTCTAGCACCTGGGAAGCTAAGCAGGAGGATCGTACAGGTCACGGTCAACTAGGGTCACGTAGTGAGACTGTCTCAAACAGATAAAGGGGGCTGGGGACATTAGCTCAGCTGGTAAAGTGCACGAAGCCCTGGTTTAATCACCAGGGCCACAGAAAGCAAGTGGGCATGACGGCAAATGCCTGTAATCCCGGCATTCCACTAGGGAGACAGAGGCAGGAGGATCAGACGCTTAAGGTCATCCTTGTCTACATACTGAATCTGAGGGCAAGCTGGGCTACAGAAGACCTTCCCCAACAAACAAAACCATGGGGTGAAGAAGATAGTTAAATGCTTGCCGCACGATTCTGAGGCTCTGGGTTTGGATCTGTAGCACACCATAAAAGCCAGGTGTGGTGGAACACGCTTGTAACCCCAGCACCGGGGACTGGAGACAGGAGGATCCCTAGCAACAACAGACATACATACAAACATACACACACACTCTGTGTGCATACACATGTGCGCGTGCGCACACACACAGAGTATTAAAGGAGGAGGAGCAAAAGAAGAAAATACATTCAATGTACCATCTAATAATGACTGAACATATACCCACGGTGGAAATACCAAGACACGGATGTATGGGTAGACTTTTGCACTACTGTAAAGTGAAAAATCTTAAGTAAAATCATTGAACGTCTGGGACCATATGGAGGTACGGGGTTTTGGTGCATAATCTTCTAGTTTTTCTTAGGAGGGTGTGGATAGAGGGGACATAGGTGAGTTCATGGCAGAATGGGGGAGGGCAGATGTGGGAAAGGCAGACAATGGATGGATGGTGGGTGAGGGATGATAAATAGATGGACAGATGGATGATAGACGTTTACAGGGATGAATAAGTGAGAGCTAAACATGATGGACAGGTGGACAGATAATGGGTAAGTAGGGAGATGACGTCACTAGTGTGTGTGCGTGCATGTGTGTGTGTGTGTGTGAGAGAGAGAGAGAATGATGGACGGATGGGTGGGTAGGTAGGAAGAGTACCTGAGGGAACAACCTCTCTCTCTCTCTCTCTCTCTCTCTCTCTCTCTCTCTCTCTGAGATGGGGTCTCACTATACAGCCCTGGCTTACCTGGAACTTGCCAGTAGACCAGGCTGGCTTTGAACTCATGAAAAAATCCACTTGCCTCTGCCTCCCAAGTGCTTAGACTAAAGGCATGTGTCAAACCTGACTTTTTTTTTTTTTAAGCAGCTACGTGTCATACAGAGACACCCCCGTGGAGGTCAGCTCTGTGTGGTGCCCTGTGCATGGGAGGTGCCTGGTCTGGGGTGTCACAAATCAAGTGCTGTGCAGAGCAACTGGAATCAGGACAGAGGAAGACGCTCTCAGCTTCAGGTTCCCAGTGATGAGGGGATTACTGCCTGGCAGCTACCAGGGAAGGCCAGCAGCTTGAGGACAGAGGAGTGGCTGCCTGCAGTGCAGCTTCCCAGCCCAGCCCACCCACACTGACTCTCCGAGAGCAGGTAGAGGGAGACCCGCCCAGCTGGGGAAAGGGGCACCTACTTCCATCGGTTTCCTCTGAAGGAAGGTCTATACCATCGTTCTTGTCATCTACTGGAGGCTCTTGGGAAGGCATGACAGAATCCTGCAAGAAAACGGTGGTGTTGGAGTGACAGGGCAGGAGTTACAACCCCGTTTTGATGTCATGACTACAAACGGCACTGTTGTGTGTGTGTGTGTGTGTGTGTGTATGTGTACACACAATGTCAGCCACCTGTGAGTCATTCAGTCAGGCTCTTAGGGTACTGCCTTCCCAGCAGGTGTTAGATAGCAGGGATGCTTTTCAGCACTCTTGGCAATACCCCATTGTTACACTGTGGACATCGTGCTGGCAGCCAGGCTCCCGATCATCAGTCTAAAGGCCCTGGTACCCCACGTAGCTGAAGTTATATCAGAGACAGCTTATAGTGATGGCCCCTAGGGTCCAACTGCTGACCTCACTGAGCTCTGATAGGTCATATTTCTGGGTTCATTTCATTATCTTAAGGTTAATGTGATCCTGTAGGATCAAAGGTCATGTGTGCCGTCAGGATTTAGAGCAGACGCAGCAGAAAGGATCTCTAGGGAGAATGGTGTTGTGAGACACTCATGCCCCAGTCTGGATCCTGTTCTTACTTCGATACATGGAATACAGATATGCCACCTCAGGGGCATCTTTCTTCCTCACTCTGGCAAGATGAAGATGAGCCCTCCCCAGGCCTCGACTCACCATATGCCTCCTGCAGGTCAGCGGGACGAGGACGTGGCAGCGTTTATGGACCAGCAGCTTGCAGTTGATGCACCTGTAGCCCTGCCTCGCGAGACCCCATATCCTTTGGCTGCACTGGCCACAGTAAGCTCTCTGTGGACGGGAACGGAAGTGGTCAGGCCCAGCTGGCCCTCCCGGGAGCCCAGGCCACACTTAAAACTCAGGCAGACAACACCTTCACTGGGAAGATACCACACGAGAGGGGTCTGTCGCCTCCTTTCTGAATGCAGGCTCATTCTAACCCAGTAGTTCTCTAAAGGTCAGAGGTGGTGAGTGAGACCAGGCTGTGGTACCTGCCACAGTCAAGAGGAGCACTGTGGAGGCCCTATGACTCTCTTTCAAACCGACCGTCACCACCCCAAAGGGCACCACTGACATTCGGACTCGGGAGAACTGTGAATGGCGGCGGCAAATCCTTTATTATCCACGATTTCAGTGAATTGGGAAACAGTGACTGTCGGCTCCTCTGGTGGGACTTC
The DNA here is from genome assembly GCF_950005125.1 of Chionomys nivalis. Taxonomy (NCBI): domain Eukaryota; kingdom Metazoa; phylum Chordata; class Mammalia; order Rodentia; family Cricetidae; genus Chionomys; species Chionomys nivalis. The sequence continues at coordinate 1,070,777 of NC_080096.1, read as the reverse complement.
CGTGACTTTTGTAATTTTATAAATTCTTATAAATTTATAAGAACCGTGTTCAGAATCTGGTCACACTCTGGCAATAGGACATACCTCTGGCATCTAATTGTGGCATCTGCGTCTACAAACAGAAATGAGGATCCCCTGCTGTCCCAGAAATAACAGCTCCCTTAGGCGCTTTGACTTTTAACCTTTTTGAGACAGGGTCTCACGTAGCCCAGGCTGGCCTCAAACTTGCTATGTTACCAAGAACGACTGTGACAACCCGCCTCTCCGCAGCGCGTGGCGTCTGCGCTGGTGTCCACCTCTACCGCTCTCTGCCTTCTTCCTCCAAGGTAGGCAGGGTCTCTTTCTGAACCTGGAGCTCATTTGGGAGAACCCAGTGACCCTTCTGTCTCTGTCTCACTCAGAGCCTGCACGACCATGCCTACCTAGCTTGTTATGCAGGTACTGGGATCCAGACTCAGCTTCTGAGGGTTGTGCAGCAAGCCCTTGCAGCCGCCGAGCCATCTCTCTAGCCCAACCTAAACTTCTGCTTCTCCTGCCTCCATTTCCTGAGTGCTGGGATCACAGGCATGCACAACAATGCCCCGTCTGTCATGTGATGCAGGGGTAGGACTCACGGCCTTGTGCGTGCTAGGCAAACATTCTACCAACTGAGCTATCTTCCCAGCCTCTGATCATTCTGAGAAAAGGTCTTGACGTGTAGCCCAGCCTGGCCTCGGCCCCCCCCAGTTTGCATCACCTGTAGCCCAGCCTGGCCTCGCCCCCCCCAGTTCTGTGATTATAGATCTGCCTCACCATATTTGGACAAGAGCTACTCTGACCAGGGTCAGTACAGGCAACTGCTGACCAAGGGCAGCACGAACTTGTCAGCATGGACTGGACTGAGACCTCATGTATATTTCTCAGGGGAGTCACCAAAACTGTACAAATGGCTTTTTTTCTTATTTTATTTTCTTCTTATTTTTATTTTTTCCCACTGAGACAGGGTATCTCTATGTAACCTTCCTGGCTTGGAACTTGCTACGCTGAACAGGCTGATCTCGAAGTCACAGTGTCTCTGTGTCTACAGTGCTGGGATTAAAGGTGTGTACCACCACACCTAGCAAGGGGCTCTCTATTAAAAGAAAGCTGTACTTAAATCATCAACGTTTCTGAAAACGTGCCATTGAAATAATACTGAAAACCCAAAGCCCCAGGTTTCTATTCCCAGGAACTCACAGGAAACGGATTAATGGGATAAAAACATCTTAAAGTCTGTCTCACATGCTGCCAACTTGTTCCTTGTTCTTAATTTTCAATCATGCATTTTAATTTTTCACAGATATCAAGCGCTCATTTTTTGCACTGGGCCAGGCCGCGCCTTCCAGCTCGGTTTCAGCTGGCTTCTGACCAGAAGGACCAGTCTCCTATGAGGTTTTACGTTGCTGATTGTGAGCCCAGATGTCCAATTTACTATCTGTGGGAATCCTTTCACACTTCCTCAAGAGGGATGGTGCTTGCTTCTGCCAGCCGCCTGGGGACGCTGCTGGGCTGGACCCTCTGAGGGGGCATAAATCTGGCTGTAAGGATGCGTGAGGTCCGGTGTGAGGCTTCAAATTCCCAGAAAGAGAATTCCTGCTTCTCTCCTCTGCGTTACTCGACCTGGGAAGGGTGGGGCTCATGGGGGGACCCAAATCCGTTTCTCTCAGGGCCTCCATTCCAAGTCCTGGTGAAAGGGTGTGCAAACCACAGTAGAAGGCTCATGACCACCATGCCTCCCTTTTTCGGTACATGAAATTTTACTGGAACATAGCGGCCCCTATGGGCACACGTACTATCTGCGGCTCTTGGGCCACAGCGGCGGCACTGAATGCTGCAGTAGAGGTGTGTGTCTTTAAAAACGGAAAACATAGGCTCCGATCTCTTACAGGAAACGTTCGCGAACCATTTTAGTTTCTTCAGACAAAAGATCTTAGAAGAAACCTTTGACGGTCCTACGGGTGGCATGTCCTAAACCTGTCTCCCTGCCCACTCCGAGAAGCTTCTCTTCTTGAGATCCCAGAGACAGAGGCCAAGGTACATCATCTCCCCAGCCTGTCCTGTAGCACGAGGACCCATGTGCAGCGCACAGGGCCATGGGGCCATCACAAGGAAGGAACCATCAACAGCCGGGGTTCATGTGCAAGAACAGTGTGGGCTGACTGCAGGGGGTGGGTCCTCTCGGACAGAAGCAGGGCAGAAAACATCCTACAAGGCAGAGTCCATGTCTGCACCCCACCGTGGGGCTATCCAGACCCCACTGCAGCTCACACAGTGAACCCTAAGCAATGATCACATTCATTCTCTTGACACTGTCTGAGAAAGATGTCTGCCTTTAAAAAAATGTTTGTAAGGGTCAAGTTGTCTGCATTTATAAGCAATTACACTCGTCAGACACCCACAGCCCTGCTCTGTTCTGGCATTTATCAAAGGATGACTTGAAGAGGGTGGGGAGATGGTGCAGAGGTTAAAAGCACTGGTCGCTCTGGTACAACTCCAGTTCCAGAGGATCTGACTCCCCCTTCTGGCTTCTGTTGGCACTACATGCCCAGGTCGCATAGGCATACAGGAAGGCAAAACACCCGTATGCATAACATTAAAAATAAGTATCTCAAAGAAAAAAAGGAAAAGAAAAAAGGGTAATTTGCAGGAAGCCCAAAATGGCAACCATTTGTGTTCCTTTGATCCTAAAGGGATAACTTTAGGTTTTATTTGTAACACGCATTTTTTCCCTTAGGACTGGGAGATGGCTCAGTTTATAAAGTACTTGCCTTGCAAACATAAAGCTTGATGTCAATCACCTATGTGGGGAAAAATCCCAGCACTGCGGAGGTAGAGGCTGGCAGGGTCCTGGGATCGGTGGCTAGCTCGGCTAGCCTACCTTATGAATATTAGCCAGTGAGAGTCCCTATCCCAATAGATGGACACCTGAGAAATGACATCCGAAGTTGCCCTCTGGTATGAGCGCACAAACACACACATTTTCCTATGCGGTTTCTGCAGTTAGTTTGTTTAGAAACCAAGGAAATCTGAATTGTCTAATGTGGCTAAGTCTAAAAACCCCTTTGGTCCCCGGTGCCTGCTTTTTCCCTGGAGGCTGTGTCACTTCTGATTTTTATCGTTTTCTTAACCTTGCTCTCTCTGCAACTGGTGGGCAAGAGAGCTCGGATCTTCCATTTCCTTAGCCAACATTCTCCGCGTAAGGGGCAGGAGAGTACGTCTCCCATTACGTAAAAGCTAGGCCTCGGGTCCAAAGGCAGGCCCTGCCCTCTCTGTCAGATGGCCAAAGATGTCACTTCTAGATCCTCCTTTTGAGTCTCACAGAGGAACGTTTTCCTTCTGAAAGCCAGAGTGAGGTTGGAGGGCAAACACGGGGCAGCACAGCTCCTAAGAACTCACACCACATCCCGCTGGTTTGCCAATAAAGAGCACAGGAAGGAGCGAGGGAGATGGCTTGGTCGGCAGGTAAAGAGCTTGTGATATAAGCATGAGGGTCTGAGTTTGACCCCCCAGCACCCGCATAAGAAAGGTAGGTATAGTGCATGCCTATAATCCAAGCACCGGGAACAGAGACAGGAGGGTCCTTGGGGTTCACTGGCCAGGCACTCTAGGGGAATTGAGTTTCAGGCTTACCAAGAGACCCTGTCTCGAGGATTAAAGTGGGAATGACAAAGGAATAACTTGATGCCAACTTGAGGCCTCCACCCAAACCTGTGTATATGTGTATGCATATCTGTCTGCACATGGACACACACGTGACCACACACACTGTGGGAAGAGGCTCCTGGTACTGCCGGAGTCCTGGCCTGTGTGTCCGGTGGATGGACAAAGTGTATGGGCTTCGTCCTGGCCATCGGTCATCCGTCAGCGAGGGAAACACGCACAAGTGACAACAGCACTTTTAGATCCTCTCCAGTGCCCTGGGAGGAGGTGGCTGCCCGAGACTCCTGCTCTGGCCCGTGATAGGTTCACAGGAGAGAGGGCACCTGGCTGTCCAGATGGCCACTTGCTTGTTTCGCAGACAAATGCTGGGGCTGGCACTGGGTGCTCCAAGGCCAGATGCCTCCGCTTCTCCATATTCCCAGCAGACAACGTCTACCCCAGCTACTTGGTTGGCTTATGGTAAAATCCCATGAACATATCCTGCCGGACAGCATCATTCCAGCCCCTGCTGTCCTCTGAGCACCTGGGCTAGCATGCTAATACTCAACATTTGGCACCCCTTTTATCTCTGTCCTGGTGACACCAGGCCTCTCGTCTGTGGTCTCTCTACTGCCCATGCTGGCTCCCAGAACTCTGCTCATTCTCAGCAAATACAGCCCATTCTTTTGTTTCCCACTGTGCATCCACCCAGCTGCCCAACCCCAGTCTCCCTAAATAACCTTCCAATCGTCGGTCACAGTAAAGAGCAAGGCAGTGTGTTCAGTAGGCACCTACTACGTGTCAGGCCTGGGGAGTACCAGGAGCGTCTTGATGGGATAGCAGAGACGCAGGGCCATTAGAATCGTCCCCAGCCTGGGTCTCAGTGTACCCTGATACTATTTGGGTTCTACTGTGCCTGCTGTATCCTGGATTCCCAGTATCTTCTCCGGGCTGACTTCCCAGACACCACCTTCCAGGAAGTCTCTAGGATCTCTGGGCAGTACCTGGCTGTCTTCCGAGGCACTGGCCCACGTCTCTCCCCAGCCCAGCGCTGTCTGCGGTCCGGCTCGTTGCTTCTCAGCCTTCTGGCCGAGATCAAGCGTACATATACTCCCAAGCGGTTGTTCAGGAGCTTTTCCTCTGCCCCACTACCACTCCAGCCTCATTAGCCGCTGGGGGAGGGCAGGGGCAGCCCCAACTTCTTGAGGCATGATGGGTACAAGAGGTACAGCCCACACTCCCAGGATCACCTGGGGGTACAACTATAGTGACTGGGTGCCTCGAGAAGAGACCAGAGAGGCGCATGCCAGTGGGTGTGAAAGGAGCATCAGCGGCTGCCCTGAAGATGCAGTAACCTCCAGGTGGCTCTCACACCATGAACAAATGTCGACTGGACCTGTGCTCCTTCCTCATCCCTCCCACCGGCGTTCATAGGTCACAGACCGGGAAACAAGACAGAGGGAGCTCTTGTCTAAGCAGCAGCAGGACTGGGGCTGACCCCACGGCTCACTGTTAGGCCTGTGGCCACTCAAGGCTAAAGAGTCATTCCAGCCTGGGGACAGAGAGTGGAAAAGTACAGGGCTGACTGGGCAGTGGCACTTGAGCATAACGGCTCTGTGCTGTCTCCGTGTGTTCACAGGACCTACACTCCTCTAAAGTGTGCTTGCTGGGCACAGCGGACAACAGGCACTGCCCTTGGTTGTGAGAGGGAGCCACCGCAGAGTCACCCGGTCTCTGCACACTGGAGAACAAAGAACCTCTGTGACGAAGAGACCCGAGGGACTGAGCCAAGTGTCACTTGGAAAGGACTGGCCACTGGAGTAACAGAGACAAGAAGGTAGAGACATCTGGGACTTTTGGGGTCCAAGGACACCCTTAGAGCCCTCCAGAAGCACCATGTGTCCAAACAGGCAGGCAGGCCAGGTCCTCAGGGCCAGAGACAATGAGCAAAGGCTATGTAATCAGGAGCAGAAAAGGATACCCGAGACACAGCCGCGTTCTCGTGCAGCCGCTGCCATTCAGCGGACTGCCTGGAGAGGACCCGAGCACATCTCCACGGCCTCGCAATACTGGTTAGGCTGGTGGTTCAGGACTTTTTTTTCCCAGGGCATGGCATTAGCCCAGCCCTGCACAGCAGGAGCAAGGACCCTTCCCCCTTTTTCTTCACTTCTACAAGCAATAAAAATGACCCCTGCAAGGGAGTCATCCATCGGAGGGACACACTCACCCGGTTAAAGCGCTTGGCTTGGAAGAGGTGGCCGTTGGCGCGGTATAGCTTCCTCCATCTTCTGGCCCCACGGCGGTAGATGGATTCTAGAAAGGATGTAAAATCGGGTAAGGAAGTAGTATTGTGATGTAGGAGCCCGGGCCCCAAACCCAAGGTATAGATGGGGACGGGCCATTCCCCTCCGGGTTGGCTAGGGCTGCAGTCCTGGCTGGGGGATGCCAGAACTAAAACGGCAGCTTTTTCGGGTAAAGGCTCCTTTCACCTTTCCTCACATGATTCTCATGTTCTCAAAGCTGTGGCTGCTGGAGCTTGTAGCGGAGATACCCAGCAACCCGCAGGAACAGGCAGGATACGGCGGTCAGGATATCAGGTCCTCCGTCCTGGGCCAGTCAGTTCCCTGACTGCTTATTCCCTGCTGGTTTTCCTTCACCCTCCTTCCCTCTGGGCAGCTTCTAAAAACCAGGCCCTTTTTTCCACACAGGGACAAGGTTCAAATGGACCATGATATTTACATAGGACCATCCAAGGAGGGAAAGTGGAGGGCTAGGCTGGAGGCTAAAGTCAGCCCGTCCACCAGCACCGTCTCAGTGACTCACGCAGGCCCAAGGTCCCTCTAGCCCAGCAGACCTCGGGGCAGAGGGAGGTCCAGTTTCCCTGAGTATTTTACTTTGTGACATGCACTATTCACACACAGAACAGCTCTTTTTAAAAAAACTCCACTAAGGTTCCAACCAGAACCGTACATAGCCTGATGGTTTCCATTCCACGACCCCCAAGTGCCACAAGGGCCAGCATACAGAGACAAAACCTCCAGAAACACAAGGTACAATGGGAAGCTTTGTGCTTTTATAAAATCCTGCAGCAAGAGAGACTTTCAGGAGCCGAGTCAAAGTGCTGAGAATATTCCAAAGTGGAGAGTGTAACGGAATGTTTTTAAAACAAGCAAATTACCAGCTCGGCTGAAATCAGGTCACAGGGACTGCAAAAATATGCTTCTCTCCCTTTAAAGGGGAGATTCAGCGAGGAGCCGGAAGCCGCGGTTCCTCTGGGAGCTCAGGAGGAACGAAGGCTGGCCCACCACACCCATGCGTAGCTCCCTCAGAGGCCCGACTCATGGCTCTGAGGCTCCCAGAGAGCAGCTTGAGAGGCACTTGATAGAAGCCAAGTACTGATGGTGACCCCTACAGCCCCAGAGGAGACCAGGAGAGAGGCAGCCAGGCTCTGTCCCCTCCCACTTTACCCACTGGTGGCATCGGGTCCACGGGAAGGACATCCAGGCAGGAAGGGCACAACCTGGGTCTGCCTGCCCCACAGTGACAGGGCATGGCCTGTCCCCTCTGGCCCACCCACATTCCTAGGGAAACCTAGCCAAGGGAGCCCAGGTCCACGCTCCCAACAGCAGGGCCTTGCTGTGCTCCTGTATGGCTCCCACCCATCCCATATCTGAAGGGAAGGGGAAGAGTACCAAGTGACCAGAGAACAGAGAGGTAAACTCAGGAGGCAACATGAGGACAATCTAGGACTTGCGGGCCGGGTCCTCTTGTCCTGTAGTTCCCGTTACAGCACTGGGAAGTGAAGGACCATTTAATACCACCCCGGACTACACAGAAACGAAAGGAAATCTAAGGCACCCTAGCAGAGGCTGACCAGAGCCCCTCGACAGGACAAACTTAGCAGTGGGGCAGGAAGGAGGACACTGTATTAGCCCAGGGGTTGAGAGCACAGAAATGACAAATGACTAGGATTGATGGCAGGGAAGCCCGGACTTTACTGCTGAGGGATGGTGGAGTCCTGACTGCTAGCAGGGTGGTATTTGGAGACAAGGCTGAGAAGGTGACTGACGTAAGAAGAGGGTGTGGGGGCGGGACCCCAGTTAGTGCCTCCCCAGAAGGGAGTAGCACTAGCTCTCTGAAACATAAGGACACTCAAAAATGTGCTGTCCGAGATCCGGAAGCAGACTATCATGTGCCGGCTCCTGACCCCGGGCCCCCAGCTTACACCAGGGGAGGACAAGCTCCTGCAGCTGATGTCCCTGACACGGGCCATCTCATCACGGCAGTCAGAACGGACCAAGACCCTTGCCTTCCACCACTCATATACCTGGCCTTTTGGAGAATAAAGGGGTGAGTGTGAACAGCAGGATGACAGAGAGCTTACGGGAGAGGATGTGGGGGACACTCTGAACCTGCGGGGAGAGTCTGAAGATCCTAAGGGCAGGGGTGAGCACATGTGAACACGTTTACACACGTTTACAAGCGCGGGTCCAAGCAGAGATAGGGTCCCTGGGGCAAGCTGGCTACCTAGACTAGCTGGAAGGAGCAATTCATATATAATATATCATGATATATCAGGCTATATATATATTATATACATTATTTACTATAAAATTAGAGCGAGCTAGATGACACAAAACCCAGCCTAGATACATATGTACACATGTGAAAGTGCGTGTACTCCCACATTCACATGTGCTTCCGCACACGCAAACGTGCATACACACACACACACATACACGAGAAACAGAGAAATCCACAAAAGGTTCGCTCTATGTTTGAGGGATCAGACAAATTAGTATCACACAACCTGCCAGGGTATCAAAGAAGAAGGGCACCCAGGCCATCACTCAGGCTCCTGAAGAAGGCTTAGGTAGACACAAAAACAGGTCTGTGAAGAGGAATACTTGCTCCTGTGGTGCAGAAATTCCATCACTCCTTGATCAGCCTGTGGAGGGGACCCACAGTGGCTTCCCAAGCATCTGAGAATGTTGCAAGCCAGGTATGGGATGGTGCACACCTGTAATCCTAGCACTGAGGAGGCAGAGGCGAGAGAATGGAAAGTCAGGGCTAGCCTGGGCTACAAAAGGACGCTTTAAACAAACAAACAAAAAAAAAAAACCCAAACAAACAAAAACAACAATTTTCTTGGTTTTGTTTTGTTCAAAATAGGATTTCTCTTTGTAGCCCCCTGGCTATCCTGAAACTCGCTCTATAGACCAAGTTGGCCATGAACTCAAGAAATCCACCTGCTCTGCCTCCCAAGTGCTGGGATTAGAGGTGTGCGCCACAACGTCCTGGTAACAATAATGGAGTACACCACTAATCTCAGCACTCAGGAGGCAGAGGCAGGCAGATCTCTGTGAGTTCAAGGCCAGCCTGGTCTACAGTGCAAGTTCTAGGACAGCCAAGGCTACACAGAGAAAGCTGTCTCAAAAAAAAAAACAAGAAAAGAAAGAAATAGATTTATTTCGTATGTGCATAGAAGCATGTGCACGCCATGGCACACGTGTAAGCTGGAGGACAACCTGAAGGAGCTGGTCCTCTTCTTTCACCATGTGGATTCTGGGGATCAAACTCGGGTCTTTAGGCTTGGCTGCAAGTGTCTTGACCTGCATCTTGCAGGCCCCTGATGTCATCCCCCCTTTAATATGCATGTTTATGTGCTTGAGTGGACACATGCGTACCACATGCATGCAGGAACCCACATCCCTGGAACTGGAGTTACAGACGGTTATGAGCTGTCCTGAGGGCGCAGGGAACCAAACCCAGTCCTCTGCCAGAGCAGTGAGAATGTTTAACTACTGTGTCAGCGCCAGCTTTCCGCCGCACTCCTTAACTTTAAGGATCTGCTATGGGTTGGGTTCGTCCCCAAAAGCTCAACTGTTGGAATCTCCATCACCAGAGTCACAGGCTGATGGCATTTGAGGAGGCAGTTGGGGTGAGGTGAGGTTAGGTGTAAGTGGGACCATCTATACTAGGGCATTAGTGGCTTCACAGAGGGGAAAGACACAGCTAGCAAGCTACTCGGTCCCCCATGTGGCCCTCACCGGAGGCTGACACAGCTTTCTGCTGACACCCTCTAAAACTTCTGAAATAAACCCTGTTCCCTACAAACTATCCCGTACCAGGCACTCTGAGCTGCAACGCAAAAATGAGCCAAAACTTGTTGTGAATGGCAATTGTGCAGGTGGTCTTGGAAGCACACCCTGCACCTGCAGGCCAGGCCAGTGTGCTTCAGGCCGCTCGGGATTCTGTCAGCCTCTGGGGGAGCCACAAGCACTTATAATGTTGGCTCCTTCATCTCAGAAAGAAAAGCTGAAACCGTGAGAGAAAAGAAGGGAGAAACGGGGGATTGAAATGATAGGAAAACCACTGAGAGGCCATGACTTTCTGTTGGGGGTCGACCAGAAGGCCCAAGATGACCGTGCCCTCTCCTGAGGAAATGGGCCAGTGCTGGGAGATGTGCACACAGCTCGGTCCTGCTTGGCAAGACGGAAGCCTTGTTATTGTCGTTTTTTCAGGCTGAAAATGTTTTAAGGAGTTGCATATGAATGCCAACTTGACGAAAGGTAGACCTCTAGAGTGTCAACTCTGTCAGATTGAATATTGTTCTGGCTGTTTCCATGAGGGTGTATAGGGATGAGGCTAACCCTCATTAACTCTGACCTTGAATATGGCCCTTCTTATTGGATGGGCCTCATCTAGTCAATCAAAGCAATGAAAGACTGCTATCCTTTAACAGATGTGGGCTCTGAGCTTGACATGAAGCCTACATTGACTGCTTTGGACCTCCTAGCCTCCATATTCCTGTGGGTCAAGCCTTTTCACTATACACATCCTGCTGGGTGTCCCCAGAGGGCCCTGACTTACACAGGGCCCTCTTGGACAGCTATATACCTTGGAGTTCCACAGGAAAGTAATTCACAGTTGTGGCAGTGGGTACCCCAGGTAAATCACGGGGGCACCCACACAGGTGCGGGAGCACCCACACAGATGCTGGCCCATGCCTGGGTCACTGACCAGGTGAGTAAGAAGGAATCACAGTAACAGTCAGTGATCGTCACGTAAAAAATAAACACTTCAAATATTTTTTTTACCATACTCTAAATTTTCTAAAACTTTATTTTATGTGTGTGTGTTTTGCCTGAAAACATACACACACACACACACACACACACACACGTTTGATGCCCACAGAGGCCAGGAGACTGAGTTAGACTCTCTTGGAGCCACAGTTACGACAGTTGAGAGACAGATTGTGGGTGCTGGGAACTGAACCTGGTCCTCTGTATGAGCAGTAAGTGCCCTTAATTGCTGAGCCATTTTTCTAGCCCCGGTATACCTTCAGGGGCTGGAAAGGCAATGGGATAATTCTTGTGCTGTGGTGGTTTGAATAAGAATGGCCCCCAGAGGCTCACAATGCTGAGTCCTCTGGGAGCTAAACTATCTCAAAGGATGAGGAGGTGCTGCCTCATGGAGGAAGTGCATCACTGGGGGTGGGCCCTGGGATTTCAAAGCTCAAGGCAGTCCCAGTGTCTCTCTATGCCTGTTGCCACTGGATGAGATGGAGATCGCTCAGCTACTTTTCCAGCACCATGCCTGCTGGTGTACCACCGTGCTTTCCCCAGTGATGATGACGCACTAAGCCTCTGAACCGTAAGCCAGCCCCAACAAAATGCTTTCTTGTGTGAGTTGTTCTGGTCATGGTGTCTCTTCACAGCAACAGGACACTGGCTAAGAACACGTGCTGCCCCCTCACCAATGCAGACTCGGACTGCAGTCGGCATCTCGTCTCTCCTGCTGGTGCTAATCAGGCCCCCTCACTTTCTTCAGTGAGCAAAGCTACAGAGGATATCGTGTTTCGTGGGACTTTTTGCCTGGGCTCTGGCACACTCACCCCCTTCTGCATGTCACCTTTGTCACAACTGGTGAAGAAAAAAGGATGTCCACACTGTTCAGATTTTCTTAATTTTCTCCAATGTCCTCTTTCTTCCCAGAACACCACCTAAAACTTACAGTATATAATATAGTCCCCCATCTCCTTGGGCTCCTTGGGGCTGGGACTGTATTTCAGAGTTCTTGCCCTCAATAGCCTTGCTGGTGCTGAGGATTCTAGCCAGGAACCTACGGAGTATTTCCTAGTAGTAACTGCCTATGGTTTCTTAGGGTAACAACTAGGGTTGTGACATCCTTGGTTCCTGAATCAACAACTGAGCCTTTCTGGAAATCCTCGCTCCCACAAGGACTACAACTAAAACCCAAACTTTCAAACTGTATGGATTTACTAAAAGATTCCCTAAGAGCAATGTAGCCCTGGACAAAGCCACACCGAGTCCCCTATGGTTTTCTAGGCCTGTGGACTGGGACCCTGGAGGCCCTGGGGGAATCCAGCTGCCTCTGCCACATGCAGGCAAGTTGCACTTTCACAACCTGGTTTTGTCTGAGAAACAAAAACTCTACTCCTGACCTAAGCGAGGGTGACCAATATGCGCACAGGATATGAGCGAGTCATGCTCGCTGAAGAGGGAGGGGTGCTCTGGCGAAGGGGAACAAGTATGAATCGAACTCTAGGGTAAGCCCAGGCTGTAAGGAAGCCCTGGATGGTAGGGATAGAGTCTGCTGGGGCTGCGTGATGCTCCCTGCCCAATGTAGGAGCTGTCCTTGGTAGTCTGCCACTTCTGTCACGAATGCAGGTGTCAGAGCTGAGCTCTGGCCTGGTGAGAGTTGGTGGTGTCACATGCCCACTGGGGACTCAGCTGCCAACCTCCCTGGTGGCTGGCACACAGTGAACAGCAAGTCCCGGAGAGTGTGTGGGCTGCCTTCCTGACAACCTCGGGGAGCTCTCTGCTTGTCTTTGAAATTCTATAATTAGGCTGGTCACAGGAATCTTAACAAGCTCTGTTTCCATGGTAATCTAGCATCTTGAGCACTGACAAGGTGGGTAAAAAAAAACCCTGCTTTTTAAAAAAGCTAAACTCTGATCGACTTGACTGTGGACAAACCCGCCTCTTCCAGGCTTCCGATGAGCAGGTGGGCTGGACTCCGGCAGCAGATCAGAATGAAGCTGGGGTCTCTTCATGTGTGGGACGTGGAAGGAACAGTGTAACGAGCACAGGTCACACAGTGCCAAAGGGTGACCCGTGTTGCCAAGGACGGAACATGTGCTAGCAATTAAGCCTCATAGAGAGCCTTGGGTCTTCGTTGGCAACCCCAGGCAAGTGGCCAGCAAAGGTAAGAAGGCAGTTAGAATCCTGAGGCTCAAAGAGGGTCCACAGAGCTAGAGAAGGATGCTGTGGAGGGTAGGGGTACAACAGACATTGTCACCTCTACCTTAGGGCCACAGGGATTTCTGCCAGGATTCTGTCTGTCTCTCTCCGCCACACACATACGCAGACCAGCTTATCCCAGGACCTCAGATGTCCAGCTGGAGAGTGACTGTGCCCTGGGAAGGCAGCATGGAGGAACCTGCTTCATTTCAGCCTTAAGGCTGCAGGTATCCAGGCCTACTGTGCAGCATGGGTAACAAAAAACCAGAGATAGATATTGGGGTTCAACCCAGAAACCAGACAGAAAGGCATCCAAGCCAGTAGAGAAGAAGCCTCACCTCTATCAAGGCTGGGTGACCACAAGCTAAGCAGACTAAGCCTCTTTCTCCTCCCATTTTATATTCCCTCTTCCTAGTGCTGGGATTAAAGGTGTAGGCCACCACCACCTGGATTAGTTTATACATTAATATTGTGTAGCTCAGGGTGGTACTGAACTCACAAAGATCCATCTGACTCTGTCTCCCAAATCCTGGGGTTAAAAGATGTGTGTTACCACTGCCTGACCTCTAGTGGCTTTAGCTTTGCCTCTGGTCTTCAGGGAAGATTTATTTATCAAAATACAAATAATAGACCACTACAAAATTCTATCTCTTTCTAGTTCCAGGACAGGCTCCAAAGCCACAGAGAAACCCTGTCTCGAAAAAAACAACAAAAAAAAAAAAAACAAAAAAAAAAAATTCTATCTCTTTGTCTTCACAGCCAAATTCTCTCTTTAGTTCCTGAAGTTGGACCTCTACACTACTGCACTTCAGGATGTCCCAGATCCGTCAGGACTCCCAGAGGGCTGTGAGAATAAGGGTCTTCATTCCTTCTACACTGCCAGGTAGGCACCATCCCGGCAGCTGGGGGTAGCACCGGCGATGGCCCTTAATGGTGGGAAAGCTGGGTAGGTAGCACATCTGAGTGTGTAGTCACCTCCTCCCGCTAGGGACTTTCCCATCCCAGGCCTGCAACTCAAACTTCCTGTTTCTAACCACCGATCTATTTCCCAGCTGAAAGGATGACTTATACATGCCACGCTTTGAGAGCTAAGTGAAGAATAACGTTGAAATCACAAAAGCAGGCCTGGGTAGAGGTATGAGAACTGCTGCCGGGGGAAGTTACGGTTGCGTGGGAGATGAGGCTGTGTGTGAACAGCAGGCACAACCGTGGCTCCCACGCGGGCTTTCCACCCTTTCAGCTACTCCATCGTACACTGTCCAGGGAGTGTCCCTGTGTAACCACAGAGCATCAGGGACACAGCCAAACAGTTGGCCCACACAGGGGAGCTGCCCCGATCCCCTCGTCTATATGGAGCCTTGGTGCATTAGTGACGGGAAAACCACACAAGCTGCTGCCCTACAGACGATAAGGACAAACACTCAAGAACAAGGGATTGCAGGTTCCCCGGGGTGACGCACGAGTCTAGCAGAGACTAGCCCAGGCCACACACACTGGAAAGAGACCCAGATGGTGTGTGTGTGTGTGGGGGGGATAAGCTGTAATACCAGGCATGGTGGCTCACACCGGTGACCCCAGCTCTTAGTTGGCTAAGACAGGAGAATTGCCATGTGTCCAAGGTCAGCCTGGCCTGCATAGCAAGATCCCATCTAAAACAAAACGAACAAACAAAAAAGCAAAGCAAATCAGACAGAGAGAGGGTAACAGAAACAAGGGATGGACACGCATGGAACACACTATGCACACGTATGAAAATGTTATAATAAAGTTCATTACTGTGTATAACTGATATGTGCTAATGAAAACACTTAAAAAGCTAAAAATAAACCCAAACAAACAAAAAAACAAAAAACTGACCCAGGGTTGGTGGATTTCTGTTAGAGTCGGCCCTCTGACCTCAACTTTCTTTTCTGAGCAGAACCCAGGGACAAGGCTCCTTCCTACGGATTCCATGGTCCTGGTGGCCCCGCCCATCCCAGCCTTGACACTGCTCACTAGTCAAGACAAGGGCATTCTAATGACCTCAGAGGCCAGCACACGTCCCCAAAAGAAGGACAGCAATTCAGGCTGGCTGATTAGGCATGCTGGGCTACCCTGTGGTCACTGCTCTTTGCCCACAGGCATGACAACCAGTCTGCGGCTTCTGCATCTATCCGCCATGGCGCCCAAACGGCATCAATGCCCCCATATCACAGACACATCACTGAGGCAGCCTGTCTTACGGGGAAAAGGACATGGGACTTGGAGCTTGTTTCTTAGGTGTTGGTGCAGACACAAAAGGACCCGTGACCTCTGACAGTAACCAGGCAGCAAGGTCCCTGTGCCCCAGGAGTTCTACCTGCAGGAAGATACCAGATGCCCTTCCCAGAAGCCAGACACTGCAGACAGGCTCTGTGGGGCCATAGTAGCAAGGACTAGTGGAAGCTATGCTGCCGTCTGGGGCGGCGGTGAAATGAGTATCCCCCCCCCCCCCGACAGCTACCCCGTGGCACCGAGGGAAGGCAAGAGAAAGGCTTACACTGGTGTGAGACAGTGGGCGGCTCCTTCCAGAGGGAAAATGGTCCACGTGGATAGTGGTACTGTGGCTGGATCTTGGGGGCCCCCTGCTGGACGGTCACGTCTTGACAGGTTTCTCAAAGCGCCTGGCTGAACCTTGCAGGAGAAAGGCCCCGCCCATGTCTGAGCCCCTCCCAAGGGATGGGGTCAGAAAGCAGGCAGTCAGAGTAGGGGTGTGAGTGAGGAAACTGAGCTTTGGAGAAACTGTGTGGGGAGCTGAAGTGACCGAGCATCTTCTATGTTAACAGTGCCCCACACAGGCCCAGGGGATGCAGGAGGTGTGAGAAGAGGGGCCGCCTCTGGATCCCAGGAAACCTGGTACTTCTGTGTAGAAGCATCCTCTTGTGATCAGTGATTACAGTTGTTTCTGAGTCAGTGAGAGGCCTCCCCTGAACCGTCTGAGGAGACAACTGCCTTACATCCCTCATGGTAGGGAGTGAGGGGAGAGCAAAGTCTCTCAAGGTCTCTTCATGTAGGAAATCGACCTCCCTGCGGACCCACCAGCATGACCCACATGACCTCCACAGGCCTTAGCTCTGAGCCCTGCCACAATGAATACAGTTTCAAAATATGAATGAGGGGCCCACAAACCTTCAGTCCTTAACATTCCACCCCTGAGACTCCCAAAACGCATGTCCTCAAAGGCGGAACGTGTCCACTCCATCCTGCCTGACCCCCGTGTTAAGGTTGATGGAAACGGAAGGGCACAGGAGCCGGAGGAAAGAGAGAGCACCCGAAAGGGACAGCGGTGCTGTCTACAGGGCATTTCCAGGATGAAAGACACGGCGTAGGCCCTCCACTGTGACAGGACCTTGTCTCAGTGAACCCACCAGAAGCCGAAAGGTGCTGGGCACCCCTGACCCAGCGAACTCAGGTGGAGACAGATCTGAAGCTGGGAGAGGGAGGTGCGACCTACTTGGAGCCTGGACTAGGCAGGAAACAGGGTTCGTTCCTACAGGAAGGGGAATGCAGATCACACTAACAAAGTCCAGATAATCAGCTGTCAGCAAATTGGCGTTTTTTTAAAAAAAATTATTCATAAGAATAGTCCAGGCAGAAGGAAGACTTTCACAGGCAGACAAGATGAAGCAGAGCACACTGGAAGGGTGGTGGAGGCTCACGGCTGAGGTGCATGGGAGGGTTGGGTGGTTATGTGCAAATGCTAGGGAGTCTTATACATGGAACCAGAGTGCCCGCAGATTCAGGAGGTGGGGAGCTAGAGAAAAATCCCCCAAAGGGCACACAGGCAGTAAGCCCTCCTTCCTCAGCACACACAGCAACCTGAACAGTCATCTTTTACGGGACAAGGGAGGCAAGTGTGACTTTAAGGACAGTACACACAACACCCTCCAGCTTACAATGGGCTCACTCAGGACTTTCTGACTTACCATGGAGTGAGATCGATATGAATTCGGCAGGAAACCCGGTTTGAACTTGGCATGCCCCCCTGGCTAACGGTGTACGTACAGTCCAATCCTCTTATAACACTTGACATGGCCGAGAGCAACAGTTCCCAGTCCACCTGAGCTCATGAGGTGAACAACTGGTTAGGCGGACCACTTCAACTTAGAGTAACGTCAATTTCCGGTGGGTTTACTGGGACAAGTACATCGCACTGGGGGGGCATACGTGACACGTCTCATCTCGGAAAGGACACTTTCAGGAGGATGAAAGTGTTCATCAAGAGGAAGGCACAGAAGCCAAACGTGGGGGCGGGCATGTATGTCTCTTAGGAGACAGAAGTAGAAGAATGAAAGTTCCACGCCAGCCTGAACTGCAGAACAAGATTGGGCTCAAAATTTAAAAGGGGATGATGATGTAGTTTGGTGGTACAGCACTTGGCCAGCACACACGAAGCCCTGGGGGAAAATGCGGGAGATGGGGAGGCTGTGCCCAGAACCGCTATACTGATGTGGGAAGGTCATATGTCTATCTGTTGCTTTCTTTGGCTAATTAATAAGGAAACTGCTTGGCCTGATAGGTCAGAACATAGGTGGGTGGAGTAGACAGAACAGAATGCTGGGAAGAAGGAAAGTGAGGTCAGACGCCATGGAGCTAGCCGCCAGGTCAGACATGCTGAATCTTTCCCAGTAAGCCACCACCTCGTGGTGCTACACAGATTATTAGAAATGGGTTAATCAAGATGTGAGAATTAGCCAAGAAGAGGCTAGAACTAATGGGCCAGGCAATATTTAAAAGAATACAGTTTGTGTGTTATTTCGGGGCATAAGCTAGCCAGGCGGCCGGGAGCTGGGTGGCAGGAATGCAGCCCACAGCTCCTTCTACATTATACTGCTAATATTAACACAAAATACCAAGCAAAGAAACAACAAAAATCATAGAGAGAAGAGGAAAATTTCAGTTAAACTTGGAGATGTGCAACACATTGTTTTCAATTACACAAAATGTAAATCCAAAGTTAGGGGGGAGAGAAAAGATCTGAACCAAATTGACTAATTCTATTGAATACTCGGTCCAACATATGCACCTTGTACTGCTTTGCAAAGTGAACACGTCAAAAGTCATCCATCCATACGCTGGACCTTGACAACTGTCAGGAACAGATTGCTGGATTTCTCTACCCACAGCGAAATAAAGCTAAGAATGGCAGGACGGGCTGTGGATCAAACAGCAATGCATTTCTGGTTCTCGAAATGGTTTTGTTAAATTGGATGGGCTGGGCTCTAACTCATGGCAATTCTCCTGCCACAGGTGTCTGAGTCCCTGGACCAAGCAGCCACACAGTTCTGTAGATTTTTGTGAACCTAGGGCCTGGCACATGCTAGGTAAGCACACCACTACCTAGCGGTGTCCCAGCTTTTCAATAACCCAACTGGGTGTAGTGTCTGAAGGAGAATGGTTCCATCGGCTCACATGTTTGTATACTTGGTCCCCGGTTGATGGAACTGCTTGGGAAGGACTGAAAGGTGTGACCGAGGGGGTGTGTCACTGAGGTTGGGCTTTGACATGTCAAAAGATTGGCACCATTCCCAGTGTATTCTCTGCCTCCTAATTTTGGGTCACGATATGAGCTCTCAGCTGTTCCTGCCACCATGGAGTCTAACCCTCTGAAACTATAAACCCAGTTAAATGCTTTCTCTTATAAGCTGCCTTGGTCACAGTGTTTAGTCACAACAATGGAAAAGTCACTACAACGCAGGGCCTGTTGGATCATGCACTGGGAAGGCTGAGGCAGGAGGATCCTGAGTTCCAGACCAGCTTGAGCTACATACACAGTCAGACTTTGTCTAAAATGCCACAAGAGCACAAAACAAACTCCTTAAATCAGGTCTAAGAAAGAGGGCAAAAGGAACTAAACTATTCCAACTACTTGATGATAGTTATTCTAAACTTGGGGGCACAGATAAAGCACACTTAGAGGAAAAACCAGCAGGGTGGAAATAGCAGAAAGGGGGGAAAACTAAAAAAAAATGATTTGCGCATCAATCTGTATGAACAGAAAACAGCAAATAGGCTGGGCGAGGTGGTACACACCTGTAATCCCAGAATATGGGAGGTTGAGGCAGGAGGATTGTGAACTGGAGGTCAGTTTATTTAAGGAAAAATATCAAACGACAGCAATTTAAACCCAAAGAACACCAAAGAAGAAAATAATAAAGAAAAAAGTAGAAACAGAACACATAGCCGGGTGGTGGTGGCGCACACCTTTAATCCCAGCACTCGGGAGGCAGAGACAGGAGGATTTCTGTGAGTTCGAGGTCAGCCAGTCTACAGAGCATGGTCCAGGACAGCCAGAGTTACAGAGAAAAATCTTGTCTTGACCCCCTCGCAACTTCGCCCCAAAACAAAGAAATATATATAAGAAAACCAGAAAAGAGAAACAAAATTTGACTGTTTGAAAAGATGGCCAGACTTAATAAATATCTTACAAGACCTACTACAGTAACAGAGTGTGAAGTACTAAAGCAGGAATCGGTGCTGCGGTTTCTAGAGGTTTCATGGCCGTTTAAAGGAAAAGGAGGAAATGTGCTACGTCACGAGGTCCTGAGAACACATCTTACCAAAAGTGACCAACGAAATACAAAATCTGTAGTTGACTCTCATTTGAAAAACTGAGCCTGCAATGTAGAGAAAACATACCCGTAATGTACACCAGGCTCATGTGACTTCACGGGTAAACGTGCCAAGGGGAAAAAAAGCCGAATATTAATCTGTCATAAAAAAATCCTCTTGAATATAAAAAAGAGTTCTTTTTTAAATTTTGTAAGGCCAACAACCCCAACAGTTGACAGCATCACAAAAAAGGAAAATCACAGCTCAACCTTCTCATAAACGTAATTACAGAAATTGCAAACACAGAATTAGTGGATTGAATTGCTGAAAAATGAAATGGGGAGTACAGGCTGAAGAAGCCAGTCAGACGGCGTGAGAAACCAACGATACAACCCGCTGTATGAACAGAACAAACGGAGACTTGGTTCATGTCAGAAGGAGAAAGGAAGCCGCCAGTAAAACGCAGCATCCCGGGAGTCAACGTCCACAGAGGAAAAGGATGGCGTCACCTTATTGCCAGGGTGGGGATTTACAACAGACCACACGGCTAACAGGTTCCTCAACAGTGACTTCTGTCACAGTGGAGGTGCCCGATGTCACCGCTCTTGTCCCACAAGGTTTCTGGAAAATAAACAGTACTAGGATAACAAAGGGGGCAATAACACTGGTGAAACGGCAATGTCTACAGGACACAGGACGCGCAGTGGGACCCACGCTCTGACTGCCAACGGCAGGTCTGTGAAGTGGGACAAAGGGCAGGATGAAACGGTTAAATCTCTCACACAACTCTATAATCAAACAGGACACAAAATTCTATAAGTAAAAACAGCATTAAAATATCACTATTAATCTAAGAGAAAATGTGCTGGGATCATTACACCGAACACATACTACATGCGATTATGAATATCCCTGAAGTAACTGAATGAAGGCATAAATACAACATGCTCACAGATTACAAGCCTCAATATGGCAGAGATTTTTCCAAGATCAATCCATAAATTGATCTTCAATTTAAATAAAACTTAAAACAAAAAAACAGGGTATTGTGGAGCCCAGGCTGGCCTCAAACTTGATGTTGGCCTTGAACACCTAACTTACTGCCTCAACCCCCCACCATGTTAGCACTGTGCGTGTGCACGACCATGCCCATCTTCCAAACAGAACATCCGTGTGTATGCGGGGGTGGGGGTGGGGGGTGACGGACGGACTGGGGATGGAACTTAGGGCCTTGAGTTGTTAGGTGAGCACTCTACCACTGATCTTCATCCTGGCTGGTGTTCTGAAAACTAAGAAGCCAACTATAAACTGTCTCAAAGAATAGCAAATACAGTCTGGAGGGAAAATAAAGCTGGAAGTCTTTACAAGTTAAAAAACATCACGGGGCACTGATTACCAAGCTCCAGAGGTCAAGACAGTGTGGTGTGGGGAGGCTGAGGGAAGTCACACAGAGGCCCCACAGATGGCCTCGTTAGCCACAGGCCTTTAGTAAATTAGCCAGAACCCCACACCTTACACTATTGAGAACATTCACTCGTATTACTTAGAGAGCTCACTAAAGCCCACAAAGTACGGCATGGAAGAATATGTTAGTGGTCTTGGACTGGGAAAAATTTCCACATCAGGATCCAAAAAAAACAAAACAAAAACAAAAAAACAAGCACTAAATATAAAGATTTCATTTTATGTTCATCTAAAGACATCATCAGAATAAAGGACAAGCCACTGAGTAGGGAAAGTCATTTGTAATACAAAATCAAAGACGTCAGGGTCTGGACAGACAGCTCAGGGGTTAAAATGCATTACTGTTTGGTTCCCAGAACCCATATTGGGTAGCTCACAACTAAAAGTCCAGCTCCAACAGGATCTGACATCTAGCATCGGCACCTGCACATACTTGTATTTGGCACGCGTGTGCACACATACACATGCGCGTGCGCACACACACACAACGCACACAAGAGGGAAAAAAGCAGGTGTGGTGGTGCGTACCTTTAATTCCAGCAGGAGGTGGAGGTCGGTGGATCTCTTTAAGTTTGAGGCCAGTGTGGTCAGAGAAGTCAGAACTACATAATGAGACCCTATCTCAACAAATAAACAAAACCTGAAGAAGAAGAAAAAAGACATTGTCCCACAAATATGTAAAAAAAAAAGTGTCTATGAATCAACAAACATTATCACCCCAGTTTAACTACTTTAGTAAAAATTAAAGGAAACCATAATCTCTGCACTCAGGAGTTCACGGACAACCTAAACTACATAGAAGGCACTGTCTCAAAACAAAACAAAACGAAAACTATTTAAAAATGCAGGAGGTGCCTGCACTGGGCCCCAAGAAGACAGAAATTACCAAGAAGAACCCAGTGTTGTAGCTTTAGAAACCCCCGTCCTCTGCAACATTGACGACCTGGACTGCCTGATCTACATCAGCCTGGGAATTTTATTTGGTTCCCTCTCCCTGTCTGTCTCCGCCTTACAACAAAAGCAACTCTGAGAGGATAGTCATCCCTTTCTTTTGCTGATAGGAACACGTACTGTCTCGGGGGATGAGGTGCCCTGGGATTCTGGGGCTGCACATAGTTAACACAAGTCTTTGGCTGGACATGGTACCTACAGTTTTCCAGGAGGAAGCTGGAGCCCAGGAACCTAAGATTCTGTCTCAAAACAAAACAAAATAAAACTTTAAATCTATGACAATTTTGTCTTTTGATATAACTCAGCTTTGAAAATGGGCAGTCAGGGCTGGGTGTGGTAGTACACCTCCCTTAAACCTAGCACTTGGAAGGCAGAGTCAGACGATCTCTGGAGGCCAGTCTGGTCTATAGAGCCAGTTCCAGGATAGCCAGGGCTACACAGAGAAACCCTGTCCTACCTAAAAACAAACAAACAAACAAAAAAAGGGGTGGGGAGAGGGAAGGAAAGAAATGTGAATAGGTGTGTTTACAGAACAGAATTCTAAACAGCCAGATACAGTACACTATGAGAAAGAGTAGATTGGTCAGTCTTGGGGGTGATGAGCCAGAGTTCTCAGGGCCACAGTCTGGTTTTTTACTGCAAACCAAGAGTTCCGGGAAGGATGTGGATCTGGAGAGGGCAGGTATGGTACACAAAGGTTACTCTTATCCCCAGGCTCTAGAGGTCCTCAGATTCTCCAGAAGAATGGATTTCGTATGGTAAAGAACAACCTCAAGACCAAGATAGCTTCAGGATTTGCTTGTCCCACAGAGACACGGCTACCATTAGAGAGGGATGGTGACTTTGAGCCAGACCCCCAGTCCAATTACTTCAGTCATGTGACCCCATGCCTATGTTAAGGAACTTCCAGGAGTACCCTAAAACGACTGGGGGGGGGTCCTCTGGAACTCCAAGAAAATCAATCAGTCACGTTTTAAACCATTGGATCAGGCTAATTTTTTGCGGCAGCTAGTGGAAGCTGTCCGCACCCACCTGCCCTGGTCAGAAGGATGAAGGATGAAGGAGGATGAAGAACCAGGGCATCTGCTGATCTCCAGTGAGAGTCCTGATGGTACAGACAGGCGGCTGGAGAAATCGCAGCTACCAGTCCAGCTGTGTGAGAGCCAAGGACCCTGTGACACCGCACGCTCTTGGCACACTGTCCACAGCAACGCAGATGCCACAGAAAGTCCAGGATGAAGTTCTGCCCAGCACAGGGCCATGCCCAGCAGGCCCTGAACCTGCACGCAGCTCTACTTGGCCATTTTCAGCAAAGCCACGGGTCTTCACTGGCTTGGCTTCATCGACTCAAACTATGAGGATGTCAACATATTCTGGCAGGTCAGGGTGTTGTGGTTCTGCTGTCAAAGTGTGTGTGTGACTGTGTGTCTGTGTGTGCGCGCACACACGTGAATACTGCCTAGTTTCCAGGAGCCACTAAGATCAAGATGTGGCTCTAGGAACAAGGGACAGCCAACTTGAGGTATGTGGGAAACAGAGAGGTTGTTTCCCTCTTCCAGAAGGGCTTCCTGGAAGAGAAGAACTGAGTTTCCAAGGAGGAAGTGAAGAGAAAATGTAGATGGTGCGGGCCACACTGAGTACTAGGGCAGACAAGATGTTCCTGGGGACAAAGGGAGTCGTGTGGTGTCACCCCGATGCTGTCTTGAAAGCTCTAATGGAATGTGTCTCCACATGGAATGTGTCTACAGACACAGAGAAAAGGATGTTCACTCAAATGTCGTACGCCCTGTGAAGGTCAGCTTTATTGTCAACTTGACACAACTTAGACTCACCTAGGAAGAATCTTGGCGAGGGACTGTCTACATCAGGTTGGCCTGTGGGTGTGTCTGTAGGGGGCACTGTCTGAATAATGCAAAAACTCCAGCTCATTGTGGGCAGCACTATTCCCTAGGCAGGGATCCTGAACTGTACGAGAGTGGAGGAATCAAGCAAGTGAGCATGCAGGTGTTCATTCTCGCTCTGCCCTTGACTGTGGGTGATGCGAGCGGCTGTTTTAAGCTCCTGCCACCTTGATGTCCCTGTTGGAACTGAGCTAAAATAAACCCTCTCTCCGTTATATCAGGGTGTTATATCAGCAACAGAAATGAAGTTAGAATAAGCCCCAGACTCTGACAAAGAAGCCACAGCAGGAACCCCCAACCTCAGCTGGTGCACAGGAGAGGAAGCACAGACCCCCATGCGGAGATTATATGATGCTGGAGTCGTTGTCTTCACCCACCCCAAAGAGGCCTTCAAAAAAGATCTGGACTGGGCTCGGTGTCTCCCTAGCACGCTTTGTCACACAAAGACAAACAAACCAAACAACAACAAAAAGTATGTAAGGACATCACATCCATCCGCTCGCAGGAGTGGATGCTAGCATGCTGCAGAGTCGCAACAAGCGGGAGAGGGACACAATGCCCAGGCAGAGTGGCTGACTGGGGAGTGGTCAGCGTAATGTGGGCTGACCATGGATGCTGTGGCACGGAAAGGAAAACAGCTGAGCACACAGCAGCAACCCGGGGTATGCCCCTGGAGCTCAGCTACAATGAAGAGCCAACTCTGAAGCCCTCTGCAGCACAATTCTGTTTCTATGATTGTTGAAATGACCTCAGGGAAACAGGTGGGTGGCTCGCGAAAGGGGAGTGGCTGTTTAAGGGACAGGAGGAGATGGATCCTTGCAGAGCTGGAACAGTTCTCTGTGAAGACTGTTTATGGGGACTACACATGCCTTGGTACACTGCACACATGACAATTTCAGGGTTTGACGTGGCTATAAGCTAGTCACCTGGACCATACATGAAGGACAAACCTCTCTTACCCCAAAGCTGCTCTCCTCTGTTGGAAGATGGCACCCGTCCCCTTCTCTATACTCATCTGTTCACACCCTCAGCCTGCTTCTCTTCCTGAACTCTTTATGGCGACTGTCCTTGACCAGGGTATGGAAGAAAGGTATTGCAACCCTTGCCCTCCCCAAGTGCTACATCCTTCACACAAGCCTCCAGGCTGTGTCAGGCTATTCCCACTCTGTGACCTTTCTCCTACCCTCTCCTCACCCCCACTCCTGGTCCCCATGGTTGGCCATGAGTCCCTGCCCATCTGGGTGGATCCTCCTCCCCTTTGTCAGGTCTCAGCTGTGGTCACCTCTGTTGAAGGCACAGACTCCCTTCCTGCCACCTCTAAGATGTGACTCTCACGTGGCCCTTCTTACCACCTGCCAGCTCAATGCTCTAGTTGCTCATTCTTTTCCCCTAAGACACAGATTCCTTGGGATCAGGTGATGCACCTGGCCCCTGTATATACGCAGCCTCAAGGTCAGGGTGACTTCTGGCTGACAGAGCTCATTCCTTCCCTTGTAGCCCCAGCATGGGCGCCTGCATTCACCTGGTCATTGACGACAGCCTCCCTTCAGCAACCTCCCTTACTAAGTGAGGTTTTGGTGGAAAAGCTCAGCGCCTGGTTCCACTGCTGATGTTCAGCTGACAGCCTGTGAGCATCCCCACCTACCCACCTCCAGCTGATAAGCAAGCCCTGGGCCTTTCTGCTCTGTTTCGGGGGGAGGAGGATATCAAAAGTCCTGGGCCTGTCCTACCAAGAAGCTCCAGCTATCCCCAGAAGGTCTCATAATGAAGCAATAAACTATTTTCCCCTTACTGTAAATGGCATCCTTGAGCCAGATGTGTAGGGTCTGTCCCTGGATGTAGACGCAACTTCGGTTGGTCCAGGTATTCCAGAAATGCGGAACTCACCTTATGGCCTCCTAGGAGGTCTGTAGAGCAGTGTCCAGACTACAGGTTGGTCCTGTATTTTCAAAGCCAGTCAGATCCTTAAACTTCAAATAACAAGCACACAGGACACACCCACCCCAGCTCAAATCCATCACTGTCCTGGCATACATGTCCCCCATTCCCTAGGTCCTGGTCTACTGAGATCAGAGGACAAACAAGACCCAGAACAAGTAAGTGCTACAACTATGACCACCTCTGGGAAAGAGACAAGTCAGAGCAAGGGAAGGGGCTCTCAAGAACAGGCACACATACTGGATAGCTCACTAGAAGTCAGGACCCCTGACATCCTCTTCCTACCAGAGAGGGAAGTGAAGCCTAGTGGATCGGTTGTTCTGGGCCCTGGGTCCTGCAGTGGCTGGCCCAGGAGAGACTGTAGAAATGCCACAGCACATGGTGCAGACGGCACGGGAGGAACGGATGGATGCCACATCACGAGAATTAACACAAGGACAGGCAAATCAGCAGGAATCCAGGAAGCTTCCCATGGGGGTTTGTGGGCGGGAAACAAGCACATGAGTGAGACCACTGGGGAATCAGAACGGTGCTCACTTGTCTCCCTCCACACAGCAGACGTGGCCAATATGTGGTTTTATATTTCCTATATCGTATGTGAGAATCAAAACAGCTTTTGGAAAAATGAACCCAGAGAAGGAGCTAAACCTCCCTGAAATGCAGTCTAAAGAGGTTTTGGAAATGTGTTGAGGGAGGCAGGGAGCTGGAGAGATGGCGCAGAGGTTAAGAGCATAGGCTCTTCCAGAGGACCCGGATTCCATTCTCAGCACCCGCGATGGGGTTAAAAACTGTCACTCTGGTTCCAGAGGATTTGACTCCCTCTTGTGGCCTCCTCTGACATCGAAAGGACATATGTGAAAACAACACACCCATACACAATAAACAACAACAACACTAGAGTACCTGGAAAAATAAGAAAAAATGCACTGGGGAGGTGGTGTATTGTTTTGTCGGGGTGGAGTCAGGAGGATAGTGAGCTCAAGACCTGCCGGGGCTACACAGTGAGATCCTACCTCACTCTAAAAATAAAATTTAAAAAGTATTAGCAAAAAAAAAAAAAAAAAAAAATCCTCAGATGCGAGGCCAGCCTGATCTACAGAGTGAGTTTCAGGACAGCCAGAGATAAACAGAGAAAACCTGTCTCAAAAAACATGAGGCCAGGCTGGAGAGATGGCTCAGTGGTTAAGAGCATTGCCTACTCTTCCAAAGGTCCTGAATTCAATTCCCAGCAACCACATGGTGGCTCACAACCATCTGTAATGAGGTCTGGTGCCCTCTTCTGGCCTGCACACAGACAGAATACTGTACACATAATAAACAAACAAACAAACAAACAAACATGAGGCCATCCACTCCACCAACTTATGTAAGGAAGGAGCCGCTGAGTGGAGCCGTGGGTCACCCAGGTTGACGTGGGTCACCCAGGTTGACGATAGCCAACAGGCCTGTCCCCTTCTCCATCTCTCACTGGCTCCAACCAGCCTGTGGAGTGGTCAGCCTCATGGTGCACCCACACTTTGCGGTGGTGAGGGTAAGGAAGCCGTACTGGACTCTCGCACTGGACGGTGTGGTCAGGAAAGCAGCATTGTTGAGGACTGATGCTACCAGAGCAGACCACAGGGGATGCCTGTCCCTCCGTCCTGTCTCCCCCAGGGCAGGTTTGCCTATTTGCTATGCTCCAAGCTCCTGAGCTAGGAACTCCCCATAAAGTCTCCTGTGTGGCCACACAGGTCTCCACTTTCTGTTTACTTTTCCGGGGATCAGACTTGCGAGCTCCTATGTTCCTGCCATCGTGTTCACTGTTCCCAGAACCTGATTTCATTTACAAGTGAGAAAGGACACGGTATTTAGATACCAAGCCAAGGCAGGCCCAGGACCTCATAGGCCAGTAAGACAAAGAAGGTAAAGGGGGCTGGAGAGATGGCTCAGTGGTTAAGAGCACTGTCTGCTCCTCCAGAGGTCCTGAGTTCAATTCCCAGCAACCACATGGTGGCTCCAAACCATCTGTAAAGAGATCTGGCACCCTCCTCTGGCGTGTGGGTATAAATGGAGGCAGAAAGTTGTATACATAATAAATAAATCTTCAACTAAAAAAAAAAAAACCAAAGCCGGGCGTGGTGGCTCACGTCTTTAATCCCAGCACTCGGGAGGCAGAGGCAGGCGGATCTCTGTGAGTTCGAGACCAGCCTGGTCTACAAGAGCTAGTTCCAGGACAGGCTCCAAAACCACAGAGAAACCTTGTCTCGAAAAACTAAAAAAAAAAAAAAAAAGAAGGTAAAGAACCACTAGGCAGGGCTGCTGAGCAGAAACAGAGAACAAATTCCCCTGGCAGAGGGCGACCCCCTGCACACAATCACTGCCCTAGGAACCTCAGTGCCCGGATGTGTCTCTCCATGTGGCAGATTTCTCAACTGTCTGGCAAAGTAACTTTACCACAGCCAAGAAACACTAGGCCCAGGAAAATCTGGAGGTGTTGGTGAGCACGGGGCCAGCTGGGTCCCAGGTTTATAATTTGAGCTACGGCAAGCACCTAAAGTCTGCGGACACCCCACAGTCACAGGAAGGACGAAAAGGAGCAAGTGTGGACTAGAAGGTTCCAAGCAGGTCTTTGTGTCATACCCAGTTATGGAGATGCACAGCCCTGAGCCCCGTCTTCACTCTTAGGAACCCTTAGCGAGCACCTATTAGCCTGAAAGCGTGCTTCGAGATTTTTCAGTTCCTCGCAAACGATCCCATTTAACTTGACAAACGACTTTCAACTTAATTGGAACAGAAAATAGGTCACAGTTAGATCTCGACGAATCAACTCCTTCAGCTTTACAGAATTAACTTGGGGGGAGGGGGCGCCTCATCCTCCCATCCCTCATGCCTGTTTTGTTCCCCTTCAGCCCCTCGAGGCATCCTCCCCACCGTCCTAGCTGTCTTGCCCCCCTCCCCCCTTACTCCTATGTTTGCCTGACTTCCGTTGTCCATCACATACACCCCATTTCCCTCACACTTGGCTGGTTTGCCCAGCAAGGTCTTCCTGGTTACCTTAACAGACCAGACCCCTCACGGCCTTTGGAGCATCTGCCCCTCCACCTATGAACCCTCAGCCACCCTCTACTGCCGTGGTCAGGTCATCTGGTCATTCATTGGTGCTGCCCTGCCTGTCATGGACCCTCCGCGGTGGATAATGTTAATTGTGTCTGGAATCGTAAGCCACTGTCTGTGTGAGCGACCTCTGCTTTGTGCTTTACCTGTCCACCTCTCAACACAGGACAGTTCAGGGGAGCGTTCTCCCTATTGTACCCCGGTGTTGCCAGCCCAGCCCTCAGGGGGCACATTAAACTATGTGGAGGGACAGAGTGAATGAATGAATTACAGGGCTCTAAGCAGAAAAACTCAGAATGTTCCTTGAGGGTAGCTGTAGAAAGCAAAAAAAATAAAAAATAAATTAAAAAAAAAATCAAGCTACACTGTCACATTTATTTCTTGATTTCATGTCCCAGCAGCTCAGGATAAGATATGCACCCCACCCCCTCCAGTGACTGGGGATGAGGGAACTCCTAGGTCACACACAACTGGGTCTTCATCTAAGAAACAACCCAGCGGACGGTGGTGGTACACACCTTTAATCCCAGTACTCGTGGGGCAGAGGCAGGTGGATCTCTGGTCTACAGAGTGAGTTCCAGGACAACCCAGAAGCAGCAGCGTACAGACAGGTACAAAACAAACCCTTTCTGGTTGAGTGAGGACCTTGCTCTAGGCCCCCAGGTCGCAAGCAGCACATGATCCCACCACCTCAGTGCTCAGGCCCCATCTTGCTGGCTGAGTGAACTTGATTCAGCAGTACCTGCAGCAAATTCAGACACCTTCATCAAACTGGAAGTGCCAGGGCCAGGAGTAGGGGCCTGAGGCAAGTTCATCACGCCAAGCCTGGAGCCCAGGCACACTGAAAGCATGCCTTACCAGGAGCCAATGAATGGTGGCAAGTATCTACCTACACACACACACACACAGACATAGACACACAGACACGCACACGCGCACACACACTGTTAAAAAGGAGGTCAGAATCTGCCAAGTACCTACCTTCATGCAGCAGACAGCTGCCTAGATCTGCCCCTTCAGTCAGGACGCCGCTGGAGACATCAAAGCGGCGTGAATACTCACTGCTCTGACCTCTGTGACTACCAACGCAGTGAAGTTCTGCATGCCTATTAGCTAGTTAACTTTTCTTTTTGCTTTTTCACCCCAACTGCTGCGATATGAAATATTTGCAGAAAAAGCAGTTTCTAGCATAGAAATTGCTGTCCAGCCCACAAGTGAGCCTGGCCCACGAACATCCAACTTCAGGGGGAGTTCAGACTCTTAAGAACCTGTCTGGAGGCTTCCTGGGGCTACAAGGTAACCTGGTTGGGGACTGTGCTCACAGCAGGGTCAAGGTTGAACT
This sequence comes from Chionomys nivalis, assembly GCF_950005125.1. Classification (NCBI taxonomy): domain Eukaryota; kingdom Metazoa; phylum Chordata; class Mammalia; order Rodentia; family Cricetidae; genus Chionomys; species Chionomys nivalis. The sequence goes on along the minus strand of NC_080096.1, from coordinate 1,040,592 downwards.
CCCCACTTCAGCAGTACCCCAGGTCTTACTGGGGACATGTGTCCACTCCGTTCTGGACCTCACATGTAACTAGCTGCCACACAGCTACTATTCCGACATCACAGGTTCAGAGTCACTGTGGAGTGCCTTGGGGGTAGATGGTCATGTTCACAATCTCTCGGGACTTGTTTTAATGAAACCAGCTTGGGGCTGGGCACTTTTACACATTGTTGCATTGGAGCCTTAGGAAACCCAATCAATTATCTGTCTTCACCCCTGGCATCTGAGGAACCTGAGGCCCAAGAGCACGGACATTATTTGCCTAAGGTGAGAGTGAGAAGAAGCAGGGTCAGCTGGGTGGTGGCACTATTCTTAGCTGCTTGGCAGCAGCTACTTCAAACATGAATCAGCCTCTGATGTCACCAGAACACTGAGACCTAAGGTGCTGGGCTGTACCCTTGGGCACACTGCATCCAACACTACTATAGACAGGATAAGACACTTGGTCCACTGGAGACCCACCCTGGCCTCCATGACCTGTTTGGCCCCTGCCCCCACACAATGTTTATTCAGGAACTCCAGGCTGTGCCCCAAGCCAAGCCCCGGTCATCGCCGTAACAACCATGTAATACATACTCTGGCTAGGTCAAGGAGAAGGACCGCAGGAGGAAGTTCAACTGGGTACAAGATAACACTTTGTGATGGGTAATCTTGACTGCCAACTTGACAAGATTTAGAATCACCATGGAAACAAACCTCCAGGCATTATCTGTGAGGGATTTTTCTGGATTAGGTTACATCCCATTGAGGTGGGAAGATGTATCCTAAATGTGGGCAGCATCATGCTATGGGTTGAGGTGGGCAGATGTACCCTAAATGTGGGCAGCATCATGCTATGGGCTGAGGTCCTGGGCTGAGTAAAACGGAGAAAGTGAACCGCACAGCTGCCTCCCGCCTCTTCCTGCTTCCTGACTGCGGATGCAAGGTGACCGGCTGCCATGGCCGTGTTTTTGCTGCTGTGTCTTCCCCCACCATGATGGAGTACACCCTCGCTCCGTGAGCCAATACAAGCCCTTCCTTCCATTGCTTTGTCCGGTGTTGGGCTACAGAGAGACAAGCAACTAACACGAAAGTGTTGCAGTGGTGTTAGGGATCTGGGCACCGGCTTAGGGGTGCCCCAGGTCTAGGAGTGGCGCCATCAGCTGACTCATGCGTCCACAAACAAAATCACAAGACAAGCTTTTCCTTGTGTCCCCAGTAACGACAGTAAAGCAGAAATCTGACTTTCAGGAGTTTCAGGGCAAGAGCTGTGGCTTTGGGAGCCCCAGTAGGGTAGGCACGACCAGCTGTCCTGATATGCCATGTACAGACACAAGTCAATGAAGATTTAATAAAGAATGCACACCTTCTGGTCTTGGGCATAAGTTTTAGGTTTAAGCAGGGCAGGGGCAGAAAGAAGGCACGTATAATTACGCCGTTCTGATGAGGGCACAGTCTGGTTGATCATTATCTCGGTTCTGGTTCTGCACGGTGGACACGGGGAAGTTCTTATTGCTTGCGCAATCTGGCTCACGTGCGAGGGCTGCTCCTGCCTCTGCTCCAGGTGCAGCCTGGCCATCACGGATAATTGCCCTCACCTCCGGGCAGTCCTTCCTGCTGACTGCAGGTTTGGGAGGAAGACCAGGGGCCTCTGGGAACCTTTTTAGAGCTAGAACAGCACCTTGCAAAAACTGACAGTAAGAGGCCTCAGCTGCTCTTTGAGCCTTCAGCTTGAAGGGACATGAGATTGGCTAGGTTTCCCCGACTCCTCTTGAGGTGTTCTCTGTGTGCGCAGATGGTAAAGGTAAAGATTCACCAGGCTTTGAGCACGCCAGTCCGTTGTGCTCCGGGCGGAAAACCGTGAACGCTGTGTTCCTGGCCACTTTTCGGTGTCTAACTCCCCCAGCTCCAAAGTGGGCATTTGATTCTCAGCTACTGGGCAGTGGTCACAGCCGCATACAATGGCATCTCAGGGAAGTGGGTGGTGGGAAGGGAGGGGAAGGGAAGGTGTGAAGAGAACGATATATACCTCAAATTTAGAAATAACCATGTTGATCATGGCAGTGCCTCCTCCCACGCCCAGGGCCTGGTGCTGCCCATGCGGCTGCCGTTTCCCAGGAGCTCCCACCCTCTGCCTTGGCCCTCGTGTTGCGGCCACTTACACTGTGTGTCTGCGATCCTGACTAGAAGCAACCGTTCAGGTCTATGTCTGGACTCATCTGCCCTCCTTTCCCCATCCACTCATAGCTTAGAAAGGCTGGGATCGTGTCTTTCTGTGCCCCCCTAATCTCTGTACACTATTCTCTAAGACAAGGGCAGCAGTTGAGCCTGGGCATTAAGGGGAGCGGTTTCTGGGTGCCACAGAGAACGCTGGTCACGCCCGATTACCAAGGCCAGAGGCCAGTGGGACCAGAGATGTTGAGTGCCGTGTAATCGCTAGAGTGCTTCCAGGGAAAGAGTGGAACTCCCCCTCGCCCCACGTCCATAATGTGCAGACGTGGGAGGGGTGGCTTGCAGGGCTCGGCTGCATGTTCTTTTCTAAGCAGCGCCTCACAGGCCCTGCCCTTCCCCCTCGCCAACATTTCCACAGCGCTGCAGGGTGCCTGACCCCAGGCTTCTTGGTGTCGTCGGGTCTGGCCCTGTGCAGCAGTGACCTGGGGCCCATTATGCATAATGTCCTGGGTATTTTTAATGGCACTGCTGAGAATTTAGTCTCTCACCCCCACCTGACCACCTGATCCTGATGCATTAAGCCTCCGCCCACTCCCAGGGGTTACGACCCTGTTCAGTCCAGATAATCTGAGTAAGAGGATCTAACTGCTCACACTTGACACCTGTGTCTGCTCACGCTGAGAACAGACCTCAGGCTTCCTTTAATGCTTAAAAACAAATTTAAAAAGCTCTCCTTTGGCTGGGCGGTGGTGGCGCACACCTTTAATCCCAGCACTCGGGAGGCAGAGGCAGGCAGATCTCTGGGGAGTTCGAGGCCAGCCTGGTCTACAAGAGCTAGTTCCGGGACAGGCACCAAAGCTACAGCGAGACCCTGTCTCGAAAAACCAAATAAATAAATAAATATAAAAAGCTCCCCTTTCTCCCCTAACAAAAAACAAAGCAGCTAATCTTGAAAGAACACCTCTAAGCTTGAAGTTTACATCCTGAAAAAGTAACACACAAAGGCTTCACGTCCCCCTGCCCTCACAGCACCTCCTGAAGGGGCGAAGATTGGTAGAGAAGGACCTTCCGAGGCCTCCGGCCCAGGCGCAAAAGCTGCCCCATGAGCTGGAGGGGAACGCGCCTCAGGAGTCTGCTGCTCCGCCCCATGGGGTATCCTGGGCTCAGCAGACACATGTGTCTACCTCCCTCCTTACTACTACCATGGGTTTCTTCCTGAACAGACTCCCTGTGGAACAGTGGGGCTGCCTCACGCGTATGCTCCCATCGGAAGGAAGGAGCACACGGGATAACAGAACATACAGAACATGTATTACAAAGGGGGCCGGGACCAGGAGTCCCTAGAGCAGTGGCCCCTGACCAGATTGTGCATGAGATCGAGTATCTGGGGGAAGGGATGAAAGGCTTACATTCTTCCATCTCATCTCTACACCATGGGCGAGGAGGAAGAAGCTACCTGTGACCTGAGACACGCGTCCCCAGGAGCTGTGGAATGTCCCCTGACAACACTTCTTCTCTACACAAACCTTGTCTTTTATCTTTTCTTTTTGTTTTTTAATCTTGTTTTGTCTTTTCAAGACAGGGTTTCTCAGCCCTGACTGTCCTAGAACTCGCGACGTAGCCCAGGCTGGCCTTGAACTGGGAGATCCACCTGCTTCTGCCTCCGAGTGCTGGGATTAACATTGTTACCCAGCCAAACCTTATTCCTTAGAGGTGATTTTTCATACTATAAAAATTATCTGTAAAGACACGTTTTATTATTTGCAATTTTTAATCATAAAGTTAAAAATATTTCTTAAAAAAATTTAACAACGTACAATGGTGTTTACTTGCAGTTGTAACACTCCAGAGGCTGAGGCAGGAGGATTTTGGGTTCAAGGGCAGCCTGAGTTACATGGTAAGACTCTCTCAAAATAAGGGAAACCAGCAAACCTCCTCATACCCCCCACTCACAAAATAAGTAAAAAATAAGCATCATCAAAACATTATAGCAGGACACACACAGATGGTGTGCACACCTTTGATCCCAGCATTAGGAGGCAAAGGCAGATCTCTGTGAGCTCCAGGCCAACCTGGTCTGCAGAGCTACATCTAGGACAGTTAGGGCTACACAGAGAAACCCTGTCTTAAAAAACAAAAAACAAGAAGGCTGAAGAGAGGACTCGGGGTGATGATCTGAGTTTGAGCTCCAGAATCTACATGATGGAAAAAGAACTGACTCCTGTGAATTGTTCTCTGATCTCCATACGCATGCTGAGTACCCAAACGTCCACCTACCCAGAGCAAACAAATAAATATTGATTAAATAGATAACCATGAAAAAAGATGTTGAAAAACCTGCAACCATTGTACGCTGTGGGTAAGGATGTCAAATAGTACAGCTACTATGGACCACAGTACAGAGCTCTCAGGAAATAAAAATAGCACCGCCATATGATGCAGCAGTTCCACTCCTGGGCATGTGTGCCGGAGGACAGAGGACGGGGTCCTGAATAGCTGTGAGCACATCCCTGTCCACGGCAGCACTGTCCACAACAGCCAAGAGGTGGGAGCAACCCGAGCAACTATTTACAGATGAACGCACAAAGAAAATGTGATGGCCACACACAATGCAATGCTATTCAGCCTTAAGACGGCAGGAAATTCCGACAGAAGCCCCAACATGGATGAGCCCTGCGGACATTACCCTAAAATTAGTCAGCTACAAAAGGATGGGTCCTGTGTAAGGCCTTATGGGAAGTATGCCAGTTGGTTCACAATGCAGACCAGTGGTGCCAGGGTGGGGGGAGGTGAGCTGGTACTTAGGGTACAGTTAGGGGTTTTCTGTAGGATGAAAAATCATAGAGACTGATTGCATAATGCTGGTTATAGCCTTTAACTTAGTTAAAATGTTCAGTTTTACATTATGTGTAGTGTTGTATGAAAGGAGAGAAGGTTAGCACTCCCCTTGACAAGGATGGAAGAGGCCCTTGGGCCTAACAACACGCATACGGTTAAGGCATTGCCACCTACTTCGTAGCATCTTACATTATGTGTATTTTTTAGCATTTACCTTATTTATGAGTATTTTTGTGTATTTGTGCGTGCACACTATGCGTGTACAGGTGCCCAGGGAGGCTGGAACAGGGTGTTGGATTTCCTCAGGCTGGAGTTAAAGGTAGTTGTAATTGACCAATGTGAGTGTTGGACACCAAGCAAGTGCTCTTTATTCACATGCATTTTGCCACAATCAGCAGGCCAACCAACACAAACGACAAGTCTCCATTACAGCACCCTCGTGGGAAGAAGGCATACTGGCATTCTCGAGGAATGACATTTACGAAGTGGTCTCTGTCTCTGCTTAGATCGAGAGTTTAGATTAGTGTAAAGAAAAATTCGTCTGCACCTTGAACATGTGATAGGGCTGAAATATTTGCACGTAACAAGGTTTAAAAATAAATAAACCCAAGCCCTTAAACCAAAACAACTAAATCCCACAGCCAGGACTCCTAGAGCCCTGGCTCAGCACTGCAAAAAATAAAACCAGTATGCAAGGGTCCATGTCTAAGTATCCAGAGAAGTCTTTGGACAGCACTAGGAGGGAAGGGAGCTGGCTGAGGGGAAAGTGCTCTCATGATGGGTGGGATAAGGGTCAAGAGCACACTACAGAGACGCTGAGTCAAGGCCTGCCACACAGACCCCAGGGTAACAGTGTATGGTCAGCTACATGAGTGCTGATGGGTGGACAGTTTTGAAGCATCTACGACAGAAGGCCTAGGGGCAGCTGAGATTAAAGACTTCTCAGCCCATGACATGACCAGCGGGTGTCTCACCTCTCAACGGCCCTGCTAGGAGCTGAACTTGCGAAAAGACAAAGGCAACTATCTACAAGCCAAGGAAAGATGAAGCGTCTTTCTCAAAGCCCTGCCCACACCTTGGTTGTGAGGTAGGAGGTAAAACCCTCTGCTGGTGTGGCACCAAATGTGTACCCTTCTTTCCTGCAGCCTTGGTACTGCGGCCGAGCGTGCAACCATCTACAAGTCTGTGTCAAATTCTAACTTCCTGGGAGACTGCTCAACTCTCTGGAAGGTGAGTAGACCAGGGAGATAGACCCTTTAGAGAGGGATTGTCTTATAAAAGGGGTCTTTGGGAAGCAGACCTCAGTGGATACCAGTGTCCTGACCCTGGTGCCATCCTTCAGCCTGGAGAAATGTCTGTCTGCAATCTCTCAGCATCCAGCTGTGGCATTTTATTTTGGGAGCCCACACAAAGAAGATGCCCGAAAGGCTGAACTCTGCCCTCCTTTACCCTGAGCGTCGCTTCCACTCAGACCTCACTCCAGGCTCCAGACGTCACAGTCCCAGAAAGAACTCTGAGTCCCTTGCTCGTGTCCCCACCTCCCAGGGAGCAACTGTGCCTGGGACCTTGAAGAACAGGGTAAGGAGAGTAAACCCCAGAACGGACTGGGTGAGAAGCTCTACGGTAGGTGCCGCTGCTCTTAGGACAGAGACAGATTTGGAACAAAGCTCACCTGTGTTGCTATCTTTGACACTGGACTGCTGAGACAGCCACCAGGCTCGGGTCTTTCTTACACTCAGACATAAGCACAGCAGCACCGTGTTCAAGAACACAGGAATACTGGAAAACTGGGAGGATCTTTGAGCCCAGGCCAGCGGAGGGTCAACTCCCAGTATCACCTTGTTTGGCAGATACTGCAGGCCCAGTGAACACCAGGGCCTGTGGGTCACAAAGCCTCATAATCTTGACTGTGGTCACACTGCCCAGCCTCCCTCGTCCCCCAAGCGGTCATTGTAGAACTGTGTTGGGTTACCGAGTGACTCCCAGATACAGACCAATGGCCTTCTTTCTAGCAACACGATCCTGGCTTCTCTGGTCTGCACAGGATTTTAAGGCTTGAGGGCCCTTTGTGGGCTGTTTCAGGAGGAGGGTATTAGCAGCCTGGACTCTGTTCTGAGAAGTATGGGCAGAGGACAGAAAAGATGGCAGTGGATGTGGGCTCTGCAGGCTATCCTGGTTACCTTTCTATGGCCCTGACAAAACAACACCTTCAAAGCAACTTTTTAAAGAAAGGGTGTGAGGCACAAGGTTCCAGCGAGTCAGATTCCACGGTGAACATGGAGGGAGCAGGGCAGCAGGAGAACCGGAATGGAGCTGGAGCAGTTAGTTGAGAGCTTACATTTGATCCACACGCCTGAGGCAAAGAACTGGGATTGGAGTGAGCTTTTGAAACCCCAAAGCCCACCCCCAGGGACACAAACTCCTCCAGTAAGGTCACACCTCCTAATCCTTTTTTAAACAGTTCTATCAGCGGGGATCAAGTATCCAAACATGTAATTCAAATGAGCGAGCCTATGGGGGCCATTCTAACACAGACTACCACACTGGGATCCCGTGATCCACCCTGAAGGCCAATTCCGATTCCCCCATTAATCTGAACCATACTGATCCCAGGGTGCCACTCTGCCCACCTACCCACGTAGAAGCCCCTGGCTTAGTCTCTTTCCCTTTTCCCACCTCCACAGGGTATCTCAACTGGTTCTCTTTTATTGTTGTCTGTCTGTCTGTCTGTCTGTTTGTTTTTTGAGACAGCCTTTCTCTGTTTAGCCCTAAATGTCCTGGAATTCACTCTACAGTAGAGTTCTACCAGGCTGACCTCAAACTCACAAAGATCCTCCTGCCTCTGCCTCCCGAAGTGCTGCAATTAAGGGCGTGTGCCAACGCTGCCCAGCCAACACCCAGTCTTCTTAACAACTCCTGGTCACTCTCCAACTGCCCTTCCTGGTCTCCAGGGTCCACACAGTCTATACACTGAGAAACCAGGAGGAGAGTGGTTTCTACATCCTTCCCCTGGCTCCAGTTCATCACAGGGGTTAGGATGACTAAATGCCACCAAGGTGCAAACACAGAACTTAGGATAACCACCAATGGGGATAAGACTATCAAGGAGGCATTGCTGGGAAGGCGGGTGACACACCATCATTACAAAGTCTAATGAGGGAATGAGATGGCGTATTTGTTTCTTTTCTATTGCTGTGATAGATACCACGGCCAGGGCAACTTATCGAATTTATTCCCGAGGGTAAGAGTTCGTGATGGCAGAACAGATGCATGGCAGGTAGAGCCAGAAGGGAAGCGCTGACATTGAGAACCGCAAGCAGGAAGCAGAGAGCAAGGTGGGGATGGCAAGGGTCTCCTCCACTAGGGCATACTTCCTGAGCAAAGCCACACTTCCTAACAGTGCCACAGCTGGGGATAAACAAAAGCCTGAGACCACGAGGGGACACTTCGTTCAAACCACCACAGGTGGCAACTTCCTAGGGACGTCAGAGCCTATCCGGGGTCCTGGCTGTCTTCTCCCAGGAGTGGGGGGTCAGGGGAGACAGAGAAATGACACACTTCTGCTTTGCTGCAGGCAAGTTAACTGTATATACTGGTTGGTTTCATTTTCTCAGCTTTTGGTGGGGGACGGGGCCAGGTAGCACATGCTGGGCAAGATCCCTGAGCTAGATCCTCAGAACCTTCTCAAACCTCCAGAAAATAAAATACACCGACGTCCTTCCAGAGTTCAACCCCCTGCTCAGAACCCTCTCAAACCTCCGGAAAATAAAACACACCAACGTCCTTCTAGAAGTTCAACTTCTGTACCCAGGAAAGGAAGCTCAGTGGAATAATCACTGGGAGAAAGGACTGTGGGCCCTCACCAAGGACTCGGGAGCTGTTAGCCAATAACTGGGAGGTTTAAGTAGCGCTCTATCACAGAAAGGCTCTCTTAGAACCAAAGAAAGGTGTACCCTCCAGAGGGTACCAGCATAGACGAGTTTAGTTTTCTAACGCTTTGCTGTGTTTCAGGGTCTGTGCAATTGGCATGTATTGCTTTTACAGTTTCAAAATACAAATGTAGAAGACCTTTCTCTGCTGCCATTATGGTCCTTGGAAATGTAACCCACTCCAAGCTGGCTCCACGCTGCCCACAGCCTGACCTAGATAGTGGAGTTGACACCACGCATGGGACAGCGGAAAGGTGAGGCCCAGCTCCTCCTGGCAGACCTGGTTCTGGGGCCTTTGGGGCCAGCTCCTGGTGGGCAGGCCATCACTCACCAGACCATCTTCACTGAAGGATGCCTAGCCCAAGATAGGGAGCCTGGGGAGGAGTGGTTGTGGGGGATCCCAGGCATGGACTTTTAGACCTAGGGATGCACCAAGATCAAAGCAGACAGACCCCATCCTTTAAAACCTTCATGGGGTGGGGGCACAGTAGGGGATGGGACTTCTCAAAAGGAGACTGGAGAACAAGGTCTCTGAGCAGACTCTGGAGGAAGAGAACCTATAGGACCACTGCGATCTCTGGTTGGAGGAACTGTCCAAGCAGAAAAGTAAAGCCCAAAGCAGAAGGCCCCAATTTTGTCTTGACTATACACAACGGAGGTGGAAGGGCACGGAGTCTGGTAAGGAGGTGCTATCGCCCTGGTTTCCTTAATACAGGATCCACTGTAGGGAGGGGTGACCTAAGGAGAGGGGGGAGGTACCTGAACCAGCCAGCTAAGCAACCATAAAGTGACCTTCCTACGGCTGCAGAAGCAGAGGCCGTGGAATCATCACTACAAACCAAGGTCCTGAACCCCCACAGCAGGAGAAAGCACTATTCAGATCTGTCAGCGCTCACTGTCAGAACAAAGGACGCCTTCAAGCCAAGCGTCCAGGCAGCCAGCACGTGCCAGTCACCAAGCAGCCTGCCCTTCACACCCATCTCCAGCATCCCCCAGCCTCAAGGCTGGGCCTTCTGACCACTACGCTAAACCGCAGGTCCTCAGAGAAAAGAGGACCCAGCTCTGCTCTGCATAGTGGATCAGCCCACTGAACTACAAGCAAAACACGGTAAGTTCTCTAAGAGGCTGTTTCAGGAAAAGAAAGAAACAAAGCCCCAAACCACCCAGACTGTGCTTTGGTATTTACACAACAGATTATATGGGTGCCACAATCACATGCTGCTCAGATACTGGGATGTTCTTGACAATACGACACCAAACTTTTACAGAAAGGATGAGAACAAAATAATAAATTCAAAAATAATAAATGCAAAAATTTAAAAAAAAAACCCTCTGAATACATGTTTTATGAACAGAGCCACGTGAGCGACCTGGCGTCTCAGGACACAGGCCAACATACTGATGTGGTATTGGGGGGCGCCACGGTTCCAGCCATCAGCAGGTCTAGTCTTTACCCCCAACATGGCGACACCCCAAATCCATCCTGTATCTGTTTTTTACAGAATCCCCTTTGTTTAAAGGAATGGACAGGATATAGCTCAGGGTTAGAGCACTTGCCTGGCACACACAAGGCCCCGGGGTTCTATCGAGAAATACTAAAGAGGAGTTAGAGATAAGGCTCAGTAGTTAAGTGCTTGACGAAGCATGAAAACCAGAGTCTGGATCCCCAGAAACCCACATAAATGCTGGGAGGCACAGAAGCCACCCATAATCGCAGTCTCGGGAAGGCAAAGACGGGAGTCTCCTGAGCAGGCTGGCCTGTGAGTGAGTCTGGGTTTGACTAAGACAGCGTGTCTTGAAGAATGGAGTGGAAGAGAGACAGAGGATTTTTTTTTCTATTTAAATGCATGTACACACGTGGACATGCCCAACCCATGCAGACAGACAGACAGACAGACAGACACATACACCCCAAAAATCCGCCCCCCCCAAATCAGAAAAAGAAATAAAGAGCTGGAAATGATGGCACATAACTAACCCTGTAGTCATGAGGCTGAGACAGGAAGCCCGTGAGTCCCAGGCCAGAGTGGGCTACACAGTGAGACCCTGTCTCCAAACAAAATAAAACAAAACGAAACAAAACTTCTCTATCCTCCAACCTTAACAGTGGCTGGTAAGATGGTGTGACATAAAGTTTTAGGATTGTTTTCAAATCTGGGGGGGGAAGCTCTTGTGTGTGTGTGTGTCTGTGTGTGTGTATGTGTGCACGTGCGTGTATGTGTTCATGATCATGTATGTTCAGACATGCATGTGTGCTCTTGTATCTGGAGACTAGAGGTTAACCTTGGGCAGCACTGCTCAGGAGTTGCTCACCTGTGTTTTGAGACAGGGTCTCTCCCTGGGACTTCGGGCTGACCAACTGGGCTGCACAGGTCAGCCAGTGAGACCAGTTTCCTCTTGCCTGTGCCTCTCTGGTGCTGGACTACAGTGTGCCACCATGCCCAGCTTTCCTTTTTGTTCCGACAGTTCTGACAGGAACACTCTGGGGAAATCTCGCTCATTCTCTCCACTGGAGACCCGCAGGTTGGTGGGGTATTCTGAGATTCCTCGTGCAGTGACTCATCTTAACACCTTTGTTGAAGCACTAACTGCACGCACCAGGCTGGCTTTGAATGGCTCACCCTTCTTTCTCAGTTTCCTAAGAGCTGGGGTTTTAGCAGCACACGCTACGATGCCCAGTTTGAAAAGACTTTCTAAAGAGTCATAAGTAATTTTCTTGTCTTTCGCTAACCCTATTATTATTAAAAAAAAAAAAAAGCTGAATTCTCTGGAGATTTTTGCAAAAGAGAAAATATTGAAAAACTGTCAGTTGAGTAAATCAAATTGCTTGCCAGTAGAAAATATTGGGGGAAAATACAGCAACATGCAAAGCAGACAATAAATGATGGGTCTAATTAATATCATTTTCCTGGATTACATCAAGTTTGAGGTCTTTGTTGGTATTTAAACATGTTATTTTTATTTTTATTCTCATCCTACCTAAATACATACAAATAGTTATATTTAAAAAAAGAGTTGACGGAGATGAGAAGACTCAGTGGGCAGGCACTTGCTGCTGAGACCGAGGTGTGAGCTCGACTCTCAGGACTCACGGTGGAAGGAGAGCGCAGCTCCTGAAAGCTGTCCTCTGGCCTCACATGCACAGTATGGCACGCGCGCGCGCACACACACACACACACACACAAACACATAAATACAACTAAATTTTTTAACTAAATGAGAGAAAGTAAAACACTGACAAGAATAAATACTAGGCTACACTTTACAAAAAACTGCAAATGTGCACACACGCACACACACGTGTGATTTCTGTTTTGTTTTGTTGAGACAGGGTTTCTCTATGTAGCCCTGGAACTCACTCTGCGCTCTGCAGACCAGGTTGGCCTCAAACTCATAGATCGGCCTGCTTCTGCCTCTTGAGTGCTGGGATGAACGGTGTGTGTCAAACAAGAATATGAGGGAACAACCAAAACTACTGCAAACAGATGAATAAACCCAGCTGACCACGATACCCAGGGCAGGGCCACCGAGAAGAACATCCTGAGAGCAAGCACATCAAGAAGAATTCATTCCCCCAGGCCGGAGCCCCATGAATCCAGGTCTGTACACGGCGGTAGGGCTGCTCCAGAGTCTGTGTCTGCCTATGGAGCCAGAGCACAGGGCTGGATATGACTGGCTAATGGCTCAGCGGGGAGATTAAAACAAAGAGCAGAGGAACTGGGCTAGGGGAGTCGTGGTTCAGCACAGGACAGGGAGACAGTGTACGTCTAACACTCAGCTCAGCCTGACCCACAGCCCACAGGGCCCAGCAGTGAGAAACACTTGGGAGGGCTTTTAAATGCCTTTCTCCACCTGCAGAAGAAAGCCAGATACCTCAGAGGCAGGCTCATTTCAGGCAAGTGCAAGGTGATCATCACGTCAGAAAAAAGAGAAATGTGTCAAAGCACCAGGCTGTGAAGGGAGCGCCTACCTGCTAAACGTGGTGAAATCAACGGCTCTGACGAGATGGCTCGGTGGATAAAGGCACCTGCCACAAACTGACGACCTGCATTTGACTCCCACATAGTGGAAGGAGAGAACCAGTTCTTGAAAGCTGTTCCCTGACCTATACAGGCACGCACACAGGAACACCCCCCAACACACACACACACAGGCACACAAAGACACCCTCGTACACACACAAACACAAATTAATTAATTCAATATTTTGGTTTTGGTTTTTTCGATAGGGTGTCTCTGTAGCTTTGAAGCCTGTCCCGGAACTCACTCCGTAGACCAGGCTGGCCTTGAACTCACAGAGATCCACTTGCCTCTGCCTCCCTAGTACTGGGATTATAGGCGTGCGCCACCACTACCACCTAGCAATTAAAAATTTTTAAATGATGACAGGTGTAGATTATAACAAATTAAACTTCAAGAAAATCCTTGGGGGCTAAAGAGACGGCTCAGCAGTTAGGAGCACTTGTTGACCTTGCAGAAGATTCAGACTTGGTTCCCAGCATCTACATGACGGCTCACAACCTCCTATAACTCCAGTTCCACGGGATTTGACACCATCTTCTGTCCTCTGAACGCACCAGGCACACATGTGGTGCACGCACATCTACGCAGGCAAAACACCCACACGTAAAATTAGAGAAACGAAACTCCTTGAGCTGGTAGATGGCTCAGTCAATAAAGTGCATGTCTTGGGGGCTGGAGAGATGGCTCAGAGGTTAAGAGCACTGTCTGCTCTTCCAGAGGTCCTGAGTTCAATTCCCAGCAACCACATGGTGGCTCACAACCATCTATAATGAGATCTGGTGCCTCTTCTGGTGTATATATGTTAACAGAACATTGTATGCATAATAAATAAATAAATCTTTAAAAAAAAAAGTGCATGTCTTGTAATCATGAGGGCCTGAGTTAGATCTTTAGAAACTTGTCTTTTGTTTTTGTTTTTTATAGACAGGTTTAGTGGCCTGTTACTTATAACTTCAACATTGGGGAAAGATACACAAGAGAATCTGTAAGACTGAGGACCCGCCAGCCTAATCTGTTTGGAAATTTCAGGCCAGTGAAGACCCTACCTCAAAAAAAATTTTTTTTCATCTACAAAAAAATAAAATCCAAGGTGAATGGTGCCCAAGGAGTGACAGCTCAGGCATCTGAGACAAGCATGCATGTGTGTGGCGCATACACACACACACACACACAAAATCCTGACTTAATAATGTCAGTTTTCATTTTTAACAGGAAGGAGAGAAAGAACAGCTCCTTAAACGACACTGTTACCACAACACAAATGAAAGCAGAAAAGAAACCTTTGCTCTGCAAGCCCTCGGCAGGCAGATAGGATTTGGAAAACCCACCCATGATGCTGACACCGCCAAGCACGGTGGGGGGGGGGGCGGGGGACCAGGGTCAGCAGCCTCCCCACCGTTCAGTCTTGTTCTCTGCACCTGCAGATGTCCCTCTGTGTGTGACAGAGTCACTATGCGCGCTGGCTCTAAGCAGACAGTCGGACGACAAGTGATTTATTTTTAAACAAATATATAGCGATTGGATCCTATAATCCCAGAGCTCAGTAGGCTTGGGAGTTCTGGGCCAGTCTGGGCTTTATAGCAAGACTCTAGCTCAACCATCAGAACAACAAACACACAAAAACAAAGTCATCCATGCACTGGCAAACGGGGAGATATACGCGCTGTGGTTGCATGAGAGCTGGTTCGGGACTCCCTGGCTGGCAAGCAGTGGCACGGCGGCTAAGAGGCCTGAGCCTGGATTCTGAGACGCAGTGCAGAGCATTGCACACGTGAGCAGAGGGGTGTTGGGTGTGCCACCTAGCACGGCTCCAGGGAGGGCAGCTATGCGGGACCCTGTGAACATCCCCAAAAGGCAGACTTCATCTGCTTTCTGCATCCTTATCTTCTCTTTAAATGAGTGTGCAGAGATTTTGAAAAATACTACTGATACATTTTTGCTAGAACATATATTTTCCAAGGATTACAATTCCACAACCAGGAATTATGGCAGGTTCACGGGCCACACACAACCGAAGCAGAGGGTGACAGGGCTCACGGCATTCAGGTCCTCTGCTCCTTCCACTGTCCTGCCTCAAGACCCGACCTGAGCTCATTTAGACACCTAGCTCAGCTTACAGGGGACCCCCACCTACAACCTACCTATGACTGGTGTAGGAGGTCCTTCTTTCTATGTGTTGCTTGTATTGGTTAATGAATAAAGAAACTGCCTTGGCCTGATAGGGCAGAACTTAGGTATGTGGAGAAGACAGAAATGAATTCTGGAAGGAAGAAAGCAGAGTCAGGGAGATGCCATGGAACCACCAGAGACAGATGCTGGGAATTTTACCCAGTAAGCCACTGCCACGAGGTGATATACAAATTAATAGAAATGGGTTAGATTAAGATGTAAGAATTAGCCAATAAGAAACCAGAACTAATAGGCCAAGCAGTGATTTAATTAATACAGTTTCTGTGTGGTTATTTCTGGGCTAAGCTAGCTGGGTGGCTGGGATGAACAAGTGGCCTCGCCCTCCTTGCAACATATGACATCTGTCCCACACTCTGTGCCTGACCCTCCTGGGTGATGTGGAATGTCCTTCACAGGCCTGGCTTACCTGGGTAAGATGAGGCCAGAAGATAAAATTCATGAAACACAGGGTAGCCTTGAATTTTTGATGCTCCTGATTGCTGGGATTCTAGGGCTGTGCCAGCGATGGGCTCTACAATGGGCCCTACAAGCCCATTATAAATTGAAGACTTGCTGTGATTTCAGAGGGGTCTAAAATGTAGTCAAGAACCCAAAGATCTTGAGGCCAGTGACACAGGAGAGAGCTATGTCATGGAGAACTAGGTCTGGGGAACTTAAAACTGACCTTAACTCCAAACTGAGTAAGACAAGAGATGAAAAGAACAAAGGAGCTACCCGAGGTGGGCACCTATCACCCAGCTGGCCATCCCCACTATGAAGGTGAGGGGCAGCCCACAGCCAACCAAAGAGATAGAACTCTGACGTGCTGTGACAGGCAAGGACCCCAGGTGAAGTCTTTCTCCAATAAAGCCCCTGGGATGAGACGTCTCCCTTGGCGGCTCACTATGTGAGTCCCGCGGTGCGCAAAGCTTGGAGTTGGCCTGGCAGAAGGATTTAAATCAAGGAGGGCATAACTCCTGACTCCCTGCCTGTGCTGAACACTTAATCAAGTGTTTTATATTTACAAAATGATTAATTACAGTCCTTGTTCAAAGTCATTTTCTTCTGTTGCCTTTTGGCTCCAAGACTGAGCTTTACCAAGTCTGTCCTTGAAGGACTCAGGATGCCTGTAGCCTCTCTGTGCATACCTGGACACACCTGGACACACAAGACCCCAAATCCCTCTCTCCCAGACACATAGCCTCCGGAGGAAAAGGCAGTCACCCAGGACAGAAGGGACGAGTGCCAATGGCAGCAACATCACTGTGGATCCACTGAGGGCTCACATCTCTATTTTTTATTTTTATTTTTTTATTTTTTGTTTTTCCGATACACGTTTTCTCTATCTTTGGTTGTCCTGGAACTGGCTTTGTAGACCTTGAACTCACCTCTGCCTCCTGAGGGCTGGGATTAAAGGCGTGCACCACCTGGCCCTGAGAGCTCACATCTTGATAGAGAGAGAGAGCACAGGAATTGGGAATGGAGTTGAGTCTTTTGAAACCATAAAGCTTGTCCCCAATGACAATTCTAATCCTTCCCAAACAATCCCACCAAATGGGGACCAAGCATTCAAACAGGAGCTTATGGGGGGCCATTGTCATTCAAGCCACCACATCTAGCCAGAGATCCACTATCTCCTGGCCCTCTGTCACCATTCCAGAGCAAACTTGAGGGGGCTCCAGAGCCCAAGGCCGGGTCACCTGGGGCAGTAGAACAAGTAGAAGACTAACGTGACACAGGTGGGAATCCAACCAATTAGTAACTGCGAGAAGAGACAAGATTCTTACGGAGGAGGCTGAGCGTTATTTGTGTAGCTCCTCCCTCCCCCTCAAGAAGGACGATGAGAACCACCTTGTGCAACAACCTTCTCCTATGCAGTGAGGAGCATGGAGGGCCACCTCTTGGTGGAGAGACATCGTCAGCAAGGCTGAGCTGCACGAAAGCTGGACATTTTGAGATGGTAAGGGGGTCCTTCACCTCCAAGTCTTCCGTCCCAAGCCCCGAGATACCAGGTGAGAACGTACCAGACAAACCCAAGTGAAGGATGTCACACATCCAGTCAGCACCTTCCAGTCCTCACAAAACAGAAGCAAGGGCCACCTGAGGAACTGTCCCTGCCAAGAAAAGCCAGGAGACAACTGACTGCAATATGGGCTCTTGATCCTTCCCCTCCCAAATACTCCTATTAAAGATATGCATCATGATACTCAGTCTCCTGGGGTGCTGGGGGTTAAACTCAGAACACCTGCATGCTAACCAAGCTCAGAAGATGGACACAGTTTTAAAGAAGACAATCAGAGAACAGCAAAGATCTCTTGAAAGTTAAAAGGGTAAGAAGGGGCTAGGAGCGGTGACCAGCCCAGCACTGGGGAGACTGAGGCAGGTGGACTATTTAAAGTCTGAGGCCAGCCTGGCTCACACAGTAAGTACCAGGGCAGCCCGGGGCCTGTATCAAGATTCTACAAATACCTGAGGAGGGGTGGGGTAGCATTTAAGGAGCTAAGGGATAGTTTGGACAAGAAGACCTGGTGGTCTCTGGAAGAGAGAAACACAGATAGGAGACAGGGAAGACTTGAGGACCAATCTAGGAGGCCCAACCAGTGACCAGAGGGAACTCCTAAAGACAGCAGAAAGGAAGTCAGTCACGCAAGAAAACACAACTAGGAAGCGAAGCATCTCACATTCAAACAGCATGTGTGTCCTCCCACAAAGTTCCTAGTACAGGAGACCTAAAAGCCCTACATCAGGGGACGTTAACAGGAAACTTGAGAACACACAGACAAGTAAAAAGATACTAAGATCCTTAAGGAGAAACACACACACACATACATGAACACATGTGTGAGTGCACGCACACACACACCTACACCATACACACATGCACACACCCTCCAAAATGCCCGACTTTAGAAGCCAGAAGCTAACATGAGAGTCATCACAAACACATCTTATACCTACGAGCACTGATGCCAAAGGAAAAGCAGGCAGGCTGGATCAAGAGGGCCAGCAGGAGAGGGGGCGGCATTTCTGTGTTGGACACAGAAGGTCCTGAAACAGGCACGAGGGGAGTGGCAGTGTCCGAGAACTGGAGCACGGAAGGAAGGCTTCACGGCTGGGAAGACAGAATTCCTCAAAAACGCTGAAAGTGGTCTGACGAGATGCCTCAGTGGTCAAGACCTGAGTCTGAGTCCCACACCCCACGTCAAAAGTAGACAGAACTTGCTCTGTAGACCAGGCTGGCCTGGAACTCACGAAGATCTACCCACCTCTGCCTTCTGAGTGCTGGGGAAAGGTGGATGGGACATAATACACGAGAGGAGAATTTAAGAAAAGAAGGCGGAACAAGCAAACCAAAATGACCACCACTAAAATAAAGCCTAACCAGGCAACAATAAAACAATAAATAAAAATACAGGAAAGAACCCTTCTTTAGCACACATGTGCAAAGAAAGGAATGCTGCTAACCTCACGTGCTAACCCTGCCAGGGCAAGTGACTGGACAAAGTGCCAGTTCCTAGAGGCTGAGAAACTGAGGCAGACCCATCACCATAGTTGAGAGAGGACTTTATCTCCTTTTTCTCTTAGAAGCAGCATTGAGAAACCACAGTACTGGCCTGAAGTATTCTTCATTACAAGTAGCAAAAAATAAAATTGAACTACACAAAAAAATAGAAAGAACTGACTTCAAAAAGTTGCCTTCCACACCGGCCACGGCACACTCACCCCCACACCGAATCATATGCATTATCTTGCACACACACACACATAAATTTTAAAAATTTAAAAGCCGAGAAAAGCTAGGATGTAGCTCAGCTGGCAGAGATCCAGCTTGAACCCAACCTGGGAAGCATGAGACCCTGTCCAAACCAAACCAAACCAAACCTCTGGGAGACAAATCAAGAATGCTCCAAGGAAGACTAAAAGTTTCCTGGAAGTGGGAAAGTGACTGTATGGCTAAGAGCATGCAGGATTAAACGGTAAACAGGGGAGCGAGAGATGGTTCAACAGTTAGGAGTGCTTGCTTAATTCTTGCAGGCCTGTGTTTGGTTCCCAGCACCCACATGGTCTCTCACAACTGTCTTTATCTGTAATTTCAGGGGACTTGATGCCCTCTTCTGATATCCCTGGATGCTGCATCCATTCGGGGCACATGCAATCTTTAACAAAAAAACAAAAACCGCAACCATATTGGGGGAGGGGCAGAGACAGGTCCAAGGAGGGCAGCAAACGAGAACCAGCTCAGATTAAAAAGTCTATAAATAACCGCACAGATGTGTTAAGGAAAAACTTGGAAATAAAAGTCAAAAAGAAACTGCCATGGTGGAAATAATCCCAAGAAGAAATAAGAGTCAGGCTAGGTTGAGAGAAACGGGGCCCTGGCCCCTTCCATCCATAGCAGTAAAACAGAAAAGCTCAATATAAACATTTAGTTACAGCCAAGCACGCTGATATATACCTTCAAACCCAGCGCCCAGGAGACAGAAGTGAGTTTGAGGCCTGCCTGGTCTTCATACTGAGTAAGTAGATAGGCCAGGAATACACAGTGAGACCTTGTCTTTCAAAAACAAAACAAAACTAAAAACTGAGCAAAAATAATGCACAATGCTGAGTTTATAAACAAGCAAGCATTCGCCAGGACAGCTTTCTGACCAGGACGAGACACAGGCTCTGCCCACCATGAACCTATTTTATAGCAGAGCAGGTGAGGCAGTGGTCAGGGACCGTGACCAGGACAGCCAGAGGTAGGCACTGGCAGCCCGTATCCCACTCCGATCCTTCATTGCTTGCCAGCATACGGTGGCTCCATCTTGTTGGAAACCAGACTTTTCAGAACCTCCAGTAAAAGAGACGTTTAAAAAGGAGATGATTCAGTTGGTAAAGTCCTCATCATGAGAGCACAGGGATCCGAATCTGGATTCCTGGTTACCCAAGATTCTGGAACAAGTCTACTGCTGGGGAGGCAGAGGCAGGTAGGTCTCCAGAGTGCTGTGGCCAGCGGTCTAGATAAACTGATGAGTTCTAGGTTCAGTAAGAGAAGGTGAAAAGAGAAAACACCTGATGTTGGTTCTGGTCTCCACACACACACACACTCGCGCGTGCGCACACACTCATGCACACGCGTGCACACACTAGTACACATGTGTACACAAACACGCATTCACACACATACACGCACACATGCGCGCACGCACACTCACACACATGCACGCGTGCATACATGCATACACACATACACACAAGATCAGACACATTCAAACCCCCCACACCATAAAAACAAAACAATAAAGAAACAAACATGAAACAGAGGCAGCCTCCTGACACTGTGTGCAACGGAAACGCTCTGCTGTCACACTGGAGACCGTCTCTCCCTGTCACACACCTGTCTCTCTGTTCAAACGGGCACCTGGTTCCCCGTGGCCACCTTGAGAGGGGTGGAATCTGGCAGGTTCTGCAGAGGCCTCAGAGACAGAAGCAGGAAGGCAGCTTGCCATAACGAGGTGCCCTACTCCACATATTTAGGGTAGTCCTAAAAATAAAACACGGTGTCCAAACATACTGGGGCAGGGGGATGCCAGGTTGTTGAAGAAGTGACAGACTGAGACAGCTCACTTTGGACAAGGCTTTTCTGACCCTTCTAAAAGCAACACACCCGAGCCTGCTCCCTGCATGACCCCTTAGCTGAGAGCTGCACTCCTCGAGGTTCTCGACTTTGCTAGGAGTGAATTTGTGGGAACGACGGCCCGAGTACCATTTCTCCCACCAGGAAGGGAGGACACAGCACAAGCAAAGGCCCTGTGGCATGAGACAGCAAGAGGCCGTAAGTGAACAAGACGATGCCAGAACCATCAATGCCTTGGAGCACCACAGAACAAGTTCAAAAATGAAATAGTCTTGGTTCTTCAGATACTGCCCCATGAAACAGCCTACTCAGAGGTGTTCCCCTCACCCAAGATGGTCCCTGCTCAGTAACATCCTCACAACAGATCCAGGTCAGCAAAGGGAACAACAACCACTCTATATTAGGACAGTTTGGAGCCCAAACCCCTGGACAGTCTCCTTGTGGTCAGACCTTGGCTCATTTGCAGTGCCCAGAACACTCCACAGACGTATCAGAGATTAGACAACACGATGTGGGAAAACTTGCAAGAACATTCACTGGCCCCACGGCCAACTCCAATGGTTCCTACACCCCAGCCGGAGGCATGAAGCTACTGGGGCACCTACCTGCAGCTCTTGGAATGAAACGACAGGAGCTCCGGGGACCCCATGGACACTCTGACCTGCATGACAGGAATGACAGGCAGGCCAGCAAGTGCTGCAGGGTAGCATAGTCTGAGGCTCAGGGACGAGGTCTAGGAGGCAGGAACGGAGCTCACAGCTAAGTTCTTACATAACTGCCGGTGCCTCTGAACTTTACAGAGACGGGGAAAGGGGTCCGCTGGAAGCCGATGATGCTCAGACAAGAAGGTGGTCTCCATGCAGACTTGGTCAGGACACAAACACCGGTAACAACATAGCCACGACCCACTCTGTGTTCCGCCAGCATCCATAGGGGATGGCTTGCCAGGGAGGGGGCCCGTTGGTTCCTGGGAGCTGTCCCTGACCGTGTTTCTGTGAAACTACCAAGGAGCACTGGGCCAAAACCTACCACAGAGATGACCTCAAGCCCCAGTGCCAGTCTGGAAGCCCTGGCTACCTGTCCACTTGCTGAGGGTTCAAGTTGGCTACGCACCGCAAGCAAGCTGTCTGGCAAACAGAAAGAGGCCACAACACCCATGCATCCCAGAGAACTATGACACAGCTCGTTTCTCCTCCCTAGCAAGCAAGCAAGCACCCCTGTTGCCGTTCTTGTCTCAAACCCATCCACAGGCCACATTTGATAATTCTAGGACCCAAAACAAACAAGCCACCCTTGAGACCCATTCTGGTTGCATGGAACAGCCCATGCCTGGGGGAAGGGCAGTCTATACACCCCCCCATGGAGGGGGGGGGGATGTCTCTCTGCACACTCCAAACGAGGGAGCGAGGGAGTGATACCTTTGGACAACCTGGTTCTCCAGGCCCCAAAGCCCCTGCCAGCTTGGTAGGGGAAGCTGGTAGTTGTTTTTGTTTTAAAAAAAACAAAAAAACAAAAAACAAAAAAGCAAAAACCCTTGCAAAATGGTCGTCAGAAAAGCATCCCCATTCCCATGCATGCCCCTCACCCTCAATCCCCGAACAGTCCTCAGACCCATCTCAATCTACCTCCAACCATCTCAGGGCAGAAAACGGGGCGCCAAGGCCGCACTGCCTACCGACATCCGAGAACCCGGGTGCACGTCAGTCCCTTTCTAGTCACCCAGACTCCAGCGCGAGGCTGCTGCCCATGCACAGCCACCACTCAGAAAGGCAGGGCAGGCTCGCCCCTGTAAGCCGACCAGCCAGAGATGTGCTTGTTTATGGAAACAGGTGCTGGTTGTTTGAGTGCCAGGCGGGAGACCAGACCTCACCATTGTGGTCCCACTAATCCAGCCGCTAGCAGCAATGCAGGGAGAGGAGGAAGCAGCGGAGATGCATGTTCCCTCCGACCACGACACAGATTCCTGGCTGCAAAATCCCAGTCACAGCAACACACTGCCCAGTTGCCGGAGGCTCCCCAGGGCTAGGCTAAGTGAGGGGAGAGGCTTCCCGGGGACCTCGAAGGGCTCTGCAGCAGCTCTGCCCACCCCAGGCCTCCAGCACGTACACTCGTGCACCATCTCCTTCCCTCGCATTCCCGTCAGCTGCACAGGCAGCTTGGCATGCTTCACTATATGGCTTATTTTTCTGAAAACCTGTCACCAGGGAAGACAACAGCCTCTCGGCGTGCTTCCCCCGACATCACCGCCGCTGCGAGATGCTGCGGCAGCATCCATGCCCTGGTCAACTCGGTGCTGGAACATCTGTGCAACACGCAGGCTGTGGCAGAGCCAAGATGAGACCTGAAGCATTGACTTGAGCTCTGCGGCCCCGACCACCGCATCCGTGAGGCCTGCAACGCCACCACCTTGGGCCTGGTGGAAAACCCACAGGAGAGCCGTGTGTTACTTACCGGCTTTCTCGGCAGCCTCCCCAGCACAGGATTCTTTATGCTCTACCGAAGGTGGGCGTGCAAGGAGGCATCTTCCGTCCCTTTAAGGAGCCGATGCTGCGACCCTGGCCTCCTGGACCGACAATAGGCGGGGTGGGTCTCCAGATCGACAAAAGGCAGGGTGGGCTACTGCCGGAGGAGCAGACATCTAATACAAGGTTGGCTGTCCTGCTCCCTGCCTCTCACATCTCTGCCTCCTCATGTCTCCAGGCCCGGGTGGTACCCGGCTCCCCTGGGAAGCTACAGCCGGCAGCTGAGGCACAAACTAAAACACGGCATGGATACGGAGGAGCTGACGTCACACGAAAACAAGCGTCTCTGTGCTGAGCCTGCCGGACAGGAGGAGAGCCAGCCAGAGCCCAGCCAAGGAGGGCTTGTACTTAGCAGTCTTTAAAAATGCCACATCTGGGGAAATACCCCAGGTGGCTAGGGTCCTCCCGATCAGTACCAGGCTGGGATTCTGGGTGCAGCAACTCCAGGCATAACAATGGCCTATGATATGCAATCAGATGGACTCCACACACAAGCCCAAGGGTCCCAAGCACTGAAGGGCTCTCCAGTGCCCAGTATGAGAGGACTACGGCCCCATTCAATGCAGGCCAACTCCTAGGTCAAACGGCCTTTGCATATTGTAGGTGCAACCATTACATGGACCCCACCACATGGAGGGTAACAGTGACTGTTACCCTCCACGTAGGAACGGGAAAGAGTTTTCTCAGGGATCTGAGCGAATCTCGCTGGCCTGGTACCACCCTCACGGAGGCCAAGGTAAGGGGGTGATCCATCATACAGTGTAACGATGTGGGACCTAACACACGGTGCTGTGCCTTGCCGGGCTACAGCCAACCTGGTGCCCCAGACAGACTGGGAGTCAGTGATGGACCGCTTGACCCTATGCCTTCCCACGAGGACCCCCTCCTCGGGGCTGGCCCACCCCAACCTGCTGGCTATGCCACGTCTGCAGCACAAAGGCATCGGCTCACAGGTCTGTGTTTGTTTGCCTGAGCTCTGGGTTCAGATCCAGCTCCTCAGTCAGACCCTGGAGAGAGGGAAGCCACGCCTCCAGGGACAAAGCTTCCCTCTTTTGGCAGCTGACCAGCTGTGCACAGGCTCTTCAGAAAAGGGGAAACTTATAAACACGGTACTCAAGGCCCCTCTTCTACAAACAAGGCAAGGCAGAGCACGGCACCTGGTGCTCCAGCCAAGCAGGGTACGAATGACTCTTGAGGCAGTTGTGGTGGTGGCAGACCTGCAATTCTACCACTTGAGAGGCTAAGGCAGGAGGAGGATTGCAAATAGAGAGCCGGCCTGGGGTTGTGGGTGTCGTTCAGTGGGACAACGCTTGCCTATTCTGTATGAAGCTGTGGGCTAAATTCCCAGCCCTTAAAAATGCAAACAAACAAAAAACAAAACAAAACCCCCAAAACCTTATATTTTTAATTGGTTAAATAAGATAATAATATTTTAAAAATCATGACCATATCTGAAATAGACTTTGGTGTCTGTGAAAGTTTTATTGGGACACTCACTGAGGTACAGTACAATGAGAGGAGCTGTTGGTTAAGACAGAGGCTGCACAGACCACAGAGCCCACTTAGTTCCTGGCCCTGTGCTAGAAACCTGGCAAGCCCTTGACTAAGATTATAAAATCATACAATAACTGAACCATGACATCCATGAGGGACCTCAACAAGAAAAAAAAATGTGCCTAACATAAAAATTAGCACCACATCAAACACTGTCTGGCCAATCTCTCTCCTCCAGTCCAGCCCAAAATATCCAGCTTTGCAAAAAAACTAGAAAATGCAGGCTGCATGGCTTGGTGGCTAATTTTGTTAGGAGCCTATTTTAAGAGCAAAAGTAGCTTTCCCAATTTGTCGCAAATAATTTGAGACAAGTCTGAATGAAAGGAGATTTTTAACGAAACAATAGGCCTACCTATAAATACTCGCCAGTCGTGCGGGATTGGAGGAGATTCTGCATGTTTGCTCAGGGCAATAGTCTACCAAGATCTACCTTGGTTTACCTGCCAGCTCCCACCCTGAGCCTGGCTCACTTCCTCCCAATCTCCAGGACAAGGGAAGGACCAGGCAAAGGTTTAATTGGGTCGGGAACTCATGTTTGCACCTGATCACCCCTGGTAGGTACAGCGGACTATCAGAGAATTGGCCTCCCTGAACGTATTCCAGTGAAGCCTTTGTTTTTATGGCTCTTTGTTTTTTTTTTTGTTTGTTTGTTTGTTTTTTAGTTTTTTCGAGACAGGGTTTCTCTGTGGTTTTTTGGAGCCTGTCCTGGAACTAGCTCTTATAGACCAGGCTGGTCTCGAATGTTTTGTTTTTCTGAGACAGGGTTTCGACTAGTCAAGGCCAGCCTCAAACTCATTAGAGGACACTTGGGAGCTTACCTCCCAAATGCGGGGAACATAGGCACGTACCCTTCTAAAGGTCATGAGTTTCACAGGCCTCGCTTAGAGGGGGGAAACTGAGGCACTACACACTTCCCCTACCTGCACAGTCACACTGCGTGTATGGTAGCCAATAAGGTGGTAGCCACATGAATGTCACACAAATTCATTTTCTTGTCCTCTCTCCAATACTAGGGATGGAACCAAAGCCTTCTGAAGACCAGGCCGCTGCCCTCCTACTGAGCCCCCCCCCAATCTGGTCCCAGCACCTTCGGGTTACACACAGCACGCCCCAAGAGCTCCAGGCTGTTCCCTGAACAGGTTCCCACTTCGGCTTCCTTTGGCGACCACACCCCTGTCAAGGTGTCATCTGCCCAAGCCTGCTGTTGGCCCACAGTTATGATGACCTCTGGGAAGCACGTGCTGTTCAGGGAGGGGGGAGAGCAGCTGCATGAATCTGATATCCACTTCAGAACCCCAGGGACCCAACCCCAAGAGGTGCCCCACTGTCACCCCAGTCACACACAGCCTCCAGCACAACAGTGTAAGTTCACCCACAAAGTGGGACAGGAAAAGAAGTCAGAGCAGCCCACCAACCTACAGGAGCAGAGGGCAGATGGACCTCAATGTAGCCAACACCTGAGGGTGTCTGAACACTGACATGCTCACTGTGACGTGCCCACACCCTTTCCCTAAAACTTGCTGGTAAGACCTAATTTGTAGATGTGGTTAAATCAGAAGCCCAAGATGGGTGTCTTTATCATTGTCCCAGTGGGCCCTGAATCTCATGATCAGCCATGGTTCCACTGGTGCACCAGACACATGCGCGCACACACACACACACACACACACACACAATTAGGGCTCAAACTATAAAGCTGTAGAAGAAAATTCAAGCAAAGGTATCACTCCAGGGCACAGGCAACAGAGGAGAAAATAGGTCAACTCCAAGAAAACTTTAAAACACTGAATGTCAAAAGGAACTTTCAACCAAAAAAAAAAAAAAAAAAAAAGGCAACACACAGAAAGAGAAAGTATTTGGAAATCAACATTGACCAGAGATGAAAATCCAGAGTATACAAACAGATCCTCACACTCACCAACAAAAACAGCACAGTTCAAATGCAAGCAAAGGATGCTGCCGTCCCAGCTACTCCAGAAGCTGGGGCAGGAGCACTGCTTGAATCCAAGAATTCAAAGGCAACCTGGATCACTGAGATCGCCATGTCAGGGGGAAAAAAAAAAGAAAAGGAAAGGAAAAAAGAAAAAGATTGGAGATAAAAATTTAATAACGTGTTTCTGCCAGAAATTTAAAAATTAAAAACAAACAAAAGGGACGGATTGCTGACATGCTACAACACAGAAGAACCTCAAGATGCTACTGATAGAAAGAGGGGCATAAGCCCACGGAGCACATGAATCTCTTTATACGAAATGTCCAGAGCAGATAAACCTAGAAACAGGAAGCAGCTCAGGGGCCCAAGCTAGAGCCAACAAGTGGCTGCTGGAGGGGTGGGGTGCATTCTGGAATGGGCTTGGGTGGCAGCCGAGCAATGGGAACTCTAAATGCTGCTAGGCAGTTTGCTTCCTCGTGGTAACTGTTAATTACGCACTTTACAATTCAGAGAGTTAGTTTAGAAGTCAGCTAGAGCCTGACCAGTCCCAAGGGTGCAGGGGTTGGAGAGGAGACCTGCTGAGAACGGACATTGTGAATGTATTGCTTACTTGGTAACTGTTCTTAATGTATATGGTTTTATTATATTAGAACTCAAACCTTTTCTCTTTATTTAGACAAAACGGGGAAATGTTGTGGAATATCCCTTTACACTGTGAAGACGTGTCCAGCCTCACAGACTGCTCCAGCCAGGACCAGAGGTCCCTTGTGCTGCCCCGTTGCACAGAGACTGGACAACAAATGTCATGGCTGGTGTTCTCAGTTTTCCCATGGCCCCCCAAAGATGTCATCACCCCCAGACAACAGAAAGCAGTCTAGAGAATATGATGCCCACATCCCCAAGAGATGGGATAGATGGCTTTTGGTCATTTGATGGGTTATGAATGTTTGTCATTGTTTGGGAGCGGTGGTTACAAGTTGTTAGTGGTCATGGCCAGGAGAAAAGCTAAACAAAGGAGATTAGATTCAGGGATCTCTTTCTAAAGGGAAAAAGGGGGAACAGTACAGGAATGATGGGATAATTGATTGTTGAATAAGCACTAGTTTCAAATACTTTGCATTTATATGGATTTATGAATATTTTTTAAATATTTATTTATTTGTTATGTATGCAATATTTTGTCTGCGTATATCCCTGCAGGCCAGAGAGGGCACCAGACCCCATTACAGATGGTTGTGAGCCACCATGTGGTTGCTGGGAATTGAACTCAGGACCTTTGGTAGAGCAGGCAATGCTCTTAACCTCTGAGGCATCTCTCCAGCCCCTGGATTTATGAATATTGATACAAATTTAAGGTTATAGTTATACTTGTATATATGTGTCTACTCTTATTTAAAGTATTATACCTATGCAGTTCATTTAAGATTATAATGTAAAGTTTGAGACCTTGAAAGCTATTTAGGATAATAAAAAAAAAGACAGGTTAATAGTTATCTATAACATCAAACTTATAGCTATGTTAGGTATGTTTTCAAGGTTATACAGAAACATATTTTAAATAACAGGAGATCTTCAAAAACTTCAAAGACCTACAGAATATGGCATTTAAATATTTTAATAACACAAGGCTTTCATGACAGTGAGACACGTCTGCTCCTGGCAGCACCAATTCACTTCAAAAAATGATGATGGACATCAAAGAACCTCCATACAAAGTTTGCTTTCACTGTGGCAAAAGTTAGCTATTTGGGCAAGAAAATCCCGTTGCCTTGACCGCCGACAGTTTGCTGTCCAAACTGGACAAGCAGGACACAAAGGCAAGCACCTGCCAGACTTTGCCAGGACAAGTAGGACAGTCCTTCAAAAACTCCTGCTTCACAGAAAAAGCTGTCAGACATTCTAGGCCTGTAGACTGCAGATGGATGTCCCAATGCTGCAGCGGAATCTTGGGTGACTGTCCAGGAAGCCAGGTGACTCTCATTTCTATAGTTTTAGAAGTTGCTTTCTCTACACTTCCTGTTTACTCAAGTAATATTTTATCCTTCTCGGGTCTCTGGTGGGGATCAAAGACTAGACAGTTACAGTTTTCCTTGTTACCAAATTCAGGAAAGAAACTGACAAAAGAGGTGTAAAGTTTATAAGATTGAGAAACAGAAAAGCTTAAGTAGTTTATCTAAAAGGATGTTTAAAAGATTTTTTAGGATGGTAATACAATTTGTGACAAGAAATGGCTTAGGTATAAAACTGTGGACGAAGATAAGATAGACAGTGGAGTATTTTCTCTAAATTTGGCAAATGTAAATGAAATGGACATTGTAACTGTAATTCTTACTGATAACTGCTCTTATTGTATATAGTTTTACTGTGTTAGAAATGTTGTGGAATATTCCTTCATACTGTGAAGATGTGTCACTGTGATTGGTTTAATGAAAAGCTGACAGCCAATAGCTAGGCAGGAAGTTTAGGCGGGACTTCTGGACAGAGAGAGCTCTGACAAGGAGAAAGGTGGAGTTGCCAGCCGGATGCAGAGGAAGCAGAACATGCAAGAGGAGAGGCGAAAGCCAAGAGACACGTGACAGCATGAAGATGAACAGAAAACTTAAGTTATAAGAGCTGGGTGGAAACAAGCCTAAGCAAAGGATGAGTTTTCATAATTATTAAGTCTCTTATGTCATGATTTGGGGACTGGCGGTCCCTAAAAGCCTGTTCCACGGCAACCAGGTCCTGCAAGTTTTCAAACTGGTATCCACCGCTGGCTGTGATCTACCCATGTGTCTGTCCATCCATCTCACACTGAAGCACAAGGAGATTCACCCTTGTCATTTACATCCCACCAGCATGCCTGGCAGGGGTGGCGCACACCTTTAATCCCAGCACTCGGAAGGCAGAGGCAGGCAGATCTCTGTGAGTTTGAGGCCAGCCTGGCCTACAGAGTGAGTTCCAGGAGAGGCTCCAAAGCTACACAGGGAAACCCTGTCTCAAAAAACAAACATCCCACCATGCGGACCCTCCTCATTGATCCTCAGCAAAACTATAAACACAAATGTTCTTGCGGGTAGCGAAGTCACACGGTTTTGGCATGTCAAAGACGGGTACAAATATCAGGTGGAAAGGGTTACACGCTGGGGAAAACAGAACATCAGCACACAGAGTGGGAGACCCTGTGTCAGGATCCTATTGTTTCACACAGTCCAGACCACAAGGAGACGAAGGCCTTTCTATACCCCAGTGCACCAGTCAGCCAGGGAAGGGACAGTCCTAAGTGCGAGAGGAAGACCCTGGCTTGTCAATCGTCCATCCATCTCCTGTGGTACTCAGCAAAGGTTCCATGGAATGTTCTCACAAAACTGAGTGTCTATCTGAGACTGAGCCACCCCAGCAAGCATCTCAAGGACCTACTCGTGTGACCAGTCAGCCCTTCTTAAGGCTCAGCCGCATTTTCTGCATGCCCACAGGACAAAACGGACCCACCTCGTCACACTCAGCTTCCACTTCAAGAGAGACCCCAAGCTCTTAGACATCCAATGGCAGAACTGTATGGTAACAGGCCACCTACTTGAGAGACCATCCCTACAGCACCTACACGCAAACAGGAAACCGGCAGGCTTGCACCCTGGAACAGAGCTGACACAGAGCTGACACAGAAAGAAGCACAAACCCTTTAGCCCCTGTGGTTACAGGGGCCGCCTGGATGTAAGGCAGAACACATGAACATAATCTTATTACCATGGCCAAAAATCCACCCAGGTGACAGCCAGGCACTACCCGAAATGTCCCTGCTGACCCGCAGTGTGAAGGTCAAGGAGGGGGTGGACAGGATGACCTCATCTTCCCTCCTTGGCTGCTTCAGCTTGTTCTTTTTTAAGATGGCGTTTGTTGAGCTATGCATTTTTTCCTGATCCTTTTTTTTTTTAAATTTTAGAACTTTGTTATCATTGTGTGAGCATACATATGCATGTATGATGTACCTGAGTGCAGGTATATGTGTGCCACAGTGTGACGTGTATGTGCGTATGATGTGAGTACCATGTTCGCTGTGTGTTTGGAGGCAGACGACAACTCAGTAGGGCTGACTGTCTCCATGGGCTGCAGGGATTGTACTCAGGTCATCAGGCGAGAACTGAACCATCTTGCCAGCCCACGCTTTATGTTACTGTTTTACATACTCATACACACGCTGCCCAGATGCCTGTCCCTCCATGGGACGTGGGC
The DNA here is from genome assembly GCF_950005125.1 of Chionomys nivalis. Classification (NCBI taxonomy): domain Eukaryota; kingdom Metazoa; phylum Chordata; class Mammalia; order Rodentia; family Cricetidae; genus Chionomys; species Chionomys nivalis. Next base: position 1,009,602 of record NC_080096.1, on the reverse strand, counting down.
ACCCCAGAGGGAGGGTCCTGGAGCATTAGGGAGTATTCCACAAGGACAAGGAAACAACATGCTGGCCACCTGCCCTAAGGACTCTGCACGGGCTACCTGGGACTTGGGCTGGAAAGTCCCGTGTCATGGGTTCCACACCACCCAGTCTGTCAAAGGCCTCTTTAGGCAACACCCCATACACACACACACATACGCCTGACCGATAATCTCACCTGCTGTCCTACCCTGTGGCCCTGGGCCAGTTCCCCATCCCACCGGAGGCAAAACACATGAGCTGAGCACCTGCCTCACTAATCGCACTGGGTTGTGCAACCTCAGGTACTTCTTCATCGGCCACGGAAGCCAAGAGTTGTCACCTCCAGGAGCCTTGTCACCCCTTAGCACCCAAGCACAGCCTCCAGGGCACAATCAGAGGCAAGGGCCAAGCTCCTCTTGGATCCCGCCACTCCTGGGACCTGCTTCCCTCATCTTCAACCAACAGACCAGAGGAGGAAAAAAAAAAAATCAACAGATCAACACAAGACAGGAAGGCCAGGCCTGGAGTGGTCTGCATGGAGCAGATACATAGGAGCAGTGTCCGGGCGTCCTGGCCTGGGCATTTTCCTCATGGGACAAACCAGGGCGCTTTGTGGACCTTCTACTGTGCTACCTGACAACCAGGCCGACCACACCTCTTTCCCTCACCTCCCCAACTGCCGACAAAGTACCAGTCAGCTGCATCATATCCATGGAAACCGGGGGGCCCAACCAAAGTGAAAAGAGCTCTCGAGGTTACGGTCCCATTCACGCTGAGGTTGGATTTCTCATCTTGGTGAACGACTTGGGGTCCCCCAGCTTCACACAAGGCACCCACCCACCGCCCTGATACAATGAACCAGATACCTGTAGCACATGTCGCGTGTTAGAAATTTAAAAATGTAGCACTCAGGCTGGAGGGATGGCTCAGGGGTTAAGAGCACTGGCTGCTCTTGCAGAGAATCTGGGTTTGATTCCCAGCGCCCACATGGGGGCTGATAACTATGATTCCACTTTCAGGGGATCCGACGCCCTCTCCTGGCCTCTGCAGGTACCAGGTGCTCACGTGGCTCACAGACATACAAGCCGGCAGAACATCATATCACATAAAGTAAAACAAAGTAAAATTGAAAGGAAATTGAACACTCACTGTCTTCCCCAGGACAAGGCATGCCTGGCTGTTCCGGGATGCTTGGGAAAACTGGACAGAAAGAAAGAAAAGAACAAGGTTAGTAACAGTGGACCGTTAACACCGTCTCTCAGGCAAAGTCCTGCCCATGAGATCACTCTTGGAAGACCTTCCTCAGCAGAACCTCAAAAGCCCACGTGGTCAAACCCCACTCGTAAGTTCCAGGAGAAAAAATGCTTTTGGAGAGCAGAGCTATCAAAGGAAAACCAGCAGTTCTCATGAAAGCACAGCGATTATCTTGAAAACTGACCTTTAAAAGCCGCGCTAAGAACTGAACCTGGAGTCTTGAGAACGCTAGGTAGGCTCTCTTCCACTGAGTCTGCGTCCGTGGCTCTGCCCTTTCTACTTTTTATTTTGAAGCCAAGTCTCGCTAAGCTGTCCACGCTGGCATTCATGAACTCTACAGCATGAGTTTGTCTTGAACGTTCTCAGTCTGTCTACGAGCCTGTGCCAAGAGGTCCAGCAGAACGTAAGTGTGTGTGTCAGATGATGGCTCAGGGTGTAAGGTGCCTACCATCAAGCCTGAGGAACTGAGCTCCGATCCAGGGGACCTACGTCATGAGGAATCAACTCATGGAAGCTGTCCCCTGATCTCGACACATGGATTGTGGCACCCATGTATGCACACGATAGATAAATACATGAAACGATATATTTCTAATTAATTAATTTATTTTTATGTGTACGTGCGTGTCTCTGATTCAGTGTGGGTGTACCACGTGCACGTGGGAGCCTGCCTAAGTCAGAAGAGGCACTGGTTAACCACCATGTGTGTGCTGGGAACAGAACCCAGGTCCTCTGCAAGAACAAGTGTTCCTAACCACTAAGCTATCTCTTCAATCCCATAAATTTACTTTTAAAAATACATAAGTGCTAAGGGATGCTTATGTATGCTACAAATATACACTGTTCTCATTGGTGAATAATAAAAGCTGTTTGATCAATAGCCAGGCAGGACAGTGTTAGGTGGAACAATCAAACTAAGGAATGGGATGAGGAGGGGCAAAGTAGAGAGAGACGTGAGCAGCGCCCAAGGAACAACATGCCAGCAGACGGGTAAAAGCCATGGCCACATGGCAACAGATTAATAGAAATGGGCTGATTTAGATGTAAGAGCTAGTTAGTAATACGCCTGAACTATAGGCCAAACGGTTTATAATTAATATGTTTCTGTTGCCACCTCCGTTCACACATAAGAACATCATCATGTTTTCTACTGGGAGGCTCCAATTGCCTTCCCAATCATCAGGCAGTCAGACGAAGATCCCCATAGCTGAGGAGAGCCCCTCAGGCTTTGTTCCGGTTAGTTTTGTATACTTGACACAAGCCAGGGTTATCTGGGAACTTTGACTGAGACAAAGCCTCCATCAGATTGGCCTTAGGCAAGTCTGTGTGCCGTCTTCTTGACTGGTGTGGGAGGACCTCGTCCACTGTAGGCAGTACTGCTCCTGGGTAGGTAAGTCTGCTTCAGCTCCTGCCTCCAGGTTCCTGCCCTGGCTTCTCTCAAAGATGGACTGTGATCAGGATGTGTAAGCTAAATGAACCCTTTCCTCCCACGTGGCTTTGGTTATGGTGTTTGCCACAGCAGTGGGAGGCAAACCATGACAAGTCATTTATCTGGACAGACGAAGGGTCTGACCTCCAGCTCACCCACCATGGATGATGAGCACTTCATCCCGGCCCTGACACACCAGGCGGAAGGCCTCCTCCAGCTCCATCTGCGAGGACACGGTACAAGGGTCGCCTAGGGGGAGGAGGCAAGAGGCACCAATGAGGCGACCGAGGTATGAAGGCAAAAAGGTCTGAGCTACTCAGCACTTCAGACAGAGGTCTAGGTGGGCAAAGTCTCACTGCTCATGGTCAGCACAGAGCAAGCGTGAGAGACTCCACAACAGCCGTCCCCCTCGTGGGACCTCAGCTTCCCATGTAAGAACCTAGCAGCCCCCAGAAGGAAGTCATGTTCACTCACAGCCTTGGGAGCTCTAAGAGCCTGGTAGGCAGCAAGCAAGAGCTAGAACTTCCTCCCAGGTGGCCTGGGTGAAGGAAAAGGTCCTTGCCTTCTAGGCTTGATGGATAGAGATGCGTACAACCAGCCCATGTACCAGCAGTTCTGCTGAAATGAGGGAGGCCATGTGTTCTGCCTGCCCCACGGTGCTTCCAACTGGCAGCTGTAGTCAGTTGTGCAAAAGGAGTCTCCCCTGATCTCCCCCCGCCGCCCCGTCTCATCCCAGGTTTCTATGAGTCTGAATGTGGGAAGGAAAGAGGAGGAAGGAAGAAATAGAGACAAGGATAAAGGGACTCAGAGAAAGCAAGAGAGGTGGAGAAGGGGCAGAAAGGAGGGAGAGAAGAAAGAGGAGAAAGGGAAGAAGAGAGAGAGGAGAAGGGAAAAAAGGAAGTAAGAGACGGGAAAGAAGGGGAGGAGAGAGAAATCAGGAGGTGGGAAACAGATCCATTGCTGTTCTAAGGAAATGAAGAGCCAGGCCTTCCTCAAGCAGCTGCCAGAACACCCCAGGATAAGGCAAGTCAGAAAAGGAGCTGTGTAAGCTGGGGGCCAGGAGGGGCACAAAGCTTCCCCTGCAGCTGAGCTGAGTCCCCCACGAAGCAGGAACACCCCCTTTCTGCCTTGCTTTTAGTGCTGCCCCGACTGCCTCAGGTCCTATCTACCCTGTTTGCAGCCACCCTATTCAGGAACTGTTGGCTCTAGCGAGTTCAGCAGTACTTGGGGGAGGCTGCCTAGCCAAAGCCCCGGTGTTCAGGCTGACCATCCCGAGACGGGGGCTACCTTCGCTGTCCACCCACTTGAGGGTGAGCGGGTGCTGCTGGTGCAGGCCGCACATGTCTCGCACTTCCTCACAGAGGTCCTTGAACGTTGTCATGGCATCCACGCTGGTGATCAGGATGTCCCTGGGACAAAGAGGACAGAGGTATCTGTCACCAGAGCTCATCTGAAGTCGACCAAACGCTGCTTTTGGTTGAACAAGTTACCGACTAGAAAAATAAAAATCTTCCCCAAAGACAGTATGACAGCCCTGCCCCCAACACGAAACAGAACCAATGACCAGTTTTTAAAACGACCCACATGGGCTGGAGAGATGGCTCAGCTGACTGCTCTTCCGGACGACCTGGGTTCAATTCCCAGCACCCACATGGCAGCTCACAGCTGTCTGTAACTCTAAGATGTGACACCTTCACACAGACATACATAGCAAAATACTAATGCAAATAAAATAACATCTTAAACAAACAAAACCAGCCACCATGAGTGGATGGACGAAGTTTAAGTGACCAATGGCGCCTCCTAGTGGAGGCCTGGGGGCCAAGCAACCGCACCTATGGGGCACAAAACGAAACCCCAGGTCCATTCGCTTCATTTAGATAAAACACCATAGTCAAGCCTTTCCCCAAAGCCTTGACGATGACAACCAGGGTGTGTTGTCCAGAAAAAAGGGAGAGGAGGATAATTAATTAGTTAATTAAAGCAGCTCTTGGACGTCTTGGCAGGACCCGACCCACCTCTGTCCCGGCGTAGCTGTGAAAATTCTAAAAGGAATGCTTTTTGGCAACCTCAAATCTCAGAATGCCCTTGCCTTAAAAGATAAATCTTCTCATTCCCAAATGGGATTCAGATCTCTGTAGCAGGAGATGGCTCAGAGACATGCCCTGGAGGAGGAAAATGAGAAGGGGGAGGAGGTGGCTCCCCTATATTCCTTATAAGGAAGGGCAGCGGCAACAGGTTTCTATGGGAACTAAGCAGGAACCACACCCTCACTGGAGTCGCAGTAAAAAGCAAAACATGCCTCACATCCGCGAAGAAAGAACGGCTCTGAAACAGAAATGCCAGCCAGGGTTGCTGTTGATCCCTGGCTTCCCCGCTGGGTTATCTAAACTGGGTCACACAACTGTCTATAAACAAAGTCTTTGTCCACTGATGACAAGGATCCAGCACCTACCCAGCCCCCCACATGCCATCCAGGGCCTTCAGAGACCTGCCCCCAGATATCCCCCCCTTTTCTACCAAGACCAGTCAGCCAGCCCCTTCACAGGCCCCACATAGGAACTGACCCTGCTCCTACCCTCCACAGCCTGTAGAAACTGAGGCATGGAGAGCCTCCAACATCCAAGCCCCCATCCCCAGGCGCCTGTCACCTGGGGTCACCCTGACACAGTGCCCACACTGCCCATGGCACTGGCCAGCCTTGGAAATGGGAACTCTGGAAATCAGGTCTGCAATCCCTCTCTTGGATCTCTTCCTGAACCCAGCTGGATGGCATCCTCCACCCACACCCTTTAGTGCCCAGAGGACAGGCGTGGACTGCTCCTGTGAGACCCCAATGCTTCGGAGGTGCCACACGAGGCTGAACTGTATCACCCTGGACACATCTCGCCTGAGTCAGAAGGGTGAGCCTTCCTCACGACACAGCTCTAAGCCAGAGTGTCTCCCAGAAGTTAGGGCCAGCCTGGAAAGACCACCCATCCCTGACTCTGCCTCTTGCATCTTCCAGGGCCACAGCAGGTCCTCCAACATGGAAGTTCTGAGGCGAGAGCCTCAGAAGAGAAGACATCACCGCTGTCTGTGATGTCTGAAGCTTCAGAAAAGCAGGCACCTCGGCTCTGAATGTCAGACTCACCTGTAATCCCCCTGAGAACACGGTGTTGCCTGACACCCCTGGAATATAGGTGACCACGGGTGGCAGCACTCTGATGTCAAGCCTCAAACGGACAAGGGACAACAGGAAGACAGATGGCCGTCACGTTACACTACTCTAAGGACAGGACTGTACCTCTGACTCTCAGCTGTGGCTCCAATACCTCCCTCAGGGCGGTGTCTAACCTCACGCCCCCAGAACACTGTCTTTCGAGACAGAAGGCCCCCTCAACCCACAACCTTCACAGCGGAGACAGGGAGACAGTATCTGCATTTCTTACATCACTGTCCGGGGCGGGGGGGGGGGGGCTCAAGCTCTAGAGAGGGACCCAGATGGCAGATTTCAGGGTAAGTGGGGAGGAAGGCTGGGAAGGAGCCCGGTCTAAGGGGAGATGGGGGGGGGGGGACAGAGCGAGCAGAAAGGGAAGAGGGCAGGAAGGGGCGGAGAAAGGGAGAGAGGGGAGGTAGGGAAAGGAAGAGGAAAGGGGGGGCTCCACTTTTGTCAGCTGAGGAAACCGGAGTCAACAGGTTGAATTACAGAGCCAGTAACCAAAGTGCTCCCCAGGGGCAAAAGGGAGGGAGGAGTGGGCAAGACAGACAAGTCCAGGACAGGGGGCACTGTCCAAGGTGAGCCGTGATCCCCAAGGTGCCGGCTGAAGCTGCCCTAAGGGAAGGGTGGATCCCCCATCCCACCCAGGGGCCCTTGGCTTTAGTAAGGGCCAATCCCGAGCATGCTCAGCTTGGGGGTTCCAGGCAGGAGACAAGGTCTCTCTGCATCAACATTCACTACGGAATCACGGGGTACTCCAGGCCTGAGGCATGCCCCCCCAGAAACCCTTCTTCTTCCTGGCAAGTCCAGGATCACCAGAAGTTGGCCATATTTCCGTAACAACCTGTGGGGCCAGGCAGTTCCTGAGGCTGGAAAGCCAACCTCTCCCTTCTCGTCTCTGTGGCTGGGACCAGCCACTAGTAAAACTCCCAGGAATGCCGAGAGCCCAGTTCAGCCACAGGGCCAGCATTCCACTCCACTCCCTTCCTCCTTTCCAAGAGCGGTGACCCTTGACCCTTGACCTGGGAGTACCCAGGTCAGTTCCAGAAGGCAGGGCACCGTTGGAAGCGCCAAAGCGTTAGGGCCTCCACCGCCTTCAGTCTACACAATCGAGGCAACAAGACCATGGGATTTCCAGACGAGCCTGAGTGGACCAGCCACCAGACCACCGACGCCATCACTCCGCTTCCCATCACTCAATGCTCCCGGGCAGCTATACTGGCCACGGTCAAGTGCCCGATGCCCCCATTTCCCCTGAAAGCAAGGTGGAATCCAGGACTCAGGGCTGAGTCCAGCCCCGCAAAACCACCTCCAAGGAAGAGACAGAAGGGTTCATCATGCCTGTCCTTAAAGGAGGGCAGGGCTGTATTCTTTCTGGACATCTCCAAAAAGTTCTCCTGTCCCGCAAACAAAAGCCGCAAAAAGTGCCCTTATGTTCCTACAACCCAAGGCATTCTTGCGGGTGCCTTCACCTGGCTCAAAGGTTTCCCTAACACTTAAACCGAGACCAATTTAAACAGCCTTGGTTTGTTGTTGTTTGTTTGTTTTAACGTGCCAGAAGTTTCCACAATCTGGTGAAAACTTTTAGACGTACAAATCTATCCTTAACACCCCAGACCAACTGCGTGCCACCAGGGCCAGGAGCGCAACAACACCGGCCCGCTGCGCGCGTCCCGGAGAGACCCAGAGACCCGGAGCGCGCCCGGCCCTCGAGGCTTCCCTCCGGCCACCTCCAAGGGCGCCGCCGCAGATCCAGCCGCCGCCTCCCCGCCCTGCCTCCCGCGCGCGCGGCGCCTCCGACGGCCCCGAAGCTGCACCGCCGCGCGCCCCGCCTTGCCCACCGTCGGGCGCCGCACGCACGCTCACCCGCCGTAGTGCGCCTTCAGACGGACGCGGCCGCCGCTCCCGTCCATCTTGGGGTCCGTCCTGCTGGGCATGGCGCGCTTCGCCGGCCGCCGTCAGCGCCGCGTCCCGGGCGCTCGGGCCATGGCTAGCGGCCCCCCACGCAGGGCCGGGTTGCCAGGCGGGGCGGACGGCGGAACGCGGAAGGGAGCGCGCAGCGCGGGACCGACGGCACCGGCCGCGCCAACTCCGCGGAACTTGGGCGGCGCGCGGGGCGGGGGGCGCGCTGGGCAGGGGCGGAACCTGGCTGTCCCGACGGCCAATCCACGGGGGCAGGCGGCACCTGTGGCCAATGGGAGCTCCTCAGGGCCACCACCTGAGCCAATCCTCGGGGGGCCGCACGGCCGCGGCCCAATGATGAGCGCGCAGGACGGACTACCTGTCGGGCGGAGCGCGGCCACCTGCGGCCAATGGGAGCGCGCGCGGTGTTGCTTTGCCCGGCAACGGGCGGCGACCAGTGTAGCCCGGGGACCGTCGGGCCCCCGGGCTCAGCGCTTCTGAGTCTCCCGGGGCTGTGGTGCCGAAGGGCCGTGCAAACTTGTTAGAGGTGCAACTTGTCCGGCGCTCTCAGGCCCTCGGCGTGCGAACTCCGCGGGGTCCCCGAGACTGCGAGCTGCTGAGCGCCTGGTCGCGATGCGAGCTGGTCTGACTCTCCGGTTCTAGCCCGCGACTGCAGCGGCATCCCGCGTCCCGGCCAGCGGAAGGCTGTCAGCACTCGCTGCCTCTGCTCTAGCTCGCTTCTCTGCAGACAGATCTGGACAATCGTAAGGCATTCGTACTCCTCCGCGCTTTACATTCCACACGTGAGCCTGGTTCTCCTTGGTGCCAGGCACTGGGGTGACCCTGAAGGGCGGGGGGGTGGGGGGGACACAACCTGCCGCCGCCCTGATCTTGGATCCTGTGTTCTCCCTAGAAGATACCCGTTGGCAGCCTGCTGGTCGTCTACTTCAAGTGCTCACCCTCACCTCCCAAGGCGGGATTTCTCTGGCTGTCCAGGAACTCACTCTGTAGACCAGGAGGGCCTCCAACTCAGAGATCCGAGTGCTGGGATTAAAGGAGTGCTCCACCACCTCCCGGCTTCAAGTGCTTTTTTTTTTTTTTTTAAAAAAAAAAAAAAAAGCTTCCTTCTTAAAATAAGGGGGCGGGGGGGCACGCCTGTGATCCCAGCATTAGGGAAGCTGAGACAGGAGGACCTGGAGCCATAGGCCAGCCTGGTGTGTCTCAGATAATTAAAACAACAACAACAACAACAACAAAAGAAAACCTTTTAGCCTCTAAATGGTTTCTCTGTATAGACGCCTGCCAGAGCTGTGTACCGTCCTTATCCTCACCCCATCTCTGCTTTCTTTTAGGACCCTTGCTTCACCCCACTTTCACTACCGATTCAAAGGCTATACATGTAACTGTCAGTTCTCAACTTGAAAAACAGTTATGAGCCAGCCTCTCTCTGTGCAGCCCAGGCTCTCGTGCTGAGATTACCAATGCCTGTGACCACTCTGAGCTCTCAGACACCGGTTTATTTTAGCATTGGGAACTGAACCTAGGACCTTGCACTTGTTAGGCAAGTGCTCTGCCACCAGCTACCTCCCTTGATTGCCTTTCAACTTTTTGTTTATTTTTTTAAGATTTATCTTTATTTTATGTATGTGCAGATTGTTTGCCAGCATGTGTCTCCGTGAGTATTTGCACAGCTTATAGCTGTAGAAATGGGAATTGGGCCCACCCTGGAACTGGAGTTACAGACAGTTGTGAGGTGCTGTGTGGTCATGGGAATCAACCACTGAGCCATCACTGAAGCTCCTCAACCCTTATTTTATTCATTTATTTTTGAGGCGGCATCTCACTAAACCGCCTGGGCCAGCGCTGGACCGTCTGTGCCTCAGTCTTCCAAGTAGCTAAAATGATAGGTCTGGACTGGGTTTTGCTGCTCAGACTTTTTCTTACTTTTTTTATTTGTTTGTTTTTTGAGACAGGCTTTCTCTGTGTAGCCCTGGCTGTCCTGGAGCTCTCTCAGTAGATCGGGCTGGTCTGAAACTCAGAGATCTATCTATCTGCCTGCCCCTGCCTCCCAAGTGCTGGAATTAAAGGCGTGCTCTACCATGCCCAGTTCACCTTTGACAGCCACAGACAGACACTGGGTGCTGTTCTCCAAAGCTCTGCCCACCTTCCTCTGCTCACACAACCTTTATATTGCATTTTTTGTGTTTGTTCGTTTGAGACAAGGGCTCCCTCTGTGGCCCCAGCTGGTCTAGACCCTCCTGACTCATTAAGGACTGCTATGCCCTGTCACATGTCTGTCAATCTGGGTGCCCAGGCTCTCAGAACTCAGATATTGGTGGCTTCTCAAGCAGATGCTTTCCAAGCCCTGACCAAGCCTCAGGTTCCTCCACATCTTCCCAGCCCTCCTTCTACCTGCATGCTCCCAAAAGTTCCCTCAGCATCCCTGTCCCTAGGGCAACCTCTGCCAACCCCTTTCCACCAAAGGCTTCTATGCCAAAGCCCCACCCCCACCCCAAGACCTCACATACCCCCCTCTAATTCTCTCAGGTTCACTTCTAACATGTTCTCACAACCTAACTCTAGACCTCTTCTGTTCTCACAACCTAACTCTAGACCTCTTCTGTGTTCACTCCCACCGTTTGGCCTAGCTTCTCTCACTGTGCTGGGACCGTTATTCAGTGTCCGGGTTCTTAAAACAAACAAGTCGATCCATGATGGGGCTGTAGCGCAGAGTTAAAAGCCTCTGGCAGAGACCAGAGACATGGCCAAATGGTAAATAGTGCTGGTCACCCTTCCAGAAGACCCAGGTTTGACTGCTAGCACCCACGTCCTTCTAAAACTCCAGTTCCAGGGGATCAAAGGTCCTCTTCTGGTCTCCGTGATCACCAGCACACTTGGCACACATACATACACGCAGGCAAAACAGCTATATATATATATATATATATATATATATATATATATATATACATATATTAAAATTAAATTAAAATATATAATATATATTTAAATTATATAAATAATTTATAATATATATTTATATATAAATTATTATAAATTATTTAAATTAAAAGCCTTCAGTTGTTCCCTTGTTCTTGAATGGAAACCGTGAAAAATGGGCCACTAGGCTCACGTGATCTGGGACCCATTCGTTTCTGCTGCCATCGTCCCCCCAATATTCACCCCAACTCTTCCACCCCACAGCCTTGGGACCTTTGCGTATGCTCTAAGGAGTGCCTTCTCTGACACCTGCCCAGGCTGGTGCCACATGTCTTCGGGTCTCTACCAGCACACTTGATGCCCATGTGAGCAATCTGTGCCCATCTCCGCAAGGGAACTGGGCAGGAGGTGACATATGGTGCCGGGCCAAGCACAAAAATCTTGAGCCCAAGTAGTAGTCCTGACTCCCTCGGGACCACTCCACTCGTCATGACCCTAGGAAAGGTCTGCTGGCCACCAGTACAGCTCCCGTTGCAGAGTCCCACAGTCAGCCCTGCAGCCATCTGGAGCCCTCTGTAGTGTTTTTGGTACTTCCTGATGTACTGGGAAGAATAAAGTATGCCTTTGGTGAGCTAGGCAGTCTGATGGGGAGGGATGCTGGCACCTCTTGAATTTCCTCCCTGGCCTGCTGACCACTGGAAGAAACAGCATAGTCCTGTCCCAGCAGGCAGGATGGGCGACTGGGCATGTCCCCAGCTAAGTTCCACCAGACACAATAGCAGGAGTCACTGGGAGTTTTTCCAGCCTGAGGGGCCCTCTCCAGGGATGTGTTTTTGGGAGCCTCGGTTCTGGGAGAGGAGACTGAGGTCACTGGCAGCCTCTGGTTCTGGTGAGGCAAAGCTGGACTTGCTAGCTTTTGGAGGGGCTCTGTTTTCTAGGGTCCCAATCTTGGAGCTTGTACAGCCACAGGGGTGCCAGGAGAGTTACCCCAGGGTCCTAAAAGCTTCTCTAGTACCTACCCATCTCTCCCTCTGGCCTGCCTCTCCTGATGCTGGTATTTGCAAAGCAAAGCACCCCCAGGCCTAAGGGGGCAGGTCCCAGCAGTAATTCCCACAGTCAGAATCCCAATCTGTGAGGCTGCAGGTCTCCCCTGTGAATGAAGTTAGCATGTTGTCTGGCAGTAGATGACAGTGTTTGCCCCCATGTTCATCAGTGACTCCCCTCTCTTGCTGGGTATTCCCGTGGTCTCTCCAGGCACCTGACACCCAGTGTAATGAGTGGGATTTCTGGGGCCGTATGGGCCCCGGGCCACAGGCTCTGTCTGCCAAGGGAGGACAGGGTTACCACCAGCTTCCACAGATAACAGACCACACCAGGCACCGTGTAGTAAAATGGCAGGCTTCAAGAACTCCCTCCAGGGTGCGTAGGGTGTGGAGGTGACCCCAGGAGCAGACAGAGGAGACTTCCTGGGCAGGTGAGGGCAGATCCTTTCCGACCCACCTCCTACAGAAACCTACAGTTTCTGTGGTTCCCCAAACTTCTACAGACACCGTGTACTGCCATAGCCACACACACAGACTGTTTCCCAAATGAAGCGGATCAGCTGGTTGTAAAAATATAAATAGATTTTTACAGATTAGGTGTCAGAGAAGGTGGGTTAGCCAACTGAAGCCCTTCCCCACGGCCTTGGTAGGTGAGGACACTCCCATCTCCTGGGACCGGCTTATGGAAGGAAGGTTTCTATTGCTCCATGATCAAGAAAACTTGGGAAAGAAAGGGTTTATTTTGCTTACATGTCCCTGTAACAGTTAATCATTGAAAGCAATCAGGTCAGGAACTCAAACAGAGAAGGAACCTGGAGGAAGGAGCTGCTACAGAGGCCACGGAGTACTGCTTACTGGCTTGCTCAAACTGCTTACTGTACCCAGACCAACCAGCCCAGGGGTGGCACCGCCCACCTCACTAATTAAGAAAATATCCTTCAGGCCTGCGCACAGCCCGATCTTCTGGAGGCAATTTCTCAGTTGAGGTGCCCTCCCCTCAGGTGACTACAGCTTGTGTCAAGTTGACATAAAACCAGCCAGTACAGAGGAACCGAATAGAGAAGGGAAAGGACCGGTGTCCTCCAGAGAGTTAAGTAAGGGTTCCTCCCTGGAAGGTGTGGTTTTACCAGGCCCAGGCTCCCGTCTGGGTCTCTGTGTCTGAGTCTCCTGGAGCCCGCAGGGGAGGGGAAGCATTGCTCACCCTCCCAGAGGTGAGGCTGACCTGAGTGGGGTGTGTGTGTGTGTGTGTGTGTGTGTGTGTGTGTCTGGCTGGCTGGCTGGCTGGCGGGGACCCACCTGCTACAGGAAGGGCCCCGAGCAGCTGATGACAGGCGCTGGGCCCTCAGCTGCGGGAGGCAGCTCAGCAGATGTTTCCTTTCTTTGTCAGGGATGTGTAGACACTGACAGAAGTGACAACACACTGCGTTCACTCATTCATCGGGTATCGCTTGAGGTCCCAGTAAGCGCCAAAAGCTGTGCGGTCATAGGCCAGCATTGTCCCCTTGTGCAACCCGCATGCCAGTAGACACACACACACACACACACACACACACACCGTCAGTTCTGTGGGACTGGAGCTGTGGCTCAGCAGTTAACATGGTTTGCCACAGTCATGAGGACCACACCCACGTTACGAACTGGCTGCGAGAAAGGCAAAGGCAGGAGGAGCACCGAGGCAAGGCTTGCTGGTTTTCAGCCCAGCACATGGCCAGGGGTTCCTTTCCATTGTTGTGATACACCATGACCGAAAGCAACTTTGGGAGGAAAGTTTATTTGGTTTAGATTTTGTCCAAAGTCAGAGTCCAGCAAGGAAGTTGAACCAGGTAGGAGCCTAAAGGAAGCGTGAAGGGAACCTGCCCTTCTGACTTGCTCTGTTTGCTTTCTGACACACCCCAAGGCCACCTGCCCAGGATGGCACCTCCCACAGTGGGTTGGCCTCTTCTGCACCAATCTTTAGTCAAGAAAATGCCCCATACCCTGAGGGCAATGGGGGATGCTGTCACGGTGCTCACCTTTAATCCAGAGGCAGGCAGATGTCTGAGTTACAGACCAGTCTGGTCTACAGAGAGAATTCCAGGACAGCCAGGACTACACAGAAAAACCCTCTCTCTCAAAAAAAAAGCCCACCAGCTTCCCTACAATCCAGTTTAATGGAGACATTTTCTCAACTGAGATTTCCCAAAATGACTCAAGCGTTGTCAAGTTGACAGAAAACCAACACACACACACAAATATACTCACACATAAGCAAACAAATAGATGGCAGGGCCGGGTGTGGTGTGCACACCTTTGAGCTCTGAGGCAGGCAGTTCTCTATGAATTCAAGGTCAGCCTGGTCTACAGAATGAATTCCGGGACAGCCAGGGCTACAAGAGAATCCCTGTCTCAAAAACAGAATAACAAAAACAAGACCCCCCCTCACCCCCCCAAAAAACCCCTAAATATATAAATAAATTGATCACAGCTCTGTTGGGTGGGAGGCCATGGCCTGGAAGAGGCTGGCATGGAAACCCAACAGCATATTGCAGGGGAAGGACATCGTAGACAAGCGAATGCCGGTGACCCTGGGAATGGGGCCGGAGGGGATACCGGGATAACCAAGTCTGTGGAAGCAGTGGGGAAGAGGATAGGGAGTGTATGAAATGGTTGTGGAAACACATCAGAAGTTCTATGTGTCCAAATGCAGCTTTGCCTCGACTTTGCATTTTGTCTACACTGCTAGCGATTAGAGACAAAGTTTCTGTTTACCAGGTCCTTCCTGTCCACCACTGACAAGTGTAGTGCCAAGAGTTTCCAGAAGAGGGCAGAGGAGAGACGCAGCTGAGGAAGGGCCTGGCTCTTTGTTCCTTACCCCATCCTGGTGCTGGCCTAGGAGATGGGGTACAGTGTCCCTACTTCCACAGTGACCACATCTCTGGCTGATTGGCCTCCCGACACTGCCGGGTGGGCGCTGGGTGTCCATCCCCACACAATCCTACTTCTTCATGCTCCAGACCCGTAGGATGTCTCCTGTTCTTCGGTCCTGTCTGTCCAGCCATTCACCCTTCCGATGGTGTGCTAACCATCCATGAGTTTATTGTTTTGTTGTGGTTTTTAAATCTATGGTCTGCTAAGACAGACCTCTTGGAGCAAGCCTGCAATCCCCACCTGTTTAGGAGGCTGAGACAGGAACACTGAGTGTTCCAGGCAGCCTGGGCACCAGAGTGAGTTTGAAGGCAAACTGGACAACTTAAGACCCTGACCGTGACTCAGAGATAACACTGAACATGTGGGGCAGGAGACGTAGCCCTGTGGCAAAGTGCTTGGCTCTTGTGATGAGGCCCTAAGCTCAATTGTATTATTATCAATAATGCCACAAGAAGCAAAAATAATTTTTGCCCTTTTGATTTAAATAGTATTTTGGCTTTTATTAACTACATCACCAGAAATTTATTCTATTAAAACTCTCCCAGAAATCGTCGCAAAGAATTATCCTATAGCCTTATACTTAATACCCAAACTGTAAATGTAATACTGTTCTTTGGGGACGTAGCTCTGTCGATAGAATGTCTAGAATGCAGACAGCCCATCTTCAATCCCAAGCATAAACCAGGCATGGCTGGGCACACCTGTAGTTCCGGCTCCAGGATGCACTGTGAGACCCCAAGAGGCCAACTGCTAAGTGTATCTCACCTAGAGAGGGCTGGCAACACACTTGCTGAAAAAAGTAGGCCAGAGCCAGGTGCAGTGGTAACTGCCTTAATCCCAGCACTCAGGAGACAGAGACAGGCGGATCTCTGGGACTTCAAGGCCAGCCTGATCTACAAAGTGAGTTCCAGAACAGCCAAGGCTCTTACACACCCTATCTTGAAGAAAGAAAGAGAGAGAGAGAGAGAGAGAGAGAGAGAGAGAGAGAGAGAGAGAGAGAGAGAGAAAAGAAAAAATAAACCAGTGCAATATGGAATCTGAAACAAACAAAAAAAATGTTCAAAAATTGAGAAACCCAAATAAAGTGTGTCCTTAATAGCACAGAATGTTAAGTGTTTTGTACTGATAAACGTGCCATGGTTGTGTGAGATATTAATGCAGGGCATTGTGGTCAAGGGATGAGCAGGAACCCTGTGCATCTTACAACTCTCCAAATGAAATTATGTAATCCTTTACATTTTTTCATTCGTTTATTGTGCGTGTAGTGTGGGCTGGTGTGCGCCTGTAACACTGCACATGTGGGGGTCAAAAGACAACTCGTGGGGATCCATTCTCCCCTTCCGCCACATGGGACCCGGGGATGGAGATCAGGTGGTCAGGTTGGTGGCAAGTGCCTTTATCCTCCGAGCCATCGCAGCACCAGCCCTGGTTTCGCGAAATTCTTTAAGTAAAATCTATGGACACTAGACCCCATGGCGCTGAGTGTACACATGTTTCTGCATGTGTATGTACAGTTCCTCCTCGTGTGTGAGTGTGTGTGCGTGGGCATACGTGCTCCATATCTGGATATTTTAAGTGTGGGTGATGCTAGGTCAGCAGAGGCAGAAGAGCTAAGAAAAGTTGTGGGTTTCTGGGTCAGAAGCCAGAGAGAGGGAAGCCAGGTAAAGGGACAGAGGACTGTGCAGTAACTAACAGCAAACCAGAGCCTTCCCACATCCTTGCCAGCCAAACCTGGAAGAGAGGCCCAGGCTGCTGTCTAGGGCCATATCCTGCACCGGGCCCAATTATGACTCCCTTCGCACCAGAGCCTCAGCATCTTCCTGGGACGTGGAGTCATGACTTTATTCTGTAGGCCTGCGAGGCTCTGTACTGTTTCCCGCCGTGTGTTCCCAGGGTACAAGTAAGGTCTGAGAGGCGCTGGACCTGCTCCAGGGTCACATGGCTACAGAAGACAGAGCTGAGCCTGAGGTCCCGGCAAGACACAACACTGCAACACACATGTACTCTCTTGTTTTTCTCTACCTGGGCACAGGTGCTCCTGCCTTGAGGCCTGCTTGGGACCAGGAGCCAAGCCCGAGGTTAGGGGCATTGTCAGAGCGTATGAACAGAAAGGACTACTGTGTTGCACCAGTCTGGAGGGCTCTGAGAACAGACTGGGTCCCACTGCACCTTCCTGAGGACTGGGGTTATTTAAGACCCAGTGGAGAATGAGGGGGCTCTGCCAGAACCATGTCACCATGGCAATGACGGCAACAGTGCCAGAACCGCAAGCACTATTTTAGCCCCATGAAAAGAGAGTCAAATTAACTCCAACAATCACAGGAGATGCTAAAAGGTTTATCAGCCCTCGGCCTGAGCCCCTTAATGGCTTTATGCAACCTGAGCTCCGGGGGCCTGGACATTAAGCTGCTGGGGTCAGTGGGGTGGCCATCAGCTACCCAGAATGTGTGTGAACCGTCCTTGGATCAGGCTGGCAAGCTGTAGACTGACGGACAGCCAAACATTGTTCAGCAGGTCCTCTGGTCCGGCAGGGCCGTGGGAGGGGAGAAGCCCCACTCCCCTGCTCCTTACCAGGGACTAGTTTCATAAAGCAGGGTTGACAGAGGCAGCAGAACCTGAGCAGCACCCATGCCATCTTTTTGATAACGCCACCTTGGAGACTGGCTCAAGGAAAGACCTGAAAGTACAGACAGCAACACTTGTACCGTGTGTTGCCTGCAAATTTCTGTGATGACCGGGGGGGGGGGGGGGGTCATGGCAAACAGAAAAGGGGGGCCCAAAGCTACCATGGACTTCACTTGGCCAGTGGCCTCTGACCTTTGAGATGGAAGGTTGCACTTTCGGATGCATCAACCCACCGCCACACGCGACCCTGGCCCAGGCAGGAACTACCCTGCCAGGACATAAGGAGGCATGGCCCCTGCTGGGTGGCACTGGCTCCAGCAACCTAGCAGATGGAGGAGAAGTTGCCACTCTGCGGGGAGGCTCCAGACCGAGGCCTTGCAGCTTGGCTGTGTCCAGCTGTCTTGTTCTTTGCAGAGAGAAGCTCAAGACCTCACACCACCAAAGGTCAGGAGCTTCCCAAGGGCAGGGCCTGCCGACCTCCCTTACCTTTCCCTGACGGGGTGGCCCTGCGAGCACCAGGGACGCAGGTTCCTTTGCACCCTCAGACATGGCAGCTGTGGCGCCATCCCAGACATATGAATTCAGGGCCCCCACACCCCACCCCCAACCAAGGAGGCTGCAGGGAACTTTGTGTCTTTGGGCTGTTGAGAGTAAGGATATGGAGGAAGTCCCAGAACGAGGGGTTAATGGCCTCTTGTAAATTAGGGGTACGTGCAGACATAACACTCATCTAACATGGACAGAGGGGCAGGAGTGAGGAGCCAGATGGACCAGAGTCCTTCCTGCCACGTGGCCAGGAGTTACCCCAACCTCCGTGGGCCTTGAGTTCCTCGCATGTGTGGGGGGGCTATTCTATCTCATCCGGAGTAGGTAAGCCTGCCAGACACAGGGCCCTGACCGCTCCACGCCAGAAGACCATCTTGCTGCGTCTCTTCCCAGAGGCTACTGGCTCTTCAAAGGGAGACTTGAGCCAACTAATAAATAGAAATGGTATCCACCGAGTGGCAGCAAGAGATAGACAATGTCCTAGATGCTACGAGGAAGAAGCAATATTGCATGGTTTTATGGGAAATGCCAACTTCCTGTTGTAACAAAATGTTTGAAAAAAATCAACTTTTTTTTTTCACACAGAATCTCATTGTGTAGTCCAGAGTAGCCTGGAATTCACTATGAAATAGTTATTAATACCCTGTGTTAGAAACATAGATGGACAGATACTTTGATATCTTTCCTCATGTCTGAACTTATTGAATAACTAATAAATCCATGAGTTATGTTGATTTTTGGGTATAATTTGCTAAGTAGTCATGATTTTCCTTAATAGCTGGCCGTTAGCAAACAGAGTCTTTATCTAACTAAATTACTAATATTAACTCCCAGATACAAAATACAAATCACATAGTAAATCTTTTTTTGCTGATGCACAGATGCACGCACACGCACGTGCATGCACACACACACACGCACACACACACAAGCTTCGCAAGGTTTAAAGAGGCCATGACAGAGCTCAAGGGGTCCCAACAGTTCTTACTGGTGGCAAAGGCCTAAGATTCAGACACACACAGCGTCTCTGAAAATTAGATAATGAGCTTCTTAGAGAGCTGCTGGAGGCCCTGCCACAGAGACAGACCTCAGGGTTGCAGGTTTGATTCCAGCCTTAAGGTTGGCTAGACCTGCAAAAGTGAGGGGTAGGACCATGGAAGACACAGAGGTTAAAAATCAACAAACATGTGAAAGAACAGAAGTGGGTTCAGACAGATGACTGGGCAGTCGAACAGATGGCAAACTGAGAAGGTTGTGTTAGCAGCAAGAGCCAAGCTGAAAACCCTGGGACAGCTGAGAGTCCTCTGCTGATGGTCATTTGAAGCGTCCACTAGATGAGCAGGTGACTGGTATGTGGGGTGGTCATTGCCGTTGCAATATGAGACGTCCTCCCCTTTATAGGACCCCAGTGAGGATGTTGCACCCTCCCTCAACGTGGTACATTTGATAAGTTACGAGAGTTGGTTTTTCAGTTATGATTTTAATATGCCTGTATGCTCATGTAATCTAGTTTGCTTCGGTGAATGTTTAGGGTGATACCATGTTTACTTTCAGGAATAAGTTTGTTGTGAAAAATTATTTCAAGGTGTGTTCCATTTGTTTATGCTCTGAAGCATTTGTTTAACTCTGTGAAGCTGTGACTCTTTGCCTGTCTAAAACACCTGATGGTCTAATAAAGAGCTGATCAGCCAATAACAAGGCAGGAGCAAGGATAGGTGGGGCTGGCAGCAGAGAGAATAAATAGGAGGAGCAATCTGGGAGAAGGAGCAAGAGAACAAGGAGAAGAGAACGTTGGGGGCCACACAGCCAGCCATGGAGTAAGAGTGAAGGTAAGATTACAGAAGTAAGAAAAGGGAAAAGCCCAGCGGCAAAGGGTAAATGGGATAATTTAAGAAAAGCTGGCTAGAAACAAGCCAAACTAAGGCTGGGCATTTATAAGAAAGACTAAGACTCTGAGTGTGATTATTTGGGAGCTGGGTGATGGGCCCCCCAAAGAGCCAAAAGAGTAAAAAAGCAAACAACATAAGTTACCAGTTTTTGCCTCATGGGTGGTGATAGTCAGGTGGTGCTTACACACACAGCGAGTTACAGTGTGAAGTTACAGTCAAACTGAAATACAATGCTGCTTGTACAAGTCTCTCAGGGTAAGGCACATCTTGAAAACAAAACAAAACAAGACATAAAAAACAAACCGGAGTTTTATACAGCGTGGAGTAGTGGCCCGATCTCAACAGAAACACAGAATGGCTTCCAGCTCTTAGCTTCAATCCTCAGTCCTCCTGCCTCTGTCTCCTGAGGTGTTACAAACCATGCCTGGCCAGGAAGGTGGGGAGCAAAGGAGATTTATTGTGGCTCACAGCATCAGAGGTTTCAGTTCACAGTTTGCTTGATCCCATTGCTTTGGGCCCATATAGCAGGGCAGAGCATCACAGCAGGGAGCAATGGTACAGCAAAGTTCTTCTTTTATAGCACCCAGCACACTGAGAGAGACAGGATAGAGCACAGCCCCAGTAACCAGCAACCTCATTTCCTTCCACTAGATCCACCTGCCTCTACCTCCCGAGTGCTGGGATTAAAGGCGTGCCTCTCCACCGCCTGGCTTCCCTCCTAAAATTGTTTTGCCATCTATCTCCCAGTAGTGCCACAGACTGGTGACAGGCATCATTGGAGGATTAAAGTCCAAACCGTTAGTCTGGGAGACTTGCTCAGTGCTGTGGAAATAGCATATGTCATAGGGAGAACAGGACACCAGGCCTATTCCAGAGCCAGCATGCCAGGCCCCTGGGTAGCAGACCTTCTCAACTAACGAGAAGGCCTTTATTCCACAAGAGAAGGTAGGCTCATCTTCCTCCGATTGTACTTGTTGCACTGAAATGGAGACTTCCTAGCTGTAGGTTTTCTGGTTCCCCATCCCTCGTCCTTACAGTGCGGAGCAGCTGGAGGACAGTTCCAAGCCCTGCTTCTGCCCTGTGAGTTTCTCTGCCCCAGAGCAAAGGAGTTGGCACCACGGGGAAAACCTTCACAGACAGGATGGCATTTGGTTAGGACGCTGTGGCACCTGCTCACATTTGCTCCCTCACTTCTTTTTTTTTTTTTTTTTTAAATTTATTTATTTATTTATTATGTATACAGTGTTCTGCCTGTGTGCATACCTGCACCCCAGAAGAGGGCACCAGATCTCATTACAGATGGTTGTGAGCCACCACGTGGTTGCTGGGAATTGAACTCAGGACCTCCGGAAGAACAGTCCATGTTCTTAACCGCTGAGCCATCTCTCCAGCCCCCTGCTCCCTCACTTCTAAAGGTCTCAACGAACTCTGTTTCTGGAGAGAGAGAGAGAGAGAGAGAGAGAGAGAGAGAGAGAGAGAGAGAGAGAGAGAGAGTGTGTGTGTGTGTGTGTGTGTGTGTAGACCAGGCTGACCTCGAACTCACAGAGATCCACCTGCCTCTGCCTCCCAAGTGCTGGGATTAAAGGCGTCTACCACCACCGCCCGGATCTAGAGACTCTTGAACTAAAATGGATGGTCCCTGAAGTAGCTCCAAGCCAGCAGGGAGTTGATACTTTCACTAGTGCAAGGACAACAAGGATCCTTACCAGTAGAACCTGAGGTGATTTATGCCAGACAGCCTACAGAGACTTCATTCCTTCCCTGAGGCTGATGCTCTGGCCAACTATGACCTCAGGGACGCATGAAGGTCAGAAAGTTCTCCAGGATATCTTTAAAGAAACTCGGCAGCCAGAAACCAGACAGTGCTGAAAATCAGGCCCAAGAACTAATTGCAAGGGTTGTTGACCCCAGAGGAGCCCTGTGAGTTTGGTTGATGGGTCTCCAGATGGAATCCGACCCAAAGAATCCAACTGACTTGGCTCCCGTGGTAGAGGAGGAGAAATTCCCCAGTCTGAAGTCTCCACAAATGCCCTGCTTGATGATGTCTGTTGCCTGGGTTGTCTACACGGAGTGCAAGCAAGCTGGCCTCAAACTCAGAGATCATCTGCCGCTTTCTCCCAAGTGCTGGGATTCACGGTGTGCGCATTCACCACCTGGCTAGGGCTTTGAACTTTTCGTCCCTCTGCCTCAAGCCTCCTGGATAGTTGGAATTGTCAGTCTCTGCCACCAGAGGCCAAAGAGGTTGTTTTTTTCCTTTCTGCCGCTGTCATAGCTGCATCAACGATCTAGGATAAGGTGGCTGTAGTTGAGGTCATGAAAGAAATTCTGGGGGACCCAGGATCCATGCTTGTGGGGATTATCTTGATTAGATTAACTGATATGGAAAGCTCCATCTTAAATGTGAGGAGGACCATTCACTGGGCTTGTAGTCCTAGTCCTGAATTGAATAGAAAGGTACTGGGCACATGAATCAATTGCTCTCTGCTTCCTGAGTGTGAATATAGTATAGCCAGCTTCCCCTCCTGACATTGCACCTTTCCTCCCCTTTGCTACGTCTTTCCTCACATGAAAACAGGTTGTAACACTCCACAACTGTGAGCCAAATGATCCCCCCATCCCTGGTTAAGCTGGTTTTTGCCAGAATCTTTAATCACAGCAACAGAGGGGGTAACTAGTTCAAGAGAAGGCTTGGCCGTCTTAGAGAAGGATCCCATGATACCTCCCCCACATATATGATGAGGATCCCCCCAAAGCCTTTCTGTGATGCTCTTTGCCAGAATGTGTCCTGTGGAGAGGTCACCTGAAATCCAAAGAACTTCCAGATACAGGATCTGAGTTGACACAAAATGTTGTTGCTGTCTGAATGCCGAGTGACAGGTGGGGTCCTTGCCCATGTCTGTCTCATTGTCAATCTGAGAGGTCAGATCCTGGTTTCCAGTATACTTCGGTTAACATAAGCCTGTTGTTGTACCCCCCCCCCAACGCCGGAGTCCCTGTGGTTTGGGGGTTAACATGAGAGACTCACAGAGGCTGGGAAGAGAAAGTCTGAAAGTGAGAGGACTCACTACTCAAGCTTCCGTATGTAGACAGTTACCCAACAACCGGCGTGCGGTCAAGGTGACCAAGGCCAGCTCCTGGAAGGGCATGGGTCACTGCATCAGAGGTACCTAAGCCTTGAGAAGAGCTCCCCAGGAGTAGGTGGGAAGGGGACCCATTCATCCAGGCATGGCCTCACTCCATGGCACTGCGTAACTGAGGGGTAGCTGAGCTCATCTCATCAGCCCCCCATTGTCTTTTGGGGTGGCTGTTGTTACAATGTTGGCTGCCACCTTGCCGTCGGGCATAGATGGGTTTAAGGTGCCTAAGTACACGTGAGCATTATTAGGAGGTGGGTTGCCGAGGATCCTGAGGCTGTGCCTGGCTCAAGCAGCAGCTGAGGGGGACAGATCTTGCTTTCTGGTAGTGGCTGCACTGGGGACGCTCACTCAGCTTGCAAGCTTCGGGGTCCTGGGAGCAGTCATTTACTGGCGGTGGCCAGGGATGAAGGATGGGCGCCCTGTGGCATTGCTGCTCACTGCCCTGGGTCATAAAGCACACTCCAGCTTTTCCTCTTCCCCTTTCTCCCCCGACATTATATTCCATGTCTCCTGCTTCTGGGGTTGCCATCTGCACTGAGCCGAACAACTTCCCCTTAGAATGCTTCAAACCCAGAACCTCAGAATGTGACTTCTTTGGCTTTTTGTAGATATACAGTTACGTTTAAGATGAACCATACTCAAGAACGGAAACTCTTAAGTCCAGTGGCAGGTGTTTGTGCAAGAAAGAACAGAAATAAACCATGGGATGACGGATGCAGAGGTCAGGGTGATAAATCTTAAAACCAAGGGGTGCAGGCAGCAGGGAAGCAGAGGGAGGTTAGGGTAGATGCTTCCCTGGAGCCAAGCCTACCTACGCCTAGGCCTTCAGGACTTCAGGCCTCCTTGGCTCTGATAGGACAGGCTTTTAGCCCAGACAATAGATACCCTGACTCCAGACTTGTCTCAGCTCTGCTTCAGAGGAGTATACCAGAACTCAGCCCTCTACGTGGGCTCCTTCTGATACCCTGCATGTCTGCCCCCTCACTAGGAGAAGGGCAGGATTGGATCCTTAAGCCTGGCTCTTGTCCAGGCCTGGCTGCTGGAGGACTCTGTCTCCTGACATCCAGCCCCCACTTAGCTCCATCAGCCTCCAGCCTGATTCAAAGCATGCCCTCCAGCCTGGGGCAGAGGAAGAGGCTCTCCCTGCCAGGATGAAAAGCCTCCTGCCTGTCACCCGTCCTTTGTCCCCCGGTGCCATTGCAGGCAGGAGGCACTGACATCCTCCCTCCAAGCTGGCTCTCCTCAGCTGCAGCCCTTGATCCACCCCTAGCCTTCCGTCAGCTCCTGTCCTCACCACCGGAACAGAGGCTGGCGTTTGAAAGGCGTCAGTCTCTCTTGTCCTTCCGCCTGCCCTGTAAACATGTGGGCAGAAATAGCAGCCTGCAGGCTGGAGGGAGTGGTTGCTGGTTGCAGAATCAGGCGAAGGCTGCTGCCCGGGTGGGCCTGGCTGCGTGGGAGCCCAAGGCAATCGCAAAGGCCGCTTTAAATAGCTCCCCGTGGGTACATGCAGCAGAAAGAGGGCAGACCGCAGGCGGTAAGAGGCAGGGCAGAGGCGGGTGCTGAAGCAGGCAGGTTGTGCAGTTGGAAAGGAATTAGGCTGCCGGCCTCTGGATCCAGGTGAACTCAACTGCTCTAAAGCCTTGAGTCCACCCACCCCTCCCCTAGGTCCTAGAGAGCTCGAGCTGGCCCTGCCTGCTTTCTTGGGGGTGGGACCTAGGTTGCACTAAGGGTGAGCAGTGACAATGGGTGGTCTTGGACTATCTACAGTGTGCAGCATCTAGGGTTTGGGTCCCCATCCTCAGGCAACTCTCTGACCCTGTAGGTGGAAATAGTAACCATGTAGGGAGCCTCTAGAGCAGAGGCGTGGGGATGGGGGAAAGCCTTTGCCCTTGGGTCTAAGTGAGGACATTCCTGTCCTGTGGATGTCCCAAGACAGTTGAGTTTGGACTGCCTCTCCTGCTGCCAGGAACTGAAATGCCAGCTGACCCAGATCAGCCTGGCCACCAGCTCTCTGTTGGCTCCTGGACCCATTCCATCTTTGAAACTCTTAGCCACACTAGAGCCCCACGCTCCCACCCCCTGGGTGGCCTGTTAGGCCCCACAACCTCATCCTTCAGCACCAAGCGGCCAGGGGTCTTTGAGACGGAGACAAAGACCGAGCACTAGTCTGTGTCTGAGCAGAAGAGCCGACACCTTCCTCTGCGCTTGGAGAACAATGCAGCCCCGTGTCCCTCGTGAGACTGGCTTTATGATACTACCACCCACAATGGTTTGGGACATGTTACTGGTGCACACAGTCCCTTGCCAAGCTTCTTAGTGGTTTAGAGTAGGGGCCCACCAAGAGGGGGGCCACAGGACCAATAGGGCGTGGTCTAGCGCCACCCTGATTAAGCAGGGCTGGGCCTGGCTGACTGTCACCTCTTGAGTTACTAGCTGCTGACTGTGAAGAGTCTTGGAGCAGACCCAGGATGAAAAGCTGTTCCGCTAACTGTGCCCTTTGTTCCTTCTACATGGAAGCCTTGATGCATGGAAAAGCTGGACCCCTTTATTAGGAGCTGCCTGTCACGTGCTCTGATGGCTTCAGGTCCTCAGGCTGCTGAGGGAAGCAGCTAAGGGGTGTCTGTAGGGCCCGAGGTGGCCTCCTGAGTTTCCATGACCTCATACAAGAAGGCACCACAGTGGCACCTTGGGCCCGAGCCTCCACCAGGTGATCAAGAGAGTAATGACTTCTCTTGTTTGTTTTTGTTTTTCAAGACGGGGTTTCTCTGTGAAACAGTCCTGGAAGTCCTGAAACTCGCTTTGTAGACCAGGCTGGCCTCAAACTCACAGAGATTTGCCTGCCTCTGCCTCCCGAATGCTGGGATTAAAGGCATGTACCACCACCACCTCGCGAGTAATGACTTCTTAAACCACCTCCAGGTCCCCCATCTCGGCCTTTACGGGTGCTTCAGACACAGTCACATGGGTCATCTTCTGGGTGCTTCCCTGTCCAGATATGTTCCCAGTTCTGAGATTTATAGGAAGGCATTTCAAGTATGGGGCTCTGGAATCTGGGGCTCCCGGATCTGCTTCTGCCTTGGTGAAAATGGTTCCAATGTAGCCCAGTGACAGGCACAGGACAGATACCAATGCATAGGCTGGTGTCATCAATACTGATGCTTCTCCTTTCCAAATCCCCTCCTCCAGTGTCATCCTCTATTAGCCCCCTTTTGGGGGGACCCCGACCCCATTGCTTCCCCTGTATAGAGTGTAAGTTTACCCTAGATTTTACGGGTCTCCCTAGGCTGCCCCTGCCCTCATCCTTCTTGTCTAGTCCTGTGGCAGAGAAACGAACGACAGGGAAACACAGCCAGTAGCCAGCTGCCAGGTCAGGGCTTTATTTCATGCTGGGACCAAAGAGGCCTCGTAATGCCCTTCTCCCCCAGTTCACCACGAGAGTCGTCCTCCACCCCCACTCTCCTCTCTGATCCTGATCCCACAGAGCAAAAGCCTAGAAATCAGGAACATTCTGAGTCTAAAAATTCACAGCTCCCAAGAGCCCAGCTTCAGGGTCAGGTCAGCTGTGGCCCTCTATGCAAAACCCATCCTGCTCCATCGGCAAGAAGTGCTGGACGGTCTTTAGGACAAAGCTCAGGAAACTGCAGCTTCCTCACCGCCCCACTTTGAGACCCACAAAGAAGGCTGTTCCTCCAGAAGTTTCTGGGAGCCACCACCCCCAGCAGGGGGGTGCGTTAAAGTGGCTGGTGTACCGTGTACTGCGTACCCCTGTCACATGGTATATGCTGCCCAGTAGATGATGTTGACAGCCGCGAAAGCTGCAGGGAACACAGCTCGGGCATAGATGTCAATGGTGTCTGCATCGATGGGTTTGAGTCTGGAACGGATACCTCCTGGACCCCCTGGGCGGGACACCCCCTCTTTCTTTGCCTCCACTTCCACAGACCTATAGGAGCCCATGAGGTTCCCAGGGACACGGCCCTGACGACGGGAGATGGCCAACTCCTGGCTGACCCCAGCAGCCGAGAGGGAGAAGAGGACAATGGCATTCCTCACATCCATCTACAGAGGGTAGGGAGAGGAGACAGAAGGACGGTGCTGAGGACACCTGGCTGACCAGGGCTCTTGTACAGTACCCTGTTCAGGTCAATAGAAGTATTCCTGTCTGTACTTATAAAATCATATCGCAGACTGTGCTGAGGAGCCATTCCCCGGGAGCAGGGACTCACGGGCCAGAAGCGACCTTCATGAGCTGGCCAGCAGAAGGCCAGCACTTTCTGTTGCCCTGTGCCCAGCAGGGGTCCTTCTTGACTTGATCCTGAACCCTGAGACTAGCCCACCCAGCTTCTCACCTCTTTCCTTGGCTTTGTGACCTTGACCTTGGCCTTTCGTTTCTTCCTGTAGTCTGCGTTGAAGTGGGCAAAGGCGTACTCCACCAGGGCAGCAAACACAAACACGTAGCAGATCCAGAAATACACATCCAGGGCCTTGATAGCTGAAGCCCGTGGCAGGGAGGAGCGGGCACTCACCATGAGCGTGGTCATCGTCAGCACAGTGGTGATGCCTGGTGGGTATGGGTGGCCATTGCGGGAGCCCTGCCATCTCTTTCCCACCCTAGCCAGCAGTGTCTGGGTCCCAGCAGGAGGGGAGGGAGTTCTTCAGCCTTCCACTCCCACCCTAGGCTCCTGAGACCAACCCTGCACAGGGCAGACAGAACGAGGTGTGGAGGCCAGGAGATCAGTTTGTAGCTGGCAAGGTGGCCCAGGCTTTGCATAGCCCTTCCATCAGAGAGACAAGTCTCATACCTAGAGACACCCTGGCAGGCACCGCTGCCTGGCTAATCCAGAAGGAGACCCAGGACATGGCAACCAGGAGGACAGAGGGCATGTAAGACTGGATGATGTAGACACCCCGGTTCCTCCGAAGCTGGAAGTGCAAGCTGAGCCTCGGGAACTGGCCAGCTGTGGGGACAACCCATTGTCAGATGAGCTCTTCCCCCAACCACTCCATCTACCCCAGAGACCTCAGGAGGGGACTCGTTTGTTTATTTGGCTTTACGAGGCTCAGAAGACCCTAGAAAATCCACCTTCCATTCCTTGCCTTAGGCCTGTCCACAAAGACGTTGGGTTATTTAGACAAAGGAGAGAAGGGTTTAAGTTGGTTGAATTGGTTCTGAACAACTGCCCCCGCCCCCCATCTCTACGCCTTCTGCCCCACTCTGTGTGTAAAAGCACACACTGAAAGGACAGGTGGCCAAGGAAGGGGCTTGGTCCTAAAGGTAAGAACCTACAACACCCATCCTCATGTACTGGGAAGAAATAACCCAGAAACCTGGCTCTATGGCATGGCAGTGTGTACCCACTCCATCCGAGCCCAGCCAGCGGCACCCAGTTCATGCCTAACTCAGCAGTTTTTCCAGCTGCGTCCTCAGCCCTCAGAACAGGCTGGCAGCTCAGTTATGAAGCACAAGGCACCTGCAGGCAGCTCACGGGAATGCCCCCACGTTACCCGACTTGAAGTTCATCAACTCCGTGGTGAAGCGGTAACTGGTGATGGTGAACTGGGCCAGCTGCAGCCTGTCCAGTCCGTGGATCTGCTCCTGGTTTTCTGACCAGTAATAGACAATGTCCTCAGAAGAGTAGCCATCTGTAAGAGAGCCCACCATCGGGCAGCCTCAGAGGGCATGCCCCATCGATATGAGCCTGAGGGGTGGGGCTGACCAGGTGACAGCAGCAGAGACCCCATCCATTCAGATTCAGTCAGGGAGAGTGTTCTTGGCTCTGGCACAACAGTCTACATTTCTGGGAAGGCTAATAGGGCCAGAGGTGCCAGCAAAATCGGAGCCATCCTTGATAGAGGATGCCCAGAGGCCCAGGTGAGAGAGCCTGGTTGCCACAGACAGATTTTCCAGGCTCTTCTTCACCCGTGCCGGTTAAGTTCCCTTAGGCCTTCCAGCCTACACATCTCCTATACAGGCTACTTCCCTATAGGGAACCCTGTCCTAGAAGCTTCCCTGGTCCTGGGCTGCACAGCCTCACAGTCCTGATGGTCCTGCTCCACTGGAGGAGCCAGCACAGCCAATCAGAAAGGAGCCTACCCCACCTCAGGGAGGGCACTCACAGCTCTCCAGCTCCAGCACGCACTCCTGCTCATCCATGGGGTACTTGGCGAGGTCCATGTCGCAGGCCACTGTGGAGGTGATGCTGTATAGGCAGAGTGGGCTGGTGAGGTCACGGTATCCCTGCCCCTAGACAGCAGATAATCCCCCTGCACCAACACAGAGGAACCTCCTGCTCATCGGGACCTGTTTAGCATGCTCTGGCATCTGGGCAAAAACCAAAAACTAGGGTAGTCTTAATAGACATTTGTAACTGCCAAGAAATGGATTTCACTTATTCTATTTTCCTTAAAATGCTTGGGTGTTCGTCCAAGTTGCAGGTTTATGAGGCAAGAATCTGCCTCAGCTCCCCCAGTACAGCCTAAGGGACAGCTGATAATTATGGGGGTCGGGGGTGGGGGACAGGCTCACTGTTGCCAAATAAACTGATTTTCCAGGAAAGACCAACATTTAGATTCTTATGTAAAATCTCTTGATTCTTTTTGTTTTGTTTTTTGTTTGTTTGTTTTTGTTTTTTGAGACAGGCTTTCTCTATTAACAGCCCTGACTGTCTTGGAACTTGTTTTGTAGACCGGGTTGGCCTTAAACTCACAGAGATTTGCCTGCCTCTGCCTCCCAAGTACATGGATTAAAAGCAAGCACTACCACATTCAAAAAAAAAATCTCTTGATTTTTTTATGGTAATGATACCTTCATTGTTCCAAGGCACCTGTTTGAAAACAGGCGTTCAAATGTGTGCACATGTCCATATATGTCACAAGAGCCCAGAGGTAGGAGCAGCATGTCCATGACTAGATCAGGGGATGGACGATGTGCTCCTACCATGCAATGTGATACCGTTTAGCCCTGGAGGGGAGTCAAGCCCCAACATGTTACAACACAGATGGACCTTGAAGACACAATACTGAAAGAAGTCAGACATAAGAGGCTGCACAGCGTGTGAATCCACTGCCATGAAATATCCACCAAAGGCAAACGTGTGAGGACAGAAGCAGGGCGGGTGGTGGCTAAGGTCTTCAGGCTGCGTAGGTGTGAGGCACAGCTATAATCTCGGCACATGGGAGGTAATGGCCGGAGAACCAAGAGTTCAAGGCCAGCCTTGGTTATATAGTAATTAGTTCAAAGTCAGTCTGAGCTACCTGAGACCACGTCCCAACAACTGAGTGACTGATACAATGGTTCAGCGGTAAAGGTTCTTCCACTGCGGTCAAAGTGGGTTTGATCCCTGGGAGCCACACGGTGGAAGGAGAGCACTGACTCCTATAAGTCTTCCTTTGACCTTCACTGATGTGGGATTCCCCTCCGTACGCTATGAATATGTTTTATTACCATTGGTAAATAAAGAAGCTGCTTTGTGAGGCTGGAGGGATGGCTCAGTGGTTAAGAGCATTGCCCGCTCTTTCAAAGGTCCTGAGTTCAATTCCCAGCAACCACATGGTGGCTCACAACCATCTGCAATGAGGTCTGGTACCCTCTTCTGTATAAATAATAAATATTTTTTTAAAAAGAAGCTGCTTTGGCCTGTGGCAGGGCAGAATATAGTTGGGCAGGGAAACTAAACTGAATTCCAGGGGAGAGGTGGAGTCAGGCAGACGCCATGTGGCTGTCCAAGAAGCAAAATGTGAGGTGATAAACCACAAGTCTTGTGGTAAAAGATAAAATAATAGAAATGGATTAATTTAAGATGTAAGAGCTAGCTAGAAATATGCCTAAGCTATTGGACAAACAGTGTTGTAATTAATATAGTTTTGTGTGATTATTTGAATCTCAGTGGCCGGGAAGTGAAAGTACAGTCTCCATTTTCACACACATGCCACATACACATGCAAACATGCATGCACAAACCCGAAGTGTGACTGCTTGATGGATAAGCATCTTGGTGCCCCAGATAGCGGTGCCCCCTTTGGGGTGATTGAATGTCACAGAGGCAGTTAAGGGTTAGATTTCAGAGGCCAACTGTGCTAAAATATTTCCTATAAAATGGTGGATATAAATTATACAGATTTAATGTGATTTGAAAAACAGAAACATCTGTCTAACTCCTGTAACATCTGGAGCTAATGCCAGCTAAGCAGCCTCTGAGGGTACAATGAGCATCCGTCTCTATCGTTCATGTCTCTGTGACCTGGGAGACTGAGGGTCTGTGCCTGAGCAGCACGGGAAGGCAGGCCCCGCTCACCGGATGCTGTATAAAATCACACCGTCAGGCTGCAAGCGGATAAGCTTGTTCTCCACAGTCACATCATGGAACCAGGCAGACTTGGCATTCACAATGAAGGTGTCAGGAAGCCAGAGCTTGTCCACAAAGCGACTGTCCAGACCTAGGGTCTCGTTGGTATGGTTGTAAGACAGCCTGCTGTCCCGCCAACTCTGGTGCAGGAACACTGTCATGGTGTATTCCTGTAGAGAAGGAGGGCCAACACTGTCACAGTCATCCCTTGCTGTCCTCCTGGTGGCACACGAACCAGGGAGCAGTATCATCCGGCACCTACCATGTTTGCCTCTGAGATGTGGTCAATGCTGGCTACCTCTAGAGCAAGGGCCACGTTCACGGGGGGACCTGTGAGAAGCAGGGGCCAGCTAAAGTTTTAGTAGAAACCACAGCCTGGCACCCCAGCTGCCCTCTGAGGCTAGTCCAAACAGACAGGACAGAGGAAGAATCAAGAGTTTTTCCAGGAACTTGGAGTTGGTACACATTTGCACAATGCCTGGGGAGATTCCTCTTCCATCTGGGACGGCTGGGGCTTGAAATCCAATAACCCCCTGGAGCTGCCAAACCAGGACCCAGCAGAACCCACACCCGCAGCAAACCCAGGGTTGGAGCTGTTCCTGTTTGCCTAGGACCCTGCCCCCATCAGCTGCCGGTACCTCCAATGCCCGGCCGGAAGTTCCGGGCATAGCCCTCCATTAGGCCATCCAGGTTAGGGAGCCAGGATATCTCCAGGTTGGAGCCCACGTAGTCCCCAATATCGTTCATTGCTCTGGGAACACAAAGCCAACTGGTTACAGCAGGCAGAGCACCAGGGCCTGGGGGTGGAGCACTGTCCTCGGTACCTACACCAAGGAAAAACAAGTGCCAGCCCCTTTGGGCCCTTTAGGCAAGACACAGGACAATGCAGAGGTCCTCCACACTTCTGTCACCTTCCAGCATTAGGGACCTTCTTGTCTCCTGTGCCCACCTCAGGCTATAGGCAAAGCTCCCAGACTCCCTTGAGGGTCACCCTAGTCCCCTTCCTTCACATGTTCATGGAAGAAAATCAAAGGCTTGGCAAGCCATTGCCCGTGTCCCAATCCCTAGAGCTTGTGCCCAAAGCAAAGGACCCCAGCCCAACAAGAGCACATGGCCTCCTGTCAGCAAAGTTTCCTGGCTTGAGAGAAAGGAGAGTGAGAGGTGCCCAGAAACTCAGGTGGGGTGCTATCCTCTCAGGAGAGTCTCTCTTCCCCCGCTCCCAGGTGACCATGATATCTAGGACTCAGCCTGACCCTGGAGCAGTTGGGGACAGGTGAACACAGCAGCCTGCGCTGGCCTTGCTGTTCCCAGCAGAGCTACCAGGTAGGATAGAAAGGCAGGGAAAATCTTGGGGACATGAGAAGGAGAGGAGCCCACTCACTCTGGAATCCAGGTGAAGCTTCTCGGCAGCAGAGAAGCAAGAATTACGCACAATTAACAACTTCTTAAGGTCTTTTTTCTTCCCAGGAGTAAATTTGTAGATTCTAGGAATCTCACCAGAAACTCCATTTACAGGAGAATAAATACCTAAATACCCTTTGTATAATTCCAGTGCCTTCTGGTTTTTACCTTATCAGATTATAATCCAAGGTGTTGCCTGAGCCACCTTTCAATCTCACTTACCAAGAGGGAAAAAGGAAAAGATAAAAGGTTTCTTAGCAACCTTTTGAGATGCAACTTGAAAGCCACCCCCCCCACCCCGAAAAAAAGGATTTATGGCTAATGCCAAGATAACTAATTGAGATGGCTGTCTACTTTACTTTTCCTTGCTTGCTTCTGGAACACATGTGCACACTAATTATGGCCTTCTTTCTGAGTGATTTCCCTTCTCTTAGTTCTCATGTTTATATTAAAATAGCAATAATAAAATCTGGCCTTGTAATTCCAACACTTGGGAAGCAGAGACAGAGACAGGCAGCTGCCTATGAGTTCAGAAAGCCAAACCTGGTTTGTCCAGTGAGTTCCAAGTCAGCCAGAGCTATAGAATGAGATCCTGTCTCTGAATAAATACCTACCATCTCCATCTCTGCTTGATACACTGGCTAGTACTGAAATTTTCCTGTGCTGAAGTCACAAATACCAGTTTGGCCTGAGTTGTGGTCCCTAAAAGTGTCGGGGAACTCCTCAGGCTGCTGAGGTAGCCATGTGGACTTCCCTCCAATGGATTCAAAACTATGAGGTAAACATCAGGACCCACCCTGCCACCAGCAGACACAGCAAGAGCACGGAGCCCTAAGTAGCCTCTCCGTTCTTTCTTCTGCTTGCTGGAACCGAGTTCCCAGTTGTCATTTCCACCCCTCAGTGTGGGACGTTATCTGAGAATAAGGTCCTTGTGAGTGTCACTGGGATAAGGCCACCTTGGAGCACGGCAGGCCTCTTAGTAGAAAACAGATGGCAGAGATGGGAAGGCAGGTGAGGACAAGGGTGCCTCCACAAGATGAGGAGTGCTGACTATGGCCACCTACTGCCACTAGAAGGGGGAGGGAAGCCCAGGGCAACCGTCCTCACAGACATTCCAGAGAGTCTGGGGTTTCTGGCCTTCAGGAGTACAAAGAAAAATTTCCTGTTGTTTGCATAATGTGTTGTGGCAACCTAAGACACTAATGCGTGCTAAGCTCCTGCCCCCAGGGAAATGGTTCGCAATTAAGAGGAGGACTCGCCTAAAAAGAGGGGAACAGTACTGGGTAGGCAAGGAGTTAGACCTGAGGAAAATGCAGCTGCATCTTGGTAACTGTGTCTTGGTCAGAGAATCCCTTTGTGGGTCAACACCCTTGGGGCTTCCGGGAGGTTGTTCCCTATATACCAGAAACCAAAGCACCAGGACATCCTCCCACGCTAACAAAGTCTGCATCCTCAAGAGACCCTATGACATCGTAATATCTCTTGCATTGTGATGCTGACACATCCTTTTTGTGTGAGTCATGAAAATACATATCAGAAAGGAAGATCCTGTCCACCATGATTTGGGAGGGAAAAAGTATTATCTTACCCCCATGAAAATACCACCCACTGCATAAATATTCATAAAAACATCTTTAAAATCCACAACCCAGATCCACTGAGTTTCTCTCTGCCTTTGCGCAGCCCACTCCAGTCTCTTTTAGGGTACTTGCTTTGCTAAAAAAGCTTCTACTTAAATTGTCTATGTCTCTTGACAGAATTCCTTCCTTCTAGAAGACAAGAATCAACAGATCTCCTTAACAGCCTCTCAGTAAACCTCTTGTTACTCTGACCATCCTGTTCCAGGGACAAGAGAGTAACTTTGGATATGGCTTCCAGGTCCTCAGTCTGGGATGTGGAGGAAGTCTGAGCCAGCCCTACCTGGCACTACCAGAAATGAGGCCTTTTGCCTGGTCTCTCAGTAAGACCACTGCAACAGTCCACTCAGCCCTCTTGGGTACTGAATGCCTGGCTGTCCTCTGTGCATTGCCTGCTTCTCTATATGAGCATCTCTCAGTAACCTGACACATACTTAGTAAGGTACGCTGGTGACCTTGGGTCTGGCTGCCCCACAGAGATCCTGTCTGTGCCTTCACTTTACCAACTGAGCCATTTCTCCAGACCATCAAGTAACCCCTCTCTAAGGCTGAGCCACAGACAGAGAGTCGCAGCCCAGGTTAGGGAGAGGGCTGGTCTCGTGGGAAGAGATGACGGGAATAGTGCTGATAATTTTACAGGTGGGGTCTCAGGATCTCCTTTGCCTAGGCTGCAGGCTATACAGAGGGACAGCCTCCTGAAGAAAGTGACGGCAGGACAGAGAAAGTTCTGGATTGTGAACAGGACATGACCAGTGGCCGTGACGAGGCAGAGGTGGATATGAAGGGCCCTGGAGACAGGGAAAGCTTCAATCTGGAGTCAGGGCAGGGATTCTGAACAGCAGGTCTCATAGTTAAAATTCACGTTTTTGTTTTTGTTTTTTGTTTGGAGACAAGGTTTCTCTGTACCTTTGGAGCCTATCCTGGAACTAGCTCTTGTAGACCAGGCTGGCCTTGAACTCACAGAGATCCGCCTGCCTCTGCCTCCTGAGTGCTGGGATTAAAGGTGTGCGCCACCGTGGCCTGGCTAAAATTTACGTTTTTAACACACGGTTCTGTCAGGTTTGGTGGTACAGGGCTGTGATCTCAGAGATGGAGGTAGGAGGATCAGGAATTTAAGGCCAGCCTCAGATATATAGTGAGTTCAAGGCCAGACTGGGCTACGGGAGACACGTTTCTAAGAACCAAAATGGAGGGGGACAAGCAAACAAATAATAACACCAGCAAACTCTACGCAGTCCTGCTAGAACTGACGTAGCCTGGGGTGCCAGGCAGAGCTGTGCCTTTCCCTGCGCACGGTAAGACTGTGCTCCTGTGACTTTATTTGCTCTCGGGTAGGAGCCCTAAAGTCTTCCTAAGTTGGGGAGGCACAAGTAGCAGATGGTCCAAGCCTCCACTCTCCGTCCCGTAGTTCTTTTATCTACTTATATCCCGGTCTTTGAAGAGGTTGGCCAGGTATCAAAATCTTCCAAATCTCTAATCTACCAGGTACTACCACTTTAGCCTATCACGACGGGCTAGACAAGGTGTCTGGATCTATTGTTTATTCCAAACAGAAAGAGATTGCTTCCCAGCAGTCCCTGAGAGGGATAGATGGAGCTGGGGAGGAGACAATGCAGCTACAGGGTGTGAAACGGTTAAATTAAGACCAGTCTCTCACAAAGTACAATTAGGCATGCAAATGGAAGTCATCCTGAAGGCCAGATGTGAAGAGACTCAAAATGGGCTTTATTTTTGGACTACCCAGCTGTCATCCAGCCAGTGTGGAATGAGGCCATCAGGAGACACTGTCCTTCCTGGCCCTGTCTTAGGGCAATGACACACGTGTGCGTGTATCTCCTCTGTCCTTATCCTAGGTCCGCTGGGAACTTGAAAGCAATCCTTCAGGAAGATTGTCTTCAATTGGCAGAGCCAAAACAGTAAACCAAGTTCTGGGAGCAAGAGAGGAGACAATACCCACTACAGTGTCTTCCTGCTGGGAGAATGGCTGCCATCTTTCTACTGTGAATAAGTACAGAGGACTAGGATGAGGAAGGATCGGCTACGTGCCAGATTTTGGGGCCTGAAGTCCACAGCTCCTGCAGCTCTGCTGTTATTTGTGGTTTTGCAGAGCAGGTGTGCTAATGGACACATGTTCTGCACTCACGGAACATAACACGGGGTGGAGAGGTCCCCATTCTTACTAGTAAGTTACAGTTATTTCGGCAGAGGGCTGCAGGTTCTCCCAGCTCCCTTGGAGACCATTGATAACCTAAGGTTGGAATATTATTTGGATCTAGAGACATTTGGACAGACTCGTGAACACATGTCAGGCTTTGGTTTAGAGATTCAAAGTCTTGGGGCAGAGCAGGCACAGTGAAAACACTCTAGCTACCCCCTTGAACTACTTCTGGTGTGTTATGGGAACTCCCTCCCACTCCCCCCACTGAGAAACGAACCCACCCTGTGCCTCTGGAGACAGAAAGGGAAAGTGGGTGCAGCTGAACCAGGCAGCGGATGCTCCTCGCTGCAGCATGCATCCACTGCGCACACACAAGCCCACGGATCCCACAGCTCCACTTTTAGAGCAGCATGCGCCTTGCTAGCATCCCAGTTACCAAGGCAAAGAAGAGCATCGCGACCATCGCACTGTGAGCGCCAAGGAGATGGAGGTGCCAGCAGCCTGGGAGGGACACACACACGAGTGTGCAGTTGACAAGCCTGGTGCCCACCCTATATGCAGGTCTTCACACTCTGCACCCATCCCACAACATAGGACATGTACACTTTTTCCTGTCACAGTCTTTCCCACAAAGAAGCACTGAGGTCAAGACTGAGGAGAATCTGGAGGCAAAGAGAAGAGGAGAAGTGGGTCTAAAACTGTCTGAAAAGGCCCTGCACGGTCAGCACCTTGCTAAACCTGAAGGTCACCACAAGGACCGAATTCACAGCTATGTCTTCGGCTCCTTCCCACCCTGAAGGAATCCTTCAGCCCTGACATCCTGCTCCACATTGTGTTATTGTCAGGCCAAGTCCTGCAGAAGTCTGGACAGAACCTTCCAAGACTAAACTTTTTAAATATGACAAGACGGTGCCTCTGCTCAGTCAGAGGATGGCATCCTCCAATTTATGCACGGTGCCATGCCACATAAGGTTAGGATAATGACAAGCCTCAGGCTTGAGCCCCTCAGCTTTTCTACCCAAGAAAACAGGTCCACAGCCCCCTACCCAGCGCCTCAGAAGCTTCATACAGGCCGGGGTTTAGAATTTCTTTTCATTTCTTTTTTTAATTTGGGGAAGGGGATGGGCTATACATGCAAATTTGAGGGGGGGTCTGGAGAATTTCCCAGCAAGCAACCTATAAATAGGCCCTGTAAATAGAATAAATAGACACAAAATGAGCTTCATGTCGGCACAGGACAGGGTTCGCCACCAAACGAGTTTAGGAGCCATGCTCAGGCTGAAGTGTTGGGGTGTCAGAACCTCTCGAGTTTCAAATTCTTGGCCAGGTGGCCATAGACAAGGCCAGCATCTGACCCCAGAGCCTCAAACACGACAGTCATAGCTGTGCCTCACCCTCCTTTCTGAAAAGAAGGGAAGTAAAGCCCACAGGGACTCAAAGGAACAAAGCCCTTTCCACGGCACTGCTGGTCAGAGGCTCACGGTCAGTGCCCATTCTCTGGTCTCCAACCTAGTTCTAGCATTTGTAGCCAGACCTTCTGGACTTGTTCCCTACCTGCCAACAAAGAAACGCAGACACCTGCATGACCTGCTTCCTGGACCTCCATGGCCAAATTATAGCTGGCATGCAGCCATATCTGTTCCTCAACCCTCTCCGTGTCTGTTCATCAGTCAGCCATCAAGTCTAGGGCATGAGGGGCCTGCTTTGACCATTTACTGCCTCTTTATCCAAATAATTTTCACAAAGGCCCCTCACTCATGACTCACGGCAGCTGACTCTGCCCAAGGTGACCAAGGTGACCAAGGTTGGGTTTTAGGTTCCAGAGAGCGGAGAAAGAAGATAGGGACTGTGGCTTGTTGCTGGTTACTGAGAGGGAGCTCCAGCCAAGGCCTCCACTCTGAGTCTTCTCGCTCTGGGGAAACCGCAGTCACCTTCCACGGTGGGCATGCGACGGGACTACTTGGGTGCCATTCACCTGCAGTCAGGATTCCGTCTGTAAACTTTGAAGTAACTCCTGAAAGGAGACCCACAGTCGCCTCTGCCCTACTGACAGGGTTGGGACAAACGTACCTGAGGTGTCAGTCCAAGTCAGAGGCAATGGGTGGTCATTTCCCCCACTACCTCAAGGGTAGACCTGCCCCCTCCCCCCAGCCCCAGTTCTCAAGTCTTTCCCTTCTTTTTGCCCCCAGTTCATCCTGCCGAGATTCATTCAGTTCAGCACCTGGAAGGGCACCAGCGTGGCAGGAACCAGCTCACGTGAGAAGCGGCCAAGGCCCAGGATCAATAGAGCTGTCCATATAGCCTGACCTGGAGGCTCCAACCCCTCCCCGCCTAGCAGCGTTCAGCACCGGGGATGACGGACAGCACCCGGGCTGCAAGGAGAGGTCGGCGGGGTTCTCAGAACTGGAAGAACAGCACGCACAAAGCAGACCTGGGAGGACCTGGGGTGAAGACTAAGGGTCCAGGCAACTCCGAACTCTGCCCCACCGAAGGCGCCCGCCAAAGGACGAGTCCCTCCCGCCCCACATAGTCCCCGGCCGGCCCGGGAGGCGCTCACCTGGCGCCGTGGTGCGGCTGCGCGCCCAGCAGCAGGAGCGGCAGCAGTAGCCAAACCAACATGTCCATGGCCTTGCGGGCTCTGCGCGGGACAAGTCCGTCCAGCCCCGGCGCGAGCAAAGTTGCTTCGCCTCTGGCCGCGCGGCGGCACAAGAAGGGCGGGAGCACGAAGGAGAGAGGCGCGGGTGCAAGGGGAGGACGGATCGCTGAGCCCGCCCCGCCCCGCCCCGCGCTCCAGTCCCACCCCCGCGTGCGCTCCCCGCCTCACCCTGGAGGCTCCTGTACGCCCCAAAACACCCCGTGGTCGCTCCATTGCACTCTCTAAGCCTCTCGTGCGCTCCCTGTCCCCTCCATTGCCCGCTAGGAGTCAGGCGCCCCAGACCCTCTGAATGCTACCCTTGCTGTCAACAAACAGGTTCCTCCTCCACGTGTCTGCCAGGAGCACAAGCAATGAGGGGCGCAAGACCTCTGCGTACTTCGTTGGACAGGTAGTGCAAAACCTCATCCCTAAGGCGGTGCTTGTTTGGGAGGTTTGTTTCCTGGTTTGCCTAGGCAAGGGGCGTCCCTGAAACCGTCATGTCCTCTATCAGGGAACAGCATCTGCCTCCCCTCCCCGCACCACACACACACACACACACACACACACACACATCCAGACGACCTCCCCCACCACGGAGAGAGCTGTTGGCACTATTGGCTATCTCTCTGAGCTGTGGTAAAAAACCTCCTTGACAAGAGAGGATTCTGATATCTGAGTCTGGGATGGTCAGACCCCATCTCACCTGGACACACCTGGCCACACCAATTAGGACAGGTCCTGCTGACAATGCTGACATTGATCCTCCGTAGAGAAGCAGAAGCACATCCCCCATTTTTAAAAATTACCCCTTTTACTTTTGAAATTATAGTTCTATCATCTTCCCCTCTCTTTTTCTCCCCTCAATCTCTCACATATACTCCTCTTTCCTCTCTCTCAAGTTCATGGCCTCTGCGTCATTAATTGTTACATGCAAACATGTGTATATGTATACATATATATCCCTGATATAACCTGCTTGGTCTGTGTAATGTTACTTGTGTTTTGTTTTCAGGCGTGATCATTGGATATTTGGACAACCAATTAGTGTCCTCTTCCCTAGACGTATTTTCCATTTTGATTCTTTTGACTACAAAATGTTGGAGGAGCTCCTTTAAAAAAATAATCTATTTTTTATTTTGTGTTCATTGTTGTCTTACCTACCTGTATGTGTGTGTCAAAGTTTCAGAAGCCCTAGGCAGGTGTGAGTCGCCATGTGAGTGTTGGGAATTGAACCTGGGACCTCTGGAAGAGTAGTCAGTGCTCTCAGCCACTGAGCCATCTCTCCAGCCCTGGAGGGTTCCCTCTAATCACAAACTTTAGCCATTTACTGACCTCACTGGATGCCTGGAATCACACAAAACACTTTACAATGGGCAGACTTGGGGCTGGAGAGATGGCTCAGCTGTTAGGAACACTGGTTCAATTCCCAGCACCCACATGGCAGCTCACAGCTGTCTGTAACTACATCCCAGGGGTCTGGACACCTTTACACAGACAAAACACCAATGCACGCTGGGCAGTGGTGGCGCACGCCTTTAATCCCAGCACTCAGGAAGCAAAGGCAGGTGGATCTCTGTGAGTTTGAGGCTAGCCTGGTCAACAAGAGCTAGTTCCAGGATAGGCTTCAAAGCTACAGAGAAACCCTGTAAATACTTTTTTTAAAAAATGGGAAATTCAGCCTACCAATGGTGTATACACTACACCTGGAGTTCTAGGTACTTGGGAGACTGAAGCAGAAGATTAGTTGTTAGATCCAGCCTAATCAAGAATGTCTTTAACTCAAGTAGCCTAAGTCCCCTGGGGATACCTAGCCAGTAGCTAGAGCTGGCTAGACAGAGGTGTGCAGAACAAGATGGGTTATGGAGCTTCTAGCACAAGGCACTCCTTAGACTTTTTTATTGTTTTGCTTCATTTTTGAGACGGGGTCAGATGTAGTCTAGGTTGGCCTTGAACTTGCCAAGGATGGCTCTGAACTCCTGATCATCCTGCTTCCCCTCAAGGACTGGGATTACAAGCTTTCAAAACAAGATTTCCTAGCAAGATTTCTGAAACGTTGCTTCTGAGCTTCGGTTCCTCCCCACCAACAAAGGTAACTGGCTACCTCATCTCCATCTCTCACATGGGCTCTACTACGGGAATCAGGAAAGACAGCTGTGGAGCGTTCTCACCCAGGGGAAGCAGAGCGTTGGCCCTGATTGGCTGGGAGAGTCTCAGGCTGTTCCTAACAAGCCTGTCCTGCTTCTTCCTCTGCAGGCACCACAGAATATTCTCACACGTCCTCCACTCTATTGCTCTGAGGGAGAGCCCCACTCACTGTCTACCCCACAAGGCCTCTATCGCAGAGCAGCTGCCCTTCTCTGAGGTGTGTGCTCTTCTCCAAGCACGTCAAGAAGCCCCTCTTCTAGTCTCGGTGCACTCAGAGTATGGATTAGGGACCTGCTACCCCAAGAATGGTAGTGAAGTGGGACTGAGATGCTCGGTGGTTAAAAGCGGTTGCTACTCTTGCAGGGGAGTTGGGTTTGACTCCCAGCACCTACAAAACAGCTCACAACCATCTAGTTCTGGGGATCCGTAGCCCAGCCAGGCACGCATGTAGTGCACACATACACAAGCAAATATCCATATACAGAAATACACAAATATATATATATATACACACACACAAATACACAAGCAAACATCCATATACAGAAAATGAAAGCAAATGAATCTTTTTTTCTTTAAAGAACAATAGTGAGAAAGAACTGGGGCTCCACGCCTACTCATCTGATCCCCCTATCACTATTCACTCCTCAGGCGCTTGCATCCATGATTCATTTTCACCGTCAACTTGATTAGATTAGGAGTCACCGAGGAAAGGCACCTTTGGGAGTCTCTATACAGGTATTTTCAGAACGGTTCAACTGCAAAGGGAAGACTCATCCTGCAGGTCCGTGGCACCATTCCGTAGGCTGAGTGACAGAAGCCAGCATCTCTCTCGGCTTCCTGACTGCAGGCAGGTGCAGTGTGACCAGCTGCCTCGGTCCTGACACCGCAGTTAGAGCTGTTCTCCCGGCCATGCTTTCCCCACCATGATGTCCTGTGCCTTTACACTGTGAGCTAAACTAAACCGTCTCTAGGTTGCCCTTGTCAGGTATTTCGTCAGAGAAACGAGACCCACTAATACCCCTCCATTACTACTTATTTGGCATGCATCAGGTAGAATCTATTCAGAACCCTTGGTTGGATAACCAAGGCAATGAGTTCTGGGCAGGGAGGCATATTGCCCTCCCCTAATGGAACCAAACAGGATGCCTGAAGGTTAAAAATCCTGCCTCCTGAGGCAGCCCCAGGAGACCCGTTCAGTTTATCCATGGATAGAAAGGTCCTACGTGGCTCTGAAAAAGCCACAGAGGCATGGTCTTCTAGGGAGCTCAACGATTGTAGGACTGACCTGCAGTATTTGTTGCCATAGGTTTGTATGATTGCTTTGCCAGTGCACCCAGCACATGGGAAGGGAGGGAACAAGAGTGAGGCTTGGGCAGGGGAGCTGGCCTAAGCCCACGATTGCAGTGCCAGGCAGCAGGTTGGCCCCAGGGGGTGGAGGTGAGTCACACACCCTGCAAGAGGAAACTGCATTGGCTAAATTTAAACCCCTTGCCTGATACATTTGTGAACTTGCTTTGTTATGTTCCTGGGAGAACACACTAAAGAGAGAAAATGACAGAGATACAAATAGGATTTTACTGAGCCTAGAGTGCAATTATTAATCCTGTGATTTCCAGCTAGAGTTGCTCATGTGGATGAGCAGGAGAAACTTGGCAGAAAGGATCACATACAAAATACTTGAAGCAGAATAAACTCCACGGTCAATGCAAAGCAAGCGTGCAGTCCTCTCTGACCACTCAGAAAAGGGTTTCCTTGAGGTGTCCTTAGTGATGTCAATCCCAAGCACCACTAAAGGGCCACCTGATACATTTAGCACGTTTGTGTCTGCCTGGAGCCAGACAGGCATCAAAGAGATCCTTTACTTGAATACAATGTAGAGAAGTCCGAATTCTATTCTCAAAGTTTGTTTTCAAAGTGACATTTTGAAGTCTTTCGCATGATAGAAAATGTTAGGCACAAATTAACATTTCTAACAAAAGAGCTGTCAATCAAGTGAGAAAAACTCTATACTAGCTATGAGGAGATTGAGTCTGCCACAAAACTCCTAAAAATGGCTGCTAGAAAGATCCAACACCAGGCTTAATATACAGGATCGTTCTGGGGCTTCTGCAGCTGCCCAGGGACACCTTGTGAGGAAGGGTTTCCATTGACCTGTCTTCTGGAGCTGGATTCTTTGATTATGGCTTCTGAGGTCAGAGAAATCAAAGGTTTACTAGCTAGGCATGGTGGCAAATACCTGCAATCCTAGCACTCGGGAGACTGAGGCAGTGGAGTTCGAGAACAACCTGTTTAGCATGTTTTGGGCCGTCCAGTTTACACAGCAAGACCCTACTAACAAAAACACTTGAAGTAGGATTTCTGTCTTTTGTTTTTCATAATTTTTAAATGGAGTCACACAGAATAAAAACGGTATAGGTAGTTGCTTCCAATTATCCTACGCCTGGTTCTTAGAACCCATTTCTGGTTGTGTGATCTGGAGCCAGTGAAGTATAATATCCCTGGAGTAATAAGGAATCATCAGACTTGGTCATAAAAGCCAGTAGCTTAAGTCTTACAGGCATCTCTGGTGTTTCCATTCTTTGATGAAGACCCCCCTCTCGTTGCAAGCTGGCAGATGGCAGAGCAGGAAGTGAGGGCAGCTTTGACATGTTCATAGCCAGGAAGAACATAGGCCCCAGTCTCCAGATACGGGACCTAAATCCTGTCTCCCTCTTCTAGTAAGCTTGGAAGTGGGTAACGCCCAGTGAACCTCGAGCCCCCTGAAAGTCCTCAGGTGACCGCAGAACTGGGAACAACACATTTGTTGCTGCGTACATCAGCATTTGGGGGTTGGGGAGAGACGACAGCCCCGGCAAGCCTGGAACTTGCTACGTGGATCAGGCTGGTTGCCTTTTCCTCCTGAGTGCTGGGATTTAAGGCGTGCACCACCATGCCTGGCCATCGGTGCTATTTTTATTGCTTAACTGCATTGCCCTGAATATTCTTTAATTTGTTTAACTTCTCACCAGCTGATGGCCGTTTGGGTATCCAGTTTAGGCTATTATGAGTGGAAATGCTTTGAACACTCAAGTACAAGCCGTTGAGTGGACATATGTTTTTATTTCTTTTGGATAAATAAGTAGGTGTAGGATTTAGGGGAACAAATGCTTTATTTGTTAAGAGACTGCCAATCTGCTCTCCAAAGTGGCTGTGCCATTTAGTGCTCCCTCTGCGATGCGAGAGATTTCATGTTGCCTCACCTCCTCGCCAACACTTATCATAGCAAATCTCTGCTCTGAACCAACGGACAACTAGGAAGACGTATCTCATTGCAGATACAATGTGAAATATTTTTCCAATGACTAAAGTTCTGAGTGCCCTATTAAGTGCTCACAGTAAGAGCAAAGGGAAAGCAACACCAGCGCTGCCTCCGTATCCAAGGCATTCCCGTGATACCTAGCGGGGCCAACGGGACAGCGGGTAAACCATTTCCAAACGCCCCACAGTCAGCTTTCTCAGTTTTTTTTTTTTTTTTGGCACCAGGTGTGTTAACGTGTGTCCTCCAGTTAGCGTACGTGGTACAGAATGAGGGACATGAGAAATTTGGTAGGTGCTCACATCTTGGGAAGATTAGGAAAAAGAACTGGACTGAGAAAGCCTCCAGTCCTCAATCCTCATCTGGCATGTTTGAATAGAAGGGAGAGGTATATACATGACAGGTTTGATCAACCCAGCAGAGGAGCAGCGTGTACACTGGGGGAAGACACTAGGGGTTCCTATGCACATGCCCACAGGGTTTTGTC
Organism: Chionomys nivalis; assembly: GCF_950005125.1. NCBI lineage: Eukaryota > Metazoa > Chordata > Mammalia > Rodentia > Cricetidae > Chionomys > Chionomys nivalis. Next base: position 964,609 of record NC_080096.1, on the reverse strand, counting down.
CTGTAACAAATACTTGAGGCAACTCAGAAGAGAAGGCTTACTTATTGATTAACTTGTTTTACTGTAAGGAGACTTGCATTGAGAACCTTGTGCATGGACAGCAATCAACATGACTGAGCTGTGTCCACAGGCCTTTTTGTTCTGAGACCGGATCTTGGTGAGTGGTCAGAACTATCCCGAAACGTTTATCAAGCCCAGCAGACCTTGAACTTGCATCCTGCTTCAGTCTCCTGAGATTAGAAGTCTGTGTCACCAAGCCCAGCTGGAAAAATGTATTGACTCCATCTTTCAAAGGTTTCAGCACATGTCAGCTGGTTCCTTTGTTTCCTGGCTACAGTGAGACAGAATGTGTCACAACAGGGTGTAGCAAAACAAAGTTCCTCGCCCCATACTTGCCAGAAAGCAGAAAAGGTGACGGAAGGGGTCAGGGACATTTATATCTTTCCAGGGTAATTCTTCCAGTGACCGAATTCCTACAAGTAACTGCCACCTGCTAATTTTCTGACACCTCCATATATAATAATGCCATCAAACTGGCAGGATTAATTCATTGATTAAATTAGAAGCCTCATGATCTGAGCACCTCGCAACGATTGGATCCATCACCTGAGAACCAAGCCTTCAATGAGTGAGCCTTTGGAGGCAAGGAAGCACACTATAAACTATAGTAGTGGATGTGGCTGCCTCATAACCCTGCTCATCCATTTATCAAGGGCAACCCAGAAAAAGGAGGCTCAGATCACACACTCCCACAGCTAGGGGGAGCCTATAGGCTATCTTCTCCAAGCTGCTTTGGGTCAGTGCTTTAGCATAGCAATCGAGAAACAAACTAGAACATATAGCTTCCATAGACAATGTTCCAGACATATAACATCTAGGTTCAATCTCCAGCATCACACACACACACACACACCCCTACAACTGACTGATACAGTACTGCAGCGGTATTCCTCAAGCTTACGATTCAAGAGGGAAGTTATCTGGCCAGAATAAAGACAGCGCAAAGTCTCCACTGAGATTTCAACAGTACTTTTTGAGAGCTTCCTGAAGCTGAAGGTTCTTCATCTCCAAGATAAAACTAAGGCAGTTGCCAGTCATCCCGATGTCTTTTCCTGTCCTGTCCTATCCACCGTTGAGCCCATCTCGGGCCCAGATTGGTGACAATGCCAACCTAAAAGACCAAACACAATCTCACAAGGGTCCTGTGGGTCACACAGAGGAGTCAGATGTCACCACCTAGAGGGCAGGACGCAGACTGCACAGGATTTAGGAAAGCAGTCTTTCAGATTAAAGCATGCAGCACCAGTCTTTCACGTTTAAAGAGAGGCTGGAGTTTCCAACTTTCATGTAAACGTTTTTATTTTTTTAAGTTAGCAGTTGACCTAAGTTTCAACTGGCTTTAGCCAAGTCACCAAGCACTTGCCCCAGTCTCCAGGAGAATTGTCTAGGCAACCGTCAGTTGCAACTCAACCCTCAGGACAGCCAGCACAGCTGCACTACGCCTGCGCGCAGGCTCTTTTAGCGCAAGCACCGCCCTACCCGCCGCCACAACGCAGCCTCCCGTTGCCATGGGAGCTGCGGGCCCAAACGACGCAGCCTCAGACCCACGGTGGCTGAGAGGCAGTCGGGGGCATTTCTGAGGGACTAGTGTCAAGGAACTGTTCCTCCGGGGCCACCGCAGAGGAAGTGTCGCCGAAGAGTTGCTTCTGCGGTGGGGGGGGGACCCTTCTGCGGAACCACTACCTAGAAGTCATCTGGGAGGGGCTGTTGCTAAGGGGTCGTCTCCAGGGACCATTCTTTAAGGGTTGTTGATAAGGGGCTATTGCAGAGGGGTTTGGGCAACAGTCCATTCCTGGGGGACCTTTGCTGAAGTCTCATCCTGAGGGGCGTTCCTGGACTGACAAGAGAGGTGGGTACTGATGACGCGATCTGCCGGGGGCTACCTTGAGGGTACATGGGTGTCTGGCTTCTCTGTGTGGCCGAATGGCTGTGAGCCACGTGGTTACCACAGTTTATGAAGAGGTATAGTCAAACCTTGCTGGAGAGGACCAGGTACCAGTCTGAGAGATGGGAGGAAGACTCACATCCATACAGAACCCTTTTGCTGGAAATGGATAGACCTCTTTAGGTTGGTTCTGCATAAAATAATCCCTTTATCTGAGTAAAGATGCTTAGCAAAATACTCCCCGAATGTCTGCTGTAGGCCAGATACTGAGCTAGGTGATGCGTGGATGCTCAGGTACTCACTGACGGATGTTCTCTTCAGACAAATCATGCCTAACTTCTTGTGTACAATTTGAGTACTGACTATCAAGCAAATATCAAAAGCCCACCCAAGCCAATAAGTAGAACCTCGTCTTCACCTATAACACAGTACCCCTCTCTCCTGGTTAACTATGCACAGACCCGTGGTCCTCATTTCTAACTCGTGTGTAACCACACATCTTTGCTTATCTTTAGATTAGAAACTTATTCTTGAACAGAAATATTTGTTCATTGGTTGGTTGGTTTTTCGAGGCGGGGTTTCTCTGTGTAGCCCTAGCTGTCCTGGAACTCACTCTGTAGACCAGGTGGCCTCAAACTCACAGAGATCTGCCTGCTTCTGCATGCGCCACCACCACCCAGCCTGGAACCCTGTCTTAGAAACAAATGTAAATTTCTGGCTTCATGACTGTCAGGATACATTTCTGTTATGTAAAGCACCCGGGTTCGGATGTTTTGTTATGTCAACCCCAGAACACTAATGTGAGAAGTGAAGGTTTCTGCAGTCTTCTCTAAGGAGAGGGTGTCCCTTTCAGAAGAGAACCTACTGCTTCAGAAGTTAGGGTAGGCAGCCCAGTGGCTTCAGAGACATCCAATGTTCCAATACTCTGGACCAGTAAAAACAGGATGTTCTGTGGATGAGAGGAACTGGGGTAGTTCACCTGGCTGCCTTTGAGATGGAGGAGTTATCCGGTGTCATTTCAGCGGGTTCAATGCAGCTACACTTAAAAGGTCGTGTGAGTGTAGAGAGAACATCAAAGACTCCAGCATGGTTGGCTCTGCTGGCGCTGCAGCTTTGAACAGGTTAGGATGAGGACTGCTCGCCAAGGAGTGAAGGCAGCTCTCGATAGTGAAGAGGCAAGAAGACAGACCACACACTCTCTGGCTTCCAAAAAGGAACACGGTCCTGCTGTTCCAGGACTGGCCTCAAAGTGCTTTGAGACTGTGAAGAAGAGAAAGACAAAACTAGGGTGATGCCCAGTGCAGCTTACTTTTGGGCCGTGGGGCTGGGGGACAGGAGGCTCTTAGACCAGACGGAACCCTGCAGCCTGGGTCAAAATCTGGGGGCAAAAAGAGGAGAATCTCTGTGGACTAGAACAAAAGCAAACTCATTCTTTCTGTAAATGCCTATTTATCTTTGATATTATCTTAAGATAATATCAAAGCTGGATACAACAGCATACTATTATAATCCCAGCTTTCAGGAGGCTGAGACAGGAGGATTGTGAATTCAAGGCAGTAATGAGATGCTGCCACCAAAAAAAAAAAAAGAAAGAAAAGAAAAGAAAGAAAAGAAAGAAAGGAAAAAGAAGAGAGAGAGAGAATAAATTGGGAAGTCAGGGAGCTCTCCAAAGCCAGAATCGCTATACAATCCCACCCACTACTCTCATGATTATATCTATGATTTGCTGAGAAAAAAACAGCTAGGCCTAATTGGAGGACATCATGATAATCGTGACTTAAGAGGTGGCTCAGAGGTTGAGAGCACTGGATGCTCTTCCAGAGGTCCTGAGTTCAATTCCTAGAAACCACATGGTAGCTCACCATGTGAGATCTGGTGCCCTCTTCTGGCCTTCAGGCATACATGGGGGGTAGAACACTGATTACATAATAAATCAATCTTTAAAAAAAAATTCCACACACACCTGCTGACACCATGGTCTTAGATCACACGGACTCAGACCCCTGTGCTCCAGACCGTGGGTTCTCAATCCTTTAATACAATTCCTCACGTTGTAGTGACCCCCTGTGGTGAGTGGAAAGAAAATGCCCACTCATGGGAAGTATGGCCTTGTTGGATTGGGTGTGGTCTTGTTGGAGGAAGTGTGTCACTGTGGAGGCGGGCTTTAAGGTCTCATATATGCTCAAGTCATGCCCAGTGAGACAGTTCACTTCCTGTTGCGTGCAAGATGTAGGTAGCACTCTCAGCTCCAGCGCCATGTCTGCCAGCACACTGCCTTCTCCTGCCATGATGATGATGGACAGAATTGTAAGCTGCCACCACAATTAAATGTTTTCCTTATAAGAGTTGTAGTCAGGGCTGGAGAGATGGCTCAGCAGTTAAGAGCACAGGCTGCTCTTCCAAAGGTCCTGAGTTCAATTCCCAGCCACCACATGGTGGCTCATAACCATCTGTAATGAGATCTAGTGCCCTCTTCTGGCCTGCAGACATACATGCAGGCAGAACATTGTATACATAATAAATAAATAAATAAATCTTTAAAAAAACAAAAAAAAAGAGTTGTAGTCATGGTGTCTCTGCACAGCAATAGAAACTCTAAGACACCCAACCATAGAATTATTTCATTGCTACTTCATAACTAATTTTGCCACTGTTAATAATTTG